>NC_137465.1:157279172-158641472 GCF_964235325.1 Thermobia domestica
ACATTTACCCCAAAAATTCATATGCCCCGTATACCATTATTTATTGAGCACTAATTCTGGGACCATGTGGGATGAAGAGCACTAATTAAGCACTAATTACCTATACCGTTTAATTTGAATTTTGAAACAACTTTTAGAAAGCGTGAAGTTGGCCCAACCATCTTAATAATCAATATATCTCGAGAATAAATTGAGCACTAATTCTGGGACCATGTGGGATTGAAAGCACTAATTAAGCACTAATTCGTGACATGAAAATTTTCTATTTCTTTCGAAGTGGTTGGGCCAACTCACATTTACCCCAAAAATACATATGCCCCGTATACCCTTATTTATTGAGCACTAATTCTGGGACCATGTGGGATGAAGAGCACTAATTAAGCACTAATTACCTATGCCGTTTAATTTGAATTTTGAAACAACTTTTAGAAAGCGTGAAGTTGGCCCAACCATCTTAATAATCAATATATCTCGAGAATAAATTGAGCACTAATTCTGGGACCATGCGGGATTGAAAGCACTAATTAAGCACTAATTCGTGACATGAAAATTTTTGATTTCTTTCGAAGTGGTTGGGCCAACTCACATTTACCCCAAAAATACATATGCCCCGTATACCCTTATTTATTGAGCACTAATTCTGGGACCATGTGGGATGAAGAGCACTAATTAAGCACTAATTACCTATACCGTTTAATTTGAATTTTGAAACAACTTTTAGAAAGCGTGAAGTTGGCCCAACCATCTTAATAATCAATATATCTCGAGAATAAATTGAGCACTAATTCTGGGACCATGCGGGATTGAAAGCACTAATTGAGCACTAATTCGTGACATGAAAATTTTTGATTTCTTTCGAAGTGGTTGGGCCAACTCACATTTACCCCAAAAATACATATGCCCCGTATACCCTTATTTATTGAGCACTAATTCTGGGACCATGTGGGATGAAGAGCACTAATTAAGCACTAATTACCTATACCGTTTAATTTGATTTTTTAAACAACTTTTAGAAAGCGTGAAGTTGGCCCAACCATCTTAATAATCAATATATCTCGAGAATAAATTGAGCACTAATTCTGGGACCATGCGGGATTGAAAGCACTAATTAAGCACTAATTCGTGACATGAAAATTTTCTATTTCTTTCGAAGTGGTTGGGCCAACTCACATTTACCCCAAAAATACATATGCCCCGTAGACCATTATTTATTGAGCACTAATTCTGGGACCATGTGGGATGAAGAGCACTAATTAAGCACTAATTACCTATACCGTTTAATTTGAATTTTGAAACAACTTTTAGAAAGCGTGAAGTTGGCCCAACCATCTTAATAATCAATATATCTCGAGAATAAATTGAGCACTAATTCTGGGACCATGCGGGATTGAAAGCACTAATTAAGCACTAATTCGTGACATGAAAATTTTTGATTTCTTTCGAAGTGGTTGGGCCAACTCACATTTACCCCAAAAATACATATGCCCCGTATACCCTTATTTATTGAGCACTAATTCTGGGACCATGTGGGATGAAGAGCACTAATTAAGCACTAATTACCTATACCGTTTAATTTGATTTTTTAAACAACTTTTAGAAAGCGTGAAGCTGGCCCAACCATCTTAATAATCAATATATCTCGAGAATAAATTGAGCACTAATTCTGGGACCATGCGGGATTGAAAGCACTAATTAAGAACTAATTCGTGACATGAAAATTTTCTATTTCTTTGGAAGTGGTTGGGCCAACTCACATTTACCCCAAAAATACATATGCCCCGTATACCATTATTTATTGAGCACTAATTCTGGGACCATGTGGGATGAAGAGCACTAATTAAGCACTAATTACCTATACCGTTTAATTTGAATTTTGAAACAACTTTCAGAAAGCGTGAAGTTGGCCCAACCATCTTAATAATCAATATATATCGAGAATAAATTGAGCACTAATACTGGGACCATGCGGGATTGAAAGCACTAATTCGTGACATGAAAATTTTTTATTTCTTTTGAAGTGGTTGGGCCAACTCACATTTACCCCAAAAATACATATGCCCCGTATACCCTTATTTATTGAGCACTAATTCTGGGACCATGTGGGATGAAGAGCACTAATTAAGCACTAATTACCTATACCGTTTAATTTGAATTTTGAAACAACTTTTAGAAAGCGTGAAGTTGGCCCAACCATCTTAATAATCAATATATCTCGAGAATAAATTGAGCACTAATTCTGGGACCATGCGGGATTGAAAGCGCTAATTAAGCACTAAATCGTGACATGAAAATTTTCTATTTCTTTCGAAGTGGTTGGGCCAACTCACATTTACCCCAAAAATACATATGCCCCGTATACCCTTATTTATTGAGCACTAATTCTGGGACCATGTGGGATGAAGAGCACTAATTAAGCACTAATTACCTATACCGTTTAATTTGAATTTTGAAACAACTTTTAGAAAGCGTGAAGTTGGCCCAACCATCTTAATAATCAATATATCTCGAGAATAAATTGAGCACTAATTCTGGGACCATGCGGGATTGAAAGCACTAATTAAGCACTAATTCGTGACATGAAAATTTTTGATTTCTTTCGAAGTGGTTGGGCCAACTCACATTTACCCCAAAAATACATATGCCCCGTATACCCTTATTTATTGAGCACTAATTCTGGGACCATGTGGGATGAAGAGCACTAATTAAGCACTAATTACCTATACCGTTTAATTTGAATTTTGAAACAACTTTTAGAAAGCGTGAAGTTGGCCCAACCATCTTAATAATCAATATATCTCGAGAATAAATTGAGCACTAATTCTGGGACCATGCGGGATTGAAAGCACTAATTAAGCACTAATTCGTGACATGAAAATTTTCTATTTCTATCGATGTGGTTGGGCCAACTCACATTTACCCCAAAAATACATATGCCCCGTATACCATTATTTATTGAGCACTAATTCTGGGACCATGTGGGATGAAGAGCACTAATTAAGCACTAATTACCTATACCGTTTAATTTGATTTTTTAAACAACTTTTAGAAAGCGTGAAGTTGGCCCAACCATCTTAATAATCAATATATCTCGAGAATAAATTGAGCACTAATTCTGGGACCATGCGGGATTGAAAGCACTAATTAAGCACTAATTCGTGACATGAAAATTTTTGATTTCTTTCGAAGTGGTTGGGCGAACTCACATTTACCCCAAAAATACATATGCCCCGTATACCCTTATTTATTGAGCACTAATTCTGGGACCATGTGGGATGAAGAGCACTAATTAACCACTAATTACCTATACCGTTTAATTTGAATTTTGAAACAACTTTTAGAAAGCGTGAAGTTGGCCCAACCATCTTAATAATCAATATATCTCGAGAATAAATTGAGCACTAATTCTGGGACCATGCGGGATTGAAAGCACTAATTAAGCACTAATTCGTGACATGAAAATTTTCTATTTCTTTCGAAGTGGTTGGGCCAACTCACATTTACCCCAAAAATACATATGCCCCGTATACCCTTATTTATTGAGCACTAATTCTGGGACCATGTGGGATGAAGAGCACTAATTAAGCACTAATTACCTATACCGTTTAATTTGAATTTTGAAACAACTTTTAGAAAGCGTGAAGTTGGCCCAACCATCTTAATAATCAATATATCTCGAGAATAAATTGAGCACTAATTCTGGAACCATGCGGGATTGAAAGCACTAATTAAGCACTAATTCGTGACATGAAAATTTTCTATTTCTTTCGAAGTGGTTGGGCCAACTCACATTTACCCCAAAAATACATATGCCCCGTATACCCTTATTTATTGAGCACTAATTCTGGGACCATGTGGGATGAAGAGCACTAATTAAGCACTAATTACCTATACCGTTTAATTTGAATTTTGAAACAACTTTTAGAAAGCGTGAAGTTGGCCCAACCATCTTAATAATCAATATATCTCGAGAATAAATTGAGCACTAATTCTGGAACCATGCGGGATTGAAAGCACTAATTAAGCACTAATTCGTGACATGAAAATTTTCTATTTCTTTCGAAGTGGTTGGGCCAACTCACATTTACCCCAAAAATACATATGCCCCGTATACCCTTATTTATTGAGCACTAATTCTGGGACCATGTGGGATGAAGAGCACTAATTAAGCACTAATTACCTATACCGTTTAATTTGAATTTTGAAACAACTTTTAGAAAGCGTGAAGTTGGCCCAACCATCTTAATAATCAATATATCTCGAGAATAAATTGAGCACTAATTCTGGGACCATGCGGGATTGAAAGCACTAATTGAGCACTAATTCGTGACATGAAAATTTTTGATTTCTTTCGAAGTGGTCTGACCAATTCACATTTACCCCAAAAATACATATGCCCCGTATACCCTTATTTATTGAGCACTAATTCTGGGACCATGAGGGATGAAGAGCACTAATTAAGCACTAATTACCTATACCGTTTAATTTGAATTTTGAAACAACTTTTAGAAAGCGTGAAGTTGGCCCAACCATCTTAATAATCAATATATCTCGAGAATAAATTGAGCACTAATTCTGGGACCATGCGGGATTGAAAGCACTAATTAAGCACTAATTCGTGACATGAAAATTTTTGATTTCTTTCGAAGTGGTTGGGCCAACTCACATTTACCCCAAAAATACATATGCCCCGTATGCCCTTATTTATTGAGCACTAATTCTGGGACCATGTGGGATGAAGAGCACTAATTAAGCACTAATTACCTATACCGTTTAATTTGATTTTTTAAACAACTTTTAGAAAGCGTGAAGTTGGCCCAACCATCTTAATAATCAATATATCTCGAGAATAAATTGAGCACTAATTCTGGGACCATGCGGGATTGAAAGCACTAATTAAGCACTAATTCGTGACATGAAAATTTTCTATTTCTTTCGAAGTGGTTGGGCCAACTCACATTTACCCCAAAAATACATATGCCCCGTAGACCATTATTTATTGAGCACTAATTCTGGGACCATGTGGGATGAAGAGCACTAATTAAGCACTAATTACCTATACCGTTTAATTTGAATTTTGAAACAACTTTCAGAAAGCGAGAAGTTGGCCCAACCATCTTAATAATCAATATATCTCGAGAATAAATTGAGCACTAATACTGGGACCATGCGGGATTGAAAGCACTAATTCGTGACATGAAAATTTTCTATTTCTTTCGAAGTGGTTGGGCCAACTCACATTTACCCCAAAAATACATATGCCCCGTATACCCTTATTTATTGAGCACTAATTCTGGGACCATGTGGGATGAAGAGCACTAATTAAGCACTAATTACCTATACCGTTTAATTTGAATTTTGAAACAACTTTTAGAAAGCGTGAAGTTGGCCCAACCATCTTAATAATCAATATATCTCGAGAATAAATTGAGCACTAATTCTGGGACCATGCGGGATTGAAAGCACTAATTAAGCACTAATTCGTGACATGAAAATTTTCTATTTCTTTCGATGTGGTTGGGCCAACTCACATTTACCCCAAAAATTCATATGCCCCGTATACCATTATTTATTGAGCACTAATTCTGGGACCATGTGGGATGAAGAGCACTAATTAAGCACTAATTACCTATACCGTTTAATTTGAATTTTGAAACAACTTTTAGAAAGCGTGAAGTTGGCCCAACCATCTTAATAATCAATATATCTCGAGAATAAATTGAGCACTAATTCTGGGACCATGTGGGATTGAAAGCACTAATTAAGCACTAATTCGTGACATGAAAATTTTCTATTTCTTTCGAAGTGGTTGGGCCAACTCACATTTACCCCAAAAATACATATGCCCCGTATACCCTTATTTATTGAGCACTAATTCTGGGACCATGTGGGATGAAGAGCACTAATTAAGCACTAATTACCTATGCCGTTTAATTTGAATTTTGAAACAACTTTTAGAAAGCGTGAAGTTGGCCCAACCATCTTAATAATCAATATATCTCGAGAATAAATTGAGCACTAATTCTGGGACCATGCGGGATTGAAAGCACTAATTAAGCACTAATTCGTGACATGAAAATTTTTGATTTCTTTCGAAGTGGTTGGGCCAACTCACATTTACCCCAAAAATACATATGCCCCGTATACCCTTATTTATTGAGCACTAATTCTGGGACCATGTGGGATGAAGAGCACTAATTAAGCACTAATTACCTATACCGTTTAATTTGAATTTTGAAACAACTTTTAGAAAGCGTGAAGTTGGCCCAACCATCTTAATAATCAATATATCTCGAGAATAAATTGAGCACTAATTCTGGGACCATGCGGGATTGAAAGCACTAATTAAGCACTAATTCGTGACATGAAAATTTTCTATTTCTTTCGAAGTGGTTGGTCCAACTCACATTTACCCCAAAAATACATATGCCCCGTATACCCTTATTTATTGAGCACTAATTCTGGGACCATGTGGGATGAAGAGCACTAATTAAGCACTAATTACCTATACCGTTTAATTTGAATTTTGAAACAACTTTTAGAAAGAGTGAAGTTGGCCCAACCATCTTAATAATCAATATATCTCGAGAATAAATTGAGCACTAATTCTGGGACAATGCGGGATTGAATTCACTAATTAAGCACTAATTCGTGACATGAAAATTTTTGATTTCTTTCGAAGTGGTTGGGCCAACTCACATTTACCCCAAAAATACATATGCCCCGTATACCCTTATTTATTGAGCACTAATTCTGGGACCATGTGGGATGAAGAGCACTAATTAAGCACTAATTACCTATACCGTTTAATTTGATTTTTTAAACAACTTTTAGAAAGCGTGAAGTTGGCCCAACCATCTTAATAATCAATATATCTCGAGAATAAATTGAGCACTAATTCTGGGACCATGCGGGATTGAAAGCACTAATTAAGCACTAATTCGTGACATGAAAATTTTTGATTTCTTTCGAAGTGGTTGGGCCAACTCACATTTACCCCAAAAATACATATGCCCCGTATATCCTTATTTATTGAGCACTAATTCTGGGACCATGTGGGATGAAGAGCACTAATTAAGCACTAATTACCTATACCGTTTAATTTGAATTTTGAAACAACTTTCAGAAAGCGTGAAGTTGGCCCAACCATCTTAATAATCAATATATCTCGAGAATAAATTGAGCACTAATACTGGGACCATGCGGGATTGAAAGCACTAATTCGTGACATGAAAATTTTCTATTTCTTTCGAAGTGGTTGGGCCAACTCACATTTACCCCAAAAATACATATGCCCCGTATACCCTTATTTATTGAGCACTAATTCTGGGACCATGTGGGATGAAGAGCACTAATTAAGCACTAATTACCTATACCGTTTAATTTGAATTTTGAAACAACTTTCAGAAAGCGTGAAGTTGGCCCAACCATCTTAATAATCAATATATCTCGAGAATAAATTGAGCACTAATACTGGGACCATGCGGGATTGAAAGCATTAATTCGTGACATGAAAATTTTCTATTTCTTTCGAAGTGGTTGGGCCAACTCACATTTACCCCAAAAATACATATGCCCCGTATACCCTTATTTATTGAGCACTAATTCTGGGACCATATGGGATGAAGAGCACTAATTAAGCACTAATTACCTATACCGTTTAATTTGAATTTTGAAACAACTTTTAGAAAGCGTGAAGTTGGCCCAACCATCTTAATAATCAATATATCTCGAGAATAAATTGAGCACTAATTCTGGGACCATGCGGGATTGAAAGCACTAATTAAGCACTAAATCGTGACATGAAAATTTTCTATTTCTTTCGATGTGGTTGGGCCAACTCACATTTACCCCAAAAATACATATGCCCCGTATACCATTATTTATTGAGCACTAATTCTGGGACCATGTGGGATGAAGAGCACTAATTAAGCACTAATTACCTATACCGTTTAATTTGAATTTTGAAACAAGTTTTAGAAAGCGTGAAGTTGGCCCAACCATCTTAATAATCAATATATCTCGAGAATAAATTGAGCACTAATTCTGGGACCATGCGGGATTGAAAGCACTAATTAAGCACTAAATCGTGACATGAAAATTTTCTATTTCTTTCGATGTGGTTGGGCCAACTCACATTTACCCCAAAAATTCATATGCCCCGTATACCATTATTTATTGAGCACTAATTCTGGGACCATGTGGGATGAAGAGCACTAATTAAGCACTAATTACCTATACCGTTTAATTTGAATTTTGAAACAACTTTTAGAAAGCGTGAAGTTGGCCCAACCATCTTAATAATCAATATATCTCGAGAATAAATTGAGCACTAATTCTGGGACCATGTGGGATTGAAAGCACTAATTAAGCACTAATTCGTGACATGAAAATTTTCTATTTCTTTCGAAGTGGTTGGGCCAACTCACATTTACCCCAAAAATACATATGCCCCGTATACCCTTATTTATTGAGCACTAATTCTGGGACCATGTGGGATGAAGAGCACTAATTAAGCACTAATTACCTATGCCGTTTAATTTGAATTTTGAAACAACTTTTAGAAAGCGTGAAGTTGGCCCAACCATCTTAATAATCAATATATCTCGAGAATAAATTGAGCACTAATTCTGGGACCATGCGGGATTGAAAGCACTAATTAAGCACTAATTCGTGACATGAAAATTTTTGATTTCTTTCGAAGTGGTTGGGCCAACTCACATTTACCCCAAAAATACATATGCCCCGTATACCCTTATTTATTGAGCACTAATTCTGGGACCATGTGGGATGAAGAGCACTAATTAAGCACTAATTACCTATACCGTTTAATTTGAATTTTGAAACAACTTTTAGAAAGCGTGAAGTTGGCCCAACCATCTTAATAATCAATATATCTCGAGAATAAATTGAGCACTAATTCTGGGACCATGCGGGATTGAAAGCACTAATTGAGCACTAATTCGTGACATGAAAATTTTTGATTTCTTTCGAAGTGGTTGGGCCAACTCACATTTACCCCAAAAATACATATGCCCCGTATACCCTTATTTATTGAGCACTAATTCTGGGACCATGTGGGATGAAGAGCACTAATTAAGCACTAATTACCTATACCGTTTAATTTGATTTTTTAAACAACTTTTAGAAAGCGTGAAGTTGGCCCAACCATCTTAATAATCAATATATCTCGAGAATAAATTGAGCACTAATTCTGGGACCATGCGGGATTGAAAGCACTAATTAAGCACTAATTCGTGACATGAAAATTTTCTATTTCTTTCGAAGTGGTTGGGCCAACTCACATTTACCCCAAAAATACATATGCCCCGTAGACCATTATTTATTGAGCACTAATTCTGGGACCATGTGGGATGAAGAGCACTAATTAAGCACTAATTACCTATACCGTTTAATTTGAATTTTGAAACAACTTTCAGAAAGCGAGAAGTTGGCCCAACCATCTTAATAATCAATATATCTCGAGAATAAATTGAGCACTAATACTGGGACCATGCGGGATTGAAAGCACTAATTCGTGACATGAAAATTTTCTATTTCTTTCGAAGTGGTTGGGCCAACTCACATTTACCCCAAAAATACATATGCCCCGTATACCCTTATTTATTGAGCACTAATTCTGGGACCATGTGGGATGAAGAGCACTAATTAAGCACTAATTACCTATACCGTTTAATTTGAATTTTGAAACAACTTTTAGAAAGCGTGAAGTTGGCCCAACCATCTTAATAATCAATATATCTCGAGAATAAATTGAGCACTAATTCTGGGACCATGCGGGATTGAAAGCACTAATTAAGCACTAAATCGTGACATGAAAATTTTCTATTTCTTTCGATGTGGTTGGGCCAACTCACATTTACCCCAAAAATTCATATGCCCCGTATACCATTATTTATTGAGCACTAATTCTGGGACCATGTGGGATGAAGAGCACTAATTAAGCACTAATTACCTATACCGTTTAATTTGAATTTTGAAACAACTTTTAGAAAGCGTGAAGTTGGCCCAACCATCTTAATAATCAATATATCTCGAGAATAAATTGAGCACTAATTCTGGGACCATGTGGGATTGAAAGCACTAATTAAGCACTAATTCGTGACATGAAAATTTTCTATTTCTTTCGAAGTGGTTGGGCCAACTCACATTTACCCCAAAAATACATATGCCCCGTATACCCTTATTTATTGAGCACTAATTCTGGGACCATGTGGGATGAAGAGCACTAATTAAGCACTAATTACCTATGCCGTTTAATTTGAATTTTGAAACAACTTTTAGAAAGCGTGAAGTTGGCCCAACCATCTTAATAATCAATATATCTCGAGAATAAATTGAGCACTAATTCTGGGACCATGCGGGATTGAAAGCACTAATTAAGCACTAATTCGTGACATGAAAATTTTTGATTTCTTTCGAAGTGGTTGGGCCAACTCACATTTACCCCAAAAATACATATGCCCCGTATACCCTTATTTATTGAGCACTAATTCTGGGACCATGTGGGATGAAGAGCACTAATTAAGCACTAATTACCTATACCGTTTAATTTGAATTTTGAAACAACTTTTAGAAAGCGTGAAGTTGGCCCAACCATCTTAATAATCAATATATCTCGAGAATAAATTGAGCACTAATTCTGGGACCATGCGGGATTGAAAGCACTAATTAAGCACTAATTCGTGACATGAAAATTTTCTATTTCTTTCGAAGTGGTTGGGCCAACTCACATTTACCCCAAAAATACATATGCCCCGTATACCCTTATTTATTGAGCACTAATTCTGGGACCATGTGGGATGAAGAGCACTAATTAAGCACTAATTACCTATACCGTTTAATTTGAATTTTTAAACAACTTTTAGAAAGCGTGAAGTTGGCCCAACCATCTTAATAATCAATATATCTCGAGAATAAATTGAGCACTAATTCTGGGACCATGCGGGATTGAAAGCACTAATTAAGCACTAATTCGTGACATGAAAATTTTTGATTTCTTTCGAAGTGGTCTGACCAATTCACATTTACCCCAAAAATACATATGCCCCGTATACCCTTATTTATTGAGCACTAATTCTGGGACCATGTGGGATGAAGAGCACTAATTAAGCACTAATTACCTATACCGTTTAATTTGATTTTTTAAACAACTTTTAGAAAGCGTGAAGTTGGCCCAACCATCTTAATAATCAATATATCTCGAGAATAAATTGAGCACTAATTCTGGGACCATGCGGGATTGAAAGCACTAATTAAGCACTAATTCGTGACATGAAAATTTTCTATTTCTTTCGAAGTGGTTGGGCCAACTCACATTTACCCCAAAAATACATATGCCCCGTATATCCTTATTTATTGAGCACTAATTCTGGGACCATGTGGGATGAAGAGCACTAATTAAGCACTAATTACCTATACCGTTTAATTTGAATTTTGAAACAACTTTCAGAAAGCGTGAAGTTGGCCCAACCATCTTAATAATCAATATATCTCGAGAATAAATTGAGCACTAATACTGGGACCATGCGGGATTGAAAGCACTAATTCGTGACATGAAAATTTTCTATTTCTTTCGAAGTGGTTGGGCCAACTCACATTTACCCCAAAAATACATATGCCCCGTATACCATTATTTATTGAGCACTAATTCTGGGACCATGTGGGATGAAGAGCACTAATTAAGCACTAATTACCTATACCGTTTAATTTGAATTTTGAAACAACTTTCAGAAAGCGTGAAGTTGGCCCAACCATCTTAATAATCAATATATCTCGAGAATAAATTGAGCACTAATACTGGGACCATGCGGGATTGAAAGCATTAATTCGTGACATGAAAATTTTCTATTTCTTTCGAAGTGGTTGGGCCAACTCACATTTACCCCAAAAATACATATGCCCCGTATACCCTTATTTATTGAGCACTAATTCTGGGACCATATGGGATTAAGAGCACTAATTAAGCACTAATTACCTATACCGTTTAATTTGAATTTTGAAACAACTTTTAGAAAGCGTGAAGTTGGCCCAACCATCTTAATAATCAATATATCTCGAGAATAAATTGAGCACTAATTCTGGGACCATGCGGGATTGAAAGCACTAATTAAGCACTAAATCGTGACATGAAAATTTTCTATTTCTTTCGATGTGGTTGGGCCAACTCACATTTACCCCAAAAATACATATGCCCCGTATACCATTATTTATTGAGCACTAATTCTGGGACCATGTGGGATGAAGAGCACTAATTAAGCACTAATTACCTATACCGTTTAATTTGAATTTTGAAACAAGTTTTAGAAAGCGTGAAGTTGGCCCAACCATCTTAATAATCAATATATCTCGAGAATAAATTGAGCACTAATTCTGGGACCATGCGGGATTGAAAGCACTAATTAAGCACTAAATCGTGACATGAAAATTTTCTATTTCTTTCGATGTGGTTGGGCCAACTCACATTTACCCCAAAAATTCATATGCCCCGTATACCATTATTTATTGAGCACTAATTCTGGGACCATGTGGGATGAAGAGCACTAATTAAGCACTAATTACCTATACCGTTTAATTTGAATTTTGAAACAACTTTTAGAAAGCGTGAAGTTGGCCCAACCATCTTAATAATCAATATATCTCGAGAATAAATTGAGCACTAATTCTGGGACCATGTGGGATTGAAAGCACTAATTAAGCACTAATTCGTGACATGAAAATTTTCTATTTCTTTCGAAGTGGTTGGGCCAACTCACATTTACCCCAAAAATACATATGCCCCGTATACCCTTATTTATTGAGCACTAATTCTGGGACCATGTGGGATGAAGAGCACTAATTAAGCACTAATTACCTATGCCGTTTAATTTGAATTTTGAAACAACTTTTAGAAAGCGTGAAGTTGGCCCAACCATCTTAATAATCAATATATCTCGAGAATAAATTGAGCACTAATTCTGGGACCATGCGGGATTGAAAGCACTAATTAAGCACTAATTCGTGACATGAAAATTTTTGATTTCTTTCGAAGTGGTTGGGCCAACTCACATTTACCCCAAAAATACATATGCCCCGTATACCCTTATTTATTGAGCACTAATTCTGGGACCATGTGGGATGAAGAGCACTAATTAAGCACTAATTACCTATACCGTTTAATTTGAATTTTGAAACAACTTTTAGAAAGCGTGAAGTTGGCCCAACCATCTTAATAATCAATATATCTCGAGAATAAATTGAGCACTAATTCTGGGACCATGCGGGATTGAAAGCACTAATTAGCACTAATTCGTGACATGAAAATTTTCTATTTCTTTCGAAGTGGTTGGGCCAACTCACATTTACCCCAAAAATACATATGCCCCGTATACCCTTATTTATTGAGCACTAATTCTGGGACCATGTGGGATGAAGAGCACTAATTAAGCACTAATTACCTATACCGTTTAATTTGAATTTTTAAACAACTTTTAGAAAGCGTGAAGTTGGCCCAACCATCTTAATAATCAATATATCTCGAGAATAAATTGAGCACTAATTCTGGGACCATGCGGGATTGAAAGCACTAATTAAGCACTAATTCGTGACATGAAAATTTTTGATTTCTTTCGATGTGGTCTGACCAATTCACATTTACCCCAAAAATACATATGCCCCGTATACCCTTCTTTATTGAGCACTAATTCTGGGACCATGTGGGATGAAGAGCACTAATTAAGCACTAATTACCTATACCGTTTAATTTGATTTTTTAAACAACTTTTAGAAAGCGTGAAGTTGGCCCAACCATCTTAATAATCAATATATCTCGAGAATAAATTGAGCACTAATTCTGGGACCATGCGGGATTGAAAGCACTAATTAAGCACTAATTCGTGACATGAAAATTTTCTATTTCTTTCGAAGTGGTTGGGCCAACTCACATTTACCCCAAAAATACATATGCCCCGTATATCCTTATTTATTGAGCACTAATTCTGGGACCATGTGGGATGAAGAGCACTAATTAAGCACTAATTACCTATACCGTTTAATTTGAATTTTGAAACAACTTTCAGAAAGCGTGAAGTTGGCCCAACCATCTTAATAATCAATATATCTCGAGAATAAATTGAGCACTAATACTGGGACCATGCGGGATTGAAAGCACTAATTCGTGACATGAAAATTTTCTATTTCTTTCGAAGTGGTTGGGCCAACTCACATTTACCCCAAAAATACATATGCCCCGTATACCCTTATTTATTGAGCACTAATTCTGGGACCATGTGGGATGAAGAGCACTAATTAAGCACTAATTACCTATACCGTTTAATTTGAATTTTGAAACAACTTTTAGAAAGCGTGAAGTTGGCCCAACCATCTTAATAATCAATATATCTCGAGAATAAATTGAGCACTAATACTGGGACCATGCGGGATTGAAAGCATTAATTCGTGACATGAAAATTTTCTATTTCTTTCGAAGTGGTTGGGCCAACTCACATTTACCCCAAAAATACATATGCCCCGTATACCCTTATTTATTGAGCACTAATTCTGGGACCATATGGGATGAAGAGCAATAATTAAGCACTAATTACCTATACCGTTTAATTTGAATTTTGAAACAACTTTTAGAAAGCGTGAAGTTGGCCCAACCATCTTAATAATCAATATATCTCGAGAATAAATTGAGCACTAATTCTGGGACCATGCGGGATTGAAAGCACTAATTAAGCACTAAATCGTGACATGAAAATTTTCTATTTCTTTCGATGTGGTTGGGCCAACTCACATTTACCCCAAAAATACATATGCCCCGTATACCATTATTTATTGAGCACTAATTCTGGGACCATGTGGGATGAAGAGCACTAATTAAGCACTAATTACCTATACCGTTTAATTTGAATTTTGAAACAAGTTTTAGAAAGCGTGAAGTTGGCCCAACCATCTTAATAATCAATATATCACGAGAATAAATTGAACACTAATTCTGGGACCATGTGGGATTGAAAGCACTAATTAAGCACTAATTCGTGACATGAAAATTTTCTATTTCTTTCGAAGTGGTTGGGCCAACTCACATTTACCCCAAAAATACATATGCCCCGTATACCCTTATTTATTGAGCACTAATTCTGGGACCATGTGGGATGAAGAGCACTAATTAAGCACTAATTACCTATACCGTTTAATTTGAATTTTGAAACAACTTTTAGAAAGCGTGAAGTTGGCCCAACCATCTTAATAATCAATATATCTCGAGAATAAATTGAGCACTAATTCTGGGACCATGCGGGATTGAAAGCACTAATTAAGCACTAATTCGTGACATGAAAATTTTTGATTTCTTTCGAAGTGGTTGGGCCAACTCACATTTACCCCAAAAATACATATGCCCCGTATACCCTTATTTATTGAGCACTAATTCTGGGACCATGTGGGATGAAGAGCACTAATTAAGCACTAATTACCTATACCGTTTAATTTGAATTTTGAAACAACTTTTAGAAAGCGTGAAGTTGGCCCAACCATCTTAATAATCAATATATCTCGAGAATAAATTGAGCACTAATTCTGGGACCATGCGGGATTGAAAGCACTAATTAAGCACTAATTCGTGACATGAAAATTTTCTATTTCTTTCGAAGTGGTTGGGCCAACTCACATTTACCCCAAAAATACATATGCCCCGTATACCCTTATTTATTGAGCACTAATTCTGGGACCATGTGGGATGAAGAGCACTAATTAAGCACTAATTACCTATACCGTTTAATTTGATTTTTTAAACAACTTTTAGAAAGCGTGAAGTTGGCCCAACCATCTTAATAATCAATATATCTCGAGAATAAATTGAGCACTAATTCTGGGACCATGCGGGATTGAAAGCACTAATTAAGCACTAATTCGTGACATGAAAATTTTTGATTTCTTTCGAAGTGGTTGGGCCAACTCACATTTACCCCAAAAATACATATGCCCCGTATACCCTTATTTATTGAGCACTAATTCTGGGACCATGTGGGATGAAGAGCACTAATTAAGCACTAATTACCTATACCGTTTAATTTGAATTTTGAAACAACTTTTAGAAAGCGTGAAGTTGGCCGAACCATCTTAATAATCAATATATCTCGAGAATAAATTGAGCACTAATTCTGGGACCATGCGGGATTGAAAGCACTAATTAAGCACTAATTCGTGACATGAAAATTTTTGATTTCTTTCGAAGTGGTTGGGCCAACTCACATTTACCCCAAAAATACATATGCCCCGTATACCCTTATTTATTGAGCACTAATTCTGGGACCATGCGGGATTGAAAGCACTAATTAAGCACTAATTCGTGACATGAAAATTTTCTATTTCTTTCGAAGTGGTTGGGCCAACTCACATTTACCCCAAAAATACATATGCCCCGTATACCCTTATTTATTGAGCACTAATTCTGGGACCATGTGGGATGAAGAGCACTAATTAAGCACTAATTACCTATACCGTTTAATTTGAATTTTGAAACAACTTTTAGAAAGCGTGAAGTTGGCCCAACCATCCTAATAATCAATATATCTCGAGAATAAATTGAGCACTAATTCTGGGACCATGCGGGATTGAAAGCACTAATTAAGCACTAATTCGTGACATGAGAATTTTCTATTTCTTTCGATGTGGTTGGGCCAACTCACATTTACCCCAAAAATACATATGCCCCGTATACCATTATTTATTGAGCACTAATTCTGGGACCATGTGGGATGAAGAGCACTAATTAAGCACTAATTACCTATACCGTTTAATTTGAATTTTGAAACAACTTTTAGAAAGCGTGAAGTTGGCCCAACCATCTTAATAATCAATATATCTCGAGAATAAATTGAGCACTAATTCTGGAACCATGCGGGATTGAAAGCACTAATTAAGCACTAATTCGTGACATGAAAATTTTCTATTTCTTTCGAAGTGGTTGGGCCAACTCACATTTACCCCAAAAATACATATGCCCCGTATACCCTTATTTATTGAGCACTAATTCTGGGACCATGTGGGATGAAGAGCACTAATTAAGCACTAATTACCTATACCGTTTAATTTGAATTTTGAAACAACTTTTAGAAAGCGTGAAGTTGGCCCAACCATCTTAATAATCAATATATCTCGAGAATAAATTGAGCACTAATTCTGGGACCATGCGGGATTGAAAGCACTAATTAAGCACTAATTCGTGACATGAAAATTTTTGATTTCTTTCGAAGTGGTCTGACCAATTCACATTTACCCCAAAAATACATATGCCCCGTATACCCTTATTTATTGAGCACTAATTCTGGGACCATGTGGGATGAAGAGCACTAATTAAGCACTAATTACCTATACCGTTTAATTTGATTTTTTAAACAACTTTTAGAAAGCGTGAAGTTGGCCCAACCATCTTAATAATCAATATATCTCGAGAATAAATTGAGCACTAATTCTGGGACCATGCGGGATTGAAAGCACTAATTAAGCACTAATTCGGTACATGAAAATTTTCTATTTCTTTCGAAGTGGTTGGGCCAACTCACATTTACCCCAAAAATACATATGCCCCGTATACCCTTATTTATTGAGCACTAATTCTGGGACCATGTGGGATGAAGAGCACTAATTAGGCACTAATTACCTATACCGTTTAATTTGAATTTTGAAACAACTTTTAGAAAGCGTGAAGTTGGCCCAACCATCTTAATAATCAATATATCTCGAGAATAAATTGAGCACTAATTCTGGGACCATGCGGGATTGAAAGCACTAATTAAGCACTAATTCGTGACATGAAAATTTTCTATTTCTTTCGAAGTGGTTGGGCCAACTCACATTTACCCCAAAAATACATATGCCCCGTATACCCTTATTTATTGAGCACTAATTCTGGGACCATGTGGGATGAAGAGCACTAATTAAGCACTAATTACCTATACCGTTTAATTCGAATTTTGAAACAACTTTTAGAAAGCGTGAAGTTGGCCCAACCATCTTAATAATCAATATATCTCGAGAATAAATTGAGCACTAATTCTGGGACCATGCGGGATTGAAAGCACTAATTAAGCACTAATTCGTGACATGAAAATTTTCTATTTCTTTCGAAGTGGTTGGGCCAACTCACATTTACCCCAAAAATACATATGCCCCGTATACCCTTATTTATTGAGCACTAATTCTGGGACCATGTGGGATGAAGAGCACTAATTAAGCACTAATTACCTATACCGTTTAATTTGAATTTTGAAACAACTTTCAGAAAGCGTGAAGTTGGCCCAACCATCTTAATAATCAATATATCTCGAGAATAAATTGAGCACTAATACTGGGACCATGCAGGATTGAAAGCACTAATTCGTGACATGAAAATTTTCTATTTCTTTCGAAGTGGTTGGGCCAACTCACATTTACCCCAAAAATACATATGCCCCGTATACCCTTATTTATTGAGCACTAATTCTGGGTCCATGTGGGATGAAGAGCACTAATTACCTATACCGTTTAATTTGAATTTTGAAACAACTTTTAGAAAGCGTGAAGTTGGCCCAACCATCTTAATAATCAATATATCTCGAGAATAAATTGAGCACTAATTCTGGGACCATGCGGGATTGAAAGCACTAATTAAGCACTAAATCGTGACATGAAAATTTTCTATTTCTTTCGATGTGGTTGGGCCAACTCACATTTACCCCAAAAATACATATGCCCCGTATACCATTATTTATTGAGCACTAATTCTGGGACCATGTGGGATGAAGAGCACTAATTAAGCACTAATTACCTATACCGTTTAATTTGAATTTTGAAACAACTTTTAGAAAGCGTGAAGTTGGCCCAACCATCTTAATAATCAATATATCTCGAGAATAAATTGAGCACTAATTCTGGGACTATGCGGGATTGAAAGCACTAATTAAGCACTAATTCGTGACATGAAAATTTTTGATTTCTTTCGAAGTGGTTGGGCCAACTCACATTTACCCCAAAAATACATATGCCCCGTATACCCTTATTTATTGAGCACTAATTCTGGGACCATGTGGGATGAAGAGCACTAATTAAGCACTAATTACCTATACCGTTTAATTTGAATTTTGAAACAACTTTTAGAAAGCGTGAAGTTGGCCCAACCATCTTAATAATCAATATATCTCGAGAATAAATTGAGCACTAATTCTGGGACCATGCGGGATTGAAAGCACTAATTAAGCACTAATTCGTGACATGAAAATTTTCTATTTCTTTCGAAGTGGTTGGGCCAACTCACATTTACCCCAAAAATACATATGCCCCGTATACCCTTATTTATTGAGCACTAATTCTGGGACCATGTGGGATGAAGAGCACTAATTAAGCACTAATTACCTATACCGTTTAATTTGAATTTTGAAACAACTTTTAGAAAGCGTGAAGTTGGCCCAACCATCTTAATAATCAATATATCTCGAGAATAAATTGAGCACTAATTCTGGGACCATGCGGGATTGAAAGCACTAATTAAGCACTAATTCGTGACATGAAAATTTTTGATTTCTTTCGAAGTGGTCTGACCAATTCACATTTACCCCAAAAATACATATGCCCCGTATACCCTTATTTATTGAGCACTAATTCTGGGACCATGTGGGATGAAGAGCACTAATTAAGCACTAATTACCTATACCGTTTAATTTGATTTTTTAAACAACTTTTAGAAAGCTTGAAGTTGGCCCAACCATCTTAATAATCAATATATCTCGAGAATAAATTGAGCACTAATTCTGGGACCATGCGGGATTGAAAGCACTAATTAAGCACTAATTCGTGACATGAAAATTTTTGATTTCTTTCGAAGTGGTTGGGCCAACTCACATTTACCCCAAAAATACATATGCCCCGTATACCCTTATTTATTGAGCACTAATTCTGGGACCATGTGGGATGAAGAGCACTAATTAAGCACTAATTACCTATACCGTTTAATTTGAATTTTGAAACAACTTTCAGAAAGCGTGAAGTTGGCCCAACCATCTTAATAATCAATATATCTCGAGAATAAATTGAGCACTAATACTGGGACCATGCGGGATTGAAAGCACTAATTCGTGACATGAAGATTTTCTATTTCTTTCGAAGTGGTTGGGCCAACTCACATTTACCCCAAAAATACATATCCCCCTATACCCTTATTTATTGAGCACTAATTCTGGGACCATGTGGGATGAAGAGCACTAATTAAGCACTAATTACCTATACCGTTTAATTTGAATTTTGAAGCAACTTTCAGAAAGCGTGAAGTTCGCCCAACCATCTTAATAATCAATATATCTCGAGAATAAATTGAGCATTAATACTGGGACCATGCGGGATTGAAAGCACTAATTCGTGACATGAAAATTTTCTATTTCTTTCGAAGTGGTTGGGCCAACTCACATTTACCCCAAAAATACATATGCCCCGTATACCCTTATTTATTGAGCACTAATTCTGGGACCATGTGGGATGAAGAGCACTAATTAAGCACTAATTACCTATACCGTTTAATGTGAATTTTGAAACAACTTTTAGAAAGCGTGAAGTTGGCCCAACCATCCTAATAATCAATATATCTCGAGAATAAATTGAGCACTAATTCTGGGACCATGCGGGATTGAAAGCACTAATTAAGCACTAATTCGTGACATGAAAATTTTCTATTTCTTTCGATGTGGTTGGGCCAACTCACATTTACCCCAAAAATACATATGCCCCGTATACCATTATTTATTGAGCACTAATTCTGGGACCATGTGGGATGAAGAGCACTAATTAAGCACTAATTACCTATACCGTTTAATTTGAATTTTGAAACAACTTTTAGAAAGCGTGAAGTTGGCCCAACCATCTTAATAATCAATATATCTCGAGAAAAAATTGAGCACTAATTCTGGAACCATGCGGGATTGAAAGCACTAATTAAGCACTAATTCGTGACATGAAAATTTTCTATTTCTTTCGAAGTGGTTGGGCCAACTCACATTTACCCCAAAAATACATATGCCCCGTATACCCTTATTTATTGAGCACTAATTCTGGGACCATGTGGGATGAAGAGCACTAATTAAGCACTAATTACCTATACCGTTTAATTTGAATTTTGAAACAACTTTTAGAAAGCGTGAAGTTGGCCCAACCATCTTAATAATCAATATATCTCGAGAATAAATTGAGCACTAATTCTGGGACCATGCGGGATTGAAAGCACTAATTAAGCACTAATTCGTGACATGAAAATTTTTGATTTCTTTCGAAGTGGTTGGGCCAACTCACATTTACCCCAAAAATACATATGCCCCGTATACCCTTATTTATTGAGCACTAATTCTGGGACCATGTGGGATGAAGAGCACTAATTAAGCACTAATTACCTATACCGTTTAATTTGAATTTTGAAACAAGTTTTAGAAAGCGTGAAGTTGGCCCAACCATCTTAATAATCAATATATCTCGAGAATAAATTGAGCACTAATTCTGGGACCATGCGGGATTGAAAGCACTAATTAAGCACTAATTCGTGACATGAAAATTTTTGATTTCTTTCGAAGTGGTTGGGCCAACTCACATTTACCCCAAAAATACATATGCCCCGTATACCCTTATTTATTGAGCACTAATTCTGGGACCATGTGGGATGAAGAGCACTAATTAAGCACTAATTACCTATACCGTTTAATTTGAATTTTGAAACAACTTTTAGAAAGCGTGAAGTTGGCCCAACCATCTAAATAATCACTATATCTCGAGAATAAATTGAGCACTAATTCTGGGACCATGCGGGATTGAAAGCACTAATTAAGCACAAATTCGTGACATGAAAATTTTTGATTTCTTTCGAAGTGGTTGGGCCAACTCACATTTACCCCAAAAATACATATGCCCCGTATACCCTTATTTATTGAGCACTAATTCTGGGACCATGTGGGATGAAGAGCACTAATTAAGCACTAATTACCTATAACGTTTAATTTGAATTTTGAAACAACTTTTAGAAAGCGTGAAGTTGGCCCAACCATCTTAATAATCAATATATCTCGAGAATAAATTGAGCACTAATTCTGGGACCATGCGGGATTGAAAGCACTAATTAAGCACTAATTCGTGACATGAAAATTTTTGATTTCTTTCGAAGTGGTTGGGCCAACTCACATTTACCCCAAAAATACATATGCCCCGTATACCCTTATTTATTGAGCACTAATTCTGGGACCATGTGGGATGAAGAGCACTAATTAAGCACTAATTACCTATACCGTTTAATTTGAATTTTGAAACAACTTTCAGAAAGCGTGAAGTTGGCCCAACCATCTTAATAATCAATATATATCGAGAATAAATTGAGCACTAATACTGGGACCATGCGGGATTGAAAGCACTAATTCGTGACATGAAAATTTTCTATTTCTTTTGAAGTGGTTGGGCCAACTCACATTTACCCCAAAAATACATATGCCCCGTATACCCTTATTTATTGAGCACTAATTCTGGGACCATGTGGGATGAAGAGCACTAATTAAGCACTAATTACCTATACCGTTTAATTTGAATTTTGAAACAACTTTTAGAAAGCGTGAAGTTGGCCCAACCATCTTAATAATCAATATATCTCGAGAATAAATTGAGCACTAATTCTGGGACCATGCGGGATTGAAAGCACTAATTAAGCACTAAATCGTGACATGAAAATTTTCTATTTCTTTCGAAGTGGTTGGGCCAACTCACATTTACCCCAAAAATACATATGCCCCGTATACCCTTATTTATTGAGCACTAATTCTGGGACCATGTGGGATGAAGAGCACTAATTAAGCACTAATTACCTATACCGTTTAATTTGAATTTTTAAACAACTTTTAGAAAGCGTGAAGTTGGCCCAACCATCTTAATAATCAATATATCTCGAGAATAAATTGAACACTAATTCTGGGACCATGCGGGATTGAAAGCACTAATTAAGCACTAATTCGAGACATGAAAATTTTTGATTTCTTTCGAAGTGGTTGGGCCAACTCACATTTACCCCAAAAATACATATGCCCCGTATACCCTTATTTATTGAGCACTAATTCTGGGACCATGTGGGATGAAGAGCACTAATTAAGCACTAATTACCTATACCGTTTAATTTGAATTTTGAAACAACTTTTAGAAAGCGTGAAGTTGGCCCAACCATCTTAATAATCAATATATCTCGAGAATAAATTGAGCACTAATTCTGGGACCATGCGGGATTGAAAGCAGTAATTAAGCACTAATTCGTGACATGAAAATTTTCTATTTCTTTCGAAGTGGTTGGGCCAACTCACATTTACCCCAAAAATACATATGCCCCGTATACCCTTATTTATTGAGCACTAATTCTGGGACCATGTGGGATGAAGAGCACTAATTAAGCACTAATTACCTATACCGTTTAATTTGATTTTTTAAACAACTTTTAGAAAGCGTGAAGTTGGCCCAACCATCTTAATAATCAATATATCTCGAGAATAAATTGAGCACTAATTCTGGGACCATGCGGGATTGAAAGCACTAATTAAGCACTAATTCGTGACATGAAAATTTTTGATTTCTTTCGAAGTGGTTGGGCCAACTCACATTTACCCCAAAAATACATATGCCCCGTATACCCTTATTTATTGAGCACTAATTCTGGGACCATGTGGGATGAAGAGCACTAATTAAGCACTAATTACCTATACCGTTTAATTTGAATTTTGAAACAAGTTTTAGAAAGCGTGAAGTTGGCCCAACCATCTTAATAATCAATATATCTCGAGAATAAATTGAGCACTAATTCTGGGACCATGTGGGATTGAAAGCACTAATTCGTGACATGAAAATTTTCTATTTCTTTCGAAGTGGTTGGGCCAACTCACATTTACCCCAAAAATACATATGCCCCGTATACCCTTATTTATTGAGCACTAATTCTGGGACCATGTGGGATGAAGAGCACTAATTAAGCACTAATTACCTATACCGTTTAATTTGAATTTTGAAACAACTTTTAGAAAGCGTGAAGTTGGCCCAACCATCTTAATAATCAATATATCTCGAGAATAAATTGAGCACTAATTCTGGGACCATGCGGGATTGAAAGCACTAATTAAGCACTAATTCGTGACATGAAAATTTTCTATTTCTTTCGAAGTGGTTGGGCCAACTCACATTTACCCCAAAAATACATATGCCCCGTATACCCTTATTTATTGAGCACTAATTCTGGGACCATGTGGGATGAAGAGCACTAATTAAGCACTAATTACCTATACCGTTTAATTTGAATTTTGAAACAACTTTTAGAAAGCGTGAAGTTGGCCCAACCATCTTAATAATCAATATATCTCGAGAATAAATTGAGCACTAATTCTGGAACCATGCGGGATTGAAAGCACTAATTAAGCACTAATTCGTGACATGAAAATTTTCTATTTCTTTCGAAGTGGTTGGGCCAACTCACATTTACCCCAAAAATACATATGCCCCGTATACCCTTATTTATTGAGCACTAATTCTGGGACCATGTGGGATGAAGAGCACTAATTAAGCACTAATTACCTATACCGTTTAATTTGAATTTTGAAACAACTTTTAGAAAGCGTGAAGTTGGCCCAACCATCTTAATAATCAATATATCTCGAGAATAAATTGAGAACTAATTCTGGGACCATGCGGGATTGAAAGCACTAATTAAGCACTAATTCGTGACATGAAAATTTTTGATTTCTTTCGAAGTGGTCTGACCAATTCACATTTACCCCAAAAATACATATGCCCCGTATACCCTTATTTATTGAGCACTAATTCTGGGACCATGTGGGATGAAGAGCACTAATTAAGCACTAATTACCTATACCGTTTAATTTGAATTTTGAAACAACTTTTAGAAAGCGTGAAGTTGGCCCAACCATCTTAATAATCAATATATCTCGAGAATAAATTGAGCACTAATTCTGGGACCATGCGGGATTGAAAGCACTAATTAAGCACTAATTCGTGACATGAAAATTTTTGATTTCTTTCGAAGTGGTTGGGCCAACTCACATTTACCCCAAAAATACATATGCCCCGTATGCCCTTATTTATTGAGCACTAATTCTGGGACCATGTGGGATGAAGAGCACTAATTAAGCACTAATTACCTATACCGTTTAATTTGATTTTTTAAACAACTTTTAGAAAGCGTGAAGTTGGCCCAACCATCTTAATAATCAATATATCTCGAGAATAAATTGAGCACTAATTCTGGGACCATGCGGGATTGAAAGCACTAATTAAGCACTAATTCGTGACATGAAAATTTTCTATTTCTTTCGAAGTGGTTGGGCCAACTCACATTTACCCCAAAAATACATATGCCCCGTATACCCTTATTTATTGAGCACTAATTCTGGGACCATGTGGGATGAAGAGCACTAATTAAGCACTAATTACCTATACCGTTTAATTTGATTTTTTAAACAACTTTTAGAAAGCGTGAAGTTGGCCCAACCATCTTAATAATCAATATATCTCGAGAATAAATTGAGCACTAATTCTGGGACCATGCGGGATTGAAAGCACTAATTAAGCACTAATTCGTGACATGAAAATTTTTGATTTCTTTCGAAGTGGTTGGGCCAACTCACATTTACCCCAAAAATACATATGCCCCGTATACCCTTATTTATTGAGCACTAATTCTGGGACCATGTGGGATGAAGAGCACTAATTAAGCACTAATTACCTATACCGTTTAATTTGAATTTTGAAACAAGTTTTAGAAAGCGTGAAGTTGGCCCAACCATCTTAATAATCAATATATCTCGAGAATAAATTGAGCACTAATTCTGGGACCATGTGGGATTGAAAGCACTAATTCGTGACAGGAAAATTTTCTATTTCTTTCGAAGTGGTTGGGCCAACTCACATTTACCCCAAAAATACATATGCCCCGTATACCCTTATTTATTGAGCACTAATTCTGGGACCATGTGGGATGAAGAGCACTAATTAAGCACTAATTACCTATACCGTTTAATTTGAATTTTTAAACAACTTTTAGAAAGCGTGAAGTTGGCCCAACCATCTTAATAATCAATATATCTCGAGAATAAATTGAGCACTAATTCTGGGACCATGCGGGATTGAAAGCACTAATTAAGCACTAATTCGTGACATGAAAATTTTCTATTTCTTTCGAAGTGGTTGGGCCAACTCACATTTACCCCAAAAATACATATGCCCCGTATACCCTTATTTATTGAGCACTAATTCTGGGACCATGTGGGATGAAGAGCACTAATTAAGCACTAATTACCTATACCGTTTAATTTGAATTTTGAAACAACTTTTAGAAAGCGTGATTTTGGCCCAACCATCTTAATAATCAATATATCTCGAGAATAAATTGAGCACTAATTCTGGAACCATGCGGGATTGAAAGCACTAATTAAGCACTAATTCGTGACATGAAAATTTTCTATTTCTTTCGAAGTGGTTGGGCCAACTCACATTTACCCCAAAAATACATATGCCCCGTATACCCTTATTTATTGAGCACTAATTCTGGGACCATGTGGGATGAAGAGCACTAATTAAGCACTAATTACCTATACCGTTTAATTTGAATTTTGAAACAACTTTTAGAAAGCGTGAAGTTGGCCCAACCATCTTAATAATCAATATATCTCGAGAATAAATTGAGCACTAATTCTGGGACCATGCGGGATTGAAAGCACTAATTAAGCACTAATTCGTGACATGAAAATTTTTGATTTCTTTCGAAGTGGTCTGACCAATTCACATTTACCCCAAAAATACATATGCCCCGTATACCCTTATTTATTGAGCACTAATTCTGGGACCATGTGGGATGAAGAGCACTAATTAAGCACTAATTACCTATACCGTTTAATTTGAATTTTGAAACAACTTTTAGAAAGCGTGAAGTTGGCCCAACCATCTTAATAATCAATATATCTCGAGAATAAATTGAGCACTAATTCTGGGACCATGCGGGATTGAAAGCACTAATTAAGCACTAATTCGTGACATGAAAATTTTTGATTTCTTTCGAAGTGGTTGGGCCAACTCACATTTACCCCAAAAATACATATGCCCCGTATGCCCTTATTTATTGAGCACTAATTCTGGGACCATGTGGGATGAAGAGCACTAATTAAGCACTAATTACCTATACCGTTTAATTTGATTTTTTAAACAACTTTTAGAAAGCGTGAAGTTGGCCCAACCATCTTAATAATCAATATATCTCGAGAATAAATTGAGCACTAATTCTGGGACCATGCGGGATTGAAAGCACTAATTAAGCACTAATTCGTGACATGAAAATTTTCTATTTCTTTCGAAGTGGTTGGGCCAACTCACATTTACCCCAAAAATACATATGCCCCGTATACCATTATTTATTGAGCACTAATTCTGGGACCATGTGGGATGAAGAGCACTAATTAAGCACTAATTACCTATACCGTTTAACTTGAATTTTGAAACAACTTTCAGAAAGCGTGAAGTTGGCCCAACCATCTTAATAATCAATATATCTCGAGAATAAATTGAGCACTAATACTGGGACCATGCGGGATTGAAAGCACTAATTCGTGACATGAAAATTTTCTATTTCTTTCGAAGTGGTTGGGCCAACTCACATTTACCCCAAAAATACATATGCCCCGTATACCCTTATTTATTGAGCACTAATTCTGGGACCATGTGGGATGAAGAGCACTAATTAAGCACTAATTACCTATACCGTTTAATTTGAATTTTGAAATAACTTTTAGAAAGCGTGAAGTTGGCCCAACCATCTTAATAATCAATATATCTCGAGAATAAATTGAGCACTAATTCTGGGACCATGCGGGATTGAAAGCACTAATTAGGCACTAAATCGTGACATGAAAATTTTCTATTTCTTTCGATGTGGTTGGGCCAACTCACATTTACCCCAAAAATACATATGCCCCGTATACCATTATTTATTGAGCACTAATTCTGGGACCATGTGGGATGAAGAGCACTAATTAAGCACTAATTACCTATACCGTTTAATTTGAATTTTGAAACAACTTTTAGAAAGCGTGAAGTTGGCCCAACCATCTTAATAATCAATGTATCTCGAGAATAAATTGAGCACTAATTCTGGGACCATGTGGGATTGAAAGCACTAATTAAGCACTAATTCGTGACATGAAAATTTTCTATTTCTTTCGAAGTGGTTGGGCCAACTCACATTTACCCCAAAAATACATATGCCCCGTATACCCTTATTTATTGAGCACTAATTCTGGGACCATGTGGGATGAAGAGCACTAATTAAGCACTAATTACCTATGCCGTTTAATTTGAATTTTTAAACAACTTTTAGAAAGCGTGAAGTTGGCCCAACCATCTTAATAATCAATATATCTCGAGAATAAATTGAGCACTAATTCTGGGACCATGCGGGATTGAAAGCACTAATTAAGCACTAATTCGTGACATGAAAATTTTCTATTTCTTTCGAAGTGGTTGGGCCAACTCACATTTACCCCAAAAATACATATGCCCCGTATACCCTTATTTATTGAGCACTAATTCTGGGACCATGTGGGATGAAGAGCACTAATTAAGCACTAATTACCTATACCGTTTAATTTGAATTTTGAAACAACTTTTAGAAAGCGTGAAGTTGGCCCAACCATCTTAATAATCAATATATCTCGAGAATAAATTGAGCACTAATTCTGGGACCATGCGGGATTGAAAGCACTAATTAAGCACTAATTCGTGACATGAAAATTTTCTATTTCTTTCGAAGTGGTTGGGCCAACTCACATTTACCCCAAAAATACATATGCCCCGTATACCCTTATTTATTGAGCACTAATTCTGGGACCATGTGGGATGAAGAGCACTAATTAAGCACTAATTACCTATACCGTTTAATTTGAATTTTGAAACAACTTTTAGAAAGCGTGAAGTTGGCCCAACCATCTTAATAATCAATATATCTCGAGAATAAATTGAGCACTAATTCTGGGACCATGCGGGATTTAAAGCACTAATTAAGCACTAATTCGTGACATGAAAATTTTTGATTTCTTTCGAAGTGGTTGGGCCAACTCACATTTACCCCAAAAATACATATGCCCCGTATACCCTTATTTATTGAGCACTAATTCTGGGACCATGTGGGATGAAGAGCACTAATTAAGCACTAATTACCTATACCGTTTAATTTGATTTTTTAAACAACTTTTAGAAAGCGTGAAGTTGGCCCAACCATCTTAATAATCAATATATCTCGAGAATAAATTGAGCACTAATTCTGGGACCATGCGGGATTGAAAGCACTAATTAAGCACTAATTCGTGACATGAAAATTTTCTATTTCTTTCGAAGTGGTTGGGCCAACTCACATTTACCCCAAAAATACATATGCCCCGTATACCCTTATTTATTGAGCACTAATTCTGGGACCATGTGGGATGAAGAGCGCTAATTAAGCACTAATTACCTATACCGTTTAATTTGATTTTTTAAACAACTTTTAGAAAGCGTGAAGTTGGCCCAACCATCTTAATAATCAATATATCTCGAGAATAAATTGAGCACTAATTCTGGGACCATGCGGGATTGAAAGCACTAATTAAGCACTAATTCGTGACATGAAAATTTTTGATTTCTTTCGAAGTGGTTGGGCCAACTCACATTTACCCCAAAAATACATATGCCCCGTATACCCTTATTTATTGAGCACTAATTCTGGGACCATGTGGGATGAAGAGCACTAATTAAGCACTAATTACCTATACCGTTTAATTTGAATTTTGAAACAACTTTTAGAAAGCGTGAAGTTGGCCCAACCATCTTAATAATCAATATATCTCGAGAATAAATTGAGCACTAATTCTGGGACCATGCGGGATTGAAAGCACTAATTAAGCACTAATTCGTGACATGAAAATTTTCTATTTCTTTCGAAGTGGTTGGGCCAACTCACATTTACCCCAAAAATACATATGCCCCGTATACCCTTATTTATTGAGCACTAATTCTGGGACCATGTGGGATGAAGAGCACTAATTAAGCACTAATTACCTATACCGTTTAAATTGAATTTTGAAACAACTTTTAGAAAGCGTGAAGTTGGCCCAACCATCTTAATAATCAATATATCTCGAAAACCAATTGAGCACTAATTCTGCGGTCTTGAGCACTAATTAGCTCTAATTAAGCACTAAATATTGACATAATTTTTTTTTCTATTTCTACGATGTGGTTGGGCCAACTTCACGCGACTCATTTCCTGATACTTTTGTGTTCATATAACAACAATTTGTTATAATTTCATTTGTATTTCTTTACGTACATAAGTCCATAGGCTTCTCGTGTATTCTGATTTGAAATAAATAATTACATTCCAAGTCTTCAAAATTCAGAAAGATTGCTGGATGTTTACCCCAACACTATTCATGAACTGACAAATCGCAACTCTTAAAAAATGTAATAAATTTTGAAAACATGAGGCATGGTAATAATTGCAAAGTGCCAGTTGAAATCTTGAAACATGCGGTGAACATTAGGAGTGTTGCTAATTTGAAAGATCGAATAATGGACGTTTGGTGCACATTAAGAGCAGTCCTAAATTCATACTGGTTAACTATAGACAAAAAATAAGCATACCATTGGCTTTTTGGAAAAAATTGATATTAAAATGAGGTGTCATATGCTATGGTTTTTATTTTTCAAAAAAAAAAAAAACAAAAAAACAAAAAAAAAGTGTTAAATACTTTTGAAAAAGCTATCCAATGATACCAAACGCAACCCCCTATCCCCACCCCCTTCGGGGATACAGGGGGTAACCTTAAAATTTTAAATAGGAACCGCTATTTCTTATTGCACATTTGGATTCTCCAGAAAAAGTGACAGTGATTTGACCCAGAATTGAAAACAGTGTCTTCACAGATGGCGCTGGAATCGACACACAAAAATGGCGGTGCAGCAAAACGGTACGAAAATAAATTCGTCAGTCTCGTGTTCTGTAGCCATACGGTTACCGTATTGGATTGCAGGTTCCCAGGGTCTGAGTTCGATCCCCGTTCAACGCATTTTTTTTCTTTTATTTCCCCAAATAAATTCCATACATTTTAACTTCAATCAGTCCTTTTTTGAAGTTACATAGAATACATATTTCGATAATTGTTTTCCAAACTAGCTTTATGAAGTAGTTCATAGTAATAGGGTTAGAGTTCATATTGTTATTTACAACAAAAATAAATCATTTTTGTCGCCATTTGTATTTTCTTGCAAATTAATAAATATGGTTTAATACATTATTTTTATCGAAGTTAAAATGTATGAATTCATTATTTGAGTATAAAAAATTCACATAAAAATGTTACTCTGCGGGAACCGAACTCAGGACCGTTAATTTCACAGTCTAGTACGTTAACCGTATGGCCACCCAGTACAACAGTGAGAGGTCACATTTTCATTATGTTTTGCCGCCTACTTTTTTGTGTGTCGATTCAAGTGTCATCTATGAAGACACTGTTTTCAATTTTGGGTCAAATCACTGTCACCTTTTCTGGAGAATCCAAATGTGCAATAAAAATGTTTTTTTTATTTAAAACTTTTGAAAGTTACACCAGTTCCCCCGAAGGGGGTGGGTATAGGGGGTTACGTTTGGTATCATTGGATAGCTTTTTCAAAACCATTTAAATATGTAATTTTTGTTTTGCTGATCGGTAATTTCGCAAGATATTGGACCGTTCCGGGACTTTTTCGCACCCTGTATGTATTTGCTTGGTTTTCTTTCATTAACACTTCGCTTACAAACGATAGTAAGGGACTTTTGCAGTAAACTCTAATAACCACATCACAACTCTTAAAAATTATTAAAAAAAATAGAAAACATGCACCATGGCAAAAATTTCTGTCATCACAAATAATGCATACATGCCCTCTATCAGAAAACAAAATTTCAATGAAATCGGAGCCGGACACCCAGGTGATGTCCCTTGTAAGCTAAATTGACTCAATTAATATATTACTATCTAACATAATCATCTTAACAATCGAGGATATAGGGTAAATGTGCCAGTCCTCGACCACCTAACTCATTTTCTTATGGTTCTTAATCATATTTTACTCAATGGAACAACTTAGGAGGATGCAAGTAGCTCACATGTGTTCCTAAAACTATATTTTATCTATACTTTATCCAAAACTGAGATAACTTATACCATTTATGTAATATTAGTCGGAGAAACACCAGTAACTGATTTCTTTTAGTATTCGACCATTTTTCGTTAATGTTCGACCGCCTACTGTTTAGTCATCGACCACTACTCGGTTAATGTGCTTTTAATTACAGTATGAAGGCTAAAGCATAACTTTACCAAACTAATAGCATCTGTAGGTGTTACATCATTAGTTTTTCAGTTATCACTTCGCAGTTTCGCCCAATAGTCGCTGAGATTAAGTAATTTTGTGATAATTTTGTCAAGAAAGGGACAAGCAAATTCATTTAAGGTTCAGTGGATTGCAGCATCAAACATGCTTCGTCTTCTCTGGGTTGAAGGGGTATAAACCCCATCTTCTAAATTCGTTTTTAATTACTAATTGTGTTGCTACTTTGTATATCACTCTTTTAATTAGTGGTGCAAAATAACACGTGTAACATTTTACTCAGTTTCCATGTAGAACTCTCGAAAACGAGTTGAACACTGATACGTCACAGGGTTGAAGAATATGTGTGCTGTTTGGTGGAAGGCAGTAGAGTACTATAGCATGGCTGGAACAAAATTCGCTGACTTCCATTGCCAAGTGAGTCTTGTGGCCGTCGATTAGCAGGACTGGTTTCTTAATAGAGGGATCATTCACCCATTTTAGGAAGCCGTTTGCCATCCATTCGTAGTGCTTCACTTCGCATCCAGCCGCTATCTGACCTGACCTGCCTATGAAAATATCTGAAGAAACTGCATTGATGACGTCCTTTGGAAGATGTCTTACATACAGATATACGACCATTGGGGAAACAATTTCTCCTGCTGCGGAAAAAGTGCAAAGCAGTGTTAATGTTTATTTCTCGTTGCCCTTCACCTCGTACATATTTTTCCACGCTTTGGACCCCAACGCCTTTCCTGATTTGTGACACAGTTGAAAGCTGGATTCATCAGCATTAAATATTCGCTCAGAATCATTTAGAATATCAGATTGTCCCGTTTGTTTCAAGTATTTCTCAAGGTCCTAAAACACAAGCGAATATTTCCCTCGGTTACAGCGTATCGCACCTTGTTCAAAGTTTAGGGACACGATTTGTGGGTGTCTTCTTAAGTAAGTGTAGTACCAGGTTTCACCAGCTCGATTGTCTTTGAACGGCGTTTTGCGTTTTTCTGAATCAACAATTTTTTAACACTGTTCAGAAGATCGTATTTCTTCTGTACAAAGCCCTTTTGCTCACATTAAGGAGCCAGTTTGCTAATCCCTCTTCTTCTTTCTGTGTTAGGTATGGTTCTGGATCTATTTTTGCATTTTGGGACTGTGACCATGAAATTTATCCAGCGTTACCCGAGGAATTCCATAAATTACTGATGCCTTTCGTGTGGAGCGCTTTTTTTTTCGACAAGCCTTCAGAGCTTTTTGTAGATCCTCGTTTGAATAAGCTGGCAGTTTAAGCTTAGGCCTACTCACTCATTATCTCTGAAAAAAACAAAAAACAAAACTTAAGGACATGCAAGGAAAACAGATGTATTCCAGACGTAAGCTGATAGTAGCTATTCCGCTAACAATATTTGAATGCATTCCACGACGAAGCGAGAATAGTGTAGTTCAGTATTAAACGAATTAGACCAAATATAATACATTTATTATTCAAATTAAATGTCATACCCTAACAGTGCCGTTAATTTTCCATGAAAATGTTGGGAAATTACATGAATATTCAGTTACTTAAATTTGAATTTATTTTATGGCTTTTAGGCATCTACGGTTCCGACCGGGATAGGGTGGTGGAGAGGATGTTGGAAGTTAGACGGCCAGGGCCTATTTTTAAGATAGCATCTCAGCATTTGCCTGGTGTGACTGAGGAAAAACCCGAAAGAACTCAGTCAAGATGGTCGACCGTTGGGATCGAACCGAGGACCTTCCGAATGCTAAGCCAACGCATTACTATTTTTTTCAAAGTTCGTCTCAGCCGAGACATTAAGCCTGAATGTTCCCCGAGCCAATTGGAGGTAATCCAATTCTGACAGGGACACGAACACAGAAATATCGAAGACAATTAAAAATACCCTTGCTCTTGAGAAGGATTCGAACCCTCAGTGGATTACCTCTTCACCATTACCACTGAGCCACGGCCATTCGGTGAATATTCATGTATTAACGGTAAGACTCAGCAGATGTTTATACAAATGTAAATTGATTACTGAATAGTGCTTGAATCAAGAAATTCTGCGAGAAAATACAAACGCAAAGCATGGTCGGACGCTGAGAAAGAAACAGCTAATATTCGACCAGTACAAATGTATTACGAAAAGTAGTGGTCGAACACTAGTAAATGTTTTCGTATTCCATTATAACTTCAGAATTGGTAACTAGGTAGTCATTTCATGTAGATGAATCGAAAGTTAGTCGTTATTGATATTTCTACAATTTTTCAGTCGAACACTAGTTAACAAAGAATATTTCATAAGTCATTGTCCGACCACTACATTTTATTGATTCATTCTTCATACCTTACAGTTATCACTAAAATTTAATTACTAAAATGTGCTCTACGGTTCCATGTAACAGAATAATACGTGCATTTCTTACCTGGTGAGATAAAACTATGGAAAAGCACGAAAAACAGGGCGCTGTCGTTCCCATTTGCAACTGATTAAAGTTGTCGAAAACACAGTGCGTCTTCCGTAGGCATACATTTGATTGGCTATTACCGAATGCATGTGCAATATATTTTGACAGTATCTTTGTTTTTGGTTTAGAATAAGCTACAATTCAATTATAACGAAAAAGCATGCTTTTTTTTTATCGGAAAATAAGGCTAATATATGGTTTTAAAGTGAAAAGTGGTCGGCAACTAGGGGGTGGTCGAAGACTGGCACAACCACCCTATTTATAGTTCGGTTGTGAATATCAAAATTAAATTAGTAAGATTTGTTGCATTTATCCTTGGACATTAAGAATGAACTGGGTATCTGGTAGACCTGGATACAAAGTGAACTGCCGTGCCAAGATTTTAATTATACACATCTATATAAGACACTTAATAAAAAGTGTAACGTTGCATTTTCAAAGGGACGAATTGTATATTGAAGTACTGTATATACGGAATCGTTCACAAAACTGTTCATAACTGACCAACTCTCGTTGCCATGGTAGCGATAACAATAACATAATTAAAGTACACAACAAAGTCAAAGTTAGCTACAAGTGATATCGCCAGAAATTCCTGTATCTTATGATATAGATAATAATGCTATAATAACAATAATACAGCATTTCAACCACTCCAAATTTCATATTACAGACAGGAATGACGAACTCTAGAAGCAGCTCATTATATTCGCTTGTTAAAAAATAAAACTACATTGACACAATTATTATATTAGTAACTGACACAATCAACATACTTCGCATATAAAATGTTAGTCATTGTACTGGTATATTATATTAGGTTTACTCTCTTTTTACTTCTCTCTTTCTCTCTTTTTTTTCTTTCTATTTGTTTAACAGTTTCATGTAATTTTCTTCTAGGCATACTTGCAGGAGGTCAATCGCATTTTCTTTCTTTACGTTGTGTACACGAATTAAAGTGAAGACAAACTAACACCCGACTATAGAAAGAATAATTAAAACGCAAGATGTTATGTTATCGTAGAGTGTCCAGCCTTGTTCCATCTACTTTCATTTAACAACAGCATTCAAACAATATGCTACTTGTGTTTAGTCCTAACTTGTTTATTTAAATTGTTTAGTTTTGTTTAAGATGTTTGTTCAATGTAACTTGTTACCTGTAGAAGAAGAAGAAGCAAGGTATAGTTGCTTGTTGAAACTGTGCATAGCAGAGTGTGTGAGTGAGCGCGTATCCTAAAGCTGCAGCATCGTAGTGTTCAATGTGCATTTTATTTTAACTCGGGAATTATAAGAAATATTAATAATATTATTAAACCGAATTATTAAAGAACGAACCAGCGTTTGTGTGATACAGTCCATCATAAAGATTTGGTCCTCCGGGCCGGATGTTAATACGTGTTTATGTGTTTTATGTGACCTACGTGCTAGGACTTGTGTGTTAACAAGAAAGAAAAAAAAATGTGTGGGCGACAATGGAAGCTTACAATTCCCGAAAGCGTGTTTTAAAAGGCAAGGTCACTCGTGCTGAAAACTGCATAAACAATGTCACAGAACAGGAAGATATTAGTGTAGTTCAGGTCTACAAAAACAAAGTGAGTGAACTGTCACGTGAAACAAATGAGCTTTTGTTGCTAGCCAGTAACTTGTGTGCCGAAGAAGAAATTTATTTGGTGCAAGAAGAAGAGCTTGCTGCTATTGAAGATAGACTTACAAAGCTTAACGTGAAATTAGTGGAAGTGCAGGGTAAAATATCTCACGCTTCTTCTAGTGATGAGAATAATCAAAAGAACACAACAGAAATTCGACTACCAAAATTGCAATTGCCATGCTTTAGCGGGAACTTAAATGATTGGCTTTCGTTTCGTGATTTGTTTATCGCAGCAGTGCATAATAATGAAAAATTGACGGGTGCACAAAAACTTCAGTACTTAAAAACTAGTCTGCAAGGTGAAGCAGCAACACTTATTCAATCTATACAAATAACTGACGATAACTATATAGAAGCTTGGGACCTGTTAAATTTAAGGTATCAAAATAAACGAGAATTAGTCACGTCTATCTTGCGGCGGTTTGTGAGTCAAGGTCAAGTGCAGCAAGAATCAGCTGGCATGTTACGTCGGTTGTTGGATACAAGTGTTGAGTGTGTGCGATCGTTATCAGTGTTGGACATAAAAGTAAACGAATGGGATCCTTTGCTTATATTTCATATAACAGAGAAGCTAGACAGTGAAACAAAAAGACAGTGGGAACTTTCATTGTCAGACAGTGAACTACCAACATTTGACCAATTGGTGAAATTCATAGATCATAGGTGTCGTGCATTAGCAAGTAGCGCTTCAAATGCAAAATCAACCCCACCCAGTGAGCCAAACAAGAGTAATAAAAAATCAACAATAGCGCATCATGCTTCAGCTCAATTTTCGTGTTGCCAGTGCAAAAGCAAAAATCATCCTTTGCATAAATGTGATGACTTTCTTTCGCTGTCAGTTGATGAACGTCATTCTTTAGTGAAAAACAAAGCATTATGCTTTAATTGCTTACAATCTAATCATAAACTGTCCAGTTGCAAATCAGCATCGTGTCGTGAGTGTGGCAAACGTCATCATACTTTACTTCATTTTCCGAATAAACAGAACTCAAGTGTTTCAGTGGGGACTCATTTTTCAAGTGAAACTAATGTGCAACATGCAGTGTTACTACAAACTGCAGTAGTGATGGTGAAGGATTCCTATGGTAATTTACAACCTGTGAGAGCCTTGTTAGACTCAGCCAGTGAAAAAAGCTTTGTGTCAGAAAACTGCTCACAACGGCTTGGTTTACAAAAACAGCCTGTGTATGTACATGTTTCGGGGCTGAGTTCCAGTAATGTTGCTCGGGCAAAAGGTGTTGTTAATATTGTGTTTACATCAAGTTATGATGTTAAATCAGAATTTTCTATAGAAGCGTTAGTGTTGCCAAAGGTAACAGGTATGCTACCAAAACGGTATATTCATAAAAGCAAGCAGTGGTCGCATGTTAACAAGTTAGCATGTTAGCATTAGCAGATCCGAATTTTAATGTTCCTGGCAGAATCGATCTGTTATTGGGTGCAGATATTTACCCTCAATTGCTATTGGCGGGTGTGTGTAGTGGTGTTAATGGTTCTCCCGTAGCAGTGAATACCAAATTAGGATGGGTGTTATTTGGTTCTATTGGCGACGATGAAGTGCGACGTAAAGAATTCACAGCGTCAACATATCATATCCAGTGCAACAGTGAAAGAATTTTGCAACAGTTTTGGGAATTGGAAGATACTCCTACACAAAATATAATGTCGTCAGAAGAAAAGCAGTGTGAAATTTATTTCGAGAAGACCCATCAAAGAGATGAGATAGGCAGGTTTCATGTGCAGTTACCGTTTCGCGACAACAGTGCAAGACTTGGTGAGTCACGTGACGTGGCAATTAAACGCCTTAAGCAAGTAGAAAGTCGTTTGAAGAAGAGGCCTAAAATGCGTCAATTATATGTAGATTTTATGCACGAGTATGAGGTACTTGGGCATATGGAGATTATTCCAGAAAGTGAAATACTAAAACCAACCAATGAAGTGTGTTATTTACCTCATCACGCAGTGTTGAAAGATTCCAGTTCTACAGCAAAACTAAAAGTAGTTTTTGATGGTAGTTGTAAAACTTCATCTAATGTGTCATTGAATGATAAGTTACTTGTCGGACCTAGGTTGCAGTGTGACTTAATTCCATTACTTGTGCGTTTTAGACAACATAATGTGGCATTGACTGCTGATATTGAGAAAATGTATAGACAGGTGAGAATCCAACCCGAACATAGAGACTTCCAGCGAATTGTGTGGCGTGAAAAACCTAATCGTCCGATCAAAGATTACAGGCTTGTGACGGTAACTTATGGTACAGCTTCAGCACCATATTTAGCAGTGAAAAGTTTGCAGCAATTAGCGAAATATGAAGTAGAATCATTTCCTATCGCAGCGGCTGTAGTGATGCAAGACTTTTTTGTTGATGATTTAATCAGTAGTGCCAACTCAGTTAGTGAAGCCAATCAGTTACAAGAACAACTCAGTGCATTGTTGCAGAAAGGAGGTTTTGAACTGAGAAAATGGGCATCCAACAGTCCCAACGTTTTGGACTCCGTACCCTCTCATTTGAAACAAGCGACGAGTAGTTTAGACTTTGATAGTAGTAATTCAGTGAAAACGTTAGGAATTCTGTGGTATCCATCAAATGATGTATTTTCGTATAATGTCAATCTTGTGTCAGTTAAGTCAGTTCTAACTAAGCGTAGCATTTTATCAGAAAGTGCAAAGGTGTTCGATCCATTAGGTTTGATTTCTCCAACTACTATTATTGCGAAAATATTATTGCAAGAAATTTGGAAACTAAATTTAGAATGGGACAGTCCAGTTCCTGAATGGATTTTGAGGAAATGGAGGAATTACTACTCAGAGCTTTCTTTATTGAAAAACATCAAAATCAACAGGTGTATCAGTGTCACTCAGGCTACGAGAAGAGAGTTAATAGGATTTTGTGATTCTTCCGAAAAGGCCTATTGTGGAGTGGTGTATATGAGGTCTATATCTCAAGACGGCCAGGTGAGTGTGAACATTGTTATGGGAAAAACGAAGGTTGCTCCAATCAAATAAGTGTCCTTGCCCCGACTAGAGCTCTGTGGTGCCTTGCTATTAGCTAAAATGATTAATCTCATATTAAATTCATTACGTTTAAAAGTGCATGATGTAATTGCCTATTCTGACTCTACTGTTGTGTTATCGTGGCTAAATTCGGATTCAAGCAGATGGAAAGTATTTGTCGCGAATCGTGTAGCAAAGATTCAAACTCTTTTGCCATCAGTGAAGTGGCTCAAAGTGGATTCAAAGAATAATCCAGCAGACTGTGGTTCTCGAGGTTTATTACCTTCTGCCTTACTTGCACATCACTTATGGTTCTCAGGTCCAGAGTGGCTCAAAAAACCCATTCTCCCAGAGTGTAATAAATATACAGTGGAAATTAGTCAACCAAGAGGAAAGAAAACACATACTTTGGGCATGTTCATGTTGATACCTCCATTATTGACAATTGTTCATCGTTGGTGAAACTTGAGCGAATTATTGCATATTATAAGCGCATTATTAATAATTGTCGTGTGCCGCAAGGAAACAAGCACACAGGTCCACTTACAGTAACAGAACTTTTCCATTTACATATTGTTTCAATATTTACAATTCTTTCAAATATTACCAATTCATCTTTGTGTGTATCTTGAACTAGATCGTTCAAGGGTGGGGGCTATGTTTAGTCCTAACTTGTTTATTTAAATTGTTTAGTTTTGTTTAAGATGTTTGTTCAATGTAACTTGTTACCTGTAGAAGAAGAAGAAGCAAGGTATAGTTGCTTGTTGAAACTGTGCATAGCAGAGTGTGTGAGTGAGCGCGCATCCTAAAGCTGCAGCATCGTATTGTTCAATGTGCATTTTATTTTAACTCGGGAATTGTAAGAAATATTAATAATATTATTAAACCGAATTATTAAAGAACGAACCAGCGTTTGTGTGATACAGTCCATCAACTTGACCCCCTTGAAATTTGAAAATTTCGAGTAGGACCCCGTCTGAGACTCTGCGGAGGACACTGGGACAAATATTTTTACTTCCAATCATTGTACTTTCGAAGTGATGATTCACGTGTTTACCTGTTTTGACATCTATCTAATCATTTCAGATTTATGAGGATGGCCATAGACTTTACAATGATGTTTTTGCTGACATTTTGACCGACCGCCATTTTGCACATGGCAATTTTAGAAAGTCGAGACTTGTTTCGTCTTCTTTCATTTCTCAACAGCTTTCCAACGATATGCTACTTGATCCCGTCGCATTTGCAATTTTTGAGTTGGACCCCGTCTGGGACCCTGCGGTTGACCCTGGGACTAAGGATGCGCACGAGACAAGATTTGTGGCTATCTCGTCTCGAAAATGTGCTGTAAAAGTGATGTCTCGACTCGAAAAGTGTACATTTCTCTATTGGAAGAGCCGTGTCTCGACTCGAATTTTGTCAGGAAAATCCTGTCTCGACTCGTTTCGTGCGCATCCCTACCTGGGACAATAATTTTTGCTTTGATACGTTGTACTTTTAAAATGATCAAACACGTGTTTTTCTGTTATGGCAACTGTGTTACTGTTTGCGATTTGTAGGTGTGGAAATGGACTTTCTGGACACCCTATATATTCATATAACTCGCACAGTATATGCATTCGGAAAATGTCTATTAGAATTTCGTAATAGATGTCATTAGTGCTTTCAATTGGTATATAAACCATCTTCCACTTCGATATATAATCTCCCTCTCTTTCCTTTTAACAGTTTCAGAATTATAACTTTAAAAAAATGTAACTAATAAATCTTCAAAGCTATAGGTCGGTCAAGGTTACCGACAATTATATATGCTATAAACAAAACGAAGGTAGAAATTTTCACCACTGCAGTAGACTTATAACTTCATGCTGTTTCTAGGAAACCAAGGTCGCCAGTAGTTGAATGTTGAATCCTCTGACAAATTTTCCAAGTAATATAATTTCTTATCCTAATACCTTATAACCAGGGTATAATTGTGCACTATTAAAAATGTACCCAAACTGTATTAAAAAAAAGATATATCGTTTTTACAGTTCGAGCATATAACATGAACGTTATTCAACTACCATGTATATAGCACACTTGAACAATAAAGGCACACGTAAATTTATATTCATTCAACGACATCAACATCTGTATCAATTTGTAGGGAGCTCCAGCAAATTAGTATTAGTTATGAGGAGGACATCTCGCTTTATGTATTACAAAACTAATTGGGTGCGAAGGAAAAAAGAGCGGTTTTTGAAGGGGCAAGTCGCCCTCACCTCTCTCCCCGTGTATGCTCCACTGCCTGTATATAACATAATATGAAATAAACTAATCTTTAGATATAATCGTAATAGATATAATCTTTTCTTTCCCATTTGGACAGACCTCATACTATTAAAAAACAAATGAAGTTATGTAGCTAGATGGAAATTTTCCTAGAATAATTACTTTGCTCTGCATTGCGGTAGGTAGCGAGCAGTTCACCATTGCAGTACTCGGAATTCTGATATCAGTACTTTATCAGTGTGTTTTAAAGACATCTGGTTGATGGTCATTTTTGTTTTTCTTGTTGTGCGCAAAGGCTATTATGGACATCTGCTGCATATTGTAGGTAATTGTCTCTTATCTCTTGATTCTTGTATGTCAATTAGAATTGTGGGGAAATTTAATCTTATCTCTAGGAATGGTTTGCCTCTACGAAGATAATATTAAGTAATAACGGTTCACTTAATTACCTTGTTAGCATATTATTGCTTGAGTTTTATACACTATTGTATCCAACGTATGAAAATTTAAATTACGTTCATGTAAAAAGTAGTAATTTAAACATTTATATTGTTTAACTTAAATGCAATTTGTTACTGCACAATAATGTGTAAAAGATTCATGACTCTTCATTTTAAGTGCTTTCCTTCTATCAATAACCACTCACCGCAGACAATGTCAAATTTAAGGGTTTTCTGGAAACAAAATAACGTTTATATTATCCAGAAATTCTAGTCTCCTTCTTCTCTTTCCAAAACTCATTTTTAGCGTACCTGTCTGTTGTTTTGCTATAAAATTGTGAAGTACTAGGTCTAATTCCAACCGTGGGAATTGAATTATACATTAAGGGGGAAGACTACTAAAAATAATTTAAAATATGCTAACAATTTTTTTTGCTAGTTTATCGTAAGTGAAAAGAGATAATGAAATGTAACTTACCACAATAATGGATTAGAGATAATGTTGTTGTACACCCGAAAAGACGAATCAAAAGAATTTTCAGTGTTGTTATCCATAGAAATTACAGTGTGACCAGCATATGAATTATCCAAAAACGTAGGTTAAGGCAGCGACTTGAAAAATGAACTCAACGGCAATTGATGATTTATCATGTTGCCTTAGTTCCTTGTTAACTACTTTCTAAATAATATTTGTATTTATTTTGCTCTGTTTATTACAAAATTATTTATTTTCTACTGTTTATTACAAAATAAATACAAATATTATTTATAAAGTAGTTAACAAGTAACCAAGACAACATGATAAGTCATCAATTACCGTTGAGTTTATTTTTCTAGCCATTGCTTTAACTTAGACTAGCAGCGTTCACCCCGCTTCGCTGGGGTCACCCCGGAATGCAATAAACTTTGTTACTTAGATAATTTTTACTTTTTCGCTTTCAAGTGATATGATAAAAACCATAGAAGATTGCAGTAAATGTTAACATTATATCGCCTGTCATTTATGTTAACCCGCCGAGTGACACGGTCATGTGGGTTGCATATAAATACGGTTAGATTTAGCTATGATGAGCTAACAAAGGATTTCTACGTTATGGACACTTGAATGGTCAATTATCTCAAGACACTGGTAATTGAAAATTAAAGTGATATGATAAAAACCATCTAGGGTCCAAATCTTAATAACCCCCCCAAAATGAAAGAAATTGGTTCAGCCGTATTAGCGTGATGAGCTAACAAAGGATTTGTACGTTCTCTTTTATATATATAGATTTTTGGGTAATTCAAATTTTGGTCACACTGTAATTTATATAGATAGCAACACTGAAAATTCTTTTGATTCGTATTTTCGGGTATACAATAGCATTATCTATTATTGTGGCAAGTTCCATTTCATTATCTCTTTTCACTTACGAAAAACGAGTAAAAGAAAAAAGGTCAGCCTTTTTATGAAAAAAATCATTTTTAATAGTCTGTCTTCTTAAGGAAAAAAATTAAAAAAAAGAAAACAAATGAGGTTCGTTTCACCGTGTGAAACTACGGTGGATTTCGAAATAATGCGAATTTACTGGTCAAACTGTACAATAATAACTACTTAAATAAAGGAACACGATCAAAAAATGAATTGCTCCTCAAATGCTGAATCCATATCTAAAAGTTGCTATCTCTTACCGTCTGTGGTACCTGAAAATAAATGTTAAAGCCGGAAATAGTAGTAAATTTCAGCCACTTCTGGTTTCGGTAAACTACTAATACACACACACACACACAGACACACACACACACACACACACATATATATATATATATATATATATATATATATATATATATATATATATATATATATATATATGTATGTATATTTCCAGCCTTAGCAAAAAGTGGATGTAAACAAACCCACCTGACTACTGTAAGTAAAGTAAATCACGTAATAGAAATAATTTTTTCGGCCTATAGAAATTAAAAATATTAAAGATGATAATTAATATTGCGTTAGTTGAATAGGAGCTATCTTGGGAAAGCTAGTAAACATAAATAATAATTGCTAAAATTATCAAATGATCTAGTTTATTTTCTCTCGTTCACCGCTGATTGTTATATATTAAAAATATATTTAAATTTTAGTTTTAATTTAACTAAAATTTTAAGATGGTAGGAGGTAATGTTTTTGTAATGTGTTACAACATAGCCATGCGAGGCTAAACAATTGTAAGTGCTGAAGGCATAATGTAGTATTCTACATCTCCATTCCTCCCTAGGAACCTTCAGTTCCTAGGTGAGTTTTGCTTTTGTAACATGACAACATTACAAAATAAATAATAAAATTGTAATCTACACACTCTCTCTCCACTTTTTATTCTTTTTATCATAATTTGTATACAATTCAAACATAGCCTCTAACAATTTTAAGAGTAGTAAAAATTTTAATGCGCATATATAATCCCACTACACAATAAAAATTAATAATATTTAATTAATAATTTTCAAATATTTAGTATATAAGTTTTGTCGTGCATATTTCTTATTGATTTGTTGGGATGCACACTAGTGTTTATGTTCATTTACATTTTCTTTAGTTTGTATATAATTAGCCAGTTAATACAGTCACATCTTCAGTATTAATACTTTAGTGCCGGGTCATTCTCATGTTATAAACAACTTCAAACTTTAATTTCTGAATATATTTTTTTTATCTAATTCTTACTATGAGTTCCCATGCGTGTTTTCCCGTTGTTCGAAGTTTCTTTGTCTCGTAAAAATATTAATAAACTACATCATGGGTAATTAAGTAATTGCATTAGGATACGAACTACGGTAATTCAGTCAAAAATCCAAGATTTCAAATGTCTTAATACCAATTTATTGTTTTTATATTAAAAATCCTTTTAATAAAATAAAACTGATAAGTGCTTGGCGTAAGCACTAAAGTTTTATATTTTATTCCAAAACGCTTAACTTTTAATAGTAAATTATTGCATCAATAAAATCGCTTTGTTGTTTTTGGTTAATATATAATTGGGCCGTAGTTTGAGATGTGGCGCTGTTAACGTCATATAAAAGCTGACTGATGATAAGGGGTGCCAGCTTACAAACTGCATATATGCATGATATTTAATATAATTTCTTAAAATAAATATTAAAAATCTTATTTATTGGAGTGCGTGTATGTTAAATTAGTCATAAATCTAACATGGTAGTGTTTTCGTTTATTAAAAAGTAAGCCTGATATTTAAATTAAAAAATTCAGTAATTGTACGGTAAAAATGTAAACAGCTAATAATGTCGTAAGGCTTTGTATGTAAATTAATGTCGTAAGGCTTCGTAAAATAGGCTTATTGTTTAATTAGATGTTTGTGATGGTGAGAATTGTACTAAAGCAAATAATTTAAAATGGCATATTTAATGAAAATAGTAAACATAATAACTTAAATAAAATTATTTACAGTTAAGTAACATAAAAATAACTAGTTTAAATAAATGCAATTAAAATCTTCGTAAAGTATTTTCTTTCAAAGCATATCATATGCATACAATACCCAGATGATATTGTGTACATATAACAATCTATAATGCAATACAAATAGTTAATGGCTTAAAATAATATTATTATAATTTAAAATGATTAAGTCTGTGGGGCTATTTTATAAATTAATTAATGTTTCGTAGTACTAACAACGACTTAAATATATATCGCTTCATAATTGAAATTATTGTTAAAGATATAATGAAAGCCAAACATATAGATATATAAACCCAATAATAAATACAAATATAAAAGTCACTAGATAAAAACTAATAATTGTAAGTATAAATATAATTAAAGTATCAAAAACCTTTCGTGAAAAACTATAATATCAAAAATATAAATTCATATAATTAATTTAAATAAAAATTAATTATAGTTTTGTCTATAAATAAAAGCAAAATGTTAAATAACATGAATAAATATAAATAGCTTACAAAACTCAGTTAACACGTCCGTGTATTAAATAAAAATGTCATTATTGTCCACTATATTTTTAAAATTTAAATATATTAAATTATTAACGTAGAAAATTGATTAAATATAAATAATACAAATTAACACATGATAGTTTATTACACCTCAAAATAAAAAAATAATAACAACAATAATTAAAGAACATTATTTATTTAGTCTAACTTTTAATTATAATATTTTAATCAGTTTTCTTAAACTGGAGTTCTACATTTTTTTCTTTCTTTATATTGTCTTCTTTTTTTCAACCAACTTTTGGTGATAGCTGAGTTTATTTGTTATATAAAAATTTTTAAATTTAAATTACACCAACCTGAAAATATACATCTTATTTCTAAAGGTCGCGTGACGGATACAAAATAACTATGACGTAAAGAAAAAAAACTAAGAATGGTACTTCTTCGTATCTCTGTTTGGTCACAATGTTCCAGCAAATTTCTTAATAATATAACCAGTCTGTATTATAAAAACCGTACAGTTTTAGTCGATATATAATCATTTCAGCTTAAGTCAACAAATAGTTACACGCTTTTATTATCTTCAGCAACTCTAATTTGTTCAGTCTCTTTCTTTTCCTCTATTTTATTTTCACTATATTTCTAATCACCAATAACTCCAAAATATCAATTATTCAAAATTTAATAAGCTAGCATCATTAGAAATAAAAAATAAAGTTATATATTTTTTATTTATCTAAGTAAAGGTGTTCGTTACTCACTCGTTTTTTCCTCTAACTAAATTTTTGTACCATTTCTTCTCTTTTGTTTTTATGCCAGTTCATATTTCTCCCAAACATATATAATTATTGTATTTATATTAAGGCATCTTTAAGAAATAACATTATATATATTTACATATATATCCTATTCATTAATATGCAACAATTTCCATTTTATTTTGTTTTTTAGTATAATTATTTTTATTGAAAAAGCTTATAACTAATATTCTGGAAATTTTATTTCCATTATAAATTTATAATCTTAAAGTCGTTTTCCAATTGTTAAAAGTTAATCTTCACTAAATATACTTACACACACTCATAGTCAACGTCTTGCGAATAAAATCAGAAAAATAAACACACTGCTGAACAAGACTGCACTTATTTAATATAAAAACACATTTACACATGACGTTTCCATCTTCTAGACAAGATCCTCATCAGACGTACTCTCGATGACGAGGAGTGTATGTCTGATGAGGATCTTGGCTAGAAGATCGAAATGTCACGTGTAAATGTGTTTTTATATTAAATAAGTGCAGTCTTGTTCAGCAGTGTGTTTATTTTTCTAAATATACTTATAATCCAATATTTACAATTTTTCAATAAACCGCACCTCTCCAGTCATTGCAAAATACTATCGTTAACATCAGCTAGGCCTAACTAATCACAAATAAACAAAAATATTAATTACATGTGTACGTAATTAACAGTATTTTCATTGTGTAAAATATCTGAATGGGTTAGAAAACTAAAAAAGTTTATTAATTAAACTTTTGGTTGAAAATTTGCTAAAATTATTTTTTAATGTATTGTTTTGATTTTAATAATTAATATTTTCAGAAAAATACTATTGTCCGTATATACACACTTTCGTTATTAGAAATTTAAATATTTACTATAATATCTTTCTTACTAATTTAATATATTATTTTTCTAAACTGGGACTGTACAGCAATATCTATAAATATATATAGTTATCCAAACTTCTGTTTCATACAATATTACCAATGTCTAAAATTTCTGGATATTAAATTTAAAAACCTTTTATAAATTGCTTGTTTTTGCACGTCAATTTCAATTTTCTGCGCCGTCTTCCTTAGTTACAATGAGTACACTAACAACGTTTTTTAAAACTGCAGCTATATTCCAAATTTTTAACCATTATTTAAAACATCAAATAAATATTAATGTTTATGTTTAATATTTTAATGTAAGTTCAATATTTCTACATATAACCTTTCTTTAGGGCAGAAATACCTCTATAAATTATTCAAATATTTAATACACAATAAAAAATGCATAGCAATCATAATACCCCAAAATACTTCCAACAACAGAAATAAAAATTTAACTAATATTAATTTAATGCATTCATCCTTATAAAACAGTATTTCCGTAATCACTTATTTAAAGCTGCCATAGTGCAAAACAAGATCCAATTCATATCTTTCTAAAAATGCAAATAATAAGTTAGCGCAAATATTCAAATATGTCAAAATCAAAATAAATTTTAAAAATCAATTACTACATAATCTAAATAAACAAGAAATACCAGAAATACTTATGTTATAAGTTACCATAATTTTAAATATAACTTTCAATAAAACAAAAAAATAATTAACAAAAAATTATTAATATATCAGAAATATAATTTACTAAATTTTATTCCTATATACACCGTCCTCTTCACAATCAAATAATTTGCTCAAAAACATATATTAAAAACATAATAAAACAATTTCTTTTATCTTTATATTATATATTATTCTAAAATAATTCTGCAAAAATCTAAAAAAATCACAATATATTTAATGTTATAAAACATTTCCCTAAAAAGTAAAATTCAAAATATATGTTTTAATTTCTCTTGGTACAATTTTGCGCAATTTTATTAGAAATTTCATAAAAACTTTCTATAACAAGTAAAACTATAAAAAATATTAACTGCTAAAATTACCTAATATTACAAATCTTACGTAAAATGTTGCCAAAACCATGTTACTGTTTACTTATATAGTGAATAAAGGTCTTTTTATTTTTAAAATATTAATGTGTTTATTTCGCAAAGTTTTCTATTTTTTAAAATTTAAATATGTCAAATTATTATTTATAAATAAAAATTTCAACTAAATATGTTTCTTTATTTCCTATAAGTTATAAATAAATGTATCCTAGCAAATAAAGGTAGTATAATAATATTTTATTTATTTGTTTGTGTATATATTTTAGGTTAATATAGTGGTATAAATTTACTGGATTATTCATACAAACGTATTTCAATAATAAGTAATTTAAAAGAACATCTTAGCAGCTTTCCCTTTGTAACGATCTTTAAACCGACCGTTCCAGATCAGTTTTCACTTAAAATTTATTTTGATTTAAAACATAATTTTCTGTTGGATTCTTCCAAATAGGCTCCGAACATTCTTGATACACATTGTGATTATTGATTGTTTTATTTTATTGCAAATACTTGTTTATTATTATTATTATTATAACAAACTGTATATGGAAACAAAATTATCAGGAAATGTAGCCTACATGTTGCGCAAACGACAAACAATAAAAATGGCACATTTATTAAATAAATTTATGAAACAATTAAGAAAAAATAACTAAGTCAACAGGAAACATATTTCGATAGTCGAACCAAAGGAAGGGGTAGAAAACCACCTATCAACAGCATCACATCCAGTGCCACTGCCTGCCTTTCCACGCCATCCAATGACACCACACCCTACTTGCATAGCACGTCGTCCAGTTGTACAAATGTACAGTATTGTCCTCTGTGTTAGAGAAGAAATATCTCATCTAGTTCTTTTCCATGTGGTAAGGTGCCAAGAACCGACGACACGTTGCCACGTTGGATAGCAATAGGTATGCGTTATATTAAGAAAGATGTTGAACGAATATCTCCAGTAACGATAGAAATGCGTCTGCCTACTTCTCTAATAAAATCAAGGCTTGCAGATCCCCAAGCACCACTAGTCTCGATGGCAATTGGAACAAAAATAAATTTATCAAGGAGGCTGTTATATTTCCTTTGTTTTTCTACTTTTCTAGCAACATCCCCAGCATTCATAACAGCTAAAGGGAGACTTGAATGGACAAATGTATCTGAACACGTAAAGTCCCAAACTAGTGATTTGCCTTTCAACCAAGGAACTAATGTCATGCCATCAGGTCGTTTACCATCTGAACGACATCATCCTGAAGGTTCACGTATTGAAGGAATTCCCGCTGTGGTAAGGGCTCGTAAAATGATATCATTCACAGAGGAGTGTCTAGCGTGTCTACCCATGCTCTTCATGCATGACAGGCCATGCAGGCCACGTTGGTTAACTTGATCCCCGCAAGCTGGACAGCGATGTGGCTCACAAATATCTGCACCTAATCTTAAGGCGACAGAGATTCGAAATGCCTCATTAGTCATATGAAGACCTAATGGTGGGGAGGGTAATGCATTTAACCATGCCCCAGCATGTAGGGATGAGGCAGCACGAATCCTGGCTTTATCCTCTGGAGCAATAACTGACTGTAAGAGAAGTTCATGAAAATGCGCTGCAATTGGTGTGCACCAAGATGCCTGAGAACCTATTTTGTTAATCTCTGGAAAATCTGTATCTGTTAAATTTTTTCATTTGGTAGAGCCTTCTTGAACTGTGCCATCTGGGTCTAGGTGGCAACCTTGCGGAAGAAGAGCCTCGACTAAACGAAGAGATCCGTGGTAGGACGCTAAAAAGGAAGGAATCGCCATATCCACGTGTCGTCGATACCAAGACCCCCTAATCTCACAGGTAAGGATGCTTGAATCGAAGATTCGTTGCTTAAGGAGCAGTTTAAAATTGACTCCAGACCCATTTTAAGGATATGATCGTATTTCTCCAGTAATGGAGTCTCATTCCAAGAAGGAAAACATCGTAAGAAGTAGTTTAAACGAGGGATCGACAAAGAGGCAGTAGAAGAAAGAAAGCTGCATGGACAGAAATCGAGGCGAGTCGAGACAAAAAATATTCTAACTTCGATATTTTGCTTAACAGGACATTGGTAAAAGCTTCCTTTGTGAGAGCGGCGCCTAGAAGACAAGCATCCTGATTAGTTAGGAGACGTATTCCTGGGGCAGTTTCGTCAATTTTTTTAAATAATAGGTCGAACTTGGCTTCGTCTGACCCAAGGAAACCAATTTCACACTTTGAAAAATTTAAATATAGGCCAAGTGCAGATGCCTTCTCATTTATTTGTGCTAGAGTTGAAAGAGCTACTTCAGGTTCATCAGCGATAGTTCCATCATCCAAATACCAAATGTTTAATTCAGTGTTGATCGATTTCACTAAGGAATGAATGGTTATAGCAAAAAGTGCTGGGCCTAGGGGATCGCCTTGTTGTACTCCTCTCTGGGATGAAATAGTGTCTTCACCTAGGAATAGATCACTGGGTTGAGCGTAACATTGGTAAACATATGGATAGATTGAAGGAAATTCATTCAACACTGTAGTGAGCATGGAGTCCCGGCGAAGCTCGTTAAATGCGTTGCGAAAATCCAGTTTTAAGATAGCCTTAGGAGTATTGTGAATAGAGGAAAAATAAACCCTGGTTGCATGTACAGCTGCTTCGGCTCCGTTGGGAGTACAAACACCAAGTTGATGGGGAGACAAAAAGTTCTTAAAATGCTTCCGTGTTCTGAAGCATATAAATTTGCTGATATTCCGCGCCAGACATTACCAACGGCAATAGGTCTAATTCCACCAGATTTCTTTTTTAGAGCAGTAAGTTTGGCTCCGAAAAACAATGGCCGAACTTCCAAGGGAACTTTTCCTGAAATAATTAAATTAAATAGATCGCATAATGATTTTAAGAGCTTTTCCTTCGATTCAAGTACTTGACAGGATAGGAGATCTTTGAGAATCGAAGGGCGAAGACCATCGAGACCTCCCGCGCTACCAGATGGAAAGGAAGTAATAGCTACCTTAATTTCATTAATTGAAACTCCTTCACAGTTGTTTGAGTCATCTGGAAAATTCGGTAAAGTAAATTCACCAGGATGGGCTGGATGCTTCTCCAATAGCGTCTCAAACACAGAAATGTCGGGGGCTGCAACAGTATCATCTGACATTAGACGGACTGCTCCACGGATGTCACATCTGCAAGTTTGTTTTCTACAATCTTAAGATTGGAAACATTCTGTTTTGGAAGAGATTTCCTGATCTTTGTTGGATGCCAGGTTAAGGCGTCAATACCTACATCACACCAAAGACGAACTCTTTGTTTTACCCACGAGGTAAGATTTTTTACATTTTCAGATTTTTTGGGAGCAGTTAGTGCAACTAATGGAAATAGTAACATGTTGATCCAATCTCTTTCGTCATTTGAAATGGTTACTTGAAGTAACACATCGGCAAGTGCATCAGCAACTGCAGCTGGAGCACCTCGAGGGACACGTCTTAAAATATGTGTTGAGGATCTTAACGATATTAATATTTTGCTCAAGTTAGACACCGTCAAATCCTGTGTGCCTTTATTGCGGTTAGAGATGTTAGTTCTTTTAGTTTTATAATCAGGATAGCTTTTATTATAGATATGACAACAATCTTCGTCCCCATTTATAACCTGATACTTTTTACCTATGTGTATAGCTAATCCTCTGGAATTCACATAATGTTTTCCACAGTGAGGACATGGTAACACATTCTTAGAGTTAGTAGATAAGCGGCCATTACTAGGCCTGCTATGTTGACAACTGAATCAATCTTAGGTATATTACATTCACCTGATTTGGCCGATTCAATCGATGGAACACTTGAACCGTCACTTGATAATTCCATTAGTTCATTCTGTAATATATAAAAAAAATCGATGATATTAATATTTGAAAAATTCTAAATATACGTTTTTAACGAATTTCTGTTGCTGTTTATTTCATTGTTAGAATACTATGTTGGAATTATAACGTTCGATAGTTCTTTCATTTCTTTATAAGAAGATAACTACTAATCCTATTTTTGAACGGATTTCACCATTTTTGTCTAGGAGACGTCGTGCACACACACATGTAACTCAAACATGTCCATCGAAAGTATTTCCTCTCTTTTGACCGAAAACCTTGCAGAGAATATCCTTAGGCTTGTGCACTGATCACAACAATCACAACAATGACAACAGGCTTGTTTATTTAATTTTAAGTTTATTGTTACTAATTTTAATATGTTAACAGGTCGATGAATTACAGCTTTTCGTGATTGTAAATAAATCACTGGCTGGAAAATGCTTTAAATTCTGTATGTATACGGATTTTTATCTTTTTCTTGATATTGATCTGTTGTTGACTACAAAATGTCTACGTAAAAAAACAGAGAAAGTGGATAAATGTAAAAACGAATTAATATGACGTTTAAAGCAATTTTAAGTGTTATTTAATCGAACTGCCATAAAATATTGGAAATCATATTCTTTTTGTGCAGTAAAAACATATAAACAGTTTGATGTGCTTGTCTAATATCGATGAGATATTCTTTCTTCCTGGTCCGGGCAAGATATTTTTGTAACGAAGACGGCAACTGGGGCCTTACCAACTCGATATGTTCATGACTTTAACTTCGACTAAAGATAGAAGAATTCAGAAGTTTATGTCATCGAAATATTTATGGTTATTGAGAAATTTAAAGAAAAAGTTGAAGCTACTGAGCCTGGGAGGCCCCGCTTGCCCGGATAAGGGTTAATATAAATTGCTAAGAGTCTAGCCCTGCCTACTTTAGTATTCTAGATGATTCCCAATGTCAACTACATTTACGAAGTTAGAATTTTGTATGAAGTAATTAATTAACAAATAATATTGTGTTTTTCTGAATCTAGCAAAGTTAGTATTAATTTATGATAAAAACACGAGATGGATGTTTACGGATGTTTTCAGATATGTATTTGTAGCCATTGTTATATAATGCTCCGCAATCATGTACCAATACGTCGCTGTCTTAAAGTAATGAGTGGATTAAAATATTAGAAACGAATGAAGTATATACGTCGAATTCTAGATATTAAATGAAATAATCAAGGTACTTACTGTAGGAAGTAAAATGGTGCTAGGATAACTAATGCATCCTATAATCCGGTTCGTTCGAAAGCAGACAGCTGTAGTATAGCTCTTGGTATTCGAAATAAACATTAATTTTTGGAACTGAGATTTGGAATCTGTATGACAATTGTAATATTTGTTAGATGCTCTGAATCTGCTTCCCCGCATGATATCCGGACCTGCTCGACTGGTGATAAATGAAATGGAAGTCCGAAATACAAATTGTATAAAACAAGTTAAGATTTTATTAGGGCAACGAATGACTGTTTCTATATAAAGAAAAGGGGTATTACTATTGAGTGTTTTAGCAACTTACGCGCACCTTTTATATATAAAAGTAAGATCAATACCCGCCTTAGGTATACACTAAAAACAATGTCAATCCAACTTATAAAATAATATCTAGCACAGAAAAAATAAAGCAATCGTTAAAACAACAACTAGTCAAAAATAATGAATTAATTTCATTACAAAATTAAATTATAAATGTTTTCTTTCTAGGTTAATCTTTAATGTAAATAAGTTTAGTATCTTCTTTATTTTCTCTTTCTATTTACTTCTCTTCTCCTTTTTTCTTTTCTTTCTTTCTTCTTTCTTGTCACAATCTAACTTCCATCTCATGTCTTTTCTATCTTAAAAACATTTCCTTTGGAATGCGTTCTTTAATAAAGTGGCCACCTTATCTAACACACAGTTAATATATTTAGTATGGTTTCTACGAAAACCGTTGCTGTAGAAATAACACTAAAAAGGGGTTAAACAAGTGGAAAGTAACAAAATTCTTATTTTATTTTCTTTCACGAAATAAGGTAGTTTATTTAACATACATATAAAACTGGGCTGTCAATTATCTATATAATGATATGTACGAGGAAATTACAGTAACTTTTCGAAAACTTGCTGTCCTTTTCTTAATATACAAGAAACATAAACAATAAAAAAAACACAAAAAAGCACTTCCAAAAAATCAGTGTTATAATTTTTTAGTTTCTCCTGAAAAGCAAGTATTCTGTTGGACATTTACATGTTATTCAATTATGAAAAAACTATCAGAAATATTTTATTTGTTGTTGTTGTTGTTTTCGTTTCGTGAAGTTTAGTATTCCTTTTTAGCATTGAGGTTATATGACACGTCAACCTACAGTGTAAGGTGGAATTCTTAATGACTTTAACCCTTTAGTGGATGTCTATTTTAAATTAGTATTTCTTGGAAGACAAAACAAAATATCAAACTGGATGTATACTGTGTTGCAATATATATGATGAATTATTTGAAAAATTAAACGAATAAGACTTGTCAAATCAAATTTCATTTTCATTCTCATTTTGCGTTTATACTTCAAACATATGTTAATAGAACGATCACCTTGTTCTTAAATACTGCGCCAGTCTTTAAAGGGTTAATTCTCTCGCCAGGAAACGAACCTAGATCCGTTCTACAGAAAACTTGTTGAGTAAATAATTACACTGTTTATTATAACCAAGGATATTATAAATAGAGGATCTGCCCATATGTATCTTCATCCTATTAAATCGATGAAGCCAAAAGACGAGCATCGGCACGTCTGATTGGCTACTCTCGTTTCCACCATCCTATGATTGGCTACTTTCGTTTCCGCCATGATTGTTGGCTCAAAACATTGCAATCCTATTGGGCCGAGTGGGCAGAATAGGGGTGGCGAAACTGTGACGTATGGCTTCAAGATTTTGTTGTAAGGGCAGATCCTCTATTGTATAAGATCCTTAATTATAACATGGCACACCATCAGACAATTTCATTTTTTATTTTCATTTTTTGAAGTATATTAATACTATAAGATGTAGTGAAAAATTCGGAAAATTTCAATTACATGTAATAAAACCTTTGAGTTTTACGTCCCACGATTATGCGTGTTAGTCTAAGGGAGACGGATGTTTTAGGCAAGTGAATGATGATGGATGAATTGGTGGAATGGGAAAGTCGGAGGAAATGGGAGTACCCCGAGAAAAATCATGGGTATGATGTTGTCCACCACGAATTTATTTGGCCGGGAATCGAACGAGGAACTCCACACACCAGACTTAAGCGCTCTACTACTGAGCCACTCTAGTCTCCAGTAAGAGAAAGGGAAAAACAATTACTAGGCTGAAATCAGTTTTAGCTTATGTATTAGGCTGGCTACATTAAATACAAGGCATTTAGCTGATTGAATGGTTCAGCACCGAAGGCTATATAAGTCGTAGACTTACTGTGGGATCTGAAGCACATGAACCCATGCCAAAGGTCCGTATTCTAATCAGTGTTCATAGGTCTTCGTACGAAAATTTCCCTCGACTGACGTAGAATTTTCCCTATTCGTATCAAAATTTCCCTAGTTAGTTGATTGTCCAATTCCTATGGCAGAATTTCTGTGAGAAGATTAATTTAGCTATATTAAAGGAAATACGAACCAAATTGGTTTCGTTCATTTGCTGTTTGCTTCAATTTCTTTTCACTTTTTTTTAATCAAAAAATACACAAAATACACTCAGCCAACTACGGGTGCAAAATTATGGGACTTTGAATATACACATACACACACACACACACACACACACGTATATATATATATATATATATATATATATATATATATATATATATATATATATATATACAGTATATACTATTGCTATTGTATTGATTTATTTCTCAAGCACAAACTAAAAATTAAGCATTTATGTTTGCGAATCTGTTAAGGCGAGAATTTCCCTGGATTTCCACATTTTATCGGAAAAATCCCTTTTTTCCCCTTTTTGCTAAATTTTACCTAGGAAATTTTCCTGGATTAGGGAAATTTCCAGCAAACTACGAATACTGCGCGAAAGGTCCGAGTTCTAACCATATAGACATAAAGAAACTTTATATATTTATCTGTGGAAGCGAATTGAAAGGAAGAAATAAGGCAGCAACTATTGATGAAACACTCGAGTATTTTACTTTACAATGTTCTTTTTAACTTGATCGAGTCAAACTGACGTTTGTTTAAATGTAATCTAATTTTATTTTGTAAATAATATAAAGCTCTTGAAAGCTGCTGAAAGCAATTGTTTTATCTATTATGTTATTTAATTCAAAATGAGAAACACGTGTTTGTAATTCTATTACGAAAAGATTGATGCATCCACATAAACATCAAAAGCTAAGTGTATAATTTATTAATAGGAATTATCCAGGGCATTCGAAACAAAGTTTTTCATTACAATCCATTGAAAAAGTACGAAATTTTCTCATGTTAAGTATGTACTTTCTAAATAATATTAATTCAATTTGTGAGTGACAGGAAGCTTTTAACTGACAATAGAAGTTTCAGTTTTTAGACATTCAATGAACACTCTTGTTCAGTACTGCTTGACAACAACATAATCGAAAATAACATATTTTCTAAAGCGCTTCTATCAAGCTGGAGAAAATTGAAGCCTCCAATATACACATGTCATTTTCAGACATGTAGAATACAGAAACAACTATATGTTCGCAGCTTCTTTCTCTTTATAATACTTCTGCATGTCCATTGCATTGGCGAATCAGGAATGTACAACATTACAAGCAGGTCAAGGTTCTTTAAGATGAAAAAAAAAAGAAAAACGTCAGTGGCAAGGTATATTTTTCTAACATTAAATTCGTTTTCATTTGGGATAAAAGAATGGTCGAACAGACTGAAAGGGGAGGTAGATATCATTTGGAGATAAGTCATGGAAATATGGCGGGTGTTGGACGGGAAGGTTTGTGAAATGCAATTTATTGCATAACTCTGTGCTGTGGAGTTAGGACTGCCATCTTTTTAGTAAGCTTAAAGCAGGACAGTCTTGTCGAGCAGGTGCGCACCCAGAAACTTTTGGGTAGGGGTCCAAGCTTTCGGGGGGGGGGAGGGCCTTCCAATGCTACAAACCACTACGCCTATGTAGTATTGAACGGGTATCATTCTGCACCCGAAAAGACGATAAATAATTGTAAAACATCTCCACTCATATTTTCGGGAAAAAAATGGCGGAAATTGATAGTTCTTATAAGAGAAAAGTATAGATGAAGTATAAGATCAAATTTTCATGCTACATCAATCATTTCTTTGTTAAACAAATATGGTTTCATTGAGAAAGTATACAAATGTATATTGAGTTCCGTACCCGGTAGATTCCCATTGCTGCGCCCTGAGAATGTCCACATCGCCAGTTTTTCTTGCTCAAATTTGTACATGGAACAATTTATTGCGAGTAATAGGAATAAATACAAATTTAAACCAAAAGCACACGAAGCAGAAACGTTGTAGCGTCATGTTGAACCGATACAAACAAAGCATAACATCACTTGCGGTGACTTGGAACCCGCCAATACAAGAAGTTCGAGTGATAGAACGATATCGATATCTCGATAATCACAGGTACACATAGTGGGTCGAAATTTACAAATGTCATTACGAATTTCTGTCGCATATTTTGTAAGTGTTTTGGATAATTCGGATTACCGCCGTATAATGTGCCCCTCTTAGGCGTAATTCGGAATTATGAAAATTTCCTTAGAATTCGAGATATTTCAAATAATTCGGGACAAGTAAAAACCTTGTTTGCACTATCGTTTGACGTAAGCACAATAAAAATAATAAAGTGATTTATTTATTTTAGTGTTAAAACTATTTTTATTAGAATCCATAAGATGTACTGCAGTGCAGCTCGAGGAGTCATTACGCATATGATCACGTATATGACGAGCATTGTCGTGGAACATGATGAAATCATTAAAACTACAGATCAATGCCAGATGCGTATTTGTTGGATATGAATAAAAACATATATATAAAAATGAATACGCCCCACCAATAGCAGTTCGACTTGCTTTACGTTGTTTAGAGCTGGTTCTGTCAAATTATTACCTGTGAAGAAAAGTTTTCGAAATTAAGGATTCACAGAGAACGTCCTTTCAGATTGACAGGAACTTTAAGAGTAGGCTAGTGTAATAATTTTCAGGAGATAATTTAGTTGCAAGGTAAGATGTTCTCAGTCCGTTAGTAACGTTTAACAATCGCCCCTCCACCATGTTTTTTCATGCCTGCCATTGTCTGAAAATGGATAGTGATCATGTAAACATGAATGTATTTGGAGGGTTCTCAAAACATTTTTACTTTAGAATTTTTTCAGCAGATAGTGAAACACATAGCGTCGTGTCGAGAACGTCTGAGAGGTCGCCGTTGGTGGGGAAGAATGTTGGCTCTGTGGGGGCTACGGGAATAAAGTTTCTGGTCTGGAGAACTCTGTATATGATGTTGCCGTTGTGGTTGGAGACGCGTGCGTTCCAGGATGGATGAAGCGCCTGGCGTGGGGTATTTAGTCTTCAATGATCACTAGTGGGCCGTCTGGGGAGTAGATGGTCACTCCAGTGGCTTCTAACAATGTGAAAGCTGGAACTTGGATCGTGTTATGTGAATGGTACGTTTGACAAGGATCGCTGTTCCTCCCATGCGTCGCAGACGATCGTTCCTGTAGATGGTATAGTTTCGGTCCTTCGGCTTCAGATGAGTTTCGTTTAGTAGTGCTACGTCGATGTGCTCACGAGTGAGAAAGTCCGTGAGTTCCGGTTTTTGCTTCAGGATGTCATTGGCGTTCCAGCTCGCCACTCTCAGGTGTCTTTTTACTAGATGATTAGTCGGTGCCATCATCTAGTAGCTCTACTGCGACTTCCAGGGCTATCGTGGTTCGGGTGATATTGTCCTTGGTTGCCATGGTTTTTCGGAGACCTGCTTCCAGCATATTTAGGAAGGTTCCTATGTTGACGCCTTTGAGGAGATTAAGGACTTCCTTGAGCGTTGTGGCGAGGTAGGTGTCACTGTCCAAAGAGTACTTATTTTCTGGGGTTTTCCTTTTGATGCGCTGGCGTGGGGGGCGGGTTGGAGTCTTGTCTGATGGCTTGGGTGCGGCTGCACTCTTGGCTGGCCCGGTTTTTGGAGCAGGGGTTGGTGGGCTGTCTGGGTTTTGTTGCTGGTCGTCGTTTGACTGTTGGCTCGTTGGTTTCGGATTGTCGGTGGCTGCTGGTGTGATCTCCGTTGCGGCTTGAGAGTAAGATCCCATGCGGGTAGAGGGTTTGTTGGCTGGTTGAGGCTGTCTGTCCGTCTGTCCCACTGTTTGTTGGTTGTTCTTCTTTGCCTTGGCTTGTTTCAAGTACGGACAACCTTTGTAGTTGACGGGATGGGCTCCGTTGCAGTTTATGCACTTTGTTGCTTCTTGTCTTTTTGGGGCACTCTGGTGTTGCGTGCGCCCCTGTGCATTTGACACAACGAGCCATCGCTCTGCATGTTCGTTGAGAGTGGCCGATCCGTTGGCAGCGGTAGCATTGGAGAAGGTCTGCGCCTTTGTAGATCTCCACTATGACTCGGTAGCTGAGTACGTAGCGGACGTTCTAGATGGTGGTAGTGGTTGCTGTCTTCTCGAGGTGGACGAGATACAGTGGGAACAGTGGACAGTTGCCAGGTTTTCCTCTCATTTGGTGAACTTCTTCCACTGAGAAGACTTGGTCTTGGATATCTGCTTTGATGTCTGCAGGATCTACGTCAATAGGCAGTTTCCGTAGTACCACTTTCATTGGGCGTTTGGCTTTTCTGTATTCTGTGGTGTATTGACGGCCTGTTTGGATACAGTAGGCTTCTATCTTAGCAAAGTCGTGGACTATGGAACAGTGGGTCTTGATGGCGTCTGGCATGTTATAGTATTTGAGGGGAGCTAGTTGACAACGTTTTTCTGAATTGCCCTTTGTTGACAATTCCGTAGATGAATATTGGCAGTATGTGGCGGGCTACTACATTCGGCAGGGCTTGTTCACTGTTTCTTCTGGTCTCCTTGTGTGCGGTCTGGGGGGGGGGTGTGGAACAGGGGCCTTGGTCCATTGGGTCTCTTTCATCGTCTTCTTTATGTAGTGCATCTTCTTTGTCTGGGGGAAAGGGGGATGAATCTGTTCTTGGTGGCGAAGATTGTATGGACCAGTAGGGGTTCCTGGTGTCCTTCGGCCTCCGCGTTCATAGATAGTCTCCTGGTGGCTCGTTCCTCCTTGGGCTTCATCGTTTTGGTTTCGTGTCTTCCTGGTTGTAGTTTTTCGTCTGCTTGTGATGTTAGTAGATAGTAGCAGGTGTTGTGGTGACACGTACTTGCGTTGAAGGTGTGGATCATTGCAATATTAAAACGGCAAATGGTAAATTTATGTTACATTTTCAACATTAAATTCATATCAGAAACAGTTTCTTGCTTTTACTTAAGCTTTCACAGTGCACAGGTCAATTTAAATCTGGCAATCTCAGTGTATTTTAACCATTTTCTGTTCTAGTTTATAGTGATAAGGGCAGAGAGTGAGTCAATTTTTGGGACGACATGTCAAGAAACCAGTTTTCCCTATCTCTTATAATTTTTACTCTATCACGATTAACATTAAAACCGGAATTTCTAAAACTTTCCGGTGACATACAGGAATAAAACAGAGATGGAGCGTATTACTTGAACGCTCAATCCATATCAGGAAACCATTTTCTCGTTTTCTCTGATAGTTTTTATTCTATTGCAACTAACATTAAAACTGGAATTTGTAAAACTCTGAGTTGTATTATCAGATACAGCAAAGATATAAAAAAATCTTTGAAATCTGAATCCATATCAGGAAGTTATACTTTGCTTTCTCCTATAGTTCTGCTTTATTGCGATTAAAATTAAAATCAAATTTTCTCAAACTTTCAATTCTGTTACAGGCAGGGGTGATAGTGCGGGGAAAGGCAGGGGACGCCGTCCATCCATTACCCCCCAAAAAATGTATGGAATCTCCCAGTTCCTAAAAAGTCAGAATGTTCAAAGATAGGCAGGGGGACGGTGTGACATCATGTCGCTATCTGCCGTCAACCTACCTTTTCAAATCTACGTTTACCCCTGATTACAGGTATGAGGCAGTTGGAACGAATTCTCCTGCACCTGGATCCATATCGGGAAGCAGTCTTTCGTTTTCTCTTATAGGCAGGGCCGTGCTGGAATACTAATGAGGGCGGTGGACAACTCTACTAAAAGGGCTCCCATACAAACGGGAATATATACATGCATATATATATATACTTTGAAAGAAAGTATGGATGCCTTTCTATATTAAAATCACCACCAAATTTGTTTTAGTATTAAGGTGATGTTGGGAGTCTGGTGGTGCAGTTCGTTTTTAGGTGATACCAAGGAAGATGTTGGGAGTGAAAAGTGCTAAAGGTTAGTATATAGATAGTGTAAACAAAAGAAAAGCGTAATTAGGTTTAGAAAATAAAAAGGGTAACTAGGTGATTGTTTATATGCGCATTTAGTTGATGAGTGAAATGAGCCATATGTGGCTGAAGTTGTTTGTATGTTCAGGAGGTATTATAGCCTAATGTGGCTATTGATATTTCAAGTGTATTGTATAGCAGGTGTGGCTTACATTGCTTAAATGGTTTTCAGAATAGTCATTCATTTGTTACGTTGTTAAAATATTAGTTAGTGCAAAGGTATTTACATTCACTAACTTCTTAAACTAATAGGCTTTACAAATGAATGACTATATCAGATTCTCTTCCGGTCTAACTTTACTTCACTTATACCACTACATCCACTAAACAGGAACCTTCCTGTATTCTGAAAACCATTTAAGCAATGTAAGCCACACCTGCTATACAATACACTTGAAATATCAATAGCCATATTAGGCTATAATACCTCCTGAACATACAAACAACATCAGCCACATATGGCTCATTTCACACATCAACTAAATGCACATATAAACAATCACCTAGTTACCCTTTTTATTTTCTAAACCTAATTACGCTTTTCTTTTGTTTACACTATCTATATACTAACCTTTAGCACTTTTCACTCCCAACATCTTCCTTGGTATCACCTAAAAACGAACTGCACCACCAGACTCCCAACAGGTAAATAGCTCATTTGTGCCTCCTAGACTTGATGACCCTAACAATGTTTTTGTAAACGGTATAAAATTATGCAGTTCATCGTTATGGAGATTCCGCCATTCTCCATTCCCGTTCCTCTTGGAGTTAGAATATTGGTTTAAGAAACTTTTTTCAAATACTATCAGTCTGCGATTTTCCCTCAGAGTCAGTGACAATGTTTCGCAACCATACAGCACAACAGGCATGATTATCGTTTTATATTTTAAGCTACAAATTCCTCAACAGAATTTGCGACAACAAAAGATTTTTAACTGAATAATAACACGAAATCCCTGATTTCAGTTGCCATATTTTTTTTTTTTTTTTTTTTTTTTGTGATTATGGTTTTGGTCTGTTAATAATGATTCTAGATATTCGAAAGTATCCACTTTGTCGAAAGAAAATATTATTTGGTATTTTAACGCATCCATAAAATACAGTATTACGATCCCGACAAACGTCCATTTATTTAGTTTTCTCTGCATTTACTTTTAAGCTCATATCTCTGGAAGCGTTAAGTAAGATTTTTGCATTCCTTTCTATTGTTTTATCATACCCTATTAAATTTACATCATAAGCATACGCCATAACCTGGTAAGTACAATTCAGCTCTAGGACCTGATTCCTGTCTTTGATTTTCCTTATAGTGTTCTCCAGAACAAAGTTAAATAATAATGGCGACAACGCATCTCCTTCTTTCAGGCCATTCTTAACGTGAAAGCTCGTCAACAAGAATTTCTCTACTCGAACCTTACTTTGGGGTTCCTTTAAACATATCTTAATTAATCTACCTTTTTAGGTATTGCAAATTCTGTATACATGTTGTACAATGTTTCCCTCCTACCCTAATCTAAAGTCAATAATTGATGTGCCAGAATATTGTATTCCCATTTCTTTTCAAGTATTAGTTGAATAGTAAATATCTGGTCGATAGTTGATCGATTTTACCTACATCTACTCTGATAATCTCCAATAATTTCATGTGTATGGAGTCAATCTTGCTAATAGAATGTATAAGAAAATTTATTGGATGTTGATAGAAGAGAAATGCCTTAATATTTATTAAATCAGTTTTGTTGCTTTTCTTCTGAACTGGATCAATGATTGATTCTTTTCACTCTTGTGATAACTCCTTCTTGTTCCAGATAAGGAGAATGAGTTTGTGTATCTTGCTCTACAGTCCCCCGCCCAGCTAAAATTAAGTCAACTAGAATTTCGTCTAAACGCGGAGATGTGTGTTTCTTTAATTTTTTAATAGCGATTTCTATTTATGTCTGGTTAGGTTCTGGAATATATGGCTATGCTGTATGCATTTCACTTTCTCCACGCACATTAATTTTTGGCTATGTGCTAAGCAAATCGTCAAAGAAATATTTTCATCTATTTAAGATGCTATTCTGATGAGTGAGAACTGTTACTTCAGCTTTCTTTAATATATAAGCACGAAATCGATAGCCTTTCTTAAGTCCGTTGATGCATTTATACATGTCCGGAATGTTTTTATTTATTTATTTTTTTACTATTATCTTCAATTTAATTAATTTTAGCTTTCAAAAATCGCGTTTCTTTGTCCTAAAAGTTTTGGAAGTTTTCCGCCAGATGACAGTGAAATTTTATGTAGTTATTTCGTTCGGATTTTGTAGCCAACGGTGTTTCTTCTGTTTTTTCTTCTCTGCTACTTTAGTGCATTCCTGGTTGAACCATGCTTTGTTTCTATGTATTTCTGCGTGTCCCAATATTTCTTTTGCTGAAATCTAAATGTTTTCTCTAATTTCAATCGAGTATCCTGAACACGAGTGCACTCCGAACCTTCTAAAACCAAGAATTTATTCGACACTTCAATCTGGCTACCCTCTCACCTGACTCTCCTCTAATTTCTTTAAATTAAACCGCTCCGTTTTCAGATATTGAATATTTCCTTTATTCAACGATAGTCTCTCTCTTATGATCATAATCAACTCTTCTGGACGACCGAACATCAGTTGTGCTAGACTGTTTTCTTTGATTATGTGTTTTTCCGTCTGGTGAGGTCCAAGTATATTTATGAACGTCGCGATGTGGGAATTTTGTAATCATCACGATAAGGTTTCTGGATGTTACAAAGTTCAAGAGTCTAACGCCGTTGTCACGACCTTCCTTATGCAGACATTTATTCCCTATAACCTACCTTCGCATTGAAACCGCCTAACAGAATTTTCATATGGTATTGCAGGAGATGATCAAATACCCGTTCTATTCTTTCGTAAAAACTTTTTTTTTATTGTCATCCTTATTTTGTGTTTTGCATGTACGGTACATTTAAAACAATAATATTACACCTCCGACCCTTAAGAGAACTAAAAGAAAATTTATCATTAACAAATTCAACCCATGTAATTGCTGATACTATTCGTTTGTGAACGAAAAGCCCTGATCCTAGTCGGTAATTTTTAATTCGTTCCGTTCCCGGTAAAAGAACGTAAAATTTCCCGACTTGACTCCTCCATTTCCTTCTCATCTAGCTTCCTGATATCCCACTAGGTCCATCTTCTATTTCTAAACTCATTCGTTACACATTTTAACGCGCCTGCCCTATAGAGACTTATATCTTCCATGTTCCAATTCTCATTTTGATTTTACTTTGCTGAGTTTGTGCCAAGTTATCAGTTCTGATCCGAGGATTCTGCGAATATATCTGAACAGGCTTTTATTTTATTTTATTTTTTTTACAAAATGAGTAGTTAGCCCCACACCAAATCCCCAAGCTGGATGATAACCCCTTGTCTGTCCGCGACTGCTTATTCAGTATATTCTTAGCTAACATCTATATCCCAGAGGCCTTCTCCTCGATCCGCAACCTGAGGACGCGCAATGCCGTGGTGACAGGAAGACCACATTTTACAGAAATTAATATATAAGTAGCTATATTTCAGAATTACAATAGACACTGATTATCCGAACACTGATTTAAAACACACAGGAACAATCAATATGCTCGGATATATGGATGCATATTAAGACAGTGAAACCTTCGATGCTTTAAAAATCGTAAATTAGAGACTAGTGTCAGTGACTGCTACTTAGAGCTACTTTTAAGAGCGTCAAAAAAATAAACTATATATTTTATTTATATATAAAATAAAAAAGTTTCGCCCCGATCGCCTCCCCCCCTGGATCCGCCCCTGTGTCAGTGTAGTATTTCATGAATGCATCGTACGTTTGACTATCCGAACTATTCTTGATATATCGCGTTCTTTCGTTTTATAGCTACATAACTTTATAATATTTTTGTACTCTTTACCTGTTCTTTGCCAATAGCAACTGTATGAATTTATAATACAAAACTGAAATACAGAAGAATAAAATTTAAAAAATGTGATATTTCACAGGGCATCTCATGTAACGGGCCTTGTATTTCGCAGGGCCTTGTATTCTTCACAGCTTTTTTATTAACAATCACTATTTGAATTTATTATACAAAGCTGGTACACAGGATAACTAAAACCACTATCTATAATGTGATGTTTCGCAAGGCGCCTGATGTAAAAGGCGCACTGTACCTTTCACGGGTTCTTTACCAATAGTAACTGTATGTATTTATTGTACAGAACTATGTATACAGAAGAGTAAATAAAATCGTTCATCTTTGATGTGGACTCACAAGGGCGCCTAATGTAAAGGGCGCACTGCACATTTCACGGGTTCTTTACCAATAAAACTGTAAGAATTTATTACTAAAATCTTGTACCTTTATTTATACTGTGATGCTTCGGAGGGCGCACCGGGACACGTCCCGGTGTCCCGGTGGGCCAGCACGGGCCTGCTTATAGGTTTAGCTTTATTCAAATGAACAATAAAACCGGTATTTCTAAGATTTGCAGTTGAATCGGAGGGATAAGACAGATGGAACGCATTCTTCGACCACTGAATCCATATCAGGAAATTGATTTTCGATTTCTTTTATAATTTTTGCTCTATTACGATTAACATTGAAATTTCTACCACACTTTGTCGGTTCAGAGAGATAAGACAGAGACGGGGCGCATTCTTTGAGCGCTGAACCCATATCAGCAAACAGTCTTATGTTTTCTCTTGCATATTCAGCTGCATTCCAGTTGACAATAAAACCGAAATTTCTAAGAATTTCAGTCGGATTAGAGGAATAAAGCAGAGATGGCAGTATCTCTTACTATTATATCTATTGAAAAGTAGAAGGGCTGATGAACACACATAAAGAGTTCTGTATGACTTCCTGTTTCTATGAATAGCATAATTAGGAAGTCTATTAATAACAACGTTATAAACAAATACTAAGGAAGGGTCTTACAAGATGGTCAGCGATAAACACATCAAACTGCGTATAACAGTATCTGTCGTTTAAACTCTGTTAACTCTGAAACAACTCCACATACTTCTACAGCAGAGGGATTTGTAACAATAAATCTATTATTAGCCGGAATCTCTCCTGACAATATAGTACCGGTATCAGGAACGGTAACTAAATAGAAAATAAACTTGGTAACATTCTGTTGTTATCCAAAAACCTATAGTAGGAACTTTGTAGCTTCTGGTATTTTTTTACGAAAGAAATATTGCCTCACTGTTCTACTAAAGTAAAGTTTCGATAGTAAAATTGTTTAACAGTGTTTGCATGGTTAATGCATTTTAAGATGTTGGACACGCATATACTGTAAACATTGTTCCTAGAACAATACGTATTGTAGATTCTTCACAAAGAAGTTGATTGATTCTGGCTTGGGTTTTATGGAAAGAGATTAACAACGTGTAGGGTGTTATGAGTAGAAATACAACGACAAGATTATGAATTCAGTACAAACGATACAGAAAAAATGTACACCTACATCTGATGTAAATTATATCAGATAGCAGTAGCGGTACGGGGCCCGTAAAACCACTTGTTGCAATATCAAAGGCATGTGAGCACACGTTACTTGCTCTCGAAGGTTATTCGATGTTTGGAAAATATGAACAGTAAGATACCTTCTTTCCTATTTTCATATTTATTAAGTTCACATTCACCCTTATCACTATAATACTCAGTTAATATTCATTTTCAAACACATTGAAAAATAACTACTCAACCTAAGTTTACAAAAGACTGCGATGGCTCAATGGTAGACTCTTACCTCCAGTGCGTGGGGTAATTAGCTGGATTCCACTCCCGCTAACAGGACCTTGTGATTAGAGATGCCAAAAAAGCCGGCTTTATTGAATCGATGGTTTTTTCACATAAAAAGCCGGCTTTTTTGAAAAAAAACGAGAATTTTGGAAATTTTGGCTTTTTTCATTTTCAAGATTTTTCTATCCAAATAGCTTTCTTATAGTATATTCTATAATTAGATAAGAATTCCATGACCTATATGCCATATTTAGCTCTGTAATTCACCATCAAGATGGATGGAGCACATGTTTTACGAATTAAAGCTAACATGAAGAATATAGTATTTGAGGGCAGTTTTACAGGCTATTTAACTTTATTTTAACTTTTGAGTTATCGACATTTTTTTCTTCTAGATCATTTTAGTCATCCGTGTTTCATTTCTGAGAGCTTAGTACTCTAGCTTCTAGCACAAAAGTTAAACTTACGTTTTTCTATATATCCGTCAAAGCATACGTTTTTCAATATGTCCGTCAAACCGTACTTCCACATTTCTGTTATACTGTAGTTGTGCAATGATTTAGCAATAATTTTCCAGATACAACCTTGAATACCAATTTATACAAATAATCAGTAGCGGATTTAGAAAAGTACTTTGAGATGGGTTTCTCGGATTGTTTCGTTTTCTAAAAAGTCCTAATTTTATTTGGGAGGTGCTTCAAGTTTATGAGTACAGGCATAACTAATATTTCGTTTCGTTTATATGTTTAGCAATAGTCTTCCGGATACAACCTTGAAAATCATTTTATACTGAGAATCAGTGGCGAATTTAGAAAATTATTTTGGGAGGGTTTTTCTTACTACTAATGTTTAGTTATTCTAAACATTCGTAATTTTTATTTGACGGGAGCTTAAAGTTTATGAGTAAAGGCATAATTAATAGATATTTCGTTCGTTTTAGACATTCCGCAACTTTGGGGAACAGGCTTCAGTCCGAAAGACCGACCCCCTAACCTTCGCAAAACCGTCACTGCTGGTAATTAGTAATAATAACTATTTAAAACAATAAGAAAGGAAATCGGCCAACTCCTACACTCCTAGTCGGCCAGTACACGCACTATTTCTACATTCACAGATAGAATGAAGGAAAGCTTTGTCAGAATGGTCGAATGCTGAGTTGAATCCGGGACTTCCCGATATAAGCGCAAAAGCCAACCATTCAGTCATGTCTGTTGTGCAGTTGTATTTAGCTTAACTTAAATATATTCCGTACTCCTTGTTTTGAAGGGAGTTCCGTAATGATATGTTGAATCCCTCTTGTTAAAAATTCAGAAAACTTGAGGACTGGGTAAACCGTGATGGTGGTCAAGGGCGCCCATGTTGTGGTTTCCAAGGGGGGCAAGTATAAGCGACGTTTCAAAAACAGTTTCAAATTTTGCTGTAACTAATGTAAAAATTCTATTGGATTTTCAATATTCTGAAGTACATTTTCCTCTAGGGGGGCGAGCGACCCCCTTGCCCCCCCTGATGGGCGCCCTTGATGGTGGTTATAAAAAACTTTACTGTAGAATTTCAAGAATATACAGAACCAAAAGTTCCAGATGTGCAGCCTTTAATTCTATCATATAATCTAAAATGTAAGTATTTCTCCTATGTTTTATTTTAATTTTATTTTGTTTCAAAAAGAGGTTATGGAATATTTTGAAGTAAAAATACTACATACAATTTTGCTAGTTATTTGTATATTTTTTTAAAAGAAGTTTTTACTTTTAGGGTTGGCTCGTTTACATCAGCTGTTTTTCTTTTAAATAACTGGTTTAAACCAAAAAAATAAAAAGAACAAAAATGCGAATCGTGTGAACTTCATGGTGACGTTTCCACATGTCAAACCATCTGCATTAGTCTTATTTCCTTTTCACCTTTTAATCAAGGTGTCCCATGTTCAATTCTCGGTCGAACCACAACCCTTCTCTCATGTGTAAACCAAGTAGCGGTTCGGATTTCACTTTAAGCGAAAGTCTTCTCCTTGATAACCTCGGTATTTCGTATGTTAAGCCTAAACATACGAAACGAAACCAAATTATATATTTCTGCATGCCTGTTGTTTTATAAAGAAGCCAAGGTTGCTTAAATATATTGATTGAAATTGGTAAAATTTATCGATTGCCTACGTAGCTTCCAACATTAGCTTGGATTGGACTTTCAATGATATCTACATACTAAATTTGTAATTTAATACCTCAGTTTTAGCGTACTGATTATAATACGTTGACCTTTAAATTTTACATGGAAAGCTATAACAGGATTTTCTCGTTATTGTTTTACTTTTAAAATAATGACGGGATTTTCCCGATGGCTAGGTCGAGAGTTTCTCAATTTAAAAATTTACTGACCGGACTTCTTTAAGCTTATGGGACCTCTTCCAGCATAACCCCGTTGTTGCATAATAACGCCAAGGCGAAACAAACTTATTTCTGTGAATATGTAATATAAATACATAAAGCAAAATATCTAAATCAAAAAAACCTGGTTTAAACAAAAAAAAAAAAAAATGGTTTAAACATCCCCCAAAAACGGGTTTTTGGCATTTTCTAAGACAACCATGGTTCTTGCCAACTCTGCTTAGTTTTGTATATAAGAGGTTAAAAAATTCTTATTATATACATTGGTTAATCCTTTGGAATTAATAATGTAAAAATGTTGAAGTAAAATTGTTTAAAATATCTTTTCGAAATTCATGGTTTATTTTCGAGGTTTTATATTATTATCGGCATCAACCACTAATTAAATGACTTTTTGTGTTATAGAGAAGCGAAACAAAGTCTGCTTTATCAATTTAAAGCAGAATTTTGAAAAAAGCCCAAAATTTCCCAAGCAAAAAAGCGAAGCAGAAAAAACCGAGTTTTTTTTTTTTCAAAAAAGCCGGTATTTTCCGATCCCTTGCATCTCTAGTTGTGATAGAGAAACACCGTCTACATGAGTCTTTTCGGAGTTTTCACTCTTTTTCTCACTTTCATCATTCCATTATTATCACGCATGTCACTATCATCGTCACTCTTAGCATCGGTACATACACGTGGGCCGTCAAACTTCAAAGCAAAAAGTTTAAGTGTTAATTCTATGATAATTTCTACAAAAATATTATTAAGCGCAAGTTAAATCAAATACAGGATATACTGCAAGGCATCAAGAATTGTTTTAATAATTATGTATGTTTCACGTCGTTTAGAGAATTAAAAAATAATCACTAACACGGCAGCCGTGGCCGCCTAAAGGTAAAAGGAAGTATCTACATTCTGCTTGCTTTGAGAAAAACAGGAAAAAAAATATAATGTTTGACAATTTACGTTACAGAAGACTTTGTTTTCTTTTCTGCTACCTTTTTGATAGGCATAATACCGCAAAAATCACATAACCAGGACATACACAAGCTTAAAATAATACATGTAGCACAAAAACACGAACATGGAGCGAAAGTAAGTTACTTCCCTTTACCTATTGGCGAACCCGGCGGGCGGGGGGGAGTGTGATGCATGGTGCTGAATTGTTTTACAGGAGGATTAACAACATACTTGTTGACTGTAAACAACACAGCCACTGGCCTCTTAAAAATAATTTTTGAATCCAAGTGTCACCATCACGCTATATATATATATATATATATATATATATATATATATATATATATATATATGTATATATATATATATGGTGTCCCTAAAGTCCGTTGCCACCCCCTGTATCTTCGAAATGACTGCGAATATGAGAAAACAGAAACCACGTCCATCATTATTTTAAGAGGCTTAACTTTTGAGCTATAAAAGCTCCACCCTAGACACTCGCATATAGGGGTACGTGGGATCAACTTGAAAATTTTTAATATCATTAGGAATCGGGTAATACATCGTTGGAAAGGTCTCGACAAGAAAAATATTTTGCCAATAGTTTTAATTCCCTATGTTGAACCTATCCAAAATGGTGGTGTTCACATTTCGTTTCTATTTAAAATTTTCAAGTTGACCCCTCGTACCCCAACATGAGGATGTCCGGGGTGGACCTTTTATAGCTCAAAATTTAAGTCTCTTAAAATAATGATGGACGTGTTTCTGCGTTTCCCATATTCGGAGTCGTTTCGAAGATACATGGGGTGGCAATGGACTTTATGAACACGAAATGTAAACTCCCGCCATTTTGGATGGGGACAACATAGGGACTTGAAACTTTCGGTAAAATATTTTAGTTGTCAAGACCTTTCCAACGATATACGGGACGAAATATCTATTAAGAATAATGGCATTAAAAATTTACCATGGTGCCTCCGAGGCACCCCTTGGTCCTTTACGTCAATATAAAAAATAACCCCATTTTTTTCGGAAGTAAAATAAGAAAACGTATGGACAACTCATTCAGGGGGCATATTCCAAAGATATAGGAGAATTCTAGAGCGGAAGACACGCGACGAAACATTTATTAAGAATAATTGCATTAAAAGTGGACCAGGGTGCCTCTGAGGCACCCCCTGGGCTTTCTCGGCTTAAATATGTTTTAATATGCTTTTAAAACATATTTTATAGACTCTTTAGATAGCGAAAATTATGTTCTGCATAGGAAAAGTACAAATAATGTGCTGTTATGATTTTTATTATTTTACGTTGCTTACTTATGAAACATAAAACGAAGAGTTAAATAACACTAGGGTCATACACAAAGAGTATTGCACTATATGCATTTGACGCATTAAAGCTAATCCCTTAATGTGTATGTAATTCAACAACATACATTTCAGTGGTTCTTCTCTTAAATTTGCCCAGATCAATATGTTCCCACAAGCGAAGTTCAGAGGGTTATTTTATATAATGGAGTCTGGATATGCGTAATAAAATAATTAACATGATTTCCTTGTTTAATTTGTGTTTTGTTTGTTTATTGAAGTTCAGCGTCCATTTACTGTACTAACAAGGAAGGGTCGCACAAATTGTCGCTAAAATCTGATTGCCACATAGCACATCTGATAAAGCATCATGAGAAATGAACATTAGCAAAATTTAGGTGCTATGGACCAGAAGGATAGGAGCTAGGGGGCTTCAAAATTTGAATATCCAAAAAATTATATAATGAAATTATGTACGTTTAAAGTAAATATCTTAAAAACCGTTAAAGCAATCACAACAAAAGTTGCACAATATAATGAGAACAAAATGCCCTATCGAAAACCATAAACAGTGTTGCCATAGGTGAAGCAGTGTTGCCAACTCAGCATAAAACATTTTGTTTGAAATAGCACCATATACAAATATGCACAGATTTAAAATACACTATTATCACTAAACATAACAGTGAAGTGTAGTGGTACAGTGTTGCACGCTATTCGAGCTACATGTGCTGAAATTTGGAATCTGAACTAGCGTAATACGTTCAAATGCTGCCTCACTGAGTTACAAACCCTAGATCCCGTGCACAGAAAGTACACGTGCTAGTCATTAGACAAGCTACGAGACCTCATTCTTGTCTTATTTACTTTTATATTCATTTTGCTCATGTTTTCCAAGCACTGTAACTATTTCTGTTTTCGGAACTGTTAGAAACTTATAAAATTACGGGTATTGTGCATCAGTGTTAGGATTATGCTTGTGACTGTTAGGTGAATGCTTGTGACCATATTGCTCATACTTTCTACTCTTAAGAGTATACTTGTCCTATTCTTAAGAGTATACTTGCCACTGTTAGGATTATTCTTGTCACTGTTAGAAGTATACATATGACTGTTAGGATTATCCTTGTGACTGTTAGGAATATGCTTCCACTGTCAGGAATATGAATGTTATTATTAGGATTATACTTGTAACTGTTAGGAGTATGTTTGTTACTGTTAGGAATATGAACGTCAGTGTTAGGATTATGTTTGCCACTGTTAGGAGTATGCTTGTCGCTGTTAGGAATATCCATATCATTATTAGGATTGTGCTTCTGACTATTAGGATTATGCTTATCACTGTTAGCGTTAGGAGTATGCTTGTCACTGTTAGGAGTATGCTTGTCACTGTTAGGAGTATGCTTGTCACTGTTAGGAGTATGCTTGTCACCGTTAGGAATATGCACGTCTTTATTAGGATTATGCTTGTAACTATTAGGAGTATGCTTGTTACTGTTAGGAATATGAACGTCAGTGTTAGGATTATGTTTGTCACTGGTAGGTGTAGGCTTGTCGCTGTTAGGAATATGCATATCATTATTAGGATTGTACTTGTGACTATTAGGATTATGCTTATTACTGTTAGGAGTAGCTTGTCAGTGTTAGGATTATGCTTGTCACTGTTAGGAGTATGCTTGTCACTGTTAGGAATATGCATATCATTATTAGGATTGTGCTCGTGACTATTAGGATTGTGCTTATCACTGTTAGGAGTAGCTTGTCAATGTTAGAATTATGCTTGTCACTGTTAGGAGTATGCTTGTCACTGTTAGGAATATGTATGTCATTATTAGGATTATGCTTGCGACTATTAGCCCCTTGGGGATCCTATGGTACAATTTGTACCATACGCGTTTTTCATGGTACATTGCGTTATTTCTCTTCTATTTGAGCTTTTTCGTCCGGGTTTTTTCTGTTTTCCAAGTCCAGAGGCCTTGTAGAAGACATTACGTATGGGTTCAGACCGTCCTGCGTCCAGACATAGGAGGTGATGACGTCATAAATAAAAAATTTCTTTTCTCATTTACTAAGCCTATGTTCAATATTTTTTGGCGGGCTTATTTTACCACGTAGAAGATTGAAATTTTGCACAAACATTCAGTTCACCGAGTAGTATTTACCAGATTTTTTGTTTCGATGTCAGTGCTAAATCAGGGGGGAACCAGAGGGGCAAAAGAGTGAAAAAAGAATATTTTTACCCCCAAAATCCCGTTTTTCGTCATTTTCCCGCCTCACATACATGATGGGGACACGTGAGTCATACCGTCTGAAAGGCAGTTCCATTCTGAAGAGAATGACGGTCGAATCATTATCCTAGGGTAATTAGGGACGTCTCAGGGATTTTTTGAAAAATATACTTCTATATAGGGAAAAATGGGACATGGTGGGTAGGCCTATATTTTTTTGGCGGGCTTACTTTTGCACCTAGAAGATTGAAATTGTGCACAAACATTCAGTCCACCTAATAGTATTTCTCAGATTTTTTTCAGATCTCTGCATTAAAACAGGGGGGACCAGAGGGGGAAAAATATTGAAAAAAGGGATTTTTAGACCCAAAAATCCCGGTTTTCGTCATTTTCCCGCCTCACATACATGATGGAGACACGTGAGTCATACCATCTGAAAGGCAGTTCCATTCTGAAGAGAATGACGGTCGAATTATTATTCTAGGGTAATTAGGGACGTCTCAGTGAATTTTTTTCAAAATATACTTCTGTATAGGGTAACATGGGGAAATTTCTGATTCTTTTTCTGGCGGGCTTATTTTTGCACCTAGAAGATTGAAATTGTGCACAAATATTCAGTCCACCGAGTAGTATTTAACAGATTTTGTTTCAGATTTCTGCGTGAAAACAAGGGGGTCCAGAGGGGCTAAAAGTTGAAAAAAGGGAAATTTAGACCACAGAAATCCCTTTTTTCTGGGATTTCCCGCCATAGATACATGATAGAGGCATGTGAATGGTACCGCCTGAAAGACAGTTCTATTCAGAAGAGAATATAGTGGACACATGTTCCTAGGGTAATTAGGAATGTCCCAGGAATTTTTTCCCTGAGATCATGGTGTTTTGTGGTAATTTGGGGCATTGTGGGAATTTTTGATAAAATTTCTCCCGCCCTTACTATTCAAGATAGAAACTTGAAATTTGGCACACACATTCAGTATACCAAGTACTATTTATCAGATTTTTTAGATGGCTACGTTCACACAGAGGGGGAGGCCAGGGGGGCCAAAGTTCAAGAAATTTTTTTCCCTCCGAAATTTTCACTTTGACATTTTTTCCCCGCTTCTGGTATATGGTATGAGCATGCAAGTGATACCATTTGAAAGCCAGCTCCATTCTAAAGAGAATGAGGTATGAACCATGATCCTAGGATAAATAGTGACGATGCAGTAGCTGCTTGACTGAAAGTGCTTCTTGACTGAAAGTGAAAGTGACTACTTGACTTTTTTTTTTTTTGAAATTGATTCAGTGTCCCAAGGATAGGTTCCATGGACATTCCGTTAATTCTCTATTCAAACTGGAACTGGTTAAAATTAACTATTTTCGGTTTCAACGTTTATCGCCATAGAACGAAAATAGTGAGATATAGCGAGAAACTTTTTTCACAAACGATTCAGTGTCGCATGACAACCTATCATAACTATCCAGAACAATCTACTAAAACCGGAAGTAATTCAAATGTATTATTACTTCTAGTTTCAATACCGGTTCAACGTTTATCGCCATAGAACGAAAATGGTAACAGATAGCAAAAACAAGTTTCTAGCAAATGATTCAGCGTCTGAAGGTAATACTTCTTGACTATCTGCACCACTCTAGAGAAACCGGAAGTAGTTCAAATTTAGTATTATTTCCGGTTTCAATATTGATATTCATAAAGCTAAAACAGTGAATGCTATGATGTTGCAGTTTTTTGCAATAGATTTAGCGTCCAAAGAATATTATTCATCTTCAACGTTGAACGTCTATTGAAATCAGTAGTAGATAAAACAAGCCATTTCCAGCTTTAACGTTTATCGCCATAGGACGAATACGGTAACACAAAGCAGGAAGCGTCTTTTTTGCAAAGAATTTAGCGACTCAAGACAAAAAACCATGACTATAATGCACAACACTCTAACGAAACCGAAAATGGTTCAAATTTACTATTATTTGCGGTTCCAATACTGATTTGCATAGGGCAAAAACTTTAAATGCTATCAAGATTCGATTCAGTATTTTAAGAATAAGCTTCATATGCTCCGTTAACCTTCTATTTAAACAAGAAGTGGTTACATTTAGCCATTTTCGGTTTTAAAGTTTATCGCATAAACGTGCGACGTTAAACTTAAAGACTAACGTCTCACGATTATGTCGTTTACGCTGATAGGAAAGTAAATTGTTAGATGTAGTCCTAGTTTAAAAAAAAAAAAATAAATAAATAAATTCGCGAGAAGTTATGTTGTTTGTGGCTAATAAGAATTGATATAGGTTTTGTTCTGCTGAACCGTATTTTTCATTTATTTATTTATTTATTTATTCAGGGGTGCCCACAAGGGGGGGGCTATGACGCAAACTGCCTCATTGAAATATTTGGGGGGGTTAAAAATCTATATAAATATATTTGATGGGGGGGTAAAAATTGATCGAAAAGAAGATTTTTTTATGGAAGAACACCTACGGATAGACAATTGGGGGGGGGTGCGTCATGGACATAAGGGGGGGTACCACTGATTTATTTATTTATAAGCCGTATAATATGTTAATACTTTGCTAAGTAGGTTGTTCTTTATCTCCTCCTAACGTTGACATAAATACTATTTGTAATATTTGATAATAATAATAATAATAATAATAATAATAATAATAATAACAATAATAATAATAATAATAAAAATACAGGGAGTCCAATATACAACGCAACGATCCCAATGCCACAATTTCACTTTAAAATCGCACGATCATGCCCTTTAGGCTAAGGGAGAGGATGATTAAAGCAAGCGAATGATGACATGGAATAATTGGTGGAATGAAAATGTGGAAGAAAACGAGAGTATCCAGTAAACTCCACCACTGAGCGCTCTACCACTGAGCCACCGTGCCTCCGATAAATCATACAGAAAAGCCTTGTAAAGTATAAAAGAGAGAGAGAGAGAGAGAGAGAGAGAGAGAGAGAGAGAGAAGGGGGGAAATATAATAATCGATTTCTATGCCGAACCTTAACAAGAACAGTTCTATAGAATAGGGAATATAATTCATTGATATTTGTTCCGCTTCACAGGCATGCGCACAAGCCGCTATAGTTAACATCTTTTATCGCTAACGTTCAACTTCCAGCCTAAGAGATCTCATTCCGTAATATTGATTCGAACCATTAACTCTATACGCTTGAATTAAAGCTATCCCGATCCATTTAGGAAATCGATTTAGTGTCAATTCTACTCAGAGAATAATATTCTTCAGTGATTCGTTCATCTATAGAAACCACACAGCAGGGAACGTCAAAGAGTCACATTCTCTTTTAATGAAAATTTCTGTGCGTGTGACAGAGACTCGGAGAGAGGAGAATGGAAATGGGTATTTTCACACACTGCTTCATATTTCTTAATCGTGAACACAACCGTGAAACGCTGATAGATATTAGGAAGTTCTATAAGATATTTGGAAACGACAGCAACAAAATATTTTGGGGAATAAATCCTCGTAAGAATAAGTGACAAAAATATAATTAAAAATAAACTAATCTCTCAGCAAAGCAAAGCAACTCATTGTTATAAAACTATTAATAAATTGGTTTGCTTTGCTCAGTGATTAGTCTATTTTTTAATTATAGCGTATAATTGGCAAAAGTGCTACAATGGAGAATAAAAAGAATATATAGAGAGGGATATGTGGGGTCGGATTAACCCCGAGCTAGAAAAAAAATATGTGTTCTCTGCTGACTTCCCCTAACACATTTCTCTGAAAGTTCAGTAGGAAAGTAAAGAAAATACACGTAGTTCTACAACCTCTACCATGCCATGCAATAGTTGATGTTATAATTTACCTAACGGAACTTTACAAATGCAAAAAAAAGTTACCCTATTATATAAATATAATAAATAAAAAACTGAGCATCTCAATTTTTTCTTATATTTCGTCCTAGCGAAGTTCTCTACCGTATCCTCGAAGTCAAGAGAACTAGTCACCGCACAAGTATGTTTGAAGTAAATCGTCTATTATTGTGGTCAAAAATTCTACCCGACTCCACTCAAACAGAGAACAGACAGAACTTGTTGGCATAAAAGGAACATGACCTATTGTGCATCTACGCAGTAACTTCATTTTTCTGCCAGTTTGGGACTGGATATTCTATAATTATTAAAAAAAAAAAGAAAAGAAAAAAAGAAAGAAAAGAAAAGAAAGAAAGAAAAAAGAAACTACAGAATACTTCTATCTAACGAGAAAATATGAATCACGAGTCTCATACACTATATTCGATCTTTTTTTCTAAAATTGACTTATGCTAATTAATTAAGACGGTGGATATAACAAACGAAGAAATTTATTTCATATTTTTGGTCACTTTTTTCCTTATGATAATGATAGTATCTTGTATGATTTTTTTTAGATAATCAGTTGAGATTTTAATCAGAGCGAAGGCTCCCGCCCACCTAGAGAAACAGGTCTACAGTCCCCCTAAGCCCCTCTTAATCCGGACGTGGCAATATGGGTGCAAAAATATATGATTTTGAAGCTACACCCTGTTGAAAATTGTTCGGAAGCATAAAATAAAGGGTGAATATAATCGAGAACAACATGTTGCATGAAAGTCGGTTAAAAGAACATACTAATTATTTGCACCTTAAATTCCATTAATGTACCAGTAGATCTCAAACAGGAATAGCTACAGAGTTAGCTTCGAATTATGGAAGGAGATTCACGACGTATTCTGGAAACTAGAAATGAAAGATCAAGAGCAGGAGACTGGCTGTATCCACTGATACATTAATGGAATTTAAACACAAAATATACTAACCACTACTACTACTATATTGTTGTTGTTTTTACGCAATCTTTATCTGACATTACGTTCTCAAGTCATGGCTCTTTTCATATGATCGTGACCAATTTTCGGCGGGCTATATAATTCCGAAATGACGCATTTGTGTATCTATGTTGGTCTACAATGTGTCTCACGTTTTCATGTAACGATTCATTTCTCTTCGTTTCTGGGCGTTGTTTCCAAACAGCCTGTATATATTATTACAGAACAGACATTTTAGTCATAGAATACGAATCTTCAACACCTCTACAAGATAAGCAAACTGTAGTCTAAGATTACACTGTTAGACATGTCCCTAAAGGCAACAAACAGCGACGGTATGCTGATTGCTAACGTTTTCATTGCAAGTCACAGCGCTTAACCGAAAGTTTGTAATTAGGTCAACTGATAACGTTTACAGACCTACTTCTAGCTCAACAATAAGCTTTTACGAGAAACATTAACGATCTGCATAAAACGAAAGATGCCACTTTAGATTTCTATACATATTGCTACTATAGTTATTATATTTGAAAGCAGTTGAGTTAGGAAAAGTCAATTAAAAGGAAAGAAAGGCATACCAAAAATATTTATGGTAGAAGTATAGCAGTAGAGTAAATTGTATCATGGGAGAACAATTGGAAACAGAAACGGCACATGCGAAGAGTAGTCAAAGATTAACGAAAGGTATTGCAACACAGAAGACACTTGATTGAAGTCAGCTCCGATTGACTGAGGGACGTCACCAGATCTGGTTACGTTGTATGACATCATAGAGGTCAATGCCATCTTGAATCTACCAGGGGTAGCTTGAGCCACCCCAAAATTTTTGGTGTGATAGATACCAGGTGACCAAAAAAGTTTGTGCCTTTTGAGCACAGAAAAGAAAACAAGTGCGTACAAATTATTTACACAATATTTATTCAGAAAAGTACCTTCCATTCGCTTCTACAACCTTCTCCCATCTACGAAAAAGTCCATAATTGTCATTTTTGTAGAAATTTGTATCCTGCGGCTCCAAAAACCGCGCCACTGCGTTTTCAACTTCTTCCCCTAGTTTTGAACTGCCGATTGCGCATGTAATTGTCCATGGTCAAAAAGAGATGGTAATCTAATGGAGTGACCTCTGAGGAGTGACATCCCACCCAAGTGATGATATCCAGGGTCATCCTTGCTGTGAGGTTTCACATTGTCTTGATGCTATAGAACCCCTTTTCTGTTCACGAGTGCTGCCTGTTTCTGGGCGAGTTTGAAAGCTACTGTTTGCAGTTGTGCTGAGTAAACATCTTTTGTAAGGGTCTTACTCCTCTCCAAATATTCAAAATACACTGTCCCAGCATATACATGGCATTACCTTGCGCTAATGAATATTGGGTTTAGCAGACAGATGCATTGGGTCATTGGGTAGCAACCAATGCTACGAGCACTTCATGTTATCATACATCACCCATTTTTCATCACACGTCAAAATAGGGCCCAAAGTTTGATCATTTTTCTTCCTACTTAGCAAGGATGAGAAAATGTTCAGCCGCTGGAGTTTATTCGCGGAGTCAGCTCGTGCGGGATTCATTTGTTCATCGTCCAAGCTCATGTTAATGTAAATGAACTATTTCATCACTTACCCCAAACCGTTGAGCGAGTTCCTGACATGTCTGGCTCGAATCCTCTTCAATAGCTGCATTCAGCTGGTCCACATTGAGTGATTTTGGTCTCTCAGATCAAGGTTTATCTTCAAGGTCTTAAACCATTTATGTGCGGTTCGTTCGCTAACTGTGGCTTCTCCGAATGCCGAGCAAATTTTTCTTGCTGCTTCAGTACATTTTGTTCCCAATTTGAACACGTAGAGTAAACAAGCCCTAATCACTGCGTTTGACACAGCCATAGTTCACACTGAATATTTCAACTCTCACGACTAAATGCAACGTATTCTCTACAATGCCACTAAATAAGCTTTCAGACAAGACAACACATACCTATTAACCATGTCATCCCCGATTACTTGAGGGGAAAAAAGCTGCGGCGTTGTGCAAAACGGCATATACTTTTTTGGTTAATTAGAACTATCTCTCTCAAATTTTGGAAACTGCCAAATTTAAAACTTTGGTACGATAGTATAGGACCGTGTTATGTACACTCATGGCCAAAATGATTATTGCATATCTATAACTGCCTTCTTGTAAGAATATAATTTGATAATGATTTTGTAGGATACTTTTAATACTGATACTATGTGTATAATCGAGAAATGTATATTGGTGGTAAATTTCACAGGAAAAGAATTATAAACACGAAAATTAGAGTGAGTAAAACAAAATGCTGGTAAATGAACAAGAAAGTTTTATTTTCGTTTTATTGTTCTTATTTACTCATCTTTTGACATGAAATTTGCCACATAAATATCTTTGTCGATTATACGCATACTAACATTATAAGAAATATCAGGTGAATTCGTTATCAAAATTATATTCCTACAACAACATATTTATAGACATGCGAAAATAATTTTGGACATGAGTGTACCTCTGTAAGATTGGGTGATCCATCTTCTTTCTTTTATGGGTAAAAATTGCCGAAAAGTTCAAATATCGGAAGTTTTTCACCTATTTTGCTCTCTTTGATGAGAGTTTATCATATTACTTGGTTATATGGTTTAGTAGAGGTGTCGACTCTCCTTGATAAAACACAGGAAACATTGGTTACCCCCACTAAGTTTTTGGAGGGTTATATTTGCACACTCTTTAAAACTAGAAATCTTCAAAAAATTTGGAAAATGTTCTCTAAGACTCGAATAAGTACCTCCGTGAATTTGTTTGGTCTGCTTGTTCATTGATCAAAAAAATTGCTAAAAATATAAATTCTAGTAATACGTAATACCACGTGGTTATGGACCTAATTTATCTACTACGATGAATCCTTAGAGATTTATCTGGTTCTACGGATTGGTATATGTGTTCATTCTCTTTCATAGGACAAATATAAAATGGTATATATCTTTTAATTTTCAGGAGGGGTACAGAGGAGAGAGGACCACTCCTTATATTAAACAATTGTCAAAAAATATAAATTGGTAATTGTTCTCTAGGACGCAAATACATACATCTGTAAATTTAGTTGGTTCATCTCGTACCCTTTAATGGGTAAAAACTGTTACAATGTATACGTAAATTATACTTGATATTCGGCGTGAATTTCAAATATTTGCAAGAAATTTGAATTTACTTCCTGTACGACGCGGAAAGTTTGGGTGTTGTGCTCAAGATTCACTACAAAATATGATAACACGATGAGTGCATTGAATTCTTCTGTTTACAACCTAGTTTTGAAGTAGCATTACCCTTTTTAACGGTATTTGTATATTTTACAACTTCATAAATAACTTCCGGTAACATTACTCATATATTTGTAATTGTCTTGCTATACCCTTGTACTTATTAGGGAGGAGCGAAAAAATCTGATTTTCGAGTATCGAACTCTCATAGGGTTCAAAGTTGCGTATTGACGTGATAATCAATGGACAAATAAGGAAAAAATCACACTTTAGATCTTCAGTTAGCACAAAGGACCTAAAACTTGAAAAATTATAAAAAGAACCAAAATTTACCTTTACGCAAGAAATGCAGAGATTACTTTTTCATTTATATAGCGTCTAAATACTTTATTTTAGTCGTGTGAGGTCATTGTTAATAACTCGTTAATCTGAGTGATTTTATACATTTTATTTTCATAATGTTAGCTCATTGCCCATTTTTCAACTTTTTTTTTTCATGAAATGGCTACAGAACTTTCCACGAAAAGGTGGCTGTAATTCAAGTTCTATCAACATCCTACCCAACCATCCTACCAATTATGTTGATTTAGTCAAGGATGTTGCCTTAAATTCAGATTCTTTTAAAAAACTCAAATTTTGGCATTGTTAGTGTTGAGAGCAAACTTGCTCTAGTGTAGCCATCTCTGTTTTCTTGTCCGTACACTTTTCATGCAGACTCTGTGACAAGTTTGATACATGTTATGGAAAATTTAAGAAGTCATACAAAAGTGATAAGATAGTTTCTGTTGTCAAGCTTTTGAACACTGGAGGGGCAGACAGTTTACATTTTCTCTAATTTATCAGCTCACTGTAGTCCGTGACATCAAAATTTATTGAAGGTGCCAACCCAAAAGATGTTGTAAATGTGACATATCGCGACATCTGCTTAGCTACGAAAAGAACGACTTAGCTAGAGGAAACATTGGTAATAAATGTATACCGAAGTGGAACGTCTACAAAAATTATCTCAAAGGTGGTATAATATTAGTACCACCGTGCTTCAGAGAGTTAACAAACACGACCTTACACAACTAAAACAAAGTACTTAGACGCCTAGAAATGAAAGAAGTAATCTGTATATTTCTTGCGTAAAGGTAAATTTTGATGCTTTTTTAAATTTTTTCACTTTAGTTCGTTTGCGCGAACTGAAGATCCAATGTGTGATTTTTTTCGTTAGTTTTCCATTGATTAGCAACGCGAATAAGCAACTTTTGAGTCCTATTAGAATTTGGTACTTGAAAATCTGATTTTTTCGCTCCACCTTACTACTTATAAATAAAAATGTGATATATATATATATATATATATATATATATATATATATATATATATATATATATATACAGGGTGGTAGGTAACTCCACCGACAAACTTTGGGAGGTGATTCCTCATATAAAATGAAAGAAAAAAGTTCTTATAAACATAGGTCGAAAAACGTCTCCTTTCAGAGTTATGAACCGCCGAAAATTCGAAAAATCATGTTTCGAAATACTGCCTTAGAAACTATAGGACCTATAACGAGCGGTTTAAGGAATTACACAGGAACTAGTATGCGAACTGGCTAAATATCCATGTTTTACCATCCTCCGTTATCGGTGAAACGAACGCGTTATTAGTACTTAAAGGAGTATCCCTATACCTCAATTTCCTTTTCACAGTTCGTATATATATGGAGATCGTATCGTACACAAACTTCATGTATATTATTTCTTCAATCTTACCTATGTCGCTGCAATAAATAATTCCTTCTGTAATACTCTTTTGGTACTGTATAAGATATTTCACTTTATTTTACTTAACTTTTGGAAGTACTTCTGTAGGTAACAATTTCTAACTTTTACATAAAAATCATCTCCTAGGAAAAGGAAGAAAATTACTACACCAATGGTCTCTTTATGAAGGATTGGATATTGATTTTCGTTGTGTGATTTCTTCACCACAGTTATGTCGCCTGCGAAAAGTAATACTTATGCAGAACTGTTTTGCTGTGGTATACTACATATCTCCTATAATTGTTGCAAGTAGTCGTACCCGTGTTCTTCATCGTTATTCAATTGTTCACTGGAACAATTACTGTAACAATGTAAAACTTGAAGGTACTTTTTAAAGCGAGGGAGAGATGACGTTTTGACCATATCATTCCAACATTCAGCAAGACCAGTAAACCTTAGGATAACAAGCGAAGAGATTGGAACTCGGAACCTCCCGATTGTTAGGTAGTGTATATGTATCCTGAAAAATAAAAAATGAACTCTCCAAGTAGTATTTACTTACTTATTAACCTATGTAACTAATGTTTAAAGTTAAATGCCTGTGCTTATAAAGGATGAAAGGGAAAGCGAAATAGCAACATGTCAATCACATCGTAATAGAACGGTCTGCTTCCGTTACAAGGTATTAGGCATCACCCTAAAATAGGAAGATACGCTGTCTGATACATCACTGAGAAATGTTTCAAACAAAAATGTTTTCCTAGTCCCTGGGGCAGTATCAGTCTCCGCTCATTATGTACTCTATATTTTCCTGGCTGCTTTTGTTGCATTTTGTTTTTGTTTATCTCCAATAATTTGCTTTGCGATTTATAATCTCTGTACGTTTTATTTGAAACACCCGGTATATTAAACTATGATATGGTATACGTTAATCAACTCAGAAAGTACGATTGCTCTCCGAAAAAAAAAATATTTGTAACTAAAGCTGCATCGCCTGCGCAGTGGCGAATTTCCTTCAACAATAGAAAAAGAATAGTCATGTTACATACTTAAAAATTACATGAATCAGAAAGAAACTTAGCTCCGTTTTAATGTGAGAATTCAGTGAGTGAAACAGCCAGGATCCTACTCACACCTCTGGCTTCCATGCTAGTGTGCTAACCACTACTACGTTACTTTTTAAAATTAAGTGAATTTCTGAACATATAACATATATTATCTTACAATTTTTAATTCTTTAGCACACTTTCAATTACTACCAGACTCGACTAGAACACGAACACAGGAAAAAAGAGGAAAGTTAGAAACGCTCATGCTCTTCAGTGGGATTCGAACTATGGTGGATAGTAATCCGTTTTCTGAACATCCACACACCATTCACTCTTGCGGCCAGCGCTTTTATCTGCCTCAGAACCGCAGCTTTTTTCTCTGAAATCGATCTTGTAGAGATTACAATTGAAAATCAGTTGATTCCTCCCATACACTTATAATTCTTTTCATATCTACTTTTTGCTACAAACTTCCTCTGTCCTGCTTCACTTATGTCCAATATCTGATAAAGTATAATTGATCTGAAGTGTTCATCCATGACTTTTCGCATTTAAATTCTACAGTTAATAAATAACGATAAATTCCTTCCTCTGGTAAGATATTGGTTAAAATAAATTGGCTGGTTTCAGTGAATAACAAAGTTAGTTTTTTTTCTTTTTGAAAAAATGAGTTTATACATGTATAAGCTTCTTATGGTGAATTCTACATTATGTAGAAGCGGTTAGCCGAATTCCTAAAATTCATGAAACTACAGCATGTTATAACCAGTCATGTCCCACTGCTATTCTGCTATTCTGTAACTTTCAAACTGCTCTCATGTAAAATTTACTTGTGTCTGGTTATTCAAAGCAACCAAACAATTTAATTTCTGATTCCTTCCCTAATTTGAACTGTCTAATGTTTACCTCTAACGGAATGCGTTAAATCCTACTTATTCTATTATTATCATTTAATACTTTTTTTCTGGTCCTGTGGCGGGTAATAAGAGAAAGCACTTGGTAAAAATTTGTTTTATTGCTTCAAACTAAGGAAAGAAAACTTACGTAATGTATTAGCTTACTAATTCTTTTATTATCTATCTATCTATCTATCTATCTATCTATCTATCTATCTATCTATCTATCTATCTATCTATCTATCTATCTATCTATCTATCTGATTTTAGATACATAGATAGATAAACAGATATAGATATACGCAGTGAAACCTCTCTAAAGAGGATACCCGTAGGGAATCAAAAATTGCCCGCTATAGAGAGGTGTCTGCTTTAGAGAGGTTTCAATATTTTCTTTCGTAAATGAGTAAGCAAGATATTATGCAATTAGAAAAACATATTTTTGAATCATGTATCTAATTACGAATATTACAAAAATGTTACTATACCTGTTTTATCCTCCGTCATCCAATACTCTATGTTCAAGGTACAACATGGAAATAAGACGTTATAGTTCTCTGCACTTTACACTTATCACTACTTACTACGTTTTCAGTATGTCGCTTTAATTTGTGGGTGGATTGCAGTCCAGTAGTGTCCTTTTTGAGACAATACGCGTACTTGCGGTCAAAAATACCAAAATTGTCTTCTGCTTGATTAGAGATTCCAGCGGGACAGTAGCATAACGTGTCGTTCCAAACGGCGGGCAACTGCCAATTACTTTTATGTCTAAAACAGCTTGGGTGGAAGTGGGATCCAAGCAAAGAACATAAGAGTGTTGTTAAACATAGACGCTTCATCTGGGTTGCTGAGCAGTTAGTTGAGGAGACAACATGTTGCCACAATGCTTCCTTCTTGACACAGGTATGAATTACTAAAAATGTATTTTACTATACTTTTCAACTTCTTTCTAGAGAATGTGTCCATTAGTAGAGGTTTCACTATATATATAACTTGAATCTTTATCAGTGTAACTTCCTTCCCTCACGAGTTGTCACAGACGACTACGGTAAACTAAAAGGTTCATTATATTTTTATTTTTTGAATCGTGATATTATAAATATATTCAAAACGTCAAGAAACGTAATATATTATCAGCAATTATATTTTTCAGAATCACAGTTGATAAAATAAAAATAACGTCATTTACTTCCCCCCCCCCCTCTATTCAATCTGTCTAAAATCTTTATAAAGAAGAATTTTAGGAAAACCAAAAATGGATCAAAAGATTTCGGTCTTGGCCAATAATTAGTTTATGGATCAGGGACCACTTCATTTTTGAACGGCCCCTAAATTGAGTTTTCGTATTTTCTTCGGCATAAACAGATCATGCTGAGTTAAGTGATAATTTGCGTTTGGATACACTACATTTAGTTCTTTAAATATAAGGCGTACAAAAAACTTTTTGATTGAAATATATTGGATCTTTTGATCCAAAAATATAGTGCAGGTCAAATTGTACTTCTCATAAAAAATATTTTGATAGTTGTCCATATTGTTTCATAAAGTGTATTTTCATATTAACATCAGGATTATAACGCAATTCGTGTCGGAAACCACCAATTTGTAATGTAACTTATTTTGTCTGTTTTATATAGCGTCATACTATAGCCCACAGTTCGAATATTTGTAATCTAATTGACTATTTTACCAAAATTCACTTAAACACTCCATCTTGATATTACCTTTTATTATAATACGCAATGAAGGAAACATTTACACATTTTAAAAAACATACATGTAGACTATACAACAAGGATCATTTGTTATATCATATATCTCTCGTTGCTATGACGACCAATAACACATATCGTCAGATTGCTATGTTAACAGAACATCAAAACATCAATAATAATATCTGAAGGAAATTAATTAATTTTCTTTTTATATTTTCTTCTTCTTTTAGCTAGCTTGTGCATATTTTAATAGCACATATTGCTCGTAAATACAAATAATAATATTAAAAATATATGATATCGTTATACGATTACAATAAAACCAAGCCACACACACACACACACACACACACACATATATATATATATATATACAGAAATATTTAAAGTTATTACAGAGCGTAATGAGTTACATTTTGGTTTCTAAAGCTGTACAAGGAATAAAATGCTTTCACTTTGGACTTATTTCAAGGCCATTGGATACGCACTTATACGATTTATTTTCTCAAAAGTTTGAAGCTTGTTATTTTTACTCGGCACAGCTTTAAGAGAACTTTTTCAAAGACAGAACTAATTACAACACATTCTGCAAAGTAAATTATTGAAAAATATGATTCACTTATATCAAAAAGACTATTCTTCTTCCAACAGATGTTTTTGTCCTGAAATATGTTTATGTAATGTAGTATTCTAAATTTCTCTTGATGTCAACACCCAAATGAGGAACAATCCATTCAATGTCGTGGTATAGTTTAGTTCTTAGTCTCTGCAAACCATCTTCCTCCGCCAATATTCAAAGTCTGGAAATGTTCTTCTGTTTTGAACTTCTTGAAGTTGGATTTTTTCCCCCAAGTATCTGAAATAGGATATGACTGATAAGTATCAAAGCTATACAACATAGATCATAAATTAAGTTGAATAATACAATTCAACGCGTCCAAGTCGGCAACTAATTCACGGATAATGTGCCATATTAGTCAGTTGAAGAATCGTTTATTTTTTGATGTTTAGCATCCTTGTAGCACTGAGGATATATGTTACGTGGATGTAGAGCTTTATGTGGAATCCGAACTACTATAATGGGCTCAAATTTTTGATGTTCTACCACCTGGAATCAAACCCGGAAATACGTGATCCAAAGCTGCACGAGCTATACACAAACTAAAACATACAAGTAGGATCGTACTGCTGATTGTAGTGGACAGCTAGCGCAGGTTGGTGCATATTTTCGCATGAATTATCATTTTTTTGTATAGCTACCGTCTCTTCGCCCTTGCTCCAAAACAGACGCACACTCGCTCTAGCTTACAAGCTTTGCCGTGTTGTGACTCAGATAGATAAAATTCTCGCTTGTATCAGTCATCTAGCACAGGTTGGTGCTTGGTTTTTGCATGAATTATCCTTTTTGCGTTTATCCACCGTCACTTCGCAGTATACTTGGATATACTATATACTATATAGTTATACAATATATTCAAATATTCGATGGCTCAAACTCCGGGAGACTATTCCTTGTATCAAATGTAAGAAAAGTTCTAATAAACATAGGTAGAGAAACACCTTGTCAAAGTTACAAGCTGCCGTAAACAATGAGAAATAATATTTCAAAGCTACATAGGTCGAGAACTACGAGACCTATCGCAAGCGATTCAAAAATTACACAATCTATCTAAATATTTTATATCTTGTGCGATCTATCTAAATATTCATCTTTCACAACTCTCCGGTATCGGCATAATGAATTGTGTACATTAAGTTTTAGTGCAGGGAGACATTTTTAAGTATTAATTGAGGATAAATTACAATATTCAAGAAAAATTTACTATTTATTTAATTTGAATATATATATAGGCATCTATTACATTAAAGTTGCTGCCTTACAACTAATGAAGTTGTCCATGAAAATTAGAAAATCATATACGCTTTTATACAAGGTTTATAATTTACAAATTAAAATGCAAATGGAAAACTTATTATTTGAAACCTTTGAACGTAATTCTCTAACATTTTGTTGTAATGAGTTTGGCGCGTTTACTTTTTTGATTCTTAAAATGAAAAAATAAGTATATGACTTCTCTCTCCGTGTTTTAAGCAAAACAAAGTCTTAAAAGCAATTTGCTGTACGTTTAACTTTTGTTTCATATAAAGTGTTTTATATATTTTATGAAATATATCTTTGTAGGAAGTAAAAGTTATGCGGTTCAAGTCACACAAGCGAAACACATTAAAACAAAAGGCGACTTTACTTCATTTGGTTTCATTAAAAAGTTTCACAAGACCTTCCAAGCTAATATGTAAATATGCTCTAGGGAGGAAAATTGAGTATAAGAAAAATACACAACAAAATAGCAGTGAGGTAGACAGTATATACACATATTTCTTTTTTATGTTTCTTCTTTCAACAAGGAGATAAAGGAAAAAGCGGTAGAAAAAAATTTTAATTTCAGTCTTTAGTTGATCTTTTTGTATTATTCCGGACATTTTAAATTTATATTTATATCTGACTTGTCCTCATTTTCTTGTCTTATTTCCTTTATTCATTACGTCTGTTTCCTTTTCTTTTAATTTCTCTCCTTTTATTGCTTTTGCATTGGTTACTAAATAAACACTCCAGAACTTTTTTAAAAGATGAATTTCCATATTGTTCCTGCTTCTCCGCTAAAATTGTGGAAATTTGCTTATGGGGGCCAAAAAAGAAGAGAGTACAGCAATGACTGAATTATTTCAAATTCAACGGTACCATTGCAAGCATTGGAATGTATATATAAAATATATGCAGTGAAGCCTCTAAACAACAGCCACCGATGGAGAATGAATTTTTATCCTTGAACTACCATTGATCACCCTCCTCGCTGTGTTGAAATAAAAGCTTTAAAATTACTATTCCTTATGTCGTGGGTTTGGTAAAAATGACAGTAAAAATTTAATATTGCAATTGTGAGTTGAATTTGGATTTAAACGTCATCGGAAATGTCACTGTTCATCTCAGTGACACCGAAAACTATGGATTCGACACTAACATCGGTCATTTATATATATGATTTAAATGGGATCGGAAGTGTCGTTGTTCATCTCCGCGATCTTGAAAACTATGGATTCGATACTAATATCGGTCAATTTCGGTCATTTTTAAATATCTCCCCTACCCTTCCCCTAAGTTGCACCTCAAAGTTGAATGATAAAAACTATCCCAGGCCCGAACCTTTTCTACGTGGCAAATTTGATCTAGATCAAGATCGTGGTTCCAGAATTAAGTTTTATTTATTTTTCTATATCTCCACCTCCAATAAATTCTACGGTCAACGTGACATGGTAAAAATTATCTCAAGCAAACCTCATCTATGTTGAAAATTTGATCGAGATTGGTCGGGTGGTTCAAGATTGATGAAGTCACAAACACAGTTACTTTCATTTTTGGAGAGGCGTCCGTTAAAGGAGGGTTACACAAATTTAAATTTCTCACCGCACATGCAGTAATTTTATGTAGTATATAATAAATACATAAAATATAAACATAGATTAATATTTAAATACAGTACTCAGTGCTCGAATTACTTTGAGGATTAAGAGGGAAATCAGCCACTGCTGTGTTTTATAGGCGTGTACTGGAAAATACTGATGCTATAAATTTCCTAAGTCATACCTCTCTAAAATTTCCCTAATGCGATTACGCAGTGTATTAAAAATAACCCATTAAGAATATGCAGCATTGTTATTATTCAAAATTGAGACTATAGGCAGAACTAATTGATCATGGTGATTTATGGATTTATTGGGTCCAATAGTTGTCTGCCGTATAATCTTGCAGGCAGTACATTGTGATTGAAATTTACTTGTAAGTGCTGGATCAGTTCAAGGGATAAATTGAAGATTTATTTTTCAAATTTCAGAAAGAATTTTCTGTGCTAAATAAGGATGACATGAGAATATATTCCGTTATGAAGAGGTTACTGAAACGTTAGGGGTAAAAGGAAGACTCTGCGTTTCCGTAAAAGGGAGGGTTCTCTTCCACAATAACACATATACTTCTCCCAGGCAGAAAAGTTTATCCATATTATGGAACTGTCCGCTATTGAAAAGTGTCCGCTAAGGAATATTTTCCTCTATTTTCATAACGATTTCATTTCACGTTATAGGGTCTAATTTCAAACTATGGTGATCAAAATCTTGAAACCGGAAGTAGTACACTTGTGTCACATCTGGTTTTCACAGTAAAAAGATTGAAGATTAAACAAGTTCTTGGGACACTGAATCCATATGAAAAATACCTTTACCACTGTCTGTTTTAGTTTTGCTCTATGAAATCAATATTGAAAAAGAAACTACGGACCGGATGACATTTACATCACTTCCGGTTTAAATTGGTTGTTCTTACTATTTCTGACTGCCTTTTTCCCTGATACTTGTCGACAGAACGATCCTTAGATGGAAAAATAAGTTTGCTACGCATACTCTGTGAAATTTAAGATATTAAAATTCATAACCGCAAAGTAAACAATATTTTTTAAAAGCTAGGTAAAATTAGAACAAATTACTAGCAAATATACTACCAATGATCCCTTTTAAATTACAGAGTTATACTGTAATACAATAAACATTCCAGAAATTCAATGATTGATCCTTTTTTTTAATTTTCTGTAAATAATTTTTAAAACGAACTCGTCGGTTTGTAGTAGCAGATAATGTACAGTTACGAAAGAAATAAGTCAGCCGGGTAAGAGGAGAAAACGTTCCCAACCCTGTTCACGTGAATTAACTTCTCCGAGAGACTTGCTGCTTTCACGTGAGGTCTGTAAGCAACTCTTCCAAACAAATCCAGTGTGTGCTGAAAAGCGATGTTCTTTTCGATACTAAGCTTAGTGCTTTTAGACAGAGAAGAAGAACAATACTTGAATTTACAAAGACAAGTAAAAGTAGAAATTTAATTTCAATTGTAATCGTGATAAGTCATAATTTATTTTAAACGTAACTATATTGTATTCTGTTGTTGCGCTGGATTATAATTTAACATGATGTTTGGCCCCCTATCACCTAGTGATTAGCACGCCGAAACCAGGGACATGGTTTAGTAATCCCGCTCTGTTGGAGATAAGATAATCAGGTGGGAAGATCCTATGCTTTGAGGGTTAATCTTGGATCCATCAACTACATTGGATTTAAACCACAGTCGGGATTCCTAGCAGACGTCAATGGACCTTCATAACCTCGGTATTGGAAAAGGGCCCAAATAAGAAAAACTCAAATTCAAAAAAGTGACTAGCGTAATTTTGTAACAAATTTCTAGAATGTACCGTTTTCTTTGGCTGAACAGCAAATATCTTTGGAAACCTCAACAGCTAATTTATTGGATAGAAGTGGCGGCTCTTGAGATAAATCACATCAATAAAGAATTTAAATTTTATCGGTTACAAACTAAAAAAAAAAAAAAGAAACTTGCCCTAATGTACTAATTCTTGTATGAATCTGTATGCGATTTCTTCCCGGAACTTGTAGCTAAAAAATGATTCTTATTACTTGCCTATGCGACTTTACTCAAGAACCACCATTACTGCAAAGTATTCTTAGCTACCAGTCCGAGACTTCTCCAATGCTGTGAAAATAAAATAAGATGGGAACCTGCTGCTTCCTGTGCCCCAACTTCAAATTCTTTTACAAAAGTTACTGGAGAGTGGTATTGCAGATGCAATATTCAATCAAACGCAAATACCTTTAATGTACTCGTAGCTTTGGTATAAACACTATATAAATATTGTGCACAAAATTATTGTTATATTTCAGCAGTTTCCAACCTGAAGTGCGCTCTGGACAGCACAAAAGTACGATAATAATAATAATAATAATAATAATAATAATAATAATAATAATAATAATAATAATAATAATAATAATAATAATAATAATAATAATAATAAAACTTCTTAAAACGTTTACATTGTATACAATGTAATTAGAACTAATTTAAAATTTTATGGCAAATGACAGATTTTGGTAGGATTCAAATGGACATTAATTCTATTCATACTAATTGTTATACATAGTGCATCAGTCAAGTATGACATACTTTTGTTCCAATACTTCCGGCATAATTTGTTTTCTGGTGGGTTCTAAAGAAATGGGTGTATCAACTGTGACGTACTTCCGCCAATACTTTCAGCATCATTTGTTTCCCATGGTTGCAAATAAATATGATACATATAGAACTTACGCTGGTTGTTTCTGTTGACCTATAAATGTTATAACGGTAGTCAAAATAGTAATGTTGCTCTACATTTCTGAAACAAGAAACTTAAAAAAAATTAATCACAATTAAGGAAAGTAAGAAATAGTTAGTAGTGCATAAAAATAAATGGGGATCCTACATCGTCCTATGCTTTGTACTTTTCGAAATGAAAATTAAATGAAATCTTTTTATTTAATGTCCCAGGACTATGCAATTTAGGCTAAGGAAGAGGATGATTAAGGCAAGTGAATGATAATGAAAGAATTGGAGAATTGTTGCCATGAGAATGTGGGAGGAAAACAGGAATACCGCGAGTAAAACCACGGACACGATGTTATCTACCACAAACTTACTTAGCTAGGGATGAACCAGGAACCCTATGCACCGGAGATAAGCACTCTACAACTGAGCCACTTATACTTCCATTACCACTGGAAGTGATGAAATTACTTGACTCATCCATTCAATACACAAATGCAAAATATTTTTAAAAGAAAATATAATTATATAGAGCTTCTTTGAATGAGACATATTAAATATAAGGGTAATTGGATAAATAAAATCTTTATCCAAATAGGAGTTACCTGTGAAAAAGGATTCACGTAAGAAGATTTTGAGATTTCTATTATATTGTATTTGATGTTATCCTACCTCTTATACAATACAATGCTACGCCTGTGTATTGCCGTGTTGCTACAATATCAGGGGCAACACAAATCTCAATGCTAATCAAACAGGCCATTATTCATAATGTCATTAATGTTTAGTCTTGCTATTCAAATTGCGAGCATTGCTGTTTTTATGTTCAGAGCTGCAAGCAGAGATTGAATCTCAAAGTGAATATCTCAGAGAACCCTTAAACACTTTTCATGTAGAAAAAAAAAATCATGAAAATAACGAAACATCAGTATCCTTTATTGCAGAAAGAACAACTGTAATAAATATCCGGAAATGTTTGCAACAGACACGTTTCCTAACAGTGACCTTGCGTGACTGGTTACTCTTAGATACAAGATATTGCACTTAATTCCAGCAGTACAACATGCTGTTAGTCCTTATGTGTTATGGTAAAGATTTTTGTGTGGATTGGCGAGATAAAGTGCTTCTACGTAAAATTGAAATCACGCACCTTACCACGAGAACATGGTAATATTTTTCTTGGAGAGGTAATTTTCTGCAAAAGAAAATTAATTTAACGTTGTTTTGATACTAAAATGTTTTCTCATAGATTACTTGAAATAGACTTATCTATAACAATTGAATTAAGCAATATATATATATATATATATATATATATATATATATATATATATATATATATATATATATATATATATATATATAAATATCACATTCTTCAAAAGGATGTTATAAATAATTTGAAGGATTTATGTTATTTGTGATTATAAAATTCTGTCATAAAAACCAGTAAAATAACTGTTATTCTCGCGTGAATTAGCAGCAAAATGCAATCCTTTTGTAATAAGAAACGGCTCATAAACTAATGATATAAATTGCTTCTCTAAATTTAAGAATAATTTAGCATCTAAGAAAATATTCCAAAGTTAAGAACATCTTTGTCACACTATTAGTGCATTATGTTTGAGCACTTTTGTCTGCTTTGTCTTTAGCGGGTGACACACCTTAGACAGCAACACAGAACCGGGATTGAATAAGGTCAAGTATCTAACGTAACAAACTTTGTAGATGTCCAGCAAACAGGCTGGGGTATCCAAACAGTTTCAAAGGAACGGTGTTGTTGAAGGCTTGTACCATAGAGACCAGACAATTACTAGCGATTTTTCTTTAGGAATTGAAACTGGGACATTACAGTGTGAGTCGAAATGATATTTCCGATTTCAGTGATATATATATATATATATATATATATATATATATATATATATATATATATATATATATATATATATATTTGCTATTAATAACACGTATCTAAACAGAGATTACACACACTGATCGATCAACTCAAAAAGTGTTTTTCTAACGTATTATCGATGTTGAATATGCGATCCTCGAGTTACACGACACATATAGTCTATAATCAAGCTCCTGCCAAAATCTTCCTAGCATGTAAGGGTTAATATTGACCACAACTCCAGTGATACATTCACGTAATTTAACCACAGTTGTAGCACGAGGCGGCACAAATACCCTAAATTTTCCTCAGAAATACCATTGAACTTGCTCAACGGATTTCGTCGCAGGAAAGTCAAGCATACAGAACGCTCTGTGGCCTGTGGAAGCCATATTGGCTTCGATTAAACTACTTCGTGATGAACGTCTACGTAACTCGCGTCTGGAATAGCAAGAGAAAGAATATATTTTTGAGATTGTATTCCAGAAAAAAATATATTTTCTAGAAGAACTCATTGCTATTTGAATAATAAATTAACAAAATCAGCAATATAATTTTGACTCACCTGGAACATACATGTAGCCATAGTAAACATTACTTAAGCATTTGGATCACGAATGACGTATGAACTCATCATTCGTCGTTGGTCTGTCAAATTTCGTTCTAGTGACACACAATATTGGTAGGTAAACTCCGTGAGCACAGACCAACATCATGTTAACATGAACTCCTCACTCAACAGACGTTCTGAAAAGTGTTCGTCACCATACTGTTGCTCAACTACTCCATGTAAAGTAAAAACCACTGGCGAACTGGCCAGTTTGGCCAACAAGAGTTACTGTCTAGAGATGTAAACTTTTCTGAGCGTATGAGGTAACTTTCAAGATTTCTGCCATCAGTTTGTTACTTCTGATGAAATATGAAAAAATGAAAATGAAATGAGATCTTTAAGTTTTATGTCCCACGGTTATGCCGGTTAGGCTAAAGAAGACGGTGATGATGAGTAGTGAATGAAATTGTGGAAACGGGAGAAGAAGTGGGAGGAAATGGGAGAACCTCGAGGAAACCCACGCACACGGTGTTTGAAATGTTGGAACACGGGCCAACTTAGTTTTAATAACAGTTTTATATACCGAATTTCATCCACCTAAATTGAGAGAGACCGGTGAGATACTATATTTTTAGCCAATCAATTGAGCCTCTCCGCTATTAGGGTACACATACTTCTTACCTTCATTAACTGTTCCTGAAAAATCAGGGAGATGTAAACATGATACTAGTTCAACAAATCTGATCTGATATCGATCAAACTTGGTCTGGTGGTAACCTTGACCTACGACACAAATGTGTGAGTTATGTTCCCAAGTTATGGGTCATGAAATTTTGAGAAACATTTTCGAAAAGAAATCTACAAAACTCATTCAATCTGGCTCGAACTTGGCATCATTTTAAACCTTGTTCTGCTATGTGTGAAATGTGAAATGAAGTTTTTGATTCTCTAGTAATGTGCCATTTAATTTTGGGTCATACTTTCAGAAACAGGTACAGACTACCCGAATCTATTGGATCTAACCATAAAGATTTATTCAGCAACTGTCAAACTGATATTAGTAATCAAATTGAAATTATAAAATCACGGCGACCAAATGCTATATAAAAAGTTCATTATCTCAAGATAAACGTGAAAACTCAAGATACGACGTCAATTTTTATACAGGGTGTCCCAAATGTAATTGTAAAAAATGAAACCACAGATTACTGGCACCAGAACAAGCAAAAAGTTTATGATATGGGCATATGGAATGACAGGGTTGGAGATAGGCAGATCCGAAAGTGGGGGAAAGGAATTTCTCACCTGCCTATCGGAATAATGATAAGAGCTAGGAAATGGGTTTAGAAATACATAAAAATAATATCGACTTGACCTGTTAACCGCATGTTACATAACTATGCTAAGCATTCTTCTTAATTCATGTAGGAATGCACCAAATGTATGTATTGTAAACAACTACAGCCACTCCAATTATCGCTGTGACTACAACACATTCCATTGACCTAGAGCAGTGTAAGAATTGCCAGGAGATGAGAAGGAAACCGCCCTCTGTAGCACTGAATGTTTTCTATAAGTTTTGAATTTCCACATGTTAATTTTCTCGAATGTATACTTCATTCCCCCTGTAAAACATCCTTTTATTCCCATTCTGTCCCTGCGGTTAATACAACCATACTACGGCACACTTTGCTTTGTCCGCCAGTTTGCTGTCATCCATGTATCACAATGTCGTACTGTATTTTGTCCATCTTCATTGCACCGTTGCACTACCGTGTCGGAAAGTCATTCCGTTAATCCCCAGGTGATGTATGGGGAATCCCGTGCACACTTATATCAAACATTTCAACATGCGTTTAATAGGTCAAGCTGATATGATATTTATATACTTCTGACTCGCTTTCGGAGCTGCGATCAGTATTACAGTAGCCAGGCGTGAAGTTGCTTTCCCCCACATTCGAAGCTGTCTAGCTCCGCCCCTGTTCATTTCCGGACTATATGTTATATAAACTTTTTTACTTGTTTCGGTGCCAGGAATCTGTGGTATCATTTTTTATACCATTACTTTTGGGACACCTTGTACATACGTATATCAGTATCTGAGACATCAACTCACTCCTAGACAGGCTGCATCTCTTTAGGAGAAACTTGTAATTTTCTGAATAGTGGTTGAAGTTTCTCCTTCTTCGTTTGTCGTTTTATAAATCGATCAGAAACTTTGGCTTATACTTAACTTTCCCAAATCCATTGGTAGTGGAGCACTTTGTTACCGGTTTTCTATAGTCACATTCCTTGTGTGCAATTGTATATTATAACATTGAGCAAGGACTGACGAAGTGGAACCTTTGTAGTTTCCACATGAGTGATCTCATTACTCTACGCTGAGTGTGCAGCCTCCCTTCTGTGAAATTTTTTTAACTTCATAGAACTCGCTTTCACGTTCTCAATGCATATCATACGTCTCTTGTTGGCAGCAGAGTAGCAGGAGCGATTTTACTATCAATAATAGAATACAAAAACTAGGCAACACACTGCAATGTTTCTTTGTTTTGTGTTATCATTACACAAAAGAAATTCTTCTGTCTCGGCAACTTTCTCTACAACGGTATTCTGAACAGTAAATCGTTCGTTTAAGTATGATTATTTTGTAGCCGATACGAGATAAGTTCCGAAAGTTTAGCACTCCTGTTCTGTAGAAGAAAAAAGTTACAATGGGTGTTGCTACTTTTCTTTGTTGTTTTCAGACAGGATGATACATTTCGTCCATTTGTACTTCAGCCTTAAAACTCCTCTTTTGTTAAAGTTCTCATTTTGCTCATTGAAAAATGTGTTCACAGCAAGTTTTTGTTTATTGTCGTCAGAAAAATGCTTTCCGCGCAGTTCATCTTTCAATTTTACAAACAAATATAAGTCGAATAGTGTTAAATGTGGGAAGTAAGATGAAGGTGGCACTTATTCGAATCCTAAATCTATCAGAGTCCGAATGAACAATTCACACTTGTGAGGCGATGCGTTGTTGTCCTGCAGGTAAATACATCGTCTGCGCATTCTTTCTTTTCTCTTAGATATAATGTTTTCACGCAATTTGAGCAGGAAATTACTGTAGTATTTTACTGCTCTTTTCAAAGAAATAGACAGCCAGGATTCATCTGCATCACAAAAAGTAGAAAAGGAGTATGCTAGCAGAGAGGGGGTGACTGAACTCCCTGCGGAAAACTCCCCGCGGTGACTGAACTCCCTGAGTTTGGATTTTCCCATTTCTTGCTCGTTTTCTTTGTATCTGGACCATAGTAATGAACTCGTGTGTCAGCAGTGGTCACAATCTAGATATATGAAAAAGACCTCTTCGTCTGCAGGAGAAGGAGCATATCACAACAGCTCATAATTAACTTGTTAACGTGTATGTAAATACTTCTGGCCATGTGATTTACCGAATGTGCTGAGATTTTTATTCTTTAGTTTTTTGTATTCCTTGTATTAAAAAAATGTGATTTCTAATAGTTTTCAGATTAGATAAAAGATAATAGATTTTAGACGCTGCAAATATTTTACCTATATTTATGTACTTTAGTTTTTTTCTTATAACAAATTTCAAGTGTAAAATCTAGTAAAAAATAGTTAATGAATGTTAATATTTGTAATTAATAATAAATACATAAAAATGCATAGGAATTAGTAAAGGGGGTAATCAAACTTAGGATTAATGAATCATAAGCAATTGCCACTAATCCAATACTCCATGATACTGGACTTCAATTGTCTTTCTTTATTATTCTGCTAACGAATAATATTGTTGGGTATTCTCTCACTCACATGACGCGTATTATAACCTCGTCAAACCCGGTATTACGTGTGCGGAAGGTGCACGTGCTAGAATTAGATCAACAACCTCGTGCAAATTATCCATGTATGTGACAATGTGTCATCCTCGAGTCTGTTCGGGCCACACCGGGTCACGAGTTTGACTGCTTTCATGCCACAAAATTTGTAACCAGTTTCATTACTGCTTCCCAATACCAAGTATAATACAATATTGGTTCCAATGCAACGGGTAAGAATTGATTACGGTCAGATATTTTTTTTCTAAAAACACTTTCCATTCCCGGCGGGAGTTAATGTTGTTCGAATCTCACGTTAAAAAGTAGATTTACTTCTCGTATAACATCGCTGAAGAACAGAACACTAAATTCAGATCAACTGCAACAAATAAAAACGGATATTTTAAAATGGGTTCTAGACACCATCTTATTTATTCGTATCAAACAGTACCAACCCCTATGTATAACAATAAAAAATATGTAAAATCTTCAAAAGTATTCACGAACCTTTAAAAAGTTTTATGAGGGGGTTCCTATCAAAAAATAGATTCTAACAAGCAAACTAGGCTTTTTCAGGCATTATTAAATTGTTCAGTTGCTACATTTGCTAATAAAATGTAGATGTTATCTTTTCTTTCTGACATTTATGCGAAGGAAAAATCTGTTTTGAGCTAAACTCCGACATGCAGTAATAATGTAATTAGTTATGTTGAACAGAAGCTGGTTCAGTGATCCACTCCCTGAATTTACTACTACTTTAGTCAATTTCTAATGACAATATTATACTCATGGAATGTCAAATTTATGATGAATTCCTAAAGGCTTAAATTTCTTAATATATTTCAGATTATGTCGAGAATTGAATTCAAGATGTATATTTCAAGGTGAAATGTCCCGTATTTATTTAAGAAACTTGTGTTTTAAAATATAATGAAAAAATATTTTGATGATATCCTATCCTTTGCACTTCATTGAAGTTTATTTTAGTATAAATCATTGCTTAATTCATCACGGAATTGTTCATAATGTTCGTCACATTATCTTCGACATTTTCAAATACATTTAATGTATTTTTCATTCATTTATGCAACGAAATGTAATGGCACAGCGATATTTTGAACTATGCTCGCTTTTTGTTTAGAACTACTCTGTAAAGATAAGCATTTTATTTCTAAAGAAAGAATATTTATATTTAGTACTAGCAGCGTTCACCCCGCTTCGCTGCGGTCACCCCGGAACGCAATAAACTTTGTTACTTAGATAATTTTTACTTTTTCGCTTTCAAATTGCAGTAAATGTTAAAATTATAGCGCCTGTCATTTATGTTAACCCGCCGAGTCACATGGTCATGCGGGTTGCATATAAATACGTTTATTTTTACCTATGATGAACTAATAACAAAGGATTTGTACGTATGGACACTTGAATGGTCAATTATCTCAAGACACTGGTAATTAAAAATTAAAGTGATATGATAAAAACCATCTAGGGTCCAAATCCTAATAACCCCCCAAAAATGAAAGAAATTGGTTCAGCCGTATTAGCGTGATGAGTTCACAAAGGATTTGTGCGTTCTCTTTTATTTATATAGATCAGAAATAAAAATGATGGAATTGAATGTGCTGTTCACACAAAAAATAACTGAAATTCATTTCGTTAACCATAGCTGTTTGGACTATATTCAAAGAGAAGTTACTTCAGTTTTTAGCAGTAAACCTATTCCCAGTTTTTATTAATAGAGAAGTTTAGAACGGACTTTATGCTTTGAAATCCTATTACATCCTAATCACTTGACAAAAAGAAAGAAGAAAAATTAAAATGACTGCAAAATGTCGAATCACACCTAAAACTATAATAATATTTTTCTTCTTGCTGTTGTCCTATCTGATCAATGGAAAAAGGAAGGCGCGAGGAAGGATTGAACACCGGTCGTGTGGGTGGGAGTCCTATACGGATCCAATGACTGTTAGTGGTAGTGCTCGCGTACTCTGTAAATATGTGATTAATAGTCTTAAGTTTGAAGTTCTGAAAGAAAGTAGTTTTATTTTCTTCTTTTTATTAAGTTTTATGGTATTTTTATAGTCAAGAAATGAAATCTTTAAGTTTTTCATCACATGGTTATGTTGGCTAGGCTCAAGGAGACAGTGATGATGAGAAATGAATGAAATGATGAAATGAAGAAGTGGGAGGAAACGGGAGAATCCCGAGAAAACACAAACATATGATGTTTGTCTACCACAAAGTTCATTTGGCGCGAGCTGTGATCGAACCAAGGATCCCATGCATCAAATATGAACGCTCTGCCACTGAGCCACCGCGGCCTCTTTTATAGTGTCATGTGTGACTGGAAAGAGAAAGATAACACATTTGTCGATTTTGTTAGGGATTGGGCCTCAAGAACCTTTGAAACATTTAGTTTAATCGCAAGGTGGTAGAAAAGTACATGTACCGACTTCATTCTCATAGTAAGGGGCAAAAGATAACAGAATACTTGATATTCAAAATTATGATACACCTTTCAATTGAACTACCTAGAGCCATCTAAGTAGCTAAAATCTTTCTGCATAATTATAATTAACTTACATGAAGCTGGAAATGCTACTAGTAACCTAAAATCTGAGCAAAAGATCAGCAGATCCTAACAGTGTACCGCCTTATATCATCATCCGCTATATTTCACATTCAACCTCTCCATTAACACGTATACGTACCATGATTAATGTAAATAAACTTTAGTTTGTCCGATCCAGAAGCAAGAAGGAAACAGGATATCCAAACTCATGGGCCTATTGCTATTCTCCCAGTTTTTGCTAAAGATTATTAATAAATAATAAATATGCATACGTTGAAAGACTTCCAGTATGTCTTATCCGAATTCTATATTTTGCAATTCAACTACCACTAATCTTTCGATAATAACTGAATGTATATGGAATAAACTCACTGCATTAAGCTAAGCGGATATTATTTATACCGATTATAGCAAAGCGTTAGCCATTATTGATTACAATATTTTAATTTGCAAACTACAAAATCATTCCACCTTTCTGTGCCTATAGTTGAGTAATTTGAATCACATTTAAGTAATTTCAATCAATCGTTGGTCATTACTCTCTGAAATCCCTTAAGGACTCAATCATGGACTTCTGTTCTTTAATCTGTACATTAATGATCTCCCCGACGTTATTAACTCTCACAAATTACTTTTTACAGATTGCCTCAAGCTTTATGAAGGGGTAACTTTAACTAGCAGACTGCAATCTAGATTTAAATAATGTACAGAACTGGTGTCAGGTAAACAAATTAGACATTAATATCAGAAAATTAAATTGATGATCTTTACTTGACGCAAATCCAAAACAAATAATATTTATGTCGTAAGTAGAAAATATATTTAAGGAAACTGGAAGATCTTGGTATTATTTTTCAATACAGTTCACTCATCAAGTCAACCAAATAACAGAATAACCTTTGTATTTATTAATAGGATATAATAAAGAATTTCAAAACAACTCAGCCGTTAAAAGCAAAATATGTATTATGTTTTACATATGTCAGAACAAAATTAGAGTGTGCATCAATGGTATGGAATCTACACACTCGTAAATAAAGAGAGGCAAGATCTGAAGAGAAAAGTAAGAAAATATAAAAAATCAAGTCCAAAATATGTACAGAATATATTACCACTTTATACCATTATTGAATCCTATTCTGCCTTCGTCTTTCACTCCGATAAAGTAATGTGAGCCAAAGGTAAAGATAATCTGTCGTATAGGAGGAGAATTTTGTCCCACTCTCAAATGGGTAGATACCACGAATCATTGGTTCCGGTAGAGAAAGTTGTATTGCAGCTCTATACTCAGATAAGCAGCAATTATAGCCCTTTCTTGGTTTCTGAAGGTTTCCCATATCATAGCCTGGACTCTGTTGGGTTGTTATCATACCGTGGGAATCGGTATCTAGCAATGTCGGTGCGCCTTCTGGCACCAAAAAAGGATGCCGTCTTATCGTGAAATGTTTTTATGTCAACACTTGAGATTCTGATAGATTCTAATTTCCTCTGGTAGTTTTCTCCCAAACTACCTGTAGCTACAAACCACGAGATAGACTTCAGTCCGTTGCTGTTTGTCAGATGAGAAAGTGACAGTTTCTTCTACATGAGAGAGGAGTAGTGGGTTTTACTTTAATAGTGGTGCAAGATTAATCAGTTCAAAGAAAATAGGTCGCTCTCCTTTGGTGCAAGTGATTCCAGTTTGATTTTTGGCCGGAGAACACTAAACGCATTGCTGTAGTTCGGATTTCACCTGAAACTGTAGATCTATGTGTTAAATATCCTTGATGAAAAGGAAGACACTGAACTTCAACAAACAATTTCAACAATAATGAGTTATAAGTGGGGTGCGTGGAGTTCCTGGTTCGATCCCAGATAGCACTAAATGAGTTTTGTGATGGACAATCAACATGGGTGTGGACTTTCCTGGGGTTCCCCCGTTTCCTCGCACTTTATCATTCCACTATTACATTCATTTCTCGTCATCACCATCTCCCTTAGCCTCGGTGCATAATTGTGTGACGTTAAACTAAATAGTAATTCCTGATAATCGATTATGCATGTAAAACTAATTTGTGTAATTACAATATTTGTAATCTAGAGAAGATTCCGTTACTAATTATTAAAGCGAGATGCAAATTAAGTGCTGTATTATCTACACCGCTAACTAGAAGTTTGTTTTCATATTAGTATGTGAAAGCATTAACACTGCGTAAATCATCTTGCACATCAAAATCCACAACAATTGTCTATGACTACTAGAACACGCGAATTGAGTTAATCATCCTATTGGACAGAAGAATATGTGATTGAACAAATAACTGATTTTAAGAAGAACAATTTTTATTTAAAGTAAGGAAAGAACACTAAAGATACTACTTACTGCAAACAATTAGTAAAAGATCTTCAAACAAACAGAAGGAAATGTTTGCAGCATTTATTAATTTAGAAAGAAAAAGGATTTTGATTGAGTAAACCCTTGGAAATATTTTTTGAGAAAAAAATATTAAAAGTAGCTTAGATGGAATTGGTAATTTGAAGATTCATGAGAAACTCACATATGTACTAACGATTAAATGTTAGAATAGAAATTTAAATGACACACGGATAGATATGTAAATGAAAGGGTGTTCGACAGGTGTGTTACTTCTCATCAAATTGGTTCAATGTATATTTGGTAGGAAAGAATTTATTGACTTGGAGATAGGATTTCATTAACAGGTGCTTCAATTATTCCAGTATATTTACTTTCAGAAGACATGGTTGAAAATTAGAATGATATTAAATATGAGTAATCTTCTCTTGTAACTGGAGAGAAGGTTTTCAGTTTTCTTTGCATTGCAAACTCTCTTTGTATCACCGTGGCCATCGTTTGGCCGAGTTTAATTTTTCTAACATTTTGTAGTTAGTAAGTAGTTTCCTATTCAACTTACAGAATTTTTTTGGTGCTTTTTCTTGTCATTGTTTCATTCGTGGTTCAGTGTTTTTTTTATTTAGACGTTATTTAGTGGATTTTGTCATGCATATCTACATTACTAGACAAATAGAAAAAGTATAAAATTTGGAAATAAAAAACTATTATTTAAAAGATGTGCTAGAAAAATGAGACAAATACTGCAATGTTTAAAAAGGAAAAGGTAAATGAAATAAATATCCCAAAATTCCTACAACTAAGCTTTCTTTTCTATTTGACCTAGGCTGTAACACAAAGTACAGAAGATGGCATAAAAATATGGGTTTTGAGTACCTTTCAAAGCATTGAGAAATTTAGAAAAAAAATAAAATGAAATGAAATCTTTGTTTTACGTCCTAAGCTTATGCGGGATAGACTAAACGAGACGGTGATGATGAGAAATGAATGAAATGGTTTAATAAAGAAAGTGGTAGGGAACGGGGAAACCCCGAGAAAATCTACGCACGCGGTGTTTGTCAACTGAACAAAGGACCCCATGCGCCAGAGGTGAACGTTCTACCTCTGAACCATCGCGGCCCCTATTTAGAAAAACTGTACTTAAGTCATTTGGTTAGTTGGAAATTGTATCTCAGGAATCTATGAGACGACACCAGAGAGGAAAAGAGGAAAAGAACCTTTGAGGAAAAGAAAAGTGACGACACCAGAGAGAAGCCAAGGGCAGTGGGCGTTCCCTGGTGGTTACGTATGCAGTTGTATTATAATGTAGGTAAAGTAATCTAATCTTGCCTTTTAGGTATATAAAAAAATCTATCTCCAAAACTTTCCTTGTCCTTCCGTTTGCCCCCAAGAAATTGAAACTGGCATCGTCACTGGAAGCAAAATACATTACCCTTCTACTCCTAAGCAAATTGCAGTAATGCTTTAAGCTTGAAAAGAAAATGTTTATAAAGGAAACCCCACTTAGTTTTTAAAACATGGATCAAGGAACGGAATACAAATAGGCATGTAACTAAGAATATATAAAACATGCAGCAGGAGAAATTGGGTTGTTGACGATAATAAGAACAATAGATTAAATAGATGTTAAGGGAATTAGAAAAGAAGCTGTGAGAATAATTAAACCACTTTCTATTGTGCGCTGCAAATAAAGATCCTACCACAAAGAATTCAAATAATATCGTCATGAATGAGATAACGACAATATGCAGCTGACATGAAAGAAATACAGAATTCTTAATGAATTAAATTTTAATGAGTATGAATTAGGGTATACAAAGAAATGTTGAACAATATTATCTCAGAGCCAAACTATTGAGAAAAGAAAGTAGAGCAGAACAGCTCAAAGACCTAATTAGGAAATACTTACGAACAGTAAGTAGAGAGGATTTCTGTGTTCTAGAATTGTGATTGACGGTTCCACTACATTTGTTAACCTAATAATGTGTAAGTATCTTTTACCTGAATTTCGAAGGTTTGTTTAATCTCTAACTAAATTTTTAAGATCTAAAGATCTAATTTAGATTTAAAATCTAATTTTTAAGAACTAAATTTTTATGAGTATTGACAAAGAGCAATACAAAGACAGTTAATTCTCCTTACATGGCATTAAATGTTATTTAACGAGAAGTTAATGTAAATATTATTGGAGAAATCATTTCTTCGTCGATTGAAAGAATTAGTAATGTAGATCACACCAAATGAGTATTAGAACAATAATGATTCCAGATTGTCCCCCTGCAGGCACGTAGACAAGGGGGTGCGGGGCTCGGGCCCCTTCCCTTCGAGACCAGAAATGAAAAAAATTAAGGAAGGATAAAACGAAATGAAATGAGAAAAAGAAGAATCGGCGTTAAAAATTTAAAAAAAAACTACAGAAAGCTTTTGGTTACTCTTTCTTACTTGCAATACATGGTGGCGAGGCGACTGGAATATCCTGGAAAAGCCAGGGAATTTGAAATTTCGGGAAGTTACGCAATTCTTAGAATTTCTGTTACTAGCCAGAGAGCTTTCAAGCTTCTGAAAGCATAATGCCGGTTGTGTAACAGCGTGAACATTTTTTATCATAATTTTTCGTCATCGCATCCTTGCAGTATCAAACATGTTATTTCAAAAACAATTTTCTACTACTCCTTTAACCTGTCATTTCGAACAGACAGAGAAGTTGAAGGAATAATAAAAACAAAAATTTGTGTGAAAAGAAACATCTGTTAACATTTGATTCAACAGAGAAAGGAACGTAGATATTGTAAAATATTTTACAAGATACATTATTGAGTTTGTACACTCATGTCCAAAATTATTGTCGCATGTCTATAAATATGTTGTTGTAGGAGTAAAATTTCATAAGGAATTCGCCCTGTATTTCTTATAATGTTAGTATGTGTATAATCGGCAAATACATGTAAGTGGCACATTTTGTCAAAAGAGCAGTAAATAAGAACAATAAAACAAAAATAAAACTTTCTTGTCCATTTAGCAACATTTCGTTTTACTCACTTTAATTTTCGTATTTATAATTCTTTTCCTATGAAATTTACCACAAATAGGGTCTATACAATTCCCGATTATACACATGGTATCAGTATTAAAAGTACCCTGCAAAATCATTATCAAATTATATTCTTACAAGAAGACAGTCATAGACATGCGACAATCATTTTGAACATGAGTGTACTTTTTATAATAGTGAATATGTACTTTTTATAATAGTTGGGGTTGTAATAGAAGGAAAATTGTTATATTTGAGTGAACAGAGGAAGAACGTAAATGTTGTAAAATCATTTTCAATACTTTTTTTTTTAAATTTTACCCGAGATTTCTTCGTAGTTTGTTATTAAAATACTTACCAACAATTCTCCAAACCAATATATGTTGATAGTAAAGTAGTTTAGATTGATTGGGCCTTCAGTGTTTCATGTCACGTCTCAACCCCCCCCCCCCCCGCGATACGAAATTCTGGCTAAACGAACCAGTATATGTTCCAGTAAAATAGTTTAGAATGATCAAGCCCCTGGGGTGAAGACCACAGTATTTTATGTCACGGACCCCTCCGTTCACGAAATCCTGGCTACGTGCCTGTCCCCTGGGTACCTTAAACGCACGGACGGTGAAAATAGTACTGCAAAAATGCTGATAACTCTTGTTAAGTAAGATTGGATATATGTATCAGTAGTGAATTTTATAGTTCCGGGTTGAATTTCCCCAGGGCCACCCCCTGAAATCTTCTTCCTAAATTAAAAAAATAGGTTCTATCCAGATTATCTGCTTTGTAGTAGACAAGCTTGGTTTTAAATACTTCCTCTTTAAATTTTATCCTCTTTGTTACCTATCCATGAACTATTTATTTCAAATTTAACTTGGGTTTATCATAATCTTGGTTCACAATACTAAGTTTTTGTTAAATATATAATTTTTAACTTGATTGAGATACATAGGCTATTAATGGTATTAACGATCCTTACTCTCAAACGATGATAGTACTGAAATAAAAATGTGGCCGTGATAAGAATTGAATTTCAGATTTAAGCAGAGTTGTACGTTTCATGAGCTGTACATGGTAGATATGTGTTTTTTCACGACACATTATTCGTTTCCAGGTCGTTAAAGCCACTCTGACCATGCTTAGGATTAACCTCAAGTTGCCATATCAATTATTATGATTTATTCAAACTTGCCTATTAAAAGAAGTGCTGCCTACACTTCGTCTATCTATTCTATTTAGAGTCTTCTGTGTTGGTGTAATAGCTAGTCTTCTCGATTTTCGTGCACGGGGTTCCAAAATTTAATTTTCTTTCAGAATTATGGTATACAATAATTCCCAATAGATAATCCTATGATAATGTTCAACATTTCTTTGTATACCGTAATTCTTTCTATACTACACTAATTTTCTCGCTTTTTACTGGGAAATCGGATTCTACCGTCAACTGTATCCCACGTCTCATACAGCCCTGGGTGTCCAAAAGGGAAACTTAACTTCAACGAACACCAATAACAGTTTTATTTTGGGCAAATTTGACATAATTCACCCTTGTGTGTTAAACTTCTGCTAATTTGGATATACATTACATTGTAGTACGCAATGCTTTCGTATGATATTGTCTGATAAATTCTGGTTATAAAGATGGTATATATCAGGCTGGATGTATATCCAGGATAAGACAGAGTGATCCCTTGGAATCTTTATAATCAGGATTCAATAACTTTTAACTCAACATATACAGGTAAAGATGAATGATGATGTCATAATTATGATGACAAAACAAAGTCTATTAAAGCAAAAGAAACAGGCTTTCTCTGTTATTACAAATAACATTATGGTTACTCAAACAGACTGTGATAACTGGAATGCTGATGCGATTGAATGAAGAAATTAAGGACAGAATAAGCTTTTCAAAGAGTCAAGTTGTACCAAGATAAGCACTGATAACCGTACCAATTCAGGAGATGTGAAAATATCAATCGTTGCCTCGCCTTCTACTCACTATATCTATTTCCTCAAGGCCTTTTAGAACAAAAGATAAATGCTTAAGACACACATATCTAATAATGTTATAATAATAGTAAAAATAGTAATTATTATATTAATAATAATATAATTATATTAAGATTTTCGTTAACTTTTTAAACGATGTGAGGAATGTAATTACAGAAATGGAAAATTATTTTGAAGCTAGATACAAATTCATGATTTCATAAATTTCTGGCTGAAGAACCAGTAACGTATCAATCCCTTCTGGTAAACTCAAAAAAAAAAATACTCAGTTTATATTTTTAATTTTAACGCCCAACAATTACGTCGGATAGGCTAAATTACACAGTGATAATGAGAAAGGAATGAAATGGTGGAAAGAAGATATAACGGTATTGTGTATTTTTAACATCTTTACTTGTATTTACGGGCAATATGTGCTATTAAAATATGCACAAGCTAGCTAGAAGAAGAAGAAGAAAATATAAAAAGAAATAAATTTAATTTAATTTTCCGTTTGATATTATGATTGATGTTCTGTCGACGTGGTAGTTTGAAGATGTGTTATTGGTCGTCATAGCAACGAGAGATATAAGATAAAACAGAGGATCCATCTTGTAGAATCAACATGTATGTTATTTAAAATGTATAAATGATTACTTCGTTACGTATTATATCGTAATAAAATGTAATATCGAGATGGAGTGTTTAAGTGAATTTTGGTAAAATAGTAAACTAGATTTTAGACATATTCGAACTGTGGGCTGTAGTGTAATGCTATATAAAAATAGACAAAAATAAGTAATAATGTTATAAATTGGTGTTCTCAGCCATGGATTGCGTTACAAAGAAAGTGGGACGAAACGGGAGAACTCCGAGAAACCTTCACACACAGTATTTTTCCACCACACAACTCACTTGTCACGAGCAGGGATCGAACCATATTCTCCACGCACCAGAGGTAAACGCTCTATCACTGAGCCATCACAACCCCACCACTCTATAAGGCATACTTATGCATATCATAGTTTGAAAGTTTAAAATATTACTACTACTACTACTACTACTACTACTACTACTACTACTACTACTACTACTACTACTACTACTACTACTACTAATAATAATAATAATAATAATAATAATAATAATAATAATAATAATAAAATCTTATGAATGATTAGTTTAGACTATCCATAAATGTTCTACGTTTTAAGGATTTTTCGATTAACTATTACTACTGAAATTATTCCTCTGATTATTCGGCATATTCTGATAGTGTTACAATACTCTAATGTTAAAGACTATTAGAATGACGAACAACTTTAGTTACATTTCCTGCAATGATAATGCTTTTAATACGTGTGTACTTACTTTTAATTGTATCCTTGATATGTAAAATATTATTATCTAAGCTCTTTTATTTTTAGCTTTATCAAATGCCTTTAGCGGGTAGTTTACTCCCTCTATCTTTGTGTTGCTTTCAACGCTGCTTATCAGTCTCTGTCTCTCTGCTTTTTTACTTTTCCTTTCTTGCTACATACCGTAGAAATCAAGGAATTGTTAAGATACATATAATCTGCTTAGTATGTTAACTAGTACAGAATAGTATATAAATAGTATGTATTAAGTAAATTACATAACTTTCTGACATGATCTTTATTAGTTTACTGAGGATAGGATGACATAATCTATTTGAAGATATATTATTTGATGACAACGGCGAATGTACTGATCACACAAACTAATTAACTGAAAAGTATTTTGTAGTTAGTAATTAATTTTGTAGATAAGCTTAGTGTTATTCTTAGATTTCATAACAAAAAAATGGTCTCATGGCTTGTCTAGTAGTCACACGCGCGACTTTAGTGCACGTGGTTCAAGGTTCGATTCCAGGCGTGAGAGCATTACCGTGATCTGCATTCCACCTTAAGCTGTAGGTTTACTTCTTACATAGCTTCGGGGTTGAAAAGGTACTCTAAACTTCAATAGATATGAAGGATAACAACAGATTTTTTTTAATGTTAAAAGAAAGGGAGTAGAGAAAGAAGAACAAGAAGAGAAAGAAAAATAAAAAGGAAAAGAATGAAGAGCTCACTTAACGATTTTACTTTCGACTGAAGTTTACTACCTAATTTATAGTTTTTAGTTTCATATTTATTTTATCTTCTTTTGCTTTGTACTTTTCTCATTTCCTTTCTACTGCTTTTAAATCATCCAATGCTCTTACTTCTTCTTTCTTTTCTTTTCTCTTTCTTTTTTGGTAATACAATCCTACTTGAGAAAAAAATTTCTGGCGAACGTCTTATTCACTAACACTAGCCTACCGATGAACTGCTCATAGATTAAACCCTAAATCAATCCGTCTCGCATCCGTCACTTTCTTGCATTCTTACTTTCACTGTATGTTAGGCAACCCACAACAAATCACTGTAAGGTGGGTGGCCTACGGACCTTGCCGCATTTTCTTTTCTCTTCGTAGGATACAATAGATACATTTATTAATTCATTAGTTGGCGGAAATGCTGCAATGTTAAAGAGGTCAACTTTTAAAAGAGCCAAATATTTAGAACAATTGTAAACAATGAATGAGGTGTTATACTTCCAATTTATCAGTTGATATTTTATCAACTCTTAGCTTTATAACTTACTATAGATAACAGAAAAAATATTTAAGTCTCACCATTACATTGTAATTAAAGCTCGAATCAAAGAAGCGTATTTATTCCCCTTTTATAAAATTATCACTTGTATTCAAAGCACGCTAGAACACGAGCCAAACTGATAATGAATGTTGCACTATACTTCAGCTTCCTCATGTTAAAAGCTAACGAATATGGATACCGCAAAAGTCAGTGTAACAAAATACATCTCATGAAATGAAATTAATGTCTTCAGTTTAACATCACAGGTTTATACCTTTTAGGATAATTATGGGCTCAGTTCAAATGAAGTGATTGGATGAAAATGTCTTAACCATTTATAATTTTTCAAACATTTGGTGTGTAATTTTACCATATACATTGACGACATAAAACTTATTCCAACCCGTTTGTGAGTGGTTTCCACTTTTGCTGGGTACTGCGTGCCAATTACTAACTTTCCAGACCTAGGGAAACCTAGGTATCTTAGAACTAAATCGATAAACAATTTAAAGCCTTAACTGAAACCTACTACGTGAAAATTACTCCTCCCTAAGTTTAGTACTGAAATTTAACAAATTCCTTGTTTTAGATTTGAAGTTTATAATGAAAGAATCAAACATCAAAATTGATTTTTTATTACAATTATATATGGTACTATATTTATTATAGGTAGATTGAAAACCATGATATCTGCTTCCTTACAATTCTTATGATTTTTATAGAAAATTTGTAGATTTTGCAGTTTGTGATATGATATCTGGGAGATGGAATTGAAAGATATATTTTACAGAATATAAATCTCCATAAGAGAAAACTATAGTGAAAATTTGAAATTTAATATTTGACTGCGAACAAAGTGATGAAGTTTCAAAAATTGCTCGAAAAAGCATTTTTACTCTACATTCAGCTTTTTGGTTTTGAACTAAATACTTTGCCAACTTGAATCATAGAACACATTGGTTTTATTTGATATTTCTATTTTATTATTGAATGACTTACACCCTGTAATAAGCTTACAACGTTGAAATAAAAATAAGTTTGAAAATTAACCATTATCTGGGCAACTGGGGCTCCCAGGCCCAGTAGCTTTATATTTTTCGAATTTCTCAATAACCATACATATTTCGATTACACAAAATTCTGAGTTCTTCTATCCTTAGTCGAAGTTAAAATCATGAACATATCGAGTTGGTAAAGCTAATGGATTATTTTTTAAAAAAGTTGAAACCTTTTCCTTCCGTAAACGGGTAACCGGGGCCTAGGAGGCCCAGTTTATCTTTAGTGCAATTCCTGTGTAATACTAGATCAAATGGTAACATAATTAAATAATGAACACGTGGATATTGTAACCTTTAGCTGGAAAAGTATGTGGCAATAGACATTGAATATTACGTGTTTTGCATTTAAAATATATACTGGGCCTGACAGGCCCCGGTTGCCTTCTACGTTACAAAAATGTCTGGACCGGATTTCTATTCTGTTTGGCTTACAAAACTGTTTCACAAAGTTTTGCTGTTTGACAAAAATATATATATTCTAGATTAGTCGGAACAGTATGTGGCAATAGACAGTGAATTTTGAATGTTCTGCACTTAAAATATGTGCTCGGCCTGACAGGTCCCGGTTGCTCGTTCATGTTACAAAAATGTCTTGCTCGGAGAAAGTTTAAATAAAATTGATAACCAATCATGAATAAAAAATATAATAAAGTGTTAAAAGTGGTAAGAAATAAAAAGTACTTTGGAAAAATGAAATGATAATTGTGAGGTGAGGTGAGGTGATTTTGAGTTTAACGTCCCGTTCAGCAGCGAGGCTATATGAGACGTGGACCTACTGATTAACGTGGAATCCGAACCACATGAGCTCCCGCCGGGAATCGAACCCGGGTCTCCCACGCCAAAGGCGAAATGATAATTGTAATTGAATTTAAGAGTAAGCACTGCAGGTCGGCAGTCTCGGCACATTCATTATTTACTTTTCGGATGAAACTGGCAGGCAATAACAAGAGAAGAATACAAACATTTGCAACTACAAAACAGACTTTGGACCAAAAGCTGAATGGCATTTTTCTGTCTTGCCAAAGGCAAGAATGTCTGCTATGTAGTAAGAAACACTATATAGCGTCAAGTAAGTAAAGCCAGCTTGCAAAGAACAACAGGATATCAAATCCTTAATGTAGAGAAAATGTTCGACTTCTGCCAATAAAACATTAAAATATTACCTATGTTTTACTCAGACAAAACGGCATTGCTATTCATATTGAAACGATTGAAGCCAGACTTGAAAATTGTATGCAGGTCATGGGAACAACAAAAGATAAATTTCATGATTTCAGAAACGTAATTAGGTGCTATGTGACATGGAAAACAAATATTTACAAAGACTATTGGATTTGTTGAACTATGTCCTTGGCTTTACAAATAAGTAACAGAGTGATATGTATTTTTGATAAACAGTGTTGCGGAGGTTAAATAACTCAGTTTGGAGAACAATGATATATGTGTATGTATGATTTTACCATCCTGCAGGACCTAGAAAGTTATTTAAAAAGTGTGCTAGAGATCGGGACCTACTGTATTAAAATTATTGTAGAAAGAATTTCACCTCTTGAATTTACAACAGAAAGAAGCAAATCACAGCGTTCCCCAAATCCTCCCTGAAGATGGATTAACATTCATTCAGATTAGAAAAAGAAATGTCAAACATAACTTCGTAACAGAGATCAATAGGTTAATATTTCTTATTATTATTTCATTAATACTGACGAGTAATGGATTTGCTTTATTTGAAAATGATACCTGTTATGTATTATACACGTAGAAGTAGCAATTGGAACATTTCTTCTGTGTATGTCAAAGTCTTTCTTTTTAAGTTAGTTAAAGTGCAAATCCACGTTAATTGTCGAATTCCTGAAAATTTATAATTATTTCAGAGTCAAATATCAAAGTTCAAACTTTTAATACTGTTACCACTTAAAAGTGCTATATAATTATGTATGTGTATATTCTGTAAAAAATAAATATTTGTTCTATCTCCCAACAGAGATATCATACTTGAAACTTTGAGAAAATTAGAAAATTTCAAATTTTTAACAAAAGAAATTTAAAAAATGTAGGAAGCACGTATCAATGATTTTCCTCTAGCTACTGTAAGTGTAGTACCATATGTAATTATAATAATAAAATCAATTTTGATATTTGATTCCTTCATTATAAACTTCAGGTCTAAAGAAAAGGAATTTGTTAAATTTCAGTACACACTTGAATTTTCTAAATTAGAAGATTCAACTAATTATAATAAATATATCAATGCTACAAACAAGAAATTTAATCGAAACAAATGTTGTGTTTAATTTACGATTATAATATTTCAATAAAGAACTATGAAATCTGATCTATGGATAGAAAACTGTTAGTAGTGAAAAAGCTGCAATTGTGAAAAATATTATTCACAGCAGTTGAATTTTCATCTTAAGTGTAAAGCTGTGTTAGAAAAATCTTGCAATGGACATGGTGACCATATCATTAAAATGTTCAGTTAGTGGAAATTTATGCACTTATTTGTAAATTTAAGAGTACAAAATGAAAATAAGTATTAAATCCAATACCGAATCTTTTTCCGAGAATGTTGGTTTTCTCAATAATTTGCAAGTGCTATACAGAACTTCTTTGGGTAACTTCTATCAATATATGTATCTAAAAAGAAATTTAAAAATGTTTAACGGTGAACTCATACTACACCGTTGGACCAATTTTCATTACTTTCGGAGCTTATGTTTTTTTTTAATCAGATTAGTGTTTCGGAAGGGCTTATCCCAAGGGAGGATAGAGAGGTATGCCGAAAATACAGTATCTTGAGAGCCTGTTAAGTTGGAAATATGAAGCTCAGTGACGCTTGTACAACGCTCAGTATGAAGCTTGTACTCCTCATTACAGTACAAAGAGAAAGGTATGATAACACAACGTTTTGGAAAATTTCGGTTTTAAGAATCAAGGCAGTCGGCATTTTCTATATAAATTTTAAAAAAATGATTGTGACGATGTTTAAGGCCCAAATCCTCCTAGACCAGTGCAACAAAATTAACTCTTTTTGATACATGACTGAAACAGAGCGTAACTTAAGCTTTTATTAAATTATTGGCATAGGAATCAGGAAGGGTCGGAGCTAAGTTAGAGGTAGCAAGGTGGTGATAACTAAACATTATCGAAAATGATCGATATTAGTGTCTAATAAACAGTTTTTGAGGCCACTGAGATTAATATCAACCCTTCCGATACCGTTTTTTTTTGTCACAATTCGTTCCCTATTGGCAAGGGAGAGAGGGGCTGGGCTGGGATAACATGTAAGAATTGAAAATGATCAACGTTAGTATCTAATTCTTAGTTTTTGGGGATGCTGAGATGAACAATGTCACTCGTGAAGACGTTTCAATCCACATTTATCAACATTGGCAAGGGGGAAAGGATGGTGGAAGAGACTGACATGTAAAAATAATAGAAAACTAGTATTATTAGTATCTAATCCTAATAATCTACACTGGGGTCACTGATCTAATAATCTAATCCACAGTGGGGTCATTGAGATGAATAGTGACACTTTCAATACTGTTTCTGTCCAAGTTCAGCTATGCCGGCATAGGTGGCTGAGAAGGGGTGGGGTGGGAAGGGGTTTAAGTTGTTGACATGTACTCATTCCCTGCCGTAATAATGAAATATTTTTTATTTATTATTATTATTATTATTATTATTATTATTATTATTATTATTATTATTATTATTATTATTATTTTGTGAAATACGAACAAAATTAGTATGTAAGGCGTTTCGGGAAAATGTTGCTCTAAGAAAAGTCATCCTCAAGAGTGAGCTAACCTTTGTGGATATTCCTTTAGAAATGACATGCCATATTGGGGTTATTAACGGAAACGTTTGTTTATGAAATATTAACAAAATTATCTGTTATTTTTGAAAAATTGTTCGAAAACCTTACTCCCAAGAATAAACTACTCTTCGTACAGTTTGAAATTGTCCGAAAACAATTCACCCCAATTATACTTTGTATTAATAAATGTAGGCATGAATTATACTAACCTATATCGTTCAACTCAATGAAAAAATGAAACATTTTATATGCCTCAGAGGTACCACCTACATATATATATAAAACTATCTATCTGTCTATTTCTATATCTATATCTACATCTATCTATCTATCTATCTATCTATATCTATATCTATATCTATATCTATATCTATATCTATATATATATCTATATATATATATATATATATATATATATATATATATATATATATATATATATATATATATATATATATATATATATATATATATATATATATATGGGGGTCCCATAAATCCGTTTACATAGGCCTTCTCGGTAAATATTGAATATACGAATAAATGATAAAAGAGCAATGTTGTTGGAAAGTAAGTGTTTTCAATCTAAAATGTTGGAATTTTCGGAGTTGGACCAACCGTTAGGGCTCTACATGGTATAGCGCCCAATGTTAAAGAAAAATGCAACGTTACCACGTCATTGTTGGACAACAATTAAGGTAAGTGTATGTGGTTTGAAGTATCCTCGACCAAGGAAAATAGAGGGGACGGCAAGAATGACGGATATGAAGAAGGATCGCACGCAACGAAAATCCAAGGCAGTGGCGTCACCATTAGAAGAGGAGGGGACAAGTCTGAAAAAGAAATTGAATTGAATTTATTCATATCAAACTGGCATTAATTACTTTGTGATGTCAACGAGATGTGAAAAGAGGACAATTAAATAAAATTAGAAAGGGCGTAAATGCCAAAACTCAAAAACCAGAGAAGAGACGATAAACATGAGTTATCGCAATACAAGTTAAACGGGTAGTGTGACCATGTGAGTTATTTAAAACAGAAGCAACAACTTTTAAGCTATAAACTCCTTACGAACGTATTCTGCTTGGTACTAAGACAACTTTGAACGATACAATTCAATTCTACTTATTTCGGCTCTCATTATTCAATTACTGATTCGTCTAGAAACACAAGCGCCAGTATCGTCACGTTTCCAGACGAGTTCAAACGAGATAGATTAATTATCTCGTACCTAACCGCTGGTATAGGGGTAGCGTGCTTGCCTGCCACACGGCATTAGAGTAGCTCAAACATGGGCACGAACCCTGCTTCGACGGGTCATCCTGACGAAGGTTTTTCCTGGTTTTCCTCAGTCGCCTCGGGTGCATGTCGGGATGGTACCTTCTCTCAGCCCAGGGCCGCTCTCTTCCCCAGTCCTAGACTCATCTAAAGTGCTGATGAGACCTCGAAGTGGGGCCCATTAGGTGAATCTAGGACTGGAAAAGGAAGCGGCCCCGGCCTGAGAGAAGGGACCATTCTGGCATGTACCTGGGTGGACTGAGGAAAAACCTTAGACAGTGTGGCCAGCCGGAGCAGGTTTCGTGACACGTTCGGCCTATCTATATGCCGTGTGGTAGGCAGGCACGCTATCCATACACCAGCGCTTGGGGGCGAGATAATTGATCTGTTTGAACTCGTCTTCAAACTTAACGATACTGGAGCTTCTGTTTCTAGATGAGACAACATTTGAATGATGGGACAGGAACTAAGTGTCTCAGTAAGTAGAATTGAATTGTGCCGTTCAATGTTGCCTTACAAGGGACGTACGCGAACCGTGACAGGTCGATATTTATCAAAATTGGTACCCTGACTAATTGTGAATCGTTAATCATGGTGGTGATAGTCATTCGGTGCGAAAACGTCTTGTTTACCCGCTAGGTATAATACATAGCTATACCATGCAGTAACCGGGTGAGGCTGTGCTGAGTAATATCCCAAAACGCCGGGAAAAGGCAGATAATGAAAAATGTATGCAGTTACCCTGATATCTATGGGAGGAGAACAAGTGACCAAGAACACGGCAGTAATGCCACACAAACAGTGTTGCCATGCCAATACAAAGTTATAGTTTTTTTAATACAACATATGCCATTTTATGTCATTAAAACAATTGGGATAAAACGTGAAAGAAAATAAAAGGCGTGTTATCAGTGTTGACAAACAACCCTTTGGGGATCCCATGGTACAATTTGTACCATACGGGGTGTATCATGGTACATTGCGTTATAACTCTCCTATTTGAGCTTTTTCGTCCGGTTTTTTTCAAGTCCAGAGGCATTGTAGAAGACATTACGTATGGTTTCACACCTTCCTGCGTCGAGACATAGGAGGTGATGACGTCATAAGTCTAAAATTTATATTTTCGTCTAATACTTCTTTTGGGGGGGGGGTATGTAAAGTATTTTTGGCGGGCTTATTTTTGCACGTAGAAGATTGACATTTTGCACAAACATGCAGTCCACCGAGTAGTATTTACCAGATTTTTTTTCAGATTTCTGCGTTAAAACAGGGGGGATCCAGAGGGTAAAAAGTTGAAAAAAGGGATATTTTTACCCAAAAATCTTGTTTTTCCTCATTTTCCCGCCTTTGATACGTGATGGAGACAAGTGAATGGTACCGCCTGAAAGGCAGTTCTATTCTGAAGAGAATGATGTGCGACACATGGCCCTAGGGTAATTAGGGAAGTGTCAGGGAATTTTTACCAAAATATACTTCTGTATAGGGGAATTTTGGACATTTCCGGTATTATTTTTTGCGGGCTTATTTTTGCACGTAGAAGATTGAAATTGTGCACAAACATTTAGTCCACCGAGTCGTATCTACCACATGTTTTTCAGATTTCTGCGTTAAAACAGGGGGGTACAGAGGAGCTATAGGACTGTATTAATTGCCTATTTCATTTAATGATCTTTTTGATTAGAAGTCAAATATACTATATATATTAAATAGGCTTAACCTCCTCATCAATAAATAGAGATGTAAAGGAATAATCATACTACATCCACAAAATGTCAATATCAAGCAGCGGCTTCAAATCCAAAGTGGTCGAAATTTTCCCTTTGACATTTTTCCCGCTCCTGGTATATGGTATGAGCATGCAAATGGTATCATTAGAAAGCCAGCTTTATTTTGAAGAGAATGAGGTATGAACCATGATCCTAGGATAAATAGTGACGATGCAGTAGCTGCTTGACAAAGTCTAAAAAATAGCCCAAAAAACCATTTGCCGGAAAGGGATAAGGGAGATTTGAGGCTCTAAAGTTGAGAAATTAAGGGGTTTATACAATGAAACGAATAAATGTATAACAACGACAAGACTGCAGAAGGAACATGTGTACATAAGGGAGTAAACTACAGCATGAACAACAATTAATGACCAAAGGGCTTGATACGTCATATCGAGAGTGCGACTAGGGCAAGAAATGTACGTATTTTGCCATGCTATCTGTGGCTTTTCTGTTGCATGTATTGGTGTATTATGTTAAATTATTTTGCGCCTGTACATTGCTGCTAACCTGAATGCAGTGGTTTTATCTTCATCGTTGTCTCACATGCTAATGTTTCCTACATTATCGACTGACACCTATCACAGATCATTAATCTTTGCGAATAGAAAGATGTACTTTCCTGCCACAGATTTGTTACCTTTCGTGCCACAGCTTTTCTATCTTCTTTTTAGGTGTTACGATATCATTTCTGTGGTTTGGAAGGCATCAGGATTATATGCAGTGTTGCAACTCCAAGACAGTTCGTTTTCTAGCTCTCGGAGATGGTTTGAGATATCAATTCCACACAAACTCCATTGGAATAGCTGCGCTATAGGAAGACTTTGCTGTTCACATTTCCGCATTCTTCTTCTTTTTTCTACGGCAACTCTAACATGCGCCTTGTTTTTGGGCGAATCCTGTATCAAACCCGTTAGTCACTGGATGCTGTACGTGTTGTAGTTTACTCCCTCCTGCACATTTGTTCCTTTTGCAGTCTTGTTGTTGTTGAACATTTATTCGTTTATCTGTACGGACGCAATAATTTCTCAACTTTAGAGCCTCATATCTCCTTTATTTGGCAACACTGATAACACATCTTTTTGCTTATATTCTTTCATATTTAGTGCCAATTGTTTTAATGCCATAAAATGATATATGTTGTATTAAAAAACTATAAGTCTGTGTTGAGATTTCAACATTGCTTGTATGACACTACTGCCGTGTTCTTGGTCACATATCCCCTCTCATAAGTATCAGGGTATCTGCATACAATTTTCATTTTTTGCCTTTTTCCTTCGCTTTTGGAGTATAACTCGGCACAGCCTCACCCAATCACTGTTGGTATATGTATTTTACATAGCGGGTAAACAAGCACTTTCCGCACCGATTGACTATCATTACGATAATTAGCGATTCACAATTAGGCAGGGTACCAATTTTCATAAATATCGAGGTGTCACGGTTTCCATACGTCCCTTGTTAGTACCAAGCAGAATACAGTTGTAAGAAGTTTATAGCTTAAAAATTGTTGCTTCTGTTTTAGATAACTCACATGGTTGGAGTTATAACACATCATATTTATCGACTTTTCTCTGATTTTTGAGTTTTGGTATTGAGGCCCTTTCTAATTTTATTTAATTGTCCTCTTTTTTCATCTCGTTGACATCACGAAGTAATTAATACCAGTTTGATGTAAATAAATTCAATTCAATTTCTTTTTCGTACCTGCCCCCTCCCCTTCTAATGGTGACACCATTGCCTTGGCTTGTCGTTGCGTGTGATCCTTCTTCATATCCTTCATTCTGGCCGTCCCTTCTATTCTCCTTGGTCCAGGATACATCAAACCACATGCACTTACCTTAATTGTCGTCCAACGTTGCAACGTTGTATGTTTCTTTAATGTTGGGCGCTATACCAGTGTAGAGCCCAAACGGTTGGTCCAACTCCGAAAATTCCAACATTTTAGATTGAAAACACATACTTTCCAACAACATTGCTCTTTTACCATTTTTTTCGTATCTTCAATATATACCGAGATGGCCTATGTAAACGGACTTATGGGACACCCTATATATATATAGTCAGTAGCGTCCTTTGAGCTTCATCGGCTCCTCGTTGTTGTTGCAAAGCACTATTGTTACATTCGTCATTCCATGCACTCGAATCAATAATTGACCGCAATTACAATTCTTTTCTGAATACAGAAGTAGAAAATTCTTAAGTAAGAAAGTAATAATGAATGGGAGTTTGAACAAGTGAATCCCAACAGAAGGGACTTAAACCTATTTGCCCATGTGAATAACGGACAGACTCCCAAACTTGTCTGAAAAATGGATCCTTTATAGGGAGAAAAGTAAGAATTGAAACGGTGAAAGATGAATATATTAAGAACTAAACTATATTTTATGATTCTAAAATAAAGGAGAAAAACAAGACCATATAAAGTAATTTCGTATACTTTATTTTAAGAAGAAACATGGGCGTTACTTCAAAACGATGAAAGAAAAATGAAGAAGCTTTCGAAATATGGGTGTGGAGCAGGGTGGAGAGAATTAGCTAGGACTAACTTAAAACGAATGAAAAAATGCTAGTAATAATCTACGGTAATACTACCAGCAGAGAAAAGAACAATTTTAGATGTAGGTCTAAAAAGGAAGAGAAACTGCTGAGAACATCGGCAGAAATAGAACTGAATAGAATAGACTAGAATCATGAGAAATGTGTTAGAAGATACGATGACAGGAAAAAAGTGGGAGAGAAGAAATAGGCTTCAAGTCATGGATCATATTAAAACCTAAGTCTGCTAATAAGCTAGCTGAAGACCATGGTACATGGAAATGTCACAGTTTCCGGCAAGAGATTCGCTAATAATTGCAGTATTATATATACCTATGATTATCTATTTAAATAAAAATGAAAGTGACTATGTTTGTGACAACATACCTCTTGAACTATCCAACCTATGTCGATCAAAGTTTCGACATAGATGAAGTTCAAGCCTGGGATAGTTTTATTTCATTTTGATGGTGCAGCTTGGGGAGGGGGAGAAGGAGATTTATAAAAATGATCGAAAGTGACCGATATTAGTGTTTAATCCATTATTTTCTGGGTTGCTGAAATGGACAGTGACACTTCTGATGGCGTTTAAATCCAAATTCAGCCCCACAATCTGGGGCGAGGATAGAAAAAGACCAATATCACATAGCTCTTTAGTAATAGCAAAAAGTGGCTGACGAACGGAACATATTACTGACTTTCCTTATTTCAACCCAGCAAAGCGGATAATTGACGGTAGTTATTATTGTAGTAAGAACATTTTTTGAGAATACTTATATCTCAATATCATTTTCGCGAGTTCAACATTTTACTAGGTGAGAACACCTAATCTTGTGGAACATTATTAGGTAATGTGATGTAGTCTGTGAAACATTATGCATTTAAACATTTTTTTTAAACAAGAAGAGTTTTTACTTTAATTTAAATTAATTTCTATTCGAAATCGGCATCATACACTTTAAAGGCATTATGGTACTAAACAATCGGCGATATAGTTTTTTTTTCTTGAACTAGCATCCCTAATCAGCATAGAGGGTATATGAGAAAGTGAACCAACCGTTTAAGGTGGAATCCGAGTCACCGTAATTGCGCTGGATGTTGTTCCATTGGGAATCAAACCCGGCACCACGTCCAACAAAAGCGCACGCGATGACTATTAAATCTGCAAGAATACTATGGTAGGTCTGTAAGATCATATGATTTGCAGAGTTTACAAAGGTAGTACAAGGCAAAATACAACTTGAGAATCTAGCTTCGAAGTTAATGACATGTCTTGCATCAAGAAATTAATTTGGGTCAGTAGTGTATTAAGTAAGTGATATTTGAGATGACAATAAACGACACTACTCACTCAAAGCTTTGATGAAAGAACTTCATTACGGTAGTATCTGTACACGCATAAAGAGCGATATGGTTGTTAGAGACTAGAGTATCACGTTGTTTTTCTTTTTTTTTTTCTGTATTCTGACCAGCACCACACACTTCCTGTTTGTTCCTAGGATGTTCTACCCACGCGCTGAAGATATGAATGAGAGGAGAGAAAAAAATATATGTATCGAACAAATCTCTCAGTTAATGTTACCATTAGAGCCATCTATCGGGAAACTTCTAAACCTGAGCGTGCGCACGAGTACGTGTGGGTGTGCTTTAAGAAGTTAACTCAAGCTAGAGCGCATGCCTGTCCATCGAAGGAGAGTTCTACAAAGTATTTGGTATTCGGTGTTTTTGCTTTAGTGCGCGGTTTGAACGGTGCACAAAATGATCGGGTAAGCACAACGTTCTACCAATAAACTATTGATGTTGTGAACTTTCGCCGCTGTATACGCACATAAAAGGAACTGAATGTGATCTTTTATTCCTTCTTTTTAAAAATTTATAAACGGTTGCTTATTTGCGATCTTATCCCAATCTGTAAATCGTTATAATTTTGTATACTAGACTTTCCTTGTTTTAAAAGAAAAGAAAAGGGAAATCTCTTTAATTAGGATTAAATATTTTAAGTGTCACGTTTTTAAAAAATATTAAACTGTGTAGAGAAGAAAAAGAACATTGAAAATGCTAATTTTTAGAAACTCTCAGTTAAGTAACTTTTGCTCCCTCTCATACGAAAATTTCTCTTCCAAAGTGTAAATACTTACTTGTTGTGTGCTTCGAAACAATCAGTATATATACGTACATATGTACTTTCCAAAACTTGTGTGTGATTGAACACCCGTCCGACATATGCTTAGTGTACATAATTCGTTACTTTTATCAAATAACTACTAAAATATATAAGTGAAAAAGTGTTCTTTTATGAAGAAAACAAAAGGAAAAGAAAAGAAACAAAAAGTTTTTTTAAGTAGAAAGTGAATATTAACTAAGTGAAGTGAACAGTATCTCGATATGTGTTTATGAAATAATATTAATGAGTGCGAAACTTTGTTTATGTCAGTATTGAATCTAACGTAGAAAAGTACTTATTTGCTGAATTTGTCGCCGTATATAAAGTATTATTTCTTGCTTTTCTTTTCTCAAATGTGTGGTGCGTGGATATGAGAACGAAGAAATGTCTATTGTGCCATTTTTCTGCCAATGATCAAATGTTGGGCACATACAACGTTCATTCAATGTCATGACAAAATCTGTGCATGTGAATCCCTGTAGAACTTCGGCGTTTTCTCTCATCTCTTTAAGTGAATTTGAGAAAATCCTCATGGATCCTAATTCTTCAAAATTTTTCAACGGTTCCTATCATGGGATGATTGCGTTCAACCTAACCGAGGCGATAAAAATTATGGAAGAGTCCCAAAACAAAAGAACTTTAGGCCCTGTTACGGAAGTGATTCTTATCCTCATATATTGTGTGTTAATGGCGATTGGTTTATCGTCAAATATACTGGTAAGCTTTGTGGTGGCTCGTCGAACTCAGATGCATACTCCCAGAAACTTATACATTGTTAACTTAACTGTTTCAGATATAACGTTATGTGTTCTGTGTATGCCTTTTACGCTAGTTGAACTTTTGTCCCATAGATGGACATTAGGACGTGCATTGTGTAAACTGGTACCGATGGTTCAAGGGACCAATATTCTGGTATCTATTGGCACTATTACTGTTATTGCCTTAGACAGGTATTTTACTATTGTCAAACATTCTAGTGATGGTACTAACAGGCGCCGTATCATTATATCCATAGTGCTAACATGGACGGTGTCATTTCTAGCCACACTACCACTATTTTTCTTCAAAGATGTCGTCCAAATAACGTTTGAAGAAATACATCTATATGACACGTGTATAGAAACATGGCCCAATCCAGCTGCTAAATTATCATTCACTGTTTTTGTAATGTTTGTTCAATATGTTATTCCTATTATTGTTATAATTAATGTGCATTGTAAAATAGCGTCATACCTGACGCTACATGCTAAGACACAGCGTGACGTTAAACGTGCTCACAAGGAAATGGAACGCAACAAAAAGACTACTTATCTTTTGTCTTGTATTTCTGTTGTCTTCGCTGTGAGTTGGTTACCGTTGCATATTTTCACTGTCTTTGCTGACGCCAGTCCAGAATTTATGTCTGCAGAAAACCAATATTTAGTATTTGCTCTTTGCCATATTGTTGCTATGACATCATCATTTACTAACCCTATTATATATGGTTGGCTCAATACAAACATTCGTAAAGAATTCCTCCAGTTGTTGCCCTTGTGGTTACGGTCCAGCAGTTCCTGCTTGTCAGCTCCTAATCAAAATGTCTCTGCCGCAGACGAGACGACCAAACATACTCGGAAAGAAAGCGTAACTCTTTTGTTAATTCCTAACAAGCGTGGGAATAACCACAATCCACAACATCGACAGCAACCAGCTGTTTCACAAGTAACTCAGCAAACTGTAGTGGCAACATTGTGAGCAACTTTGCTGATAAGATAACCATAATAAAAAAGTATACAAAACCTAACAGATGAAACATTACAACTTGTTTCTTGTACGTAATTCGACAGATTACAATGGTAACAATAAAACCATTTAAATAAACTAAAATGTTTATTATAAGCTGAACATATGAAAAGAAAAATGGTTTGCTTGAAACAACTTGATAGACAGTAAAGAATACAGTATATTCATAAATTACGAGTGATATTTTGGTTAGATAAAAAGAAAGTGCATTCTATTGAAAATGAAATTATCAATTCATCACTTAATTATGTAAGAGTTTCAAACTAAAAATTGCAGTTATAAAAGACCAAGCTGTTGACTCTTTCTGCCAAATATACAATTTAATTTTCTTCTTGTAACAGCACATTATTATTGATCAAATAAAAATTAAATATGTTTTCGTCCAAAATCAATAAAGTTTATAGAGAAAAAAATAATATACATAGTGTTTGAAAATATATTCCAGAGAAAAATATGAATCAATACATTTTTTAATTATTTCGGTAGAAACATATCTATACATGAAGAAATTTTTCTTCACATAATTTAGAAATCATTGTGTGCAGTAGTTTTTTAAAGGTCGATGTTGATACATATTTCTTTTTCTCTCCCAGCTAGAAATTCAAGTTTGGAAGACCTGAAGTTCGATTCCTGTTCTCTACTTCTGAGTGTAATATAGCATCGTAACATGAATTTTTCGTATGATATGAATCTCACGCTAAAAATATAGTTTCATGTCTCTTGTATCACCAATGTTAAAAAGGATATCAAACAAGAACTAAAGAAATAGATGTGTTTTCATTAAGGTACACTCAAAACACAAAGCTTAACGAATACATTACTCCCTAGCAGGATACGTAACAATCACAGTTGAAAATGAAATGAAATCTTTGAGTTTAACGTCCCACGATTTGTCTGTTAGGTTAAGGGGAACGATGATTAAAGCAAGTGAATGATGATGAAAGCATTGGTGGGGATGAGAACGTAAGAGGAAACGGAAGTACCCCGAGATAAACCATGAGCACGATGTTGTTCACCACAAACTCACTTAGCCGAAGATCGAACCAAGGTCCCCACGCACCAGAGCTAAACGCTCAACCACTGAGTCACTGTACCTCCGAAAAATCACAGCTAAAGTAGGTGTGCAGAGGCAGCTTTATATAAAACCAGAAAACTTCTGACTGGAATGCATTGACGTAACGAGCTTACATATTTCAATTTCCATAATTATTAAAACATGTGGAATTAGGGATACGAGCCACTGACATATAGAGAATAACAGAATACTAAAAAAATTGAAGAGGTAATTACATATACATTACTAAAATTTATGATTAATTTGCGAACTTTTGACAAAAGAGTCTCTTTATTCAGTCTCAGTAACTTATTAGAATTCTGGGATTTTATTCCAAAAATATTAAGTGTCGGTAAATTCTCGCTCACACACACAAGATTTCTCACCGTGATCCCTGCCAATCTTTTCACTAATCTTCCCTTCTCTGTTTTTCTCACACATCTCTTTGTCTACCTTGTTATCATTCCTTTTTCTTTTATATTCACAATTGTAATACAGAGATTGAATTTAATTAATGATTATGCGTATAACACATTTCCAAAATCGTTACTCTACACCTTAAGAAGTTTAATTTGAAATAAAATACATTATTTTTTTTCATTTGTTTGTGATTTGCTGTTTCGTTTCGGCTTCCAAGTTATATGAGACTTGAGTTTAACGTTAAGATCAGAACTGCGCTACACACATTGAACAAAAGCCGGTCCTCCGTAAGACGAGAATACTAGCTATTCAGCCAAGAAGGGAGATGAAATAGACTAATTAATGTTATATGATCCTTTAACATATATATTCTCTAACATTTTTTAAAAATTGATTCTTTAATTTCAGTATATTTCTCAATTTTTTATTACTTTATTTACACAGTATTTCTATAGATTAATGTCTCTCTCAACATATGATTCATAAAAAACAATGAAATCTTTAATTTTTATGCCTCACGTTTATGCCGACTGGGCTAAAGTAGACGGTGATTATAAGAAATGAATAAAATGGTGGAATGAAGAAACTGCGAGGAAATGGAAAAACACCGAGAAAACCCACGCACACGTATTTTTTTCACCACACAGTTTACTTGACTCAAGCTGGGATCGAACCAAGGACCCCTTCCCCAAAGTGGAACGCTCAATCAGTGAGCCACCGCGGCTCATGCGATTAATAATTCAAATGAAAAATATTTAATGAATTTGTCAGAACAACTTCTAGATACGCATGTTTTCTTTCACTTTGGCGACTTGGACATTACCGATTTTCTCTTTACTTAGTGATTGATAGCTTTCTTAAAAATTTGTTTATATATGATCTGGCGGAAACTGAAGATGCGTGCACGAAACTTGAGTGGATTTTAGTGACGCAAAACGGAATAACGTTGAATTTCTCAAATAAAAGTAAGAAATGTTTACTTTAAGTGTCTATACGTATGGAATGATAACAGTAAATATTTCAAAAGAATCCAATTGTAAATATAAACAGGTACGTAAAAATATCTAAAAGGCCGTAGTTGGGTAAGTAAAGAGTAAAGTGTGTTTGCATGAATGGGTCATGATAGTTTTTTAAATGAGCAATTTCTGTATAACTTTAAAGTAACTATATAATTTTAACTATAAATATTAATTTTGAAACATTCATATTTTCCGAGAACAAATAAGTTTTCAGTTTTATTAAGAATAAGCTTTGCCTCAGATGCGACAGTACCGAAACTAGTAACACATTGCTGTATTATAAAGTTTTTAAAGGTCAAGTTAGTTGGAACATTTTTCGGGATCATTGATGTAATCTGTAGTTGCAAAATATGAGGAAAACATTCTTAAAATTAAATAGAAAAATTTTCACGTACCAACTTATAATTATTCTTGTTAATATATAATTGGTTCAAAGAGTAGAAAAAGCATAAATATTTCTCTAGTACGTGGGGTCCCGGATTCGATTCTAGTTCACATTAAGCTGGTTTTAGTGGTGGACAAACACCGTTTGCGTTGATTTTCTCAGAATTCTTCCACTTTCTTATTTCCACCATTTTCATTCATTATCATCGTCAACACCACATCTCTTATCCTCGAAGTGGACTCGTGTGACGACAAACTAAAAGAAAATCATAAATATGTCAAAAGTATCATATTAAATCGTACCGAATATGATATATATATATACTGTCATGTGGAAAATTACTTTTTAAAAAATGTTCACATGTATTAACAGTCAGTACCCTGGAAAGGAGAAAGAAAGTGTAGATTTAAAGCGAATAAACGACCGTGACTTTAAAGTGACATATTCCAGCGAGTTCAATGTTGAGAATTTCTGGGGGTTCTGGCCACTCACATTCCTGTTCTTATGGCCATAATAGGGTTTATAAGAACTATACCGCTACAGACGTGATATGGAGGATTTAACTGTAAGACAATGAACTCAGGAGTATGAATTGTTTCCAGTAACAGAGCAACGTGTTCAACAATATCACAGAATTTGTCGTAAGCACATTAGTTGCGAAGATCTTTCATAATACGTAATGAAAATGAATCACGCTTTAATCGTGCAACGGTACCAATGCACCGATCTAGTTTAAGTGGCTGTATTAACTGTTATAATGCAGATTCTTACTTGGAGATCATTTATTTATGAATAACATCAAATCTACGTGATTGAAGATTCGATAAGGGGAGAGAAGGGTACGGTAGCTCCGTAGTAAAGAGCTCACCTCTGGTGCAATGGGTCCCTAGTTCGAGTTGAGAGCTTATATTGGATGACACTATGTTTCTCAGGATTCTCCTGCTTTTTCGTGTCTTTCATTCCCCCCTATCATTCTACCAATTCTTTCGTATTCATTCGCTATCTTTAATCACCCATCTGCTTTGGTCTACAGATCATAATAGTGGGACGTAAACATACGGATTGCATTTCATTGATTTTTTTTTAAGTTTCAACGTAAGATTTCTGCTTGGGTTATGTGTAGCATCCTCTAAACAAATTTAAGAATTCCAAATATTGCAGGGAAATATATACGAGAAGTACAATTTGATGCAAAAATGACAATTTTCTCCAAATATATAGTATTTATCTTCTATATTTTGATCTTTTTTTTATCGAGAGTGGCCAAAAGTTACTTTAATAAGCCTTTAGACATTTTATAATATATGACACGATTCGTAGCATGTAACATTAGATTCAGATCAATAATGTATTTTTTGTCGGATGAAGTTTTTCATTCCTTTTCAATAGAAAAAATACCGAAGTTATATGAGAAGGCAAACCTACAGTTTAAGGCGGAATCCAAACCACCGTAATGCGTTCAATTCTCTCTGACCGGGAATCGGACCCAATACCCCGTGAACCAAAACCTGATAAAATATAACATTTCAGTTTGAAAATACAAAGTTTTCAGTCGGGCATTTCTGTTTTCCTCTTTTTTAAGGTTATAAAAACGAAATTAAATATTTCAGTTTAATGTCTCTTGTTTATGACCTTAAGGCTAAGGAAGACGGTTGATTAAGGTAAGTGGTTGTTGATGATGATGATGATGATGATGATGGAAGAATTGGTGGAATGAGAATGTGGGAGGAAACGGGAGTACAGCGAGAAAACCCGTGATTCCGATGTTGTCTCCGTCACAAATCCACTTGGACAGGATCGAACCAGGGACTACACGCACCAGACGTAATCATTTTACAGCTGAACCACTGTGCTCTTTTTAAGCTTTTATATATAAAGGTAAAGTCAATGAAATAAATAAGTCAAATTAGCCGAATTCTTCCTTATTCGCGCACATTTTTAAAAGTAGTTATACATAGAGAAAGGAATTTGAATCTTGAGGTTAATTTCGATTGTTACGTGTAAGTAGTACATATACTTTCAGCTCTTGAGTAGATATGTAGACTTATATCTCATACATCCCAGTCCTACACAGAGTAATTAACTAGCTTTGGTTTTTAAAAGAAAAGTTCTTATATATGCAAGAATAAACTATATAAAAGAATCAGTGTCAGAAAAATGTAAAAACCTTGGTCAACTAAATATTATAGTTTTGTGTTCAAAGCAAGGATTCTTCGCAGCAGATATGATTGTTTACGTTTGAATCATCCTATTTACTTCTTAACAAACACCACAGTCTGCGCGGCCAATTTACATTGAAATAATTCTGTAACAACGTGAAAGGAAATGGAAAAGTTCATCCTGACATTCACCTGAGAAACTGACGAAATTCCTTGAAAGAAGTTTGTCAGGGTAGTCAGCTACTGGATTAGAATCCACGGTTTCCGGTTGAGAAATAATAACTCAAACCACTAACCCAGTGTGTCTCAACATAATTCCTATCACGATTCGCATTTTATCACATCTTTTTGCTAGCGTCTCCCTTATAATCTCTGGTTTGTAATAAGCTTGTGTGGGATTTGTAATATACCAAGTGTGGAGATTTCACTCTATCCATCTTTTTCTATAATAGTTGAAGCCATTTCTTGCATATAATGGATACAATAACTTCCTAAAAGCGAACGGAGTAGACCAAAATTTGGTCAGTTCAGTCATATTATAAATATCAAATCGATTTGTCATACTGCGTCAAAATGGAGACCGTTTGAAAATTTTAAAACTTCATAAATCCCTTAATTTTGGGTCATATAATAAAAAAAAGCGATTTCTAATTTTGATTAAAATACTTGAACCGTTTTAGAAAAATGTTATTATTTTAAATGACTTGGTAATATGCGTCACGAAGATTGCTCTGAACATTGCCGCATTGGTGAAATCACACCATGCTCAGGTGTCTCATTAGCTTTCAATTTTAGTTATATTAAAATATGCAGGTTTTGTTGCATTTGTATTTTTCTGGTATTTTTTAATGTGCAGTTCTCATTAGTTTCATATCGTACCTTTTTCATTTAAATGGATTTTTAAACAACTCTGCAGCTGTTGAAAATGTTTAGTAGACTTATTTTTTGTTGTTCTTAACAGTACGTTCACTGAGAAAAAAATGTGCCATACTTAAAATCATATGTTACATTTGTAAATCCTGTAGTTTTTGGACAACGTACAGCAAACGTATGACTGAAAACACATGTTTTATAATACTTTCTGTATAAGTGTTCCATCTGTACGTACTTTCCGTATAAAAGAAAACAACTGGATCTCACAAACAAATTGACGTATAACATATAGCTGACGAAGGTAACATAGATATATGGATGTAATGTAAGGAAGACTGTTAGATATCAGACATTCTGCAACGGCATGATATAACATCTAAGGGCAGTGCGTATGTAGCATACGGATAACGTATGCTCCGTGCTGATTTCCGTAGTAAGCAAAAGGATTCCGTATATTTTTACAATAGCCTATACGGCTGTCCGGAGAACGGATTTTTCCCAGTGTATAAAAATAAAAATACGCCTATCAGAACAAAATACAAAATAGTATTTAAAAATACTTTTCGGTATTAGATTCTATTTATATTTATCTCTTCCACTTATCTTCGCGATCCCCCATGAAATCCTCTCACAACTCCCCCTATGGATCGCGACATACAAGTTCAGAAACCCTGAACTGACCTACACTCAATTGTTAAGCGTTATTCGGATTCCGTTAAACTCTACTCTATATGCTGAGAACTGTGTAACTTCAAAGGGGTTAGTGTTGCATTAGCTGTTTAAAAGGTCTGGGAATTCAAGAAGACGTGTTTGCCTCTGAAATCCTTAAAAGCTGAACCCATTTTTCTTAGTAATACTCTATACAATTTAGCATTTCAGTGGTACGAGTAACGGAGTACGGAGCGGTACGAGTACGATAAACGGAGAAATAAATTACGTAACGTGCACAATGTGCTCTAAGAGCCCTTCCAGCTAGTCTACTGGACAACGCAAGCATTTTGCGTGCACGGAGTTTCAATTTCGAATTTCGGTGGGAAAGCATTGACATTGGTCAGAATAATATTTTAAAGCTTTGTAGATCCAGATCTCTTATGATTTCGCTGCTGCAGCGAAGGTTAAGGTTCTAATCCTACTATTAACAATGCGCTCTAGAAGCAAATTTTAACTATTATTTCCATCGGCTTTAAAAGGAAGTAGTCTTCGTTTCGTAAAGATAGATGGAAAACATGCTCCATCTCGTGGTACACAGGAACATTCTATAACATCCTGTGATTGTTTTTTTGAAGTTCTCGGGACTATGTTCACTAATGCTGTCTCTGCATGAGATCTCACAATGCTGATTTAAACAGAAAGTGTTAACCTTTAATGTAAATATAAGCCAGTTTCTCTCTCCCTGTCTCTGTCTGCCTCATTAAAGGCAACTTTACTAACGACGCAGACACCATTACATCCTACGTATTCTTTATTAAAGTAGAAGAACTGCTATAACTCGTAAATTGAGGGGAGAAAATTACAATTTTTTTTTATTCGTGGATGAGATATTTGTAAGCATTTTTGCTTCTTGAAACTAGACAAATAACAAAAAATGGTTCATCTGATATTATATAAAGTACTAATCATTCACAAAAGTTTTAAACTTAAAATTTTGCAATTCAATATGAAATGAAATTATTTTTTTTCTACCTTTACGATCCACAGTTATGCACTTCAAGATAAGAGGAACAGATGGTTAGTAAAAGTAAAACACAGCCCCATAAGAAGACTGTCGTAACTGAAAATAGATTTTAAATTGTTATCAATTTTTAATGTGTAATAATTTCAATTTGTATGTATTGGTTTTCTTACTATACATATTGAAATAACGTTGCAATTCTCAAAAATAGAAAGATGATCAAGTTTTTTTTTTCGATTGAACGATTTTGTTTGGCTTACTTGTAATATTAATATTTTAGAGTTACGACAATTTTGTGAGGGAACTGTTGTAAAAAAAAAAAAGTAAGTGGTAGAACAATAGAAATAACGGTCACGATGTTGTCTATCAGAATTTCATGTGGCTTTGGATCTAACCAGAGACCTTTCGCTCTTCCACTGAGCAATATATATACAAACTAAGTTTGATGTTTTCTTACAAATTTATAAGAAATTCTAGTATTTTTATCGATAAAATTGGAACTTTAAAAAATTCATATTGATTTACAAAAATATCATGTATTTTTTAACATTTCCATTTTCTATTGGAATTCTTACTGGCTATAACAATAAAACTATCATCAGAAATATTAGATCATGTACATTTATAGTTGTCAGTAACATTCGAAAACATGAATCGTGTGGCACCTTACCAGAAATACGTTCAAGGAACATAAATTATACGCAAGCAATAAAGACAATAAATAAATATTTGTAGCAATAGTACAAACATGACGCTTTTGTGTGGCGCATATAAGAAAGTAATTATCAAGGAAAAACAATAGGTAGAAATGTATTTTCTTGTTTATTTAAACACATTATTACTTAATACAGGGTATATACTGTATATCTAAAACATTTAGTAAGGAATCTGATTATAAGACATGAATATGGTAATTTGTTTTTCAGTTTTATCGAGGTAAGATCATTTACAACCATTTGGTAAACAGATTGCTACTTTTTTTTTTTTAAAAAAAGAAATTGACTACTTTTTTTTTTACAGTGACAGGAAAAAATACCTTTAGAAACAAATAAGTCACTCTTTATGCTATACCCTCAAGAAGAGTGTGTTCAGAAACTTAATCATTCTCCTTTCAAATTTAACTCAAGGTAAAATTGAAGATAAGAAAGACAATACTAACGAGACATGAGTGATCTAGTAGCTACCGAGATTTTGCCTCACGGGATTCTTAGTTCAACTCCCAACAGAATATTGAAATCTAAACGCATTACGATGTTTCAGACTCTATCTTAAACTGTACGTCCACATCTCATACAACCTCGGTGCTGAAAAGGGCTTTAAACTCTCATTTAACCAAGAATTTCTGATAAGTGGTATTTATATATAAGAAATGGTTTAAAATAAGAGAAGAACAGATTTTGTTTATTCTCCTCGTGGCTAAGCAACAACAATCCTTGATATGTCTCTCCCTAAGAAGAGCAACATTACATTAAAACTTAAACTCAACTGTTTAACTTCCAACATTCCCTGGGTTAGTTTTACATTAAAGTTTGGTCCTTTATACATAGTTGTATATGCTTGGATAATGTTTTGAAGTTTCTAATTCGTATTAAAGTTCCAACTATATATAGTGTTAATGAACTATACTGACAAACTGTAAGAGGTGATTCTTCACATCAAATTAAGAGAAAAAGTTCATATGGACCTATGGCGAAAAGTGCATAGTTTCAGAGTTAGGGCTGTCCAAAATCGTATACAGCAAAATTTCAATCGACCCTATTTCGAATTCCAGATACTGTAGATCGTGGTTCTTATCAGCGTAAAGGAAACCACGCATAAACAATCTTAAATTGCGTATTTCATCAATTGTCAATAGATGTAGAGGGTATTCCCTACAGGGTGTAATTCTCAGATGTTTTCAATAGAGCTTTCAGATATACCTTGATTTCAAGAAAGGTCCAAAGTAGGCAGGAGGTAAACCTTGATAACAATGGACATCCAATGCTTCAGAGGGATGGCAGAAGTGTTAGAAACCGGCAGCTCCATGTTTCGTTGGGTTTGGAATAACGTGTGATGCTATATTTCGTCACGGTATTTCACGTTTTCCTCATTTATAAGCGTGAAAGAAAACATCGCACGATGCGTTTTCCCGAGTACGAGAGACAGTGCTGCTGACGATCCTTAACACTTCCGACATCACGCCAAAGGATTCCGTGTTCACTGCTATCAAGGCTTATCGTTTGGTTACTTTGGACCAATCATAAAGTCAGAGTATATCTCAAAATTCGGTTGATTGCATGTCTAGGAATTTGACCCTGCAGGAAATAATCCGTACACCCATTGAACATTGATGAAATATGCATTTTTGAATTGCATATGCGTAACTTCCTTTATGCTGAAAGGACCACCATCCACAGCTTCTAGCATTCGAAATAGGGCCTTTTGAAATTTGGCTTTTTTGCGATTTTGAACAGCCCTACCTTTGAAACTATGGACTTCTCGCCATAGGTCCATACGAACTTTTTCTCTTATTTTGATGCTAGAAATCACCTCTTGCAATTTGTCGGTATAGTTCATTAACACCCTATTTAGGGTGTCCCTTATTTTCGGTAATTTCGTGTTGCGATACGCACAGCCCAAAACTATATTCTACGTGACCATGAACACGCATTAGTGAAATAGCAGCTCCCTACGGGAACGTTAACCCATGCCAACTTGACAACAAATTAATGAAATGGCGTTTCCACATTTTAATATAATTTAGAATTTCCAACCGTGATAACGGAGAAATTAAAGGAGACAGAGAAACGAAACTTAGCATGAAGCAACTAGAGAAAGGGCGACATCTGCCCGTTTATTGACAAACCGCACCGCGTGAACAGTGTTGCCAACCCAAGACAAAGTTGTGTTTTTGTAAATGGAATGACCTAAATTGAATATCATCATTGGAAGCAGCAATGGAAATAAAGACAAAAGAGATTGTAAAGGCGAGAAGACAAAAGATATATATAGACCTATATATATATATATTCACATTTGCAACTGTTACCAGTTTATATTATTAACATAAATAAATAGATGAAATGTTAAGACGAGTACTTTAGGAATTAAGATCAGTTGTCTGCCTGTAGTATGGAAACCACTTTGCAATATATTTTTTTATATTCTAAACCTAATTTGTTTCTTAGATATTCATACTCGTATCTCACACGTAGGACCAATTTATTTAAGTTTTACATTTCGAAGCACAACTTAATTGTTCATTCTGACGAGTAATTAATATAGTTCGTTTAAATTGATTTCTTTAATACAATGGTTCCCAACCAGCGTATCGCGCATCTCAAAGAATGTATCACGAAATTTTAGAATTTAAAAATCATAAATAATTTAATAAATAGTTAATCAAACAAACTGTAACACTCAACGTCTCCAGATGTAGCAACAACATCAGTATTAAATAGAGTTACTACTTTATAGAAACTTATAGTCATACAGTATTATTTTTTGTAATATTGCTAATCTTCGTCTAGCTGGTGACTTCGTCCACGGACAGGCGAATTTGCTCGGCCTACTGTCACACACCTCATATTTCAGTCTTTGCTTCCCTTCTTCACACGGTAATTATTGTTTGTGAAAAATTTAAACCTTTTTCCCCTTAGAATACACATATTTCAATCAAAGTAAAATAGGGGTGGATCCAGGACAGACTTCTCGGGGGAAGGGTTTCGGTGAGTTCTAATACTGCTATTAGGAGCTACTTTTAAGAGCTCCAAACTCTGGGATGGGTTTTATTTAAATATAAAATAAGAAAGTTTCCTCTTCTGCGGGGCGATCGTCCCGATCGTTCTCCCCCCGGATCTGCCCCTGAAGTGAAATGATAAAATTCTACGTCACCTCAAGCGCTACCCCTGTTGAAAAATTTATTTCAAGTGGTTCAAATTTATTTCACTTTCACTGAACAACTCCATTGCAGCTCAATGGTAGAGGTGTCACCCCTTGTGTGTGGGGTCCTTAATTTCAATCCTCAGCCAAGTGAGTTTATGGTGGACAATATCGTGATCTTGAGATTTTTCGGTGTTCTCCGGTTTCCTCGCACATTTTCATTCCATCAAATATTTTCATAAAAAATCATTTTAATTATTCACTCGTCTCCTGAAGATTAAAAGTAGGCAAGTTGTGCTTCTAAAATTGTGGATTTTAACTCTTTGTAGCCCAAACATAAAAATGAATTATGTTGCGGTTATACAGTTTCCGAATTTTCTGATTTCCAAGAAAACCTTTGTTTAAATCCATTTTGTGGGCTACGAAGTACACTTTCCAACGTTTACAACGTTTACAATATGCATTTTCACTGTTATTCCTCAATTGTTTATTCACTTGTTAAATTCCTTATCTGGGAGCCATGTTTTTATTATTACTCGATTTACTCATTATGTTAATATGAATAATACAGTAATACAATTAAATTTGCAATGTTCTCGTTTTCCCAACTCCGTACAACTATTAGATTTAGGCATTAAGTGAGAGAAAAGCACGGTCAGTGATACTGCAATAGTGCAATATAGGTCTTCATGAGCTCGGTCCAAGCCTGCGGCCTTAAGCCCGACGCGGCAAGCAAACCGAACTTGGACCCACAAAGCATATATCACTTTGAGCCTGGGCCGGGCTCGAGCCGTAAATTTTTAAACATACAACCATATTTCTCGGGCCTTTTCTGATTTAAATTTGTAAATATACTGTACGTACAACGATGTTTATTGGACCGTTCTTTCTGGAGAACGTTTAAAGCACAACTGCAAAATTAAACCTCTAATTGCAGTAAATAAAACATTTTTGATTTAATTATTAAGTTTCTGTATTTTGATCTTATTTCGGGCTCATTTTATAATCACATGAACTGGAGCCAGGCTCGAGCCTAAATGCTAAAATGTATTTCGGATTCAGGTAGGGCCTTACATTATAAATTCAAGAGCCGGACCGGGCTGGATCCGGGCTAAAAATTCTGCCCCGTGCAGACCTCTACGAGTGCAAACCCAAGAAAAGTCCATTGTTGTCAGATATAGAAATTAAAATGTACTAAAATAAGAATTCAACTATTATCGAATATGTTAGTTTTAGTAAAACTCTTGTTCATTCTGAATATAATACTGAACAAACAAAATCTTTGTTGTATTATATAAAACTAACACTTTGTAATTTCATATATGAAAATATAAAAGTAGCGAGTTCTTATAGTCAGCAGATAATTAAAAGAGCCCAAAAAGTATCGTATAGCCCAATTTGAAATTTTGGTAGCAAAGAAACTTAAAAAAAAAAAAAAAATGCCCAATCCGCTACTTGTAGCCCAATGTGGCAACACTGCTGCGAACACAAGCATTCTTGATTGAAGTTACTCCACTACAATCAGCAACGACATTGGTATAGTCAGAAGAAAGGTGAAGAGGAACATAGGAAATTAGTTATAATAATTACAATTATCCCATTAAAACAACTGTTTCACATTCACCCTTGATCAATCATTGATTGAATCAAATTAATATTCATTGATTGAATAATTGGAGATAATTAATTAAAATTAGTAATCGCTGAAGGTTAGTAGTTTCAGAAATGATCTTCTACTAGTTAATCTAATTAATTAATTTATTGTATTCTAATATAATCTATCTTGTATTCTAATCTAATATAATATAAATAAAATAAAGTTTATTTGTGTGTGTGTGTGTGCGTGTTTGTTTCTCTGTCTGTGTGGCTGTGTGCGGCGTGGGGACCAGACGAGTGAACCGAGAGTTACCAAATTTTGGTCACGGGTACCTTAGTCCAGGTCCCAGACTAAGACGAAGCGTTTTCTTCAAAATTAGAACCAGGGGGATCTCAGGGGGCGTTTACCTCGACACGTAAAAGTAGTAGAAAATTACCGATATTAGCGTCAAATTCATAGTTTTTGCGGTCGCTGAGCTTAATGGTAAAACTCAAGATTGCGTTAACTTTCAAATTTAACCCCATCAGCTAAGGAACGGGGTCCATAATAAAGGGGGTTACCGAGACATGTAAAAATAATTCACAATGACCGATATTAGTGTCAAATACATAGTTTTTGCGGTCGCTGAGATCAGTGATACTTCCATTAGCAATGACTTTCAAATTCTGCCACCATCGTTTGAGAACTGGAGGTCAGCTGCGGGAGGAATCACTAGGACATGTAAAAATAATCGAAAATGATGGATATTAGTGCGAAATCCATAGTTTATGTTGTCGCTGAGTTCAATGGGGAAACTCAACATCGTGTTTACTTTCAAATTTAGCCATCAACGGGGACGGAACGGGGATGCAATAATGGCAGTACCGAAACATGTAATATATATATATATACAAAGAAACGAAAAACGAAAGTGACCGATATTAGTGTGAAATCCGTAATTTTCGCGGTCTCTGAGATCAATGGCGACACTTCCGTTAGGTATGACTTTAAAATTCTGGCACCATTGTATGCATGCTGGGGGTCACCTACGGGAGGAGGGTTACCGAGACATGTAAAAAAATAGTTGAAAATGACCGATATTAGTGTGAAATCCATAGTTTTCGGGGTCTTTGAGCTCAATGGTGAAACTCAAGATTGCATTTACTTTCAAATTTAGTCACCATCAGCTAAGGAACGGGGGCTGTAATAGAGGGGTCATTGAGACATGTAATATATATAAACTGACTGATATTAGTGTCAAATCCATAGTTTTCACGGTCGCTGAGATCAATGGCGATACTTTTCTTAGCGATGAGTTTCAAATTCTGCCACAATTGTATGCGGGCCGGAAGTCAACTCTGGGGTGGTGGTGGAGGTTATCAAAACACGTAAAAATAATCGAAAATGGCCGATATTAATGTGAAATCCATACTTTTCGGGGTCGCTGAGCTCAATGGTGAAACTCAGGCCGTGTCCAAAAGATACAAGTGTGCATTCGGAGTACGCTTATTTCCGGAACTGACGTCACCTAGTGTGCGTCAAAAGGTCCAAGATCACAAGTCTGCGAGTGCATAGTACGTAGTGTGCGAGGATGTACACTACGTTAGCACACTTGTGTACTTAAGATGGGAGTTCTTCGTAGTAGGAACAACAATAATGTCAAAGTGATTTAATAAAAGTTTAAAAGACATATTTTTAATATTTTTGTTGAAGTGAATGTATTTGTGAGCTGATCTAATAATAATTTACTTGATAAATATACAAATTAGTGATTTTACAAGTGAAATATAAAAATGTTACGCAAATAACAAACGTATTTACGTTGTGTTCTTCAAGTATGCAATGGAATTTAAAATAGTATAGGGAAAGCAACCAAATAGTTTCTTTAATAATGCTATAAAGGCATGTGTGTTTAAATATTACATGGTTTATGTAGCTTAATTGAAATAATTAAACCATCGGTAATGGAGCCATTTGCACGTAAATGACAAATTTTAATAGCGTATGAATTAAAATGTTAAGCTCTAGCATAGAATAATGAATACCTGGATTATTCATTTCTCTATAGCTACAGCTGCAAATGTTAGTTCGTAGGTAGATAGGCCTAATTTTCTAGTTTTGATTCTAAACAAATTCCTTTCAAAGCTACCATATTTCCTTGCACTTGAGAGACTGTAATAGCCTATACCAATTACCATACACTTTGGATTTTTGACAGCTGCCCAAAAGTGAAATACAGATCAAAAATTTCTTTCCCCACGTTTATAAAAGATTTCAAAAAATTCTCTTGGTAAGTCTTTACTTTGGCCATTTTTTTTTTTTTTTTTTTTTTTTTTTTGGATACTTCGATTCAGCGATTTGATCTTTCGGTTCCGGTTTTGAGAATTTGCCTGTTAGCTCATATATATAAGTTAGCAACTAGGTTGGTTTCTTCTGTACCAAAATTTAATATTTAATTTTCATAGTATTGCCGAGCGAGAGTCAGCGAGTAAAGGCAGGTTAGAGGCTCCCAGGTCACATTCTTTTCAGTCTTGGTTACGAATCGGTTCATTGAACGATTCATTGAATGAAATGGCCAAAATAAGGACTCGCCTTCCTTTTAATTCATATAACCCCATTACGGTAAACATTATGAATTGATTATGAACAAATAATTCCTTCCGTATAGTAGAACAATGAGAGCCACTACATTGCATACTTTATTTATTATTTTATTTTATTTTTTTTTTTTTGTTATTAAACCGTCTCTTAATTTTCATAAAATTCTTATTATATTAATTGTAGCTTTTCATGGTTACATTTGGACGAGGTTATTTGTTTCGTTACTGAGTAGCCATTTTCGTAGTGGGAAGTATGTAGGAGAGACAGCGGATATATTTCAAGAAAGATGTAGGGCGCCGAAAGCATAGTGAAGTGCTCGCAAATGTTGAAGTGTAGGTCTATACGATGTACAGAACTCAATTTAAGCGAGCTTATAAGATAGTAATCTTATTTTTTTTTAAACATATTACTTTAATTAGGGTTATCCACCTTGAATACACGTGATCCTTATAAATTGGTATTTCATAGTGACATGATAGCTTTTTCCTGTAAATTTTGGTCCTCATGTTGTTCAACTGCATCACTTCTTTCCTTGTCATCCTTGTAAGTGTTAACTTTTGGTGTAGATTAAGAATATGGAGGCACTATTTTGAAGATTTATGGGTAAAATCTATAGATTCACAAAGAAAACGTAACAAAATGAACTTCAACATTACCACAATTAGGTAGAAATAGTCTAATCAGTATGCCTGTAACTGAAGCAATACAGTAGAACGACGACAATTATAGTGTCATTGTTGTGTATCTACCGTACATAAAGGAATTATACTAAATATGGACTCTCTCCCAAAGTAGTTTTGAGCCACATTATTGTAAATAGCGCTCCCCTCTGTACCTTCGGCGTCTTAACGCTCTTGCAAATTGCCTCCTTTCACCCGCAATAAAATTCCCTTGCTACTTCGCAACAGTGTCATCAGCGCCCTAACCACCAGCGCTACTTTTCTTCCGGGGGTTTAATAAATATTCCGTCCCGGAGATGCCTAATAAAATAGAACATCCCCAATAGTTTAGTGTTTTCTATGCTGATAAATATTTGCAAATACGGCAAAGCTGAAGCTGTTGGCATACATGAAAGAAACTCCTAAGTCATTTTATGCTTACCCTATATTATCAATCTGTACGATATATTCATCTTTAATATAACTGGAAAGTCATTCATTAAAAAAAAAAAAAAAAAAAAAGCATGTTACTTTTTTCTACTATGCGAAATTCTCCCTTCTTTTGTTATCAATGTTCCGTATTTCACCACGATGAGGCTCTGTAAACAAGTGTGGATCAAAAGCTAATTTGACGAAGTGTACACTATTTAGTGTGCACTCCATTTGTAGACTTCGAGTGTGCATGCTCGAAGTGTGCACTATGCACTTTTGGACACGGCCTCAATATCACGTTAACTTTCACATTTAGCCACCATCAGCTAAGGAATGGGGCCACAATAAACAGGGTCACCGAGACACGTAAAAATAATTCACAATGATCGATATTAATGTTAAATCCATAGTTTTTGCTGTCGCTGAGATCAATGATGATACTTTATTAGCGCTGACTTTGAAATTCAGCCACTACCGTATGCGGTCTGGGGTTAGCTGCGGGAGGAGTTACTAAGACATGTAAAAATAATCGAAAATGACCCTTGTTAGTGTGAAATCAATAATTTACATTTTCGTTGAACTCAATGGTGAAACTGAAGATCGTGTTCACTTTCAAATTTAGCCACCATCAGCTAAAGGACGGGAGCCGTAATAGAGGGGTCATTGAGACATGTAAAAAAATAATCGAAAATTACCGATATTAATGTAAAATCCATAGTTTTCGCGGTCGCTGAGATCAATGGTGATATTCAGGCGTTGACTTCCAAATTGAGCCTCTATCGGCTAGGGGCCAGAAGTTTTTTTTTTTTTTCAAAATTAGAACCAAGTGGTCTCAAGGGGACTTTTACCGGGACATGTAAAGGTAGTAGAAAATGACCAATATTTGTATCGAATCCATAATTATGGGGGTCGCTCAGATGTATAGTTACACATCCGGTAGTACTTACGTTCAAATTCAGCCCCCATTGGCCATCCCAATGAAATCACATCTACGTTGTTGGATATACATTCACACAAAGTAGATCCAATTTTAGAAATGTTTCTTAATTCGTCTTTCATTGTCCAGTTTGTTTAGATTGATATTTTATCTGACCCGTCCGAAGAACGGGCATAAGTGCTAGTCTTCTAATATAAATAAAATTGTGTGTCTGTGTAGCTTTCTGTCTGTCTGTGCGCGGCCTGGGAACCAGATGAGCGGACCGGGAGTTACCAAATTGGAGTCACGGGTATTTTGGTCCAGGCCCCGGACCAAAATGGAGCGTTTTTTTTTAATCTTGAACCAGAGAGGTCTCAGGAGGACGATTACAGAGACATGTAAAAATAGTAGAAAATGACCTATATTAGTGTCGAATTCATAGTTTTCACGGTTTCTGAGATCAATAGTGAAACTCTGATCGCATTAATTTCCAAAATTACCCCATTCCGCTGCAAGCTGGGGGTCACCGGCGGGAAGGAGATTCCGATACATGTAAAAATAATCCAAAATGACCAATATTAGTGTTAAATCCATAGTTTTCAAGACCGCTGAGATCAATGATGATACTTTCATTAGCAATGACTTTCAAATTCAGCCAGCAGTGTATGCGGGCCGGTCACCTGCAGGGGTTTACCGAGGCATGTAAAAATAATCCAAAATGATCGATATTAGTGTTAAAATCCATGGTTTTCGCGGTCGTTGAGATCAATGGAGACACTTGCATTAGCGAAGACTTTCAAATACAGCTATCATTGCATGTGGCACGGGGTTCACTTGCTGAGGGAAGAGGGGTTACCGAGATATGCAGAAATAATCCAAAATGATCTATATTAAAGTGTGAAATCCATAGTTTTCGAGATTACTGAGATGAGTGGTGATATTTCTAGATGCGTTGACTTCCAAATACAACCCCCATGCGAAGAATGGGTATTTCAGCTACTGTAACATAAAATGAAATTAAAATGTTTAATGAAACAAACAATATTGGTTTTATAGCTGCTAAACAACAAAAACACATTATTTTCAATATGACTAAAATATATTGAATACATTAGGAATAATACTACAGGAAAATAAAGGAATAGAAGAATATGTAAACAGCAAGTTTTACTGCGGTTGGACAAAGTGGAGAGAAATAGCAGGTGTATTATGTGACCCTAAAGTATCAATACACCTCAAAGAAAAGGTCTACAAAAGAGTAGTGAGATCTTCAATATTATACGGAGTGGAATGTTGGACGACGAAGAGAAAGAAACAGAAGTTGCATGCTGCAGATATAGTTGCGGTGGATGTATGGAGAGACACGAAGGACAAAATTAAGAATGAAATGGTGCGAGAAACTTTAAAGGTAAGTCCAATAGTAGAAAAGATAAAAGAAGTGTACTTCAACGATTTAGACTGTAAGAAGACGAAGCTCACCGAGTAGATGCTTTAGAATGAATGGGAAATGAGCGCGAGTCTGACTAAAGAAAAAGTGCGGAGATTGTGTGAAGAAGAATATAGTAGAGTGTGGTGTCAGAGTAAATATGGCGTAAGATAGAAAAATTAACGACAGCGATTCGAGAAACCGATCATAGCTAACTAGGAAAAAGTTTTAGAAGAAGATCATTACTGAAATTTCAACATAAAATATGGGTAATCTTCGACTATGCACAAAATCACAAAAATGCTGCTTAGAAATGAAAGACTACTACAATTTCAGTAAAAAATATCAAGATGAAAAATAGAAAAAAAATTAGCAAATTGTACGAACAGTTCAAATGTCTGATCTCCAGTTTTCTCTCTGCAATTTATTCTTCTTCACTATCTGTTTATTCCATTCCATTTACAAACAAACGCTCTGATGGGGTCAGGAAGAAAAAAATATTTTTCTTCTTTGTATTCTTTATGTAAAAATAAATGCTCGTGCAAATTTTTCTAGCTTAACCTCCATTGATTAGATATAAATATGTTTCAATAAGAGCTTCCTCTTTGGCAAAATTGTAGTCCAAATAAAAGTTTACAAATTTTGCAGAAGAAAATCTTATATCTAGGTGTAACTCAACTAATTAATATATAAAGATCATTTATATCGTCGCATGAAAACCAGAGGAACGTAACTCCATTTTCGTAGGTTTATAGGCGAGAGGATAAAAATATTGTTTTCTTAGAAAGATGTGTTTTTAATAAGCTGGTAATTGAGCTACATTACAACAGATGATCAACAAGAACAGATGGCGTTACGTTCCATTTATACCAAATGGGTCTTTCAAAATTACGTCCAAATATGAAGAAAACGACAACCGCATTCTTGGAGTTACGTTTCTCTGGTTCTCATGCGACGATATCTAATTTGAATTGCAATTGAGTGTTCTTTCCTTCACCATAAGATAATTATTGTGTTTATTACTCCAATAGAACTTGACATATGTTCTCAATTGAAATAAAGAAACAGGAAATTAAATTTGGCAAATTGGAAGTTAATGCCAGAGCCGGATTAAGGGAGGGGTTTAGGGAGGCTATAGCCCCTAGCCTCCAGCTGAATAGGGGCCTCCAATCTGATCAAAATCTCAACTGGCTATCTAAAAAGAATCATGAAGATACAACCATCATCATAAAATAAGATATGACCAAAAATATTAAATATATTCCCTTTTTTTTCTTACTGTACTTTGACAGAAATGCATTAAGTGAAGTCAGCAGAGGCCACATATTTTTTCTAGCCCCGGGCCTGCAGATAGGCTAATCCAGCTCTTTGTAATACTTAATTATATATTTTCTAATTGGGCGTGTTATGCAATAACCAGTCAACCCACAAAATTTAAAAAAAATGAATTAACCCTGCTGGAAGGTTCAAACATATGTAAGGAACATACTAAAAAATCCTGGTAACGTGTTTGCGATCGGTCTGCCATCTATGAAGAGAAAAGTCAACCCACATATGGTAATATCTTATGGGGACGAGAAACCTATAACAGCGATTTCCCCAAAACTGACTCGTTTTCAGATGAATGGTTGTTGCATAACACCGTCCAATTGAGGTATAGGTACAATCTATACCTTCTTTGAATTGGTTTCTTTAATCGAGATTTCCTTTAATATATGTTATACTTGGTTATAACAAACAAGCGGGCGTAATAGAGACATATCTGGGAATTTCATGAAAAATCTCTATGTTCATAATTTATTTCGCTATTACTTGGCAGACTTGTCTCTGAGATATCCAGAAAAATAAGATATGTCGTAAAGGTATCTTGTAAGTTTCGCGGTCATACATCTGATAGTGTCTAGGAAAATATAGAATGTTCAGACTTTGTGGCCTATTTTCGTCCAATTTGTTCTAGTAGAAAAGGATGGTACTAGTAGGATTTTTGTATCAAGAATTCCAAATGTAACATTTACATTGTCCAGTCTTTTTAATGGCTCTTCCATAATTTCTACTTTTCTCCTTCTTAAATTACAATATTATATTCAAATACTCGTATTTAATGAGCGTTCTCCGTAAGTACTTATTATAAAATCAAGACACCTTAGTCTGTCAGTCACGCTCCTAATAGTTCACAGTCAAGCTAGCAATTGTCGCTAGCTGTGCTGCCCGTACCTCACCCCAAGAGATGTCGCTTGCGTACAGGAAATTTGCAGAAGAGCCGAAGACTTTGGGGGAACAACTAACATTTATTATTTAACGACCTTCATAAGAATGACTTCTTCCTCCATTCCTATCTTTTCTTTCATTTCACGTTCACATTTCTCATATACCTCTTAATTTCCCATTGGATATCCAAGGAATGTTAGTTTATGTAACTTGATTTCCAGGTCTTGTAGTGAACGTCCAGTAGAGGTGATTGGATATTGAGACGTCTGCTAATGTCCTGGGAACGACTCTACCTACTAGATACATATTTCTGGGTTCTTTGTGGGATAACCACAGAACATCAAGGTCTAATCCTGTTGAAATCCAAGGTCAATCCCAAGGATAATACATTTTCTTAAACTGTGAACTTCTGCGCATCTTAACTTTCCGCGAAAAGTATGCGACGTAAGCTACATTTAAGAAATTCCGTGGACATATAGTAGGGGAACGTGGGGCATAACGGGGAAGGGGGCATAACGGGCTATCGGTATTTTTTGAACTGTAATTAACTGCAATCTAGCAATAAGTACCTAAACAAGATTCTCAAGGACGAAGGGCTGTTGCGCTTGAGCAGCGTTCTTATCAGTTGAAAAGGAACAGTGCTGTGTGTCAGTTCTTTGTTTTCGTGCTATGGCATATAACGATTGGGATTTTACTTCTGTCAAGTTAAGGCAAGTTATTTGTTACACACTTTTAAACTATTGATATGTTGAAAGAATATTTCTTCTGTGTTTGTTGTGTGTTTTTGAGGTTTACAGATTGTAAGTTATAACACAGATACTCGTTGATTTAACACTACAACTCATCTGGGGCAAAACGGGGTGGGGCAAAACGGTATTGCAATCACCCCATATTGCCCCATTACCCCATTATGCCCCGTAAGAGTATCGATTATGTAGTTTACTATCCAGCTCGAAACACTTCTTGTTAATGCTGGGATTGCATTTGCGCAGTTTTGTTTGTTTTTCATGCTGAATTTTCAAAATTTGGTTATGTTGATTTATTTGATGTCAGGAAATATTAAGATTTAACTGACAATAATTCGATGTAATCTGCATAAACTTTGTAGTACAATTCCCAATGATCACATTTTTTTTCTTAATAATGACTAATTCAGAATGTACCTTTTGAAGTAATTATCAACATTTTTTTTTAAAAAAAAGAGTACTCATCTTTTGTTATATTTGATTATTGAGTCTAATAAATATTTCATAAAATTCAAGTTGTGTTGTATAATAGTAATCATATATTGTTGTTTTATGATAAGTCTATATTAGAGCTGGATATTATAGATGTAATAGTGTACGGGGCAATATGGGGTAGGGGCAAAATGGGGTTGACAGAAATCCAATGTTCCGTTATGCCCCACGTAGGGGGCATAATGGGGAAAAAAGCCATTTTTGGAATAAACTAAGCAAAAAGGTCCAAAACAATATTTTTGAAAGGATTTGCTGGTTGAAATATCACAATAAATGTCCAACGTGTCTACCACAGAAAAATTACTGCAATTGAGATATTGGTTACCAATTTATAAAGGCAAATATCTTAGCTTCCCCATTATGCCCCACGTTCCCCTATCTAAGTCAGATCTTCATTAATGGTACTTCCTAGGTACTTAGAATTACTCATATAATGTATCGTCTTAAATCGATTTTTCTAATTTCAGACAATTTCCTTCTTCATAACGTTTACCTTGATTCTATATTCCGTTAGAATAGAATAGTAGTAATTCATTTTTTAGTTAAATTAGTATTACGCCTAAGTCTAATGTTAAACTACAGTATATGCTGAAATCGTGCATAGTTAAAAGTATAACTGCTTACATTTAACACTTGTTCTCTCGAGTTACCCCTTGAACCACTCTATACCACACTTTTATGCAATTTTTTAACGACTTCATTATATACAACAATCTCATGGATAGCGACATCTCTTAGCGTCAGGCAAGCAAATGATACCGCAATTAACGACATATATTGGAGTCAAGTAGTCAAACGATACCGCAATTAACGACATATATTAGAGTCAGGCAGGCAAATGATTCCAAAATTAACGACATTGATTAGAATCAGGCAGGCAACGATACCGCAATTAACGACATATATTAGAGTCAGGCAGGCAAATGATTCCAAAATTAACGACATTGATTAGAGTCAGGCAGGCAACGATACCGAAATTAACAACATTTATTAGAGTCAGACAGGCAAATGATACCGCAATTAACGACATTTATTAGAGTCAGGCAGGCAAATAGTACCGAAACTATCGACATATATTAGCGCGAATGTTTACTATTAAGACTACTGTTTACTATTCAGAACATAACATATTGAGATGTTTGTCGTTTATTATAAGGAATTCTCATTGGACCACCTGTTATTCTACAACCAATATTACTCGTACAATTACAAATCTGATAAGCAAGGTTGTATAAAATTCCAGGATAGTGTGAAGCACAGACTAACATGTCAAACATCTGAGTACGTCACGCTAACTTCTAATAAACAAACAGTTTCGCTATTAGATGACGCTACCTGCATTGTCGGTTTCCTGCTTGATGCTAACAAAAGTCAGTAGCATAAGAGAGTTTGCCCATTAAAAAAAATGTATTGCTTCAATTATCTCAAAATAGGAGAAACGCCGTAATGATAGATATTTAGAAGCGGCCATTAATATTTTTTGCATTTTATAGTAATATAATGTGATGATTTAACAGCAACATTCAAACTGGTTAATGATAATACCGAATTATTCGTTTGTTTGAAGCTTAATGTTCTTTTAGTAACTAGGCTAATGAGAATTCTCTCAATCCAACGTCGAGAATACGTCTACTTATTAAAAAGGGATCATAAATAGAATTACCTGGCAACCCCTACCTTTTCCGTCAGGTATGAATGAACCTCCAGGATAATGAGATTTGATTTAAAAAAACGAAATAAAATAATGTGATAAAATCGTGGAAAACAACACCAAAATCGAGTCGTAGCAAACGACACCGTGCGAAAGAACACACTATCGTTCTAGCTTATATTGCACAGTTCGCCAAACAAGTAAGACTTGTACGCAAGGGCAATTTTATGCGCAATAACGCTCGATTGGTGTTTATTTCAATAACAACTACGTTCACTTGAGTAACACTTGCCCATAATTTTACAATTATGTTATGGCAATCTAGCAAATACATATAATATCTTTAAGGAGAAGATAAAAATGCAGTGTAAATATAAGAATTAAATGAAAGGATATTTTTTCAGTTTAATGGCCAACGATTATGCTCCTTAGGCTAAGAGAGACGGATGAATAAGGCAAGTGAATATTGGTAGTGGAATTGGTAGAATGAAAACGTGAGAGAAAACAAGAGTAACCCAAGAGAATCTACCAATATGATGCTGTCCACCATAAACTTACTTGACCGGGAATGGAACCAGGGACCCCACCCATCAGAAATAAGCGCTATACCACAGAGTCACCATTACCCCATAAATATAAGAATAATCCGCAAATTCCAAATCTTAATTAAATGCAAGGATGTTATAAAATAGGGGATCTACTTATACGTATCTTCACCCTATTAAATCAGTGAAGCCAAAAAAGAAAAAAGAAAGAAAAACAGCCGAGCATCGGCACGTTTGATTGGCTACTCTCGTTTCTGCCATTATCTGATTGGCTACTTTCGTTTCCGCCATGATTCTTGGCTCAAAATATTGCGATCTTATTGGTCGGAGTGGGCAGAGTAGGAGTGGCGAAACTGTAACGTATGGCTTCAAGATTTTGTTGTAAGGTCAGATTCTCTATTTTATAACATCCTTGATTAGATGGAGATCATTTGCACTATACTTATAAAATTCCCAATGTTTCCCATGTGGTTACTACATATGGCCATTATTTTATCCATTCTACACATATTAAAATTATAATCACAGATTGAAGCATGCAATTCGTTACATTTGTAATAGTGCAATGATTGCTGTTCAATGATTCAATGTTCAAACTTCTCTCTGATTATTCTTTCTGAACTTTGAAATGAGATAAGACAAGAAATTACGGTGATCACGAAAAATTCGAATTAATAGTTATTTCAACTTATTTACACGTTTTATAGCCGCTACCCCTGCATTCGAAAAAAAAAAACAACGTTATTTTTGATGTCTGTCAGTATGTTTGTCTGTTTGTCCAGATGTAGGTAAACTCACTGAGATATCATACCGTTCAACGTATCTCCATCAACTTACCGTTTGTGTAAGATTCCCCGAAGGAAAATTCGTATTTTTTCCTGCCTCCAAAACTGAAGATAGAGTTAAAAATTAAACTTTTCAATTTTTCTCAAAACCAGTCGTCATAGTGATTTTCTTTATTTCTCATAAATAAATGTGTCATTAACAATCCTGTAATGTTCGTAAGATATTTACCATACAAGTATTCACAAACAGTAGTTTACTCTTTTATTTACTTTTTTTAAAGAAATTTCTCAAATGAATCATATGCGATTTTGTTGATATTTCTTCAAGTATGGTATTAGCCATTGTCATGAAAAAAAAAATCCTGAAGGAGTATTTTACTTTTGAGCATAAAATTTCTTCAGACGAAGTTTATCGAAAGCTTCTAATAATTTTATCGCACATGTCAAGTTTAGCCATACCACTCAAAATAATTGTTTAAAAATATAATTATTTCACTAATTTCGTCCTTATTGTCCTTCAGACAATGTGACATTATTTCACTTAGCATAGACGAAATTCAAGGGAGCTACCAGAAGTAATGGTTGAAAAATTAACATTCCTTCACAATTTGCGTATAAATACAGCTTCTTGACCTATATCATAAAAACTACAGTCCAAAATAGCACATATCAACCTGTACTACGTGGTCGCTAAAATCACGAATGCTATCTAACCAAGTCTAGCCAGGGCAAAGTTAGGGGGACCCGCGCGGTGGTGCGTCCAAAGGGATCAGGAAAGTCAGCGATAGTGGGTATACGTACGCGTTAGCAAGAATAATGAAAACACGTCGGTTTCTGCAGTGATACGAGTTTCTTGCACTTCTAATGGTTTCATAAGCTGAACTTCATTTGTAACGCTACACTTGTTAACATATGATATAGCTTTCGCACACTCTACAGAAATACTTTGTCGGTGGAAAATAGTATCTAATACATCACCTTTCATATACATTCACTTATTTCAACGGGTTTAGGGTTGTCCCTCCGTTTTGTATAAAAATTAGGAAAATTTAGAGGAGAAATGAGGTAAGAAATGATGATTTGGAGTTCGTATATGATGTTTAGGTGTGTAAGTTTAGCAGTATAATTATGTTTAATACAAATGTAGAAATGGGTATATATTTGCAAGACGTGGAAGATTTCAATGTCAGTCATTTAGGATGGCGAATCGGTGCGTTGAATGTGATATTTCAGCATTGAGTTTTACAGAATTATATAAAACTAATGAAGAGAATTTATTAATTTTTATAAGAAAAACGGATTTCTGAATTTAAGTGATAATTGAAGCTTCTACAAGAGCAAGGTCCAATCAATGTTCTAGTCTAACTAAAGTGTTACCGGGTAACCTAATGTAACCTAAATTAACCTAACCTAGCCTAATCTAACAATTTTTTAATGTTTTAAGTGCTTTTTTATAGGTTTGAAACTGCAAGGGCACCTCTAAACTTAAGCTATTTCAAATTTTGTATCCTCTTGTTATGATTTTGCCAAAGTAATACTACATTTGTAAACATAAAATAGAGATGTATACCTTACTATTTAATTCTGTAGCCTGCATAAATTTGTTCTTTATAAACATGTCCTTCCATGCCGAGTATTGAATTTTATTTGTAAATTTTGCAATCTGTGGTGTACCTAAGCTTGACCAGCACCAATTTTATTCCCATTTTATAAATAAATGTCTCAATTATAACTGCACTTTAAATGATTTAATTTAAGAAATTACAGATGAAAAGATTAGTGCGGTGATCCGTATCTTTTGTTGTTTCTTATTCCATCTATATTCAAAATAAATTGCTATGGATCAGTCACGTATATTAAATCACACGCGATAGGACCTAATGCACGGTTCTGATTGGCTGGAGTTATCCGTTTCTCTCCACGTAGCCTACATATAGCACAAATCAAGTGCTAGTTGCTGTCGGTGCTCGTAGCCGACATACTAGCGAGTGGGCTAATAGCGAAAGTCGCTTTTGGCGTTGGTTCAAACACTGACCACGGATTTTTCATAACAATTTTATCATTTATCATAATACTCATTTGCCGACACTGACATGATGTAACTTCCGTTACACAAAAGAATGATGTAAAAATTCATGTACAATCGAAATAATAGGTTTCTTAGTTACATAAAACCTTCAGAACGTAATAATAAAGCCACACAAATTAATTCTGCACTAGAATTCTATGAACATGCTGTCAATTTGTCTAAGCCTGTTAATGTGCTTTTTGTATCTCACGCTGGTGTTGAAGAAACGGCTCTTTTCCTCCTGAACAAACAGATGTTAGCTACTAATATCATTGGAATACGTAACTTCCATCACTTTGAGAAAATAGATGAACATAATATTTTAGTTGGTCAACTTAATCAAAATACATGTTTCTTTGAGGTTGACGCAGCAACCAGCCATACGAACATTATCTCAAAGGCGTTTAAAGTATAGTGATGTTTACACTGATGACGATAATGATAGTGACACATTGTCTACCACACAAACGAGCTATTCTGACGTTCCTGGGCCATCAGTTGAAAAACCTGTATCGGAATTCGAATTCTCCGAATATAAGCCAGGAACTTAAGTAGTGATTGATTTCAAGTAGCGCTACAAGTGAAGTTCTCAATAAGCAAGCATCTGTCAGACTGGATGTGAAGATGAAGTTTGGGTGGCATTTCTAAAATTGTGTGGCAGTGACGGTACATTGTTTCAGCTTGATGAACATAATGAAAAGTATGTTAGCTGCGAGCAAATAGACAAAATTTTACCTCTTTCAAATCTGAAGATGATACGCAACAGGATACTGTACAAATTTTCTCATTAATATTATTTTTTATCATAAAAGAATAGACATTAAAATGCTATTTGTGTGGTCGCATATAGAATAAATTTCAAATGTTGACAATTATTACTAAAAATTAATGCTGTCACTCGTTTCGAACATTTTAAAAGTACATAGTTTCCAATGTATTAAAATTTCATTTATTATCGATAGTATGAATTTTTTTAAATTTCCACAACTGTTCTCCAAATAGGTTTGTATACAACCAAAGGTAGTTTTGTCAAGTGTAACAAAAAGGCCAAAATAAGCCTCTTGAAAACAGCTCCTATTTGTAAAAGAAAACATAATGATCGCTTTTGGCTGTTGCAATGGTCTGTCCAAGCAGCTTGATAAAAAATCAGCATAGCATAACAACAAAAGCTGCTTCTTTTGTATGTAAAAAAGAAAAGAAGAAAAGATAATGTGAGTGTAGTGACGCCGAATTCTGCTTCGCCTCGCCCGCCGAAATCTCTAGCTATGTCTCTTCGGGCACGGCACGAACCAGAGCTGAGTGTTCTACCATTGAGCCATCGCAGCCCCTAAATCCATGCTGTTGTTTATTGAAGTTCAGTTTCCCTTTTCGGTACCGAAGCTGTACGAGATATAGACGTGTATAAGATGCAATCCGAACCACCATAATTAATTTCAATTTCAATTTCTCTAATCGGAAATCGAACCAGAGACCCTGTGCACCAAAGCCACTTAAAACCATTATGTTTTCCACAAAAGATAAGGACTGAGATTAACCTGTTTTTGCCACAGTGAATACGTATAAAATATCTATAATACTAGTAGCGTCCAACAAAAAATAATGGCCCAAAGATCAGACACATACTAACGAATACATCTTACTAAGAAGAAAATAATGATATGCATCAGTTTGAAATCTCATGAACACTTTTCGAGAAAATTGAGAAAAAATATTTTCTAAACGTAAAAATGAATACTGCACGAGAACCAGGCCACCTATATATTTGGTGAAACTGATAAAGAGGGATAGTATCTCTTCATTTCCTCCTCCTCATTTCCTCATGAAACTCTTTATTATGGCACTAGCACGACAACAGTGCAGACTGTAGTTAATTCGATAAAACCCAAAATTATAATTAACTTTTAAATTTTATTTTTTAATTGACTAAAATATTGAACAAGAATAAGAGATATACAGGGTGTTTCAAAACAACAGCGACAACGTTTGGGAGGTGATTCCTGATAGCAAGATAAGACAAAAAGTATAGACCAACTTGGGTGCTACAAATGCTTCCTTTCGGAGTTATAGGCTGTTGAAAACATAAAAAATGAAGTTTAAAGGTCCCTAGCTCCAATACTATGGGACTTATCGTAGTCTGGTTGGGACTTCACTCAGGAACCAGCAAGTGACCTATCCAAATATCCATGTTTCAGAATCCTGCGGTACTTCTGCAACAATTTTTATAGAGGTAGTTTGTGAGTACTTCAAATTATATGCACGTAGCCAAACTTCCTCTATAAAAATTGTTGCGTGAATACCTTAAAATTCTGAAATATGTATTTTTGGATAGGGCACATAGCATTTCTTAAGTGAAGTTTTGCCCGGATTACAGTAGGTCCCATAGTTTTGGAGCTATGTACCTTTAAATTTCCTTTTTGTGTGTGTGTGTTTTCCACACCCAATAACTCCGAAAGGAGAAATTTGTGCACCCAGGTTGGTATATATTTTTGTCTTATCTTTATGTGAGGAATCACCTCCCAAACGTTGTTGGTGTTGTTTTGAAACACCCTGTATATGTCGCTTGATATATCACATCGAATTGAACAAGATGACATACATAAAGGTTAATTCTGATGCGTAGTTTCTGATAAAATCAAAAACCGTGCTCTTGTGGCACTATAAAGTATGTTATTTGTTGCCAATAATAATTAACAGTTCTGACGGCACATGTTTAAAACTATTTTATGTAGTGTGAATAAAAAGAACAGTGTCGTATATCAGAATATGTCTTTTTTAACAGTGACACACACACAACACACTCTTAAGAGTGACACACATATTCCTAACAGTTACGGACGCATTACTTTGATACCATTCATTCATTCATCAACACCTTTATTGATGATAAGAGTAGGTGCACCACACTTGTCGTCCCCATGTACTACAAATGGGAAATTTTCTTTTGTTTTTAAATAGTTTTGCCTTTGGCTAGCTGGCGGCTCCATCCTCGACTCTTGTTTTCTGGGTTTAGGCCTCGCGTCTCTTACATCTCAGCGTTTGTATCAAGAGTGAACTTTGTGTATTCCTCTTAATATTTCCTGAATTTTGTCAGCTGGGGGCTTTGCCTCTAGACCATCTCATTTTCTCGGCTTACGACCTCGTATCTCTTAAACTCACAACTCTACCGAATTTCAAGTTTCTTTTCGTATTTCAACTACCTAAAAGATAAGAGTGTGTATCCCATGAAAACACCCTTTAAATAACATTGAGGTTTTTAGGCCCCTCAGACCTCCTAAAAGCTTAAAATATTCAGTTATGTCAATTTTTCTGTGTATTATTGACATTATTGTAGCTCTTCAGAGAGTGTCTAAACATCGAATTGATAACGGGAAAGATTTTTCAGTTCCCCATAAAACCACTCTAAAGCTGAAAAATTTTATTTCTAGTGATTTATTTAGGTAACGCTAACGAAAACGACACGTGTACCGAATTTCAAGTTCTTATTCCAATTCCAAGTACCTAAAATATGAAATTATAGGTTCAAAAAAGACCCATTTAAATAACATAGGGAATCTCTTCATCCCCCCTTAGACTCCCTGAAACTTATTGGAAATTTTCCTGTGGGTTAGTTTCGAAAAGCTACAATCATGCTAAATTTCAACCCTCCACGTGACCCGGAAGTATGCGATATTGTATGCCAGTGAGTGAGTTTATGTAGTTTTGTATATAGTTAGGAAATATAAATAGTTCTGTGTAATTGTAATAATATGACGGCAATGATTATGTTTCTTTAGATTGTCTATAAGTTAAAATTATTAACAAACTGTGATTGTCTTATTTTCCATTGTATACTCTATTGATGATGTATATATAGTCCGGCCAGGGATGAATTCAGGGGGTAGCCCGGGGGAATTTCTCCCCCGAAGAAAATTTATTCTCCCTCGGAGAAACTCTCAAAATTTCAATCACAAAATGTTGAAACTACTCTGCCCTGCCCCCCAGGAGTTCATATTCCCCCCGGGTGAAAATGTCTGAATTCAACACTGAGTCCGGCGCCATTTGCATTGTATATTGTAAGAATAAATCTTGAAATTGAATTAGCACATTACTATATTACTTTTATAAATTGATGATTTTGAGTTTAACGTCATGTCTAGTAGCGAGGCTATATCAGACGTGGATCTACTGATTAACGTGGAATCCGAACCACATGAGTTCCCGCCGGGACTTTTATAAATTGAATTATGTAGATGTTGACACGAACAAATTTTCTTACTACCTAAATTATTAACGAGTATGTAATTAATAATAATTTGAATTGATAATAAATAGTAAGTTAATTAAATTTAGTCATTAATTAAGATAATTGTCATTTGTTGGTTCAAATACAATATTTGGCTTATTATTTGAACATTCCTCACTATTCACTTTTTTTCTTAAATGTTTCCAGACACAGAGAATTCAACTTAAATCGGAATTGGTCCAAATGAAATAATAAAAAGCTATAAAATACTGATAGATAAATCCAAAAGCCAGGCATATAAAACAAACACTCCCATTCACATTTACGCCAGCAGTTGATATCTTGTAACACTTGGTTATATTAATTCAATTTTCTATAAATGCTTGTAGACTTTTATAAATGTAGAAATCATGAACAAACATTTAAAGAGTAACGAATATTTCGTAATGTAAGTACTTAGAATTAAACAAAACCAAAATTTTAGTTAACGCAAATTTATTAGTTTAAAATTCAATATACATGTACAGAGGTTGTTCAGTCTACATTTGGCCAATTTGCACTTACCTAAAAATTTTGAAGAATCCATGGCGCCAGGTCCGTAAGTGTTCGATGTCTTTCCCTTGGTTCCTGACAATAGCCCGACAGCGTAATTTCCACTGTAATAGGCTTCTCTGAAGAACTGGGAGGGGAATCTTGTCCCATTCTCTTTGCACAGTTTTCCAAAGTCCTTCCACAGTTGTCACAGGCCGTTTCCCCAAAGCCGACTTCAGCAATCCAAATCCACAATAGTCGATAGGAGTTGCATCTGGAGATTTAACCGGTACCTCATTGAAAGGTATCACCTGTATACCATTTGCCTCCTCCATCTCCCTGTAGAATACTAGGAACGATCGTGAGGTATGTGATGAGGCCTTGTCCATGTGAATGCGCACCGGACTGGTGTCATTTCCGTACATTGTTGGAATCTCATGCTCGTAAATCGGCCGCATAATCTGCTCCTGAAAATACTGCGAATTTATTTTACAGTTCTTCCCCACCCTACGAATCTTCAGTTTACCTCGGTAACAGTAGCCAGTAACGACCATGAACCATTTTGGGAAGGATTCTTTACAGACAAGAACCCACCTCCTGAAGTTCCTGGCGCTTTCTCTCGGTACATGATGGCTTTCGGTTTGCCGCAGTCGGAAAGGTAAATCCATGCTTCATCGAGCGTTACGACGTACATCCACCTTTGTTTTGCCAGATGCCGTTCGTACAGCTTTCGGGCGTTACACTTTCGTTCCTTTGGTGGGCATCGGTGAGAAGATGGCCGCGAGCTTTCATGACGTTTTCCAGCTTGAGTTGATGGTGTAACGTCCGGCTAACAGTCAACAAAGACACGTCAAGACGATTAGCCATACACCTTTGTGTTGGCGGATTTTCTTGCATTGCCATTTTGCGCAGTTTCCTCTATATGGTGGAGGTGGCCTTGGTGCATTCCCGCTTCCTAGGCAACTTCGTTGGTGATCCAAATGGTGGAGCTTCGTTGCCCTTGTTCTTTTTAATAACCTTTTTTATTCCACTTAAACTGATGTTGCAACCATTCTTCTTGCACTGTTTTCTAATGACAGAAACACTAAAGTGGGCGTCATAAAGAGCCGCAGCATAGCCTTCCCAAAACCGGCTTAGTTTGGGCGACACTTTGGGCACAGAGCGGAAACCCACACACTTGGAAACAAATTTAACACAACAGTCACAACAACGGTCCTATTTTGTGCGTTATTGTCGTCCGCGCGGGAAAACAACAACTCCGTTTCCAGAAAGCCACTGCACAACACTGCAGGACGCCACGAGCCATGTCGGGTGAGTCCATTCTGCCCGGGAGGGCGAAGGAACGAAATCGGCCAAACGTAGGCTGAACAACCTCTGTACTGTATTAAAAATGTGAGAACGCAAATATATCACAGATAGTAAACTCAAAACAATAAAATTATTGAAACCATCTGGAACAACACATTTGAAAACAAACCAATAAATTATATAACATGAAATATGTAAACTGTTTCGGCTTCCGATATGTTCTGTGTTTTTACGTTCCGTCAGGTTTACGGCGAACAAGAATGTCAAGGAAAGGAGGTATCCTTTCCGCTTCAAGTTCTTGGTGTATTTGATCTGAGAGTACCAACTACTGAGAAATTCCAGAAAATCCTGGAACGTTTTAGAACCATGTGCCCATATTGCAAAACTATCATCAATGTATCTAAAGAAACAGGAAGGATTATTAACCGTCACATCTTCAAAGCATTCCATGTAGAAGTTGGCAATGGTTGGAGAAAGAAGATATTGCATGTCTATTCCATCCGTTTGTTCATAGTAATACCCATTATACAAAAAGTATGTGTAGGTCGGTAAAACAGATCAGTTAGTTTCGAGCTGAAACGATTTCGTATTACATGCACAGTACTCTTGACAGGAAGTCTTGTGAGTAGAGAAACTGACCAGGAGACCGTTTGGATTCACTCACTTCGAGCTTCTTCAGGATATTAACAAAATCAGAAAAAAATAATGTGATGTTTACACTTTCCAACAAACGAAATTAAATTTGGTGTGAGATACTTTGTGAGGCGATATGTTGAGCTCTCTATAGCATTGACAATGGGCGTCAGATATACATCATTCTTGGGAACTTCTCGTAAACTATAGAGTCGAGGTGCTTGGTTCCGTAGGCGGACAGACTCTGAGCAATTCTTTAGAAAGTCCAGACTTCTTCAGCAACATGCTGATTTTCTTCTCAACGATTGATGTCGGATCATTCGACAATTTTTTTTGTAATCTAGTAGTCTAGCAGGTCACGTATCTTTCCCTTATAAGCTTGCGTAGGTATTAGGATGGTGACATTACCCTTGTCAGCTGGCAGTATTGTTATGTCTACGTTATTACGTGATCCTTCGTCAAAAGATTTTGAACTGAAGAATAACCGACATTTAATTTCTTCGAGAACATGGGTTTTGTCTATCAATGTTGACCCTGGACATAACTGCTATATCTAATACAGTAAAACCTGCCTTCAACGGACCTTTTATTAAATGGAAAACTGTCTTAAAGGGAAATATTTCATGGTCCCATGGATTTTGGAGTAAAAGACATGTAAAAGTCCCTTCATTAAGCGGAAACTGTGTTATGCGGACAACGGAAAGCAAAATAAACCTTTAACGGAAAATTCTGAGTTTCAGACTACATCGTTTAGAAAATTTTTAAACATCCTGTGAGAGGGTAAACATATACTGTCTGCGATAAGTACTTCGTTCTTTTGTTAAATCTTTATGGGCAGTGTTGACCTTCGTCAATCACTACTCATATTCAGCTCCCACAATTTTTCGCTAGTCCTACGTAGCATGTCAGCTGTCAGTCTTCTTTGTAGGCGTACTTCTGTTCCCCTTGTGTAGCAACTAGCGACAACCAACAAAAATGAGAAGAAAACTGACAAAACAAAGTTTTGGAAAAAAGGAATTGAGGTAAAGCAGAAGTTATATATCTCCATCACGTGTCGTGAAAACAAGGAGGAAAGAGTTCAGAGGACTTTCAAAATTCCAGAGAAAGCTTTTCTGTGTCCTGAAGTATACCGCAGCCAAGTAGTAGCAATGTATGCAAAAAATCCTGCTTGACTATTGGGAAAAATAAAGGAAAGTGTGCACAGCATATTTTGTGTTTATTTTAAGATTTTTTGGGTATTAATCCGTAGAAGGAAAAAGTACTGTAATTGAACAAGTTGCGTACATCAATATATTTTGTCATTATGTCCGTTATAAGCATATATATTTTTTTAACGGAAAGGTCTATCTTCATTAAGCGGAAACCTGTCTTTAACGGAAATTTTTGCGAGTCCCGCTCGATTCCGCTGAAGACAGGTTTCACTGTATTTTAATATATTTATCCGACACAACTTATGAACATAAGCAGCTTTTTCTTTCTGATAACAGGATTTATGTGATTCTGATACCGTGCAGCTTCATGAGTGAAATATCTGTTTTACCAATTTATCATTATCTATCAAGGTATAAGCATTCTCTTTCTATATATATATATATCAAATCCTGATCTAAATATGATCAAATTTTATGTTTTAGATACCTCTGATACATAATAAAATATTTATGAAAAAATAATAGATCTTCAGCAGGTGTTCACTTAAATCTGGGAGTTTCTAAGCTTTTGAGTTGTACTGTAAATAGCTACTTTAATATATTTCGTAAATGTATCTTCTCAAAGTTGAGATATGCTAAAAACCTGGAAATGGTAGGAAAAATGTTATGCACGTATTCAGGATAAAATATAAATGTATTTCACGAATTTGCGTAAAAACGTTATATTTTGTTCTCATTCATTGTCCTATATCATTTTTTTAAAATAGAGAAATGTCTAAGAAGTTTTCTATAGGTAATGGAGGACTTTACATACATGAACTCTCTTCCGAAGCTATATATAAATGACCTTTCTCAATGTTCATACTTAGCTTAATTACTTTTTCTTTGATATAGCAAAAGATAGAAAATTCTTAAACTTGGTTTTACATAAAAGCTAAATGTATTCCAGTACCTACCCTTAAAGATTACCTCTAAATGAGCTTTTCTGGATGCAAGAACTGAGATAAGAAATTTTATCGGGCTATAAAACAGTCGAATCACGCTATTTTATGAAAGGTTTTAGACAAAACATTTATTTCTTCCTTCTTTTGAACTAGTGTTCTTAACTTCCCTTATCTAAGATTCTTTTATAACACAAATTGCTCTCTCAATGACCTTTACCAGTACGGTGTGAAAAATTTGGAGAGAATTTGATCATCCGGTTTCACAATGAAAACAAAGTGGAACAGATAAGAAAAAGCGGCTTCCGGGAAGAGTGCTTGCACCGAAAATGAAATATCGTACCATATCTACTTCCGACGTTTGTATCCTGTGAGTGTTAACAGAAATTATTGACCCAACTAACATGAACAGAGGAGGAAACGAATAAGATTGGATTACTTAATAACCTGAGAATCTCAAAGACGTGTCTCTTTTACAACAGTTGATAAAAATTGAAATCTGCTTGTCAAAAATATTGGTTCAAGTGAGAATCACTTTTCTTAAGTACAATGTTCTAGGTCTCAACCTAATCTTGTTCCTTTCAAAAACAAGTTTGTCATTGTTTCTGAGCATATGTTAATATATTACTATACTTATATTTTAACCCCTTTCTGTATGAATTTTATTCTTTTAGCGAAAGAAAGGATCAGTATTGGAAATCCTCATATGAAAACTTGAAAAATGAATTAAAACTTGAATTTTAGATTCTTCACTTAATTCCAACGAGAAATAAGTAAGTGCCATATATGATACACTTACAACTCACAAAGAACATGCTAGATGACACCAAAATCTCTTATTCATACATGTCAATATCTCACACAGCAAACAAAACAGTCATTTGATGCCTTTGATGAATCACAAAAAAGCTAAAGTAAAAAAAAAAAGATATGTGCCATATATGACATGGCATGCGGTAAGGGGTTAATAATAGTATTAATTAAAATTTCCTTAGCTTTTCATGCTGGTATAGTGGTTAGCTCGCACAGCTTTGGTGCACGAGATCCTAGGTTCGACTTTTAGTGGGGTAGTCTTCAAATATGAACGCATTATGATTATTCGGATTCCATGATTATTCGGATTAATACTGAAAGCGGACGTTAAACTTCGCCAAATCAATCAATAGATGACACTTTCTTAACCTTATTAGTATTAATATAAGAAGAAAAAATTGTTATTATTTCTTTGATGTTTCAAGAATACCAAGATCTTTGATAATCTATATATATAAAAGAGAACGTACAAATCCTTTGTCCGCTCATCACGCTAATACGGCTGAACCAATTTCTTTTATTTTTGGGGGGTTATTAGGATTTGGACCCTAGATGGTTTTTATCATATCACTTTAATTTTCAATTACCAGTGTCTTGAGATAATTGACCATTCAGGTGTCCATTACGTACAAATCCTTTGTTAGTTCATCATAGGTATAAAAATAAACGTATTTATATGCAACCCGCATGACCGTGTCACTCGGCGGGTTAACATACATGACAGGCGTTATAATGGTTTTTATCATATCACTTGAAAGCGAAAAAGTAAAAATTATCTAAGTAACAAAGTTTATTGCGTTCGGGGGTGACCGCAGCGAAGCGGGGCGGGTTAACATAAATGACAGGCGATATAATGTTAACATTTACTGCAATCTTCTATGGTTTTTATCATATCACTTGAAAGCGAAAAAGTAAAAATTATCTAAGTAACAAAGTTTATTGCGTTCCGGGGTGACCGCAGCGAAGCGGGGTGAACGCTGCTAGTGTGTCTATAATATAATATAGAATTTCTGTAAGATTTTCCTTAATGAAATGTATAATCTATATCTGTTCGAGATTCTCAGCCTTAGTGTGTTATATGCAGTTCACTTGAATTTTATTTTTATTGCCTTTTACGGAGTAACGTTCAATCATAGAGAAGAGAACTTGATGACCACAGCTTGAGAAACGCTGAGCTAAGTTGTAGCAGTGGTTTACCAACAGTGCAATTGTCATTTCAATTCCGTCCCATTTCATTTTACACTACTCAAATCGAGCTGCAAATTCACATTAACAAGAAAGAACAATGATAAAAGGCTTTAAAGCTGAAACAGGTTAATTCATGTCGTGTTGTGTAACTCTGATACATGTCTAAACTACATTATCTGAGTAGATAATATTTAAACCAAAAAGTGATGGATCATTTCTTGTCAACAGACGGATGAAGGCGAGAATGGAACTTCCTGTTGTTGCTCTATAGGAGTCCAACTTGAAATCGGAAGTGGTTTCAATAATGGGAAAAGGATGAGATGGAATCTACTCTAGAGATGTCGAATTCATATTTTAAGAAATCTCGATGACTGTTACCGATTTTGTTCTAGAGGGATTCCTTGCATACATCTGTCACTTTTTTGTCTGATAGAGAAACGAAGTGAGAGATTCTTCATCTGTACTTAAAAAAAAACTGCTTCTGAACCGATTACTTTTTCCGATTATGGGGATCAATATTAAGACCCTTGGCTTTTTAAAGTTTAACATTCCACGATACTGAGGCTAAAGGAAACGGCGATAATGATGGGTAATAATGGTGGAATGAAGAAAATGGGAGGAAATGGGAGAACCTCGAGATCACCAACGAAGAGCGATTGTCCACCACAAAGCAGCACACTTCGCGTGACCTGAGATCTAATCAGGGACGCCACCAACTAGAACTGAGTGTTGTACCAGTGACCTATCGCTGTTGTTTGTTGAAGTTGATTGTCCCTTTTCGGCACCGAGGTTATATGAGACATGAACTTACTTAAGGTGGAATCATACCACCATCATCATCATCATAAATATTTTGCCATTATCTGGAACTGAGAAGCTTCCATGCTCCACGGTCTTCCACTAACATCCTCGTCTTCACGTTCGATTTCTCTGTTTTGATATTGTCCATTAATTGCAGTCTCCTTCAACCTCTCCCTCTCTTTCTTGCCATCATAAGACGTCCTGCATGATACAGTTCCATAGCCAGTGTCCCAACCAGTTTCTCTTCGCCTTCTTAATAGCATCTAAAATGGTTTTCTCCCCCACTATTTCTAAGATCCTTTTATTCGTTTATCACTCGACCAGCTAATTCTCTCTATTGCTCTACACACCCACATTTCGAAAGCTTCCAGTCGTTTTCATTTTTCTTACGTAATATCTATGTTTCTGACCCATACAGTACTTATTCCAAACGAATTATTTTATGAGTCTCTTCCTCAACTCTTTATTCAAGGTCTCACAATATAATATTTTCTTCCTCCTAAGAGCTTCTTTCGACCATTCCTATCCTTGCATTTATTTCATGTTTACATTCATATTATCACTAATACTACTATCCAGGTATCAAAATCAAGTCACCTATTCTATTTTCTCCTCCTCCTACTTCTATATTTGATGCTAACCCCTTCGTTCGAATCATCATGCCTTTTGTTATTCTAACATTTATTTTCATCCCATATTCCTCATAGACCTTCCTCACGTTTTATAAGATCTTATTGATTTCCTCTTCAGGTTCTTCAACAAGCACCATATCATCTGCAAAACGTATACACCTAATTATTATACCTCTTACTAAAATGCTGTCTTTATTTTGGAGGCCCTTTTTCGCTATCACTTCTAGATATATATTAAATAAGTAATAAATTGTATTATAGGGAACATTTATTTTCCATCTAGGAGATTTAGAGAGGAGTAGTATTTCGCCATACCTGTGTAGTATTTTTATAGTATTTATTTTGTAGTATAACAGTACTAATGTATTTTTTCCTACCCGGGTTTCACTTGACAGAACATGTAATAGGACCTTCAAAGTAAGATTAGGACAGTCAATTTTACCATGTAGCGCTTAGTGTAAAAATAAAAGATCCGTATGTCCTCTTCGCTGTTTCGACGCATGCATATTGAAGATTTGTACTATTTCTGAATATGACTTGTATTTTGGGTACATGGCAGTTTTCCTATAAGTAAATAATTTCAAGAATTTTAATTGTATCCTTTGTCACATCAATGTGCTTCAGTGATTTTGATAACCAAGACAGAGTCGCATATCGTAATTTGCTATTTCACAAAACACAAGTAGAGTTTCATTAATGTTACATAATTTTGAAACTCTTTTTCCATTCTCATAATAAAGTCAAGATTCCAATATAAATTATTAATAATTATTTCAATATGATAAGGAAAAGTTAATTAACGGTAATATAGGACTCGTAGATCTATAATTAAGTAAGGTGTATCTAAAATACTCGTATCTCCTTTAATAAAGAAGTTATGTTTAATATTGTTTTATTTACTGGTAAAGGAAACACTTTTAGGTTTATTCATGTTCAACTTGATATTGTCACACCAGTTATTAACACAGCACAAGTCTATTTGCAATTTTACAAAATCCTCAAGTATTGGCAGTACAAGGATATTGGCCACATTTCAATATCGATCATGCGATCCCGCTAGTGACATTCACAATTTCAACTTGGCCTCCATTGTTGCATCCTTATTGTTATGCAACCGTGCACATCATATTGCATCGGATTGAGGGAATGTTATTGGTGAATCGGCAATAGCCTTCATGTTCTTGATGCTATGCCTTACATTTCAGACGCTTTGAATTCACGTTTACTGAGTATGAGTGCATTTCTGGGCATTTTTCATTACATGTTTCCACACATGTGAATCACCATGCTTCATCTGTTGTTCTCTACCGACATTCCAGATGTCTTTCTAGAGCATTTGAGTACAAATTCGCTACACTTAATACTCAAAACGTCACTGTTGGCCAGCATCCGTACCTGGTGATTATGCAACCACACACAACGAGCATAAAGGTGTCCGCCATTTTGTATTTGTTCCAGATATCGTCTTAATACAAACGAATTATTGTAACCTGGTAGAAACCCTATCAATTCATATCCATTTAGACCACTTTTCATTTGGTAGATTATCCGGGACTCCCTGCGTTCCTCTTGTAGATCCGAAACTATGTCCAATAGCCGAAAGCTCAAGAGAACTTTTCTTCTTGTCTCAGTGGCAGGAGCCACCTCCCAAGAGTTGTAACACTTATTTTGCAACAACCGATATATATATATGCAGAGAGAGAGAGAGACGTTATAATACTGTAATATGTGGTGAGCGTTTAAGAATGTACGGTGGTATGCCATCCGGTTCGCAAGATTGGCTTCCTCAAGTTCTGGTAGTGCTATTTCATTAAAGACAAAAATCTAATGTTGTGTAAGCAGTACAATCATGCATGACGTTATTTGTTTCATAATGAAGTCTGGCATTACTGTGAAGCGAATTAAAATAGGAAGCAAATTTCTGTGCAATATCATTGTTGTTTCTCAATTCTTTACCATTCCATGTAAGGAAACTTGTAGGTAGAATGATGTCTATGCTTTTTTTTTCTGAATACTTCATACTCCAATTCAAAACGAAACCTTCATACACTAACTTTATTTCTGTTATCAGGTCTTTCCACAGTGTACAAAATTGCTTTTATGAAACGAAAGAAAGTTCATACTATTTGCCCATTTTTTAATGGTGATATATACAGTATATATATTTTCATAATATTAAACGTAAACGAAACAGGATAATATTTTGTTTCAGAATTTTTTTTAAAGGAATTCCTTACATGTATCGCGTTATAATTAATTTCATAGAACTTGTCAACGATCGTGTTAATATCATTCATATATTTGAGGCAGTCCTAGTTAGTCCTTAGTAATTCATTGTACATTTTAGTAAAATTTGCTTTTCTAAAGTTAAAACCCTTCTAAAGTTAACTGTTTTGTGGTTTGTATCTTCCTAATGGACAAGTCTGAAGCTTTAAACAGCTGTACTAATGTACTAAGAGTATATTTTTTGTATGGTCTCATTTTCTTGAAATTTGGGCTTTGTCTTTGCTTGTATGTATGCAAACAAAGCGAATATACCATTACAAATGCATAAAACGATCATACGCAATGTGTTTTGGGGCATATTGTATTCAGGGTATTCAGAAATTGAGTAAGATGTTTATGTGTACGTCGCTCGAAATAGTTGTTCCATCAACGCTTCGTTTAAATTGTCTGTTAGTTAAACATATCCTTTCTTTTAGTATTCATTGTCATAATATGGCCATTTTCATTCGTTGTTACTTTAGTGATCTCTAATGTTAGTATTTGTGTCAAAACATTTATTTTTCTTCTAGTATACCCTCTGCGAGTATCCTTCAAGTACTCTTATTTACACCGTATTTATTTTTACATGATTCCGGTCTTTATAGCTCGTTAATGTAATTTCCTTAAAAATTCTAAAGTGAGAAATTACAGCATTAGTTCATCTGTTAATATATTTTCTCTGGTATGTTGTATTCTAGGTCTCTCCTTGAATATACATACAGAAAACGCATTTTGTGTAAAAATGGGAGTTTTTCTTGATTAATCTGCCTAAATTAGGTCTAAAAAGCTCCTGATACATTTGTTAGAGGCGCAGCGTGCTAATCACATGTTCACGCTCTACTGGAAGTAGATCAGTCGGTCGCTAACAGATGGCGTTGGAGCTTCTCAGGCCCATAAGGATTAGTTTCATACCAGTACTTAGTTTCAACTTGCTCAATTGCGACAACCACAAAACTCAATAACAAATATAAAATTAATTATACATCAAAACTGTTTCTAGATTTCTGGAAGTCATACGTGCTGAGAGCATTGATGATCAATATACAAGTACAATGTGCTTATGACATCGACACAGACAAAATGAGAACGAAACTTATAGGTCATTTTCCTTTCCCCGTCCCTGAGGGGATGGCTTGCTGAATGATAGTCAGTCATATATTTTGTTATTCTAAATATTCTATTCTAAATATCCTGCTTCTTCTTTGAAATATCAAGGCCAATTAGGACCTGAACTACGAACAATTGAAATCTGTATTGCTCTTTAAAAAATCTTCACTTTATCAGCTGCAGAATGGTCTTGGTAACCAAAAGTTAAACAAAGTTTTTTTGTTAGAGTTGAAAGTCAAGTGTCGATTCAGCTACATAATGATCGCTAACACGCTCTCCCTGTTACATATAGAGTTAAAAATCGGACCAATCATATATTCATAATTTATATTCACGTGTCAGATGAAACATACTTACAGGCTGAATCTTACCCGCCGCCATCTATAAGTGCAGCATTGATCTAGACTCTGCATAATTAAGTAAATATTTGAATAAATATATCAATGAACACTTAGTTATTCTATTATATTCAATATTGTTTTACCTTGATGTTCCACAATAATTGTTCTTGTTTAAAGTATAATAATTTACATATACAGCATGTCCCATACTCCCACCCATAATTAGAGCCGAGAACAATTAAGGGAATACTAGCTGAACTTGCGCTCTCTATACAGCGCACCATTCACATATGAGCAGGAATTTCCTTGTCATTCCTCACACCTCTACATGTCCCTTTACAGACACAAGTGAAAGACGTCTTGATAAAAGTCGGCAAGGGGCACCATAAAGGGGAGGATTTTTCGATTATTTTTCTCAATATCTCGCACCTTTTGCAAGATTGTACCTACTTGCGGTGGAGTTTCTATTTATGTATGATCAGGTTTTCTTTCTTCTGGCATGCAGTATATGATAAGCAAATACATTACACACAAAATTAATTATAATGTCAGTAACATATGGTGTTAATTGAGCAAAACACTCCAAACAATACAGATTCATCTTAGACTGGAGAAATAGTTATCCTTCATTTTTCATTATCATTAGGCTATGAAACGAACGCCTGAGAGATATACTACTCCAGTGTACTATTATGTGGTGTTGGAATATATAAATCGGAGAATATGATGCTTTTTTTTAAAAAAAAAATCAACTCTTCCAGTGTACTCCTAAAAAATGTATTAAAGAAATAATGGCCATGCCTTTTAAATATTCAATTAGAACTGCACAATCTACACAAAATTTAGAATCGACTAGTGAAAACGGAACGTTTATAGCACTCGTGATCTCATTGTCGAAAGGATTGGAGACAAACATATACATTTTAATATATAGGTTATTTCAGATATTATATAGTTAATGTTATTAAAATGACATATTTTGCTTTTCTTCAAAGGATAAATGTCTTTAACATAAATGTAATATATCGGAAAATGTTTGTAAGTGCTTAAGAATTTGTAATTGAAATATAAGCTTGATTAATGAGTTTTTATATCCTGACTGAAGACAAAACAGCCAAGGTTTCTCAGATGTGGGATAAAATTTCAATTTGTATGTCTTTATTTAAACAGAAACTTATTACCAGCTTTAGTCTCTAACATCAACCTAATCGTGTAGCTTTTTATTTATTTTGTTTAATAATAATTTACTTCTGACATGATAATAGTAAAATTAAAGTTTAATGAAATCATTAAGACTTAAGACTTTATTCATTAGAAAAAGTGGCATTCTCTTGACATGAATGTGAGACAAGAAAATCTTTCCTAGACCTTCACTTGATTCTTATTTGCAGAAAGTAATAAGATCTAGGTCAGAGACTCTTTATCTTAGTTAAGACATACCCAGAAGAAGGGTTTCTCTTTTCTTTGTTCTATTGCACCGTTGGTTTTCTTATCAGTAAGTTCATTTTCTTTTTCTGTCTCCCTCTTCTTTTTAATTCTTACTTTTTAAACTATAAACTGGTATATTCCCTTTAAAGGCTAATCATTGAAACAAACGCTAATTTTCTACAATATTATTGGGATTTATTGATAGCAAATTGTCTAAGAATGTACACTGACCAGTTCGGGCATTAAAACCTTACTTAATATCTGGTATACAGTATATACAGTTATACTTTTGATTCACAGGAAACCAGTAATGTGGTTTGACATGGAAGCAATGGGCTTTTATGGGTGGCTTGAGAGACATGTCGCACCATATTTGCACGCAGTTTACCTAATTCTTGAAAATTTCATGGAGGGAGACGATAAATTAGCATTTTAGGTTCAATAGCATTCCAAATATGTTCGATTGGATGATTTTAGGGGTTCTTACAACAATTGAAAATTCGCCACTATGTTCTTTGAACCACTGCAACATAATATTGATCTTGTGAAAAGGAACATTGTTCTGCTGAAAGATGCCATTGGAAGTATGGCAGACTTGAATGACTGTACGTGATCAGCAATGATTTGCTCATAACTAGAAGCTTGTGGTACCGTTTACATACAGTGCTGGCTCGAAGGATGAACATGGAAAGGTCCCCAAATCATAATAGTGCCACCACCGGCATGTGGTCATTGTACTCTCCACATCTCGAGCAGCCGTTCCCCTGAAAGACGACAGATTTTGCCTCGATCATCGATGTGATGAATGCAGGATCATGATTTATCAGACCATGCAAACGCTGAGCTACTGTTCACCGGTCCAATGACGATGGACATGCGCCCATTTCAATTGTTATTGATGATAACGAGCCATTATCATTGGTACGTGTTTGGAATGTCGGCTACTGAAGCACATATCTAACACTGTAAGGCGAACCGTGTGCTCAAACATACTCGTTCTTTGTCCACTGTTAAAAGTCTTTTATTAATTATGCCATATTTTGCACCCTTGCCTTTTGTTCCAACCTTGACACTTAACGACGTCCGACGTCTTCGATGAGTTGTGGTCATCCCTTGTCTTGTGATTTGGTGCTGGTTTCACCATCGTTTCCCTCCTTTAGAACCCACCAACCACGGCAGCTCACGAACATCCGATCAGCTGTTCAAGAGTTGTTCATTGCCAGCCGGTAGGCATCGCAAAGTACCTCTTTCTGTGCAACTTCCTAATGTATCATTTTTCTGATGTAAATAGCCACATTTCATTAGTTTTGATGTCACGAATCACTTCCCGCAGTTTTGGCATATAGTTCTATTCTTTCCAAATGTCAGGATTCGATTGTCGATTCCAAGTTGGCACCCTGTCATTCGTACACGACGCGGAATTCGACAACATGCAACAGGACTTTTTGTCTTCTTTTGATGTCACGAATCACCTCCCGAAGTTTGTGCTCATCTTTCAGGTTCAGATTGTACATACATCAGCTACTTAAAAATATATTTAGCTGGCTATGGTCAAAACGGGAATGTCATATGTTTATACGTCCCAATTGTATTACGACGTTTCATTTTCAGATCCTATTAGGTTACCATCTGTCATGGCCTCTCTAGGTCTGACTGAGTCACCCCGGATCATGACTCTGTCCAGGTCAGACTGGGTTTCTCCGTATCACAGGTCTGTTCGAGTCGCCAGCTATGAAGAGTCATTTGACTAAGTGCCTTTGGGCAACTTAGTGACCCATTGCATCACTGGTACCAATATGGATTCCAGAGGACTTGAACTCCCACCAGAAATCGAACCTGAGAATCCCGCTCCGAGGGCACGTACACTCATGTCCAAAATGATTGTCGCATTTTCGTTTTATTGGTCTTATTTACTCCTCTTTTGACATGAAATTTGCCACATACATGTCTTTGCCGATTATACACATATTAACATAATAAGAAATACCCGGCAAATTCGTTATCAAATTATATTCTTACAATAACATATTTATAGACATGCGACAATAATTTTGGACATGAGTGTACCTAATCATGTAAACACTAGTGTGCTTTCCTGTGCGATCGTAATTCTTAATTTGTCATGTAGTATATAATCTGCATACAGCACACACCATGACGCTTCTTTTCTCACTTTGTTGTTGTGCTCATCCCTGGTCTAGTGGCTTCCGTTCAGTGTACAGTGGGCCATGCAAATTCTTGATGTACAAAGTCCGTGAGTTAGGCAACAAAACTAACGCCCGCTCCAAGATTAATTACGCCTGGTAGAGTAGCTAGAACAGCAGCATGAAGTTGTCTCACCTGTTAAAAGCACAAATCGTAAAGAGTATTTTTGTGCAGAAGTGGAGTGAAACGCTGGAAGACGAAATGACAAAAGGGAGAATTTGGATACTCGTACTCACAGTACTGCTTGTTTGTATGACGCACATGTAAAACTATACACAAAAACTTTAAAAAAAATATACGGATACCAGAGGCGCTGATGAGAAGTTAACAGTCGAGGGACTTAGTTAATCTTATAATTAACTCAAATGAGTATTATACAAACAATTTTACTTAGGTCATATAACTATACATATCCGCGTATCAAATAATATACGGATAGATTATGCGGTATATATGGTAGATTATTTTCTTTTAACTAACCCAAAGCTTTGCGCCGAGTTTCGCGCTAGTCCTACCTGCAAATCAATTAAAAGTATGGATGGATCGTTTGGGGAGAAAAATCCAACCCCCAATGAAAATTTTGGAGGTCTAGCAGGGCGTGAATTCCTAGGTTCCGGCGGTACTGATTCATACGTAATACTACTTCGAAAGAGGAAATTGTTGATTTTATTATTCGTTAAATAATTTTTGAAAATACTAACTATTGGCAATTTATTTGTAAATATTAAAAAAGCAAAATTCAATAACACTCAAACGAGTTGGTTACTTATTCCTTATTAACGTATTTCCGTTAGGTTACAAATATAATTGAGGGTTCATGATTTGTATAATATTTGTGAAATTTTACACATTGAGACAAAAAGAGAAAAGGGGAGAATATAGTGTCAATAAACAACTTAAAAATGCACGAAATTGACGGATAATATCAAATATAGAACCATTCATAGAATTAACTCTGTAACTCGTTTTCTTCATTCATTTTCTTTCCTTTATTTTCAGGATTACATCATCACTGAATTACTCCAGTCGAGATTATCTTCCATTTAGCAGCATCCAACTGAAGCTCAGCCTTGTAAATGAAACATTTTAAAAAGGTTAAACGGCGAAGGCGGGAATAGAACACGGGCCACAAGATTAGAAAAAGCTCCGACTCTAGCCACTCATCTAAAGCGTTACCTCTCCCGGCTCGTCTAAATGAAGAGCGTTTATCTTTCGCTCAAAACAGTAGCTTGTTAACAGTCAGATTGATTGGCAAAACGCAGGATCGGAGGGCAATATATCATTGTATAAATTATTAACATTACAGATTTTTTGAAAACACAAAATACAAAACTTCTTTATTTTGAATAAAATACGGCGCGCGTATTATACTCGTAAACAAACTAAAGACAAATTAATTACTGCGTAGTAATCGTGGTTAAGTGGTCAAGGCACTAGACCATTAATCTGAACACTGGCGTCGTTAGCTTTTTAAATCTGGGGGGGCGGATGAATCAAAATCAAAATCCTATTTCCGACGAAAGTTACATATACAAAGTAGTATACTTTCTTTAAATATACTTGACTAAAGTCTGGGGGGACGCGAATCCCCCACCCTCCCGCTAACGACGTCCGTGATCTGAAGGTAGTCGAATCGAATCGGATCCACGAACGAGCAGTACATATTTTTTCTTTAGAATTTTTGGTGGCGATTGATTGGCGATGACACACGTTTTATTATCTTCTGATATTTGAATACTCGGATGTTTCAATACTTGAACTATCAAATCTTCACGAATACTACTACTACTACTACTACTACTACTACTACTACTTCTAATAATAATAATAATAATAATAATAATAATAATAATAATAATAATAATAATAATAATAATAATAATAATAATAATAATCTCATAGAAGATTAAAAGTTAGGAGGTTATAATTTCTCATGGCATAACATTACAACCAGAAATGTAACATTTGGCAAGAATATTTTGGTTTGTTTAGTGTTGCTCACGAGAAAAGGAATTTCCCATCTCGTTTCTGAAACAAAACAATGCTTTCATTTAAAATTTTGGTAGTTGCAGAGGTGTGTCCTGGAGGTCCAGACACTCTCCCGAAATCCCGACTTATCTATAAATTTTGTCTAATTTTAGACAACTTTAAAAATTTTAATAACATTATTATTATTATTATTATTATAATTAATACTGAAAATTTAAGACCTCAATATTAGGTCCTATTGCAATGTAAATAAGCGTACTCAAGTTGATAGGAAAAGAAAAGGAAAGGATAAGAGATAGTGATAGAGAAAGGATAAGAGCGACTAGTATCCGAAAGGAAACGAAAGGTGAGAAAGAAGGTGTCAGCTCCTGAACAATATTAATATCGAAACTTCGGATGCCTAAACAGAAATTAACTAGGATTTGTCTTCACCACGATACATAGTAACACGCTCTCTTTGGCTAAGACTTTGGATTATGTATGCGTTATATTGGTATTTTAACAAAATATAATACCAATATAAAAAAAGAATAGTTCCTATTTACAAATTTTGGTTGAACGGATATGTGCAACGTGTTGGAAATGGCGGACGAAAATATTATTATTTCTAGCAGTAGGAGTAATAGTGAAAGACGTTCGGAATAAATGCTCGGAAACAATATTGTTTCGGACACATTTATGACTCATACTAGGCCCTAAGAATGAACCTTAGGGGCTGTATTAATGAATTGTTTGCTAGACACGTTACGTTTTCCACCACAGTACGAATCAAGGTTGTAGACAGACATGTGACGTTATTTTGCTAGTATTTCCCCTGTGAAGAAAGCTGTGTCTACTCTAACTTGTAAGACCGAAAGAAATTGAGCATTTTTCATTTTATTACACATCAGACGTATGCATATTGTAGTTCATAAAAACAACTTACCGCAGCGAGAATTATGACCCTTGAATTACGAAAAGAATGCTCACGCCACAACGCTAAGACTTCTCTGTTAAGTAAGAATCAAAAACACTCGTTTATGAAGCAAATTGCACACGTTGACGATAACGGCGAAACACACTGATTTGTGTCATGATAAAATACTATACTGGAGAGACTTCAATTTTAAATTAAAAAACCAAAAAAGACATATAGTGCCTCAGACTACTTTCTTTTCTGATTCACCGAAAGTATCTCCGTATCTTGCTATTATTACAATTACAAATATCAATATCAAAAATGCCTGAAGTTCTTTTTCACTTACAAGGAGAAAGCAGACTTTGGTAAATTAACATCGAGGCAATTTTTTGCAAGGTGATTGTGAACATTTAAAGTGTTCATATTACAAACTGGGAGAGCGCAATGGGCTAATATAGCATAGAAAAAGCGTCTTAAAGTTTTCGACTCGTCGCATATGACGTACGTTGCGCAATTTTTTTTAGTGTGGCGTGGCAGAGTCAGAAGCGTTTGTGATTCACGTTCTAATGGTTACTGGTTCGATTCCCGCGTGCGTGAACTTCTTATTTTCTTTTTGCTTCAACCAATTAAGTAGCCACTTGTAGCTACAAGTAAAATGTTAATTCTCCATATGTTTATAATGAATTAATACAATAGAAATATTCAAATCAGTTGTAAAATCTTTTAATATTTCATGGTAACTGGCAAGGGTGCTGTTCCTGGGCCCCCTCAAAGCTCATGTGGGTCCAATGTATTATTATGATTATGTATTTTATATTATTATATGTATTGTTGTATGTATTTTTTTATGAAAGGGCCCCCCATATTTACAGAGAAATCGGCGCCGTTGGTAACTGGCAAAAAATATAATCTATTTCGTAAATATATAATATAACGAGTTGTATTATGGTTACCACAGTCGTTCTGTAAACAATGTTCTTGTGCTTCGTGTCTACATCTGTTGACAGTGTGTGTATTACAAGCACTGGCACAAATGGCACGGGGGGATATGGGGGACATGTCCCCTCCTATCTTGGAACTGAGGGATTCCGATACGGAGATACTTTCGGTGAATCAAAAAAAAAAGGTCTGTTTCACTATATGTCTATCTTTGTTTTTTAATTTAAAATTGAAGTCTCTCCAGTATAGTATTTTATCATGATAGAAATCAGTATGTTTCGCCGTTATCGTCATTGTGTGCAATTTTCTCCATAAACGAGTGTTTTTGATTCTTACTTAACAGAGAAGTCTTAGCGTAGTGGCGTGAGCATTCATTTAGTAATTCAAGGATCCCTGGTTCGATTCTCGCTGCGGTAAGTTGTTTTTATGAACTACAATATGCATACGTCTGATGTGTAATAAAAAGAAAAATGCTCAATTTCTTTTGGTCTATACCCGCCTTCGGCGTTTAACCCTTTTAAAATGTTTCATTTACAAGGCTGAGCTTCAGTTGGATGCTGCTAAATGGAAGATAATCTCCAGTGGAGAAATTCAGTGATGATGTAATCCTGAAAATAAAGGAAAGAAAATGAATGAAGAAAACGAGTTACAGAGTTAATTCTGTGAATGGTTCTATATTTGATATTATTCGTTAATTTCGTGCATTTTTAAGTTGTTTATTGACACTATATTCTCCCCTTTTCTCTTTTTGTCTCAATGTGTAAAATTTCACAAATATTATACAAATCAGGAACCCTCAGTTATATTTGTAACCTAACGGAAATACCTTAATAAGGAATAAATAACCAACTCGTTTAAATGTTATTGAATTTTGCCTTTTTAATATTTACAAATAAATCGCCAATAGTTAGTATTTTCAAAAATTATTTAACGAATAATAAAATCAACAATTTCCTCTTTCGAAGTAGTATTACGTACGAATCAGTACCGCCGGAACCTAGAAGTTCACGCCCTGTTAGACCCCCAAAATTTTCATTGGGGGTTGGATTTTTCCCCCCAAACGATCCATCCATACTTTTAATTGATTTGCAGGTAGGACTAGCGCGAAACTCGCAAAGCTTTGGGTTAGTTAAAAGAAAATAACCTACCATATATATCGCATAATCTATCCGTATATTATTTGATACGCGGATATGTATAGTTATATGTCCTAAGTAAACTTGTTTGTATAATCTTCATTTGAGTTATAAGATTAACTAAGCCCCCCGGCTGTTATCTTCTCTTCGGCGTCTCTGGTAGCCGTATATTTTTTCAAGTGGTCGTGCACAATTTTATGGGTGTATCATACAAACAAGCAGTACTGTGAGTACGAGTATCCAAAAACTCCCTTTTGTCATTTCCTCATTCAGCGTTTCACTCAACTTTTGCACTAAAATACTCTTTACGATTTGTGCTTTTAACAGGTGGGGGCAACTTCACACTGCTATGCTAGCTACTATCATGCGTAATTAATCTTGGAGCAGGCGTTAGTTGGGTTGCCTATCTCGCGAGCTTTGGACATCAAGAATTTATGTGGCCCACTGTACATGGTCCCCGCTGTTTTGGTTCCCTCTTTCAGAGCATAAAACATATTACGGAGGTTTTAATTTCACAGTAAACTGCAAGATCACATCTTATGTAGCCTTGGGAGTCAAAGGAACGATAACATGTAATTTCATTTGTTGCCATAATCTGTATCTCTACATTTAATAAAAATGGGCTCAGAACTATGTCATTATGAAGATCCGAATTTACTAAAAAAGCTTCACTGTACTGCTTGTAATGTTTATTTTAACCTTTCTTTAAATTTCTTATATATATGCAGGGTATAATGAACTATACTGACAAACTGTAAGAGGTGATTCCTTACATCAAAATATGAGAAAAAGTTCAGATGGACCTATGGCGAAAAATGCTTAGTTTCAGAGCTAGGGCTGTCCAAAATCGCGAAAAAGCTAAATTTCACTACTCCCTGTTTCGAATTCCAGAAACCATGGATGGTGGTTCTTATCAGCGTAAAGAAAGTCACGTATACACAATGCAAAAGTGCATATTTTATCAGTTATCAATAGGAGTAGAAGGCGTTCCCTATAGGGCGTAATTCTCAGATAAGCTCCCAATAGAGTTTTCAGATTCATCCTGATTTCAAAGATGTTCTAAAGTAGGCATGAAGTAAGCCTTGACAACAACGAACATCCAATGCTTCGAAGGGAAGGCGGATATGTTAGGAGGCGGCGGGTCTATACTTTTTTGTGTTTGGAATAACTTATGATGATATGTATTTCGTCACGGTATATTTCACGTTTTCTTCACTTTTAAGCGTGAAAGAAAACACAGCAGCATGCGTCTTCCCGAGTACAAGAGACCCTGCTGCTGACGATCCTTAACACTTCCGACATTGCACTAAAGGATTTCGTATTCAAGGCTTATCGTTTGCCTACTTTGGACCAATTATAAAGTCAGAGCATATCTCAAAATTCGGTAGATGGCATGTCTGGGAATTTCACCCTTCACGGAATACTCTGTACACCCATTGAACATTAATGAAATATTCATTTTTGGATTGCGTATGCGTGACTTCATTTACGCTGATAAGGACCATAATCTACAGTCTCTCGAATTCAAAATAGGGCCTCTTGAAATTTGGCTTTTTCGCGATTTTCTACAGCCCTGGCTCCGAAACTATGCACTTTTCGCCATAGGTCCATATCAACTTTTTCTCTTATTTTGATGTAGCGAATCACCTCTTACAATTTGTCAGTAAAGTTCATTAACACCCTGTATATATATCCCTGTATATATATATATATATTTGTGTGGAACATTTTCTTGTTGATAACTTTCCTGTTATCTTCTGCCTAGAAACTCCCAAACGCTTCCCTCATTTCTAGGAAGAGCAAATGTGGTTCTTTCAGTGCTTGTCTTCCTTAGCTTAAAGGAAAATATTATAAAACATTAAAATGAAAATTAAAGAAGTAATAAAAGTAGCGAAAAAAGCGAAATAGTGCAAATTAAATCTGGGGAAGAATCAAATTACAAACAATATCAAAGTTTTCAGAAGGGAAAATAAAAACAAGTAATTTGACGTTGAGTATTCCATAGAGATAAAAGACCGAACTAAGCAGGAAGTAGCTTCCTAAACTCAGCACAAGGTACATGCATAATAGAACAAGGAACAAAAAGAAAACGTATTCAAAGAAATAAGCCACAAACGCAAAATAAAAGAAACCAACATAAAAGTTGGTCTAAAAGGAAATCGAAAGGTTAAATTAAAAACATATGTACTTTCTATTCAATATTTTGCTATTGTAAAACATTCATAATTTGGTCTAAAAGGAAAACGAAATGTTAAATTAAAAACATAGGTACTTCCTATTCAATATTTTGCCATTGTAAAACATTCATGGCGTAATCTTCTTTACAGTAGAAGAAAGAGAATACTTGTAAGTTAATGCAATTCAGGAAACAGATTTTCGTGGTAACAAAGTGCAAGGTCATGTAAAAACTAACAGTGTGAACCAGAAATGAAAGAAATAAATCTTTTTTTTTTTTTTTTTTTTTAAGAAAAGGTATTAAAGGGTATACTTTCAACCTTATTGAGAACTGAATAGAATTATTTCCACTTCTATGAAGCGAAAGAAATGAAATGCAGTCATTGAACAAATAAGGATGTTTGAAATCTCATATTTCTAGATCATATTTCTACAGCACGTGTCCTCTGTGATGTGAAACTTTCACAGATGATAGATATTTAAATCTTTGATTAGTTTGACTATTAGTAGTAGGGTAAAATTAGAGATTGACCCGGAAGAAAATACTATTGAAATAATCTTTGGGATATGAGATCAGGTGGCTATGAATTAATTAACCAGAGAATGCTAAAACCTGGAAGTTTGCGAAATTCGAGATATTCCGGGTTGAAGTTATAACTCAAAATTGCGTTTTGAAACAAATGCTGCTATTGAAATAATACCAGTTAGTACACACAAAAGTTGTTTTATGCATGTAATGCAATATATATTTCGTCCGTAATAAGACAGTGGTAATTTATAGTCAAAATGTGTTGAAATTTCAATACTGATACAGATGGTTATACACAGGATGACTCAAAAGTTCGGCACGATAATACAAATGGGTAAAATATGCATCTAAGCCGCGAGGTAAACATGGATAAGAATAAAAGTTGCATATTTTCAAACTTTTTGTACAAAGAAAGTCTCCCTAGCCCTTTCCCCATATTGCCCATGAGTCAACTTAAAAATTATAATTGTTGTTTTCTGATTTCTTACTGTAAAAATAATTAAAATATATCTTTATGAATTCCCATTGCAGTGTACTTTATATTCCATAACCTGTTTTTACCCTGTATGAATTTTTTATTATTTTATTTAAACACAAAAAACTTCTTTGAATTCTCTTATAACTTTATGTTTCGTTAATTTCAATGTTTCGTTTCTTGTTTCTGAGCCTTGTATGCAAGTAGCTGCAACCCAATCGTCAGTTATTATTTATTTTGTCTGTGAAGTTATTTTCTATATGCTATCTTTATTGCATTCCTGGCCAGTATTTATTCCTCCTTCTCCTCTGTACATGCGAGTTCTAATGACGTGTTTCGTGTTCGGTTCACTAATAAAACAAATTTTGATTATTTTTCTTGCTAGAGGCTTCTAAGTTTAATTGTGTATTTACTTTAATATAAGCACTACTTTTTTATGAATTCTTATTGTTACATCACATACTTTTTTTTTACATTATACACAGTACTCATACGCATTCACACACGTCCCCATGCGTTGTTTGCGGATTCGTTCACGAATTCAGAGTTTACGGTACGCACACTTCAGTGCTTACCGACGAATATTAGCACAATGTTTGATTGTGAATTTAAGGGCATTTTTTCATGTTTCTTTTCTAATTGGAAGCTTTAATCGCATCTACGGAAATTCTTATGCTTTCACGACGATTAGTGCAGCCATCGCCATAGCACTATCGACATGCAGACATAATTTAATCTATGTATTCTGCAGGAGCAGCTCGTGCTACTACATAATTCTCTTCCCAGTGCTTTGCACTGACAACGTACAATTTTTAAGATGGAATCAGGTGCTGGAGGTTCATCAGTAGTTTCCGGATGAAGATGCTGACCTTTGAGTACCCAACCCCATTCAAGAGGATCTATTTCTGTCGTTGATAAAGTTTTCCATTGTTGTACTCGCATGTAAGTTCTTAACGAATTTAAAATGCACGGCTCGGGGTGGGAGCTACTCGGGAACTGGTCTCGACGCTACTGCTGTTATTCGCATGTAGGTTGTGAACGAACTAGAGGGTTGTGTACCGCCATACAGAATAACGAAGAATTGCTTGCATTCTTTTGAGATTGAATCCACTAACAAATTATCTGAAAGAAATACTTCTGTACATTCTTGAGCGGTAACATTCTTTTGAATTGTCTTCAGAACATTTGCCTTTTCTTGTTTGTGAGGTGCTGACATTGTATCACACCCGCTAATTGCATGAATAAACATGAGATGCCTGCAAACTAATGGTCCAATGTTATGCTGGATACTTCTAATATCGTAGAGTGGTTTCTGTTCATGCCTCGTTTCCTTTGCAAGTGGTTTCATGAAAATTTTACCCACGGAATCATCAGCATGATACAGCAGCATCACCAGTACATCCGTGTCTTCCGCCACAACTGTAACTTGTTCCTTCTAACGATGCGTGTTATCAAGAGTAGAGGAGGTTTAACTCACGGTTGTGGAATGACACAAAATACGTGGGATACATGGATTCAATGCATACATATATTTGGAGAGATGCATTCTGCTATGACATCTTTAACTAGAACTGGAAGCCATGCTAATTACACTTGAAATAATTAACGTGTCGTCATCATTCTGTGCTCTGTATATGATGTGATCATTTGCTATCAACCCTGTAGACAACAAATCTGTTAGGTGATTAATGTTCCTTCCGTTTGAGAGGAACGCATGCTGGTTATCGTATGCTGGTGCGCTCAGTGAAATTTTCACTTTGGGTGCTGCAGGATGAATCCTTCGGCGTTCATGATCATGATCTTTGGTGGAGGGATCATTTGGGTACCCGTCAAATACTACTATGCACGGAACATGAAAATGCTGACAAAAATATTTTGCAGTACGACTGAAGCACATCCATCCATAAACCATAATACGTGTCGAATCAACATGCGCCATCAATAACGAATGATTCTGATAGCTCAGGTTCCTCAGATGCCTGCAGTGTAACGCTCTCAAATTCTTTCATAATGAATGAATTAGTGCAGCTTTTGGTGGTGTAAGAGTGCGAGTTCATGTGCGAAATACTGGGATGGTGTGTGCTCGAGCTCAATGAGCGCTAGAAGAGAGTTGAATTGTCGAAATAGTGAATACTATTACCAATGTGAAGTCCTTTTCCTACATATTGTGATGTTTTTGCTTGGTCAGTCTTTAATCTAACGGCATTCCAAGGTTTTCCATCCAGCTTCTGATGTATTCCATTACCAATAACGTCTATATTGTGACAGTTCGCCTTGTCATCAACTCCTGCTATAACGCCAATGGCTATATTGCGCAATGATGAGTCGTATACTGAAAAAGGTTAATGCTTATCAGTCATTATATCATAAGTCTTCGATTACTCTGGTCCCTCTTCATACTTGATGGCAATAGCTCACAATGTTGTGCACTCTGTTGGCGTTCAGTTCCAGTTAAAGTGTAATAGCAGAATGCATCTCCAAATATATGTATACATTGAATCCATGTATCCCACGTATTTTGTGTCATTCCACAACCGTGAGTTAAACCTCCTCTACTCTTGATAACACGCATCGTACTCTGTTCAATTGCAAGTTCCGAGGAATTCCTTCCCAGTTTTCTGATGTTCGACGGATGACATGAGTTCATGGTTTTGAAACTGATCGTATAGGCACAGATGTGTAAATTGGAAGTGCTTCATCATCTGAAGGTATATCCGTCCACACTTAGCATACATATTGTGCCCTTCACAGCACATAGAGGTAGCATGCATCCTACAGCAGTAAATGTTTTATACAGAAGTGAAATAAATTTGTAAAATAAACGTACGAAATAATTCTAGCTATGTAGGGATGTTCCATATATTTTTTACCTATTTTTCCTAGGATGCCTGACTTTTGAATCACCCTGTATAAGGAAAATATCGCAATATAATTACAATTTTCAATTTAATAATTTAAAACATTATTAGAGAGACAAAATAAATATGTAAAATATACACATAAACAATAATTATGGCTATATGAAATGTGTTACATAAATTCAAAGAGCAAAATTTGTTGAAAACTGTGGTCCAAAATTCAAGCACTCATAGAACAATTTTCGCAAAGTGCCATATTTTAGCATTTCGGCTATGAACAGTACCAATACCCATTAACGTTAGAACAAAAAATCATTTCAATAGTATTTAGTTCTGGGTTGTGAGAAATTTTCGGCTATTTTTACCCTACTATAGGGAGTCTTTTCAATGTCAAAATTATCATATATAAGACAATCTACTACTTAAAATGAGATTTCAACCATTTCTTCTGCTTTATATCCGCGCACTTTTGTCACCATCGGATTGCGGATGACTGATCCTAACCGGTTTCAGGATCGGATTCCACCCTGATCTAAAGTTCACAATCAATGAACCCAAATGTCTAAACACGTGGAAAAACATGAAAGTTACAGAATACTTTTATTTTTTCTAGACATATATTAAAGCTTACTTCGGAAAACATTAGTTCAATGGTAGAGTTCCTATCTCTAATTTGAGGAGTTGCATGTCAAAGAGAGGGAGGGAATGCAGTTCCATGTCACGTAACATTGTAGTAGACAAGATTGTACAGTCACCATCAAAAGTTCCTATTTACTTTCATACGGAAAGGAAGGGATAGAGAATGTGGTGAAAGCTTCAACAAAGGAACAAAACCAACTAGATAAATAGCAAGTAGCAGTGCCACGTGTACACCACGCAAATAAGTTTGGTTTACATGGCGTGATGTTTCTCAATTTATTTCGCAACCATAGTAGTAAATTTCTACTACCTACGGTTTTAGTAGATAGATTAGAGTTGAGATGAAATGTGCTCTTGGAACGCTTACTTGATTGTAGAAAACAGCTTCTTCTTACCAATTCCATCTTTGTTCTATAGTGACGAACATTACATGAAGTCCTTCATTCTTGGCACTTCCGGTTTGAATAAAGGCTTAAGGGAGGAGATGGTACTTATTCTTAGATAGCAAAATAGATGAAAAAAACAGTTCTCACTCTTTTCGGTTTTGCTCCATGTGGATCAATTTTGAAATCAAAAGTTGTAGTAGATTTTAACAGTTTCAGTTTTGTTACTGAGTTAAGGATGGAAATGAAATATATTATTTGAAATCGACTGCAGGAAACGCCGTTCATTATCGTTTCTACTCTGCAGTGATCAACATTAAAATAGGAAATGTTAATTTCTACCATTTTCGGTCGGTGAATCATCTCAATGAAAGAACTCGAGTATTAACTTTTACTGTGTGCGCAAGGAAAGGTGGCTTCTGACAGTTGGGTAGAGCACATGGAATATTGAAGGCGCTGTTGCCAGAGGCTCAGCACCAGAGACAACAGATCTGGCGGCAAACTTAAGACATTTAATAAGTCGTCTCAACTACCAGCAACAGCGCGGTCAGTGACCTTCGCTGCCTAGCAACAGCGTGAAAGAATACTGCTGTGATTGGCTAACAATTCTCCCTCTCGTTTTGTTTACAACATGTGCAGCTATCTGTCAGAGGCCACCTTTCAGTAACTCGATCAACGTGACCAGAATTGATTGTGAGCCATCAAGTACTTCTTAAAAGCATTTTTGCCTCCGGTACGATCGAACACACTTTTCTTGTCTAGCAAATACACGGGCATATATTCTCTGTCTCCCGGCCGAACAGGCGATATTTGGTACTTAACTAAATATAACCACATTGTATACTTGTACAGGCATAAAAATAATGTAATAAGCGTGAATGTTAATAAATAATTACCAAACTTTAAGAGTTACGACACCACAAAACTATTAGTCTTTTTACTAATCTGTGGACAAACTAATAGTGCAGGACAAAATTGAGAATCGAACTATTATTATTAATTTCACCGTTTTGACGTTATGATAACTGGATTTTGAGACATATCCAGCAACTCAATCTGACTTTCAATAATTTTTATATTTCTAGGTAACAATGACTTTTCATAATGCTAACTATGGAAGCTGGATGAGCAATAGAATGTACTGATCTTGTTTCTACATCTACAGGAAATTTCTCCATTTCATTTTCTATATTTAAAGGAACCTAGATTAATTCTTGATTCATTTTCTGATTCTTGATGCATCGTTCCTTATATGTAACTACTGTATTTAAACACACATCTGTTGACAGGTTTAATGCAGGGATGCATATTGTATAAACTTTGTGTGTTAGTCATATTTAAGGTTGTACCCTGAATATTTGGGTTTGCTGGTACCGAATTCTGTGGGAAGCTGCAGTGGAATCATCTTCGAAACCCATGCTGCTCTGCATTCCACACAGTTTGTTCGGCAGCTTCAGAAATTTACCAACTTTGATACATTTCAGGAGCGAGTGAACGTTGACGGTATAAATTATTTGGATCTGTTTCTCTAAAATTCCTTCCTTTTCTATGAATTTCCTCCACAGCTTTTTTGTGAATTATAACTATTCTGTCTATTATTTTCCATATTCCCTTTAAAATTACCGAAACCATTTTCTCTATTAAAATATCTTCCATCCTAGTTAGGATAAAAATTAGAAGGTCTGTTTTGCCGTGTTATTTGAATATTTGTTTCTTCGTACTGTATTTGTGTCCCTTCACTGTCTTATATTTTTAATATTATATTTTCTAATTGTTTGTGAATCTTTTCCATTATTTATGCTATTTTGGCAGCTCTTGATCTCTCCGTTTCCGCCAAATAAATTTATTTTGCGTCTCATTCTGTTTCATCGTTTTTTCGTACTGTGCAGTAGCTTTAATACTTTGGTGTGTGTGCTTATTATCTGGCGAAGCAACTTCTTCCTTTTCACAGTCTGATGAATGCGAATCACTTGACTTAGACTATGATTTGGAGTGTTATATGTTTCTGCGTAGTTCTCTTTTCATTGAAAAATTCAATCTCGTGTGCCCAGATAACTAAACAAATGCAGCTTAGATGAAGACCGATTAGTATCAAGATTATTAAATGCCTAAATAAATTCGTCCGAGGTACCTACCTGCTCAATTCCTTTGCGTTTCAAATAGTAAGATCTCAATCCATTTGTTAACATGGAAATAATTTGAGTCTCAGTTAAGGTGGATATTCTTTCGTCAACAAAATCTAACACATCATTATGCAACTTTTGGCGTACGGGTGATTTTGAAATTGCTTTCAATTTATAAATACCCTTAATCGTTCTCTTTGATTGTCTGAAAAGCACGTTATTACGAGATCCTTATCGTCTTCTGAAGACAATTTATCTAATTTTATTGTGTCGTCAAACGCTTCAAATAATTGCTGCATTGTTATTTCTTTGGGTTTACGATAGCATTTCAAAAGTTTACAATAGGTCTTTAGTTTTGGTTTGGCGCTCCTGAATGGGTTGAAGCTTAATAGGATGCATTGGACTAGTTATGATTTTCCCCTTGTCTATTGTTAAGGGAAGAAGAGTATGGTGTCACCATGTCGGATCTTAGTTTCATAAGATTCAACAACTAAGCAGATTATGGTTTACCCAACATTGTAAGGGTCGTCAAGTCTAGGAGGCTTAGGTGGGCGGGTCATGTAGCTAGAATGGAAGAAAGTAGAAACGCTTTCAAAGTCTTGACAGGAAGACCAATCGGAAAACGACCATTAGGAAGACCTAGGCGCAGATGGGAGGACAATATTAAGATGGATCTCGCAGAGATTGGAATACAAAGTAGAAACTGGATGCAGTTAGCTAAGAATAGAAATCAGTGGAGAGCTTTTGTGAACGCGGCATTGAACCTCCGGGTTCCATAGGCCATAGAGTTATATATATATATATATATATATATATATATATATATATATATATATATATATATCAGGGCCGGATTTTGGGGTGCACGTGCACCCTCCTTCGTTGTAAATATACACTATCTAGAATGTGAAGCTAGCAGTGAAATACCAACACTTCCCAAAACTTTCCGTTTGAAGCTTAAACGAAAGAGGAGTTTGCAAAATCAGTGGTTTAAGTCGATTTTATGAAGGTTGAAGGAAAAGGATTCACCAAGAAAAGCAATACAACATTTTTTATTGAGTAGAAAAAGAAAACAGAAGCCAGGAGGAGAGAAGAACAAATTTCCCTGTATATCACTTGTGACTCTCTTTAAAATACTCCCCCTTTCCGTTCAATGTATCAGCGTTGTCAGGTGTAAAGAATATTGTCACATGTCACTTTGAAGAGTTTCAATAAGACTGGTTATTTTGGTAGTTATGGTGCACTCCTCTCAGAAAATCCTGTATCCGACCCTGATAGTCTGTTACAAAATAACTGTACCACCTAAGAAAAATCGATACATTTTGCGAATTGTTATATATATATATATATTATGAGGAATATTAATTGCAACGGTTTCAAATTATTTCTCATACATCGTTTGGTGTTTTATCTACTACATATATAGAGAGACAAGAGATTCAAATGCAATATATTACATAATAATAAGTTACAAATAGCCATTATTATAAAAAGCACGAACATATTTCTTTTCATGCACTTTGTATGAACGCTTGTTAACATCTCATTATAGAACAAGAAATGGATGCTAGATATTTTGAATAGTACTGTAAAGTGTATAAAAGCCATGACTGTATATACCTCATTTAGAACTTTGTATATTTCCCATGTGCCACTTACAGTGCTGGCACCTATTTGGCATGTTGTGTATGAGAGACTGGCAGAAGAATACGTCTATCTCATAGAAACAACTTGCACCAGAGCTTCAATAAGCTTTTTTCTTGTTTGGAATGCATTTCCCTGAAAGTTTGTGGGATATGATATGCCATAACTTTTCAATAGGATTCATGTCTGAAGAGTTAGGTGGCCACCACAACCTTTAGATATGCGTGTCTGAAAACCACTTCTTAACCACAGCAGCTCTATGACAGGGCACATTATCATCTTGAAATATGAAGTAATTTAAGTTTTTGCCTGAAAAATGATCCCGTGCTGTTAATAGAAGTTTACGGTTTAAAATGTCCCTACAATACTGTGCATTAACGGACCTGTTGCAAATTTTTAGTCTTCCGACACCTTTGGAGATAAAAGAGCTCCACACCATTACACTCTCACCAAACTTCTCTGACGGTGATATACAGTCGCTATTAAGTCCTTCCCTACTTCTCATCCATACTCGGACGCCACTGTCGTTCTCAAGCACCCCACGCTTCGTACATGCAAGAAAGTATTTCTTGGCTCTTACGTGACTTGTTTAAGTATCGGCTTTTTTCTAGGTGTTTTCTTCCGAATTCCTTGTTCCTTTAGCCGTCTAACAACTGTCACGTAGCTCTAACTGTAACTCTAACACCAATATCATCGGATACAGTTTGAGCAGTTTTCCGTGAAGAAGATACTCTGCTTATCAGAACAAGGACCTTTATTTTTCTGTCAGTCTGAGGGCTTGTTTTTTGCTTTTTTCTACATTTGTCTCTCAAAGAGGACCTATTATACATTGTTTGCTTTTCAATAACTCTACCTACCATTGTATGATCCAGCTCAAGTTGCGAAATGCCAGGATGATACAACGCCAGTATCTTCCATTATTTACGAGACAATGTGTCGTTCAGCACATTACCCATTTTAGTACATAATCAGACTAACTATTGAGGAACAATCACAAAGCACAAAATATCATAAACAGATCATAAACAACAACTCGCAGGTACAAAAGTCACGTATGGAACAAATTTTCATTAACAACGATCTTCGGATCACCTTTTACTTGAGCATAGTAAGGCAGCTATTTGCATAGTGAATGCACTGCCACCTGTTTAGCAAAGAGCACACAAAATCCATGAGCAGTAATAAACAAAAATATATCAAAATGCAATGGCTAACAATTGTATGATACGTTAAGCCAATTTAGAGACAAAATTAATTAACGGTTTTCTAAGAGAAATTAAAACATTGAAATTTTAGCAGATGGTGCAGTTATTTTGTAACAGACTGTATATATATGCTAAAATCTCATGTAGTTTATTTATTATTATTTTTTCTAACTAAAGAATTCTCTTTCCTTCACGACTATCATTGTAGTATAAAAAACCTTTATTCTCCAATTTTCTCTGTCTATTCACTTCCTGTTTAATGCTTCTAGACATTCCCTTTCCTTTCCTTCAAAAACAACTTTATATGGCGAATAAGCAGTTCAAGCATAATAACAAGATATGTTAATATACATATATATGCTTTATATTAGACCGTTTTATGCGCTACACAATTTTCTTGCAGGAATGGTATGTGCATACTCAGCTAAATACATTATTAGCACCATCTTGGAAAATAACTAATCCAGTATTATAGTTATACTCAAAGTATGAAATTTATATATTTTCTTTTGATTATCTTCAACGTTGGATCAAATAAATATTCCTTGCTATACCAATGGCTTCGGGATCGATCTCAATTTAGGGCAATATAACATGCTAACAATAGTACAAGAATGGGCGTAGGTCACAAATTCGTTCGTAGCTCAAATAATTTTACGTTAATTGCTCATAATATGGAGAGGTGGCAATGTTCACTTTGATATACCCGGTATATGAATTACTAAAATTAGTATTACACAAGATATTTGAACATTAAATGAATAATATAAATAAGACAATGAAATAACATTAGGTTAGGCTACATTTCATATTTGTTACTGAGTTCTCTTGTTCTAGAATAGTATGTTTTTACCAACAAAGACACTGTTCTAATGAGAATATTAATCTAATGTTATGAGTCGGACTTGTTCGCTAATCCATCAGTGCTAGTCAAATAGAAGATTGTGCTCATTAATATCATTGTAGTTGAAGACATTGATATGAATCTTATCACGGTTATTAATCGATTGTCGTTGGCTAAGGTTCTCTTGTGTTCGTTGTGTCCATATTTCCATCACTGTCTTTGGGGCATACTCTGCAGATAATCAATTTTGTGGTACGAGAAGCTACCTTTCAGTAGGCTGACCATCCGACTCAGCTCGAATATCCGTCTATTTATATTGCACAAATTGACATAGAAAAGTCATGATGACACCTATCCATATTTTTAGGTCCATATATTTGCATTCCAGTAGCCTAATAATGTGGGAATGTTTCTCCAAATGTACTACTCGGAGGACCGAGGGGAGTATTACTGGACTCACATACACACCAAGCGTGGACGCATTCCGATAAGTTCTTTCCGATGTTGCAGTTTTCATGAAGAGCAGTGTGTGTATGTTTCGGACTAATAATCAGAACAATATACACAGAACAATGGACTTCACAGTAAATTGATTATGGTCTAGTCATCTAATAATACAGTTTCATTTCGTTTATGAAATGTTACGAGGTATATACGGAAGAGATAATGATGTAACAAATCAGTGGTTCCAATCTTGGACATGTCAAAGGTAAGTAAGTGGAACACATGTCACTTTAAGATAGTACTGTATAAAAAATATAAATAATTATTTAATACATATCTACCTGAAATCAAACACATAAGTGACGCATTGTTGTAGAGCACTGAGTACAACATGAATTGATTGGAGTTTAACGTGCATTTCCAGCACCGAGGCTATAGAAGAAACCAGATCTTCTTTGTAATGTGCTATCCAAACAATTACTCACGATTTTATCCTATACGAGTACCCTCAATGGGGATTGAATTCTTAATTGATGGTATGGAAAGCTTTCCCGTTAGTCACTGGGCCACAATTGGGGATGAGTAGGGTATGAATAGGGCATATAGTATAATGTATTAGCAAAGATGAGCTTCAAGTAAAGGAGTCCGGGAAAGTATTCAATACATAATAGGGTGTATCGAAAAAAACTTTTTTTCGAAATCCGGTTACGGCTAGTGCGGATTTTTGGCCAAATGGCATCAATAAAACGTATAAAAAATTTCAACTCGATCAGACAACTCCTTCTGCTGCCGAGTAGAACCCAAATATTAGAAAAATCAACAAAAGATTCACTTTTCAACTGATTTTCCAAAAAAATATTTTTTAAATATTTCCTATATTTTACGGTTGTTTAAATTATTGAAATAGCATTGGAAAGGAGAAATAAATACATAAAAAATTTATTACGGTTATTTCTGTACACCACAAGCATAAAAACCTAGTTAAATAATTATAAAAATGCACTGATTTTCAGGCGTATCGTACAATTAAATTTTAATATAAAATTATTGAAGTCTCTTGAATAACGAAGAAAACACTTTAGTGCTAAATTCTAAGAGCAGTAATAGTATAAATAATTTGTTCCCAATGCCGTATGCATCTGCTTATCACACTAGATCACCTGCCGCCCACCTCTCCCCGAACGCCTCTTCTCTTGTACTTGCCCAGCTGAAAGGATCGGTCTTATCAGTCGCCAGTAGTCAACCAGCTGTGTCGAACGTGATTGTCGCTGCTTGAGTTATTTATTAGTGCTGTAGGAAATTTTAACTAAATAATTTGTTTTCGTATGAAGTGCAGTATATAGAAGTGAGAACAGTGTTTCAGTTGTGTTAAGTACTTTTCATTAGGAAGAGAGTGACAGATACGCTGACGTTATGGCATCGACAAGTTTGTTACGGTCTGACGTTAGGAATAGCATTATTGGGACACCCAAGGAATTGGGTAGAACACAGCTACCAACCGTTGAAATGTATTGAGACAATACCTATGGGAGCGAGAAGAAAAAATGAGATTTTTTTTCCGGAAAGAGCCTTCAACAAAGGATTTATCTTCTATCGTCGCCAGGAAGATTGTAGAAAATTCAGATTACGCCTCAAATTTGTGGTTCTTTGATCTAGAAGAAAAGGCACCTCTAGCACTGGCACTTTTCTTCGTTTTTCGCAGTTGCATGCAAGAGGATCGGAACACTTACAAAAGGCTATATCAAATGAAATATTTTTGGCAGACTGTTGAAAATCAGCAATTCGTTTCGCACAAGTTTGGAAACCGGACTTTCCTGAGTTTTGCAAGTACGGACAATATTATAGTACTTCAATATCATTGCAACAATCCTTCTCACACTGAAAATTGCTTCGCCGCTGATTGAGGCGTAATCTCAATTTTCTACAATATTCCTGGCGAAGATAGAAGATAAATCCTTTGTTGAAGACTCTTTCCGGGATCCCGAAATTCTCACATTTTCTTCTCGCTCCCATACAAGTAGGTATTTCTCAATACATTTCAACGGTTGGTAGCTGTGTTCTACCCAATTCCTTGGGTGTCCCAATAATGCTATTCCTAACGTCAGACCGTAACAAACTTGTCGATTCCATAACGTCAGCTATCTGTCACTCTCTTCCTAATAAAAAGTACTTAACACAACTGAAACACTGTTCTCACTTCTACATACTGCACTTCATACGAAAACAAATTATTTAGTTAAAATTTCCTACAGCACTAATAAATAACTCAAGCAGCGACAATCACGTTCGACACAGCTGGTTGACTACTGGCGACTGATAAGACCGATCCTTTCAGCTGGGCAAGTATAAGAGAAGAGGCGTTCGGGGAGAGGTGGGCGGCAGGTGATCTAGTGTGATAAGCAGATGCATACGGCATTGGGAACAAATTATTTATACTATTACTGCTCTTAGAATTTAGCACTAAAGTGTTTTCTTTGTTATTCAAGAGACTTCAATAATTTTATATTAAAATTTAATTGTACGATACGCCTGAACATCAGTGCATTTTTTATAAATATTTAACTAGGTTTTTATGCTTGTGGTGTACAGAAATAACCGTAATAAATTTTTTTATGTATTTATTTCTCCTTTCCAATGCTATTTCAATAATTTAAACGACCGTAAAATATAGGAAATATTTTAAAAATATTTTTTGGAAAATCAGTTGTAAAGTGAATCTTTTGTTGATTTTTCTAATATTTGGGTTCTACTCGGCAGCAGAAGGAGTTGTCTGATCGAGTTGAAATTTTTTATACGTTTCATTGATGCCATTTGGCCAAAAATGCACACTAGCCGTAACCGGATTTCGAAAAAAAGTTTTTTTCGATACACCCTAATACATAATATGCCATCAAGGCCATACGAATAAACAGATAAAGATGTGTAAAAAGACAGAATATGTGAAAATTTGTGGGAGAGGATTCTAACTCACAGTAACTTTATTGATAGAGCAATAATTAGAGAAATAATGTGAAAGGCAGCGAAAAGTGGAAATATTTGAAACAACGTAACGAGTTTCTATCAGTTGAGTCAACATGCTTATGTGTGTGATCTGTCTGTCTGCGATTTCTATGTTAACTTGAATAAAATTCATTATATTTTAATGAGCATTAACGCGTATTTTCTTCGAGGGTTTGAAAATATTGTTTATAGCTAATATCTGTCATGAATAGGAAGACAAAATGGAAATAAAATACAGTTTAAGTTTTCGTATATGTACCCAAAACAGGCCATGATAACTTTCGTCAAATATACGTAGTCAGGGCCGGATGCAGTATTTTCTGAGGGGGTGCACCATAACTATCACAATAACCAGTCTCATGGAAACTCTTTAAAATAACATGTGACAATATTCTTTACACCTGACAACGCTCATATATAGAACGGGGGGGGGGAGTATTTTACATTGGGTCGCAAGTGATATGCAGGGGAAAATGTTCTCTCCTCCTAGCTTCTGTTTTCTTCCCTACTTGAAGGGGGGCGCGGTGGCTCAGTGGTAGAGCGTTCACCTCCAGTGCTTGGGGTCCCTGGTTCGATCCCAGTTCGCGCCGTGTGGACTTTGTGGTGGACAAACACCGTGCTCGTGGGTTTTCTCGGGGTTCTCCCATTTCCTCCCACTTTCTTCATTCCACCATTTCACTCATTTCTCATTATCACCGTCTCCTTTAGCCTAACCGGCATAACCGTGGGACGTTAAACTTAAAGATTTCATTTCATTTCTTCCCTACTTGATAAGTGTTAATTTGCTTTGCTTGGTGATTTTTTTTTCTTCAACCTTTAGAAAATCGATTTAAACTATTGCTTTTCCAAACTCTCTTTTAAGCTCCAAACGGAAAATTTCGGAAAATGTTGCTATTTTCACTGCTAGTTTCTCATTTTATATAGTGCATATTTACAACGAAGATGGGTGCACGTGCACCGGTGCACCCCCTATATCCAGCCCTGCGTAGTATATATATATAGTCGAGTTGATGCAATACGATATATATTTACTAAGGTTACTCAATCATCTTACATTCTTTGAGGTAGAAACTAATCAAGTACAAGGGAAGCAAAAGGAGTTAAGCCCTTACAATATGTTTCTTTCTCGCACATATATTATGAGATAAGATAATTATCTTTTGTAATAAATTGGTTGTTGGTTGGTTGTTTCTTTTGTGATAAATTGGCAACAGTGTAAAACTAGGGTGAAAAAGTTTGACTCAATTCTTACAAAAAACACTGACAAATTTCCGACAAAGAAGCAAACACAATGACGTTATACAGACAGTTGTTTTTCTGCTATATACTAAATAGCTCCAGATTTTGTTTTAACTTTCAAACACTGATAGTAAAATAAGAAGAAACAGTTTTCAGTGTGGTACGTACCTTTTCGACATCTGTAGCATTCAGTTTTCAAGGGATCCAAATTCACTTCTAGCTTAAGTTCGTCGCCAAGACTGTGACTACTATTGCCAGCACAGTAGTTTAAATTTTCGTAGTTCCACTTCAAGCTGGTACACAAAGAAACAAAATAGATACTGGCGTTTGATTTTTGTTAAATCACCAATGTTGCTTGATGACACGTGATAAAGGTCTGATGTCCACAGGGTGCGAATTAAAGGGCATTTCACAGAAGGGATAAAGTGTACGTCCCATAAAATTTACATGGGGAAATTGAAGATATTTTGGGAGACATTAAGTTCCACAGAGGGAGATTTCACCCCAATTCTCGTGGTAATTCGGACACTGGATATCCGTTGTTAACACGAATACAAATTAACAATATGTGCCCTATGGGTTCATATTAAGAACTGTTTTCGGATAAAAATGTATTCAAGCTTGTTTCTGCATTATTCAGCGCATAAGCCCATATATTTCTGCACGGCTGGTTGGAATTTTAAAATGGGTGCAGCGTTAGAGCAAAACGGTTTTCAGATTTGAATTCCGTATGACAAATTGCATTAGAAAAAGTAAATATCATGTCAGATATCCACAGGTAGTTTTTCAGTGTAATTATATTTTTCAAGAAACCTTTCATTAAAAAAAAAAAACATGAAAGATGGTGGTGTATAGCTGATCATTCTCATTATTGGAAGATGTAATCAGCAGAGGAAAATGAGCTGAATATACCCCTTTAAAATGTTCTATAATAAATTTTATTAAAAACCTATTCGATTTTCAAGAAACATAGTCTGTAGTTTTTTTTTTTTTTTTTAGATTAATGATTTCCTTATTGCTTGGGGTAGGACTTAGGAATAGGAACATGTAACAGGATTTTCCTTGATATAAGGCATAATACTTAGGATTGAAGTAGTTACGGAGAAAGAGTTGCATACACCTCACCTTAATAATAATAATAATAATAATAATAATAATAATAATAATAATAATAATAATAATAATAATAATAATAATAATAATAATAATAATAATAATAATAATAATAATAATAATAATAATAATATAATTTAACATAAATTACCATATTTTCATATATCATAAACTGTATTTTGTTTCATGATTCCCGATAGGATCTATTACTTGAGATTTAAACACTTAGAAAACAATGGTTACATCTAATTAAAGAAAATACGTTCTAAAGGTGTTCTGAAACTTATTAAAATATATTTAAGAGTTAATGTTATTTGTTTGGGTTGATATTGATCGAGGCTAAAGCTGTTATATCATTCTTCTTAAAAATATAATTTTGCCTTAAAACGGTAGTGATCTGCATTATGTAATTCTATAATGAAGATCACCATAAGGTATTCTTTCTCTAGGCTAAGAATATTTAGATCAGAAAGATAAGACATAAGAATTACGTAAATCGTTTGTCGCGAGGTTTCTTCTGATTACTTCCGTAATTATCGGTTTATTTATTAAAAGCATAACATATTTGTACGACATTATGAATTTCAGCCGAGAGCAGAATATGACAGTTTTAATGGGAACTATGAAATGATACGAGATAATGTAAAATAACTTGAGAAAACCAACATAGTATTATTTGACCACTCTATAAAATACGTAATATCAACTGCGGTAAATTGAATCTTTATGTTTCCTACAAGAACAAGAGCTCAGAGAATAAGGCAATTAAATTTTAAAGTGAGTTTGAAATTTATTGTATTCTCATAGTGAAACAAGCTTTCTCACTTTTCTAGATGGTCGAATAACTTCTGGACAATTCAAACTAAATATTGGTTCTCGTTTGCAATTCAATTTGTAAAAGACAGTTGTTATTGAACAATGGAACATAAAAGTTGACCTTAGAATTGTTTAAAACAGATTTTTTGAAAATTTTGACAAGTTAATTTTTTAATTGAAAAATATTTCTACTATCATACCTTAATTAGCTTACTGGTAGTTTTGTTGACAGTTCTATAGAGTTGTAAAGACTCCCTAAATTAATTCAATGATTCCATTAAAATGGCATTACGTTGGTGAGACATCAGTTCTCTCTGCGAGAGGTTAAATGAATTAAAGGATATGTAGATTTTATTAAGATATTCCTAATGTAAAGCCCGGAGTTACCCGGTAAGTAGTATCACAGTCGATTTTCCTAAACCGGTTGTTAATACTGTCTTCCTCTTTAGATTCAGTACTTAGGAAAGAAAAGAAAACTCTAGCATTATTTTTGTGAAACTAGTACATATTCTTTTCTTTCTGGATTTTAAAAAGACTACGATTAAGACATGCTTTAGTTGATGCACGATGTTTTAATTTTCTACTCCATGTCATCAATAAAATTATAACTGTGCCCATGTACAGATACTAATGTTATTGTTAACTAATAATAATGATAATAATATACAAATACATAATGATATAAATCTAACCATATTTAGTAATAATATTAAATCAACATAGTATACGGTACTAATCACAGAATCGGCCGGGTGCACAGTGGCTCAGCAGTAAATCGTTCATCTCTGGTTCTAAGAATCTCTGGTTCGATCCCACGCAAACTAAGCTTGTAATAGAAACATTGAGTTCGTAGATTTTTTTGGGTTTTCTCGTTTCCTCCCACTTTCTCGTTCCGTCAATTAATTCATTGAAATTCACTTTAATTGATCACCTCTCTGTCCTATAACTTAAAGAATATACCATTGGGATATAAAACTGAAATATTCCATTTCGTGTCATGGAACTGGTTATTAAATGATTCGAATAACACTATGAAGGCTGTATGTTTATATTTATTTCATTTTTTCTAATGTTGAATACCTAGTTAATTTTGTTAAAGGAGAACACTGTGTAATGCTCCATAAATTATGATTAGGGCCCATTATAAACGATATATTTTATAGTTGTTTGTTCACAATTCAAATGAGGTTTATGCTCATTGCTGTTATGATGTCCATTTTATTAATACTATTACATTGTTTATCTTATACAGTAGTAGCATTTTTACAAGTTGTAAATTAGTACTAAGTACTTCGCACGAGAAGTTTCTCATCTCTATGAACTCCAATCCCCTAGTCTCTAAGTAATTAATTCTTAAATAATAATAATAATAATAATAATAATAATAATAATAATAATAATAATAATAATAATAATAATAATAATAATAATAATAAACGTTATGTCGAAATGAAAGTAAGTTGCCACTATTAATGATAAAATTTACTTGTTATGTCAAAACTTAGGTAATCTGCTTTGAATAGTTAAATACACGAACTTCTAGATTTAATTTTCGTTAATTGTATTATCAAAGAATTGGGAATTTGCTGTCAATTTTAGTAGTTGTGATAAGAAAGAAAATGTCGTTCTAAGTAGCTCTTGTCCCTATAGTGCCGGTATGTCGCTAACTTTATGACTAAAATCTAAGTAACCAAACTCTACAATTTATATGCATGAGGTCCCGGGTTCAAACCATGCTCCCGTCAAGTGAACTTTGTGGTGGACAAACACCGTGTGCGCGGGTTTCCTCGGAGTTCTCCCGTTTCTTCTCACTTTCTTCATTCCACCATCTCATTCATTACTCATCATCCCTGTCACCTTTAGCCTAGCCGGCATAACTGTGGGACTCAAAATTCAAAGATTTCATTTCATTGTTTTTCTGCAATTTATACGATTATAACTGGCGAATTTTGCTTCATACCCATACTACAATAATATGTATTTAAATTGAATAAAATATCAGAGGCATTGAAATACCAAAATTAAAGACCTGTTTCCTATTTAGGCTTATTTGTAGCACCCTAATTCACCTTATAGAATCTTCTTTTAATCTGATCACTATATGTGTATAAAGAAGTGGCAGAACAATAGGAGTTTCAACGAAATATCGTATGTCAAAGTTTTATCATCAACAGGGGAAAAATTGTTAGTACGACGCTAAATAGATATAAAAGAGAATATATAAAATAAATATATTTAACGTAGACAATGAAAGATATGAATGCTGAGGAAGCACCTGTTTAGTTAACAGCTACACTTTGTTGTGCCTGCTGTAATTTAGAAATTTTTCTTACGCTGAAGTCAAATATACATATGAAAGTGTGTTGAACGTTTTCGGAAACATTGCTGTAGATATACAGCTAAAAATACAGATGATGTGATCTCGGTGAAATATAATATATATCAATTATGATATAAAATTAGAAAATATTAAATTAGTAAATATTGAGAAAATTCTCTCTTGAAATATTAAAAGCTGTATCTATTTCTTATTCAATTATTTTGACATTTTAACTTCTAAGCTGATGAGTTTCCACATTAATATAGTCTGTTTACTTTACTTGCACCAATTGTACGAGAATCTCGGTATTTGATATGTATGAAATGCATTAAAACAGGATTTCTCAACCCGGGGGGTCGCGAGAGGAATTCATGGGGGCCACGAAGAGATAAATATAATTAGAATCTAATACCAGAGAATATTTTTAAATATTATTTTGAATTTTGTTCTGACAAGCATATATTTTATTTTATACATACTGTTAAGAACAACAAACAATAGGTCTACTAAACATTTTCAACAGGTGCAAAGTTGTTTAAAAATCAGTTTAAATGAAATAGGTACGATATGAAACTAATACAAAATGCACATTGAAATACTAGAAAAGTACAAATGCAACAAAACCTGTGTATTGAAATACAATTAAAATAAAAATCTGGTGAGATAGGTATGTGTGTGAAGGAATAGTCTTTTTTCCAGCAAGGTGACCACAATGAGGGTAGAGTTTTGGTATGAGATTTTATGTTTCCTAATTTTTTAAAAATGTAAACAACTTGGTTTTAACAGGTTTTGGTGATACTGAACACATTCACAACAATGTACCATATTTACAACAATATAAGGTAAGAGATAGTGACTATCTCTCGAAAATTAAAATATTCAATAACTTTTCAAACAACTGTCCAAGTTTTTAAAACCAAAATTAGAAATCACTTTACTTTTTTATCAGATGACTCAAAATTGAGATATAATGTTTCAAAATTTTCAAACGGCCTTCATTTTGAAACAGTATGACAAATCGGATTCGATATTTGTAATATGATTGAACTGATCAAATTTCATTTCAATCCATTCGCTTTTATTGAATTTACTGTATCCACTATATACAAGAGATGGATTTTACTATTATAGAAATAAATGGATATCGTGAAATTTCCACAATAGGCATATTAAAAATCCTACACAAGCTTATTACAAACCAGAAATTATAAAGAGGGTGGTTGGCAAAAGGATGAGATAAAATGGGGGTCCTGATAGGAATTAGGTTGAGAACCACTGTATTAGAAGGATTATGGTCCCATATTACATGGTTGAAGGATTATTTTGAAAACTCAATTTATATTAAAACAATTTATTGTTGTTAAGCAACGTGGCGACCCCAGCAAATTTACAATGATAGAAAGAAAAAAATTCATACTCATACTAATAAAAAATATATAGCCGTGAAAAGAAGTGTCTCAATTCTTGTGTGCAAAAGCATGGTTTAAAAATAAATTAACAGATGATGCTGAGATAAATAGTCTTCCCGTAACTTAATTAACATAAAGGTTCGACAGTTCGAAACCAATCTCAAGAAATTGTTTACTGTAGAATTGTCAAGCCTAAGTCGTAACTCAAATATAACTAATTAATATGTCAGATATATTTAGTAAATGGCCAATAATGGATTCCGTCGAGCATAGCGGGACAACAGTAAACTAAAAAATGTATGTACGAGCTTCTAGTTTCAAGAAATACATTTGCCGTTTAGAGTTGATGCCAATTAGTTACTTGTATCTCTCGCACACATAGACTACAATATACCAGACGACTAATAACCCATTGTATCCGTGCTGTGAATTCTCTTATTCTAGACAGCTAAATGCAGCGTTTCTATAGTATCCCGTCCCCAACTTCTAAAACCACATTTCTCATTGAAGACAAACGTTATGTGAACATCGGTCTCTAATGGTCTTAGTTGCTTCAGTAATTAGTCAACACATCCCAACGCAACTACAAACTATCTCACATTCGTACACAAACACAATAAGGGCCCTGATTTCGCTCCTTCTCCATATACATGAATCTCTCACCTCATCCCACTACACAATCTCTTCTCAGCGTTGGGAGCACAATTTGCAGCTGACGTGCTAAATTCTCTTGAATTGGCTTAGTTAGGGCTTGTATTACATTGGTAGATGCTACTATGTAACAAGCATTTAAAAAACTATATGCAAATCTTTTATCGGTAGTGGCTGGAGAGAATTATCGTTATTTTAATAAATTGTTGAACAACACGAGTGTGAATTACCATTTTTGATTACTGTAACATTCAGTTTTTAAATATAAATTTGGACTCTAAATTTAATATGGGTAATTGAAATACAGGAACAAGAGAAGTTCAAATAAGAAAAAAATAATTTTACTAGTTTGATGTTCACTACTCATTCACGAATTAGTAGAACCTTTTAGATTAGAGATTAGTATTAGGTATTAGATTTCTGAGTTTTTTGCCTCTATGGTCATATTGGCCCGTGGCATATGATGGATGAGGTACCTCGGCTATCACACTGTTCAGAAATTAGGGAGGAAGGAAGGAATGGGGAAGCAAGGAAGTGGCCTGGGACCATTATATCAAGTATTATCCTGGCATTTGCCTGGTATGAATGAGGAAAACTTAGGAAAACCACATTCAAGGTGGATAGCCTGAACAAAGGTTTACACTTTTTCGGCCGAGTGTCTCCATCGGGAATCTAACCCAGGACTACTCTCGCCGAAGGCGGCTACGCAGGAGCACAGAACCATTTCGAAATGGGTATCTTATGGCACCAACACATTCTACGTAGAAACTTAGTAATGTTATAGTACACATAGAACTCTAATCAATAAAGTGGCTTTCAGTAGCGGTAAATACAGGGTGTTAGAAAAATGTGTCGTAATATTTTGGGAAAAGATTGCTCACTTCAAAATAAAAAAAAAAAAAAACGTTCGTATGGACTAGTGAACAAAAGTGGATAGTTTCGGAGTAGGCTGCCGAAAACGTGAAACAAGTGAACTTTAAAAGATCATAGCTCCACTACTATGGCACCTATCATAGTCATGTCAAGACATCACTGAGGGACTGGTGTATGAATTATCGAAATATTCATGTTTAAGAATGCTCCAGTACTTGCACACTAATTTTTACAGAGGTAGGTGGAAAATGATCCAATACTTCCACACAGCCTCTCTAAAAATGATTGTGCAAGTCCCTGAGGTTCTGAAAAATGAATATTTGAATAAGTCATATACTAGTTTCTCAGTGATGTCTTGACCCAAATACTATCGGTCCTATAGTAATGGTACTATGGACCTTTAAAGTTGATTTTTTTGACGTTTTCGACATCCTATAACTATAAAACTATACACTTACGACCACAGTTCCATATGAACTTTTTCTTTTATTTTGATGTCAGGAATATATTCCCAAAACATTGTGACAAATTCTTGCAGCACCCTGTAGTCATGAGTTGGTTCCCATGTACGCACGGGCAGTTGTTCTTTCCAAAAAAAAAAAAAAAGTGTTTCGGTGGGCACACTTATTATTCCGGGGGGCACTACTCTAGTACTATTCTATTTATTATTATATTATAGTGGTATTATTTTGGTCTCTTCCGCGGGACACTCTGAGAGCTCGGGGGGGGGGGGGCGGTGTCAAAAAAATGTCTGGAAGAAACACTGCTCACGGGTTTCTAGAACGGAATTTACTATCTTCTAACTTTTAGTATATTCCTGTTCACACCTTTACGCAGAGACAACATATATATATATATATATATATATATATATATATATATATATATATATATATATATGAAATTATATGCTTAGAAAGCAACCTTAAATGAGGTTTCGTGCAGATGAGACATTTTACTACATACGAGGAAGTTTCTAGGAAACTAATGTGGTGCTCTAACCCTGTCTGTTTTCTTACATTACTAACACAGGCCAAAGAAAAAAAAGAAGATATAAGGAGTTCATATTAAAGTAGTTAATACGTGTAAAAAAAACTTAAAAATAATTTGTGGGATGAAGAAATCAGAGTAAGACTAAACGCCTTAGACGCGACTTAGTGTTTACGTGACGTTGCTATTACTGACCGTCATAGGTCTCTTAATTAAGGACACGTAATATGTAATTGGGGACACATTAAGCAATCTTTGGTAAAGTGACCAATCCTTTTAGTCTTGGTTCCATTTCTTCAATTTATCCCAGAAAACAAAAATAGTTTATCTTTTTAAATCCACTTAATTTTAGATTCTTTTTACCGTTATTGTTTATGTTTTAGTTCTTTATTCAATATCCTACAATCAATTACTTAGCTCTAACTTCCTAACTTGAAAATACTACATGGTTTGAACCAGTGATGTCCACCTGAAAAGTTTTAAAATCTCATTTCCAAAGGTAGAAATTCCAATTTTATTCTTGAATTTTCCACGCTCTACAAACATTTCAAAATTCATAAAATATGAAAAGTGAACCTACTGTATGTCACTTTCTTCAATATATGAGTGAATTCAGACCTTCTATGTTAATCAAACAGTTTATGAATAAGTAATCAAGAGAGATAATTCAAAATGTTGACTAACATAAGTACATTTTGTTGTTAGAAGAATATTTCCATCACGCATTTGTGTCGCAATCTTCGAAGGAACATAGTGAAAATAGATAAGACAAACTTCATTCTTCAGTAAATTTGTGTGGAATGTTTTGGAAGATGCTTGTTTCTCGTTTGGTATTACTTTCTAATAATAGAGTTGTTAATAAGTTTCGTGACGCTTGGCTTCTGAGCTTCTCAAGTCACTGCTAAATCATTTCCATAATAGCATGAATTTTACAGTAAGAAAGTTTCACATTTAGCACTGATTTCACATTAACTGAAGAGTCATTCGTCTACTTCCCGCCCAGAGAGAATTTTATTGGTATCTATGAAGTAAATATATGGAAATTCCCATATATGTTACCAATTTCTAAGAAAATTCCCTTTTAAACCTATCGCAGAAATTAATGTCAAAAATCCCGCTAAATGGGATCCTTTCCCACCGTTTGGCATCATTGGTGAATGTGGGAGCTTAGATAGTTTGTAACTTTCCCATTAAAGTTGACACATAAAGGCCTTGAACCAGCATTAAATCACATTGCCATCTATTAAAGTAATACCTAATTAATTAACTGACGACACAAAATCTAAATACATCTCTTATAACTCAATGAAATTTGCAGTTAAATGATAAGAAAGTGCGAAAACTATCTGGGTATATTGCATTATCACCCGATTTACATATATGTACATTTCAGAGCTCTAAACCGATTTTCACAGTCCTTTGTAGCCTTGAAAAATATACCACGTAACTAGAAATTGTATCACCACGAGCAAGAGCGTTCACCGATTGCTAAAGAGCAAAGTGTGTTGTTTGCTTCCTGCAACATTTCTGTTGGAGCCCGTGCATCTATTGAGGGTTCCCGCAACATTTTTGCTACAGGACGTGCATCTATTCCTGTTATTACGACGTGGACTGCTCGTCTAACTCTCACTCCACCGCTCTTACAATGGTGAAACAAACAACCAATGTCTAAATAATATTCCCCCTCCTCTAAGAGCGTCTGAACACTATAATTTTTCGGCTATTTTTTTAAAAAAAAATGTAATAACGTTTACAATTGCAAGAAGTTATGTCAATATTATCAACCGAAAGATTTAAGTGATGGCACTGGTTTGTAACACCAAATATACTAGTATTTATCAGTGTTGAAAATAATTTATTTTCATTTATTACTAAGATTATTAAGCAAATCCATGAATACACATGATACATTTTCCCCCTTGTTATATTTCTTGATGTGCTTTCACGGATTGTATAGCGTGCGAACACACAAATAGTAATTTCAGTCGTACGAAGCAAGTAAATAATAAAATAACATATGTCAAGTCGGGATGCATGAGATACTGAAAATTTTCTATCTGAAGCTGCTTTAATACTATGCTATATATGCCAAAAGTCAAAAGTCCAGTCTGCACACGATATTTAATTTTAAAAAAGCAGAATATCATGTTATATTTTTAGTTTTCTCATAGGGACAGGAAAGCTGTATGTCTCAAGTTACCCAGTAAGTTGAGGAAACTTGAGGCAAGAAAAAAACTCTGTAATTAAGCGTCAGAAATCAAACACTATCTCAAGTTATGCATCGTAAGAGATACTTGAGACAGTAAAAAAGCAGAACGAGAGTTTTATTGAAAATATGCATATACAGAGGCAAATAGAAAGTCAAAGTTTGCACTCAGACGTCTATAAAGCAATATCGAAAAAGTATCTCCCTCTTGAAACTTTTGAGGGGTAAATCTTACAAACAATAAGTTCAAAATTAACCTCGTTTATGTTGTCTATGTCAGGAAAAACTGTAATGTTGTTATTCGTTTGAGACTTCGCTTGACGTTTACCATAACCATTAGGGTGGAGCGGAAAAAAAAATCAGATTTTCGAGTATCGAATTCTAATAGAGCTCAAAAGTTACGTATTCGCGTGCTAATCAATGAAAAAATTAACGAAAAATATCACTTTATCTCTTCAGTTAGTACAAAGGGCCTAAAGTTCGAAAAAAATGACAAAAAACACAAAATTTAGCTTTACACAAGAAACATACAGACTACTATTTTCGTTTGTGAGGTCATGTTTGTTAATTCGTTAATGTCAGTGATTTTATACATTTTATTTTCTTAATGATTTTGCAGCTTTTCGCCCATTTCTCAACTTTCTTTTCATAGAATGGCTCAGAACTTACCACGAGGAGGTGGCTTGAATTCGAGCTCCACTCACACCATACCCCAACCGTAACACAATCATATATACTATTATTATACAGTCTGGTTGAAAATTATTCAGATAGGAAGAAAATATACTACCTCAGCTGTAAGTGAAGGTTACAAGTGGCGCCCTCTGTTATTGGCATCGGAAAACGGCGACTTGATATCCATGAATACTCTTTTTCTCACAACTGATGCTTCGAATACGCACTAGCAGCAACGGAAAAGGAAGGTAAGTCCATCTCCTTCTTCTTCAAAGAACATGAAAATTAGTTACTTCAATAAGTGGATATTCTTCAGTCAATAAACAATATTGATATCGCTTGATAAACTTTTCGCTTTTCTCCTGCAGTTACGAGTTTGGATTGTTCACGTTTACTGGATAAACTCGGTGCAGTTAATAACCTGTCTGTTTTCTTGGGCGACATCTTTAAATAGTGGCGCACACTTTTCGTATTTTGTGATTGGTCGTAACTCATTTTTGTTAAAATTTTGATTTTGGCCAAAGTTTTCAATCCCATATAGAAATTTGCTTTTAGTTGGAAGCGAAACATTTTTAGTATATCTTAACAATACATTAATTTTGTCAGAAAATATCGTGTCTGTTGTGGATTATTTTGTTATGGAAGAATCAACGATCATTCTTCCGAATCTCAGTGTTGCTAATTTAAAATCATTTTCTGTTTTTCCTTGAAGAATCATTATCAAACAGTTCTGTCATATCAGAAAAACGGAGTGGTAAGTTCCTTGTATTACAAAATAAGAAAAGAAAAAAAGAAAGAATAGTAAAGAAAACAGTCATAAACTCGGTGTTTTAATTTAAGATATTAAGTTCCCTATACTTCAGATAATTCCTTGGATGAGGAAGTGGTCAAAATTGAAAGAAGAAAAAGAAAGAAAGAAAGAAATTAAAACGACTATGAACTATTTCACTGATTGATTACAAAGTAGTATAGTATATGAGGTTAATTCTTCATATAATAATTCGTATATTACCTTTTAAAAATGCAGATCGCTTAAATGAACATATAAGAGATGTGAAAACTGAATGTCCAGTGTCATGATTGTCAAAGCATCTGAAGGAGTCTTAAATATGTAATAATTTTAAATGTAGATAGGAAGTTTCATAATGTTTGAGCTCATTTTCTCTCGGCTGCGGCGAAACGAATTGAAAGGTACTGTATGCATGTTAGATTGTTTCTTTATTCCTATGCAAGACTTAAACGGTTTCTCACAATTTGTCAAATGAGGTGTCGATTGAATCTTCAAAGTCTCATGACTGACATTTGTGTATAGAGCTACATTTCCTGTCGAATACCAAGGAAAGAATAAGTTCAATTAATTCAAAACATATTTTGTGGGCATTTTATTACATAGAGATACTAACAAATCTTCTACTGAATAAATAAGAATAGTTATTGATTGCAAACAGGTTTTTCTAGTGTAAGTGTTGCTGCAAAGAGCAGTATTCAAGGTTTGGTGAAAAAGTGGCAAACAACAGGATCAGTTGGAAACACGGAAGAGAATCGAACCCCATCCGTTCGTACACCTACTGTGGTAAATGATATCGAAGTACGGGTGCCAAGAGCCCTCTGAAGTCAACACGTAAGCTGTCACAAGAAGTAGGTCTTCCGCGCAGTATGTGTCAGCGTTTCTTACAGTCTACAAATGAAGCCGTTAAAATGGCATGCTTTCAAGAACTCAAAGAGCAAGACACTATAAAACATGTTGATTACTGTACGTGGCTTCTTTAAACAATTGTAAGTGATTTGATGGAGCCGATACTGTTTTTTTTATGACTGATGAAACATGAGTCAGAGCATGTAAATTCGCAGAACACCAAATATTGATCCGTGGAAAGTCCTCACATGATTCATCAACAGCCTCTCCATTACGAAAAGATTGTAGTCTGGTCTACTGTGTCTGTCGGTGGGATTGTGGGTCCTATATTTTTTGATTCAACAATAAACACTAAGGTGTATATTGAAATTATGGAAGAATTATTTGACAGTTGACACCGTTGGAACGCAGCTATGCCTTCTTTCAATATGATGGGGCAACCTGTTATGCTTCCCGTGCGTCGCAATCACTAATTCATGAGAAATTCACAAGGGAAAGACAGTCATTAAAGGATTGTGGCTGCCGAGATTACCAGATCTCTATATTTATGACTTTTATCTTTGAGACAGTTTGTAGGGTAAAGTGTACTTAAATAGACCTAGAACAATAAAAGACTTGAAAGACAATATCCATAATTATATTGGAAAAATTGACGTAATAGAGTTGCCTAAAGTGTACAGCAACATGTAAAGGCGTCCATAAGGATTCATTGATGCACGAGGAGAACATTTTCAACACCTTGTGTAATTTTTTGTAACTTTGATGAGTACAAATCTTTCCATTCATGAGTATAGACCTTTCATGTAACATCAGATCTTACAACGATAACGTTGTATGTAACATTAGCAATCTGTGCCTATTTACAGAAAGGGATCAGAGGCGAATTATGTGAGCAATATTATGTATAAAGAAAAGAAAGACATATAGAGATTTCGAGATATTATTTGTGTAATCGGTAACTAAAATAAGAGTTGTTGTTACTATAGCAACGATATAAATAAATATGCATGTACGTAGACATCTTGACGAGTAAATAAGTGTGTGTATAAAGGTCTAGATATTTTGTTGGGTGCGCAGAAAAGTTAATCATGTACACTTCTCATGGTCAAATATTAAAAACCAGTTAAAAAAGTGTTAAACGCGTTGAATTATTTTGAAGATTAACTTAGATACGAACCAGGCCCTTACAAAAATTGGTGCCTCACCACGGGAGTTATATAATTGTCGTTTCGAAGGTTAGTAAAAACGGCAAGCTTTCAACGCAACCTTAATATTACTATATTGCGAAGTGGAAAAGTAATTAAGCGAAATATGGCCATGAGTACGGAAAGTAATAATATGATTGGTGAACAGAGTGTATATCCTGAATTGACTACGAGTGACAATTTGGCTGATCTTCTAAAAGACTTGGCCCAACCAATAAGAAATCAGTCAGAACAAATTAAGAACCAGTCCGAGCAAATCAAGGACCAAGTACGAAAAGGTGATGACTTGGCCCAACAAATAAATCAGTCAGAACAAATCAAGAGCCAATCTGAGCAAATGAAGAAAAAGTCCGAATAAATTCAAGAAAAATTGGATCAGAAATTATCTCAGTTAGCCAAGGACTTTGACGAAAAAATAGTGAAGCTAAATCAATGTAATGAAGACAGATGGGAGCATGCGCAACATCAGTTAAATCAGATGAACCTACATGTGGTGGAAAAGTTTGAGAAGTACGAAGAGAAGATAGAAAAAGTAGTACAAAGAAGCACAGAAATGCAAGAATCCATGGATGTTTTAGAATCAACAATTAACGCCCATGAAAACCATATTAAAGTACTGCGAGATGAAATAAATTTCATCAAAGAGAGATGTCTTTCCGGAACTCCATCCCAGGATGCCGAAGGCACGAATCACCCTATAGCCACAGGTTGGGTACCTGATCATCCTCACAGAACAACTTTGGAATTCGATGGATCTTCGAGTGGTGCAGAGAGTAGTGACGGAGAAGAACGAGCGAGGCAAACATCCAAGCGCAAACACATTTCCAGTAGGGGTATGAAGACGTGCACAGGTAATCAGTTGCGGTTTAGCGAAGTTAAGTCGCTCACAAAGTTTAGTGGCGTGCCAGGAGATATACCCGCTAGGGCATTTCTCGAAAAATTCCAGGATGAATGTGAGCTCATGGGTGTAAATGAGTCTCAATTCTTAAAACTATTACCGCATATCTTGTTGCCAACTTGCTTAACATGGTTTAAGGCTATTAGAGGTAGTCTTCATTCGTATTCAAATTTTAAGAATGCTCTTTTGTCAAATTATGAAAACGATTTTATGATAGCAAATAGAGATGCTGTTTTGCGAACGAACCCCTACAATCCAAAGTTACACCGTAGTATTACTGAATTTGTAGTATCGACATATCATGAGCTAAGATAATTAAATCCGAACCATCAGGAATCCTGAATTATAGCTTCCATTAGGATCTTATTGCCATTTAGACTACAACAGTTGTTAATGTCGGCACAGTGCATAAACTTTAACCATTTAATTATGTTCATTCAGAGTTATGAGAGTCAGTCTGCAATTCAGAATAACAATAAAATGCAGGATAGAGGTCAGGGTAATTCTGTACGTAATCAGACACAATATGCTTCTGTTCGTAATATAGATATACAACCTCAAAATGATTCTAATGTTCGCAGTTTCAATAATAGAATGAGTAGTTACAATGATACCGGAAATCAAACGCAACCCAATTATAGAAATGGAGCTAGGAATTTCAGAAATAACAACAGGAATTCCAGTAGAAGTAATAGTTACCGCCGATCTTCACAAAATCAATTTGCAGATGGCAGGAATTTTGTAAACAGGAATCAAAATATGGTATCATCCTATGAAAAACAAGCACGTACACAAGATTGTGCTATACAATGCTCCTTAAATGAACCTTTCGAACGTATAACTTGAGCTGACAAAAAGGCGTCCGATGGATTTGTATTAAATTGACCTTTGCTTACGTCTATGGTTGATATGTTCTTCAGTCGATTTATTATTAAAATGTACGTTGAAAACATATGTAATTATGAAATATTTTGATTATGGGTAAAACTCATTATTTATGGAATATTGGCAAAGTTAATTTATGGCAGTTAACTGAAAATATTATTGAATTTATTCCTTATTGTTTTGTTGCAATTTCGTTTTATAGCTTTAATTGAGGAAATGTTTGATGTTTATGTTTCATGTCTTTTGCAGTTATCTCATAATTACTTATACAAATATTATAAATATTTAAAAAATAAAAAAATAAAAGGTCGTAATTTTAATGTAAACTTATGAAAGTAATGACAGATATATCAAATAGATGCACCTTATTATATGGAAAGAATAAGAATAATGATTATCGAATCTTAATTTTTCAAAAGTTTATTAATGTATTAAATGATGACCATCAATGCGTTTATATGTTCCAACTTTGTTGACTTCTGAGCCTATCAATATTTAATATTATGGAGATAGTGTTGTTTGTAAATAGTGTTGTTTGTTGAGTGGAGTTGATTTTGAGTTTAACGTCCCGTTCAGCAGCGAGGCTATATGAGACGTGGACCTACTGATTAACGTGGAATCCGAACCACATGAGCTCCCGCTAGTGTTGTTTGTATATGAAGGAATAGTTAATTTTGTACCCTAGAAGGAAACTACCAGTTAGGTTTAATTTTTGAATAGCCTTACTTATGATAATTGTAATTCGTCGTTATTAATACTGAGATATATTGACAAATATAAAAATGTGTAATGTTATAATATATTATATATAAATGAAAAAGTAGAATATGTGTATAAAAGGTGATATTATATATATATATATATGAGGGATATTCAAAAGGTAAATGTTTAATGATATCTAACCCAGGGTTCTTTCCTTCATAGTAAAACTATTATGGAAGTCCCGTTCGAGGCGACATCTACAACGATAACGTTGTATGTAACATTAGCAATCTGTGCCTATTTACAGAAAGGGATCAGAGGCGAATTATGTGAGCAATATTATGTATAAAGAAAAGAAAGACATATAGAGATTTCGAGATATTATTTGTGTAATCGGTAACTAAAATAAGAGTTGTTGTTACTATAGCAACGATATAAATAAATATGCATGTACGTAGACATCTTGACGAGTAAATAAGTGTGTGTATAAAGGTCTAGATATTTTGTTGAGTGCGCGAAAAAGTTAATCATGTACACTTCTCATGGTCAAATATTAAAAACCAGTTAAGAAAGTGTTAAACGCGTTGAATTATTTTGAAGATTAACTTAGATACGAACCAGGCCCTTACAATCTGTACGTTTTTTTTCTATAAAATCAGATGTTTATTTAATTTACAAAACAACTTATTGAACCTCATGAGAGGTGGGTCTTTTTTTCGTGGGCTACCATTTATGGTTTTCTGTCACAGAAGTTCCGAAAATTATTTATGTTCGTTGCACAGTGGTACGAAATGCTTAAAACGTGACCAAAATTCAAAATTTCTTTTAAAGTGCACAAAAATGGGTACACAGCGGTTTCTTACTTCACTGATCACGAACTAGATATAAAAATTGAAAACTTCAAAATGGCGGATCCTATATGGCGGATCGAATTTTGAACAAAGAGGAATAAGATAACAAAGAATTTGCATACTGGGGGTTTTCAACTCGCTGGTTACAAATGTGATATCAAAATAGAAAAATTGAAAATGATGGAACCAATATCACAGATCAAATTTGGAAAAAAAGATTAAATCATATATATAAAAATGCGTTTGTGAAAATGAATAATTTACACATTAAAAATCGAAATTATACAAAAAAGAATTATTCCGTGTTAGTGGAAGAAATAGAATATACGTGTAGATAAAGCAATGAATTTTTGGAGAATTAAAGCAAATGATTTACGAATGCAATTCACTTTATCAAATACTCTACAGAATACAAATAATAATACAAATAATAATAATAATAATAATAATAATAATAATAATAATAATAATAATAATAATAATAATAATAATAATAATAGGCTTCACTGGAATCATGTCAGCTGCTGCATGTGAATCTTTATCCGAATCTTCAGATGAATTTTCTTGTAAATATTTCTCAGAAGACTAGAGAGTAGCTCGTAAACATAATAATTTCACTGCATCTTTAGATAATTTCTGAACTTCCTTCTGAGGCTCTTTTTACAAAGTTGAAATGTATGGATCTGATGTTTCCGTACGTCTTAAAAAAACATCTTCCACAGTCACGTCTCGGAAACGCTTTCGTGAGTAGTCTTACGTCAGCCGTATCTTCTTATCAACTTGGTATCTGATTAGCCGTATCTGATTCTTGGCTTCGCAACGACCACTCCTCGAAGACAAGCGATTTTGTAAAGTTTCAGTAATGATTTGTAGATTGCTTTTCAAATGGTCTTTTATCAAAACAAATATCTCTTTTCTCTCTAAATTGGATAATTTCATCTTTTTAACCTGAAATTAATGTAATTAATATTATCAAATAATCACTTCTTGTGTTACTAAATTGTTTAATGTTATTTAATTCAATTTATTGTATATAATTTGTATGAATTATAAAGTAATAGAAACTGAAATATGTATGCATCGTCTATTTTTTTCGATGTTATGCTGAAGTATTTTTTCCTCCTTCATTATTTGCTGCCCTTCACCTTTTTATTTGTATATACCATATAAACATCATTTCCACTTATTTTATATTTAGCGTTTTTAAAAGTTTTTGTTCAGCATTAACAAAATGCTAATTAATTTCATTAACTGCAACTATTAATTCATTCGCGATTTACAAAAAAGGCACAACTAAGCGCCCCTGTTTTTATCACATTATTGTAAATCGAACAAAGATTATTCGCCAATACAAAATTTAGCAGAATGGAGCGTCATATACAACTTTTGAGTTCAGTTTTTAATCCACTTCGTAATAATTTAAACATTTTTTAAAAATAAACATTAATGAAAATAAAAGTACAGTAAATAATGTATTACGTATAATATATTATATTAAATACTTCGCATACCTCCCGGAATAGCATCCATTTTGATTTTAATCAAGGTAAAAAGTGGATCTAAAAAGGTAGGGGGACGGTAGGTAGTGCCATGACGTCACACCGTTCTCCCTGCCTATCTTTGTCCACTGTATTTTTTAGGAATTCGGGGGACGTCGTACGTATTTTTTCGAGGTGGGGATGGCGTCCCCCGGCGTTCCCCCTCACTTTTACCCCTGATTTAAATGTATCGGAAAAGGATACAATGAACTATTTCATATGAAACTAGAGCTATATTTATCGCGCATCAGCTGTTACAAGACGTACAAAAGTAGATTTACTTTGACATCCAATACTAGATAAACGGCAGATCGTTTTCATAGGTGACGTTTGGGAGACCAACTGTCACTGTAGCCAACCTGATACTTAAAAATAACCAAATGAAAACTTTCACATTTTCATTTTTGGCCATGTTTTACGCACTTCGTACCACTGTGTGTTGGTGGGGATGAAATATCCACCCAAGATGCGTCATTTTCAAAGACGAAAACAATGAAAGGTACAGTGCCTGGTTAGTCAAAATAGTCGCTGCTTGCAAGCTCATATTTTTCCAGTCGCTCAGTCAACAATTGGATTTTCTGAAGAATTAAGTACTCAACCGCATGTTGCACAGTCCGATTCCCGGCGAAAGTCTTTTCTCCAGAATGCCAAAAGAGGTTGTAATCATTGGGAGAGATATGGGTGGAATATAGTGAGTGAGAAAGGGTTTCATACCTTAACTCATGGAAATCCTGTACGTTGAACCGTTGTTTACGCTACATGTACATCAGCATTGTTGTCCAATATTATGACATTATGTATGTTGACCATTACTGGACATTTGCAGTCAATTTTGAGGAGTATTTCATGGTGTTGAGCACTGTAACGATCTGTAGTGATGGTTTCCTCTTGCGTGAGAAATAAACAATAGGTCACTTCCAGCATAGATCACCATACAAGCAACACCTTCGGGTGGAGGGTTTAGGAAACCGTCCTAGGCGTTAATCATAATCAAACCATTGTATTGACTGTTGACGATTGTACGACAGCACATCCACCTCTCATTTGAAATGGCAATAGGATGCAGGAAACTTGCCCTGTTATATCTTACACTCATAGAACTGCGCATGCTGTCCGTCGTCAACTCATGAGGTACCCATGAGTCGGAAACTTTTCACTCTACTGATTACAAGCGCCTGCTGAATAATAGTAGAAAGGTACATGTTTAACAAGTCTGCAATTGCACGAACATGTCTTCTTCCAAGGTGCTCCTGAGGAGTTTACCCGAAAATAATGTTGGTCGGTACCCACGGGGTTCACTTTCCAACGCTTTATCTGTCACCTGAACGAAATTTGGCATACCAACGGTGCATTGTGTGTTCATTCGCCATTCCTAACCCAAATTCATTGTTAATGATTTTTACATCTCGTTGTGCCGAATAGGACAATTACGTCTTAAAAATGCTTGTAAATGAACAAATAAATTCGTTTTTAACGCCTTTCATTCAGTATAGAAATTTGAGTGTCAGCCGATTATGATATTATAAAATGTGCGTCGAGATTTCTGGTGGAAGAGAAATGACCTGAAAACAATATAATAGCACATTGTAGATAATAGTTTGGTTTATTTTCTCTTTTCTAAATATACAGGGTGAACGCAAAGTCACGTTCCCCAATGTGTGAAGAAATATAATAAAAGAAACTAGGTAGCTTAACAATCTTTATTTTACTTACAAATACTGTTCAAACTGTCTTCCATCATATTCAATGCACAAGATAAATCTCTTCAGCACTGATATGGAAATATTATGATACAACCAAAGATTGACGTCCAATTTTTTGAATGATTGTTCAATCTGCTGTTTCAAGTGATCCAAACCCTGTGGTTCCCCGGTAACATCTTTGAAAATACACTAAATGAAGAAGTCACATGGTGTAAGATTACATGAGTGTGGTGTACAATCTGTCGTACATCTATAAACCTACTACTCTACACAACTTCACTTACTAAACTCATAAACAAAACACGTATGAAAACATGTTTACCAGTCCCAGTCACACAAAAAGACACAGTAGTCCCAGTTCTAGTACAAAAAACTCTCTAATAGCTAGCTAGTTTCGTTTCCTTCCTGACCTCTTTTAGGTAATGTGACTTTGTGTCCACTTTGCATATATACCCACCATACCATGTTTGATTTCCATTAAATGAACAGATATTGTTTGGTTTTTCATTTTTGGAAATTTAACTCAAAATTTGTCCCACATAACTTGAGTGCCAAGAGCCTGCAAAATGTAATATACCACACAGTTTTATTACATATCAAGGTATAGCACCATGACAAGTTTGAACCCTATGAAATGAGTTTGGCCTATAGTTTTCTTTTCGAAAATATGACTAACTATTCGATGACTCATAACTGTCGAGCCAAACACCATCACATAATGATATGCCATACTATTATACAGCATTTCAAGGTCTATCTCCATGAAAATGATCTCGATCCAGTGAGTTTGGTTCATGATTCATTTTGTTTTCGGAAATATGTCTCAAAATTTAATCACTCATAACTCGCAAACCAAAAATCTGACCAACATAGATTTTACATGCTTACTTACCAGGTATATCACCATGCCAAGCTTAATCACGATCGGATGAATTTGTTGTCGAAAATATGACTCAAAATTTGGCCAACGATAATGCAGAAGCCAAACGCTTACACAATAGAATATTTCACGCTCTTATATAGCAGGTCAAAATCTACTTGTGTGCCAAAGTTAATCTAAATCGGATGAATACCGTGTATAACTTTGTTTCCGAAAATATTACTCAATATTTGATCACTCATAGCTTTAAGAACCAAAAGCTTTACATTATATTTCACATACTTATATCAGATCATCTGTGTTTCGAGGTAAAAATTGAGGATGCATTTATTGTAATTTGAAAAAAATGAAACTACATATGCATTACACCATGTCCGAGAATTATCTACACAACTTTACGACGTTATATTTAAAGAAGTTAAGGTGATATTTACATGCGGTTTGTTGCATTTAATGCAGAAAGTCTTAAAGTTTTTTCTTTTACAGGCGGTTTTGTGCATTCAATGCAGAAAGTCTTACAGGTTCTTCTTTTGTCTTTTACAGGTTAGCAAACAATAAATGAAGATGTGGACACCACAAGAAAAAGCACAGTGTGTTGCCTGGTACATAGAAACGAAGTCGGAGACTCAGGTGCAGCGGAATGTAAGGACCAAGTATGCACGTGATCCTCCAACCAGAGCTACAATTAAAGCTTGGTATAAACAATTCATGGAAACGGGAAGTGTTCTGCACCAGAAAGGAGCTGAAAGACCAAGTACCAGTCAGGAAGATTTGGAAAGAGTGAAACAGGCCTTTGTGCGTAGTCCAACAAAATCTGTTCGCAAAGCGGCGAGAGAATTGAATATGCCCAGGGCTACGGTTCATGATGTTCTTCATAAACGGCTGAAGCTGCACGCCTACAAGGTGCAACTCCTTCAGGCCTTATAGCCAACCGACAAACCCAGATGTACTGACTTTGCTTGTTACATGCTGAACCACATTGAGCACGATAACCAGTTCCTGCAAAAGATATGTTTCAGTGACGAGGCAACATTCCATGTGTCTGGGAAGTTGAACAGGCACAATGTTCGCATATGAGGATCCGAGAACCCTCATGTAACACGTGAGATGGAGCGCGATAGCCCTAAGATAAATGTCTGGTGTGGGTTAATGCATAATCGCATTATTGGACCCTTCTTTTTCACTGAAAATTCAATCACAGGTCAGGTCTATCTGGATTTGCTCCAGCTTTATATGCTCAGTTGGAGGATCTGCAACCAAACATTCTGTTTCAACACGATGGAGCTCCGCCACACTGGTCTTTAGAAGTTCGAGAATACCTGGATGAGGTGTTTCCCAATAGGTGGATTGGTCGCGACGGTCCGATATCATGGCCTCCGCGGTCACCGGATCTGACACCACTGGACTTCTTCCTGTGGGGGTACCTTAAGGACATCGTCTTCGCTACGAAGGTAGCAAACCTTGAACAGCTAAAGCAGCGTATCCTTGCTGCTTTTCAGACAGTAACTAATGATTTGCTGTAGCGCACATGGGCTGAAATTGATTTTCGTCTGGATGTGCTTCGTATCACACATGGTGCCCACATAGAGATGTACTGAACAGGTAAAAAAAACTTTAAGACTTTCTGTATTGAATGCAAGAAACCGCATGTAAATATCACATTAACTTCTTTCAATATAACGTCGTAAAGTTGTATAGATAATTCTCGGACACCCTGTATTTTTTCGACAACTCTCTGCCATTTTTTATTCAACACTTTAATCTGTTGTAATAGAGCTTCTGTGATTTCTTGTCAAAAATTGTGACATATTAGGGATGGCCAAAATTTTCCGGAATCCGGATTCCGGAAATTTTGTTTTCCGGAATCGGAAAATTTACTTTCCGGAATTCGGAAAAATTCCGGATTTCGGAAAAATTCCGGAATTCAGAAAAATTCCGGATTTCGGAAAAATTCCGGAATTCAGAAAAATTCCGGATTTCGGAAAAATTCCGGAATTCAGAAAAAAATCCGGAATTCGGAAAAATTCCGGATTTCGGAAAAATTCCGGAATTCAGAAAAATTCCGGAATTCGGAAAAATTCCGGATTTCGGAAAAATTCCGGAATTCAGAAAATTCCGGATTTCGGAAAAAATCCGGAATTCAGAAAAAATCCGGAATTCGGAAAAATTCCGGATTTCGGAAAAATTCCGACATTCGGAAAAAATCCGGAATTTAGAAAAAAATCGGAATTTTTCCGAGATCCGGAATTTTTCCGATTTTACTTTCCGGATTCCGGAAAATAAAAATTCTGGAATTGGCCATCCTTAGCTAGTAGCTGTTAAAAGAGAAACACAATAATGAATAGGCTATATATACTGTATTAATTTCTTGTAGTTGGATATGTCTATCATTTACGTAGACAATTGCTACTGCAGTTATTTACTACTTTATGAGAAAGGTCTTATTTTCACACACAAAAAAGTCGCCGGTATGTCTCAAACATTATCGCGTTCTCACCTGCAGCTGCTCCAAAGCACTGCAAACTACTTTTTAACCAGGCGAAAGGCAGTGAAGGAAAATAAATCTCAACAAATATTCTAATAACATTCGCTTATTGTCAACATACCTACAGTGAGCGCAGAAAGTGTTCGTACACCGTGCATACTTTATATTGAAAACAGCTAGCATGAGAATGGGAGGTGGAAAATATATATATAACCAGAATTAAGACTACACATTCATACATTTTATTTCTATATACAAGAGAAAGGGCAAACAAAGACAATCACTGTTTTGTTCAGAAGAAAAGAGAGAATTCCTTTTTTGTAAACGCAAAAAGTCACCGTACACTTATGATTGAATTAATGCTTATAAAGTATATTACGTTATTTAATATTTTGTGGGATTACCCTGTGCGTTAATGATTGTCTGTAGTCTTCGTGGCATTGATTTCACCTGTAGTAGTTCGTAGTTCTGTAGCTTCGGGACTGATTATGTCCCATTCTTCTTGAATAGCTTTTCTTAGGCCTTCTTTAGTAGACAAGCTGTGCCTTCTGATTCTTGTCTCCAGAAGAGATCATAGATGTTCTATGGGGTTCATGTCTGGGGATTGGGGTGGTGTGCGAAGCTGTTTCAAGGTATTATAGAGTCAGGGGCGGATCCAGAGGGGGGCGATCGGGGCGATCGCCCCCCACAAGAGGAAACTCTTATTTTATATATAAATAAACCCATCCATAACAAGTTTGGAGCTCTTAAAAGTAGCAGTATTACCGCCGACCGCCCCCCCCAGAAGTCCGTTCTGGATCCGCCCCTGGCAAACCTTGCAGACAGGCCTCGTTCAACAGTACAAACAATAATTGCGATGTATAATGTTTCTATCACTGAGCGAAACCATAAAAATAATAATAATAATAATAATAATAATAATAATAATAATAATAATAAAAAGAACTGGAAGACCAAGAGTGTTGAGTGAACAAGTTAAACGTTACATTATTAGGGAAAGAAAAAAGGTTCCAAAAAGTAGTGCTGTGCAATTGGCAACGGATCTGGAAACACGCGGTGTTAAAGTATCAGCCAGTACAGTGCGGAATATTTGCAGGGTATCAGGGTCGGATAGCCAGGAAAATGTTCTGGGTGAACAAGACAAATCGTATAAAGAGACTAAAGTTTGAAAAAGAGTATAAAGATAAGGGATCAGGGTCATATTTTCTGGAATAGGGTCATATTTTCGGACGAAAGTAAATTTAATTTTATTGAGTCCAATGGGAGGCGTATGGTATGGCGCAAGGTGAATACAGAGATGAATCCTCAAAATCTCGTCCCTAAAGTAAGACACGGAGGAGGGTCCGTGCTCGTCTGGGGTTGTATGAGTGCCTCATGAGTGGGTCGTCTCCACCTTATCGATGGAGTGATGATCCACAAAGTGTATATTAACATATTAAAGGAATATCTCCATACTAGTGCGCAGAAGATGGTTCTTGAAAACAATTTATTGTTCAGCAAGACAACGACTCCAAACATACAGCGGAAAATACTCGATTGTGGCTACTCTATACAGGGACGGATCCAGGACGGACTTCTGGGGAAGGGGCGGTCGGCAGTAATACTGCTACTTTTAAGAGCTCCAAACTTGTTATGGATGGGTTTATTTATATATAAAATAAGAAAGTTTCCTCTTGTGGGGGGGGGGACGATGGCCCCGATCGCCCCCCTCTGGATCTGCCCCTGAGGTTTGCTATCTTTCTCAAAGACTTACCCTTCTTATGCACTTTAATAATTACTTTTCTTGTCTCCTCATTTGTTTCTGTTCGGTTGCTTCCCATTTCGACAGCCCACCGTGCAGTTTTTTCACTCCTATTCACAACTAAACTCATTCTGTTACTCGTCATGCTATACAGAGGTGTATACTCAGGTGAATACTAGTGAACCCCAGTTGTGGTATCTTTGTTTCGTATTCGTACGTCAGGTGTACGATCACTTTTTGCGTCTACTCTATACATTTTCTACGGAATTTATTTACTTTCTGACCATTAAACTTGTCTTTGTGGTTCTTTATTGATATATTCATAAAGCTTAGTTTTCATTATTCATATTGTGTGTGTTATTACACTTCTTAAATTTTCTGTTTCTTTTTCGCAGGCATTCTCGTTTCAATAGCATAGGTGTACGAACACTTTCTGCGCTCACTGTATGTACAGTAAATACAAATTTATAATTTTTGACTTTACGAAGTATACAATGTAATTGTTCAATAATTAACATAAGCAGGCATTCATTAATTTATATTAATATAATAATTAATAAAACTAATAAGCGGGTGATTGATGACTCAGTGGTAGAGTTTTCATCTATGGTATTCTAACCCAGGACATGTGGGTTTTCAATGGCTAATTTTGTGTTCGAAAATTTTCCCGGTGGAAGGCCTACCTTTCTTATATTTGTTCCATCATCACTCATTAACGAATTTAGTTTATCAAAACTCTATAGCCATATATTCATTCTGTCCGTCAGTGAAACAAACAGTCTCAAGAACTATCTGATGGATTACCAATCAATTTTGGCCATGATGTACAGAGTCAATAGTTAAGAATCGAGTTCCCTGATGAATGTAATATTCAAACCGGAAGCGGTACAAACCACCATTTCCGGTTTTAACGTTAATCATTATATAGTAAATATGGTAATAGATAGCGAGAAGTGGTTTCCAGTAATCGACATATATAACATTCATGTAGATAGAATGTTACCCAGTTTGTGCATCTGCTGAAAATAATGAGCTTAGGTATTTAGAGAGCATTTTCCGCTTTAGAAAATGTGTGCTTGGTAAAGAATGTAGAGAATTAGCTGAGCCAGGCACGTAGCTAGAATATGGTAATAGGAAGGAGGGGGGGGGGGTCTGTCACGAAATACTGTGGTTATTTACCAGGGGCTCAATCATTCTAAACTATTTTATTGGCAACATATATTGGTTCGTTTAGCCAAGATTTCTAATGGGGGCATGATATGAAATACTGTGGTTACACACCAGAGGCTCGATCAATCTAAATATTTTACTGACAACATAACCATATTGATTGGTTAGGACAATAAAATGAGGATATATTAGTAAGTATTTTAATAAGAAGCTATGAAGAAATCTCGAGTAAAAGAATATTAAAAAAGTATTGAAAAAGATATCGTCTTCCGAGGTCATTCGAACTGAGTCGAGAATTTTGCGTCTGGGAAATTTGCGCCCTACCTCAAGAACAAGGAAAATTGCGTCTGCGATGTACCTCCACCGGGAAGTTTGAGCCCTGCGAAATAAAAGAACCTATTGGAGCTTACGCATTTCCTCGGAGGGGCTGACATTACAACATAAACAATCCTCCCCTCACAACCATGCCATTTGTGATTTATTTTCATTGTGGCTATATAAGGGGAGAATAAACTTCAATATAAGCCAAAAGAACACAACGGATCAACGCAATCACTGCTTCTTCCAGAGATGATTTTGGGGGAACACGGGCCTCCCCAGAGCTCTCAGAGTGCCCCCTCGGAGGAGACCAAAATAATACGTCTATAATATAATAATAAATAGAATAGTACCAGCAGTGACCCCCCTCCGGAATACTAAATGTGCCCCCCGGAACATTTTTCCTGAAAGAACGACTGAACGCAATTGTGTGTTTGAAGTGTAATTCCAGCAAGTAAACACACTGTAAATAGTTTTCTTGATAATATTACTGAACTGATTTTACATTCACTTTACATTTTCTTTTCTATATTTTGTGTTCTGAAAAGCCAAACAACTCGCAAGGATTGTGAACAGAGATATCTGGGTAGAGCCAAACAGCCTTTTGTAGATTAAATTATACTCTTTGATTATATTAATAAATAATTATATATCAGTCATTTATACGTTTATTGTAAATTTTGTAGTATAATGAAAAATTGTATTTGTATGGATTGCCCTTTAGCGAACTAAAATTGTATTTTTTTCATTTGTTCGGAATATTATAACGGATGGAGTAACTCACTGAGACGATGAGAGACAAGCCTAGTTCAAGTGCGAGTGGAAGTTACTTTACACAATACAATAATAAGTTGAATTGTAGGACGCTAACATCCCAGTGCAAATATATAGCCGGCGCATTTTCCCCTCTTTTTGGGGTAGGGCGCAAACATCCCAGTGCAAATATATTGCGAGCGCATTTTTTCCTATTTTTGTGGTAGGGCGCAAATTTCCCGGGCGCAAAATTCTCGCATTCAAGGAAAATATAATGTCCGTGAAGTTGACAAGCCACTTATGTCAGACTCCAATTTCGACTTTAAACGTCGCTAGTGCTACGTTAGTGTTCGATAGTGACGCAAATCGTTAGTACTCCAACTGCATGCCAACACGCCCACTTCTAAGAATCATCTCAAAAATGAGGTTAACCGTTAGAGCAAGTAAGTGCTCATTGGTGCCATTAACATTAACGTTAATGCCTCCATCGTACGGCCCTTTGAGTAATAATAACACCACGTTTTTTGCTAGTCTCAATGCGTCCCTATATTCTCGCGAACATTCTGACGTGCCCAACTTAGTTACTTTTTTTTTTTGGGACTATTGTTTATCTGTTATTGTTTATTGTTTATTGCTAATCTGCAGAGTAGTCCTTACATTAATATGCCATTGTCCTTGATAATCATTGTGTATTTACAAGCAATTTGTTATTACTGTTAGAAGATATCAAAAAACAACAGATAAAATCTACTACTTAAAGGTTCATATTTTTCTTTTACAGTACATAAACGATTAATAATAATAATAATAATAATAATAATAATAATAATAATAATAATAATAATAATAATAATAATAATAATAATAATAATAATAAGACTATTCCAGCATAAAAGTTATCAATTGCATCACACTGGCAACAAGCGACGCATATTTTAACTTCATAAAAAATCGTTTCTCACGATTTTCTGGAAAACTACGTATGATAACATCTTCATTATGTCAAGTTGTTTATCTCAGTGTTATATATGTCTTACCTCTGGACAATATTACAGTAAAACAAAAATTAAATATTAGGAGTACATCGTACTTTTGGACTACATCTCATTAACGATTGAGTAGTGTATACTTTAGGATGTAAGTTTCAGCTTAACTTGCATCATACATTCTTAGGATTACAAAAAGGAAATTTGTTCGTTTGCATTTGAACAAAATTCTTAGGATTACAAAAAGAAAAAATAATTTTTCCGAATTCCGGAATTTCTCCGAATTCCGGATTTTTTCCGAAATCCGGAATTTTTCCGAATTCCGGAATTTTTCCGAAATCCGGAATTTTTCCGAATTCCGGAATTTTTCTGAATTCCGGATTTTTTCCGAAATCCGGAATTTTTCCGAAATCCGGAATTTTTCCGAATTCCGGAATTTTTCCGAATTCCGGATTTTTTCTGAATTCCGGATTTTTTCCGAAATCCGGAATTTTTCCGAATTCCGGAATTTTTCCGAATTCCGGATTTTTTCTGAATTCCGGATTTTTTCCGAAATCCGGAATTTTTCCGAATTCCGGAATTTTTCCGAAATCCGGAATTTTTCCGAATTCCGGAATTTTTCTGAATTCCGGATTTTTTCCGAAATCCGGAATTTTTCCGAATTCCGGAATTTTTCCGAATTCCGGATTTTTTCTGAATTCCGGATTTTTTCCGAAATCCGGAATTTTTCCGAAATCCGGAATTTTTCCGAATTCCGGAATTTTCCGATTTTACTTTCCGGATTCCGGAAAGTAAAAATTCCGGAATTGGACATCCCTATGACATATAGTCATAAAACTGGTCTCTTTGAAACTGACTGAGCATCATTCAGAGAGCTGTACAGATACAGAAATTAATTGTAGCCTGGCGGTGCCAGGTTCGGCATATACGGTGAATGCCTTAAAGCCCAGATAAATTTTCTAAATTTCTGACGGATCGTTAAAGATCTACGTGATCTGATGTTGTCAGTGTGGTATACGATACTCTGTCTGTTGAGTGTTTAACCGTTTCTTATAACTTGTTAGGTACACTCGTGCTAATTGTCGACAGAACAGGTTCAAGTCTATCGATCTGCCAGGTAGCAGGAGCTCATGATGATGAATGTCTTTCCAGTTCCACTAAACGCACAACATAATTTTTTTCGCCTTCAATGCAGGGGAAAAAATGAGGGGGAACGCGGGGGGAAACCGTTACCCTACATGCAAAAAATATCTATGACGTTACCCCACTTTCTAAGAAAATTACGATGGGCAAAGATAGGCACTGGGAACGGTGTGACGTCATGTGTCCCTCTACCTTTTCAGGTCCACTTTTACTCCTGCGTCAATATGGGCTTTGCGACGAACTGTGGAACTTCTTGTCACTTAGGTTATGCACTCTTCATTCCTCGTAATCAATCACTTGAGAAATGGCTTAACTTTGTTACGATTCAGTAGACATTCGTAGGTTGAAGCTCGAAGCTACTGCAAATGGTTAACTACTATTTTGAAATTGATGTGTAGATCATTGGCAATGACGTGACTGCTTACGTGTTGGTCATAATTGACTTTTTCCAAAATATCATCTACTTTTGCTGAAGTTGGTTGTGCACTACGAGGAGCATCTTGGACATCGAAATCTGCAGAATATAAGCCACTGAACTTTCTTTAGGCTGTTGTTTTCGATAACGTATCTTGCCCATAAGTAGTACATTTATTCACCTATTTGCGCAGCACTTGCAACTTTATGGAAATAAAATGTAAAATGCAACCTACTTTTGAGGAAAGTTCATTCATCTTCATGACACAGTAAGCTTAAGTGTGCTTATAATAATTCCAAGACGTTTCTCATACCTATTGGGTTTAACTGCCAGATATCAAATGACGTTAGAATGACTCACTCAACTCACATACCCTGAGATTTGGGATGCTAACGCCATCTCGTGCGCAAAAGGCTCAATATTTTTAGATTGCCTTATGTAAATATATCAATGTCTACCATCATGAAAACTTTGATCTGCATATGTATGAATTTGGTGTATCCTTTTTTTATTTTTGAAAATATTGTAAAGAGATCACTATTTATTGGTCATTGATTGGTATAGATCAGTATTTATTGGTATCGATTTTCCACTCATCCATCTATTTACTGACTAATAAACATTGTTTATCTTAGGAACTGTCGTCAATGTTGTGAATCTGTTCTTTTTTCCATCTCTCTCTCTAATTACATAAAGCTGTTTTATTCGCGTCAAGAACGATAGACAGACGGAAGGACAGTCCTAACCAACGAGTTCATTTATATCTGGGAATTCAGATTATGTATTCTTTCGTGTTTTTTGATTTTATTGCTGAATCGTAAAAGTATTTGTTTACATTTATGTAATGAATTGTGTCAGTGTGTATTTTATGTAGTAAAGTTGAGAGTCTTCCTTTTCAGATTATCTAACCATCTCTGACGTCAAGGTGCCTGTTGAAACTAGTGCTGTTGAATTTTTGTGACATTTGCGGTTTTCGGTTTTTTAGAAAACCGGTTTTCTGAAAACCGAAAACCGCAAATGCGGTTTTCAAAACCGAAACCGCAAAAGCGGTTTTCAAAACCGAAACCGCAAATGCGGTTTTCAAAACCGAAACCGCAAATGCGGTTTTCGAAACCGAAACCGCAAAAGCGGTTTTCAAAACCGAAACCGCAAATGCGGTTTTCGAAACCGAAACCGAAAAAGCGGTTTTCAAAACCGAAACAGCAGAAGCTCTTTTTGAAAGCGAAAGCCGCCCGAAACCGTGTTTGCGGTTTTATGAACGAAACCTTGTTTGTCCTTTTCAAAGCAGAAACAATGTTTGATGTTTTTAATTACACCTTTTAACAATTGTGAAAGCATTTATCGATCGAGACAATTGTATTGATTTATGTCCGTGTTTTAACTCTTTTTATTTGCTCCAAGACTATTATGGTAATATATGCAGCACTGTGCGAAAGGGATTGTTTGATGGTTGTACAAGTCACAACTAAATTAGGGTTGCAATATTTTAAAGTCAGAAAAGTGGGGAGTTCTAAACCGTAAGTACTGATGTGAACTTGTGTGTTACAAATACTGACCTTGGATCCTTCGCACTTTTTTTTTTTAAGTTACTTCTTTGATGACACTTCCAATGTACTTTTCGGCTGCAGGGAAGCAAACTGGACCCCACCTGATTTTCATATATTTTGTAAATTAGACCACGAGGAACAAGAATCTGAAGGAATTTTGACATTCCGAATTTCGGAACTCGAGATATTCGAACATAAAGTGACCACGGAAGCAAACTAGACCCCACCTTATTTTTATATATTTTGTAAAGTAGACCACTAGAAACACGAATCTGAAGGAATTTTGACATTCCGAATTTCCGATCTCGAGATATTCGAACATAAAGTGACCACGGAAGCAAACTGGACCAAAACTAATTTTTATATATTTTGTAAACTAGACCGCGAGGAACACGAATCTGAAGGAATTTTGACATTCCGACTTCCCGAACTCGAGATACTAGAACTTATACAGTAGTTTTACATAGTATGTATAAAATTAACGAAGAAAGTTATGTCACTTTTTGACCTATCACCTTAGAGCATCGATATGTCACCTAAGACCAGGGGTGTAGCCAGCAGGTTTCTGTAGGAGGGGCTCGTCGTTTTTGAAGGGGGGCGAGCTACAATCTAAAAAAAAAATATGTGTTACAGCTAGTGTTTTTGAAGCCTGAAAAAAAATGGAAAATTTTTGTTTTCTTCCAGAAAACCAAAAACACTGTTTTTAGCTGCTGCTTCTTCTTATTATTACTATTATTATTAATAACAAAATAATAATAATAATAATTTCATAAATTATATTACAGATAGTTTGTATTATGTTTAACCAAGAACTACTGCCCCCGACCAAACATTATACCTTTGTTCATAACTATTTCAATACACAGAACCGATCTATAAAGGTAAACAGGAAAGTTCTATCGCTTTCTCACCCACCACCATTCATATGTCACCTAACACGTATCTGGAAGATTAAGAATACATCGACAACCTTCTGCAAACGTTCTGGAAGGCCATTTATTCCATCGCGGTAGAGGTTGATGTTCCGTGAAGCGAAGGAGGTATCAAGTGCATTTTGCACCTCTACTTGGGATTTGAGTTGGCATCCTTTAAAGGTGATTGTCCAAGGAAGGGAACAGATGATAATCGGACGGTGCAATGTCCAGTGAGTATGGCGTATACAATAGTGTTTCCTATCCAAGGCGTAAAATGGTGTCCCGGGTCATCCTAGCCACGAGGAGCTTAGCGTTGTCCTGTAACATAAGGACCCCTTTGGGATTCAGAAGTGCTGGCTCCAGAGTTTTGAGTTTCTCTTGAACACTGCTCAACTGCTGACAGTACACAGTTGATTGATGCGATGACCAGCTGGTAGCAGTTCCCGATGCACGATGCCGCGAGCAGTTCATAAACACACAGGAGGACTTTCTTCTGGTGTAGTGCTGGTTTCGGCTGTCTTGGAACCGTTCATGGGATGCTAACCAATTATGACGGCGCCGGGGAACTTCGTACAGGACCCATTTCTCATCACATGGCAACACCTTGTCCAGAAATGGCTCCTTCCTCAGACGAGACAGCAAAGAAACACAGGTGTCTGCTTGCGTTGCCTTTTGACCCGGAATCACGTTATGTGGGACCCATCGACCCAACTTCTAGTGTTTTCTCAGTTGATGAAGGTGCTGTTGAATTGCTTCGCCACTCACACTGAATTGTCCCCATGCCGTAAGCGTCGGTGGACCACAAATGGGCAATTTGTGACATCTCGCCAAACATTGGCGGCGCCGCAGCGACGATTCCCGGTGGCCCCTCTACCGTTTTGAAAATTATACCACCAGCGGCAGAGACGCGACAAAGCGCCAACGAACCACAAACTTACTCCCCCAAAATGTTAAATCGGCTATATGTGTGATTTAGTTACATTAAGGTGAGTCTAAAAAACACTTTAAAAAGTATCAAAAAATTACCCCGCAGGGGACTCAAACCCCAACCTTATGATTACTAGGCAAGTGTTCTTCCTACTTCGCTACGAAGGCGATGAAGGAAACGTCGCTTGTAAAGGAATAAATCGTTAAGATCTTTTTAATTGGGTCAATGAGAGTGCTCCTTTAACCGTGTATATTCGACGATAACTGTTTGGAATTAGATAAAATGTGTGTAATTTTGTAACAAAATCACGCGTGTCTATTTACTTTATTTCATAGTTCTCCCATACTCACTTTCTAATGATCGACGACAGTTGACATCTAAATTCATGCAATTATCGCACTTATCTCAAGATTCTTCACTTCATGATGTTGAGGCAGAGGTTATTCTTGACCCCCGGAGCTCACTTTAGGAACAATTCTCCAGGAAAAAATAATATATAATAATAACCGCATGCACATGACTGGCGATAGTTCGTGTTGGTTCCTTCACGATTCTCCGCAAAGAATCTAAGAAGTGCGGAGCAAAACAAAGTTCTCGCTGGTCGCTGCTACGCGGTGGTAACTTCAACACCCCGACACGAGATATATGTTTCGACTCGACGAAACCCTGCCGCCAGTGAGGGCCAATTATCGCAGACCTCCACAAAAAGCGACAGAACTTTCTTGGTTACTTTTATACATGAGACTGATTTTCTTTGAAATTGCACTTAATTTATTTAAGATTTTCTGACAAAAATGTTATTTATTATTCGTGACGAAAAAGACAATTATTTTATTAACAGCTATATCTCACTTACTGTTTTACACGAAATAGCATTTAAAAAAGGGAATGAATTCCAAACTGAAAAACTGAATAAAAACGTTGCTTTTCACCAAATTTTCTATCTGATAAAAAGTTTTCTTAAAACACTAATTACAGCATATAAATAATATAATGTACTTACGATTTAGTACCATTGTTTTATGATAGAATTTATAGTACCTTGTCAAAACGTTTGTCTTCAAACTGTCAAATACAAATCGCCGTAAATTGTATAATCTGCTGTCACAAAAAGTATACCATACTATTTTCGGATGGCTATAAGGAAGAAATACCATACTATTTTGTGATCGGTATGGTAAAATACTATTTTTCCATACTATTTTACCGTAAATTATTAATTATACGTAAACTTTGTTATTTTTAAATGACTGAAGCGAAGTAATCTCACGATGATGTTTTAACATCTGGCCATTAGGGGTGCCAGGAAATCATTTGGGGGATCTGGCCCCGATGGGCCCCCCGTGGCTACATCCCTGCCTAAGACGTACCTGAAAGATCAAAAATAGTACCCATCAGTATCAACGACCTTCTCCCAACGTTCGGGGTGGGCATGGATTCCTTCGCGGTAGAACTTGGTTTACCGTGAAGCGAAGAAGGTATCAAGTGTATTTTGCACTTTTACTACGGAGTTGAATTGGAGTTCTCTAAGGTGAGTGTGCAAGGAATGGAACGGGTGATATTCGGACGGTGCAATGTCCGGGGAGTATGGCGGTTGCAATAGTGTTTCCCATCCAAGGCGTAGGATGGTGTCCCGGGTCAATCTAGCCATGTGGGGCTTAGCGTTGTCCCGTAACGAGAGAACCCCTTAGCGATTGAGAAGTGCTGGCTCCAGGGTTTTGAGTTTTTCTTGAACACGGCTCAACTGCTGACAGTAAACAGTTGCATTAATGTTCTGCTCTGACTAGCCGGTAACAGTTCCCGATGCACGATGTCGCGAGCAGTCCACCAAACACTCAGCAGGACTTTCTGCTGCATTACTGGTTTCAGCTGTTTTGGAACCAGTTCATGGGATTTTAACCAATGGTGACGACGCCATGGAGCTTCTCATCACATGTCAACATCCTGTCCAGAAATGGCTCCTTTCTCAGAAGAGACAGCAAAGAAACACAGGTGTCTGCTCGCGTAGCCTTCTGGCCCAGAGTTAATTCATGTGGGACCAATAGACTCAAATTGTACTGCTTCCCAAGTTGATGGAAGTGCTGCCGGATGGTTTCTCCACTCACATTGAATGTTAGCCCCAGTTTCTCACAGGTCCCTCCGCTGTTCGCCTCAATTGTTACCTGAAGATTTTCATTTTGTACATGTGTTGGTCTTTCGGCACGTGGTGCGTCTTTCGTGAGTGTTTTGTCACCGTCCTTAAACTTTCTAAATCACCCTTGCAGTGTCTGCGGTAAAGTGGTTTTGAAAACCGAAACCGCATATGCGGTTTTCAAAACCGAAACCGCAAAAGCGGTTTTCAAAACCGACATTTCGGTTTTATGAAATTTCACTTTTTTCAAAAACCGGTTTTCGGTTTTTTCAAAAACCGATTTCGACAGTACTAGTCTACACTCAATGATCTGTCGACACCCTCATGAAAGGCCTCAGATATCTTCCGCCCCGCTGCAGTGGCGTTTGACCCAAGTTTGAACTCGTACAGCATACACGCCCTTATGACGCTCTGTGGAGGCTCCATATTCACTCTGTCCTTACACAAGTTCACGTTGTAACTGAACTGCCACAAGCAGGTAGAGTGTTGCATATACCCACACCAACATCTGACCTTCGCCTTTTCTCCATTCGCATTCAACTCACGGTGTGAGGATCAATTGAACACAAACCTCCACAAAAAGCGACAGAACTTTCTTGGTTACCTTTATATATCTCACAGGACATAATATTTTTCGTATAGAGAATATATCTATATTAAACTTAAAGTTTTAATATCTCGAGTTCCGGAAGTCGGAATGTCAAAATGCTTCAGATTCGTGTTCCTTGTGATCTAGTTTACGAAATATATAAAAATCAGAGGTGTAGCGGTTAAGATTGTCAGAGTTGTAGCGGTTTACGTTGAATATGCCAAGACTTTATCCATTAAGTCGTCTTAGATTTTTCTTCAATCCCAAAATGCGGGTGGTTTTTCGTGATTAAGATACGTTTAAGCGAGGGACGAATATAGAACATGAAAATCGGGTGGTACCCGCAAAAATCGGATAATATGACAACAGTAAGCTAAATAGAAAATAAGGTATATCCCTATTTAAGATCACTACACCTGCAACTCATGAAATCCAACTTGAAATCTCATCCACTTAGACTGAGATCTTTTATATTATCATTACTCTTTCACCTTGTTTTTAAATAGTACTGCCACTCTTTCTTATGTTAACAAAAAAACGCCACCTCCATTTCTTAAAAAAAAAGAAAAAGAAAGAAAAGAAAAAAATAGATCGCAATACACAATTGTTGATTTGTTGCCACTCCGATAAATGTGAATGTTGTGGTTTTGCATGTGTCGACTGGTTTCTTATCGCAAGTCCCAGACACCTGCAATAGTTCATACGTGAAGGGAACGCCGATCATATTTTATTCTACTGTATATCATTTTACTTCCCAATAACGATAGCCGTGCCTCTTTGTGAGAAACTGCAACTTATTTTTTTTTTTATTCTGCCAATTGTAAAAGTATACTAAACAAGAATTTCCCTACACATTAAGACATTTTAAGAAAAAAATCTTCTTTCCCCTCTGCAAATTTTGAGCATTTTTTTCCTCCATCTGGCAACTGTGAGTCGAAGATGGGAAAGATTCTTTGCTGTTTTCTCGTCATTACTTGACATTAGTGCTGTCGAATTTTTGTGACTTTTGCAGTTTTCGTTTTTTGAGAAAACCGGTTTTCTGAAAACCGAAAACCGCAAGTGCGGTTTTCAAAACCGAAACCGCAAAAACGGTTTTGAAAACCGAAAACGCAAAAGCGGTTTTCGAAACCGAAACCGCAAATGCGGTTTTCAAAACCGAAACCGCAAATGCGGTTTTGAAAACCGAAACCGCAAAAGCGGTTTTCAAAACCGACATTTCGGTTTTATGAAATTTCACTTTTTTCAAAAACCGGTTTTCGGTTTTTTCAAAAACCGATTTCGACAGCACTAGTTGAAACTAACTCATCTCATCAGCACATGGCTCGAGTCAGCACATCACCAGAAGATTTGGACCCTTAAATACTCTGTTCAACCCGGAAACAGGGAGCCAGTCTTTGGAGTTAGTCGAGGAGTTACTCGAAGGAGTAAGTCGAGTCGTTCAGTTGAAGAAGTTATTCGAAGGAGTTAGTCGGAGTCAATGGAGTGAGACGGATAGACGTTATCGGAGCAAATTAATTGAAAGGATTAGACGCGGAAAGTCAACCTTCGTTCAGTTAACCGTACACCAGGACTAGCCCGGTGGCTAGAGAGTCAGATTTTGTTGTAATCAAGAGGATAGACCTCCGATCGTACAACCGAGAGGACAGCAAGGAGTCCAGCTGAGACAATAGATCAACAGGTACTGTGACGTCAGGATTCCTTCTTCCTAGTCTCTTCATCAGCAAACTCTCATCTACGAGTGTCTAGAAATCCTCACTTTTATTTCTCTTGTTTCGAAACGGATGTCTTCCGGTTTCAGAATCTGATCTACCAATGAGATACATCCCAAGAAAATCTTGCAGACGACACAGCTTTCTTTGAATGTCCTTTTCAAATTAAGCATCCGTAACAATAAGACAAAAAAATTTGACGGCCTATAGCCCCGTAACCGAATGCTTCTACAACAACATTTCACTCACTTATATAGCATGTCAAAGGCTATCACAATTCCAAGATTCGTCTCCATCGGATTAATTCGGTGTATGACTTTTTCTCTTTAAAATATGACAAACTTTCGCTTCACATAATTCGGAAACCGAAAGCTTGCACGACCTAATTCTTCACGCTCTTATATAATAGGTGAAGATGTACCATTATCCCACATTTGATTTTGGTCGGATGAGCTCAATTGAACTCTTACAATATATAGTGTCCTTCATTTGTAAGGAGAAAAAAGTGTGAAAGACTAAAGTCATCTACCAATAACCATTGTGATAGTGAATCGGCAATTGTTGATTTAAGGATTATTTGATAGATACAGATACAAATAGGGCAATACAGATGAATCTCTGAAATGCACAAATGAATCTTTGATTTAAGTTTGCATAAATCTTAATCACAATCTGTCTTTGAAAACATTTCCTGTTTTTCCAATTACCTTTATTAACTAGTGACGCAATGCTTTGTCAAGAACTGCTTCTACATCTACAAGACGAATAGCGGCTAATAATTTCATAAACAAGTCATATTTATACACTCGTGAATTTCCAGTGTTTCAATTTCATTACGAAAACAAAAACGCTTATGTCGCTAATCTATGAGAAGAAGCTAGTTCAAAGGAAGTTCACGTTAATTTGATCAGATATAATTGTATCACTGACAAGCTTTGAAGTTGGGTGTATGAATTGAGGCAGGTTGTTCCGTATCTTCTAGCATCTTTGATATGCGCTTTATCACAAGAAACTCAATTCCAGACTACACTATGTACGTACATGTAGATTATATGGAGCATGTAATTGAGGTGAAACGCTTTCTGTAAGTATTCATATTTTATCAATTTATTTATCATCTCGTTTATTACATATTTGCAATACTACCTCCTGAAGTCTTGCTTATAATTTCTATTCCTGAGGACATAAATAATTAGGACACCATTTTCACTTCTTCTTCCCATAAAATTTCCTTCAAAACGAGGTATCTCTAAAAGAGAAAAGGAGACGCTGGTAATTTCCGTTTTATTGTGAGCTCTTCAGAATGTATCTCATGTCTTCTATTTAGATGTAATGTGGATATGGTAGAGTAAGACATAATAATGCAAAAGTCAAGATTTACTTCTCAAAGAGTTCTATCGCAATATGATGCCCGTCTTCTCTTTCGTTGTTTGATTCAATCCGTAGAAGAAGTGGCACCTAATTGCATTTGATATTTGGGTTTTTCTACTTTTTCACATAAAAAATGAAATGAAATCTTTACGTTTAACGTCCCACGGTTATGCCGGTTAGGCTAAAGGAGACGGTGATAATGAGAAGTGGGAGGAAACGGGAGAACCCCAAGAAAACCCACGAGCTGGGATCGAACCAGGGACCCCAAGCACCGGAGGTGAACGCTCTACCACTGTGCCACCAAGCGCCCTTTTTTAACATAAATTGTGTGTGATCTATCATGCACTTTTATATATTTACCTTAAAACTTCAGTCTCTTAGACATTGGTTCATGTTCCAGCTTCCTCAGAAAGAACCCATACTGTTTCTTGTTACCTGATGTCGCACGGTTGAGTATGCAAGTAAGAATCATACCATTTGCATCCTAGAAGACTCCCATTTAACACATAGAATTACTCCATGAACCTACGTTTCATTTTCGCAGGAGTTCTGTAATACTTCCTCTCTACAGACTGACGTTTATTTTCCTAGTCTGTGAAAGAGTCAAGTTTCATCTGAAATAGTCACTTCATAAAATTAGAAGGATTATAGATAATAACCAGTGTGAATTTGGTAGAAATAAATCACTGACCATTGGGATATAGTTGTGATTCATTTGTTGTTAATTATGGATTAACTGTAAGACGTAACTAAAGGTCTAAAACTTTTATGAACTAAGTTTCAAAGTTTTAGTGCAAACAAATGATTGTGGTATACTTTTGGATGTATTTACATTTGGTATACTTTTGGATGTATATTTTTGGATGTACTTACTTATTACTACGTGCGTGGTGTAGGCTCTAACTATATACGGTGCACAATGCTACTGTAATAGAAGCTTAATATTGAGAGCCGCTCTATTCCACTACTGCACGACTTTACTGTAGAAGAAAGTCACCATAATCGGACCTGTCTCCTAAGTCGCCCCCCCCCCCATTTATTTTGCAATACAAGTGACTCTGCCTGTTGGAATGGATAGAAACGAAAAGACAAGGACGTAATTGTTATGTTATGAAGGATAGAGCAACAAACAGCAATTAACACCCGCAAAGTTGAGGCATTCTTTGTTTCGATGTGGAGGAAAGTTTTCACATCTGTGCAAAAACCTGTCATTTGGGAAAGTTTTAGGAGGTTAGTGAACAAGACTTTATACAGTTTGATCTTGAGGAAGTACTATTCTTTGTAATTGTGCTGTTTGTTATGTAGCACACACAGTTGAAACTGGTTAAATGTCGAGTGAAATGCAAACAACAAGGTTGAATAAGTCGGACCCCATGTCCTCCAAAGGGGGATCTCTCATTTCCTTGCACAGGACACCCCTTATTGTAAACGAAGGATTGCATCCTGTTACTAAATCCATCATACATATTGTTTTAGAAGGTAAAGTCATCCTTTGTCATAACATCCACTATATACAAACATGATGTACTTCAATCTGTGGCGAGCTCTAAGGGGAAGGTAAAAAGCCTTCGCCCACTACAGTAATGGCGCCCATGAACAAACCGAACAACAGTTCCCAAGACAACGCACTACAAACCAGTGAACTAGAGATCTTACTCGCACAATTCGTGATCGGGAAGACGAGAATTCAGAGAGTGATCACGTTTCGTTCATTTCTAACGGAGACAGCGACTTCACACGGCTTCAATATTCCACAAGCAGGAGTGCCAAACGACAATTATACTGATTGCTTGTTTTATAAGGAAAAGTTCTCTATGGATTGTAGGAATGAATTGTGGATACAATGTGCAATGTGTGGTATGTGGACACACGATGCGTGCAAAATTTTGTTCTATTTTGATACTTTATTTGTGACTTTCATGCCAGTTATTACGAGAGATCCGACTTTCGAGACCTTCTCCCTGAACGCCATTTTCGTTACTTTTCATTAAATAATTATTTCACAAAATCTTATGAGCTGAATGCTGAACTACCTAATGTCTAATGTTTGACAACATAGCAAAGATATTATTCCGAAATGCAAATGCATTATGAAATGCAAATAAAAGACAAAATAATTAAGGATACAGTCCAAAAATAAAAGGGGGGTGACTTTGGTAACTTTCTCTCTACCATTTTACTCAGTCTCGGAGTGTGGGGTATAGGACCTTGGCAGGGGCCTCACTTAGAGGGCTCATCTTTCCTTCCCATACAGCATGTAGGAGTTTCACAAAGTTTAACAAAGTTTTATAAAACGTTTGCGATGGAGGGGGTAGTTTTTCTTCATAAAGCTGTCAGCTTCATTTACGCGTGGTAATGGGGCCCCAGGTGGGGGGGGGTTCTGTTTCTTTACGGTGTTGCAATACCTTGTCAAACGACTAACAAAGGGCCCTAGTAAGACTTTATAAAAATCAGTCTCATTTCGGCATTCATGGGGCTCAATATACATTTAGACAATATGATGCTGAGCCTCCCATTCTTCATATTGTTGAAATATATTCTTATTATTCCCCAAACAGGACTTAATATTGTTAGTTTTATGACAATAATGAGATCCGAAGACTACATTCAATGCTGCGGGCCAACGAACTCTTGGAAGGGAACAAACTACAACGAGTAACTTACACCGCAGTCGAACACAGCAGATATATTTTATTTTACTTCCCATGTTATTCAATATTCTATATTATACTTACATCTAGCGAGGATCCCGGCAGGGATTCCTGTTATCCTGCCCTGGCCAGTCCGAGGCTGATTTTACTTAAGAAAAGAATCAATGCATAACTTTTGCATACACGAATATATAAATTTCATTTATATATTAACAAACATTTATATTATTTCATTTATATATTTCTTACCCATTTACCTTTTACGTAATTCCAGTATTATTTAGCGTTCCTTTCAGCATTGAAGTTATACAGAACAAGAACTTTTACAGTTTAACATATTATCCGAACCACATAAAATACCGCCAGAACTTCAACCTAGTTTTCTAAGCACATACCATTAGGAAGCTTGAGGAATTAAAATTGGGTAAGTGGTTTCGTAAGACCAATATCGAGAAGGTACAATTATGACATTCAGTTTGTGAGGGTGCAGGAAAACAATAAAATAAATCTTTCAATCAGGCTGGGACACACGAAGTTTTGGAACTACAAAACTAACACCCAAGCCTTTTACTTTCTAAGCACGACAGTTTTACATCAAAAATATATTGTTCGTGGGTTTTCTGATTCTGGCAAGACACTTGTGTTTAATTCATGGTGGTTGGTACTTCGGGGATCATTAAAGATGAGCAGTGACAAAATAAAAAAATGAAAATGGCAAAATTAATGTTTAAAATGAAACAAAAGATGGCAGTTTATGTTTCAGAAAATCAATATTCATCTATATGGAATTAATTACCAGAAGCACACATTAGATAATTAAGAACTACGTTGTATACATAAAATTAATGAGTAAGTATGACTTTGAATATTATCAATAAGCAGAATGTATCAAAACGAACAAATCGTAATCATCATCAGCATAGGTACTCTACCATTATTGGCAGGTCACTTGCTGCAACTGAGAAGTTTTCATGTTTCAGGGTCTTCCGCTAACCTCTTCGTCTTCAGGTACGTTTTTTCTGTTTTGATATCGTCCATTAATTGTAGTCTCCTTCGCCCCCTCCTTCTCTTTCCTGCCACCATACCCTCTAAAACGTCCCTCATGACACAGTTCATTTTTAGCTAATATCGCAACCAGTTTTTCTTCCTCTTCTTAATAACATCTAAAATTGTTCTTTTATTCCCCACCATTTCTAACACCCTCTCATTCGTTTTCGGCTCGATCCAGCTAATTCGCTACATTTTTCTCCACACCCACATTTCGAAAGCTTCCAGTCATTTTTCATCATTTTTCCGTAATGTCCATGTTTCTGACCCATACAATACAATATTCCACAGGAAGCATTTTATGAGCTTTTTTCTGAACCCTTTATTCAAGGTCCCACAAAATAGTATTTTCTTCCTTCTAAAGGCATTTTTCGCCATTCCTATCCTTGCTTCTATTTCACTTTCACATTTCATATCATTACTAATAATACTACTCACGTATCGAAAACTAGTCACCTGTTCTATTTTCTCCCCTCCTACTTCTATATTTGACAACGATCTCTTCGTTCCAATCATCATCGCTTTTGTCTTTTTAATATTTATTTTCATCCAATATACTTGACAGCCCTTCCTCAAATTTTCTAAGATCTTATTCATTTTATCTTCGGATTCTGCAGTAAACGCCATATCATCTGTAAACAGTGCACACTTAATCTTTCTACTGAAATTACGTCTTAATTTTGTAGGCTTTTTTTTTTTTTACTATCTCTTCTAGGTAGATTTTAAATAATGTAGACAAGAAACAGCATCCCTGTAGAACTCCCCTTCTAATTGCACTCTCCTGTCATCTTCTCCCTTATTTTAACACTTATTTGTTGGTATGAGTCTTCTATCTTTCCATTCCAACCCAACTTTCTTTCGAACTTCCAACAGCAATTGCAAATTCATGCGGTCAAAAGCCTTTTCTAGATCAATAAAACGAAGAAAAAGAAAAAAATAATTTATATAAATATTAGTGTCATAGACACAAAACTGCAGAGGAAATGTTCTAATGAATACCGTAGACCAAAACTAAGAAAAATCTATTTATTGCACTTGATCCTATTCTGGTCTGATTAGGCATTTGATCCTATTCTGGTACTTGATAAAACAGTCAAGTCATACAATATTCACTAGACTAGTACGATATCATAAACACTTTCTTCAGGTCACTCATACATAAGATTCATTTGAGGCGAGAAAACATTTGTTTAACATTCACCGGTGTAAAAGGAACGTATGCAAAGCCCAATACAACCTTTGGATTTATTGTAACACGTATTTGGTATTTTGTTGGTTAACAATGATTCATCTCCTCCGGTGAAGAATGTTAAATTCTATATCTCATTAACAAACTTCATTCATGATAAGAAGAAGCAATATGATTTATATTTCTGTTCGAAATGTGAACACAATTTAAGAAATGTACGTAAAGTGACAAATATTACAAATGATCTCAATAAATGACACTTCTTCACGATTTCTTGTTAAAATGGGAAAATATTGTATTTAAGGCATTTTGCTACAACTGCCGATCTTTAGTTGTCATACAAATCATAATGTAATTTATTATAACGAAAATATTTTTAAAACTAAACATTGGCGAATATTCTCAGATATGTGGGAACATAAAGTATCTATTCTTAGATACCCTTATGACGATCTGGCTGAGCCCACACTTATCGTAGAGGATGCTTTTTTGGCATCTTTACTCACTATATATCATTCTCAGCGTCATTAAGGTTATTACGCAGCTAATAGCAACAGGCCATTCCACAGTGATCATAACTTAACCACACAATATGAGTTGCTTACGAGATTTGCAGATGGTAGCGTTCTGCTTCTTCGATCTAAATTGCTTTAAATCTAAAATATATCCGAACACGTGGTTGGTTTACTCTTCCTGTACTGAATGTATACTCATATATCTGATACAAAGTGAAAAAAATACCACTATCACCCAGTTGGTAATTCTAGGAAATTATTAGTATATATTAGAAAAAGAAGTCGACAGATGATATATGCTAATTGATTGAATTCATCGAGTTTTAAAAATGACATGAATGAATGTAAATTCCCATGCGTAGTTTTCGAGAATATGGTGGAATGAGCATGTGGAAAGAAACGGAGAACCTCGAAACATGCACGGTCCATTGTCTACCACAAACTGGCATGGTCTGGGATCGAACGAGAGACTTCACACCAGATGTAGTGGTGATACTTCATATCAGAATCTCGAGATTTACACTTGTCTTTATAAATCGAGACAATACTGATACCGAACCTATCGAGACTGGCTTGAGATGAGATCTAGATCGAGGCAAACACTTGTTATTTGAGATGACACCACGCCTAGTCTGGTAAGTCTTGCTCTATCGAGAAAATTATCGAAATTACCTTTTCTCAATATTTATTGCATTGTTAACTTAGTGTAGTTTTATGCAAAACCGGCATATTGTTCAAAGATTGCACACTCTGGTAATTTATCGATGCCAGTCATGCTTCACGTGATCACGTCATAGGCACTTTCACAATAATAACCAGAAGACTCTACAGGTAACTATGGAATGGGTCACGAAGTTCGTAACCCGTACGTCGGAAGACCTACCGACAGTCAGACCCACGATCCGGGACACGAACAAACTAATAACCTTGAGTGGTCTAATCTGACACATAACCAAGAGTGACCTGGTCTGATTTGGACGTACCCATCACCCAGACTAGCCTGGACAGATCTGGAGACGAAAATATCTTCATACACATGACAAGTATGTGTGAGGCTGTTATGTAATAGAACTAACACGACTATTTCTTTTCCCTCGCCTTTTTGTCTTCTCGCTAAGTCTATAATTTTCTTTCTAGCTTGTTTGTGCGTCTGCGTGTCTTAAAGCATTGCACCGAAAGATAACTGCAAGGGTTATCGGAGTATAAACGCATCAGAATCACAAAAAGATAAGCTACATGTTCTTGTTACGAGGGAACGCCGTACTGTAATCAAGTGAACCTATAGAACATGTCATATAGAATATATAAGATGCTGTTTAGACTAAACGTTTTGTTTAATACTCATATTTTTTGTATAGTCTGTTCAAAAGCTGTTTAGTTTTCATTATGAGAAGTATAAGGCATGTGAAGTGTGAGAAGTATAAGTATCTTGATTAAGAATGTCAGATTGGTATTAGAGCTATGAATGTTCTAACTCGACTACCCAGCATCATCTCTTCATTCTAAAATTCTCTAGTAAAGTTGCAGAGCTGATATTTTGGGTGCTTCCTGGTAGTCAAGTTATTCGAGTCACTGAATTTATGTGGGTCATTGGGTCTGTCTGGGTCACCGGGTCTATCAGAGTCTGTCTAGGTCACCGAGTCAGGCTGCGTTTGAGAAGCAAGAACCAGATCCGAATAACAAGGATAAAAATTATTATCCACGAGACCCAGTGACCTATGACCCTTTCCGTCACTTGAGAGAAAACGAGAGCATATATGAGGAGACAAAATCAATGGTAAGTATTGTTTTCACTGGTCAGAAAACCTGTGCTGTAAGTTCAGATTGATTCAAATTTCAAAATTCAACGTAATAACTTTCAACTTAACTAAAATTTCTGGTACATATGTGATATTCATAGATTTTGGTTCAATATGTACCTGAAGACAAACAATAATTTTAAATGGTATAGGGAAAGATGAGGGATCAAACGTCAAGCTGCTGGGGTAAAATAACCTATTAAATAAAACATATGCATTAAACGTACCGTTGCTGACATATTTGTTAGAGAAATATAAGGGATTAAGAACAGAAATAAGAAGTAAACTAGTTAGAATGTTTTGCAATAGTCTGACTATATTTTATTTTGTGTAGGAAAGTGTATTACCATTCAAATTATATTAATCTAGATTTATTGTTTGATCATTTACTATCTTTTCGGTTTTGTGTCTATATATGACGAAATGTATAGTTTATAATGGATTTCCAATTATGTTCGTCTATTCCCTGTCTGGAATTATACCTAATATCACGTGCACCAAGGAAGTATGATTCTAATGTTAGCTATCATAACACTACAAGTAAAAATTTGCCTATTTGCTTTCTCTTAGAATAATCCTTTGTTGTTGCAATTTGCATGCAGACACTAATCAGCTAAAAGCTTGCAAGAACACTAGTCACTATTATAGTGTCAGCGAACTCACTTCCACGGATTACACCTAAGGAGATTGGAGTAACTTGGAGTCGAACTTGAGAACATTTATCTAGAAAATGTTTGTAACAACAAAGTAAATACGAGGTCAATAAGACACTGAGGTGTCAGTTTCCCTAGATGTAATTAGAATTAATTCCTAACAAAGACCAACTTTTGGTATTGATGGAGCATCATGATGACAAACAGGAAGTTATAACTAAATATCTTAATTAAGATGTAACATAATCCGAACAAGCGCGTCGAGGGAAGCCGATCCTCTTACCTCGTATCACCCAACACAAAAAGGTCGTGCGGCAACCCATGCGCTCATAGGTTGTTATAACATGGATTATTATTATTATTATTGAACTAAACATTCTCTCAAATTATACAAGGTGTTTCAAAACAACACCGACAACGTTTGGGAGGTGATTCCTTACACCAAGATAAGACAAAAAGTATAGACCAACCTGGCTGCACAAATCCTTCCTTTCTTAGTTATAAACTGCCGAAAACATGAGAAAATGAAGTTTAAAGGTCCTCAAATACTATGGGACCTACCGTAGTCGCGTAAAGACATCACTTAGGAACTAATATGTGCGCTATCGAAAAATACATGTTTCAGAATTCTGCGGTACTTCTGCAAGATTTTTTATAGAAGTAGTTGGTGAGTATTCCATATTATATGCCTGTAAACAAACTCCCTCTATAAAAATTGTTGCGTGAGTACCAGGGTTGATATGTTTAAAACAAAATGTTTAAAACAAGTGTTTAAAACCTGTTTAAAACGAGGGCTGTTGTTTTATTCAGTTTGTTTTAAACGTTTTAAACAAATTGTTTTAAACGTGTTTTTTTTCGACACTGGTTGGACATGTTTAAAACAACTAAAATATCAGATTGAAGAAGCTAATTTAATTTTCTAACAAACAACCCATTCTCCGCAGGATTTGTGCATGGAGTAAATTACAAGCAGAGTTATATTCTTATTATAACAGCAATTAATGAACGAAATTCTGCACATCAATGTGCGTATAGCTAAACCAACAGAAATTCAAGTGAAGTATTTGAACATTTCTTAATTTCCAAGAATAATGGAGGTTAAACACACTATACACTATTCTAAGATCCAAATTCACAAATTCAAAACTTGGGTATTTTTTGATCACTATCATTTCCATAATAATGAACAGTTCTCACATCATAAGTTAGAAGAAATACTCTGACAAATAAAATACAACTCATAGAAAAGAGCAGTGACTAGCCTAAAAGGAGAAAATGACATTTTAACTAAACAGTTTTTACGATACATCTCTATCTGCAACATGGGTAGCTAATAATGATTAGTGTCTACGGCATAACAACACAATTAACTCTAGACACCCTCCAGAGATTTTAACAAAACGGTAGACTCTCATGTTCGGGGCTCTGGTGACCCCCCTAGTTATCACAGAGTCATGAGTTATACACCATTGGAAAGCTTATAGACCACAAATTCCAACGAGGTAACATTCGTGAAGTTCCCGCCGTATTCGTAGAAAAAGAATAGACATAAAAAAATCATTAAAAATATGAAAATATTGACTTCGCGGGGCCCTGGCAACCCTTGCAGTCTCCCTACGCTGACAAAATGATGCTAATGTGTAGGCCACATACTTGTGACAATAATATAAGAAATGGTAGCCATTGCTGCCATTGCGTAATGAATTCGTTTTATGTAGGTAATATTAAAAAATATATATATACGCAGAAAAACATTCATTGAATTAGACATTCTCTCCCCTCCCCCACTATAGTACCACGTCCATATGGAAATCATTTTTGCTGCACACATCATGTATACGAACAAGAATTATGATTCTAGACCACTTCAGTGAAATATATCTTGTATTATATGGGACCGTCCCGAAAATAAATGTAAATTAACCAAATTTGACCCTCTCTTCCTCTATAAACAATTACACATACAGGTTACTATCATGTAGGGGACTACTTCATTGCTTCACATATCAATTTTTAGGGATGTACCACAAAAAAGGTGGGAGAAATACCCGCCAAAACCTGATGAAAAAATTTGATAAAATTAAAAAAACAAACTTCATCCTCCCTTTCTCGGCCGTACATACGTACCCCCTATATACATAAAATGCAACTGACGGAAAGCTTCATCCCTCAAAAATATTTTGGTACCAAATCACCTTTCTAGCTTAATTAAGGACTGAGCTATTGATGTTTGTTGTAGAAATAAATGTAATTTACGTAAAAAAAAAAAAACCTCCAAAAATTGGCTAACTTTGCCCCCTTCCTGCTACCCCATATAAGCAAGAAGTCCGAATACACGGTATTACCATGTATACCTAGTGGCCTACTTCATTGCTTCACGTAACAATTTTTATAAATCTATCCCCCAAGAGGGGGAATGGCCCCCAAAAAACTGTTGAAAAAACAAAAACAAGAAAATAAAACACGATATTTACCCTCCTTCCACATACATAAAATGCACGTCAGCAAACCTGCATCTTTCAGGAATAAATTGGTACCAAAACCATCTTCCAGCCCTAATTTGAGTTTTAAGACTGAGCCATTGAGGTTTAAAGCCCTGATAGAACTTAACACAAAGAAACTAAACTACATATTCTGTGAACGGAGATCGGGAAATTCCCGATTTCTTTCTCCGGAATTGAACATTTGGGCGGATCGAAATTAGGGAAGTTCTTGAAATTTGATCTAGGGGTTGAATATAGATGACAAGCAATACCTAAGAGTGTAAAAATGTAATATATACGCCTATTTAGATTATTGTTTTAAACAAAATAAACAATTTAAACATGTGTTTTTGTTTAAAACAAAGTACCGGTACTTTGTTTTAAACGTTAAAAACGTTTTAAACAAAAAAAGTTTTAAACATAAAAAACGTTCTTTTTTTAAATCTTTTTTTTTTCAACCCTGGTGAGTACCGCAGGATTCTCAAACATGTATTTCTGGATAGCGCACATATTAGTTTCTAAGTGAAGTCTTGACCCGACTTCAGTAATTCAAATAGTATTAGAGCTATAAACCTTTCAAGTTCATTTTTTGTGTTTCCGGCAGCCTATAATTCGGAAAGGAAGCATTTATGCACCCAGGTTGGTCTATACTTTTTGTCTTATCTTGGTGTAAGGAATCACCTCCCAAAGGTTGTCGGTGTTGTTTTCAAACACCCTGTATAACGAAGATTTCTGACAGTCATGCAACTACACAAGTTAATAGCCCAGGCTGTAGTAGTTCCATAAAATGTCCAATTGGTTTACTACTTTATTGTTATTATTGTATATACAATTCAGGTCACCGGGACTAGCTTTCAGTCTAAATCTAAAATGTTGAACTATATCCTTATGTCCCTACTATTTTTCCTCCATTCTGTTATAGAGCAACCTGCGTATTCTTTAAAAGATATATACAATCTGAACAATGCATCCAAGTAAATATTCCAAATAACGGAAACAGACGGAGAAGGCTAATGGGTAATGGCTGCATGCTTGGTTACAGTTCAGCGCTCTCAAGAAGGCGAGTAACATCGTCTCATGTCTACGTTCACTCCGGTATAGAGTGAAGTATTGCACCTTATCGGAGTGATTTCTATATCGTGTTTTGAGGGTTTTTTTTTTTTTTTTTTTTTTTGTAAAGTTTCCTCAACTCTTACATTACAATTTGAGTAACTTCAAGTGAATTCTAAATACATCCATTTTGTATAATTAGCGACATGTCTAGCGTCGAAATTATTACAATAAATTCCAATAGAGAAAATGCATTGAGAATTAATGTTGCTACAGTAAGCCAAATACCCGCATCTATAGAGGTTCGCGAATTATTTCTCAAGATATTTCAGTTAGCAATTGACCAAGTTCAACGAATAGAGATGGGTTTCATATGAAAGCATTTATATATCATACTGTTTAAAGAAGTGTTATATTAACGAATTTTTAGCTATTACTAATAGAGTAATAACTTATTCAGGCAGTAATGGAGAGCATTTGTTATCCATTGAAATGATGAATAATTCTTCAGTATTAGTGCGGTAATAAAGCTAACAAGGAAGGGTCACGCAGTGGCTCCGCTGAGATCCGAACGAGACAATTGTGTTTGCATTTGAAATGCTATAACTAGATGAATCCCAAAGTTATACGTGCCACCGGGAGGAATATCGTGAGTTACAACATATTTTGTAATGTAAGAACTACAAAAAAAAAAAAAAAAAAAAAAAAAAAAAAAAATTACATGGCAGAATAGCTTGAACCGAGTCATTTGTTCGGAAACGGTTGGGTAAGTGGAAAACTCGGCCAACACGTATCCCATCATTTTCAACGGAAAACTTTTTGGGGGAAAAACTTTGTCCCAGGGTCCCCCGCAAGGTCCCAGACGGGGTCCAACTCAAAATTTTCAAATGGCAAGGGGGGTTAAGTGGCACATCATTTGAAAGCTGTTGTAAAATGAAAGAAAATGCAGCAGGTCTCGACTCTCTACAACAACTCTGTGCAAAATGGCGACGGGTCAAAGTGTAAACAAAAACTTAATTGAAAAGTCCATGATCACCCCTATAAATCGGAAATGGTGAGACAAATGTGAAAACAGAAAAGGATGTGTGGTATTATTTTCAAAGTATAACGATTTAAGTGAAAACGTCTTGACCCAGGGTCCCCACATGGTCCCAGGTGGGGTCCAACTAAAAAATTTCAAATGGCAAGAGAGGTAGGACATCGTTTGAAAGCTCTTGTTAAGTGAAAGAAGATGGAGCACGTCTCGGCTTTCTACGACAACCCTGTCCAAAATTGCGGTGGGTCAAAATGTAAACAAATTGGAAAACAATCCAAGATGGCCGCTTAAAACCTATATCGAAAGGATAAGCATACCAAACTGCTGAAGCTAGGAAAACAAATTTGGCATTAATGTTGATTAATAAGTGACTAAAATATGCAAGGTGTTCAAAAACGCGACATCTTGAGTTCAAAATGCCGCACTATGTATCGAATGCATATCCAGCTCACACCACTGGTGTTGGAGAAGTGAACGTTTATGGTTAATAGTCCACAAAACATCAAAGAGTATAATCTGTAATCCAATATGGCTGCCAGCGTGAAAAATGAGTTTGTATATAAACATGTTAGTTCTTGGAATACGGTGACCAAGCCAACAAAGTTCGACGCAGTTCGATGTACTGAAATGACTTACATATGTTTGGTACTACTTGCCAATCTTGCAAATGATTTTTTTTATTTGGTATTGTTTGAAGTATTGAGATCAAACCAACGAATGACATACAAATGTAACCATCACGAATACGTTACAATAGAGCCCCCAACTTACTGGTGCAGCAAGTTCTTTCTGTGTGAACTACGTATGACAAAATTAGAAAAATACCCGAAGGTATTCAACTTTTTTTTTTCACTATGAGTAGGAAGTCATAATTTTCTGTTCATCGCATATTCGTTATATTCAAGTAAATAATGTCGAGAGAACCGTGACGAACGTGCATTAAGAAGAAACCATATATGTGTTGTTACCGAATGAAATAATAGTTGAAGTGAATCGAAATTCAATTGTTGTTTAGTCTTCCTAGTATTTCTAAATACATAATAGAGAAAAATAGAGATTTAGATTTGTACTGCTATGAATGACAGGTTTTAAGCACCTTGGATTCAAGGTGGCCATATTTTTCAATTAAGCTTTTATTTACATTTTGACCCGCCACAATTTTGGACAGGGTTTTCGTAGAAAGTCAAGACTTGCTTAATCTACTTTCATTTAACAAAATCTTGCAAACGATGAGCTTCTTAACCTCTCTTGCCATTTGAAACTTTTTAGTTGGACCCCACCTGGGACCCTGTGGGTACCCTGGGTCAAGACGTTTTCACTTAAATTGTTGTACTTTGAACATAATGCCAGACTCCCTTCCTATTTTCAAGTCTCACCATTTCCGATTTTTAGGGGTGATCATGGACTTTTCAATTAAGTTTTTCTTTACATTTTGACCCTCCGTCATTTTGCACAGGGTTGTTGTAGAGAGTCGAGACTTGCTGCATTTTCTTTCATTTTACAACAGCTTTCAAATGATTTGTCACTTAACCCCCCTTGCCATTTGAAAATTTTGAGTTGGAGCCCGTCTGGGACCCTGCGGGGGACCCTGGGGCAAAGTTTTTTACCCCAAAAAGTTTTCCGATGAAAATAATGGGATACGTGTTGGCCGAGTTTTTCATTTACCCAACCGTTTCCGAACAAATGACTCGGTTCAAGCTATTCTGCCATGTAATTTTTTTTGTTCTTACATTACAAAATATGTTGTAACTCACGATATTCCTCCAGGTGGCACGTATAACTTTGGGATTCATCTAGTTATAGCATTTCAAATGCAAACACAATTGTCTCGTTCTGATCTCAGCGGAGCCACTGCGTGACCCTTCCTTGTAAGTACTGTACAATGAACAAGAGTTCTTTCCCAAGATAGTGATGTTAAAAATATCTTTCATGCAAACATTATAGCTCCATAGGAAGTAAATCCAGTGATGACGAACTAGGTGAGGGTGGAGGCTATTCAATATCTCCGAAATGAGAGAAGACATGCTTAGAAAACGTTCCTCGGATGTTTGCCATTGAACTTAGTGCTTTATAATACAGATCTGCACGGGCTCGAGCCGAGCCCGCGAGCTTAAGTCCGACCCGACTCGCGGGCCGGGCTCGCGCGTAGAAAGCATATATCACTTTGGGCCCGGAGCGGGTTCGGGCCGTAAGTTTTTAAATATACAACCATATTTCTGGGTCTTTTTCGGGCCTAACTTTGTAAATACACTGTACAACGATATTTATTGAATCGTTCTTTCTGGAGAACATTTAAAGCACAACTGCAAACTTAAACCTCTAATTGCTGTAAATAAAAATACAATTTTGCGTTAATTACTAAGTTCCTGTACTTCAGGCTTCTTTCGGGCTCATATGATTATCACACGAGGTCAGTCGGGGCTCGGGCCTAAACACTAAAACATATTTCGGACTCGATTCAGGCCTCACATTACAAATTCAACGGCTGGGCCGGCCACGAGCTGAAAATTCCGACCCGTGCAGACCTTTACCTTTTGGGGTCAGATTTGAGTTCAATGCTTATTTATTAATAATCCTGCAAGGGCTTAAAGACGGGTAAATTTTCAGCGAAGAATTAAATACAAGTAAGGAAATGTGTTTCAGCGTTCCAAAATTCCCCTTCTAAGAGGCCAATTTCTACGTCCAAATCTCACTTTGTTCTTTATTTTGAAAGTGTCGAATTCGTTTAAGACGATGGTGTGAAATATTGGAAATAATCTCTTAAATAGAAATAAAAAAAATAAATGTTTCAGCGTTTCTAAAAGAATTCTATCGCTAAGGATGGAAAGGAGATCGTTTCTATAATGCCCAAATTTAATTTCTTTATTTCGGAAAAGACCCCAATTTACGGATACTTAAGTTGGAGACGTGAAATTCGGTAGTCTTCTATATAGACTTAATTAAAAGTAAGGCAATACAAGTTTAAGTTTTCCCCCGAAACTCAGTTTCTAAGGAAGAAAGGGAGAAATTTTCTAAAATATTCAAATTTCTTTTCTGTATTCAGAAGGTATCGGATATTGTAATTTGCTTACCGGAGATGTGTTCGTCCGTATAAAATCTGTTATTTAAAAGTAAGTGATTCAGCATTTTTGAAAATTCCAAATATCAAGGGGACAAAGAAGGAAAATTTCTACATATTCAAATTTCCAGTTTTATATTTATTACACCTTATTTTCCCTGAACACAGAACGGGCACATGTGTTAGTATTGATACAGTAGGGAAGGAGGTAAAACTTTTCTATATTTATAGATATTTATGTTTTGCACACTATATTATAAAGGTAACCAAGAAAGTTCTGTCGCTTTTATTTTCACCCACAACCTTCGAACATCGATAAATCATCTATGACATACCTGAAAGATCAAAAATAACCCCATCAGCATCGGAGATCTTCCGCCAACGTTCTGGAAGGCCATGGGTTCCATCGCGACAGAACTTGATGGGCCGTGAAGCGAAGAATGTATCAAGCGCATTTTGCATCTCTACTAGGGACTTGAACTGGCGTCATCTAAGGTAATTGTCTAAGGAATGGAACAGGTGATAATCGGAAGGTGCAATATCAGGAAAGTATTGCGGATGTAATAGTGTTTCCCATCCAAGGCGTAGAATGGTATCCCGGATCATCCTAGCCACGTTGGGTTAGCGCTGTCCTGTAACAGGAGGACCCCTTTGCGATTCAGCAATGCTGGCTCTAGAGCTTTGGGTTTTCTTGAACACGGCTCAACGGTTTACAGTACACAGTTACATTGATGCTCTGACCATCTGGTAGCAGTTCCAAATGCAAGATGCCGCAAGCAGTCCATCAAACACACAAGAGAATCTTCTGATGTAGTGCTGGTTTCGGCTTTTTTTAACCGCTTCATGAGATGCTAACCAATGATGACGGCACTGTGGAGCTTCGAGCAGGACCCACTTCTCATCACATATCAACACTCTGTCCAGAAAGGGCTTCTTCCTCAGACGAGACAGCAAAGAAACGCAGGTGTCTGCTCACGTTGCCTTCTTGTCCGGAGTCAAATCATGTGGGACTCATCGACTCAACTTGTAGTGCTTCCAAGTTGATGGAGGCGCTGCCGAATGGTCTCACCACTCACACTGAATTGCAGTCCCAGTTCTTCTCGTGTCTGGCCACTGTTCGTCTTAATTGCTACCTGAAGATCTCCATTTTGTACCTGTGTTGGTCCTCTGGCATGTTGTTCGTTTTCGAGCGTTTCGTTACAGTCCTTAAACTTGCCAAACCACCGCTGCACTGTTCGCGTAGTCTCGACACCCTTACCAAAGGCCTGGCTTATCTTCCGCTCCCTGCAGCGGCATTTGACCCCTGTTGGAACTCGTATATCACATACATCCTTATCACGCTCTGTGGAGGTCCCATGTCAACTTTGTCCTTACGCAAGTTCGCGGTGTAACTGAACTGCAACAACCAGGTAGTATGTTGAATATACCCACACCAACAACTGACCTTCGCCTTATCTGCATTCGAATTCAACTCATGGTGTGAGAGCCAATTGAAAACATATCTCCACAAAAAGCGACAGAACTTTGTTGGTTACCTTTATTTTATAATATTTTTAAAAATGTATATGCATCTTAAACTCAGTGTGGGCATTGCTTCTTGTTTCCTCCCCAGATGACGCCTCATCTTGCGCGAAATACTAAAGACATTGTTTCTAGCGTGAATATATTTTTCGTATTTTTTTCAGTTTCAGAATAAATATAACACTTAGTTTAGGGTCCCATTCAACACTAATTTTATATGAGACCTGGACTTACAGCTTAATGTGGAATTCAAGCTTCATGAACTTTTGCTGAGGATCGAACATGGGTTTCCCGTGCTGTAATAAACGTTAGAGACAACAGAAGATAAAGCTATGGTTTTATTTAATATATAATGCGTGTTCTAATGTATTATATTACATAGCTGTAATATATTTATAAATTTTGTACACTGAAATATGAATATACTTTTTGACAGTAGAATGCAGACTATTTACTTTTAAAAACATGTAGATAGGATTTGAACCCATGTTGAAATATTGGTATGCGAAACCATTACGTTTACCATTAGACTTTTTAAAATATTTTTATTAACATTACATTAATACAAAGCTATAAATAGTTTTACATCAGATTGTTGAAATTATCTTTTTTTGTAATATGGAGGCGATATGTGCGCAGAGTTATTCTGTAAGATTTTTTCTTAAGTGCGGGTCGTAGAAAGTAACGCCTTCTCTGGAGCCATGATCATTCACTTATTGGTAGTATCATTGAGAAATGGATATTATTGATTTATTGATATAAGTATCTGGTTAGGCACAGAGAAGGTGATCTGAGCATGATATGGTAATATACAGTATATGATGAAATGAAGTGCAGGTAACAGAACACAAGGATGTATGATGTTAGTTCTGACGATGATGTTATCTTCTGATCTGGGGCTACTCAGAGCGGGTTTAGACTCTTAGAGCTCTGTTAGATCGAAAACAAAGGAATGTATTCATGAAATTATGTGCAATGGATATATGAATGGTGATAATATATATACGAGGACGGGGATATAGTGGTGGTCTGATCATGTTAATGGATAGCAAGAAGGTAATCTAACGGTGAATATGCGTAATGTGGTAGAGCTTGAGCCTGGTCTAAGAGTTCATGGAGAATCGGATGAGCGTCTGCTATATGGCGTTAAATGTAACAAGAGCGAAGACTGTACAGATGTGGTAAGAGTATATGGCGTTAAATGCAACAAGAGCGAAGACTGTACAGATGTGGTAAGAGTATATGGCGTTAAATGCAACAAGAGCGAAGACTGTACAGATGTGGTAAGAGTATATGGCGTTAAATGTAACAAGAGCGAAGACTGTACAAATGTGGTAAGAGTGTTGGTATAGATGTGCAACGGTGACTTCTTGTGTTGGCCTCCATGGTGGTAAGGAATAAGCAATGCGTAAGACATGGCGTTCCAGGACTTGTAGTTTATTATAAAATTTCTGTGAAGCCAATAATCATAAATGTCCGTGCGTTACGAGATGTAATCTACTTGATATTGCAGATACTATTTATATACTTAGAACTAATAATATACTATGATATTTCCGTTCATTATTTATATTAAAAATGCATTTACCATAAAGCATAGTTTACAAATGGATAATACATAATTATCATAACAATAAAACATTATGTTGAGTGTTTTAGAAATATTAAGTCTACTTGAATTGATTAGAATATTCGTATGGAATATTCTACTACTTGAAGCAAAGACATTAAACTAAGGAAAGCAATGAAAAAACTGAAGCATTTTGAAATGTGGGTGTGATGGAGAATGGAGAGATTTAGCTAGACCGAACTGAAAACTAACGGGGAAACATTAGAAACAGTAGGGGAGAAAATAACAACTTTAGGTCAAATCTAAAAGAAAGAGATTGCTTAAGACAGTGTGGCTGAGGAGTTAAAATTACGAAGATAGAGAAAAGAGGAAGGAGTAAAAAGTTTTTAAATAACGGTCAGGACAGCACTGAAACAGAAAATTTCTGCATGAAGACGACTCAGTTTGAGGCAAATGACGTGCCAGTAGTGTGGGAATATCTGTGATAATGACGAATGGAATAGCAAATAGTAAGAGGTAGTAATTTAATTGTTTCTGTGGTGTTGAACCTGTGGGCTCGTTGATTCATCCATAGAGCGAATTAATGGTACACTGATAGTTCGCTTTAGTTAAAGAGTGAAAAATGTATTCGTAAAATTATAATTTTTCAATTTACAGTAGAGCGTCGATTATCCGAACGTCGGTCAACCGAACGACCGCTTAACCGAACTGTGTACTCGCTCGCTTAAAGGATTTTTTTAAACATTAATTTTGTGTACTGTGTGTATTGTTCATGCAAAATGCGTATGTAATATGTACATATTTTTGTTTAATAAACTGTACCATATACTATATATTCCTACTAAAGTTGCCTTCGTACGTTATTTTGTAATACTTAAAGAGATGCCTGTTTTTATGAATAAATTTACTGTACAGTACTTCTTTTTGGCAAACAAACATGTACAGTTCGATTATCCGAACAAACCAGTTTTCCGAACACCCATGTCCCACAATTACTTCGGATAATCGACGCTCTACTGTATTTATTTATTTCTCTAATTTAAATCTTGATTTTTGCTTTTCAATGATTCCTTCCCCTTCCCATGAACGCGCTTTTAGCATCCCATTTCAACAACAGACTCTGCTGCTAGTGTGTGCAAGCTCTAAACGAGTTGAAAGGAAATTAACACGTCAGCTGCAAATTGTGTGGAAAATACTGAGAAGAGAAATGGGTTTTAGGTGAATGGAAGGGAAGTTTTGTGTGAGCAGGGAAGATTGGGAGAATCAATGAGAGAGTTCCTGGTACATTTGTTTTTCTCTGTTTGTAAATACCAAGCATGAATGAAAATTGTATGTGAGTGTGTGTGTTGAGATTTGTTGTTCAGTCACTATAACTACCAAATACCTAATGCTACTTGAGACGCAGACTAACACATCCACCCAGAAAACGATTCATGTTCAGTGAGAAATGTAGCCGAGGAACTTGGGGGAAGAAACACAGCCATTTATATCCCAGGCGCAAGAGAATGCACAAAATGAATACACTAGTAATTACCTATCTCGTTTATATTTGCGGAAGTGTATGTGCGTGTCTGTTTGTGTGTGTGTGTGTGTGAGAGAGAGAGAAAACAATGAAACCAAGAAAGGTACAAGGTTCAATATTGGAAACCAATAATAAGCAAAAATAAATAAGATACACGGCCAAATATCCGACCCACCCATACCATTAAAAGCACACTATTTATACCAGAACTTGCTCTTATTCATAGCAATATTACATTATTTTCTAACCTAGACGCCAGTACTTTCTAAGTGTTTCTTACGTACTCTACTGTAAATTTTAAAACATTTTACAGAAAAAGGAAATCAAAAAATAAATATACTGTACTTTAAGATGCGTGTATCTTACATATATACTTTAAAATGCATGTAATGCATTTCAAGGGTACATTTTATAATGTCTAACTTTATTGCAGGAAATATAAAATGATGTACGCAGTGGACACATACAAGTTTAAAACAAACAAGACGTTATAGTAAAATATAGGCTTAGTTCTTTAAAAAAAAAAAAAAAAAAGATTTAACCCTTTCCCCTCGAATGCGGGAGAGCCCCGACATTCGAGATTTTCCTTTCCGCTCGTATGTCGGGGCTACCCCGCACTAATTTTGACGCTTTAATTACTCGCATGTCGACAGAGCCCCGCTTGTATGATGTAATCGACAACTTCTGCCATCTTTTAGCCGTCTATTCAACTCCTTACTCGGCTGTTCTTGCCAGTTTTCAACAAATGAAAAGGATATACAAATGTAAACAAAGACCAAAGATGGCTGGGTTTGTGAGTGACAAGGATATACAAGGTGTTTTCGAGGCTTCAGATACCGATTTCAGTGATAGTGGTAGTGAATATTTAGATAATGATAGTTTGAGTGAAGAAATTAGTGGTGATAAATCTTCCGATTCCAATGAAAATGATGACCAAGTGACAGGTGATGTGTTGACAAGGGACAATTGGACTCCCTATGGTAATAATGATGCAGATTTTCCAAAAATACCCTTCACAGCAAATTCCGGGTATAAACCACCAGTTGTTGGAAGGCCAACTACAGAAATGGAATTTTTCCCATTATTTTTAGTGACACTTTGCTTGAGGAAATTACAAATGAAACAAACAGGTATGCTTAGTCTAAGATACAATTATCACTACAAAAAAAGGTCCATTTGGTCTACTTGGCATGACATCACAGTTCCTGAACTGAAGGCATTTTTGGGTGTAATACTAAATATGGCACTAAATCCTAAACCAAACATACAAGATTATTTTTCATATTGAACATCTTGACAACAAGTTTAGGGAAATTTTTGTGCCAGGACAAAATGTAAGCATTGATGAAAGTACAGTGGGGTTTAAAGGGAGAATGGTTTTTAAGTGCTACAACCCAAAGAAGCCAACCAAATGGGGGCTACGAGTATTTGTATTGGCCGACTCAAGTACTGGGTATATCTCAAAATAAATCCGAGCTGTACAGCTTGCTGTGTCAAAACAAATTCGAGGGGAAAGGGTTAAAATCATTTTCCTGTTCATTGTTAAATTATTAGTTACTCAATAGATAGCTATATCCTTAAGACCAAAAGGAACCCAAATCCATGACCTAGAATTACCCGGAGAGATCCATGAACCAGTGATTCGGATACACCCATGACTCTGACTGACCCGAGGGAGAAACGTAGTTATACACATGGGAAGTATCGTGTGTGTATGTGGGGGGAGGGGTTCTAATGAAATTCTAACAAAATGATTCTCTCCTCTTTCTCATTATCTTTTTACTTAATATAAGTTTCTTTCTCGCTTGTTATTTACATCTTTGTGTGTTAAGCATTGCGCTAAAATGTAACTACGAAGTTCATCAATGTCCAAATGCGCCAGAATCACAGAAAATAAGGCTACTTGTTTTACTTATGCGAGATTGCCAAGATTTTATCAACCTGTAAAACTTGTCGTTTAGGATACTCAAAGATACTTCTAAGCTCAAACAGTGGTTTTGATAATTCTATTTGTATAGGCTGTGTTCAGAAAACACGTACAGAAGAACGAATAAACATGATATAAGAAAATATGGAAATATTCAAAACAAGCTATATTGATTACCAAATATCACACCTAGAATTAAACAAATAAACTTTAGAGTTCAAGCAGTGAACATCATTACTCAATAATAAAATTCTGCAGGAATGCTGCATAGATGGTATTTCGGCAGCTTCCGGTTCACCAAATCTATTCGTGTCTCCAGGTCTTTTTGAACGAATGATTCTGTATTTATCTTCGGATCATCGGGTCTGTCCGGGTCACCGAGTCAGACTGGGTCTGAGAAGCCAAACCCAGACCGGCATAATCCGCACAAAGATTGTGATCTAAGTTATCCATGACCCATTCGATCACTGGATAAATTTTAAAACAATATTCCCCACTTTATTACGTAGATCCTTTTAAATTAGGTCATGTAGTTTAAAAGTTGCCGGATAGTTGCGAGCTGGAATGTCGATACTCTACTGTAATTTGGAGCTCCTTCGTGGCTAAGCTGTTAGCGTACGCACCTTTGGCGTAAGAGATCCGGGTTCGATTCCCAATGGAAGATCATGTGGTTCGAATTCCACGTTAATCAGTATGTCCACATCTCATATAGCCTCGCTGCTGAACGGGACGTTAAAATCAACTCCTCTACTGTAATTAGTTAATTTGAGATTCGGAACTCGTATTCTGAAGCCGCCACTGTGTAACGGCGTTTCTCTTGTTTCTATCTTACTATATTTACTCAATCGCAGGTCGCATCGCATTATTATAGTGTATTCTTCATATTACTTTCGAATGTGACTCATGCTTTTATTTTGTGTATGTGGAACCACAAGGGGTTGAGCCCCCTGTACCAATTTTATAGGGAAAGGTACACCAATGTCATAGAAACCACCAAATAGTTAGGTGCAAACTAAATCCACTGATCTCAAATACAGTTAATCACCGACTTAGACTAAGTGCCTGTCGTAACGCAATTTGGTTGTAAGTCGGCTAGATGTAGTCTAACACACAATACAGTATAAAATACCATCTGGACAAATCGTTGGCCGACGATTGAGGCTGCGGTTACCCCAAACAAGAATTTGTCATAGCATTACGGATTATATATACATCCTTAATAGTTGTCGAGACTAAAGTAAGTCAGCTTCATTTCACGTGTAATCATATTCACTTGCCTTCCAATTGTTGTGCAGCTGAACTATCTTTAATTGTATGTCGAGATCGATAATTTTCTGCTTGGTTAAGTATTTACAGATTTGAGAAGGAAAATATTTCAGATTTTGGCAACTAGTTAAGACAAGTGAGTAGCAGTAATGGTTTTTGTTGTGGATACATGTAGAATTCGATTTCACGACCAATGTTACGAGCGTATGACCACAATTGGTTTCCTAATTTCATTTATGATCGCCACCTATATTTGGTTGATGTATTTATTCAATTGGTTGTACCAGTGATCATTGCAACAGTGAACTTACTCTCTTAACTTATTTTAACTTGCTGCTCCGTATTATTGTGGCAAATGCTGAATGAGCGTTGACTGGAATTTTGTAATAGGTTGGTTAATCTTGTGTTATTACTGGTGGTTGACAATGTTTAAAAACTGCATGTTTTACGCAGAATAATATAATTTTACCTTTACTATTGTAAGACGTCTATGACAACTTGCTGTTTTACATAGGTTTAAATATATATTTTATCAGTATAATTATGTTTTTCATTGAAATAGAAAGTCTGGGCCTGACAGCAAATTCATCTAGTATAAATCAATTTGGTTTATTAATTAATTATTAATATTCAGAGTATGTTCAAGTTCTAAAAATTTCATTTGATTTAAATTATAATCAATTGTATATATATATATATATATATATATTATTAGAAAACTTTCTATGTTTATATTAACGTTATATTTTTTCCTCAAGTATAGCTTTTAGCTTGCAATTGATTTTTTTTAAAGAATTTTTACTATGTCCTGTCATAGAGGCAAGGAAAATTCATGCATTGCTCTGCACACCCTTTTCCAATTTTTTAGTTTCAGCTTTTCTGTAGCCCTTGTTGTTTTACAAGAGTTGGCTGTTCAACGAAACTTTTTTCACTTTTTTTGTAGCTGCTCTCGGAATGCTGTGAACTGTTTTTAGTGGGTGACTAATGTAGTAATTTGGTTCCTCTGTGGTTGGTCCAAAGCAGATTGGCTTCTTGAGACCACGGGCTATGTGAGTCGGGTAAAAGAGTTTTATCCCACAGATTAGTCCGGAGCGATAAGTGAATACTAGCTATTGGTAAGTGAACACTAGCTTCAGATAAGAACATCCCTGGTATGGTAGGAAGTAGAGAAATATTTAGCATTATTCAAGATTCCATGACCAAATACGGTAGATGGCAAGTGGATCTGCTTTCAGTACTCTGCTTTGTGGACAGCGAGGAACTGAGTGAGCTCACTACATTCTCAAGTCAAATTCTGAATCTGTATTTTAGAGAAGGATGATTCTGGATCCAATGCTATCGAGTTCGATTCCCACTTAGACTGTCTGCATGAGAGGATGCTAATCTGTTAGTAAATTTGCCAACGTTACGATTTTCTATTAACGGATTATAACGGCGCGATGTTTACCTTTGATTCTTTACCTTAAGTGCAAGGTAATTGTGTAACGGAGCAAGCAGAGAAGCCTGCTTTCCTACCCTAACATCTTACCTATCCTTGGAATTAATTAGTTTCCTATTACTGGAAGTCTCCGAATACTGACTTCCTAGTCAGTGTAGGCTAGAATGTTTCTTGTGTTAATGTTGCATACTTTAAAACGAAGGAGTGTGGGGTCAGAGTAGGAGAGAGAACTGACTTCCTGCATATTCGCTGCACCCCTCAGTATTAAAGTTTAAAACTGAAAGTGAAGGTATAGGAACATATTGAAAATGAAGTTTCTTACTCCTTCTCCATCAATTTTTAGAGACGGTTACAAAGACAGTAACATTTGAAAAAGGTTATTCAAGGCTGTCGATAACTGCTAATCATTTATTTCTAAACCCTACATACAGAATTTTATGTAAATAAATATCCAACGCTCAATCTAAAATCCTAATAACGGTAAAGACATTCATTCGTAATGTAGTACAAAGATTTATGAGTTTTAAATTGAACGATCGGCATATATATTATATTTTAGTTGGGAGAATAACATATTTAATTTTCTATGAATTGAAAAATATAATAATTTGACTGGAGAAGTAATTTTAGAAACAGAAATGGGAAAGATCTTTTACACGATGATAATTAAATCGTCTATACACTTTTTTTTTACCACCTTGTGATTTAATGGAACGTTTTAAAGGTTTTAAAGGTCCAATCCCTAACAAAATCGATAAATGCATTATCTCTCTCTTTGTAGGTCACATAACACACTCTAAAAACATCTTAAAACTTAATAAAAAGAAGAAAATAAAATTACATTCTTTTACAACTTGCAACTTGAAACTATTAGCCACATATTTACAGAGTACACGAGTTGTGCTACATGTTGTTTCATTGATCGTTAAATCAGTACACCACTTCCATTTACATGACCCGTGTTCACATCTTCGTTGTGCATTGCTTTTTTTTTTTTTTTTTTAATTGATTAGGCAGGACAACAGCAGAAAGAAAAATATGATTACAATTTTAGGTGTAAGTCGACTTTCAAGTATATTACAAGTATAAAAACCGATAGAGATCTCCCAATTAACAACAACTTGGAACAGGTTTAAGGTTAAAACAAAATTAAGGTATCTTCTATTAGAGTCCATAAACTGGTATGGCCAACGAGATGGATTTCAGTTATTTGGTGTGTGGGCAGCACATTGACTTTTATCATAAGCTTTAGAGAACATATACATCATAATCTATCAGAATCTAATACTTAACGAAAGATTTTTGAAATATATTTTGTAAATTGCAAGAATGGGGTTAACGTTTTTCATCATCCTCGACTGGTTTTACTCTCAAGCGTTCGGGATGACTGAGAACCCTCTGATACATACCGTATATCCTATATTGTACAAAAATCGAATATTGCTATTAAAAAGTTATCCTCGAACATGCTTTTAATTGGTAAAATAAATCTATCCCTTGTTGTGTACTGATTTAACTGCATCCAGGAGGAAACCTCAAGGAAACTTATTTATTTTTCTTAATATGTTATTTCAGTTATGAAGCTTCTTCAAAATTTGAGGGAATTTTACCAACTTGACTGCTTTCAACCGCGACCATGAGTTTGATTGGGATACCCTAAAGGAAGCATTCACTACATTATCGAATTGATTTTTTACATAGTTTATACTGAAAATGATTTTTTATATGTGAAAACTTTCAACATGCGTCACTCCCTTATTTTCGATGGATTCTTGTAACATCACACAATGTGGTTATTTTGAAAGACTGTAGAAAGTCAGATAGACGGGCAGACAGAGACATAGATGCTGGTTGAGTTAAATGGCAGAAATTCTCTACGTTCGTTTCAATTATGTGTATATTCAGCAAGGGCGCCGTTTCTCTGTAAATTGGGGGGGGGGGCATTCAGATGCAGAAGGTATATATATATGAAAATTTTAAGACAAATTGCACTCAAATTATGCCATATATTGTATATTCATGAATTCAATAGGATCCACATGAGCTTTTCGGGGGCCCGGGCCCCTTGGCCCCCCGGGGATCGGCGCCCTTGATATTCAGTTTCGGACATAATTTCATTTCTAGTTTTATTGATAGAAGAAAAATTTAGAACACCTTTGCTTTTGGTCTAAATTCATTCTTGTTTTCAAATATTATTATTTTAACAAAAGAGAAAAATCTAACAGGACGAAACCAGATCTAAAACTCTAATGCTACATGCGTTGGCCATTCCTTCGACGAAAAAAAGAAAAAAAGAAAATAAAGAAAAAAGTAAACTTAGTGAACATTTGGATACGAACTAGCTGATTGGTAGGTAAGAACGATATCCACTACGCCCAAAATGGACATATCGTACTCTTGAGATAAACATTCAAGTGACTTTTATATTTCTGTTGTGTAGGTTTACTGTTTTCCCTGGTTTTTACACTATTTGTACTATGTATTGCGTAAACTGCTTTAGCTAACGCAGTATATTTCGTTATTTAACCGAGGTTCACACCTGCTGTTGCTACAAGAGGAAAATATACTATCCCGAGAAAATCATGCATTTTTTATTGTGACAGATAATAAGTACACGTATCGTTTAGGTGAGGATTCGATTGAACAATTCCTCAGTTTTTATCTTGGTGTGTCTGTGAACTTATAAGACAGTGAGTAAGTGAAGGTGCTTAGCAATAACGGAGAGCTAAACATCCGCTAACGTATGGAATTTAATAAAGTTATGATTAATGTCTGTATTACAATATTTCTTTAACCTGCTGTTCCGGTCTTTACAATTTCTTACGTCTACCAATGGTAGTGTTTCATGGCCTGAGGACGTGAAAGTTTAGTTTTTATTCTTCATTTGACTTTTGTTTATTTTTCTTTCATTTTCTCTTAAAACAGAAAATTCAAAGGGATAGTATACTGTACATGGTACGTGATTGATGAAACTCATCCCGTCTTAACCAAACATGGCACGGTTGTGGACCTTGACGAACTTAGGACTCATATGAATTATTATGATGTGGAGTTCTACAAAGTTTTGGGCCGAGCTCTATTGTGGCTAAGCAGTTATCGTACGCGACTTCGTTGTCGAAGATCCAGGTTCGATTCCTGGCGAGAGCTCATATGGTTCGGATCTCACGTTAAGCTGTAGGTTCACGTCTCATATAGCCTCGTTGCTGTAAGGGGACGCAAAATTGAAAATCAAAATAAATCGAGTTGTGTGCTTTGAAAATGGAGATTTAGACTTAGAGAAATTTTCGAACTTTTATATAGCGCAAAAATCGTGAAACAAACTCGTTAAGTTTTAATTTCAGGGTTAAGAAAGTGGGTGACAAGATGTTTGAAACTAATAATGTTGTGGTCATTCTTTATTAAATAATTCCCGATAAAATGAGATTTTTAATTTTAAACTTACTAACAGAAGTTTTTCATTTCATTAAGTGAGAGTTCTTGAAAAACAAGCTTTTTCAGCGAAATATGTTGATTAACTACACCAGTTTTCGATTATCGAAGTAGCCATGCCGTTAGAATATGAGAAACCATTGCGAGAGTTTTTGTTTCTCTTTAAGACCATTAGACATCTCATTTTAGTTTCGACTAATATTGCCAAACAGTTCAGCACATTTTCTTTACAGATCAATGGCTCGAAACAACCAAAATACCACTAAGAAGTCTAAAAGCCACTAGAAATACCACTAGATATGGAAACTTAAAATAAAATGGTAAATTCCTGCAACAGACTCTTTAGTTTCTTCAAATATCAACTACTAGTAATGCAAACCGCGAAACCCAAGCGTACATTTTCACTGATTTAAGAAAAGAATCGAAATTTCTTGGTGGAGACTTGCATATTACAGCAACTGACGGAAGTTGAATAGTAACAAATACATTTTACAGGAACCACTTGTGGGATGTCTCCTTTTGATATTTGACACATACGTTTATTGATTCCCTTCATTACGTACACAGAGAAAAATCCGTTCTCCGGTCGCGGTATATTGTACAAATATTCGGATCCTCTTGCTTACTATATAAATCAGTATGGAGCATACATTATCCGTATGCTACATAGGCACAGCCCTTAGGTGTTACATCATGGCGTTGCAGGGCGTTTCCCAACCTTTTTCAACTTGCTGCACACTATGGGTGTAACATGAATTCTCGCGGCACACTCATAGATTTTATTATATTTAAATATAAAACACCATTGTATTTTTTTTCTGTGATTACTGATCTCCTCACAGAGAAGAAAGCTCGGTCACTGATTTTCCACCATGGTAAATCATTAGGTATGCTTATTTTTAATTCTAATTTAAAAATAGAAAACAATTGCAATAAAATATTGGACTTAGGTTTTTAAAAATACGCTTTCTTTTTCGAAAACTGCATCCAAACTTTCACTAACGAGCAAGATCACTAAATAACGAACGAACAAACAAATCTCTTTTACTTTTAAAACACAAATGTAGGTAATTCGTATGCATGTTTTTGTTGTCGAAAGGATTGAATATTTTAAAATTTGAAGTTACGAAATAGTCTGCAACGATAAAGAAGCAATAATGGTCATAACGTCATAACAATAACAAATACCTTTTTCAATATTAGAAATGTACATAAAAGTAACGCGGTATGAAACTTAAAATTGTAGATTCATATTAGAGGTTCATAGTAATGTGAAATACAAATACACATTTTTCCCTATGTCTTGCAATTTACTTGCTATAGAATCAATAATTGTGTTTCGATTTACGCGCGGCACACCAGCGATCCATTCACGGCACACCGGTTGGGAAACGCTGTTACATCATGGCGTTGCATCATTGACTTCTAACAGTTTTCCGTATATTACATGCATATACTTATGTTATCTTCGTCAGCTATATGTTATATATGTCCATTTGTATGTGAGATCCTGACCGCCTACATTGCTTTATACAGAAAGTACGTATAGATGGAACACTTATATGGAAAGTATTATAAAACATGTGTTTTAAGTTATACGTCTGTTGTACGTTAAGTCCAAAAACTACAGGAATTACGCATGTAACCTATCTTTTTAAGTACGGGGCCACCTACATTCTTTTCTCAGTGTAGTATCTGTACAATAACATTTGCATTGTTTCAATCTGTATTCAATTCATCAAGTGTTTTTTTTTTCTCCCAGTTGCTACACTGTGAGCATCACAATCCAAAAATTAAACTAATTTCAGTCTTTCACTATTTTTTCTTTTACACATAAATTTAATTAGAAATTCCTGCAGCTAACTTCGTACATCAAACAGTATGACTCTTCTGTTTCGTTTTATTGGTATAATTATTTTTTTAGAAAGGAAAAAAGACAGAGCTAGCTTTACCCTACACGGTATCAGAATCATAGCAGAGAATATTAATTAATTTGTTGGCATCAGGTGGGATTTCAATGGGAATTTGTTTTGCCAGTATTATAACGTGACATTTCTGGGTAATGTTTGAAGAGTTAGATTCGTTCTTAGAAATGAGTGGAAGTGGGCTGCGTGAGCAAGAGTTTATAGATCCGTTCACTATTAAAATCCACTAGAACCCACTACCACCAAATTAAGAATTTCCCCGCGAAGGAAGTCAAAACTACCAGAGTTGGTGAAATAAACACCAAATTGGTATGACCTGTCTGGTCAATCGTTCCCGATCCTACTTTGTTTCTTAAGTACAGCCAAAAAAAGCAAAACTTAATGACTCTATACTCGAAAAAGGAGAAGAGTTTTATGGAAAAATTATTGAATTGGAATGCAACCAATAACTGCCGAAACGAAAAGCTAATTTCGTTTCAAAGTAAGATAACCTGATGCACCATTTCTATTAAAAGCTCCGCACACGTGTATGACTCCACAGTTCACGGTTTGTTTATGTAAGAGTGTCTACGAGAAGGCGTGTTTGTAACGCAAAACGCGTCATTGGTAATTTAGAGGGAGATTTGGAAAGAAAAAGTTAAAAGTAGTTGTCAACTAAAGTAGGAGAGAAGGAGGGAATTCCTAAAATCTAGTTTAAAAATTGCATATGATCTCAAATGTGTAGAACTACAATCATAATTCTGCTTGTAAGGACGGGTGTATACCCATAACAGTTTTAGAGGACCCATGAAACATTTCAATCTGTTTGACATCTCAATCATTTTTTTACGAGGAGAGTTATATGTTAAATATTTTTAGTTAAAACTAATAATACGACGCGCAACCAGAAAGTCACTTCTGGATTGTAAAATAAGAGACGAACAACACAACAAAATTATTTTATTACTGTGTAGTTACTACTTAGTAATATATAATTTATTTTTCAACATATGTACCAATCGCTAAACAAAATTTGATACAATATTTTATCATTGAAATTGCTACCACACATTGTTTTGTGGGTGAATAAGCAATCTAAATTACATCCTCAAGTGATGAGTTACAACTGATTTGATATTCCTTTCGCTCCTGTTGTCTCATCTAACGACAGTCTTCGTCAACTCATCGCAGCTGTGACGTAATATACTCTTTCCATTCAGATAAACATTCACCTGAAGAGATTTTTGAATCAAGCGTTACAATATGTTGATCAGATTAACACGTTTGCACCGATATTATAAATAAGAATATTTGTGGAGTATACTAATAAAAAAAAAATAAAAATATTCATTGGAAGCTACACAACCTCACAAACGAAACCACTATTATGGCAGTCAGGTTGAAGTCCACCATCCTGAATACTACTTCACTTTTTAAATAAGAAATTGACATACGATACATATTTTATGTGCAGTTTTTTTTTTTCAAAAATGCAATGCCGTGAATCGTTTTTCCTATCACTAACCTTGCACTAATTTTTATTGTATGTTTTAACTTTGCCAGTGTCACTGATTGAACGACGTTGTTGGTGATCCAAGCACGTGAGGAGATAATTATAATCCTTTCATATGGGAATCACAGTAAAATCCCGTGGTGGCTGCAGAATTTAATGTGGTACATGTAGTGTGACCTGTGAGTCAAGACGTGAGGTACATTTTCAAATTCTGAACAAGACGAGAAAATTGAGACAAGAACCGAGACAATACGAAAATTTCAAGAGTCTCGGAGCCAACGCTAGCCCATCAAAATCTTAGATCCAAACACTGTTTTATTGTTACTTGATTCATAGACGTCTGTGAAGTTGTCCCGCCCACCTAATGAATTTTTCTTTTTCTTATCTACATCGTTAGTTTATCGTTAGTTTACGTTAGTTTTGCTAAAATTATGGTTAGTTTTGCAAAAATAATGATTTTATTCGAAAAACAAATGGGCAGGCCAACTTCACGGTTCCCCGCCCGCAAACGAATTTCAAAAGTTTTTCATATTACATCGTTAGTTTATCGTTAGTTTACGTTAGTTTTGCTAAAACTATCGTTAGTTTCGCAAAAATAACGATTTTGTTCGAGAAATAAAGTTTCCCGCCAATTGTGAATTAGCCCGCCCATATTGAATTCTCATAAAATTCCAACTCATATCGTTAGTTTATCGTTAGTTTACGTTAGTTTTGCTAAAACTATGGTTATTTCGCAAAAATAACGATTTTATTCAAGAAATCAAGTTTCCCGCCAACTGTGAATTAGCCCGCCCATATTGAATTCTCATAAAATTCCAACTCACATCGTTAGTTTATCGTTTGTTTACGTTAGTTTTACTAAAACTATCGTTACTTTCCCAAAAATAACGATTTTATTCGAGAAATAAATGGGCAGGCCAACTTCACGGTTCCCCGCCCACAAACGAATTTCAAAAGTTTTTCATATCACATCGTTAGTTTATCGTTAGTTTACGTTAGTTTTGCTAAAACTATCGTTAGTTTTGCAAAAATAACAATTTTATTCGGCAAATAAAAGTTCTCGCCAAATGTAAACACAATTACATAGCAGGCATACGCCTATCATGTACCCTCAGGTACAGTATATGAGAATGTGTCCAGTATGTGCCTTATATACTTCTTACGTATGCCTGTTATGTAAATGTGCTGTTAGGGTTTACATTTGGCGGGAACTTTAAGTTGTCGAATAAAATCGTTATTTTTCCAAAACAGACGATACTTTTAGCAAAACTAATGTAAACTAACGATATGAGTAGGAAATTTCAGGGAATTCTATATGGATTGGCTAATTCACAGTTGGCGGGAAACTTTATTTCTGGAATAAAATCATTATTTTTGCGAAACTAACGATAGTTTTAGCAAAACTAACATAAACTAACGATAAACTAACGATATGATAGAAAAAACTTTTGAAATTCATTTGCGGGTGGGGGACCGTGAAGTTGGCCTGCCCATTTATTTCTCGAATAAATTCGTGATTTTTGCAAAACTAACGATAGTTTTAGTAAAACTAACGTAAACTAACGATAAACTAACGATGTGAGTTAGAATCTTATGAGAACTCGATATGGGCGGGCTAATTCACAGTTGGCGGGAAACTTGATATCTTGAATAAAATCGTTATTTTTGCGAAAGTAACCATAGTTTTAGCAAAACTAACGTAAACTAACGATAAACTAACGATATGAGTTGGAATTTTATGAGAATTCAATATGGGCGGGCTAATTCACAGTTGGCGGGAAACTTTATTTCTCGAATAAAATCGTTATTTTTGCGAAACTAACGATAGTTTTAGCAAAACTAACGTAAACTAACGATGTGATATGAAAAACTTTTGAAATTCATTTGCGGGCGGGGAACCGTGAAGTTGGCCTGCCCATTTATTTCTCGAATAAAATAGTTATTTTTGCAAAACTAACGATAATTTTAGTAAAACTAACGTAAACTAACGATAAACTAACGATGTGAGTTGGAATTTTATGAGAATTCAATAAGGGCGAGCTAATTCACAGTTGGCGGGAAACTTTATTTCTTGAATAAAATCGTTATTTTTGCGAAACTAACGATAGTTTTAGCAAAACTAACGTAAACTAACTATAAACTAACGATGTGATATGAAAAACTTTTGAAATTCATTTGCGGGCGGGGAACCGTGAAGTTGGCCTGCCCATTTATTTCTCGAATAAAATAGTTATTTTTGCAAAACTAACGATAATTTTAGTAAAACTAACGATAAACTAACGATGTGAGTTGGAATTTTATGAGAATTCAATATGGACGGGCTAATTCACAGTTTGTGGGAAACTTTATTTCTCGAATAAAATTGTTATTTTTGCGAAACTAACGATAGTTTTAGCAAAACTAACGTAACCTAACGATAAACTAACGATGTAGATGAAAAAAAGAAAAATTCGTTAGGTGGGCGGGACAACTTCACAGACGTGATTCATAGTATAAAAACAATAAATTTTATGACATTTTACGATCAAAATGGAGAGCATTTATCAACGTTTCAAGATTTGCAAGGGCGAGCTAATTCACAGTTGGCGGGAAACTTTATTTCTTGAATAAAATCGTTATTTTTGCGAAAGTAACGATAGTTTTAGCAAAACTAACGTAAACTAATGATAAACTAACGATATGAGCAGGGACGTACGGAGGGGGGGGACACGGGGGTCCGGACCCCCCCGAAATTTCGACTTTTTAAAAATTTAGCCTAATTTTAGGGGCAATTTTAGCAATTTTAATATAAAATAGCTTCATATTTAGTTTGGACCCCCCCCGAAATAAATTCCTGGGTCCGCTACTGGATATGAGTTGGAATTTTATGAGAATTCAATATGGACGGGCTAATTCACAGTTTGTGGGAAACTTTATTTCTCGAATAAAATTGTTATTTTTGCGAAAGTAACGATAGTTTTAGCAAAACTAACGTAAACTAACGATAAACTAACGATGTGATATGAAAAACTTTTGAAATTCGTTTGTGGGCGGGGAACCGTGAAGTTGGCCTGCCCGTTTATTTCTCGAATAAAATCGTTATTTTTGCAAAACTAACGATAATTTTAGCAAAACTAACGTAAACTAACGATAAACTAACGATGTAGATGAAAAAAAGAAAAATTCGTTAGGTGGGCTGGACAACTTCACAGACGTGATTCATAGTATAAAAGCAATAAATTTTATGAGATTTTACGATCAAAATGGAGAGCATTTATCAACGTTTCAAGGTTTGCAAAATATGGCTTAAATGCTTTTATACAACACCTTCCGTTATACAACGGCCGTTTTGTACCCATGAATTTAGCAGATACATGGTACCCAAGGGGTAGCAGGTACAATGCACCTGTGATTTCTTAGGTACCAATATTTTTCATGGGTACTAAAGCTCCTAATTTCATGAGTACAAAACCTAATTTTATGGGTACATGTACAGTCAAAAACAATATTAAGTATAGGTTGGAGCTATAATTTCATATACTTTTAACCTATATTTAAGTTAATATTGTTTCTGACTGTGCCTATTATATGGAGCTGCAGTGGCTCAGTGGTAGAGCGTTCACCTCTGGTGCATGAGGTCCCTGGTTCGACTCCAGCTCTCGCCAAGTGAACTTTGTGGTGGACAAACACCGTGTGCGTGGGTTTCCTCGGGGTTCTCCCATTTCCTCCCACTTTCTTCATTCTACCATTTCATTCATTTATCATCATCGCCGTCTTCTTTAGCCTAGCCAGCATAACCGTGGAACGTAAAACTCAAAGATTTCATTTCATTTTGTACCTGTTTTATTGATAAACACAAGGTGACTCAGTCAATATCTAAATTACAACACTTAACAACATTTGCTATTATAGATTGTAATCTCAGCATTTTCCAGTCAACATTAAAAGTCGCAATCACTCTGATTAACGTAAATACGCTTTTAAAAAAAGTGATGGTTCTGTATAAAACTTAGGCGGGCGCATGAAAACTTTCGTAACCTGAGTCTGTTGCTCATTTCACAAGTAGAAATATTGATCCAATCTATTTAAAAAAAAAAAAAAAAAAAAAAAAAAAAAAAAACACTGCAAACAAGGGTCATGCGATGCATCACCTTTAAGACTAGATTTCAATAGAAATTCAATGGCAAAGTCAGATTTTCAGTATTTGTACCCTGCTACTTTTCAGCGATGACTTTATAAATGATACTGAAATTAGGAACAATATGAAACTGGTTACATAAACAGTAATAATGAAAAACTTATTTTTTCAATGAAGTTCTCATGAAATACTAGCACAAAATGAGGTGGGCTCCTTTTTCCATTTAAGATTATTTTCAGACAAATCCAACAGGGCTGGCTCCAAAATGGCCTACAGAACACATTATACTGCTAGAAATTTCCCGCATCCACCTAAACCCATTTTACAATTATACCTCTTTCACTTCAGAATATACAGTAATCAGGGTGGTTCTAACTTTGACTTACTTTGTATCGTATCATATATGAATATACCTTGTACTTTGTTCCTTATTGCTCCTTGTATTGTTCCTTATTTTAAACAAAAATATTTATTTGATTTGAAATGTTTGAATACATTTTGTATTAATAATAAAGTACGGCCATTCGTCCTACTGGAAGGACGCGCCTCCTGATTAAAAAATGGAGAATCTGTCCTTCCGGAAGAATATGGAAGTCCTATAAGAGGTATTCTGCAAAAGAATGAATATCAGTGTGATATTATCCATCAAACATCACCTTCGGAAAACACCTTTAGTGAACGAAGAATCGTAACTTTTTTTTTTTCCTAAGATTGGATGCCATACAGAACTGAGACTTCCTTTTTCCTTAGTGATGCTTTCTATGCTGCCACAAATATGCAAACTCCTCTTAACTGTGGGAAAATATTGTAGTACCTCTTGGATGTTCAGTCTTTCCTGAAGGATGTTTAAGCTACAAATTTTCTGATGACAATAATGAAAATACTTAAAAATACCATCGATGATATTTTCGACATCAAAGCTCTGCTTTTATCAACCCAAATAAAACAACATAACAGCTGAGCAATGCAAATACCTTTCATTAAAAGCTAAGCTTTTAGTTCTTAATAAAACTTATTTTTTTGCTCAGCTGTTATTTTATTTTACTTCGGGCAAAATACCACGTATTCTTCTTCAAGCTGTGGATTAGGAGTGAAAAAAGAATACTTCAGTTTGCGCGTGCGGACTCACACCGATTAAAGCATCCCAAATTGAATAAAGCAGATCCGGAAGCTACGCGAAAAATTTCAAGAACAACCTAGGACCAGATTGGTTTGTTGGATTGGTGGGGGGAGGGCGTTGATAATGCAAATTTGATGTTTTAATCTTATTGTTCACAATTTTTGCTGCTACATTATATAATCTCATTAAATAATAAATAAACATTATTATTTTAAAATAAAGTGTTAAAAATACTTCATATACAGGAACATAATTCAAGTGATACAAAAACAAGTTTATTGCTATTGTTTAATTGTTATTCTTACAGTTGTTTCATTATAATTTTTTAGTGTTTTATATGGTTTCTGTAGTACGCTGCATTTAATATTTCTTTGTCACATGTCGAAAATTGCTTGCAAGTCCCAGAAATTGTCCAAACCAAGTTGGGTATAATAAATTCTTAACGTAATAAATACATAAGAGCAGCAGGGAGGTCTCTTCGATATCACAGCTGTTTCTCCATTTCCTTTCCACAGCATCTTGGACTCGGTAATATAGAACAGGGTTGGTCTTTGAGGTTTCAAGGTTTCTGGAAACGTTGCCTGTAATATATATATCCAAAAGGAATGAGTTTAGATATGTTTAATAAAATATAAAGAATACAGTACATATTTACATAAAGAAACAAAATCACGAAATAACAATGCTGTGTAAAATATGCAATAATTATCTTATCAAGTGTAACTACATCTAAATTGAAAAGTTGTTTACATACTATCGTTATGTAGACGACACGTTAATTCTCTATAAAGACGATAAACAAATAGAAGTACTCCTTAAAATGTTAACCAATATTAATTTTGAAAACGAAATATGTTATACTTTGGCAGTGGTGCCCATCCCCCCTCATGTCCATGACGCACCCCCCTCAATTGCCTATACGTAGGTGTTCTTCCATGAAAAAAAAATCTTTTCGATTAATTTTTACACCCTATCAAACATATTTATATAGATTTTTAACCCCCAAATATTTCAATGACGCAGTTTGTGTCATAGCCCCCCCTTGTGGGCACCCCTGTACTTTGGTACGTATTTTTCAGTGGTAACATACTACAAAAACTTATAACTTTACTTTGGAATTCGCTTGTTCTTGGTAAAACTGTATTTTGGTCAGAGTTTGTCCATGTGGGCCCAGCTCAGCCAAAAAAGGTGGGGTTTTCGGGTTGGAAACACCTGAAAAAACCCACCTGGTTATTGAGCTTTTGATGAGTATGTTAGTCATAAAACTAAGCGAATCACATTGAAGGTGATTTTTACAAAATTTGAACTTTTAGGCATACTACATCATTCAATATATACTAATTAAGTCTTTTCTAGGACCTTTGTAAAGTACTGAATGAATTTTTAAAAACTCAGCTTGAGATAATTATGGAATTAATTGAGGTAATTATACAAATTAATGTATAGATTATGCTTATATTTAAAATAAATGAAGTTTGAGTTTTACACCCCATGGTTATGGTTTGTGGGCTAAAGGAGTCTGTGATGATGAGAAATGAATAAAATGGTAGAATGAAGTAAGTGGGAGGAAACGGGAGAACCCTGAGAAAACTCACGAGCACGGTGATTGTCCTCCACAAAGTCCACATGGCGCGAGCTGGGATCGAACCAGGAACCCCAAGCACCGGATGTGAACGTTCTACCACTGAACCACCGCGCCCCCTTGTTGCAAATTGTGACAATGAGAATCTTGAAATATAAATCACATTTTAACACTTTTACCAACAGACATTTAGATATTTTGAGAAATAAATTAAATCCAAGAAAACCGATATGGGTGCAGGTGGGTTGTTTTTTTTAAACCCTGATTTCAGTAGCTCTCGACTTTGGCTGGGTACGATGCTATTAGCTGTTAAGTTTATAAAATCCAGAAACAACCATGCTCCAGTGAGAATCGAACCTGGAACACTGAAGTCAGCGGCCTGACTCTTCAAAGCGCATAACTACTGCGGTCAACTCTCGTTCTCATTTACAAAATCAAGTAAAAGGTGATACAAGACTTCTTTCTGAACTGTAAAATTGGTTTCAAAGTACTTTTAAATTCCTATGTGAAACAGATGTAATCTGTTGGTGGTAGAAGGATGTCAGAAGGAAAAGAAAAATGTATACAATAAAAGTATATTAAAAAAATGCAGCAATTCCGTGGAAAAAGAGCGGCAGATCGTGGAAAGATCTATGCAACTTTAGATAAGTATGGCTTAATGTGTTAAAGGACCCCGCATTTTTCTTATGGAAAGTGGCTTTCGGCTAATGTTGTTGAAACTTCGCTGGTTGATAGTTCTTAACATGTGGATCAAAAGTCTCAAAGGGCACAAAGACCGAAATCCACTCCTTCCCCCAAAAAAACCGCCTCCAAGTAGCTGGGGGGGATTGAACTGATTTCAGCATGTAAAACAATTTGTTGTTTTAATAAACTCAACAAGGACCCCAAACAACCACATGTTAGACTATCAAACTACCCCACTTGATATCGCCCTTTGCCCCCCACATATCCCCCCCGCGAATTACCTTACGGATGCTCCATATTACTGTAGTTTATAGTTGCGCGTATTGTTGAAATACCTACAGTTTTGGTCTCACCGACAATATAATGGGTTTCACGTATCGCTGATTACGAATCTGAAGTGAGAGTTCTAGAATTCAAGATGGAGGATCAATATGGCGGATCAAAAACACGAAACTCCTGAATGTAGCCACAAATAGCTTTTTACTAGGGTATTTTGGGTCGTTGGTTACGAATCTGAGGTCAAAATTCTTGAATTCAAGATTGCAGATCCAATATGGTGGATAAAAACGTCGAAGCCACAAATCGTAGTAGACTAGAGTGTTTTTAGATCGCTGTTTAAGTACGCAACATTCCTTGATACTTCAGCCACTATGTAGAATTATTCTGCACCCTTGCCCTTTACCAAAACCCACCACAGATATCTTAATGCTGAACGGTGTTAAAATAATTCATCAATTATCTGTTCATTATTTTCATCATTTCGGTTTGCCGCATCTAATGTGGTACTTAGCAATGAGTCATCGGGATATCTAATATTCTGTAAATGTCGTGCATGGCCTAAATACCACAAGACACTTGCAACGTGCGCACATGTACCTAATGTACGAGCACCGCTTTGACATGTACAGTAGTAACCTTGAATAACATTTTGATCATAATCCTGGTCATTTTGTTAGTAGACAGAGGATACCGCAATGCAATTCCTTTACTGGAATATTTAGGGATTGATCATAGAATGCCCGCACTCCTACTACCACGTGAAAGACAACTATCAACAGAAGATGCAAATACTTCTCGACTAGTTACTAAAAGTCGATGGATAGTCGAGGCAAGAAACGGGCATCTAAGATCTGTTTTTAAGTTTCTAGCACAAACGTTGAATCTGCCACATGCAAAGAAACCGAATAGTTTCTATCGCATAGCTGGAGCTATTTTGAACAGATACCATCCCGTTATTTTCATGCAAGATACAACCATTGAATTAGCTAGAGAAATGAGAAATAGGTCAATCATGCCGAACGTTGTCAAAGCAAGAGTGGAGGTAGATAATCTTATTAGAAGGAACGGTCAATGGGTACCGCTGAATGATCAAGGCCTAATTGATTTCTCTGTACTTAACTTAAACTACTTACGAGATTTGACTGTGGGCACATATCAAGTAGATCTCTCATCCTCTTACGTCCAAGATAAACTAATACGAGATAAGGATGAGCAATTCCAGCTTGACGAAAACGTAACTGAACCGGGATTCCTGCGCATACGTCTCTACTCAAGGTTCCGCAATGCAACTAAGCATCAAGTTTTCATAGAATATGTAGCCAATGATGAAGATGACCAGGATTATGATCAAAATGTTATTCAAGGTTACTACTGTACATGTCAAAACGGTGCTCGTACATTAGGTACATGTGCGCACGTTGCAAGTGTCTTGTGGTATTTAGGCCATGCACGACATTTACAGAATATTAGATATCCCGATGACTCATTGCTAAGTACCACATTAGATGCGGCAAACCGAAATGATGAAAATAATGAACAGATAATTGATGAATTATTTTAACACCGTTCAGCATTAAGATATCTGTGGTGGGTTTTGGTAAAGGGCAAGGGTGCAGAATAATTCTACATAGTGGCTGAAGTATCAAGGAATGTTGCGTACTTAAACAGCGATCTAAAAACACTCTAGTCTACTACGATTTGTGGCTTCGACGTTTTTATCCACCATATTGGATCTGCAATCTTGAATTCAAGAATTTTGACCTCAGATTCGTAACCAACGACCCAAAATACCCTAGTAAAAAGCTATTTGTGGCTACATTCAGGAGTTTCGTGTTTTTGATCCGCCATATTGATCCTCTATCTTGAATTCTAGAATTCTCACTTCAGATTCGTAATCAGCGATACGTGAAACCCATTATATTGTCGGTGAGACCAAAACTGTAGGTATTTCAACACATACGCGCAACTATAAACTACAGTAATATGGAACATCCGTAAGGTAATTCGCGGGGGGGATATGTGGGGGCAAAGGGCGATATCAAGTGGGGTAGTTTGATAGCCTAACATGTGGTTGTTTGGGGTCCTTGTTGAGTTTATTAAAACAACAAATTGTTTTACATGCTGAAATCAGTTCAATCCCCCCCAGCTACTTGGAGGCGGTTTTTTTGGGGGAAGGAGTGGATTTCGGTCTTTGTGCCCATTGAGACTTTTGATCCACATGTTAAGAACTATCAACCAGCGAAGTTTCAACAACATTAGTCGAAAGCTACTTTCCATAAGAAAAGTGCGGGGTCCTTTAAAATTTCGCAATCAATATACAATGAATTTTATGTTGAGCATTCACTGATACAGCTTTTGCAGCAATTTCTTCAAAGTGATGTGTGATTGGAAAACAAAACTAGTACACATGACTAAAAGTATTGGTACAGTAATTAATTAATTGGAAGCTTACTAAATGTAATAAATGTATACATGTACCTATAATTATTACTGCTATTTAAAGATAACAACACATTACCATTTTTATGGTAAGAGAACATTTACTTGATCTTAAAAATATCAAAGCGAATATTTATTAAAACATACTTCGATTTTGCTACTATCTATGGTTCATAAAATAATGGATTACTTATTGATATCGCAACGCAAAGGCGAAGAAACGAAATTAATCAAATTGCGTGGTTCCAATTCCAAGCACTTCTATTCTAACAAAAAATAAAGAATATCTTTCTGTATCCTACTGCCATATTACCAGATTTTACTACAACGCATGAATATTGCATAAACAGGCTATTCAAAATTCCTTCTCCAATTTACTGTAATTGCTGATGACGATCTTAAAGACATCCGAAACATTGATGTTGCGATTTCTAATAAATTTATTTTCAAAATAATAAAAATTTGCGGAAGATAAAAACAAATGGTTAAAATTTCGTACAATACTATTACCTATGTTAAATGGGTTTAAAAAGTCGACACTGGCCTTATTTAAGGCACCATTACAGCATTTGCCTAGTACGACTGAGAGAAACCAGGGATAAGCGATTGCTAAGCGCGAACCCAGGACCTTCTTAATACGAAGCCAACGCTCTACTCAACTGCCCTACGGTCACTCGATAATATAAAGCAATACTTTTAATATAGTTACTTCTAAGTCCAGTAAGTAGTCAGATACATTTTCTGTTGAATTTGCTGAATGTGATTTCTCATTAGATGAACCGGCCAAGGGTTCATTTGGAACGACACGGGTTTGTCGTTTCTCTTTTGATATCAGTTTCTGCCTCTTTCTTCCTCTGTCAATCTTCTTATGAAAGTACCTTACGAAGAAGAAGAGGAGAGAACTGTCACTTTTATTTTACCAATAATAAGCTAATTCAAAATTATAAATCAAGATAAAAGTTACTGTGCTTTAAAGATGAAGCAACACATTTGTATTATAATCGCGCTATTTATTCCTATTGCATCAGACAGCTAAACATTTTCCTTGTAATCGATGTTTACTTTCGGAAGAACAACTTTCATATCACTGTGTTGCATAAGGACGTTAAGGCCAAATAAAATTATTTATATCCATATGTAAACTAAATAAATTAAGAAATTTATTCAAACCAAAACACCGGTTCAAAAGAAAAGTGTTTTTTTGCTAACCCTGTGTAGCAGACAAATACTGGCACCCAAAAAATATTTCCCACCAGCTGTATCTAGTAATATTAAATGTTAGTAGCGTAAGTTATTTTGGGGGTCTTATAAATTACACACGAGTAGAATCACAGTATTTACAGACAAATTGTTGAGTGGATCAGGAAAATTTAACGAAATTATATTTGTCTGTTTGTTTGTTTAGTTTGAGATATTGCATTTCCTATTTGAGTTTGCGACACTGAGCAAGAAACACTGAAATTTCGAAGGAACTGTATATTTTATTTTTGTTTTGGACAAGTTTAAGCTAGCACGGTTCATAAAAAGAGAGAGATTGGTAAGTAGGCCCAGTTGCTAAATCTTTCCTTCGATCTTTTTCACTTTTTTTTTTTTTTTTTTTTTTTTTACGAACTCTTGTGGAATATCAGCTAGGGGCAGGTTAATTTAAGTCCTTTAGTTTTCGTCGTTACTTTCGTGATGTAGGCCTATGAAGTGAGGAAAAGGATAACCCCTCCCCCATTGTATTGCGAGTTTTACTGCAGCATTTTGATAAAAGCAGGCCTTCTCTGTGTGCACATTGGATATGTTTTCTTTGTCATGTACATGTACAAGGACTTCGAGGTATCCGTAGACGGTAGAGGGGTGCAACGTTGTGACTGGTATCCGAGGGAGAAGGGGGCATTTGTGTTTTATCGAGGGCCATATGAAAATAGAAAAAAGTACCAAAGTGTACTACACATGGTTAGATTACATTACGCTACGTGAGGCTAGGTTAGGTTCAGTTACCTTCAAAACAGAGGCGTGTAAACTTTTACATTTTGGCATAAAAAATTACTATTGCGTATAAACACGGCGTCCGGATGTATACTACAGTGCTGGGTCCGTCCGAAGGAAGCAGGCGTGTCAGCGATGGTGGGTGAAATAAATTCTCCAATCACCCTGTAAATTTCCAAAAATTGGTCCGGCGATACAACACTTACACGGCGAAGTTCTTGCACAAGCACAAGTTACAGGGATTTAGTAAACGTTCCCTTGAACGTAAGCACCAGAAGCCATAAACACAAACTATACAAACCAGTGAAGTGCAAGGTGCACGTAAGCATGTGTGTGGAATACTTACCCTTGCACTTTCAATTCCATAAATGACTCTTGATTTTCCTACATACGTTAATGGCACCCACGGAAAAGTCGGAGTATTATTCAGATAAAGTCACAAAAATTAGCATGTGCATGTTAAAAAAAATTAAAATTTACATTTTATAATCAGCTTAACCATCAAAAATTGTTTCAAAGGAACTATCGCTTAAATTACTGTTTGACTATTGAAATATAATATACATTTTAGACAAGTGAATTCATTTCAAATATCCAAATACAATTATAAATACAGAATATTCCACTTACTTTTATATGTGACTCTTTTGATTGGTTCCTGGAATCTTTCCAATCTTCATTCAAATAATGCACAAACAACACATCAACGGATAACACACAATATGGCGTATGTTTATGTTACCTTATTGTCATGGGTGCATTCCTTGGTGCCCATAAATAATAATTTACTGTACCCATAAATCTTCCATGTACCCACTAATTCATGGGTAAGAGGCTGAGATGCGGTGTGTACCCACTAACGTTTTCGGTACATTGAATTCTCATAGGTGCACCAGCGAAGTACCTTCTATTTCATGGATACTTGTGCAAAATCATGGGTACTGTTTTTAGAGTGTACCTCTCGAGACACAGAAAGATTTTGATAACTTTTAGATGCAATTAAGAAAGAAAGAAAAAATAAATTTCAAATATAAATATACAATACGAGATGAGACAAAAAGGATTTTCGATATTTGAGACCACACGAGAAATATTTTTTCGAAAGTTGAGACGAGACTTGATTCCTACAAAAAAAAAGTATGAAACGATAAGGGAAAACCTTAATTCTCGTCGCGTAGACAACATAAGATATACCCCGACAGGAATCCATTTCCCACAATACTGTAACCAAACTTAACAACAGGTTCCGAGAGATAGGATCTATACCCAATAAACACCTTATAGTGGTCGTCCGAAAATGTCTACAGATGAGGCAATGACTCTTACTGTCCTCATATCCTTTAGCAAAGTCCGCAACGTAGCCTATGGGGTGATATTAGGAATGTTGAGTGAGTCGAACATTTATACAAAAGATACTTTTCGTTAGCAAGTGGTACCTGTGCAAAATCCAAATCCACCAACAGTTAATAGAGAAGGCTTGGGATCACAGAACGAGGTTTGCCAATTGGACATTGGAGGAACTAGCAACCAATCCAGATCTCGTCTTCAACGTATTGTTCTCCGACTAGGCGTACTTGTAGATGAACGGAGGACTAAACAAACAAAACCATTGCTACTAGACTCCCACATTCGATTGAAACATCAGGGATGGTTTGTGGTAAAAGAGTTATGGTCTTGTTTCGTATTTTTGACACGAGGATTATTGGTCTATTCTTCGTCTACAGCAAGCTGAATGTCGACCAATACCTGGAGTTGCTGAATGAAGAGAGCGTGCTGTCAATTTGTCGAAGGATGGCTCATACCTGACACCTTTCCCGACAGGATAGAACCCCTTCCCTTCCCTTTACGGACATGGTACACGAAATTGCCTTGGTCAGCAATTTGGTAGGAGGTTAATCAAACGTCTGGAAATTATAAAGTGGCGACCACGCTCTCCTGATTTCTCACCCCTGGACTCCCACATGTGGGGGGTTACATACCTTAACGCCAAAGTGTACTTCAAGATTCCGAACTTACAGCAATGACGCAGCGAATAGAAGGTGTCTGTGCTGACACGAGACAAGAGAAATTGCTATCTGTGCACGAGGAATGGAAGACGCGTGAAGCATACACCATTATTGCAGAGAGTGGTGATTTTGAGTGATATTCAAAACAAACTAAAATGACATTAAAAGACTCAAAGACCCCAACATGGCTGCCGTGGTAGTCACATGAGTTACTGATGTAGCCAGAGTGTTTCAAACACGATCTGTGGGCATTTGTATATCCGAAGCAACACCCTTTTCTGTGTTAGGACTGCCATCTGACTTTCGACTCACCATGTATATTGTGGGCTTGGAAAGTTAAAATGGAAAGCAATATTTCAATTTGATCAAAATCTTAATGTTTCACGATTCTTATATTTTTCTATCCATTTGTTAAATTTTTCAGACGAGCCGGAGAAGAATGTCTAAATGTGCAAATTCTGTTGTTTGTCTCCATTGTATAACTTCCGTTTCATAAGAATCTGTGAATGCAACAAGCTGTAAGAACTTCCTAGTTACATTATGCTGAAAACATATTTCTCTCAAACACGTTTTTCTGCACACGTCGAGGTTTTCGATTTGAGACACCACAGGTAGTGCTTTTCCACGTTTCACTACTATCCCTTCCGTGGAATTTAAACTAAGGGCTTTTTAGTTTCATGCATTTGGTCTCTAGAATAGTCACCCGTAACTAGCAGGCCAACATTTTAAGCTCTCAGAGATAAACAGCCGAGTCTGCATCGCTAACTCTGAACTTAACCAATCCTATAAGAAGTAACACTCTCAATTACCATCTATTCTGCTTCCAAGTGCTACTGGATAAGTAGTAAATCCAGTGGACTTTGCACCTTGTCTCACTCATCGATCTACAAAGACAAGCCGTTTCCAGATTCATAAAAGGGAAGCCATATACATCTTCAACAGATTAGTGAGAGAAAAATATGTTCCTTCCATACACAAATTCATTGCACTACATTAAACACTCTTCATTTCCAAAGTCTCAATAAAACACTATTAAACTCAGGTATAAAACATAATTTTGTATCAATCAATCCATTTCTAAAAAAAGAAAAAAAAAACAACTTGATTTGTAAATTAGTGTATCTTTATAGAACTGAATATTGTAGTATTTAAGATCTACCTTCATCCCTATAACAGTTTCATTTAGTCATGTCATCAATATGTATGTACAAATTGCAACTAAGGTGTAGTGTTGGGTGAAAGAAAAAGTTGAAACTTCATTCCATTGATTTTAGCTTCTGTTGCTACCCAACATGGGAAGCTAGTATATAAAACACAAAAAGCACTGTTCGTCAAAAAGGCGGACCATACAAGTACATACCGAAATTAAAAGCTGACAACAAAGAAATCATGCATAAGTGTGTGTTTAGCTTTAACAAAGTGAACTGCTATGAACAATTCACTTACAAGAGAGATTTAACTTGTAGTTCAGCATTTGACAAGCGCTAAATGGTTTTCATTATTATGAAAATTACGTACCTTGGTTTATTCACGTGAACATAAGCTACTTATCATTTCATCAGATTTGCAAATTATTGATTTTTGTAACTTCAGGCGATTAAAACATCCTCAATGATGTCAATAATTGTTGGGTTTTGACAACTTCATACAAGTTAGAACATCTTTATATTCGTACCAACAGTGTTTAAAGCTATGACAGTTTAGACATCTTTGTTGGTGTCAACAATAGTTGAGTTATGATAACGTCATACAAGTTACCACATTTTTATTGATGACAACAACTGTTCAGTTTTGATAAATTTAGAGAGTTAGAATATATTTATTGGTGTCGATAACTGTTGAAGTTTGGTAACCATGTAGTTAAGACATCTTTTTTGGTGTCAACAATTGCTCAGTTTTGACAACTTAGTACTCTTAAAACACTTTTGCACACTTAGACACAAATAAACCTACATGAATTAAGGATCTTAATTATTAGTTTTCAACATGCTTATTGAATATAAAGTCAAATAAGATTCAAACACTAAACTCGGAATCACATGATTCAAAATTCCCAAACGATAGAGCAAGTAAAATGTTTGCATTTTGTTTCTTAAACATCACTATATTAAACCTTGTATATACAATAATGGAACATATTTCATTCAATATCGGAAATTCACTTTAAAACCAGTTGTATTAATATTTAGAAATAATGTGAAATGTATATTGTGTCGACAGAAACTCTTCTATATTATAGTGACATAAGATATGATTTCCTCATTTGGATGAATTCCCGTTCTACCGAATCTGTTAAGAGTCTCATATAACAGTCAGACCACTAAAGCTATAGTAGCAGCTGTAACTGAAATGTTTCTACCAGAACATTTTGCGTGTAATGTTGTCACATTGATATTTCAAATCAATCACTCACCTCGTCCTCGATTATTCGCTGCAATATTGTTTGCACATCATTTGAATTGTTATTTGGGTGTTCTGGTGCGCATTACGTGACATGCAAACATGTCAGACAACAAAGCAATCGGAAAGCAACATGCAAATTGAAATGTTCAATCCATATCATTATGTTGAATTTCATTGTTTCTATCAATGTTATCAATGTTTCATTCTACATTCTACTCAACAAAAGAAAAACTTTACATTGAAAAGTGATGATTTCAGATCTATTTTGTTGGATGAAAATAAGTAAGATATTTCATGAAAATTACTAGTTTCTTATACTTACATATCCATACAGAGAGAATCATTTATTTCGAAACAATTCTATAACTTTTAAATTAATGCTCGTACATAAAGAAGCGTAGAAATGAAATCTTTTAGTTTTACGTCCCACGTTATACAAGAGAACCCCAAGGAAATCCACGAACACGGTGTTTGTCCACCACAAAGTCCACTTGGCGCGAGCTGGGATCGAACCAGGGACCCTACGCCCCAGAGGTAAGCGCTTTACCACTGAGCCAACATAGGACCAAAAAACGCGGAAAGATTGTATGAGGAACACAGTTTCACATACCAGTAATAGCATTAAATTAACAGTATTCCAATCCAACAGGAGGTGGAATTGTTTGAAATGGTCGTATCATGTCAGATTATTATACAATTTACTCCAAATCTATACGATAAACGAAAGTTTACAATACCTCATTTAATATTCAGTGTGACGAACTAAGGACACCACAGTAATTATCAGAAATACTTAAAATTTGTAGGCCTCTAGAATAGTAATGAAACAAGTAAGACGGTTGTGGCAATGTACAGGGTTATTCAAAAAGAAAGAACAGATTTCAAACATTTATTTCTTCCAAACTACAAAAGATAGAAACATGATTAAGAAAAGTTTACAATTTAAACAGCCCGGATACAAGTTCCAATCACGGCCGCATTGGCGCTGTTGTTTGTTCTTGTTTGTTTGGTTTGTTTTTGACTCAAGTTTGTGAAATGGAGACGTCACCACAGAAGAAGTCATTTTGTGTGCTACAATTGGCAAAACTTGAGTCCATTGTTGCAGTTCAGCGAGCATTTCGCCGTCAATTTAATAAACAACCGCGACATCATAAGCAAATTTACGAGTGGCATCGAAAATTCGTAGAAGATGGTTGCATCTGAAAAGGGAAAAGCGCGGAACATCCACGCACATCGAATGAGAATGTCGAGCGTATTCGTACACTTTACAAAGGAGCCCAAAGAAAACCACATCACGAGCAAGCAAAGAACTTAACATTCCTCAACCAACGGTATGGCGAGTTCTAAAACATCGTCTGCACATGAAGCCATACAAATTGCAGTTATTGCAAACATTGCATCCTGACGACCACAACAAAAGGTACGAATTTTGCATTAACATGTCAGATGATATAGAAGAAGACAATTTTCCTTAACGATTATTTTTTTCCAATGAATCCACTTTTTATATTTCTGGTAAAGTTAATCGCCATAGCGTTAGAATTTGGGCAAGTGAAAATCCTGCGGCAGGTATTCAACATGAAAGAGATTCACCAAATATGAACGTCTTCTGTGCGATATCTGTAACCAAAGTTTATGGGCCTTTCTTTTTCATGGGGAAAACTGTGACAGGATTAACCTATCTAGACATGCTTCAAAACTGGTTATTTCCCCAACTTGAAGATGATTCAGATGACTTCATCTTCATGCAAGATGGTGCCCCGCCTCACTTCTCTAACCACGTTCGACGTTACTTGAATGACACCATTCCAGGACGTTGGATTAGAAGAGGACGAGCAGAAGATAAACTTTATCGCCAGTGGCCTCCCAGGTCTCCAGATCTCACTCAGTGTGATTTTTATCTATGGGGTTACGTAAAAGACCGTGTTTTTATCACTCCTATGCCTGACACTCTTGAAGGTCTAAGACATTGAATTGTTGAAGTTGTGAATTTGATAATTAGAGACCAGCAGATTCGAGTGTGGCAAGAAATGGGCTACCGTTTTGACATTTGTCGTGTAACACACGGTGCTCATATTGAATGCACACCATAATTACTAACAACAAATTGTAAACTTTTCTCAAGTAACGTTCGAATCATGTTTCTATCTTTTGTAGTTTGGAAGAAATAAATGTTTGAAATCTATTCTTTCTTTTTGAATAACCCTGTATATACAGTACATCAAAAGCATCTTGGTGTCGAAAACTATGTTGATGATATACTAGAAACAAAGGAAGAAGAGATTACAAAGTTACAAAACAAAAAAGTTAACATTTTTCAAAGGCTTTATTTCGAAAAAAAAAAACTTCCTAGATAAGTATCACATTCAATAGCATAGATGGTATTTAATATACATAAAAATCATAATGCCATTTAAAGCAATTTAATATCTCAAACCATTCCTGAGATATGATTAGCATTGGTAAATTTCACAACACTCCTTAAAATTGTATTGTCTCTTATTGCAAGAACTTGTTGTGCTGCTATAGGAGCATATGAAAACTACAATTCTTTTAAACATTCCTCACAAATATGTTATTTTAAGCAGCAATAACCTACCCGAAACGATTTGACATGTCAAATTGCTTTAAAAGGACAGTGATAGTTACGTATATTGGAAACTATCTACGTGATTGAATGTGACATTTGTCTAAACCTTTTCTAAGACATTTTGAAAAAAGCCAATTTTCCAATCTCTTGTACTCTCATTTTATGAACGTAATATTTGACCCTTATGAGATCTGGGGTGTCATATGTGATACCTTAGATTTCGCGTCGTGTTATGAAACGTTGTAAACGAAGAAAGTTGTGTCTATGGTATCACCAACTATAAGACGTGCGCTCAACGATCATAAAGTGTTCTGTTGGTTTTGTGCAGTTGCGAGTCCTGCAAGAGGCATAAGAATGGCAGGAAACGTTGGAAGAACACATGTAAGTTCTCGTGGAAAGTTTCATTTATTTTATTACTTGTACTAGATATTACTCAATAATATTTACGTTCTATAGCCATACAAGAAATGCAGTGTGTTTTTATGAGATTTCATGTAAGTTATTAAATCATAATAGTAACGAATAGTGAAGGTATAGAATATGATATCTTAGGTCACAACCGATACAAATGTAGTTACAGGAGGGTTTTTATTGCGTCACTTCTGTTTGCTCTTACGACGCTTCCTTGCACTGTGATTTTTCTTCACATAAAAAGACTCTAATTGAATGTTAGTAAGATATTGATAGTTAGTATGCTTTATGTTAGGTCCTTCTGAGAGTATAAGACAGTTAGGGGGTCGGTGCTCAGGTGGAAAATGGGACAATACAACCACACTAGTGTGTTCCAGTTAACAAGAGTAGGAAAGAGTACAGTTTTCACTGCATTATTTAGTGTATCTTCCTCAGTACATTCCTCAGTTCATTATGAACTGATATTGTAAAGACACCAGTGTTGCCAATATTGATTGGAAAGTTATCTTATATGATACTCAATTGACACATATGTTTTCTTTATTGGGTGTATTTAATTTTGCTGGTGAGTTAACAAGTTTCATTACATACGCTAGCTTATTATTCAATACGAATGCATGATTAAATTTGAATGTGTGCATATATAGTTCTGTACACATGTTCTTTTATATAATACGTGTCGTATCTCAGAAATATGTCTTTTATGTAATCTATAAAAAGTATACTTAATCAAGAAGTGAATTATAGGAATTCCAATGTACTGCCATAAGTACTTTCTCTTTCACAGCACTCACAGAAGAAGATATAGGATTAGCACTGCACTTGAACCCTTCCGACTCCAAGTTTAAAAGCAGTGACGACGATAACGAATTTGAAGAGCAGGGTGTTCACAAAATCCAGAGACACTTGATGTGGTGGACGTGTCGTTCTTAAATTGGGTGACAATTTGCCATATAACACAGAATTACACAGTGGCCGGTACTTTACATCAATTCCGTTATTGGAAATATTACACAGTAAAAAATGAAATGTTGAAATAACAGAAAATGACTACCACTTTGGCGTGTTACTTGTGTGTTAATTCAGCGCATTTATTTTCTAGCCGTGGCTAGCCACCCGTGCGAGGGTTGCGCCCTCTATGGGAAGGTAGATGTATGGGAACTGATAGGAAGAACAGTGGGAGTTGGTCTATGTGATGTTTGAATACTGATATGTGGATGGTGAAGGATAAAGAGAAAGGAAATGGTGAAACAATGAAGGAAGATTGTGGATTGCATTTTTATTTATTTATTTATTATCTCACTTTTCGGAGGGACATTGTGATCTTTGGATCACAATCATGAAGTGATGATGGAGGTGATGAGCATGATGTGATGAAGTGCGATACACAGCAAACAAAATACAGGGTTATGTTAGTGGACAGATGCATGTTATTCTTCTTGCTTGGGGGCTACTCCAAGCATTGATGAAAAGACAGCGGGAGCCCAGATTAGTTACAAAGGAGTTGCTGTGCGAATGATGGACATATGAAGGGTGGGATGACGTCGGACTTCAATTCTGCGGCTAAGAGGAGATGATGGTGATTTGGAGGAAGAGTGTAGTGATAGAGTGTAAAAAGCAGCGCCAATGGTGTATGGAGAATATGGGCACAAAGTGGAAAGTCTATGTGTGCTGTCATCGTATCGATGAGGAATGGGTGGCTATCCTCAAGACGAGTGGTGATGTACTTAAGACGGAGAGACTCAAGATGGAAAAGAATATGTGGAAAGGTCATGCGTTGATAAAGTTCGTATGTCGGACTGGGTAGTTTGATTCTGTAAGCAATGCGGAGTGCATGTCGTTCCAATATCTTCAGTTTATTGTAGAATGAGAGGGGTGCGGCAATCCAGGCTAGATGAGCATATGTGATGACCGGACGTAGAAATACTTTATATGTATTGAGTACAGTTGTTGGACTGAGACCCCAAGTAGTGCCTGTAAGACGTTTAAGTAAATTAAGACGATTGTAAGCTTTGGTGGTGATGTGCTGCAAATGAGGCTTCCAGGTGAGATGTGTATCTAAGACAAGTCCTAAATATGTTACTGTTTTGCTGAGTGGAAGACGTGTATCGCTGTCTGTGAGATGAAGGAGCTTGGGATTTCTCTGTACTTTTGTGCGCTTTTTAGGGTATAGGAAAACTATAGTTTGTGTCTTGAAAGCGTTGATCTTTAGGCGCCACACTTTACACCATTGGACAAATGAATCTATGGCGGATTGCATAGAAGTATTTAGTTGATGGATGGTTTTGCCCAGCGCTAAGAAGGCGGTGTCATCTGCGTATTGACAAACATGTACATTATCGGCGCAAAGACATCGCTTTCCGAGCATATCAGAAATAACTAGTTACTATGTGAGAGAATTTGCATTGGTATTTATCGTTTAATATGAGCAAAGGTTTGCAATTATATTTGGCACTTATGCCAAGTAACGAATAATGTTTTATGTTTTCTGTAATCGGTCACAATAATATTGCTGTAAACCTGTGAATCGTCTGACAACAGTTACATAGGCAACAGTTCTGCCATCTTATGTTCATATATACTAAGACACAAGAATAACAAATAAAGAAAACAGATGGAAGCACAGCTGGGTAACTGTTGTCAGATGATTCACAGGTTTACAACAATATTATTATGACCAATTACAGAAGACATAGAACATTATTTGTTACTTGGCATAAGTGCCAAAAATATTTTGCAAAGCTTTGCTTATATTAAACGATAAATACCAATGCAAATTCTCTCAGGTAATAACGAGTTATTAATGATATGCTCGGGAAGCGATGTCCTGGTGCTGAATTAACACACAAGTAACACGCTAAAGTGGTAGTCATTTTGTGTTGTTTCAACATCTCATTTTTTACAGTGTATCTGATAGAAATATTCTGGAAAAATGAACAATAATGAAATCTCGCACTCCAGAATGTGTACATTTGAAAGCGAACCCGCAAGTAAATTCGGGGGTAGAGGCAGCTACGACCAGGTGGTTTGAAACGATGATAAATTAGTAATAGTAAAATGGTTCGACAATCGATCTGAGCTCTTGGCTTCTTTGAATATTGGGGTGAATCCTGTAACGATTGTCGCCGTTGGTGCAAAAACAAGAAAGAGTATGTGCAGGTTCCAAGACCAACAATTGTCAGAAAGTACAACCTTCATATGGGCGTTTAATATCTAAGTATCGCATCAAATCAAAGGATACAAAATGGACTGTAAGATATATTTTTCACTTCGTCGATTTTGTGGCGGCAGCAGCTTGGATTGAATACCGTGAAGAGGCTAAACGCCAACACGTGCCAGGAAAAACATTCTTCATTACTATGAGTCCAAGCTATTAATTGCACAAGATCTGATATTTGATACGGGGTCTGCCGCTGAAGCAAGTGCAAGTTCAACAGAGGATTCCAGTGCTGAAGAAGACGCTAAAAGGAAAAGAAAACAGTGGCAAATTTTTCCTATACCTCCTAAGAAAACAAGAATATGTCATGCAGAACATATACCAGAATATAATCCCAAGATACAGGCTAGTAAGTCGAATTTCAGAATGGAAAATTTCAACCTTTGTTTTACCTTTGTTTTACCAAATGTAAAACAGCATATTCACGAAGATGACTTGAAAATATAACTAAGACAATAATTAAAATTATTCAGTGTGATCTGTTTGAAATAAGAAAACTGCTTACTTTTCTGGTATTATTATTGGAATGCTATTACAATAAATGTATATTGTAATATTTAATTTGTGTATTTTATTTCTTTAGAATGTAATCGAAATTAAAATGTTGTATAGGTATGTATCCATAACATTGTTTCTTACCATTTTCATTATACACGTATATAACTGCTAATCTAAATTGGAGGCAACGAACTCAAGTATTTGCTTGGTTGAGACGTACGGTATCAAATAAGATACATTACTGTGTGACTAATAGCAATTATATTAGCTATTAGTCGAACAGCCGGGCCGGATAATATTACTAATTATTTCAATGCACACTCCAGAGCGTTGATTCACCGAATGACTTTTTGGTCATGAATGACCAATTTAATTACAGTCGTGTAAATTTTTACCTGCTATCATAGTCTGAGGAGGTTAAAGTATTTTGGATATGCTCTTGTTTATAATTATTGCGTTATTATTCTCATTTTAATAACATAGACCTGATATGGGCACAAATCAAAGGGCATGTGGCCTGTACCAACAAACATTTGATTATGTCGTTCATCATAAAGTTAACAGAAGAAGCCATAGTTTTGGTAATCGCGGAAAACAGGAGAGATGCCATATATCACACTAAGAGTATTATTCAACCGACGTGGAAAAATGAAGATGTTCTGAAGGAAGGTGTAGAAGAATTCGTATAAGTGTTGGTATTTTCAGTGATTCCTCAAATAGAGAAGAGGATAACAGTGACATTGAGTGGAGTGGAATTGTTTCCATTGGAATACGTTTCATTAGTTACGTATGTATGTGTGTTACGTGTGTTTTTAAAATTAGTATACGTTGTTCTTTCGTGTAACGTAGGTTCCTGTCATCACGGCATGGCGCGTCCTCAGGTTGCGGATCGAGGAGAAGACCTCTAGATATAGAGGTTAGCTGCGAATATACTGATCTAGCAGTCGCGGACAGACGACTAGGAGTGGTCCTCCAGCTTGGGGGTTTGGGTAAGGCTAACAACCTCATCCTGTAAAATAAAATAAATAAAAAAAAACGGCACTTGTTCAGAAACATTCACAAAAGCCTCGGATAAGGACTGATAACTTGCCAGGACCTTAGCAAAAGAAAATGGACATGAGATTTGGACCATGGAATATTAGAAGTTTTTATAGGGCAGGCGCGTTAAAATCCGTAACGAGTGGTTAAGGAGATACAGGGTGGACCTAGTAGGAGTTCAGGAAGTTAGGTGGGAAGGAAATGGATCTGTGAATTCCGGAAATTTCACGTTCTTTTACGGCGAAGGAAACAAAAGCCACCAAATAGGAACAGGGTTTTTCGTTCACAAACTAATACTACCAGCAATTAAACGGGTTGAATTTGTTACTGACAGATCTTCTTTTATTACTCTTAAGGGTCAGTGGTGTGATATTATTGTTTTAAATGTACATGCCCCAACAGAAGATAAGGATGAAGATATAAAAGACAGTTTTCACGAAGAACTGGAACAGATATTCTACCAACTCCCGCGATACAATATGAAAATTCTATTAGGGAATTTCAATGGGAAGGTAGGATGAGAGGATATTTTCAAACCGATTATAGGGAACGAAAATCTGTATAAGGAAAGTAATGACAACGGTGTTAGACTCGTGAACTTTGCAACATCCAAAAGCCTAATCGTGAAGACTACAAAATCCCCACATCGCGACGTTCATAAATACACATGGACCTCACCAGATGGAAAAACACATAATCAAATTGATTACGTTTTAGTAGATATAAGAAGGCAATCTAGCATAATTGATGCCCAGTCATTTAGACGGGCTGATTGTGACACTGATTACTACTTGGTAACAGCGATAATAAGAGAGAGATTATCGTTGAATAAAAGAAATTTTCCATACAAGATTGAAGTTTCGAATAGATTCTCGGCTTTAGAAGATTCGGAGTACGCTAGTGTTGAGGACACTTGAATTGAAATTAGAGATAGTATTTGGTCTAGGAATTAATTCGTGCGGTTGGTACGCACACATTGAAGCTGTAGTACAAACACAAAATATATAAATACCTTAAGAAAATATTGTCCATCGCTAGCCACCACTTTCGCCCATCTGTCAGGCAATGTACGGATTCCGTGGCGAAAGAAGTCCTCATCCTTGGAAGCGATCCAGTCAGAGACCCATGTTTCGATATCTTCTGAAGAAGTAAACCGCTGTCCAATCAAATCGTTGTTCATGCAATCGAACAAGTAGTAGTCCGAAGGAGCAACGTCTGGTGAATACGGCGGGTGGGGTAAAACTTCTCATCCGACATTTTCTAAATAGGTTTTGACCGGTTTTGCGACATGTGGGCGAGCGTTATCATGTTGAACAATAAGTTTATCATGTCTGTTCTCCCATTCTGGTCGTGTTCTGGCCAGAGCTTGCTTCAAACGCATTAATTGTCGTCGATAACGTTCTCCATTCATAGTTTCACCCGGTTGCAGCAGCTCATAGTACACCACACCTTTCATATCCCACCATATGCACAGCATAACCTTTGCACAGTGAATATCTCGTTTTGGTTGTGATGGACCTGGTTCACCTGGTTTCACCCAGGCCTTTTTTCGTTTAGGGTTCTCGTAATGGATCCACTTCTCATCACCCGTAATAATTCGATGCAGAAACCCCTTTCTGCTCTGTCGTTGAAGCAGCAATTCGCAAATTGTTTTTCGTCTTTCAACGTCTCTGTCTTTCAATTCATGTGGAACCCAATGTGACATCTTTTAAATCATTCCCATGGCTTTCAAGCGTTTGGAGACTGTTGTTTGATCAACGCCTAATGCTGCTGCAAGTTGTTCCTGCGTTTGACACGAATCCTGCTCGAGCAATGCTGTCAATTCTTCGTCTTGAAATTTTTTTGGCTGTCCAGCTCGCTCTTGATCTGCCAAGCCGAAATCACCACTTCTAAACCGTGCAAACCACTTCTGACACGTTCGCTCAGCTAGAGCATAGTCACCATACACTTCCACCAAAATACGATGACTTTCAGTCGCACTTTTCTGCATGTTAAAGTAATGCAGCAGGACACCCCGCAAAAACACTTTATCAGGCACAAATTGCGCCATGTTCACTTAACTACAAACTGGTGTTGTTGACGCTTTAATCCACTGCCCTATACTACGAACGATACGCGATGACAGGGGTTTGCAACACATGTGTGGATACACGAAACTGTGGGACGCTCCGTTCGTTGCGCCATCTCTTGTCCACCCGCACGAATTAATTCCTAGACCAAATATAAAATTTCAGCAAAAGAAAAATTGAGACACGCGGAAATACATATGAACAAACATGGTTCGACCAGGAATGCATTAAACTAGCAGAGAAAAGAAAACAGGCAAATTACGTTAGCTACAAAATCCGAATGAAATAACTACACAAAATTTCGTTGACATCAGGCGGGAAACTTCCGAAACTTTTGGAACAAAGAAACGCGATTTTTGAAATCTAAAATTGAGGAACTTGAAGATAACAGTAAAAATAAAACATTCGGGACACATATAAGGGGATCAACGAATTTAAGAAAGACTATCAACCTTGTGCTTATATATTAAAGAAAGCTGACGGAAAAGTTCTCACTGATAAGGATAGCATCTTAAATAGATGGAAAGATTTCTTTGACGATTTGCTGAACACGCAGCCTAAAACTAATGTGCGTGGAGAAAAGGAGATACACACCGCAGAGCGGTGTATTCCAAAACCAAACCGAATAGAAATAGAAACCGCTATAAGTGAAACTAAAGAAACAAATCTCTGTGTGTATACGAAATTCCTGCTGAGCTAATTTTAGGTGGAGGCGAAAAATTCTGGAACAAGATACACAAACTCATTTTCCTTATCTGGAGCAAGGAAGGATTGCCACAAGAGTGGAAAGAACCAATCTTTGTTCTGATTCACAAGAATTCACAAGAATTCACAAGAAAGGAGACAAAACTGGCTGTAATAATTATCCAGGCATTTCTCTTCTGTCAGGATTTTATAAAAATCCTTTCAAATATTCTATTAGCAAGATTGACCCCACACGCAGATCAAATTATTGGAGATTATCAGTGCGGATTTAGACAAAATCGGTCAACTATCGACCAAATATTTACCATTCGCCAAATACTCGAAAAGAAGTGGGAATACAATACCCCGGTACATCAACTATTTATTGATTTTAGAAAGGCTTAGGACTCGATTAGGGGAGAAACATTATACAACGATCTTACAGAACTTGGAATATCGAGAAAGCTAATTAGATTAATTAAGATATGTTTAAATGAATCCCAAAGTAAAGTCCGGGTAGGAAAATTTTTGTCCACGAGGTATCACGTCGAGAATAACCTGAAAGAAGGAAATGCGTTGTCAGCATTGTTATTCAACTTTGTCCTGGAATACGGTATAAGGAAAATCTAAGATAGCAACCAGGGTCTACACTTGAACGGTTTTCACCAAGTTATGGCATATGCTGATGATGTAAATTTAATAAGTGATGACAGGAAAATAATAGAAAAAATGCAGAGATCTTATTTAAGGCTTGCAAGGACATAGGTTTAGAAGTAAATGCAGAGAAAACTAAACACATGAAAGTGCGTCGGGTCCGTAATACAGCAAATTATAGGTTTGTTAAAATATTAAATAATAATATTGATAAAATGGATACTTTCAAATATCTAGGATCAATATTAACAGACGAAAATCATATTCACGAAGAAATTAGATGTCGACTAAAAGCAGGGAATTCATGTTATTATTCAGTTCAAAATCTCTTGTCGTCGCGAATTCTGTCGAGGAATTTGAACCTTAAAATATATAAAACGATAATCATGCCTGTTGTTCTATATGGTTGCGAAACATGGTCGCTTACTCTGAAAGAACATAGACTGAAAATATTTAAGAACAAGATCTTGAGACGAATATTGGGACCCAAGAGGAACAGGAATGGGGAATGGCGGAAACTTCATAATTTATACTGTTTAACAAACATTGTTAGGGTCATCAAGTCTAGAAGGCTTGGGTATGCAGGTCATGTAGCTAGGATGGAAGAATGTAGAAACGCTTTCTAAGTCTTGGCTGGAAGACCAATCGGAAAACGACCATTAGAAAGACCTAGGCACAGATGGGAGGACAATATTAAGATGGATCTCGCAGATATAGGAATACAAAGTAGAGACAGGATCTAGTTGTCTAAGGATAGAAGTCGGTGGAGAGCACTTGTGAACGCGCCATTGAACCTCCGGGTTCCATAACCCATGGAGTTAGTTAGTTAGTTATACGTTGTTCTTTCCACCAACGAATATCTGCTTCTAAGCACAAAATCAAAATTCTACAATTCAAGTTTCATCTTAAAATATGAATGGTTTCTTGATATTGCATATTTAAGCTCTAAATTATTTTCCGGAACCTTTCTAATTTAAGAATTTTGCTTGGTCAAAGAAAATAATCAACGCTATTCATGATCTATCAAGAGTTATATCCCTATAGATCAAAGTATTCTAGGAGCCCCTATTTGTTTCCGTGAGGAGTAGGGTGGAGCGAAAAATCAAATTGTCCAGTATCGAGTTCTAATAGAGCTCAAAAGTTGCATATTCGCATGTTAATTAATGAAAAAATAACGAAAAAATCACACTTTGGATCATCAGATCGAGCAAACGCCCTAAAGTTTGAAAAAATGACAGAAAACACCAAAATTTACCTTTTCGTGAAAGAATCAAATTTTCGAGTATCGAATTCTAATAGGGCTCAAAAGTTGTATATTCGCATGCTAATCAATGTAAAAATAAAAGACAGGAGCACACTTTGGATCTTCAGTTCGCGCAAACGGCTTAAAGTTTAAAAACAATTATATAAACAACAAAATTTACTTTTAAGCAAGACATGTACAGATTACTTTTTTCATTTCTATAGCTTCTAAGTATTTTATTTCAGTTGTGTAAGGTCATGTTTGCTAATAATTCGTTAAGTGTGTGTGATTTTATACATTTTATTTTCATAATGATTTTTCAGCTCTTCGCCCATTCTCAACGTTTTTTTTTAATGAAATGACCCAGAAGTCACCACGAGAAGGTGGCTTCAATTCGAATTTCTCCTATACTGTACCAAACCATCCTACCAATTGGAATGTGCTAAATTATGTTGATTTAGTCAAGGACGTTGCCTTAAATTCGAATTTTTTAATTAAATTTTGGCATTGTGAGTAGTGAGAGTTGCTACAAAGTTCTAATGTAATGTATCCATCTCTGTTTTCTTGTTCGCACATTTTTCTTGCATACTCTGTGACAAATTTGACACGTCTTTCAAGTTCCTGAATATGGCATGGAAAATTTAACAAATCAAACTCATGAACAGATTCTTCATACATAAGTGAAAAGATTGTTTCTGTTTTCAAGCTTTCGAGCACTGCAGGGGGAGATAGCTTACATTTTCTCAAATCTATCAGCTCACTGTAGTCCGTGGCATCGAAATTTATTGATGGTGCTATAAAAGTTCTAACAGAGCAATTCAGACAGGGCAGTATGTTCTAGATGTGGCTCTAAGAGATTCTGGACCTAAGTCACTCCCGATGGCTGACATGTGTAAACCGGGTCTTACGGTTGTGCGTTTGTCAAACTAATCATACTAACAAACTCAAAGTGCTTGTAAACTACATCATAAAGATATATGTCCATACCTGGTTCGACAAAAAGAGACACCAGCTAGTGAAATATGGACCTAAACAGTTTTTGAAGGGAGTTGAGTTGATTTTAGTTTAGCGTCCCTTTCAGCAGCGAGGCTATATGAGACGTGGACCTACTGATTAACGTGGAATCCGAACCACATGAGCTCCCGCCGGGAATCGAACCCGGGTCTCCCACGCCAAAGGCGCCTACGCTAACCGCTTAGCCACGAGGGAGTTCAGATTTTGAAGGGAGTTCAAACAACAAGACATGTGCCAAACAACATTAAAATAATCACGGATCCTGTGATTGAGAGAAACGCGTTCTTCTGTCATCCAGAGAACATATTGTTGTTGGCTATGACAGTGGATGAGAGACAGCACGTACGAGGGTTGGGTTACAGGAGAGTGCTAGAGGCAAGAAGTCAAGATCCCGAGGGGAAACTTGTTAGAACATATGGCATCTTCAATAAATTTTGATACCACGGACTACAGTAAGGTGATAGATTGAAGAAAAGGTAAGCTGTCTTCTCCTCAAGTACTCGAAAGCTTGAAAACAGAAACTATCTTATCAATTATGTATGACAAATCTGCTCACGAATTTGATTTCTTAAATTTTCGATGCATACTCAGGAAGTTGAAAGATGTGTCAAACTTGTCACAGAGTGTGCAAGAAAAATGTGAGAACAAGAAAACAGAGATGGATACATTAGAGCAACTTTTTAGCAACTCTCAAGACTCACAATGCCAAAATTTGATTTTAAAATCTGAATTTAAGGCAACGTCTTTGACTAAATCAACATAATTTAGCACACCACAATTGGTAGGATGGTTGGGTAGGGCGTGAGGGGAACTCGAATTGCAGCCACCTTCTCGTGGTGAGTTCTCGGCCATTTCATTGGAAAAACCGTTGAGAAATGGACGAAGAGCTGCAAAATCATTATGAGAATAACATATATAAAATGACTCACAGTAACGAGTTATTAACAAACATGACCTTACAGAACTGAATTAAAGTACTTAGAAGCTATAGAAATGAAAAAAGTAATCTGTATATGTCTTCCTTAAAAGTAAATTTTGGTGTTTTCTACAGCTTTTTCAAATATTGGACCGTTTGCGTGAACTGAAGATCCAAAGTTGATCCTTTCCGTTATTTTTTCATTGATTAGCATTCAAATACGCAACATTTGAGCCCTATTTCAATTCGATAGTTGACAATTTGATTCTTTCGCGTACTGGTAAATTTTGGTGCTTTTTTGTCATTTTTTCAAACTTTAGGTCCTTGGCGCGGTCTGAAGATCTAAAGTGTGATTTTTTCGTTATTTTTCCATTAATTAGTACGAAAATACGCGACTTTTGTGTTCTATTAGAATGGATATTCGAAAATTTGATTTTTTTTTCGCTCCACCCTACTGAGGAGCCACTGAGATTCGGAAAAATGAAAATTTTCAATTATATATCCATAATTAAACCCTGTAAGCTAAAGGAGAATAGTAGTAAATGGCAGTGAAATAACATAAAATAATTCGTGGAATGAGAATATAGAAGGAAACAAGGGAACCGCAGTAGTAAATAAAAAACTCATACGATCTGGGATTGAACCAGGGACCCAAGAGGTGACAGCGACCGTTTAATGATTACATACGAATATAAAGATATAAACAAAGAGTTAACGTTTTCATTCTTTGCTAGAGGTTACTTACGTTAGATGCCTCAGCAGTAAATCCGAACCGGCAGGAGGGTAACACGTGCTCTTCCAAACGTCAGTTCATTTCATATTTTGATCAAAGCATTAACAAATCAAAAATAGAGCAATGTAAATAAAATAAAAGCAAATGCTTCAAAGTATGAGCGTGAACTAATAGCATATGCTTCAAAGCAAATGGTGAAGGTATGAACTTGTGCTTCAATTTCTATGAATAATCTTTCCCCTTTTACTTTGTGATTGTACTTCCCGTGATCGAAACAAATGCTTCAATCTCTGTGTCATTTGGCTACTTACTATAAGCCTTTCATTTAGTATTCGAGATGCTAAGGTTCAAAAAATGAAATGCTTTTCTTGAAGAGACAATCTTTCCTTGGATTTTTTGTTTGCAAACCTTTGGACCTTTTAATTTATTTCTACTTAGTGGAAAGATAACAGTATGATCCGCCCTTGTTTCCACATTATGACATAGGAAAAAGTTAAAAAAAAATAACTGCGTTTTGAAGAGGAAATCCTAGTAAAAAAACAAAATGAAGAGTAAAAGAAAATAGCTCACTCGATAGAAAAGAAAAAAGTGGAATTCAATGGAGAAATTTAGTTTTCCAGTTCGAACGAACCACCTATTAGATTAACGTTGACCAACAAGGTTGTTTTAGTAAGAAGTTTATTATCAGTATCCTGGAAATGTAGTAGATTTCGTGCAATTAAATTATCATTTAAAATTTACGAATAAGCTGAAAATTTTAAATATATATGTAATCTTTAAGACCGCTAAGATTCAAAGATCAGAACGTTTAAAACACTGCGCACAAGCTTCTTATTTCAAAACATTCGGCACGATTTAACAGTAAAGACATAAAGAATTCTGTTAATAATGATTTTTAACAAACATCATGTTAGGAGCCTATTTTGTTTAAATAAAGTGCTTCAGAACGTTTGGTCGTGGCCTCTTAAACTTAATCTGCACCTTTATATAATTGCCGAGTCACTTTGCAAAATGTCTGTATGTTAATACTGTTAAGCAGACTGATACCTATAACCAACTACGAATAAAATTAATTTCATTTCATTAATTTCATGTATTATTATGTTACCTGTAAATTATACTTGCTTTTCCAATATCGTAGTGCTTGCAGATTCAGAACAAACACATCCATTACCAATTATGATTCCACAAAACCTCCAGATATCTATTTACATAATTAAAGACTTTACTACCAACTAGAACATACTCAAGATTTTTATAAATCAATATTCATCTTGATTCGCTTGCAATCATAAATTCATTTACTTGCACAGCATCTAACCTAGCAACACATAATCAAAATATAGGCGTGTACCATTATCCGATAACATTACGAGTCCGTATCCTTGTAGTCATATTTCAAACACGAGCCTCATTTCATGCAAGTCTCTTTCCCAACATGTTACACCCAAAATAGACGCTTAATATTTTAATTTTGTAAACTAAACTTTCTGAAGCCCAAGATAAAATATTTCCTGTTGGAGAACGAGAGATAAGCAAGAGTTTTGACCGAAACAAAAATTGTTTTCTATCTCCGTTTTGGTTCATGGTACTTTTTCTTGCCTGTCAGTTTGAATTTAAACAATCACCAAAAAAAAAAAAAAAAAAAAAAAGAATCTTACAAAGCGTGTAACTTTCAGGCATAAGGTAAAATGGTTAGTCAACCAACACAACACTTGTGATATGGTGTGTTGCGAAGCTACATTTGCTAACAACTTCAGTGCCACTTTGAAAACCAACCTTTAAAGCCAGCCCCGGATTGAATGTACGACTCACAAGTATGGGTGTTGCAAATGCACTCTCATGATCGTAGAATTCAGTACAGGAAAGAGAAGTGGTACTTAAACAAGAAATTTATAAAAAGACGAAAAACGAAAAGTTCTATTTCTTTTTTCATAAAAAAAACCTGGCATTTCACAAAAAAGAAAGGGATTGAGTATAGCCCTCTCCCACCAGTGATTTTTAACGAATTATAGTGATTCTAACGATTCATATTAGTTCATAATGAATCGGAATCACATGTTATAAAGATTTAGGATGTAAATCTTGTGATAAGGAGGCTTTAGAATAAGTAGTAATAGCAGTAGTATTAGTAGCAGTAGCAGCAGTAGTAGTAGTAGTGGTAGTAGTAGTAGTAGTAGTGGTGGTGGTAGTTAGTAGCAATACTAGTAGTAGTAGTAGTAGTAGTAGGAACGGGTTAGTGCCCCGCAGGAGTTGGTTGGGTTCTGTTCTCGATATAAGTAGTAGTAATAGTAGTAGTAGTAGTAGCAGCAGCAGCAGCAGCAGCAGCAGCAGTAGTAGTAGTAGTAGTAGTAGTAGTGGTAGTAGTAGTTGTAGTAGTAGTAATAGCAGTAGTAGTAGTAGTAGTGATTCTTCCAGTTCCGGTGACAAAGAACTGGGGGGAGCGGGCTATACACAAGCCAAAAAAAGCATCTAAAAAACCAGCTTTTACGCATCTCTACTTAACATACACACTGCAAAACCTATTTGCGTAGTTAAAGTTGATATCACAAACGTTAGTCGTAATCATGGAAATGGAATCGAGTTCTGACAACGAACAAATAGGGTGTCAAAATGATTTGATAATGCTCTTAGCAACACAGCTCAATATGCAATCACAGTGTCTAGAAAAGTCACAGATACCCGATGAAGATAGGGAAAAAAAAAAGAAAGAAAGAATGAAGTCGCAATGGAAACATTGGTGAGTACCTCTCAAGAAATATTCGGAAATGTAATTATAACCCACCAAATATTGAAGAAATTCATATCAAAATTCACTTCAAACAATTGAGTTTCGTTTCACAATATGAAACTGCGGTAGACTTCCAAACTATGGGAATTTAACACTCAAATTTCAAGCAGTATATTTAAAACTATTAGTTGCAATAGAGTAATAAGATGAAAGACAGAGTCTATTCCTCTGTCACTGAATTCATTATCGAAAAGCCGTTACTTGCTTTGGCTTAACTATTTCTGCTCTATAACGATAAAGGTTGAAACCAATAATCGTTAATTTCAACAACTTCTGGCTTGAACAAAGAGTTAAGAGAGGAAGTAGAATCTAACGTATGGCAAGATAGCCTCCCCCCAATTTAGAAAATTGAAACAATGACTAGGTCATTCGTTTGTACTACGTTTATACCGTTTGTACCGAAAATATTTTCGTTTGTACCATTTTCCTTATAGAGTTACTTGAGAGGTCAACTGGGGGCCAAGATAGCCCCCAAATGTCATCCCCTGTTTCTCGAAAACTATCAGGGTACAAACAAAACTATTTTCGGTACAAACGGTACAAACGATTTGCTTTCGAATGGTGTATTCCAATTTTTTGTGCTGTGATACGGGGGGGCTATTTTGGCTCCAAGAGAGCCCCCCAAATGTCATTCTTTGTTTCTTGAAAACTATCAGGGTACAAATAAAACTTTTTTCGGTACAAACGGTACAAACGATTTGCTTTCCAATGGTGTATTCCAATTTTTTGTGCTGTGATACGGGGGGCTATCTTGGCGGCAAGATAGCCCCCCCAAATGTTATCCCGTTTCTCGAAAACTATCAGGGTACAAACAAAACTTTTTTCGGTACAAACGGTACAAACGATTTGCTTTCAAATGGTGTATTTCAATTTTTTGTGCTGTGATAGAGGGAGGGCTATCTTGGCGCCAAGATAGCCCCTCAAATGTCATCCCCTGTTTTTCGAAAACTATCAGAGAACAAACAAAACTTTTTTCGGTACAAACTATACAAACGATTTGCTTTCGAATGGTGTATTTCAAATTTTTGTGCTGTGATACAGAGGGGCTATCTTGGCACCAAGATAGCCCCCCAAATGTCGTCCCCTGTTTCTCGAAAACTATCAGGGTACAAACAAAACTTTTTTCGGTACAAACGGTACAAACGATTTGCTTTCGAATGGTGTATTCCAATTTTTTGTGCTGTGATACGGGGGGCTATCTTGGCGCCAAGATAGCCCCCCACAGTTGACCTGTCAAGTAACCCTATAAGGAAAATGGTACAAACGAAAATATTTTTGGTACAAACGTAGTACAAACGAATGACCTACTCATTGTTTCAATTTTCTAAAGTGGGGGGGCTATCTTGCCATACGTTAGAATCTATTCCTGTGACTTTCAATCGATTGCAAAAATTCGCATCTCTATATCTCTCACAGTTCTTGCTCCATGAAAATCAGTAATGGAACCAGAAGTGCTAGTAAAGTAATTTCCACCACTTCCTATAGCGACCCGAGTTGTGATCGTTAATACCCAGATAGCAAAAATGACTTGCAACAAACTTGCAGCAGATTTGCAATTCAAGTCTGACAAACTTGCAGCAGACTTGTGCTGCAAGTCTGCAAGTGTGATTCAAGTTTAATTCAAACTTCCTAGTTGACGCTCTTCGAACTTGCAGAACGCCTGCAGTTCAAGTGTATGGTAAGTTTGCAAAGAAAGTTTCTGCAAGGGGTATACTTGCACAACAAGCCTACTGCAAGTTTCCACTTGCACTGCAAGTGCACATCAAGTCAGCAGCTAGTTAGTGCAGATTTCACGCAAGTTTCTGCAAGGATACTACTTGCACTGCAAGTCTACAGCAAGTTTCTAGTAAGTCTTCTGCAAGTATATACTTGCATTGGAAGTCTATGACAGGTCATCAACAAGTGAGTGTAGTAAGTATTCTGCAGGTATATACTTCCATTGCATTGCATGCCTTTTACAAACCGAACATTTACTGTATACGAACAATCACACAGTATATTTTTCTCAACAACTTTGTCAAACAATACACGTTTAAAATATTAATTATCTCTACATACTGGATGCTTAAGTAATTATTTTAATTACCCACTTGTAATGCTTCACACACTTCGCACCTACTACAAATGGCGGCCTGGCGGGGAGATTTCTAAGATTATACTTTTGTGGCATCTGTTGGTAGAAACTAGAACTGACACATTTGCCACAAAGTTGTAGCAAGCCTCCGAGGCAAGTAAAATCTAGCAAGTGAAAATCAATTTACGACATTTGCGGGTAACTCTTTCAAAACGCCAGCATCAGGTGTACAGTGCACGGAAAGTCTAGCAAGTTAAAATAAAATATAGTGAAAGGCTTGCTGCTAACCAACATCCTATTAGGATACAGTCATTGTCAAAAGTCTGAGAACACTACTGATTTTTTGGATTTCCCCACAAAAAGACATATCTGTGCAAAACCCAGTTTGTTCGACTTATGCTGTAAAAAAATCATTCCTTATATAAAGAAATTAACCTCCTTCGTGTAAGTTTACGTTTTCTTTTTACACTCATTGAAGGAAAATGTACAGTATAATATTTTTCAATTCTCAATCGGTGTAGTTTTCAATTATTTGTTTTAACAATGAAAACCGCCCACTAGTCACTCAAATACATCTGTGCTCATTAAATGCGGTGTTCGGTGTTCATTGAAGATTGTGGATAGACAGTGTTGCTACTTGTTGGACAATCATTGAACTACTAATGTGGGACAGTCGGTGTTTGGTCAAAATTGTGCTTTCCTCGTGTTTTAAAACTGTTTTTATTGAATAAACAGGGATGATCAAAATAAACTGCTGCTTGTTTGTGTGTTGCAGAAGGCTATTTTTGAATGTTATATACCAAATAACACTGATACTATTTTCATTTGCGCTAAAACGTATTTGAGAAAAACCATGTACAGTATAGTGTACATTTTACCTTAGTCCCAATGAGAAGTTCTACTCTGTGGAGTATATGTTTTTTTAGATTTTGGTTGCAACGCTGGTAAAAACGAAAAAAAAAATCTTTCAGTTTCACGTCCCACGCTTATGCCGGCTAGGTTAAAGGAGACGGTTATAATGAGAAATCGATGAAATGGTCGAATAAAAAGGTGGGAGGAAACGATAGAACCCAGAGAAAATTCACGCACACGGTGTTTGTCCACTACAAAGTTCACTGGCAAATTGTTAAAGTGGGCAAAGTTTATGATCTTTCTACTCACGATGGTCCGCATGAACCAACCCGTTGAACATATTAGACATACGGAAAGTTCAGGTCTCATTTTCTTTCTCACAAATACCAAGTATATTTGTGTCTAAACCAAAAAAGAAATTGTTTGTATGAATTCCATCAACAGTGATTTCTTATGGTGCGTAATCACAAAAAAGACCTTTCTATAGTACATTTTTTTCATACTCGAAAATCTAGTATAGTGTCCTGAAATTGGTCATTTTATGGGTAGTACATACAAATGCTACAGGAAAAATGTACATTATAGCGTACATTTAAAAAAAAATATATGTAGATGTATATATTTTTTAAAATTTTCATTATAAAGTACCCTAAGGGTTCAAAATAAATGTTAAGACGAATAATTATAAATTTATTCCAACTAAATCAATAAATGTCCCTAAAGCATACACAGAGAAAAATCCGTTCTCCGGACAGCGGTATATTGTACAAATATACGGTATCCTTTTGCTTACTATAGAAATCAGTATGGAATATACGTTGTCCGTATGCTACATAGGCACTGCCCTTAGATGTTACATCACGCCGTTGCAGGATTCTAACATCTAACAGTTTTCCGTATATCACATGCACATACTTATGTTATCTTCGTGGGCTATATGTTATAACCGTTCATTTGTATGCGAGATCCTGATCGCCTACATTGTTTCATACAGAAAGTACGTATAGATGGAACACTTATGTAGAAAGTATTATAAAACACGTGTTTTCAGTTATACGTCTGCTGTACGTTAAGTCCAAAAATTACAGAAATTACGCATGTAACCTATCTTTTTAAGTACGCCACCTACATTTTTTTCTCAGTGTACCTAAGTTCGATGTACAGTATACTGTACAAATCCACTAAGGAGGTTTCAACATATGGTCTTATTTTCATTGAATCAAATTTGTTGAGTATGTTTGCGAGAAATAGTTACTCTTAGCTTTCATAAGAGCTTTGCTAATTTCAGGCATTTGTTTGAATTATTTATCCATTTTTTAAGCTATGCAATTCCAGTAGCTTTTAAGAGCCCTTCAAATATTTTCAGAATTCCTTGACCTTGCCCCCATAAGTTCATCTTAGAAGAGTTAATTGATAACAAATCCAGTGACTGTGGCGACTATTACATTTGCTGATGATAGAAGCGTCTTCTTGCTGCATAATTTGGAATAAATTTTTGGTATGGTAATCCTGTTGTAGTACAAAGTGTCTGCCTCAAATCTACTTTTTTGATGGAATTCCATTGCTTACTTAAACGTTGGGAAACATATTTTTATCCATTATTCCATTAATTCGATCTAAATTATCAACTTAGTAGTCTATAAAGAATCCCCAGACAGTGATGCTGCTTTCTCCATGCCTTTCTGTAGGTATTACATGGTTGGATGAAAGCGCTCTTCGGGACGACGACGCACAAACTTCTACCATTGGAAGGTGAAAGTTGGAATTCAGATTCGCCGATACAGAGTGCAATCTTCCATTGTTCATTGTTCCAGTCTTCATTTCATTTATTTATTCTGGCCCAAGAAAATCTTTTCGTAATTTTTTCTGATTAAAAGAATGGTTTCCTTACCCCAATTTTACTCCAATATCATATATCTGAAAGCGTTGGGCTACCGTACTGTTTGCTACGAATAGAAATTGTTTTTCCATATTTTTGCTGTTCTTGCGGAATGGTTAACATCTACAGAGTAGTCCGTTTACTTTCTTTTTAAGCGAACTTAACAGAAGTTGTTGTTTTTAGACTATGAAAGCGTTTCCGTTTCTGTATAATATTTATAACTCTTTGTGACTATTTTTCAAGAATCCGATGCACTGCTCCGCCCGATTTCTGAGTGATTTTTTTTTTTTTTTCAGAAAATGTCTCTCTTCTTTCAAACTAACCACTTGAATACGTGCCTCGACTTTTCCGTATTTTATAGTATTTCCATATTTTTTACATTATTCAACTGGTTCAGGCGAATGAGTTGAGTTGAGCTTTGAGTTTAACGTTCATTTCAACAGCAAGGCTATATGAGTAGGAACCTACTGATTAACGTGGAATCCGAACTACATGAGCTCCCACCGGGAATCGAACCCGGGTCTCCCATGCCAAAGGTGCGTACGCTAACCGCTTAGCCACGAAGGAGCTTTATACTCGAATGAAAAAAGTAAGATCGCATGTCACAGATTTGCACCCAATTTTGCCCATATTAGGACATGATTGACTAATGCATACACTAAAGCGAAGAGACAACAACTCGCAAGGATTCATACACACATCACTGGGAATTATTAAAACGATATATCATAAAACAAAGTGTGATGTTAGTTGGCTGTTCATTAATTATTGCCAGGCTGCTTTCTTCAATAAATTTGTCTCAATATCAACAAGACCCTATTGGTTACAAACAACATCGCTTTTTATTACGTCATACGCACAAATGATAACTTCACTGATCTTATAATTAGCATTACTGCTTTCATGCAATGTCCATATGCGTGATTTGTTGATCACATGTTTAGATGTATAAATGCAATCTTCATGAACACGAGACAGTCGGATCCAGTACTGCAGACGAAAATGGTGCAATTACTCCTGAAAAAAATCTTAATAATAATTGATTATATTGCGGGCAGTGTTGTTTGAAAATAAATAATAACACTCTGTAAATAAATAAACCATATATATATACATTTTATTTAATTCTTTTGGTTACATGCAACAATCATTGTTCTATTCAATATTACTTGGCATATATTGTGGTTTCCACTTTCTGTACTTTCTTCCTCTGTATCCACTGTATTTGCAAATGAAATGAGACAAACTAATTTAACTACGATGAAACTGTATGAGATTAATAAGAATTTTAATGCAAATACGCTTATATTTATCTTTTCACCCCATTCAAAGGAGTCTGCTCCTGTATTTGTGCACCAATATCTTGCCTCGCACTCACGAATACATAAAACATCCACTAAGAGTTGGCTGCAGTCAGTTGTGATTCAATGTCAATGAATTTCTTGTACCACGTTAAGAGAGCAACATTTCAAATTGAATTTCAACTTTGTGAACTAAAAATGTAACAAGATATCAAGACCTGTCACGCTAAAAGGAAGAGTTTAACGGGGAACATGTCTGCATAATATTAAGTTCCAATTTTGTACAAGTGATGTATCTGCTAGTCATGGCAGAATGGGTATGATGATAAAGATCATGTTCAAAATAATATATTTTTCTTACATATAATACATGAATGTAATATGTTAATCAGAATTATGTTCAGAAAATGTTCGCTTAAATGTATGAGTGGAAAGTAGCAAGTAGTAGGATTATATGCACACCCTTGAAGGAATTTGGTTTCTATGGAGTTTGGTGATACTTACTCAATTAACATTGAAAATTGAAAATGATAGTAGACTTTTACCACTTCCGGTTTTAGTAACGAGATTAGTATGGAGATTAAAGTTATTCTTGCGACGCTTAATTTATTGCCGGAAAAAAGCTCGCTAGCAAGTACTGTTTCTACCCTTTAACGACCAACTTTTAGAACCGCAAGTTATTCATTTCTGCCACTTCCGGTTTGAATAGAGGTTTTAGAGAGATGATGGTACATATTCTTAGAATGTAAAATCGATTTTAAGAAGACGTTTCTCCTTATGTATTATAGTTTTTGCTCTACAGTGATAAACGCAAATACCGGAAATAAATGATTTTTACAACTTTCATTTGAAATATTTCCTTCATAATCGAATTAAATTTCTAACTTTTGATTTTCTTTATTCTCACCAAATTTGATGATGATTTATCAAGTATTTCTTGGAATTATTATTATTATTATTATTATTATTATTATTATTTTTTTGCCTGACGGAAGAACAGGGTAAATTTATACAGGAGTTTGGTAAACTTCATTCCTTAAAAATGCTAGGTAGCTGCAGAAACTGCGTAAATAACCAATTAAACATAATTGCCTGCAACATATACTATCATAATTTAACCTATGATAGGTTAAATCTTGAGAAAAATTATCGATAAAAGTTATTAAAGATAGCTACGAGTGCAATGTTGATGTTATGCAAGATCTCATGAAGCTTCTCCGACTAATTCTAATATAACACAATACGCACCAAATGACTCTTTGATTAGAATATCCAACTAAGTCTAGAATACACATATTAGAAATCGTACTCTAATACTGAAATGTTTCACTTCCCGTTGACAAAAGCTATATATAATACACTGCAAAAAAAGAGGTGTTGAAACAACACAAAATGACTACCACTTTAGCGTGTTACTTGTGTGTTAATTCATCACCAAACATTTTTTAAAGGCTAACCCGGAGGCTAGCACTCTGTGAGAGGGATACCCCCTCTTTTAGGGAGGAGATGTGGAAAGGATTGGTGGTATTAGATTTTATTATGGGTGATCTAAGGGATGCTATATAATCTTTACTGTAATAAAGAACTTAAAGAACTTTCCGTTCTTTAACATGTTAAAGGAAAAGGAAGCAGAGATTTACACTTAATAACAACAAAAGTATACAATCATATACAAGAGAAGTGGCATGATAAACAAATAGGTGAGATAGAAAGTTCACAATAATATAGTAAAATGTATAACTCAAAGTGGACATGTAACACAAAAATCATAGGAGGGAGATGTAATGAGAATGCAGCATGAGGTGAAGTGCGGTGCATAGGGTGAACACGTGGGATATGTTAAATAGACGAATGAGACTATCATCTGATCTAGGGGCTACTCTAGACTGTAATGAAGGAAGGATGAAGCCCAAGTTATATCAATGGGGAGTTAGGGTCTGGAATATGACGGAAATATATGAGGAAGATGAGCAGGAGTGATGTAATCGTCCAGAAAGAGAAGTTGTGGATTGTTTGGCGGTAAGGAGAGCTGATAAAGAGTAAGTAGTAGGGAAAAAGGAGTGTGATAGTATCATACATTGGAAGGATGAAGGGCAATGTAATGCATGGCATCATGTAGTAGGGGATGTAGTATTTGAAAACGCTTGGTGATGTACGTCTGGCGGAGTTTTTCAATGTGAAATTCAAGGGTTGGAAAGGTGATGAGGCGATAGAGGTCTTGGGTCGGATTTGGAAGCTTTATGCGATGGGCTATGCGAAAGGCGTGTCTTTCCAGGAGGAGTAATTTTTGGTAATACGTGAGTGGTGCAGACATCCAAGTGGCGAAACTATATGTTGATACTGGACGAAGAAAGACCTCATATGTATTTAAAATGGTATGTGGTTTTAGGCCCCATGTTGTGCAAGTCAGTCGTTTAAGTAAATTTAAGCGGTTGTAAGCTGTCGTAGTGACTTGTTGCAAAGATTTGCTTCAGGTTAGGTGTGGATCAAAAGTAATTACAAGATACGTAACTGTTTTGCTAGGATAAAGTGGTACAGAAACTAATGTTAATGAAAGACGACGTGGACTGCGTCTCACACGAGTGGTCTGTTTGGGAGGTATGAAGACGATTGTTTGAGTTTTGGAGGCGTTGATGGTGAGGCGCCAGCGGGTGCACCAGGCGTGGAAACTGATAATAGCTGTTTAAAGTTTAATGTTGATTTGTTGAATGGTGGTTCCTAATGCTAGAAAGGTTATGTCGTCAGCGTACTGAAAACTGTAGACGTCTTCAGGAAGCTGTGGAATGTCGTCAACGTAGAGAAGATAGAGTAACGGCGAAAGAGCGGAACACCTGAGGAACACCTGAGAGTAAGAAAATTGGATGAGAGAGACTGGAGTGGAGGGATATGTACGTGATTCGGCCTGCAAGGAAGTGGACGACCAGTCTGATAAATTCGATTGGAAGCCTGAGTTTGTGTAATTTGTAAATAAGGCCGTGGTGCCATATAATATCAAAGGCCTTTTCCAGATCAAATAGTACTAAAGATGATGGTTTGCCGGAATTTTTTGTTGCGTGATGATACTGGTGAGACGTAATAATTGATCATTGATGGAAAAAGATGGTCGAAATCCTGCTTGGGTGTCTGGAAGAAGGTGCCAATCTGTGAGATAGAGATGAAGCCTTTTGACGAGGATACGTTCGAATATCTTACTAAAGGTAGAGGTAAGTTGTATTGGCCTGTAGGAGCTGACATCTTGAGGTGGTTTATTTGGTTTAAGAAACAATGTTTTGGGCATTTTTCAGGGAAGCAGAAAGAAGGCAGTTAGTAAGACGAATGTATATATAGATACTAAGAGAAGAAGCAATGTAGGTGGTTGCTCTTTGATGTGGCGTTATGTGATGTCACCTGGACCAGGGGCAGTGTTGCCCAACTGTGATGGGGTCTGATATGGGCGTATCGTTATGTAAGGGATGTTGAATGCTTGGTTGTAATGAAGGAGCAGAGAGATTTAGGCGATCTGCTGCGTGTGGAGTAGCTCCGAGAGTATTTGGAGTGAAGATCTGCTGGAGCAGATTGGCGAAAGCATTAAATTTATCTATCAGTGGGAGCCGGCCGGTTGTTAATGAGAATAGGATAGGAGGTTTTTACAGTTTGCCTCATAATGCATTGAAGCGTTTCCAGTATTTTGTTGGATGAGATATGTCAGCTAGTGTGTTACAGGTTTTGACCCAACAGCGAAGTTTGAAGGCTTTGATATAATTGTGAACTATACGATGGAGTTGTTGATGATGTGGAAGTGACTCAGGATTGCGGGTGCGATGATAATCGCGAAGGAATTGGCGAGAGCGGTGAATCATGGTGAGATATTGTGGTGGAAGTTGTGGTTGGTAAGGAGTGGAATGGCTGATTGGAATGGTAAGTGCGCAAGCTGCTTGGATTATAGTGGTCATTGTGTCAACTGTGGTGTTTAACTCGTTCTCTGTGGTTAGAGCAGTGAGATGTTGTGTACGTTGTGAGATATAAGAACGTAATTGTGGCCAATTGGCTTTGTCGAACCTCAGGCTAGGGTGAGGTTGTGGGCATTCTCTATTTAATGGGTGGTGTGTACGGTAGGAAAGTTTAATGGGTGCGTGATCGCTGCCCAGAGGGTTAAGAACATCAATTTAACAATGAGATGCAAGAGTAGGTGATGTGATAACAGCATCAAGAGTGTTATTGGAGATGGGCCTTGTAGCTTTTGGGAGACCGTGAAGAATACCAGTGGTATTAGTGGTAATAAAGGTGTGAAAATTGTCACGATCTTGTGCACTTCTAGTGTGGAGATTTAATAATGATGATGGTGGTAATTATTGGATAGATATTGGAAGAAGTGGAATGGAATAGAACCTATGGACGGACATAGATGGTAGCAAGGGTGATGATATGGTTGAAATTTAAGGTGGTGATAACATCTTCAGGTATTGGATAAATGGTATAATTATGTTGACGATAAGGTAAATGAAAACGGAATCCTATAGCCGCGCCTGCATTGGCACGTTGGGTAGGAAAAGAATTCTCATAACGTATGATAGTGTAGCCTGGAAGACGACAGGATGATTTTGGAGTGAAGAACGTTTCGTTTAACATAAATACAACTATATGTTCTTCTAAGAGCAGTTTGTTTCGCTCCTAGGAGCGAATATTTAGAAAGAAGAATGTTAAGTCCATGATCAGATATTATAGTCTTGGCGATCTGATTGCGAGGCATGAAAATGAACTGTGGTGCCAGAGTATGTTGCAGTGAAATTGACGTTAAAGGATAGCTTGGCTGCGCGTATGATTTGATGGAGAATATGGGGGCGTTGGAATGGGTGAATGTTTTGGAGCGTTAGCGTCAGAAAGGTGAGAAGCTGGTTGGTGGTGTAAAGAACATTATGATCGTGAGGAGAGTCAGTAGCTGTAGCCGAAGTGCGTAATGGTGCGAAAAGTTTGGGATGATCCACTGGAGGTGCAGGTTGGCTTTACATTTATAGCTGCACGTTAGATGTTTGTCTTGGCATGTGGCGCAGGTAGGTGGTTGGTGTAGATTCGTGCAGGCACGTGTGGTGTGCGGTCCAGCGCAGTATCTACATTTGGTGTTATTCTTGCAGCATGCGGTGAGATGGGTGTTGTACTCCTGGCATAGCTCACATCGAATTGGAAGAGGGATATTAGAACGGGATGATTCAACTCGATGTTTACGGTTGTAGGTGTATGCTCCGCTCGTCAGTAGATCATCGATTGTAGCTTGGTGGGTAATAAGCACTCTGATCATATAAGTTGGTCCCTTGTCATTGCGAATCCGCAGTACTTTTGTAATGTGTGTCCTTCGAGCCTTAGTTCTTCTTGGATTTCGTCTTCGGTGTAACTGGGTTCCACTCCGCCGATTATCACTGATAGAAGCGGGGTTCGATGAGGAGGTGGTGGTTGTTTCCTTCTGCTGTTGTTGAGTGATTGTAGTTTGCATTTGTCACAAAGATGTCGATCGGGACCTTGTTCTTGATGGTGCTTAGCAGATTAGTGTAGTTAGTCTTCAGTATGATTCCAATTCGGACATGCAGTATTTGAGTTATTGCTGCTCAAGGAAGATATTTTCGGAGTTGGAGCGAAACAAATTTGGCTGTGGAGAATTTGGCATCGTACTTCGTCAGGAGCATCGAATAAATAGTAAAAGCAGGAAGTTCGGTGTTCTTGGTGCTGGTATCCTATCAGGCATCGAAGACGTCCACATCTTCTGTGGATGTAGTAGAGTGAAGATGATGCTTCTTGTTAGGTGGTGAATCTATCAGACGTTCATGGTGGATGGAATTCGTGAACAAAGCTGATGCAGTTGAGTCTCCAGAAACTGTGTGTTCCTTGTGATGGCTACTTGTAGATGGTTGGCTGGATGTCGGCCGCGGTCTTGCCTTCATGGGGAAAACAGCCGGTCCAGGAAGAGTAACCGGTAATCCTTCATGTCGTTCCTTATCTTTAGTCCTATTACCGATGCATGGGTTAGGCCTAGCAAGATCCGTCCTGGGGGGGCCAGAGCCCAAAATGTGAATGATGAAGTGGTTGATGAGTGTAGATACAAAGATGAATAGGTGAGAGTACCAGTTTGGATAGTACTCAAGGTTAGTTATTCTCTCTATCAGACCTGTAGTGCTATTCGCCCTTGGCTGAGATAGGTCTGACGGATAGTGCTCTACAGTCCGACGCGAGAAAAAACTCAGGATGAGGAGCAGGTAGGTATTCAAAAGACAGCTGTACTAACGTATGGTATGTCACAGCTGGTACGATCGATTAAAAGATCGATAAGCAGTCCACAACCAAGCACATCAACTACCGAGCATATCAGAAATAACCCGTTACTACCTGAGAGAATTTGCAATTATATTTATCGTTGAATATGAACAAAGCTTTGCAAAAAATATTTGGCACTTATGCGAAGTGACGAATAATGTTCTATATTTTCTATAATCGGTCACAATAATATTGTTGTAAACCTGTGAAGCGTCTGACAAGAGCTACACAAGCAATAGTTCTGCTATCTTCTGTTCACACATGCTAAGACACAAGAGTAACAGATAAAGAAAACAGATGGAAGCACTACTATCTGTGTAACTGTTGTTAGATTATTCACAGCTTTACAACAATATTATTGTGGCCGATTGCAGAAAACATAGAATGTTGTTAGTTACTTGCTGTAAACGCAAAATACATTTCGCAAAACTTTACTCATACCAAACAATAAAAAACCAATGCAAATACTCACAGCCAGTAACAAGGTACTTCTGATATGCTCTGAAGGCGATGTGTTTGGTGTTCATCTTTCCTCGAACCTAACTCCTCTTGTAGTAGTTACTGTACTATGCTGTGATAAAGTATAGGAAACGTACTTGTGAGACCAGTACAGATACCCTACTTAGGAGTCTGACAAAAGGTTCTCATCTTCTGGAGGGTATTAAGTAACGATTTTGAAGGTAATTATTTTCATACTCTGACCAACTCTTAGTCGTTTTGCGACAGAGGTTGCTCTTTTGGATTTCTAACTTCGCATACGAATTAAGCCATGCATAACGGACTTCTTCGCACAGTTTCACAACGTCCATCTAGTTCTTCCAAATCTTCAAAAACTGTCTCTTCACCTCCATCTCGTTCTCGCTCACCAAAACGATCTCGAACATCTAGTACCATAGACACAGCTACTTCTAAACTTGCAGGTTCTCGCTCACGCTCGCCAGTACGGATTCCATCTGAAACTAATCTTCACGATACATCTATGGATTACACTTCAACAGAGACTTCTGCTATTACGTCTGCCTCTGTCAGTCTTCAACAGCCAACTCTTTACAACATTGTACTGACCAATTTCGACACTAAATTCAAGACTCCAAAACACATGTTTCAGCTACTTATAAAATCTGTTCCGCGTGTCGAAATCAGTGAAATTATCTTCAGAAATAATGGAGTTATTTTGAAATCCTTTAACCCGGATTTTCATTGCCATGTGCGGAACAAGGCAACTTTTGAGATTTTTGGCAAAAACGCCAATATAACAGAACTCCAACCCAGACAAAACATACAACCTCCGCCTCCTCGAAAGCCACCTATGTTATCTGTAGTCATCAACGGCGTTGACCCTGAATATACAGACACTGAAATCGAGTAAGAGCTGAAAGCGGAACAATTTCAAGTACATAAGTGCATTCGAATCCGGAATGACCGTGGACCCACCTATTTAGTACGTGTATTAACTCCTGAACAATCTGTAGTTGATCACCTACTTCTTACAGGAGCATACATTTACAGACGGAGACACAAGGTTGAACCTTTAAGAACTCCAGCACCGAGGCCTATACGCTGTGAAGGGTGCCAAGCATATAATCAACATGGGGCCAAAGATTGTAAAAATTCTTTGATTTGTGGTTACTGTGCCCAACCTCATGCTACTCGAAATTGTCCTAATGGAAATACAAATCGTAAGTGCAACACATGCTCTGATCAGCATCCAACTTACAGTTCTAAATGTAAGGCCAAACCATCAGTTGATCCTACTCAACCACAGCTTACTGTTCCAATTAGATCGTCTGACCGTTCAACGCCACCAAATAATTCGTTAACTCATCCTGTTACAATTGAAGACATGATTCGTTTCTTTACAGTTACTACTCAAAACATTCATCCATTTCTGCGTACTCATATTCTTAATCAAGTCATGTTTACAGTTAAGCAACTATTTAACATTCAACTTTATGCTACATATTCTGGTCAACATGTTCACTTTCAGCTTCATCCTGTTTCAACACCTGTCTAAAATTATACGTATAATCATGGATTTATCACTTCTGTTTTTAAACATCCGCTCCTTCAACACTCGAAAGGTACTACTTCACACTTTACTACTGGAAGAAAATATTCACGCCTTTGCGTTGAACGAAACATATCTTTTGCCACACCAATATGTGCATTATCAGCCATATACTATTTCTCGTTGCGATGGTCCACCTGGAGATCGAGCAAATGGCGGAACCCTTATAGGAGTACGAAGCGGACTACCTCAACGCATGATCACGCATCACTTTCAGGCCCCTGTTCCTGAGCTCAACATCACCCTGATCTATTTTCCTTCACGTACTACTGCCTTTGCTACTATGTATGTTAGACCTAATGTTCAAATTCCCTTGACATTCTTCCAATACATAGACTCCATGTTCCGTCATGATATTATTATGACTGATTTTAATTTATCCAGTCGCACTCTTACGCAACAACGGAACTTCTATCAATTTGTAATGCTCCACACAAACGCTGAACTATGTGCATTACCAAGACATACCCGACCTTCCTCGAATACAACTCCTGACGCATAAACTGTCATGTTCTGTCTTCCATCGGCAGTGACCACGACCCAGTTAAAGTGACTTTACATTTTCCAAACCACCGTCAAGCTCCTGACACACCACCACGTACCGTTCTCTGTTATAACCGTGCTAACTCGGAAAAATATCGAGAAGATTTGACTACTACACTCTCCATTGTGAATACTCCAGTACATCACTCTGACTTACATACCACACTCGATACGCTCACTACTGCTATACAACATAGTAGCCATCAGCATATACCCACGATTAGATCTAATTATGCTCGACCCGCACTTCCTCCTCAATATCACACACTAGTTGCTCTTGCACGGCAGGCATACCATGAATATCTTCGCACACGTGATCCTGGGCTTTTATAACTACAGCGCCAATATTTACGCCAAGTTCACCATTATATCATTGCCTATAAAAGACGTAAGTGGATCCAAACTGTTAATCATCTTGATTAGGAACATAATCCTACCAAATTCTGGAATGCCTTTCACAGGCTCTGTGGGACACGCTCGTCTCTCTCTCACGCCGGTACAACTTGGGGTCTCTCACCACAAACTATTCTAAACACTTCAAGATCTTTCTTCGCCCTACTTTAACGTATGGTTTTGCAGCTTGGATAGCCGCTTCCGACAAATTCTACCATAAGGTACTTGTCCTTGAACGCCACGCTTTCCGCATAGCCTTTCGTATAAAATTGCCTAGTTCAAAACGAGACCTATACACCCGTATCTCTTTCCAACGTTGCAATATCACCTCGAAACCCTCCTACTTTCCTATATCCGTAGCCATTTGCAAGCTCACCATCCTCTTCTGTTTGACACAATGCATTACTTAGCAGTACACCCATGCCTTCACGATATGTACACATTCCATTATCCCTTCTTTTCGCGCTATATCATTACATACTTCCACCCGATGATCCCACGCTTTTGCTTCTAGATGATTACACCATTTATACTCATCTTCCCCTCATTTTCTCATTATTTCACGCACAGTGATTTCCTTTGTATACTAACTTGGGTTCCCACCGTCTTACATCTTAGCCTAGAGTCCCCATAGGCAAGAAGATAACCTCATGCGTCTGTTAACATTTAACGCGTTGTGTTATCTTGTGCATCGCACCTCACTCCATTCTTCATCTCCATCATCAACTAACTACAGAATTGTATCTTAAACTACGTATCGTTTCTATATTTCCTTATTTCACAATATGCCTCTTTTTCTACATGTTATAGTTCTTTCTCATTATGTATCCTATTTCCATCACTTTCTCAGTATATAAAACCTCACTTTTCCGTTTCATTCTTATTGTTTTTTTATTATTGTCATTTTGTAATTCCTAACTCCTAACGAATGTATATCTTTCATCACTGTATGAATATATGTCAACTGTAAACGTTCCTTCTTCAAGCCAAGTGTTAAGGAACGCAAAGTTCCTTAAGTCCAGCAATTCAACGAATAAAGATGTGTAACAAAGCACTTAGACAACTTCCTGACCTTTAAACCTCAGTCTCTTCACAGCACTTCTCTAAAACAGGGCGTAACCCTGTAAAAGGTAGCTAGCTTTGGCTAGCATGTAGAAAAAAGAAAGAAAAACTTGGTGTTGAATTGATACACAAGTAACACGCTAAAGTGGTAGTCATTTTGTTTTGTTTCAACATCTCGATTTTTGCTGTGTAGCTATATACAATATATAATAGCACTGTTATGGTGATTGCATAGTTTCCATAGATGCTACGCCGCTGAAGTTCCGGTAAATTTGTCCTAACATTAGGGATGTAGCTACGGAGAGTCCATCGAACCTGACCCCCTAACACTTCCTAAATCAACATACGTTTGTGCACTTTCTCAATAAAACTATACTTGTCTAGCAGGGAAATGATTGATGTAGCATAAAAATTTGATCTTAAGTGCACTTCATCTTTCTCCTTTTTTAAAATGAAAAAGTCTAGTTCTATCATCTTTCTCCAAAAATGTAGGTGGAAGTATTTTACCATTAATTATCGACTTTTCGGGTGCAAAATAATACTCGTTCAATACTACATAGACGTAATGGTTTATAGTATTCTAGCCCCCCCCCCTCCAAAACTTGGACCCATCTCAACAAAAATTTCTAAGTATGGCCTAACTAGCGTAAGCATTTTAATTTAGTGTCTGACTATTATAATATGTAGTCTAAAACAGGCGAAAGGTTAACGGAAGAAAATTACGATGGAAATGAAGGAAATGGAAACATTACCATAAAAAAACACAGACGTGAGGTTGTCTATCATAAAGTCACGTGTACTGTATGTCTCGTGTTTGTATTTTAGTATAATACGTGATGTTTCCAACAGTCAGTTATCAAATCATGTACACCTTGTCTCAAAAAGGTTGAGCGCATTCTTTATTGGTGTTTTGAGGCAAAAATGTTCTAAGTCCAGCTTCGGGTATCTTCGGGAAAAAGTAAACCAGGTTCGAACCTCCAAGCCAGCCTCTGCAATCGGGAAAAAGTTTGCAGATGTGTTTTTCTTCTTTTAAATATAATAAGACTTGTTACCAAGTGTTTAAAAAAGCAACATTGATTGAAATACTTAATGATACAATATTTCGAAACCTTTTATGAATGTCACCATATGCTTGCTTGTCATTTAGCTCTCCATACGTAATGGAACATTTAAATACGTTAAAGAATCTTTCCATATGTAAAAGAATGCTCAAAGTTAAGAAATAGAACATAATTATCGCCTGAGTACTAAAATAAAAGTCAAAATAGAACAAAAACAGCGTTTGTAATGGATATGAATGTCATAATTATCTTGAGATCCGTTATACATCGCTAGAAGCATGGTTCCAGAAGTCCTTGCGTTAGCTCATTGGTAAGCTGTCGGATTTCAAATCATAAGGTTGAGAGTTCGATTCTCGTCTAGGTTAATGCTTTTTTTAAAATTATATTTTCCGCAATGCATGAAAAATTATATAAAATAATTACATTAAAATACATAAGTTGTGTATATATAACATAATCATTGCAGAACATAGTAATTCTTATGTTTAAAATATAACATCTGAGATAATTTTCACAGTAGGTTGGTATTATATATGACAATGTTAAATGCAAGTTAGGAAAATCGTTTAATAGCAATAAATAAACTATGTAGTGTATTTATTTGCAGCTATTTGTCATACAGATGTAACTTCTCAATATTCTCATTACAGCATGTCATTTACATTCGTGAAATACAGTATATTCCTACGGATATAGAAAGTGTATAAACAGAGTGTCCAAAGTCGTATCCTGCTTCAAGACACATAACTTTTCCCGATCCCCTTTACGTCACGGGAAGAAACACAAATTCTCTTTAGAACGGAATGTCGTTACTTAGAGTCTCATTCGAATACGTTAAATATGCTTTTGTATATTCATCTCTCTCTCTCTCTCTCTCTCTCTCTCTCCCTCTTTCGCTTTGTTTATGTGTGTGTGTGTGTGTGTTGCGGAATATCCCAAGTTGAATACAACATTTGCAAAGTATATGAGCATCATTGTCATCGAATACCAGAAATTGAAAGTCGTGTTTCTTCAGATTGGGTTTGCGTGTTCATGTTAGCTCACTGGTAGAGTACGGACTTGCCAATGAAGAGGTCTTGAGTTCAAAGCCTACAGCTAATTATCATTCTTTTGTTAGTAGGTTTGCACAGAAATCGGATAAAAGGAGTGGTTTACTTCTAGAAATATTTTCAGAAGCATTTAGGTAGACCTGAAAAGGGCTGTTTTCGGGAGTTAAGGCGGGGACATTAATATTGTGTCCAAGACCCTTCTGAATTTATTACACGCTCCATTCTTCTGGGCATGGAATCTATTATATGGGTGACAAATCTATCTCCTTCACCTACCTCCAGCCATGCTTCGGAAACAAGATGCCACAGGTCATCCTGAGTTCTTGGTGGATCTGCCTCTTGCCAACTTTCCCTTAGAGTACGCTTCACTTCTGCCCACATATTTTCCATGAGATTGAGGTCTGCTCCACGAGGCGGCCAATCGATTAAATCAATCTCAGGGTGCCCTGTGAACCATTCCTGAACCACACGGGAAGTATGTATTGGCGACTGGTATTGCTGGAACTGAATTACACCATCAGGCTGAAATACTCGTACAGATGGCACCATGATATTACTGATAATGTCTAAGTACTGAGCATTGTCCAGATGTCCTTCAATTCTATGGAGCTGTCCTGCTCCGCGACTGGAAATCCAACCCCAACATAAAATAGATACATGGCCACTGCGATTGCAAGCAGCCATATATCCATGGTCATATCGGGTGCCTCTCGGACGACACACAAAACGTCGTCCCTCCTTTGATGTTGTGAATATGGATTCATCTGAGAAAACTACGTTTCCCAATTGAGACCCACATTCTCCTGTGCAAACGCGAGACGGTAAATTTTGTGGTCGTCTGAGAGTTTTCCTTCACGGCAGCAACACGGCCACGTAACCCAGCATGACGAAGCCTTCGCAGAGCTGTATGCTTACTACCAGGAAAGAGAGAAGCTTCCCTTAGCTGTCTAGACGTCCTTAGTGGGTCTAACCGGACTTCGTTAACTAATCTCGGATCTTCGGCTTCGGTTGACACATGCGGACGACCAGGAGATCGTAAATTACCAGTCTGACCTGTAGCACCATCCATCGCCTTCCTGTGGAGGCCGGGACACCTACTCGCTTGCTAGCTGCAGTTGCAGAATAACCTTCCAACTCCCATAAAGCAATTACGGCTGTACGTCTATCCATAGTTACCAATGTTCTGAGCTGTGAGAAGGAAGCAATAGGTAAAAGCTAGTACCTGACGTGTGATTGGTTACTTGCACGACACGCCTATTGTGGGGAACAGCGTTGCCAGATCTAGCATAATGATGCTAGATCTAGCATAATTTGCATGTCTCTAGCATCTAGCATCGTGCTTTTAGCATCTTGCCCAAATCTAGCACAATTTCAGCAAGTTTATCAAAAAGCCGTAAAACCTGGAGATGAGAAAGAAGTTAGTCGTGGGAAGAAAAAGAACGGCAGAAATGTATCCTCTTCCATTGATTCATACAGTCGGTAAACCATACAGGCAGTCTTATTTTCCGAAGTAAGTTCGAAACGGCTTTGGGCTTTTTTTTTGTGGCTCCACCCAGGGTTTTCTAATCCTTTAACTACGAGGCATGGGCGGAGCTATGGGGACCATTCTCCCCCCAACTTTTTGACAACTTCACCATCTTTATTTCTGACTTCATGATCATATTTATTCCTTAAATGACAGCTCCGAGACCGACCAAAAGTCCGCCCCCCACCCCCAGCAGACGATTCCCAACTCCGCTTACGCTGCGAAGTAATTTTCTTTCAAAATATGTAAACAAAAACTTTGCAATCATTTATACGATATATACGCCATTGAGTCTGGCTACGACTCCAGTAATTTAGTTGAGTTAAAATTTTGGTGCGTGAAGTATTGAGTTCTATCCATGCATTCTTGCTCTCTGTGTATTTTAAGTTACGTTATCGTATCTCAACTTCGTTTTTTTAAACTCCTGAATTAGTAATTATGAGAATCTAGCATAATTTGACCGAATCTAGCATAAGTTCGATCAGGTTTTGGAATAATTCCGAGCATTCAACGACTCGCGAAAGAAATCTGAAATGGTGCGCCGTAATAATAATATTAAAAGCAGTTTTTATAAAGGAATATTAATACATACGAAAAGCTGTTTAAAGAATGAATTGTTGTACTGACTTTACACGTATAAAAACATATACCATATATAGTGTTGTAAATAGAAAAAAAAAAGTTCGTATTTTTTCAGAAATGTACGTTTTTTTTAGAAAAAAAAAACATTGCCTCTCGTTTTTTTTCTAAATTTCGTTTTTTTTCAAATAGTCATTTGTAATGCATCGTACGTCTATTTAAGTATTAAATATTTTTATGTATGTATAATCACCGTAAAATACAACATAAATTAAACGCTAGATACTGATACGCTACAAATATTTTACAATTTACATGAATACCATACCTATTAATAATTCAGGTTTCAGCAGTTTTCATCAATATCAACTAAGAAATAAAAGTAGAAATGAAATTTTGTTTTTTCGTGAAAGCAGGCCTTTAATAAGTACGAAAATAATGTCATGAAAACTATAAAATTCAAATAACTTGTCTAATACTAATTTGCCTAATAGTATTTTTCTAAATGTCATGTATAAATAATTTGTCGAATATATATATATATATATATATATATATATATATATATATATATATATATATATATATGATATGCAGCACTGGCGTCTCTGGCATGTAAAATTTGGGGGGGGACATCGAAGAAAGTGATTAAAATGGTGCTACCTAACCCAACCTATTTATTATCTTCGATTCCATTTGTTACCTTTCTGCTTACCTTCACGGATCCCCTAAGGTATATCAAGAACTCTGATATAATCGTTCCACAGCCTGAATAATATATTCCAAATAAATATAATTATCATTATTTATTTATTTGTTATTCTGTCGTTAGTACATAAATTAAATTAGAATGAAATATTGAATATTTTGTACTTCTAAATATTTGGGGGACGCAACCCCCCGCCAGAGACGCCTATGATATGCAGAGCCGGCTCTACCATATATGCAACACGTGCATTTGCGCAGAGCTTCAAGTTTGGATGGTCCGGCAAAATCTGTCATAAGCATATTATTTAAATTAAATATTTCTTGTTGGAAACAGACTTCATGATGATGGTAGTTACATTTACTAAGCTGACCTTCTATTTGAATACTACATTCATAAATTATGTTTAGGTTGCATTAGTTTAAGGCCACATGGACAATGCTAAAGCAAATGGTTGAATAAATCCGAGCACAAATTGCTTGATTGTTGCCAAACGCAAGAATTCAATTCTCGAATAGTAGTGAATATCTGTTCCATTTAGTAAGTTATCACAATTTTGATATGACAACTAGTCTTGTTTTTGTCAGAAACAAGGTCCTTATCATTGAAAATAGAAACAAGTTTTTTTTTAAATGTTAACATATATAGAAGAGAAATCAAGAAATTAAGATAAAAGAGCTAGTTGCACTGGGATTGCAAACTGATACATTGAGATTGAAGCTCGATAGTGAATTCTATAAAAAAGATTACCATCTTTCCTCTGCAGGTGTGTTTGCTTTATCTTTCAATAATGTAATAGATTAATATTAAAAAGAAAGAAAAAAAACAGACACAACGGGATTGCATTTTTAGTAAGTATTTAAGCCTTTCTGAGTGCAACTGCACTTACCCTCACCTTTGTTGTTCATGCTGGAGTAGCATACTTAAAATTTTGACTTTTAAGATTTGTTCTTTCTGGAGAAAGGGGGAGGCGGCAAATTATGCCATTGCATGGGGCGACAAATTGACTAGGACCGGCCCTGATGATAAGTATATAAAAGACATGAATATAGGATGACACAATTTGAAGTAATGCAGGGTGTTTCAAAATATTAGGGATTTGAAACTTTGTAGTATCTATTACAATTAACTTACAATTATAAATATTATAGCAAATGAAAGAGCAACTCAAACAGTTTTGTACGCATGCATGTACATGCATTGTTTCTTCTGTCTGCCGTTAGAAAGAACAAGCAGCAAAGATGGAGACTAGAGAGCAGAAAGTTTTTTGTATTTTAATAAAGACTGAATCTGTACAGTGCAACGGTCTGTGTGAATAATATTAAGGAGACGCTTGCAACTACGTCCTTATCGTTTCCAGTTGCTACAGGTCTAAAGCCTACAGACTACGGTTTACGTGCCAATTTCGCAAGTGAAATATTGCTGCATAACAATGAAGATTTTCTGGATTGTGTCGTCTTCAGTGATAAATAGACATTTCACCTAAGAGCTAATGTGAACACTCATAATGTTTGTATCTGGCCGTCAGCGAATCCTCAGGAGATGGTACACTTGAAACGACACTCCCCTAAATTGAATGTGTTTTGTGCCATGGCGGAAGGTTTATAGGCCTTTCTCGCCTATCGACTAGATGTATGCTGTGTGACGAATGAATCTCACATTGAACACTTGTAGCAAAGACTGTTTGAAGTGCTCTTTTACTTGATGCATTGCTTATAATTATACGTAAAATGTAATAAGTACTACGAAGACTTAAAACTCCAAAATTAATTTTGAAACACCCTGCATTTCTCACCAACAGTGTTGGAACTAAGATGTAAAAAGGAGAGAAAATTTTCCTTATAAAGCTATTGTTTACAGCAACGATATTATTATTAGTTGAGACTATAACTACAACAACACGAGTTAGTAGTAAAAAAAAGTGTAATCAAATGTATACTCGGTGGCCCAGGTGGCCAAAGTGGCACACACGAGTGTCTCATTTGTTTAATCCGCTCCTGTGTGGACACTAATTAAGATATCGAGATATTATTCTTGCAAAATATGGTTGGACTATAGTTTATCATATTATTTTTTTTCTTCTGGTGTCGAATTTCCGTCTCAAATTTCACCCCAGTCAAAAATTCGAGAATTTTCGAATTACGAATTTCCTTTACTTCTTTTTTTCCCTGTAGCTTCCTTCGTTGTAGAAAGACCTCCTTAAGACTTGCCAGGTAGATACCTCGAATGGATACCTAACTGTTGACATCAATTGGACGAGCTTGCGCGCAGTGTTGCCAATTAGGGAAATTAAAATTTTCCTAAATTTGGGCAAAAATTATACATTTTTGTTTATAAATCCGTACCTATACGTCCGAGTGCAAGTCAACTTACGCCAATCGAACATTTGTCCTTACTTAACAAACGCAAGTATAGATCGTTACAATGGGGTAATTAGTGAACGCACGAAAAATTCGTATTTAGGTTCTAACCCTTGATTTTTCTAGTTCTTCCCTACTTTTCTGTTTACCGTAATATATTTTTGGTAATTAGAAGTTTTATTCCTTAAATATCGTCATAATACTTGTAGGATATATTAGTGGTGTACCAATGTTTAATTTAAGATAGTTTGCGTCTGTCTGGTATCAGTGTTATCAGCTACAGAAAATTTTAATTCCAGATTTTAGGGGGAAATTTTGGAAAAAATATCTGTTTTGTCTCTATTATTTCCCTCTTGTTGGCTATATCGGACCAAAGTACCAGAATCTGGAAGTCTCGTCTTTGCTCTACACAACGCACTATAGAAAGTTTCAATAGGATAATTAGAGGAAGTATAGTTGAGGTTTACAGTAGACCTTGTTCTCTAATTGGGAAGATAACTGTGATTTTTTTAAAGGTAGAATGAAATATTTTTTTATTGACATGCTTACTTTATTAGATATCGTCACAATTCTTGTAGGATATATTGGAGGGATACCAAAGCTTATTTTAAGATAGTTTGTGTGTGTCTGAATGTAGTGTTGCCAGCTACAGAAAATTTCAATTCCAGATTTTAGGGGGAAATTTTCGAAAATATTCCCTTTTATATTTCTATTATTTCCTTCTTGTTGGCTACATTCAAACAAACGTACCAGTGTGTAACAGTCTTATCCTTAGCCTACACAGCGCAACATAAAAAGTTTCACTAGAATAATTAGGGAAAGTACAGTTGAGGTTTATAATAAACCATGTTCTGGAAATGATAAGAAACTGGTGAATTTCTGATGCAGAATGAAACTCACTTTTTTATTTTCATGCTTACTTTGTTATATATCGCCATGATACTTGTAGGATATATTCTTGGAGTACAAAGGTTTATTTTCAGATAGTTTTCGTCTGTCTGATGGCAGTGTTTCCAGCCAAAACAATTAATTCCCGCTTTTAGGCGAAAAGTTCGGAAAATTTCCTTTTTCCCCTCTATTATTACCCTTCTAATGGCTACATTGAAACAAACGTACCACTACCTGAAAGCTTCCTCTTTGCCCTACAGAGCGCACCATAAAAAGTTTCAATAGGATAATTAGAGAAGCTGTAGCCCCGGGATATTTGATTTTTGCTTGGGTGGCGTAAAAAGTGTCAAAATTTCATGTGTATGACAGAATTTTTTTCTTTTCCTCTTTGAATGAAGCCAGCGACTTAAGGATTTCACTGTACCTTGTCAACACACCAAAGATTTTTTTAGGTGACTTGAATTCATATAGCAGCAGTGGTACTAGATACAAAAAAATTTGAAATTCGGTTAGGGATTTTTTTGTAAATTTTCACCCCTACATTTCCCTCAATAATTTCGCACCCATTGGCAACATTGCAATGCAACTTACGCCAAAAAATAGCTACATCCATTTTCTAAAAAAACAAGATATTAACCATATCAATCGAATGAATGGTTTTTGAACAATAAGTCACTAACTGGAAATGTAGGAAAACGCCAAAAATGACCTGGGGCCGAAAGGAATAATCACACAATTTTGCTAGTATGTAGGTACAAAGAAACAAAAGATTTGTAAGTTACGTGGGCTTCGACTTAAGTTCTGTTGATTATTTCAATAATCTGCAACGTAAATCAATAAATAATAGTTGCCAGAAAAAAAACAGACATTTGAAAAAAAACATGAAAAAGAACGGTGTTTTTTATTGAAAAAAAACTTCACAGAAAAAAAACCGTTTTTTTACAACACTAACCATATACCAAACAGATTGAGCGATATGATGATAGCTGTTTTGGGACGAACACTTTCGAAGTCCAACTTCGGGTATCTTCGGAAAACAGTAAACTAAAGCTGCTGGTTCGAACCTCCAAAGCCAACCTTAGTAATCGGGAAAAGATGTACAGATATGTTTTTCCTTCTGTTAAATATAATAAGACATGTTGAAATGGTATTAAGTGTAGAAAAAAGTAACATTGATTGAAATACTTAATGATACAATATTTCGAGACTATGTATTCACATTCTCGTTTCGTCATTGTGATTTCCATACATATGAGCTCAGTTATATTTCAGAAGCAGCTTCCGAAAAGCGGTCATGTTAGCTCAGTGGTACACCACCGAGCGTTTAAATCGTGAGTTCGACACCCGTTCAGGTGAGATTCTTTTATGATATTCTACTTTCCTCAATGCATGAAAATTATGTAAAATAGTTACATTACAATTCATCAGTTGTATATATATATTCATATCATCAGTTGTATATATGAGTTGAATATATATATTCGTATCATCAGTTGTATATATCAGTTGAATATATATATTCATATCATTTCACGACATAAGTAATTCTTATCTTTAAAATATAACATCTGAGGTATTGACAGAACGTCGGTGTGTTATGTGTGAATATTGAATACAAATTTAAAAAATCGTGTAATAGCAATAAATAAGTTATGTAATGTATTTATTTGCAGCTACTTTCATCGCAGATAACTTCTCAATATTCGCATTACAGCATTTAGGTAGAGCATATCGAAAATCGGATCGTGGTTCAAGACAAAAAACTAGCTAACCCCAAACTGTCACGTAAGAAATTCACGAATCGCAAAAGTAAAGTGAAGAGATTGAGAGCGGTAATTCCTTAATCGCTCTCTCTCAACTCTCTCTTATCTGCATTTATACATATAAAAGTGTATGTATGTATGTTCCAACATAACTCATGTATGCCTAGAGCAGGGTTTCTCAACCTGGGAGTCGCGGCCCCTAGGGAATCGCGAAGATAGGCAGAAGAGATAAATATAGTTAGAATCTAATACCAGAAATTATTTTTAAATATTATTTTTAATTTTGTTTTGATAGGCATACTTTTATTTTTTATACACACTGTAAAGAACAAAAAAAAAAAGTCTGAACATTTCCAAAGGGTGTAGAATTCGTGTTACTATTCGGTTCAAAGTCTCTTGTCGCGAATTCTGTCGAGAAATTTGAAGCTTAAAATATACAAAACGATAATCATGCCTGTTGTTCTGTATGGTTGCGAAACATGGTCGATGGTCGCTTGCTCTGAGGGAAGAACATAGACTGAAAGTATTTGAGAACAAGATCCTTAGACGAATATTCGGACCCAAGAGGAACGGGAATGGGGAATGGCGGAAGCTTCATAACGAGGAACTACATAATTTATACGGTTTACCCAACATTGTTAGGGTCGTCAAGTCTAGGAGGCTTAGGTGGGCAAGTCATGTGGCTAGAATGGAAGAAAGTAGAAACGCTTTCAAAGTCTTGACTGGAGGACCAATCGGAAAACGACCATTAGGAAGACCTAGGCGCAGATCTTAGGGCAATATTAAGATGGATCTCGCAGAGATAAGAATACAAAGTAGAAACTGAATCCAATTGGCTAAGGATAGAAGTCAGTGGAGAGCTTTTGTGAATGCGGCATTGAACCTCCGGGTTCCATAGGCTATAGAGTTAGTTAGTTAGTAGAGTTGTTTAAAAATGAATTTAAATCAAAGAGGTATGATATAAAACTAATGAGAACTGTATATAGAAATACTAGAAAAATACACATGCAACAAAACCTGCACATTGAAATACAATTAAAATTAAAACCTAATGAGATAGCTAAGCATGGTGTAATTTCACTAGTGCAGCAATGCCCGGTTCAATCTTCATGACAAACATTATCAAGCCATTTTCAAATGATAAGCGATTTCTTATCTTTGTTTTAATATTTACCATAAAAAAACACACTTTCGCACAAGTACGATATAGCAAATGGAATTATTACTTTTAAAGCAGCAATCACCAGACCAGGATACTCTTCTCTCCTCATCAGGCAGAACTTGTCCAAGTCTTTGTTACAGAAAACCAGTTGCAAAGACTTGTCGCATGATCATTCTATTGTTTGGTCAAGAAGTTGTGGGCTTAGATCGGATACATTAATGGCCTGTTTAATGAAGGAGTTTAACATCCATCTTGAACCAGCACCTTCGTCGTTGGGAATATATATATTACAGTTACTGTATCCACTGTCAGTGCCGGGCGCCGAAAAAAGGGGCCACACATTTCGGAGGAAGTGTGTTACTCATGTTAGGAAAGTGCATGTGCACATGTGTAAAATAGAAGGAAAAACGTAGTAAAATGTGCTCAAAATTAAGGAAAGGTAGGGTTTACTTTGAAAATGTTATTGAGCTTCGTGCCAACCATGGCGGCGCTTCGTAGCTAGTCTGTCGACGTCACTCATATATACGGTGACATCGTACTATACTATCGCCCCGGGCGCTGATTTTCCATGGCACTGTTGACTATAAACAAAAAATGGATTCTACTATTATAGAAATAGGTATGTTAAAAATCCCACACAAGCTTATTATAAAACAAATTATAAAAGGGTCGCTGGTAAGTGCGTGTGATAAAAGGGGATCGTGATAGGAATTAGTTTGAGAACTACTGGCCTACAGTAATTTTAACCACATTTCTTATAATTTCAAAAAGAGTGCTGTCGGGTTACCTATGGTGAATGGGAGGGGGATACATATAAAAGATTGCTAGAAAATGATCGATATTAGATTCATAGTTTTCGGGGTCGCTTAGATAAATAGTGAGATTTTCAATTTCGCTTAACTCCGATTAAGCTCTCATTAGTAGGGATGGGCACGAACGACTTTTCTTTGAAACTCGACTCGACTCGAAACAGACATCTTTGAAGTCTACTCTTGGACTCGGCGCGAAAAATATCTTCCAACTCGACTCGGATTAAAGTCAAATCGAACCAAAACGAGCAAAATCCTGTGTGTAGTCCTACCTAGACAATACATAGACAATAATTATTCTATCATCAATTATACTACTATTACTACAAATAATAATAATAATAATAATAATAATAATAATAATAATAATAATAATAATAATTATTATTATTATTATTATTATTATTATTATTATTATTATTATTATTATTATTATTATTATTATTATGACAACACCGTGTACAAACATGAACGATAGATGGTTAGTAAAGGAATACTAAAAGCTAGTTGACTGCCGACGTCGGTAGTCATGAAGTCTACAAGGCAAAGACATCGTTCATTATCCTAAGTTGTAAGCGTCGGTGGACTACAGATGGTCAACTATTGACCTCTCTCCAGAAATTGGTGGCCCCGCAGCGACGATCCGTGGTGGCCCCAGCTCGATTTTGAAAACTTTACTATCAGCGGCAGAGACGCGATGAAACGCCAACGAACCACAAAATTACTCTCCCAAAATATGTTAAAATGCCTATATGTGTAATTTATTTATATTTAGGTGAATCAAAAAAAAAAACAAAACAAATACCCCGGGATGGACGTGAACTATCAATATTACGATTACTAGGCACGTGTTCTTCTGACTTCCCCACGGAAACGATCATAAAAAGCTTGGTTGTTGAAGGATAAATCATTGACGACTTAATTTAGCCAATCAGACAAACCCCTACATCTCGAGTTCTAGGAGGTGATACCGTGAACCGTTTCAGATTTATTGCTTTCTGGTGGAGTACTATCCATGCACAAAATTTGAGCATAATAGCCGACATGCATCTTCGGTGCCTCTTATCTTTAGTACAATTTTAACCAGAGATGGTGTGGGTAAATGTAAATTTGATCCACGACCCACCATGACCCACTATCACCCACCACCCAAATGCCCCATTGGCCAACTCTGACCCATCAACCATCGTGATCCACTCTGACCCACCACCAACTATGAACCACTCTGAACCATTGCGACCAACTCCGACCCACCAAAACCCATCGACATCAATTCTGACCGATGACCCACATCCTCCTCTCCATTGACTAAAGAGGTTACACTTCTAATAAAACAAGACTGTGAAATTATCACTTATCGGAGTTTGAATTTCTACCGTCAATGGCTCAAGCACCTCTCTGTTACAATACTGGTGGGTCTGAACTTTACGATATATAATGGCAAAGTGTTTCTCATCTTCCGAATTAAAATGAATTTAAATTTATCATATATAATTATTTCTTTGTTGCCTTACAGACACATTTCAGTAGAAAATAGGGTGAAATTTGAAAGTTTCGAATCAAGGAAAAGTAGACCAAAGTAAAAAAAAGAAAGAGAGAGAGAGAGAGAGAAACTAATTTTCTATATAATTAAGCATGCCGTACTAATTGAAAATGCCCATGTAATTAAGTTTAGAATACAAATTTTATGGCCATTTTTCTCTAACTTTATGGCTTGATTGCCTTATGCTCGGAACGCTCCATATATTAAACACCAGCTTCAGCAATTATAAATAGAAAGCAGTGGGTATAAAACTCAAAAAGAACTTTAGATTGCATTACTCAATTTGTTTCTCAACTAATATCAATCGTTTTCGATTATTTTTACAAATCAACCCACTACCAATTTCCAATATATAGAAAATGCACACCCGTCCCCCCGCTCATAAAAGACAATTTTAAAAATGCCAGGACATATTATCTTTATTTTTAATAAAGAGTTATATGCTGAATTTCAGCTCTCAGTTGAACGGCTTGTGAGATACTAAATTTTTCGCAAAAATTCGGACTTCTACTCCCCCTAAGGATATGTATTATAATGAAAGTGACACGCGTATGATAACTTCACAGTTGGGATTGGAGCCTGGTATATACCAAACGTCAATTCAGTTGACTTTGCAATTTGACCGTGATGATTACGCAGACATAGTTACTTTTAATTTTTGATGATACATATCCTCATTTCATATGTTACAGATGATTCAAAAATATTTTTTCAAGCAGTTAGCTCATCTAGAATCTCACAGGCTGCATCCCAAAATCCAACTCCTACTATCCTATGACAATCCAAAAGTGACTGAACTTGTTTTATTAGGAACAAATGACAAAAGAAAAATGGAGATTTTGAAAGTAAAATGTAGAAAAGCTCGGTGCCCCCAATAACTACATATTTCTCCGCCCCTTCATCCCGAACTTAAAAATAAAACTTAATTCGAATATGGTTAATTAGTGAATTTATTACAGTTAAATTCCACTCACTACATGCTACAGCTACAACTATGTAACAAAAAAATAACAACTGTGCAGGGGTGCCCACAAGGGGGGCTATGACGCAAAGTGCGTCATTGAAATATTTGGGGGGGAGTTAAAATATCTGTATAAATATGTTTGAGGGAGTGTAAAAATTAATCGAAAAGAAGATTTTTTCATGGAAGAACACCTACGGGTAGACAATTGGGGGGGTGCGTCATGGACATAAGGGGGGTGGGCACCACTGCAACTGTGAAACATGTTCTGAATTACTATTAGATTTCTTACGCTATTATTAAACATATTAGAATATTAAAAGAGGATTGTTCGTGAAATAGTATATTTGCTCTTGATTTTTAACTTTTTCATACGAAAAAAAAAAAATTTATTCAAGTTTTAAACTTTGCACTCTGCAAATATGTTACCCTCTAGGCAATGGGACTAATGTGAAATGTGGACTAATGTGGAATAATGGGAAATGCTGCACTGTTAGCGGCGCTGAAAACTTACGATTCGATTCTAATATCGGTTGATTTCGATATCTTTATGTCGCTACGTAACCACTCTGGGTGCTAATGGGAGCTTAATTGGACTTGAATTGAAAGTAGAGCTATTCACCTAAGCGACCACGAAACTATGGATTCGATACTAATATCGACCCGTTTCTAGCATTTTTGATATGTATCCCGACAGTACTCTTTTTCCAGACAGTAAGAAATATAGTTAAAATTGCTCTAGATATATCAGAATTATGTTGAAACACACACATAAATTAACTTTTATATTCTATATAAATAGAGAGTGAGCGAGCGAGCGAGCGAGAGAGGGCGACTCAAACCATCACCACTTCCACATTGCAAAAGCATATATCAGGAATTGAATTGAAAATCTATGTAAAGACTTTCTGCTGTGGCATGCTTCATAAGGACAATTCCAGTCTGCTCACGTGACCTTTGGGGTTCATGATTTTTTTTTTTTGCGAGCGTTCCGACTTTGGATTCTCTGTTTATACCCTCTGTTTATGCATCGAGTCACTTTTCAAGAACATAAATGGCATTCTGTATTATGAATGTTGAGAATTACCCTCTATATGACAAGTAGCTGCAAATAAATACATACATGATTTATTTATTGCTATGGAACGAGTTTCTTAACTTGTATTTACATCCTCATATAAAATAACGACCTACTGTGAAAATTAACTCAGATGTTATATTTTAAACATAATAATTACTATGTTCTGCAATGATTATGTTATATATACACAACTTATGTATTTTAATGTAATTATTTTATATAATTTTTCATGCATCGCGGAAAATATAATTTTAAAAAAGCATTAACCTAGACGAGAATCGAACTCTCAACCTTATGATTTGAAATCCGACAGCTTACCAATGAGCTAACGCAAGGACTTCTGGAGCCATGCTTCTAGCGATGTATAACGGATCTCAAGATAATTATGACATTCATATCCATTACAAACGCTGTTTCTGTTCTATTTTGACTTTTATTTTAGTACTCAGGCGATAATTATGTTCTATTTCTTAACTTTGAGCATTCTTTTACATATGGAAAGATTCTTTAACGTATTTAAATGTTCCATTACGTATGGAAAGCTAAATGACAAACAAGCATATGGTGACATTAAGAAAAGGTTTCGAAATATTGTATCATTAAGTATTTCAATCAATGTTGCTTTTTTAAACATTTGGTAACAAGTCTTATCATATTTAAAAGAAGAAAAACACATCTGCAAACTTTTTCCCGATTGCAAAGGCTGGCTTGGAGGTTCGAACCTGGCTTACTTTTTCCCGAAGATACCCGAAGCTGGACTTAGAAAATTTTTGCCTCAAAACACCAATAAAGAATGCGCTCAACCTTTTTGAGACAAGGTGTACTCCTTTCATACATTATTTATGCATGCTTGAATTTCAGCTTTTGTCTAAATTATCGATTACGTGAGTCTGGAAACTTAATACGGTGTTTCATTACGTAAATCAGGGTGTCTCTATTTTGTTCTCTGCTAATCTTCTTACATTGACAGTAGATTATCTCAACTTCCATTAAGGATGGCTTTTGGAAATGATATTTGCTTCTCTCTCTTTGCAATACACTTTCCAGATTCAGTGAACGTAACGAGGACACCTCTTTTTATAGTCTCCTTTCTCGGTATTCAAAGAAACAGAAGTGAAAGTACGGATCAAAGATAAAATGCATATAAACCAGGGTCTCGTTGAAAGTACAAGCACACGACTGGCTTGCATTTAAGTTTATTTCATTTTTATTTTATTTTTCTAAAGAAATGCTCGATTATGTCAGAATTATGTTCTGAAGTTTCCCTTTAAACACAGGGTGAGCACAAAATCAGTTCCTGGCTTCGAAATAGTGATAACTTTGATACCAATAGTATTATTCTGCTGACATGTTCACACAAATTGCGAAACTCTATGTCGTATTCATAGGTACACATTGTGGATCAAAATCCACAAATGTTATCGAGAATCTACGTCGCATATTTTATAAGATTTTCGGATTTAGTTTTCTGTTCTTTCGGCATCTAAGGTCATTTAGCCCATCACGTTTGAGGGATGACGTCCCTCGGCGAGCACGCTATCCGGTGAAAGGGAAGAAAGAAAGGATTGGGGAAGAAAGGAAGCTTCCCGGAACTTATATGTTAAGTACCACATCGGCATTTGACTGGTGTGAATGAGGAAAACCCGGGAAAACCTCATTAAGAGTGTCTGTGCTGAAAAAAGAATTTCACTTTGATAGGCGTAATTCATGACGCTGAAAAATTTCTAAAAAATTCATAATGTCCCGCCATATTGGATACGGTGGCAACCTTAGACACGCTTTAATGAATGTCGAGGGTGATATAAACATTATTAATATTATGACAAATAGACAATGTACAGAGTAATACAAGCATTATTAATATTATAACAAACAGACAGTGTCTAAGGTGATATAAACGTTATTAATTTTATGACAAACACACAAAGCAGATAACCTAGTTTCTTGCCTTACACCGAGTGGCTTAAATCAATGCTTTTATCACACTCGATCATACGATGTAGAATTTCACTTCTGGTTCTTAAATATTACAGTTGTAATTGCGTCACTGTTAGAAGTATGTGTGTTACTGTTAGATGCATTCAGATGTTAGATGTTAATGTTACGAGTATGTGCGCCATTTTTAGGAGTAGGTGTCTCACTCTTAGAAAAAGGTATCAGGTATAGTTAAAAATCTGCTACCTAGCATTTTTTTTTTACATTTCAAATACACAAATAAATAAAAAAGCCTGTTCCAGTAAAAACAAAGTATCTCTGCATAGCGTAGTCGCTAATGCGCTCGTCTCTTATGTCAGCGTTCCCGAGTTCAATTCCTGATTGAGACACTCGGTTGGTAAAGTTTTTTCCTAGGATTTTCTCATCCACACCAGACAAATGTCAGAATGATACCTAACATAAAGGCGCTAGGCCGCTTCCCTTCTTCTAGAGACCTGCACGGGCCGAATTTTTCAGCCCGAGCCCAATCCAGCCCGAACGTACTTAGGCCCGGTCCAGCCCGGGCCCGATAAATTTTAAAAGTTTTTGGCCCGACCCCGGCCCGATAATTTTTTAAAAAAATTAGCTCGAGCCCGAGTCCTTCTCAAAATTTAGTACTAAATTTGACCTAACCCTCAGAAACATTTTCTAAACTCTGGTTCACAACCTGACGCTTGCCTCTCGAATGGCACCATTGCCTCCTAGAACTTTGCCTGTCATCGAGAGAACAAAAACTCCATTTCCTGTAACAAAAATCTAACTTAATTGATTTTTAGCATAAAGTGAAGATGGCAATATTGTTTAGCGACAGGCAAAACATTCGCACCCCTTCTTTTTATATTTTGAGTTCAGTGAAGGTCAAGGTCAGAGCTCAATTTACCGTATAATGCCTTCAATCCTCTATAGTGAAAGTGGAGCCGCTAAGCAACACAAACTGTAAATAGCTATTGCATTCTTTGTAACATTTTACACGGACACACTTCTTCAACGTTTGGCTTTATTCCAATTACGTTTAACGAAAGTAAATAATTATTAAAGAATTGCAATTGATCGGCCCCAGCCCGGCCCGACCTGAAGAGAAATCAGTGTCCGCCAGCCCAAGCTCGGCCCGGCCCAAAGAAATAACAGTGTCGGCCCGCCCAAGCCCGGCCCGTGCAGGTCTCTAACTTCTTCCTTCCCCACTTCCGCGAGTAGTGTGATCACCGAGGGACACCATCCTTCATACATAATACACTAAAATGATCATAATTGCTGAGAGCCATGAAATATATATAATTTCTTTCTTCTAGTAGAATACAAAATTCTGAATTATTCTTGGCTACAATCGGCGTACTTTTTAGAGCTATATGGTTTGTTTTTCTCCATTTTCTCAATGCGTAGACTATGTATAACATTTTAACTTCAAGTATCTCCTTTCATTTAGATCGTTATCGTTTATCGAATGATGCATACCCTATCTTTAGACAATGTTAAAGTAAAACAGGCCGTAAAGTTTAAAACTAAATTATAATTTTGTTCTTTAATCTTATCAACTACACTATGCACTTTCCTCTTACTAATGCCATAAATGAAATTTTGATTAGTGCATATATTTAATACAACAATAAATATTCCGTTCTCTATTTTTACAAACACTACACATTATGAAGTACACTTACTAGTCATTCCTAATCACTTTCTTTCAGGTCTATGAGCCCTAACGAATTGTGATGAACATTCAAATTTATGTATATTAAATTTTATAATTTTGTTATATTTTGTTGTAAATGTATTATTTTGTATCTAAAGAAAAAAAAATATAGCCAAGCTCACTTCCTAGAAAGCCAGAATTCCAACAACAATAAACAAAAGTGAAAGTATTGAAATAGGAAATGAAAATAGGAAACATACAGATGAAAACCAGAACAGAAATGTATACATGGTGTTTCAAAATACCACCGACAACGTTTGAGAAGTGATTCTTGATATCAAGATAAGACAAAGTATAGACCAGCCTGGGTGTACAAGTGCTTCCTTTTGGAGTAAGAGGCTGAGGAAAACATGAAAAATGAAGTTTAAATGCCCATAGCTCCAATATTAGGGGATATCATAGTCATGTCAAGACTTTATTTAGGAACTAGTAAGTGCCCTATGGAAAAATCCACATTTCAGGATCTTAATGTACTCACGTAACAATTTTTATGGAAGCAGTTTGGCTACAGGCACACAATTTAAAGTAGTCACCAATTCCCTCTATACACACTGTTACGTAAGTACCTAAGGATCCTGAAATATGGATTTTAGGATAGGGCACATACTAGTTCCTAAGTGAAGTCTTGACCCGACTACGGTAGATTCCATAATTGTGGAGCTATGGATATTTGAAGTTCATTTTTTCATGTTTTCGGCAGCCAATAACTCCGAAAGGAAACATTTGTGCACCCAGGTTGGTCTATACTTTTGGTCTTATCTTGATGTCAGGAATCACTCCCCAAGCGCTGTTTTGAAACATCCTGTATACACTGTCCTCAACGTAAGCGAAGGGTCAGAAGAGTCAGATGTTGATCTCAGTTGGTCAGTTAGTGTTCTCTAGTTAAAACGATCAGATAATCGTTCAGACAATTGTACGTAGGAAGAACTTAAAAGATAGAAGCGAGCATAATGACTATCAGTTGTCAGGAAGCTGCATCCTTTATTCTATAAATGTTAACCTTTTATAATGTTATGCTGTAAAACTTAGAAGTTCCAGAATGCGGAGGTCTACGGCTGACAAATCTTTTATCTTCGATTAATTTCAATTTCTTAAATTACATGTTACATTTCATATCATTGTTGTAAATAGCATAAATCAAAACGGTGTAAGTTGTATTTATTTTCATTGTAGGTATTTTACAAAATACGCATCTGATATTTTCTATACTACTGAATTCAATAGCTTGTAGTCTTGCTTAATTAAAGATCAATAATTATCAAAGATTATAATCATTTGTCTATTTATGCCGAGTATCAATCAATATTTAATATTTTAATTTGCAGAAACAGAATGGTAATACCCGTATCTCATTAATGGACAACTGTTATATCCTTAAACGCCAGCAATATTGTAGCAAAATTATCCTTTATTTTCTCTTATTTTGATTGGCATTTCCTGCCGGTATTTGTATCTCGGAAAACTGGAATGCTTTCAATTATCTTCAATAAAAAAAAAGGTATGTAACTTTGAATTAGTATTACTAGTTACCTTACTAATATTACTGGTGTTTCTAGGCATTTTGATTCAGTATTATGAAATTCAGCTAATAAGGCAAAGAAAAGAATCAGCTAACCCCCAGATCATACTGTGTGAGTCTCACTTAAAGGCGAATCTCGAACACATAAAAACGGAGAAGAACAAGTTACTTTCTGCGAACGCCAAGTTGATGACTTGTAAAATCGTATCCAAAATTAGATTCTTCAGGTAAACATTTAAGAAAGTAACCAACCTCGTATATCTCAGCGTGTTACCTTTAATTGACATTTATGGAGACAGTGAGAAAATATACAAGCTACTCTTCCTTGATTTATTGCCAATAAAAACACAAAAGAATCCTTCCTTAGCAATTGTTAGAGGAGAAACAGTGTTTCTCATCTTCCGATTCACTGTTTATGATTGGTGTCCATTTAGTTAACAGCGTCGTAAACTTACTTAAGTCGTCCTTACCGTATTTTTATTTAGGAGGAAAACTTGTGGGGATTTTTTTGTAGATTAAACAGTTGATTTCACAATGCTATTAATACGAAGTTGAAGATTCATAGCCCGTATATATATCCTATAGCTGTGTTGCGTAAGAGACAAGTTGAAATCTTTAAATAACTTTAACGATCTACGAATCTGATTTGTAGGTTAGAGGAAGCAACCAAACAGCAAATAAATCACGGAAAGCATGAAATGAAAGGAAACACGGTGTCATTCAGGAAATCTATGAAAATAATAAAATTATCTACCTAATACAAAATAACATATCATAAATAGACGAGAACCAACTGAACCGTTTGATCTTTCGGCCATCCGACATCAAGAAATTTTAATTATTTCTTGTTTCTTTCACTGGGCTAGTTGCGGATAAAAGTATTTTAGATAAGAAGTATCTTCATAATGTGAAAATTAAGGATTTAGGGATTTGGGATTTATATTTTTGGGCTTTCGGCATCTAAGGCCATTTAGCCCTTCACGATTTGAGGGATGACCACACAATCCGGGGAAAGGAAAAGAAGAAAGGATTGGGGAAGGAAGGGAGCGGCCTGGGACGTATAAGTTAGGTACCACCCCGGCATTTGCCCGGTGTGAATGTGGAAAACCCAGGAAAAATTCATTCAGGGTGGCTGGCCTGAAAAAGCGTGTTATACTTTTTCGACCGAGTGAATCCACCTGGAATCAAACCCAGGACCCCTAATGTGAAAAATTAAAACTACAAAATTGTGTATATACACAGCCTAACCCATTGATTCAGTTACTAGCGTACTGGCTTTCATGCACAAATATTGGCTTCGATTCCTGATTAGAAAGCATCGAAGTTTGAACAGATTATCATGGTGGGAATTTCACCTTAACATGTAGATTCACATTTCATACAGCATCAACACTAAAAGGGATGCTAAATTCTAATCAAACTTGCCAACCGGTTAAGTTCGCCCCAATTTTTAAACAGTTTTGTTGCTGAACCAATTAAGTTCAGCTCAATTTTTAAGAAAATTTGTTTTTGAACCAGTTAAGTTCACCGAAAGTTTTAAGGGGATTCATTTCTCAACCGGTTACGTCCACCCCAATTTTTAAGGAGTTTTGTTTCTCATCCAGTTACGTTCACCCAAATTTTAAGGAGTTTTGTTTCTCAACCAATTACGTACACTCCAAATTTTAGGAGTTTTGTGTTTCAACTAGTTAAATTCACCCCAATTTTTAAGGAGCTTCGTTTCTCAACGAATTAAGTTCACCCCAATTTTTAAGGAGTATTGTTTCTTAACTAGTTAAGTTTACCATAATTTCTAAGGAGTTTTGTTTCTGAACCAATTACCTTCACCCTAAAATTTAAAGTGTTTTGTGTTTCAACCACTTAAATTCACCCCAACTTTTAAGGAGTTTTGTTTCTCAACTAATTAAGTTTATCCTATGTTTTTAAAGGAGTTTTGTTTCTCAACCAAATTCACCAACATTTTAAAGTAGTTTTGTTTTTTAACCAGCTCAGTTCATCCCTATTTTTAACAACTTTTGTTACAAAACCAATTAAGTTCACCCTAAATTTCAAGGAGTTTTGTTTCTTAACCAGTTAAATTTGCATCAATTTTTAAGGACTTTTGTTTCTAAACCAATTAAGTTCACTCCAACTTTAACTAGTTAATTCAACTAATGAAGTTCACCTAAATTTTTAAGGAGTTTGGTTTCTCAACCCATTAGGTTCAGTCCAATTTTTAATGAGTTTTGTTTAACAACCAGTTAAGTTCGTCCCAATTCTTGAGGAGTTTTGTTTATCAACAAGCTAACTTCATTCCAATTTTTAAGGTGTTTTGTTTCCAAACCAATTAAGATCCTTCCAATTTTTAAGGAGTTATCATACCAGTGGAGTTCACCCCAATTTTTAAGACGTTTGGCTTCTCAAGAAGTACGTTCATCCCAATTTTTAAGGAATTTTCTTTCTCAAACAGTTAAGTTCACCCGCACTTTTCAGGAGTTTTGTTTGTCAATTGATTAAGTTTATCGCAATTTTTAAAGGAGTTTTGTGTCTGAACCAATTAAGTTCTCAACCAAATTCATCAAAATTGTTAATGAGTTTTGCTTTTCAGTCCAGTTAAGTTGATCCCAATTTTTAATGAATTTGGTTTTTCAACAGGTTATGGTCACCACAACTTTTAAGTAGTTTTTCGCAACTAGTTAAGTTCACTCTAATTTTAAAGGAGTTTTGTTTTTCAAACAGTTAAGTTCACCTGCACTTTTAAGGAGTTTTGTTTCTCAACCAATTAAATTCACCCCAATTTTTAAGGAGCTTTGTTCCTCAACCAGTTAAGTTCACCCCAATTTTTAAGGAGTTTTGTTTCTCAACCAATTAAGGTTTCCCCAATTCTTAAGGAGTTTTGGTTTTCAAACAGTTACGTTCACTCCAATTTTTAAGGAGTTTTGGTTCTCAACAAATTAATTCCACCCCAAATTTTAATAAGTTTTGTTTTTCCACCAATTAAATTCATCCTAATTTTTAAGGAGTTTTGTTTCTCAACCAATTAAGTTCACCCCAATTCTTAAGGAGTTTTGTTTTTCAATAAGTTAAGTTTAAAGAGTTTTGTTTTTCTACCAATTAAGTTCAAATCAATTTTTAAGTAAATATAAACTAATTATTTGCTGAGCAAAACTATATATTTTCATTAAAATTCAACACGAGTTGCAGTTTCGCCAACTAACTCTTTGGCTTCATGAGACAACATGTGATACAGTATCTGATCATTTAATTATAACAAAGCAAAGCTTCTACTTATGGAAAAATCACAATTTTTAATGAGTTTTGTTTCCCAACGAGATAAATTCATCCAAAGTTTTAAGGAGTTTTGTTTGCCAAGACTCTATTATTTGTTAGGAATCCACTTTGTTCATGAGAAAGATATACTATTTCAAATAAATGTGGTAGAAATCAACGATTTCTTTTTTTAAGATTGATTGCGAAAGGAGAAGAATGGTAATACAGAGCGAGAATTTGTTTCCCGCAACCGATAAGGGCCTCAAGAATATATATGTTTAATTTTATTATTTCGCTACGAAAATCGGAAGTGATAGGGCTCCACTGAAACTCCCGCTTTCCATATTGATGTACTGTACATAAAACAAAAACAATAAGAGAGAGTAAGAAGTGTTCTTTTTGTTTTTTTTTTAAGAGGAGTGGCGAACCGATTGAGAATTGAAAGAATAGGTACTCTCTGCCCTCATTAACACTCTATTCAAACAGAAAGTGACATAAAGTAACCACTTTCGGATTTAACGCTGATCATTTGATGTAAAAACGGGAATAGATAGAGAGAACCGGTTTTATGTAATCCATTAAGGATCCCAAGAATAAATTCCATTCCCACTTTAATCTCTCTACATAAACTGGAATTGATACAAATCCACTGCCCCTTCCGGTTTGAATATTAATTGACTAAATATTGCTCTATATAAACCAAACTGCTTCACGTGGTGTTGACGTGATACTGCTACTACTTAGAGTTTTATTGAAATTCTTAGAATGATAGAAATGAAATATTAAGAAAATGTACTGGATATGCGTAGTATCTACAAAATGCTATTATAGGAACTAATTACTGATTTTAAAACTTTGTTTGTAGTGTAGTCCACGTCAAAATTTGTTGACTGAGGTTGCTGTCTTATAAGAAAATGTCTTCAAATAGCTTTTCCTTCATTTAATATTCTGCAGATCCAGGGTGACTCAATTAAAAAATCCCAAGTTTTAATTGACTGTAGCGCTGTCAGTGGAGGGGCAAGAGGGACGTCGTTTCCGCTCACTGTTCTACTGCCGTTTTCAGTTGCCATTATGATATGGTCAGGAGCTCATAGCGCGTACGCCGTTCAAATGTTTGTCAAAAGCAGCACTTTTGTGACTACAACGGAAACAGCTTTTTTGCCTGAAGTTTGTTATTCCACGTAATCAAAATGTCCCTGATAGGAAGATAATCTTGCAGTGAGTCGAGGATTTCTGAACCAAAGGTGTCCAATTTGGACTAACTCCATTCACACTCTCGCTGACGACATCAATTCGACCTCACGCTCACTCGTCCACACATTATCATGTTTTGGAGCTAGCGCTCACTCAATCTCATTCTCACTTTGTGAGGATGAGTTCGGGCACCTTTGTTCCGTACAATAGGTTCAGCGTTGAAAACAAAATCATTTGGCATCCCTAAGAGCGTTCGTGTGCCTGATTGAGGGATTCCGTGCATTTTCACACGGTGCAATCTCGCACGGTGCTCATTATCGAGCAATTTCACACGGTCCTGGTTATCGCATTAATCAGTCAGCACGTGTGGTGCATTTTCACACGGCCCATCTGCAATCACGTGATTCACCCTGAAACTCCTTTCACTACAAGGGGAGGGAGGACAGAACAAGTATGAACTAAGTAAGAACAGAGAAAGAGCAAATACAAGTTAAATATGAACAATTGCAATTAATACTAGAGAAGCTAGAAAAAAGAAGAAATTAACAAACACACGTTATAATAAAGAAGAGGAAAATAATTACAAAAATAAAATAAGACTAATAACGAAAATAATAGCAAATTAAAGTACATGAAAATAAAAATTCAGAAAAACAAATAATCTTGCGAAAACAGACTAAAATGTGTTACTGGTTTCCACTCCAAATTGATATCGTCTCTGCAGGTCGACTTTCAAGGCATTCTGCGGCTAAGTTGATCAAGATCTCTATTTTCGGAAATAATGTATGGACAATAAAGTCATTCTCCACAGCAAAGAATAAAATAAGCACTTTGTTAATGAAGTCGGAACCCATTGTTTAAAACTAGAAAGATGAGTTAAATAAACTTTTATTTTGTGATTATTCTTTTCCTGTTACTGCTTAGTTATCTCTGCAGGTGCGTATGGCCATGGTACACCTGTGAATCATGTCATTGGAGGGTGGGGGATAAATAGGGTATAAAAGAATCGCCCTTGATATCTAATTCCTTAATTTTAGTGTTTTCGTTGTTGGGTGAACATAGTGATTCAACGTAGAAATGGAGTTTATAACAACTAGCAGAGGTAATCGTCTCTTAGTTCATGCAGGGTTCCAGTACTACATGCAGAGAGAAAACAGGGATCATACAGTATGGGTAAGTATCGTATTAATAGAATTAGGATTTTCTGTAAAAATTCATGTTTCCTTTTTTATGTTCTTAATTTCTTTTCTTTTTTCGGGGGGGGGGGGGGCGCGAAGGCTCCATATAATATGACTAGACATCAGATTTTTATGCAAATGCATTGTTTGCTCGTATGCATCTCTGTTAAATTTGGTAGGGGTTTCTAGAAATAATAATATAGTCCGAATTTGAAGCTTTGTAGTGAATATAAATGCATATTTCAAAGGTTAGAGCATATATTAGTACTCAAGAGCATATTCAGCACATTTTATAAGTTTTTATTTCAGATGTATGCTTACAACATGGAATAAATCCAGTTTTAGTTTATATTTTCAATACATTTACATGCCTATGCAACGGAAGGGCTTTTTGCATGAGAAGATGGAATAATTCCTAATTTATAGACGACCAATAATGTTAGAAACCGATCACCAGAGCAGAAATGCCCACAATTACCAAAACGTTAAGAGAAATCTGATAATAATAATGACATTGTAATATCGTGTCGACATCAATTCAGAAACAAGAGATACGAGTATTGCTACTCAGTGAATGCTTAGCTCTAGTTGGTGAAGTTCGACACGAGCTCCGGTCATTTTCTGGTAAATTCCGGCACTCCTTGAAAAAAAAATGACGGATCTTATTGGGAGAAACTCCAACTAAAAATAATTGAAGCCATGGGAAAATATCTCCAAGGGTTAAATTTCAATTTGCCAGAATATATATACTACACTTGCTCCTCTGCGTAAATATTGTATAGTAACATCTATTGATGTTAATAGTTCATTTTCTGGCTACAAATGTCATAAACGGATACCAAAAAATGAAGAGAAGCATCTTGTGATACACTGTAAGGCTAATTGCGGGAAGAGTAAACCCTTGAAAACGATTATTATTATTATTATTATTATTATTATTATTATTATTATTATTATTATTATTATTATTATTATTATTATTATTTGTACAATGGAAACGTGTAGACTTGTATTATTTCGTCCCGGCGGGAGCTCATGTGGTTCGGATTCCACGTTAATAAGTAGGCCCACGTCTCATATAGACTCGATGCTGAACGGAACGTTAAACTCAAAATCAACTCAACTCGTATTATTTCGTGTTAATTGAATCCACTGTAAAATACAAATGTCAAGAAAACCAGAGATCGTGTTCTCATATAACTTAATTCCATTATTTGTGTGTGTTTTAAAACGTTAAGAGTATGTAACCTATAACTATTATAAAAGTAAATTCTAAAAAGAAGTCCCTGAAGTTGTATGCATATTTCATAAATTTTAAGTGCATAAAAATCCGATGTCTAGACATGACATGTTCTCGTAATACATGTTAGTTTCTTTTAATGAAGTAGGTTGGCTTATATTGTGGATTTAATACATTCTTAGTTTTCTTGGTGGTTGTTTTCATAAACTGGGCACCGATCGTCTAAGGCACTCGAAAATATGCAATAATGTATGATATCTTACTTTATGATATCTTACATGTATGATGGTATTTTGAAAATTTCGTAACTTTTAATCTTTATCTGAATTACAAGAACAGTATCTGTGTTACTTTTAATCTTTATCTGAGAGGACAGTATACTTGCTTCTCTAAAGCATAAATATTTTTTCACGTTGTTTTAGTACTTCTAATATAGTAAAGCCCCAATTATCCGCGGAATTTGGTAGCAAGGGCACCAGAGATGGCGAAAATCTCCGATAACCCAAAAATATTTCAGCATAAACACTGTTTTATTGTACGAACAAGACATAATAAAACTTTTAAAATATGTACAATACAGCAGAAAATTGGAAATATTGATTTTTACAATGCAATTTATTTTTATGTATTAGAACATACAGTACATATCTGCGTACGGATTGTCATCCCGCAGCGACTCGAGTACTTATGAAAAATAATAGTAGGCGGCTGCAGCAGGGCTTAAGAAAAAAAAGTACTCGCGGATAATCGGAGCTTTACTGTGTTTAAAAATTAACTTTCTTTCATGTGATATTTTGCCTAAACAAATATCTACACATATATAATTGCGTAAAAGGAAGTAATAACACAAATTCGCATGTTTTTATGTTTCATTTTTTAAACAAAAGATACTTATGAATAATAATTTATTTTGTACATTTGTAACCGAGCAAACGCTTTTTTATGTGTGTGTACGTATATGCGAAAACACATTTCAATTGTTTATTTCAGACGCTGATGTTTTTTTTTATTATTATTATTTTAGCTATGCATCAACAGACAGAAGGTAAATTGCCATGGCAGGCTCAATCTGCCCAAGACAGAAGATAAAATAGCAGTTGTGGAAAGAGATCATCAGTGTGTACCTGATGTTGCAGTTTGCGAGATACGAAAGCGACTTTCAAATTGCAAGAAGAGAGCAAGAGACGAGATCCTTACACCAGTGTCTGTTATCTTCAAAGAAGAAATGGCTGTTCCAATTAATCAAGGTCTGGACCTAGTAACCTCCATACCATCGTATGATCAGAAGAAAGGGGTTTAAATGGTGTTAGAAGGAAATCACTCGGCATACATCAAGGTGCACCGACTCCTAGAAATATCTGCTTTCCCGATTATATGATTCGGTTTGAAGATGGTACCTCGTTTTTACAGTACGACGCACTGGAAGGAGACGGACGAATTCTGTGTTTTGGTTACGAGGGTTTGAAACCAGCACTGAAGGAAAGCGAACAATGGTTTTTTGACGGAACGTTCAAGAGTTCCTGTAAGTATTTTTCCCAATTATACACCATACATGCAGACATAGGAAGCACACATGATAAGACACTGGTTGTACCGGTCTTGTATGCATTGTTGCCAGATAAAACAGAGCGAACATACGAACAACTGTTTACATTTCTTAAAACGTGGTCTGGCCAGAACGAACCTCGAGTGTTAAAAATAGATTTTGAACTTGCTTCAATCAATGCGTTGCGTGCAGTGTTTCCCAATTCACAGGTTTCCGGCTGCCATTACCATTTCAACCAGAGTATCTGGCGGAAGATTCAGAGTATAGGTCTCGTCGAAGAATACCTCCACAATGAAGATGTACGCCATCATGTTCGCATGTGTAGTGCATTGACATTAATAACACCAAGCAGGATCGATGAAGGTTGGCTCACCGTCATGGAGGACTGTCCATCTGGCCAGAAAATCGAAATGTTCAACGATTATTTCATTGAACAATGGATGGATAATCCAAATGTTCCAAGAGAAATATGGAACTGCAACGGTCAAAGGCACAGAACAAACAACCCAGTGGAGGGTTGGCACAATAAGTTAAATCGCACCATATCTAAGAGTACACCACATATCTTTGAGCTTGTGAGTGTATTAAAAGCAGATGCGACAGCTAGTTTTCATGCTTTCGCGAGACAAGCGTAGAAAATTCACTTACATCCGTTTTGACGAACGATTGCAATTAGTCCTGGAGAAGCTAGAAAATGGCGCAGACCTTAAAAATTGCTTGAGAAGCTTGAGCTATCTCCAAAAGCTAAGATAATGGGCTATGAACTGTAAAAATGGGTTGACGACGTACAAAAGTAGAAGGTTCCATCTTAACGACGTGCTGTTTGCTCGGAAAATAACAAGATGACAAGGTTCTTCTTAGAACCGCCTTGGAGTAAGGAGCTAATATTGTGTGTTTTACAAATCACAACGTTTTTCTATGCTCTAGGGCGGGCACATTTTTCTTCGATTGTTGAACTACCTGTCTGAATTGTCTGATGTGCTGCTTATTTTATTCTTTATTTATTTTAATATGTGATTATTCTATCTTCTGTCCCTAATTATTTTAATTTTTTATTATTCTTTATTTGTTCTTATTTTCATTTGCTGTTCTTTATGTATTAATATCAATTTCCGATAGTTTCTGTTATTTTTTTCATTTATTTCAATTTCTTATTGTATATGCTATTTTTCTCTTCTTCTTTACTATTGTTTTTATTTGCTGATTTCTTTGTTCTATCTTGTTCTTTGTTATTTTAATTTCTGCTTACTTTCTTCATTATTTTTTTTTTGTGAAAGTGAAACATTTTCTAAGCTCTCCTTCTCTAATATTAATTGCAATTGTTCGTATTTAACTTGTATTTACTCTTTCTCTGTTTTTACTTAGTTTATAGTTGTTCTGTCCCCCCTCCCCTTGTAGTGAAAGAAGTTTCAGGGTGAATCACGTGATTGCAGATGGACCGTGTGAAAATGCACCACACCTGCTGACTGATTAATGCGATAACCAGGACCGTGTGAAATTGCTCGATAATGAGCACCGTGCGAGATTGCACCGTGAGAAAATGCACGTCACCGATTGAGGCTGTGAGACAATCTGTTTTACCGTCGTCCTCAAAATGTTCTTCAGTGAAGCGTGCTGCAGCTGTTGGCCTTCCTTGGGAGAGTGTGAGGAATTTTATAAGAAGACCTCCACTTCTACTCTTATAAAATTATGATTGTCCAAGAGCTTAAACCAGTAGATTTTTTAAGTCGCCAACAGTCATGCGAAAACATTATGGAAAATGTCCCAGAAGTCACTTCGTAGTGAAAAAGCATATTTTCACATAAGTAGTTGTGTAAACAAACACATTTTCTTCTATTGATCTGATCATAACCCAATTAAAAATTGTTTTCAATTCCATTTTATATTTTTTGAATAAACAACTTTCAATCTATATTTTTTTTATTAACCTTTAAATTGTGGAAGGTTTTATAGAGGCAACAATTTTTCTAAATTTTTTATGTTCATTATTATCTTTAAGACATTCACTAAATAAAGCTAATAACAGGTAAGAATGTCACGTGTACACCACGTGAAGAAGTTTAATTTGTATAGCGTCATATTTTCTTAATTGATATCGGAACCGGAAGTGGTAGTAGATTTATATAACTTCCGATTTCATGCAGTAGATGTATTGGAGGTAATATTCTTGGTACACTTATTTGATTGCAGAAACGAGTTTATCGTAACCTTTAACGTTTTTTACTCGATAGCATCGATACTTTGAATCCGGAAGTTGCTATTTACGGTATAAAGAATTAGGAACTAATAGATAACATTCTACTTAGTCTTTAAACGCTAAATCTATTTCCCCCGCAAAAAAAAAAAACTTCTTGCTATCTCTTATTATTCCTGCTCTATGTAGATCAATATTGAAACAGGAAGTTGTATACCACTCATTCTAGCTTTGAAACTTCTTGTATAACTTAAAACACAAATTCTGACCAAAGCGTATATTAACTGATAAATAATAGCGTTTTTTATCAGTTTTAATGCTTTTATCACTCTCTATTTCTTCCTTTTCCTTATTGTTCTATTCTCCATTTCTTCTTCCAGTACCATCAAAATATAACCTCTTCTTAAGCTGGGAAACTTTGACATCTACGCTAAACATCAGTGTTCTCTCATTTCTTCTTCCTACTTTCTCTATCATCCTCTTGACTTCTTCTGTATTCTTAACTCTATTACTTACTTGTTCCCCCCTTACTTACTCTGCTATTATCTTTATTTCCTCTTCTAATGGTTGAAAGATATTTTTTCTGCAATCCGTTAATGGTCTCAACTTTACCTCTTGTTTGTGTATCTTCGGGAATCCTTTCATATCCGGAATTATTCCTGTTTCGTCTAATAACTTTCTAAAGCCTGCAGATATCAAATTTCAATAAAATCCAATAAATTTTATGAAAGTTATCGTGCAAGTTATTCAGAGAAACTTAATGGATGCACAAACACTAAGTACTGAAAGTAGGAAGGCGACTAAAATTTACATTCCATTGGTTGGTAAAGGAGATAACTTACAAAATAAGCAAGATAAAGGAACACTTCTTAGGGTTTACATAAATTATAATAGAATGAAGTTCCTACCTGGTGCTACTACAATTGCACTCGGTTTACAACAGACATATAAATTATTCTAGGAATTCTTGTTTTATTCTTTTCAAAAAGAAATTGCTTCTTTCCGAATAGGAAAATGTAAATATATGTTACAGAAGTTATGTTATTAAATATTTTATTCCATAAAGTAAACACTTGATAAAATTTGTCACTGTCACAGTTTTTCAATACATCTTGAAGAGACATTTTATGGGACCATAGTTTCAATTATATAGAATACATACTGTATCTGGTTCAGTGATGAGCAAACGTTTTAGGATAGGATAAAGAAAAACAAAACAAACTTTAAAAACTTCAGACCAATACAGTTTACTAAAACAGCAGTAGTTTACAAAATTCTTGTAATATTGAACCGTATTGATGATTGAAAATTTTCGTAATTTGTTTCGAATTTGGATGCACTGATTCACAAAAATGAAAGGTAATGTTCGTCTCTCACTTTGTTTCTAATTCAATTCTTTAAAAAAAAAACCCTATTCTTCTTTTTATCTATTAGATCAGGAATCTTGTAGCAGACTGGATAGAGCCTTTCAGGGGGAATGTATCTGTTCCGCAGGTCATAGATTGTCCATCACTGATCTAAATGAAGTACTAATTCAGTTTTTCCGCTTACTTTACATTAAGTGACCTGTTGATAAAAGGTAAACTTTCATTGCCAGAAAAATGTACATTTCATACTGGAATTGCACATTCTTCCACTAACCACGAAAGCATTTGTCTATAAACGTACTGAAGCTTGAAAGAGGGCCAATATTGAATTCTTTGCGTGCCTCAAGTGTTTATGGCTTCTTGGAATTGCTTGTAACTAGCGTCTGTGGCATTAGCTGTAAAGGAATCATGATCGAGAATTTTTCCTCTCTAGTATTAGAAAACATTACACATACTTTGCTATTTCGAATGCTATAAACATTTAACAGTACTAGGAATTATATTTGAGCTTGACATCAACAGAATTATATAACGTGACCATCTGGGACATTTGCCATCAGTAAATGACAGTCAGTGGCGCAGAATTATAGCAGGTGCAGGGAGCTTTGTCTCCTGCTGGACGACCACCCACAAAGAGTAGGAGGGAGCAAATGAAAATGAAATGAAATCTTTGACTTTTACGTCCCACGATTGAGGGAGAAAATATTCCAAGAAGTAGTAGAAAGAAAAAAGCAAAAGTAATGCTTGTGTTTATATAAGGATAGGTCAAAATGTTAGTAATATTTCGTACATTTACTTGCTTTGTGCATCAAATTACAACTAAAGCTGCTAAAGTAGAGATTATCGTGTTACACTGTCTAATGCCACTTTTCGACCAAGTCTTTTACCTTATGTTGACAGCAGTTCTTGTACATCAAGACCAAGAACTCCTGTATTGTAATCATATTATCAAGTAATGATTTAAGGGCACGAGGCCCTGACTATGTGATGGGTGTGGCAGCAGTTCAATTCCTTTAATTTTCTGGATTTAATAAGAGTCATTAGAAATTTATGAAGTTTTGCGTTATGATACTATAGAAGGACTCGCTTTCTATTCAGTAATTTTGCAAAACAATGGGAAACATGTGCTAAAACTGGAGTTCAAGTTGGCATTAATGGTTTGACCGTTAGGAATGAAATCATAGTTCATTATTCCCTCATAATCTCACCAGATGCCACCTTATGTTCGGAATGCCGTGTTCAACGACAGATTATGGAACTTGACCCTTGTTTAACTTCTTCCGTTGCACGCTAGGACTTCGGGAACAATATCTAGGTCTCAGTGCTAGTTATTATTCTATTTAAGAAACGCAGATCATGTAGGTTTCCCAGAAGCTTCACGCACACATCCTCTCATCTCTGTTCTTAAGTTGCGACCAATGTGCGAAGCACAATTCAGTAACTTCGGATTCTTTTGCCGAGTACACGAAGAGTGACGAGCCACAGTCAATTGTGATATTCGAATTCATCTGATAATCAAGTCGGGTTTGTTTGTGTGGTGAAGCTAATGATCTCGGAATCCACGGTTGTCTTCTACCTAGCCTTGGTTAATTGGTTAATTGATCTTGACTCTTACAACATGAGCGAAATGTCGTGAATCATTTAGTTGCTGCACCTCAATCAATTGCGCCTTGAACTTCTACATATCAAGTGGTTCTGGCTGCTTCCGCAGCGTTATGGTCCAGTTCCAACTCGTAAATTAAAAATTTCCGAAACAGAATTCATTGCAGCTTCATCTTTGCGACTGTCAAATCACACACGGAAAGCGGCACTGAAGCATATTGACACATACTTAAAGGCACGAACTTTAGGTATCCCTACTAATGCTGGTGAGTGTCTTCGACGGCTTCAACTGCATTAGTCATGTGATACACATGCCACAACTAATATAGGCCTACGTACACAAATATTGCAAATTGTGACAATTGTATTGTGAGAACCCGTTTAAGTTTACATTTCAGAAACTGTGTTCCCTGATTGCCAAAAGTGTAATTGTCTGACAGCTAAGTGGCTATTTGTCTGCGTTATAATGGCAAATAATACTGTACGGGAGAGGTGAATGTATGTGTGAAGAAGTAACTTGGGAATAATGTGAATAATATGTACAGAACTGGAGTGTGGGTTCATTTCTTAATTAGCCTAAAGACTGTTGACTGCTTCCAATATTCAAGTTGACAAAAATCATAAATTACACTGTTCCTGTTACAGCTAGTATTTGCCATATCTACATCTCTATATTCCATTCTCCTTCTTGAGGTAAATATTCTATTTTCGGTTCCATGAATTTTAACTACGTTGTCAGATAAACTGCAACACAAAGAATAGCAACATTCAACGTAAGCGCTTGTTACAGGGGAGAAAACTGAAAATAAAATGAGAGAAGAGGTGAGTAAGAATGATATATTTGTTTAAAATGTGTTAAATTAAATTAAAAGATAATAGGAAAGTCGGTATCGGAAACTACAGAATGTTGTATTAAATTAATTAAGAAAAGTACCAATAATGCTGCAAGATAATTCTACAAGAGCATCTTAAAAAAGTTATAAGAATAAAATTTGTGACTGATAAGTTACGCCGGTCACATATAGGAAAATAAAAAAAGACTGACCTCATGCATATGCGTCAATCACCGCATGCACGACGAAAGAAAATTATAAATAATTTAAAAAAATCATATTAATAATTAGAATAGATACATGCATAGTTTCAACGACAGATTTTTATGATGTTATTTTTGGGGAGATGATCAAGGAATTTGAAATAGCAACACGACCGCTGGACATTTAAGTTATGTAGCTCTCATCGGACAGGCATTGTAGAACTAAGTCGTTTAAGATGTGAGCTGAATTGTATCGTTACGTGTATCTCATAAGCGTGAGATACACGTTTGTGAGAATCTTTCTCAATATTCAGAGATTTCTTTCTCGCGTTTCGCGTTCCTTCCCAGCGCACAAGCTACTAGCGTACACTTATGTCCAAAATTGTTGTCGCATAACTCTTTTTCTTGTGATAGAAAATGTCACATCTCTTCTTGGAAATAAGCAGAAAAACAAAATATATATTTCAAAAAAAATATTTCAATAAAAAATTAAGAAATAAGCAAGTTATAATTAAAAAAAGAAATCTCCGAAACTTTCATCGAAAAATTCTAAGTTCCATTTTCGTAAACGTGGCAAACGCGCAGCGAAATTTACAAAGAGGGAGGGAATTTTATGCTTTGTTAGAAATACAACGTAAATCTGTCATAAGGTTAGCTATTATACAGGTGGCACAGCTCTAACAATAATCGCTATTAAGCATTTTACATTTAAACAAAGGACTAAATAGAAATAAGCTACAAAATGTGCGAAGCGATTAGGCATTTTGTGATAGTGGTTTCGTTATATACATCTGCCAAGGTGCTGTCCTTACCGTGCCTTTGTAGAGTAGTCGGTTAAAGCTTGCTCTTTACATACTTTGTTTTTCCACGATCATCACTTCGAATCCCATACCCTATAGTAACTTTTTTTTTTTTTTTTTTTTTTTTTTAGAAAAGCTTGATTCTCTGAATTCTTTAGGGAACAATGTTTTGTTCTAATAATGCTCCTTAGTATTATGCTCTTCATTCTAGTTTATTTGAATATTTCCAAATAATTTAGAATTATGACTTTAGAAACATTGAAATTGTCAAGAATTTTATACAAAGCGGAAGCTTCATTTATAATCATTTTCATAACCGAAATGAGAAACTTACAAATAGTGGAATTTTAATTAACATATGACTAAACTTTTATAAAACAGAAATTAAATAAAACATTTACTCCGCATAGTTTCTGCAAGTAATATGTAGGAAATAGACAGAAATAATGAACGTAAGCTATTAGATGTCAATTAAAAATTAGTAGGGATAGTTCTAAAGCCAAGTAGAAAATTCTCTCTGCTTCATGAAAATAATAAACATTTTACAGAAATAATGGTATTTTTGCTGTATCGGAAATTTGTTTAGTAAATAAATAAATAAAATACTATTACATAATGCAATCACTCTGACTCGATAACTTGAAGAGAAACTGTATCGGCCACGATCCTTCGGCTTTGTTCGTAGCACACGAAGGGACACGAAGTTGATCTGAACCAAGGGAAAGAGTGTAGAAAGAAATAGTGGCACGCCACAGAACGGCATGATATGTGTGAATGGTCACGGTAGTGACACGGACGGATCATGGCAGAGGAATGACATGGGCATCATACACTATGTGTGAATTGATCTTTAACTGAAAACTGGCACATTCAGTGCACGAGGGAGTCAAGTTCATTTTTGATATTTTAGACATGTTTTATCTTTAAGATCTCTACTTGAATCTCCTTTCAGAGCGCATAAGGTTCAAAGATTCATGTTCAGAAATTGTTAAAAAATGCAAAGTATATATGTCGTAATGTTAGTTACTATACATATGGAATAGCTCTAATAATGATATTAAGCATTTTACACGTAAACAAAGGAATAAATAGAAATAAGCTACTAAAATATGCGGAAGATCATGCATTTTGTGTTAGTTGTGCTCTTATATGCGTCTGCAAGTAGTCCGCTCTTAGCTTACCTTTGTAGAATAGTTACTTAGCGCTTGATCTTTATACTTTATTTTTCCATAACCATCAGTACAAATCAGATACCCTAGAGTCCTTTTTTTTAAGAAATGCCTGTTTTCTCTATTCGTTATAGTGTTTTCCAACAAGTTCTAGGGTGATTTGTTAAAGCATGATTGAGTGCCCCCCTTTTTTTCGATGATTATTAGTTCCAGCTCCATGCCTACAGTATTTTTAAAATTTTGTTCGCGAGATTTCGTTATACAGCTCTCTTCTATTAATAAAAGGTATTTGGTTAGTAATTTAAATATGGGCAAACAATTCAAATTTTTGCCTTTAAACGTGTTAAAATTATCAAGAGTTTTATAAAAAGTAGCAGCTTCATTGTCATAACGCGAAAATGAAACTTTAATAAAACTTAATCAACATATCATTAATTTTAATAAAACAATACTTTCGTTTTTATCACGAAGGGGCTAAACCATGGCTATACAGAGGATGGCCAAAAATTTCCAATGTGGGTCATACCCCTTTATTGGGACAAGTGTCATCTTACTTTTCAAAAGGAGTTTATAAACGAAATTTAATCTGCCTATTTTAAGAGTTTCGGAAGATACTATATTTTTATCACAAATTTGGAGCCGATTTCTCCCTTAGGATACCGATTCTAATGAAAGCAATATGATAAAAAAGAAAACTGATTCGACTACCTTCGAAGTTTAATTTCAAACGATTCAGTCATTATCCGTAATGAAAGTGATGAGTACAAACTATTTCTCCCGGGGGAGAATTTCAATACACAGGGTTAAAGTAGCACTGCAAAAATACTGGTTTCTTCGGAAGTTTGGATGGGAGTGGTAAGAATTTCATTGGTCCCAGGAGAAAATGTGCCCCTGTGCTACCTCCTGAAATCATCAGTACGTGGTGATGAGGCAATCAACATCAACTTAGTTTTTACAAATTACCCTTTCTCCTTTTAGAAGCGAAGCTATCGTAAACGCTGGAATAAGTCTTCACTTACTTCATTGACGAATTTATATTAGTAGATTCAAGTCCCTAATGACGGACTCGCAGGATACACTATTTTTATCATGTATTTTGAATCTCCTTCCGCTTTAGGATATATATTTTGGCAACAGTGAGGTGGTGAAATCACGACTCTAGCCAAATGATTTGGCGTAGGAGACTTGGGTTCGATTCCCGGAGGGAGCTCATGTGGTTAGGATTCCACATTAATCAGTAGGTCGCGTCTCATATAGCCTCGCTGTTGAAAAGGACTTTAAACTCAAAATCAACTCAACTCTAGCCAAGTGATTCTGATTTTCAAAAATTCGTTTTACGTAGTTCAGCGTTTACCTGTGATGAGGAGACAGAAAACTTCGATTCATATTTATATGTTGAGAAAGTATTATATAAATTACCTTTATAACTTTTCCTGTAGATGCTGAATATTCGAAAACTCGATTACAGGGAACCATTTATTTTAGTGAGGAGTTTATATATCAAACTTCACCTATCTAACATGAGAGACTTTTGAGATACTTTATTTATAGGTTAAAATTTAAAATTCCATTTCCCCCTTAGGATGCAAATTTAAACAAAACATTGACAAAACGACAGTGCTAATTATTTTCAGAAAACCATTTAACTAAACTAAAAAATGAAGCAACCACTCCTTTTTGGTATAATTTGTTTATATGTGTTATCAAGATGTATTTAATAAGCTAGTAATCGTGGAGCAGTCAGTGTGCATTCACTAAATGTTCAAGTTTGGTGATGATCAGCAGTTCAAATCCGGTATACTAGTTTTTTTTTATTTATTATTATGTTTAGATTTTGTTAGTGATATTTTGTTAAACAACTGTCTTTTAATCCAGCGTAAGAGGTCCGGGTTCGATTCCCTTCGGGAGCTCATGTGGTTCGGATTTCACGTTAATCAGTAGGTCCACGTCTTATATGGTCTAGCTGCTGAACGGGATGTTAAACTCAACTCAACAATTTCTTTTAATCCAAAAAATATTTATCAATATTACTAATTTAATGCTATTCAATTTGAATATGTGCACAAAGTATAATTCAAACTTTTATATTTATCAAATATTACAATTAGCAAGATTTCAATAAAAAGAAGGAACTTGATTGTCACAACCTGAAAATGAAACTAATAAAAATTTAACCAACATATCCACAACTTTAATAAAACATTACTTTCCTATTTATTATGCATCATGTAGTGCTAACTATATTTGTTGTATAATTTTGCAATACAAATTAATTTAAATATTCTAGAAAAAGTAACTATATTTGTTAATTCCTTTTGTACACAATGACATGGGCGTCACTGGCGGGGGGACGCGTCGCCCCAATATTTTGAAATACGAAATATTCAATATTTTATTTTAATTTAATTTATTTAGATACTCACTAGCAGTTAGATCATTTCCTTTGATGTCGCCCCCTCAAATTTTACATGCCAGAGACACCAATGCACAATGATGTGATAAATCGTTACATTATTACATAAACAAGTATGAAAGTATCAAAATTATTTTATCGAAAATTTCTTCTAATTCAATACAGAATATTTTAAAATCATCATTCAATGTTTTATTGCGTAAAAATGACCATAATAGGATTGCTTTTCTTTGTTTACTGTACATATGCACTGCAAGTTATAAGTAAAGTGGTTGAAATAATTAATATAATATAAAAAAAACATATATCAATTGGCGATTAAAAATAGTGTTGGTCAACATGAAGATCTACGAGTATCATTTTACGCAAAGTTGTCTAATATATATATGTGAAATTAAAATTAAATATTTTTAAAGACAGCACTCCAAGTTAATTTGTTTGATTGTAAATGTAATATTTTTGAAAAACAAATAACGCTTAATACTCTTTGATGAGTGTAAAAAGGCGACGTAAATAAGTTTCGGTTTGATGGCTGATCTTCAGTTTGTCGTCTCTTTGAGCACTGAGGCTATATGATTCGTAGATCTACAGTTTAGTATGGGTTCCGAAACACATGCGCTCTCACCGAGAATGCGAACTCGATCTTTCGCGTCGAAAGGCGAACGTGAACCTTATAAACACGAAGGAACAGTTTTCACTTCAAGGAGAAATCCCAATCGGAGGTGACTTGAAAGAGTTTATTTCGAAAGAAAGATTAAATATTTGCATGAACTTCAGAATGGTTAACTTTTTCAGGTCTGAAAACTATTTAGTTGCGTCTGAACTTTTGGAAATGTCATTTTGAAGGTAGATAGAGTCTTGAGTGTGTGTATTTTATAATGTATTTTACAGTGACTTTATTGTTTCTCATAGTCATTCTCTGAAATGAAGTTTTTAAAGTGGCAATTTTAGTCGAAATCTTTTATCTTAAGGTATATGTATGAAATTAAGTTAGAACTCCCCGTTCAGTAGTGTTTGAAGGATTGATCTTAAACGCTTCATACTTAACACGTTATCTTTCACCCAGTGTTTCTTCCAGACAAGCTCTGACAGTGCCCCCCTCCCCCACCGTAATACTGATAAGGAGAAGGCAGAGTTTGGTAAGTGAACTTCGGAGCCATTTTTGGCGAGGTGGTAGTGCACGTTTAAAGAGTTAATATTACAAACTGGGAGAGCGCAATGGCCAAAAATAACGGAGAAAAACCGTCTTAAAGTTTTCTACTCGCCTCATATATCGTACGACGTACGAACTTACCAATCGACGGTGTATCAAAGTGAGTAAAATCTATAACTTTTGTGTAAAGTGTTCTGGGTTCGATTCCTGTTCGAGTCACCTGTCTTTTTTTCTTCAACCAATAATTTGTAACTGTAAGTAAAATATTAATTCATCGTAAGTTTATAATGAATAAAACAATAGAAGTTTTCAAATCACTTGTAAAATTTTTCAATGTCCTATGTTAACTGGCAAACAAAATTTAATCTATTCCCTAAATAACTGATATCACGAGTTATATTATGGTTACGACCAGTGGCTTATTTGCGATTTTATTTCGGGGGGGGGAGGCTTTGATAACTTTAGTCCTGGAAATGTGAAAATTCTCAAAGATATTTCATTTACTTTAATATAGCAAATAACATTTCTGGGCGGCTTAAGCCCGAAAGCGCCCCCAATAAATACGCCACTAGTTACGACAGTCGTTGTGTAATAAATGTTCTTGACGCTTCGTGTCTACATCTGTTGACAGTGTACGAATTACAAAGGAGATGAGGGAGAAATCCCCTTTGCTAATACTGGATGTTGCTATAACCAAAGGAGATTTCCTTCTCATTCCCCTTGTAATTCGTACGCTGTCTACAGATGTAGATACGAAGCGTCAAGAACATTTTTACACAACGACTGCGGTAACAATAATATTTACGGAATAGATTAAATTTTGTTTCTACCGTAGTTAAAATGGAACATTGAAATATTTTACAAGTGATTTGAAAATTTCTATTGTTTTATTCATTATAAACATATACTGAATTAATATTTTACTTATAGTTACAAATGGCTACTTTATTGGCAAAAAAAAGTATGACTCGAACAGGAATTGAATACCTAACCCTTTACGCATGATTCAAAGAATTTCTTCACTTTGCCACGCCGACACTTGATAAATGTGTGTGTCGTACAATATATGCAGCGAGTAGAAAACTTTAAGACGGTTTTTCTCCGTTATTTTTGGCTATTGCGCTCTCCCAGTTTGCAATATTAATTCTTTAAATGTGCACTAACAACTCGCAAAAAAAGGCCCCGAAGTTCACTTACCAAAGTCTGCCTTCTCCTTGTGAGTGTGCCCCCCCGGAACATTAATTTTGAAAGAAACAGTTCTTTTACCGAATACTGATTTTTGTTTCTAAGCTTGTAGACATATCTGCTGAGGTGGTAGTCATAATTTACGTTTTAGTGAAATATTTCTGAATAGAATTTCGTTCAGACAAAGGATGACTTCAAATCTATACTTCCTACATATTATGCATTAGAGGGGATACCAAGTACTTTGCCGTACTATGTAAGATATGCCAAACAATTGTTCGTAAGGAGAGTGCACAAGAAAGTAAAAAAGCAGGGTCATCTTTAGATTTTTATTCAAAACTTTCAATTGAAAAATAATTCGTTGAGCATTGAGACAATTTTAAACAAATTCAAAATACTTTGATGGATTCCTAATTGCAATCCTTAATTCAGAAATTGAGGAAGTTTATATTCTAAGTGACGAAAATACCACAGGTTCTTGTCTAAGGAGTTACTTGGCTTCCTAGCGTAATTTTTTATTTCTTTTCTGTACACGAAAATACATAGATATACCTATGATATTAATCAAAGAAACTTCTTTCTGACGTAACAAGCAATTATTATAACCACACTTATTTCTAATTTAATATGATATGTAACTCACTAGTGTGCGCAGGACATTGGGAATGTGGGTGCCAGATTTAAAGTACCACCATGTGGAATGTCGTCCTCCCCCTTTTCCCTAAGAAAAGATAGCATCATTGCACCCGACGCTGTGTCGGCGACGCACGGCACACATGCAGACGGGAAATAATTTACATGTAATCTCTTCTCAGTTTGTAATAATTCTACATAAACAGTTTGTCTAATGGGGGTGCCAAGGTACCCATGGCACCCACGTTGCCCATGCCTATGGTGTAACTCTTATTATAGATGCTATATCAGCTTGAGAGTTTACACTGTAAAAGTTATAGGAAGAGAGTCCATAGCTATCTGATGATTAGGCTGCTCTAGAGTGAGTTAACTGCTAAGGGGTGCGGGATTAAGGATTGTTCTATTGTTAAATTATTGTTTATTATTTAACACTATTTTGAAGAGGGAACATAATTAAATTAACTCGCAGAAAATAATAAACATTTTACAAAAACAATTGTTTCAAAAACTTTATCACATGAATGGTAGCTAATGAATGTAAGTGTGCAGTTAGCACTGTCGGTTCAAAATCAGGAGTCTCCGTGTTTCAATTAAATATATGCCTTCTTGTCTAGAGATTCTCCATCCCATTACGCGTAGGCAGGGATACATATTTTTAATATATAGGCCATGGCTGAATTCATAAATATTCTGTTCATTTTTTGTTAATGTTTCAGTGCACCTGGATCTTTTGGGCTATCAACTTTATCTAAAATCTTTTATATAAATAAAACACATAACGCAATCACCATAATTTGATCCCACATTGAATACAAGAGTAAAGTCAAAACATACTCTTACAAAACATTATACAGCTCAATGAAGACAGTAAATATAAATAATTAATTCTAAATGAACGTTTAAAATAAATGTGAATACCATACTGTATGTATACTGATAACGAAATAATTTCCCTAATTTCAGAGATTCAGTTATTCAGATAAGGTTGAATACTAGCATGTGCAATCCTTCTAGTTGGTGGCTTTATACAGGGTGTTTCAAAACAACACCGACAGTATTTGGGCTGTGGTTAATGACACCAAGATAAAACAAAAAGTATAGACCAATCTGGATGCACAAATGCTCCCTTTTGGAGTTATAGTCTGCCAAAAATATGAAAAATGAACTTCAAAGGTCCATAGGTTCAAAACTATGACACTCACCGTAGTCGGGTCAAGACTTCACTTGGTCACTCTCTCCAAATATCCAAGTTTCACAATCCTGCGGTACTTCCACAACAAATTTTATAGAGGTAGTTGGTGAGTACTTTAAATTATATGCCTTTAGCCAAACTCCCTCTATAAAAATTGTTGCGTGAGTACCTTAAGATTCTGAAACATGTATTTTTGGATAACGCACATATTAGTTTCTAAGTGAAGTCTTGACCCGACTACGGTAGGTCCCATAGTTTTGGACCAATGGACCTTTAAAATTTTTTTTTTCATGTTTTCGACACCCTATAACTCCGAAAGGAAACATTTGTGAATCCAGGTTGGTCCATATTTTGTCTTGTCTTGGTTCAGGAATCACCTCCCAAACGTTATCGGTGTTGTTTTGAAACATTCTGTATATTTGATACCAAATAATAGGTATGGTTCAGAAGTATAAAAAAGATAATAATGAAAATTCAGTAAGGTTTATCAAATTTGCTTTGGAAACACGCGAAAATCTAGTTAAGCATTTCAAAAGTACTTGAAGAAATTTATCCTACTTTAGAGATACGAATCCACTTTATTTTAATGGCGTAGAGGACTCGGATTCGATTCCCGGTGGGAGCTCATGTGGTTCGGATTCCACGTGAGTTAGTTGGTCCACTTCTAATATAGCAACGCTGCTGAACGGGACGTTAAACTCAAAGTCAACTCAACTCAACCCAACTTCATTTTAAGTTTGGTTATGAATACGAATTTGCTTTAAATCGCTTGCAAAGAAAATACAATTTTCGACTATTGCATTTTCCTTTCCATCAGTCAATAATGAAGCCCGACGTTTTCAATGCAAGAGACGTCTTCTTAATAATGCCAAACAATGGTAGTAATTAGATATCTTTCCTGTATATAATTTTTAATTACGAAGGAATGTTACGTATGAAATTTTGGCGGCTTGGCAGCAATTGCGCAAGGTATTGGTAGGCAATAACTGCTAGTGAGAGGCTAGAGTAGAGGTAGCATTTCGGTTTTACGTAGTGAGGGTTGTAAGATCGAATCCCACTCCCAGCATACCTTACTTTTTTAAATATATTTCAATGATTACATCACAATTTTCTCTGTATGCTTAATCACATATTCACATAACATTTTATGGATGAAATGTAGCCCTTAAAAGGGCTATTTGAAACTAAACACGTTCTTAATATGATGTCCAGTGACCACCTGCTTCAACAACTGCTAACATTCGACGAGGCATTCTTTCTATCATTCGACGGACATAGCCCGTGCTATTCGCAGCAAGATCTTCCCAAGCATTAACGACCGAATCCCAGAGCTCATTGGAAGTTCTAGGAACTTCATTAGCCCATTTCTCCCTCAAACACCTCTTTACCTCTGACCAGACATTTTCTATTGGGTTAAGATCTGCTCCGCGTGGAGGCCAATTGATTACCTCTACATCATTTTGCTCTACCAGCCACTCTTGGACAACTCGTGACATATGGACAGGTGACCGATCGTGTTGAAAGTGGATTGCTCCCTCAGGATAACGTTCGCGAACAGATGGCAGCATAATATTCTCCAAGATGAACTTATACTGCGCACCTGTAAGACGCCCATCAATCCTGTGAAGATACCCAAATCCATCTGCAGAGATCCAGCCCCAGACAGCCACTGATATGCGTCCGCTGGAACGCTTGTGCCATATGTATCGAGGATCGAACCTGGAACCTCTCTCACGAAAGACACAGACTGGTCCATCATTTGCAGAAGATAATATACATTCATCGCTGAAAATGACACTTGTCCAGTTCCGATGTATATTTTCCTCTGCAAATTGACGTCGTCGTCTGATGTGTTCTGCAGAAAAAAAATCCTTAATGGCTGCACGCCGAGCGAAGAGAGTAGCCTCCCTGAGTCGCCTAATAGCTGTTTGACGTGATCCAGGAAAGTCAGCGGCTTGTAATATACCATTACAGTCTAATGTGATGATGTTTTTAATAGGAGGGTGCCCAAAATTTTTTGCACCGACTGTACTTGACGTTTAACAAAAATTTCTGGCTGTTCATATAATTCATAATTTTGTTTGTTATTCTATTTCAAATTAACAGGGAAAACTGTAAAACTTCATTAGGAATTATAGTTTTGGGAATCGATATCTTTATTTATATATTACATTAGTTATAAGTCTTGTATATGGAGATGTAAATGGATTATTACAAGTCTTACGGTGTCAGTGCTATCTGAAAATATAGGTCCATCATTGGACGGAAATTTTCGAATAAATAACCAATCTAAGATTCGGCAGAATTTTCTGGACCACCCTTCACCTCCCTTTTAGATATCTATGTCCTTCTGATATCTAGTTCAATCCAGATTTTACCAAAATTTATTCGTTTCAAAGCCCCACCGCCAAAAATGCTTTGTTTTGATTGGAGGATTCACCCACGCTATGATGTTAGAGCGCGATTATTCCCATTCCATGCCTAGAATTTTGCTGAAGACAGCAGACCCGGATCTTCCCAACTCAGAAAAAGGTAGAAATTAGCTGGAAAAACTGTATTAACAAGGTAACTCTAGTCTGATAATTCAATAAAGACCATCCAGGAAGCTGCGGAGCCATAATTTACTAGATTTCATAGTAAAAAACCGGACTGAGGAACTGAAATAGGAAGTGTAATTCAGTGACGTCATGTTTTGCGGATATAATTAGTGATGGACAGGTTCTACCATGTGAGGTGCATCGGTTTGTTAGTTGTTTCTAAATATCCATAAACAGTTTCGGAAGAGTAGTGTTTTCTCCCTTAAAATATTATCATCCTAAAAAATTATTCCTTTTAGAGTTACGTAAGGCCTGCCCCACTGCCGTTTGTGTTCGTGTATGTAGTGAATGTGATTTCTTTTTGTACTCATCTAGTAATAACATGGCGGTATTTAATTTCGTTGTAGTTAGGATAGTGATCATAATGCACGTGTAAAGTTTCAAGAGGGCTCCTGTTTACTCCCAACTTGGGGGTACAGCTTCCAGCAGGGATGGGTTGAACGTATAGTTATCATAAGGTTCTTTTCCCTTCAGGAAAGGGGCCTATATTTTTTTCCAATAAATAGTTTGGGTAGAACTAAACAGGTTGAATTAAGAGTGTGATTTATTGAATACAAGGGCCAATTGGCCCTGTTCCTTTCTTTCCCTTTCCTTTCGTAAACCGATAGAGCCGATTTTAAAGAAAATGGTAAAATCTGAATGTTGTTTATGTGAGTAAATAGTAATGATTAATATGTATTATAACATTTATTAATGTAGTTTGTAGTTATGGATGTGGCATGTATGTGTTTGTAATGTAGTATCAGTAGTAGCAATTGTAGTTAAGTGATGAAAGAGTGTGTGAAATAATGAAGTCTGGATAGTGTATCATTCGTATTCGATCAATAGCTAAACGCAACATATCAATCTATAGTAATATCAGAAAATGAGAGTGTCGTAGTATCAAAATTCCGAGTACAAGGTCACATTCAGTGGTTCAAGGGTTGATCATATCGTCGCTAGCCCCCTAGTGTCAAAATTCAGTACTAACCGTCATTCTTATGTCGATGTTCTTAGTGATTTAGTTTCCATGAAATTGACCTTTCTTTTCGAAATAAAACCTAGTAAATATAACTCCCAGCCCAAATGCATATACAGTTAGGTTAAGTGATCCAAAATTAATATTTTCTGAAAATTACAACATTCTACTCAGTCTAGAAATCGAAATATTTAAGTAAATAAACAATACGTAAATTCTTAAAAGAAGTCGGGCGATATGATGCTAGATTTTCGCTTTGAAATTATATTAAATGTTCATTTTTTTCCTCTGTGGCTGCAGAATAATTTCATGGGTCCATTTAGTTGTAGTGCGACATCTTCAAATTCGAATTTTAACTAGCTCAGAATTTTGTCCAATTTTTGTCCATTTTTGTCCACCCAAGAAAAAAATTTGTACCATTAAAATAAACGAGCGAGGGCCATTTCAAAATTTGGGGTACTTCAATCACTTGTAGTGCGACATCTTCAAATTCGAATTTTAACTAGCTCAGAATTTTGTCCAATTTTTGTCCATTTTTGTCCACCCAAGAAAAAATTTTGTACCATTAAAATAAAGGAGGGAGAGCCATTTCAAAATTTGGCCGAACCATTTAGCTGTAGTGCGACATCTTCAAATTCGAATTTTAAGTAGCTCAGAATTTTGTCCAATTTTTGTCCATTTTTGTCCACCCAAGATAAAATTTTGTACCATTAAAATAAACGAGGGAGGGCCATTTCAAAATTTGACCGAACCATTTAGCTGTAGTGCGACATCTTCAAATTCGAGTTTCAAGTAGCTCAGAAGTTTGTCCAATTTTTGTCCATTTTTGTCCACCCAAGAAAAAATTTTGTACCATTAAAATAAAGGAGGGAGGGCCATTTCAAAATTTGGCCGAACCATTTAGTTGTAGTGCGACATCTTCAAATTCGAATTTTTAGTAGCTCAGAATTTTGTCCAATTTTTGTCCATTTCTGTCCACCCAAGAAAAAATGTTGTACCATTAAAATAAACGAGGGAGGGCCATTTCAAAATTTGGGGCACTTCGATCACCGGTAGTGCGACATCTTCAAATTCGAATTTTAAGTAGCTCAGAATTTTGTCCAATTTTTGTCCATTTTTGTGCACCCAAGAAAAAATTTTGTACCATTAAAATAAACGAGGGAGGGCCATTTCAAAATTTGGCCGAACCATTTAGCTGTAGTGCGACATCTTCAAATTCGAGTTTTAAGTAGCTCAGAATTTTGTCCAATGTTTGTCCATTTTTGTCCACCCAAGAAAAAATTTTGTACCATTAAAATAAAGGAGGGAGGGCCATTTCAAAATTTGGCGCACTTGACCAACTCGTTTCGAAGAATTAACAATAACCGTGTCATCTACGAGTTTTGCACCCTCACAAAATGTCTATATTTCATTTTGTACGATCACAATTAATGAGAAATCTAAAATTCAAAACGTCGAATTACCATTAACTTGGAACGCCACCAATTCGTGTTAAAAAGTTAAGAACATCAGCGTTTTCTACGAGTTTTGCACCCTCAGAAAATACCAATATTTTATTTTATACCCTTACAGTTAATGAGAAATTCCGAATGCAAAATTCCGAATTACCATTAACTTGGAACGCCACCAGCTCGTTTCAGAGAATTAAGAACACCAGCGTCTTCCACGAGTTTTGCACCCTCCGAAGATGTCTATATTTCATTTTGAACCCTCCCAGTAAATGAGAAAATTAAAATTCAAAATGCCGAATTAACATTAACTTGGAAAGCCACCAATTTGTATTGAAGAATAAAGAACGTCAATGTCTTCTACGAGTTTTGCACACGCAGAAAATGTCGATATGTAGTTTTGTATCGGACAGTTAATGAGAAATTCCGAATTCAAAATGCCGAATTACAATTAACTTGGAATGCCACCAATTCGTGTTAAAGAATTAAGAATAACAGCGCTTTTTACGAGTTTTTCACCCTCAGAAAGTGTCGATATTTCGTTTTGTACCCCGATAGTTAAAGAGAAATTCCGTATTCAAAATGCCGAATTACCATTATTTTGGAACGCCATTAATTTGTACCGAAGAATTAAAAACACCAGCGTCTTCTACAAGTTTTGAACCTTTAGAAAATGTCGATAATTTATTTTGTACTCTCACAGTTAATGAGAAATTCAAAATTCAAAATGCCGAATTACCATTAACTTGGAACGCCATCAACTCATTTTGAAGAATTAAGAACACCGGCTTATTCTACGAGTTTTGCACATAGAAATAACTTCGAGCAAACAATTGGGTGTAAAAGTGAAGGGGAACGCAAGTGGACGCCGTTACCCCGCTTCCAAAAACTAACTGTGGCGTTAAAAGTTAATGACAATATCTGTGGCATTCTCTACTTCCTTAAAAAAAAAAAAAAAAAAAAATTGACAAAGATAGGCACAGGGAACAGCGAGACCTCATATGTTCTCTTTCTTTTCAGATCCACTTTCACCTATGCTAATAATAACATAATGTACTTTACCAGTATACTTAGTCATATTTTAACGTAATTAATTGAACTATCTTGTAACATAATATCTACGTATTAGTACAGTTTAATTAATTATTCATTACTAAACTATCCTTTTGCTAAAATATGTTGTTTTACTGTAGACAAAATGTGATTTGTGACACGTTGAATTTGAATTCCTCGTTAACTGACAAGACACAAAACGAATTATCGGCATTTTCTGACGGAGCAGGACTCATAGGAAACGCTTATCTTATTTCTTCAAAATGAGTTCGTGCTGTTTCAAGTTAATGATAATTAGGCACTTTAAATTAAAAATTTCTCATTAACTGTAAGGGTACAAAATGAAATATCGACAGTTTCAGAGAATATAAAACTCGTAGAAGACGTAGAAATGTTCTTAGTTCTGCAATATGAATTGGTGGCATTCCAAATTAATGATTATTCGGCATTTTGAACTTTAAATTTCTCATTATCCACATTTTCTGAAAATGCTAAAACGGTAGAAGACTCTAATGTTGTTATTTCTTCGAAATGTGTTGCTGGCTTTCCAGGTTAATGTTATTTCGGCATTTTGAGTTTGGAATTTCTCATTAACTGTGAGGTTACAAAATGAAATATCGATATTTTCTGTGCGTGCAAAACTTGTAGAAAAAGCTGGTATTCTTGGTTCTTCAATACGAATTGGTGGCGTTCCAAGCTAATGGAAATTCGGCATTTTGAATTAGGAATTTCTCATTAACAGCGAGGGTACATAATGAAATATCGACATTTTCGGAGGGTGCAAAACTCGTAGAAGACGCTGGTGTCCTTAATTCTTCAGTACACAATACTGGCGTTTCAAGTTAATAGTAATTCCGCATTTGGAATTAGGAATTTATCATTAGCAGTGAGGGTACAAAATGAAATAGCGACATTTTCTGAGGGTGCAAAACTCGTAGAAGACGCTGGTGTTCTTAATTCTTCAGTATAAAATAGTGGCGTTCCAAGTTAATGGTAATTCGGAATTTCTCATTAACGGCGAGGGTACAAAATGAAATATCGACATTTTTGGAGGGTGCAAAACTCGTAGAAGACGCTGGTGGTGTTCCAAGTTAATGTTGATTACGCATCTTTAATTAGGAATTTCTCATTAACGGCGAGGGTACAAAATAAAATATCTAAATTTTCTGAAGGTGCAGAACTCGTAGAGGACGCTGTTGTTCTTAATTCTTTAATACAAATTAGTGGCATTCCAAGTTAATGGTAATTCGGCATTTAGAATTCAGAATTAGAAGATGGTCACACTACAGGTGATCTAATTGGCCAAACTTGAAATGACTCTTCCACGTTTATTTGAATTTTACAAAAGTTTTGTTGATAGTAAAAATTCACTAAGTTCTGAGCTACATAACATTCGAATATAATAGTGTTGTCGACGGCTCTAGCGGCTCGGCTTACGGCTAAGGCACTACCGAGCCGAACCGAGAATTGAGCCGAGCCAACAGATCTCAAAACCGAGTCGGTCCGAGCCGATGTCTCACATGAGCTGAGCCGAGCCGAACTGAACCGGTGGCTCGTCGCAACTGAGCCGGTTCGAGCTGATGACTCAATTCCGCCGAATCAAACCGAGCGCATGGCTCACGTGAGCCGAACCGACCCAAGGCGTGGCTAACCTGAGTCGAGCCGATGGGTCGCCTGAGCTGAGCCGATGGCTTATCGCAACCGAGATGGTTCCTGCCGACCCGAACAGGTTGACATCACTATAAAAATGTCACACTACAGGTGTTCGAATAGGCCGAACTTTGAAATGACCCCTTGATGTTTATCTAAATTGTAGAAAATCTTTTACTGGTGATAGAAGAAAGTACAATATTTAGACAAAATTGTAATCTTGTTAAAAGCTTTAATTTAAAGATGTTGCACTACAAATAATCCATGTGGCTAAAATTTAAAAATGTCCCTAATTCGTTCATTTAAATATTACAAAATTATTTTTGGTTCTACAACAACGTACACGCATCGGACAAAATTATGAGTTAATTAAAATTAGGATTTAAATATTGTCGCACTACAAGACATCGATTTGGACAAATCTTGAAATGACCCTTCGTCGTTTATTTGAACGGTACAAAGTTCTTTATGGTAAAAGAAATGTACTTAGTTCTCACTTGTCAGTTAGTCAAAATTCGAAAAAAAAGATATCGCACTACAGGTGATCGAACTGGCCACTATTTGTAATTGCCCTCCATTGTTAAATTGAATGGTACAAAATTTTTTCATGGTGTTACAAAAATGAACAAAAGCTAGACTATGTTTTGAATAATTAAAATTAGAATTTGAACTTTATCACTACAAGTGATGTAAGTGGAAAAATTTTGAAACGGCACTAGAGACAAAAATTGGACAAAATTCTAAGTTAGTTAAAATTCGAATTCGAAGATGTCGCACTACAGGTGATCGAAGTGACCCAAATTTTGAAATGGCCCTCCCTCGTTTATTATAATGGTACAAATTTTTTTGTTGGGTGGAAAAAATCGACAAAAATTGGACAAACTTCTGAGCTACTTAAAATTCGAATTTGAAGATGTCGCACTACCCATGATCGAAGTGCCCCAAATTTTGAAATGGCCCTCCCTCGTTTATTTTAATGGTACAAAATTTTTCTTGGGTGGACAAAAATTGACAAACATTGGACAAAATTCTGAGCTACTTAAAATTCAAATTTGAAGATGTCGCACTACAGCTAAATGGTTCCCTCGTTTATTTTAATGGTACAAATTTTTTTCTTGGGTGGACAGAAATGGACAAAAATTGGACAAAATTCTGAGCTACTTAAAACTCGAATTTGAAGATGTCGCACTACAGCTAAATGGTTCGGCCAAATTTTGAAATGGCCCACCCTCGTTTATTTTAATGGTACAAAATTTTTTCTTGGGTAGACAAAAATGGACAAAAATTGGACAAAATTCTGAGCTAGTTAAAATACGAATTAGAAGATGTCGCACTACAGGTGATCGAAATTTTGAAATGGCCCTCCCTCGTTTATTTTAATGGTACAAAATTTTTTCTTGGGTGGACAAAAATGGACAAAAATTGGACAAAATTCTGAGTTAGTTAAAATTCGAATTTGAAGATGTCGCACTACAACTAAATGGTTCGGCCAAATTTTGAAATGGCCCTCCCTCCTTTATTTTAATGGAACAAAATTTTTTCTTGGGTGGACAAAAATGGACAAAAATTGGACAAAATTCTGAGCTACTTAAAATTCGAATCTGAAGATGTCGCACTACAGCTAAATGGTTCGGCCAAATTTTGAAATGGCCCTCCCTCGTTTATTTTAATGGTACAAAATTTTTTCTTGGGTGGACAAAAATGGACAAAAATTGGACAAAATTCTGAGCTATTTAAAATTCAAATTTGAAGATGTCGCACTACAGCTAAATGGTTCGGCCAAATTTTGAAATGGCCCTCCCTCCTTTATTTTAATGGTACAAAATTTTTTCTTGGGTGGACAAAAATGGACAAAAATTGGACAAAATTCTGAGCTACTTAAAATTCGAATTTGAAGATTTCGCACTACAGGTGATCGAAGTGCCCCAAATTTTGAAATGGCCCTCCCTCGTTTATTTTAATGGTACAAAATTTTTTCTTGGGTGGACAAAAATGGACAAAAATTGGACAAAATTCTGAGCTATTTAAAATTCGAATTTGAAGATGTCGCACTACAACTAAATGGACCCTAATTTCATTGTTGTCAGAATTTTATAAAATTGAATAATATCGCGGAGAACTCTACTTTTTGTGAACATACATACATATATATATATTTTTTTTTACATGAAGCTACGAAGTATAACATAGTATTGGTTGCGTGGTAAGGGAGTCTTGAGTTCGAGGGATGTTTTGTGTGGTGGCCGGAACATGAAACGTTGGCAATGATTTATAGATTTAGAAGTATATGACGAAATGTGCATATAGTCTGGGTGTAATTAAAGAAATAGGGTGGTTATGAAATACGACGTCGTAATAAATGAATAAAATGATAGTATGAATATATTGTGAAACGAAATGAATGAGAGGACACCCATATACATATATATATATATATATATATATATATATGGATATATATAAGCCCACGTTCGGTAAAAGAATATATATATATATATTTAAGGATTATGTATAGCTAGCAACATCTCGGGTTCTGGCCCCTACACTGGAGCAATTGCGAACATGTGGGTGAGATATTGCCGGACTATGTTAGTGCTTAATAGCTTAATTTGTTATTGCAGTCGTATTCGTTCGTAATAATCTCGTTTAATAATATTTGTAGCATCATATAATCGCTGACTGGACATATTTAATAATCAATTATGGAAAGACAATCGTTGTTACACAACGGGGCTGTAATGAATTTTATTTTTTTTTATTTTTATTTTTTCTTTGGTGTCGGTCTTAGAATAGAATATCCTGCTCCGTGAGATTTTTTTTCCACGTTACCTACTCGGGCTAGCTTACAATGTTCATGGAGGCGACAGCTCTGATTGGGTTACAGAATTAAAACAATTAGTTATTGAAATTTATTTTCGCGTACCCGGATGTCGACCCCTAGTCCCTTTAAGTATTTTCATTTCTTTTCTTAGTTAATTAGACGAGGGAAATTAACGACATCCCAGACTGTGGCGTGTCTGCGCAGGATAGCTATCGGTGATGTTTTGGTAATTGAAATCACCGATCCAAAATTCAGTTTATTTAATTTTTTTATTATTTCGGCAAATCATTAGTTAGGGATATCTTAGCTAATACTTTTACTCTAGTTTCATTACTGTCCTAGAACCTTCTTAGTTCTTCTGAGGGGTCGAATATTTTTCCTTAGAGATCTCAAAATTGGGGACGCGGTTACCTGGTCCCTTCCCCCTCTCCTTTTATTCTGCTGGTCTGGGCCGGATACGGGGCTCGGATTTCAATCTTACAAGCAAACTCTTGTGGGATTGGGATCTGATGGACACAAAACTTGCATCCTTGGCAGCAGGACCTCCCTCCTAGTTTACGTATTTAAGTAAACCACCCTCTTTCGGCATATGTGAATATTTTTGGCTATGAGTTGTTATATATTTAAATTCGATCACTCTTCTGTGTAGTGAGTAGTACTTTAATCTTTCTCCTTTCGTTGGCGCCGCTTTCTCTCTCTTGTCTCTTCCTTCTTACTTCGAGATTTTTTTTAAATTTTCAACCTCCCCCCCCCCCCCGATTTTGAACTTGTCGCTTACAATTTATTTAACGTACAACTCTGATCTGAAATTACCAGCTGAGACGTTGCAAGACACAATTCATGGATAGAGTAGATAGTGATTGGGTCCTCCATCACATTTTGACCTATTGCCAAAATTAATAACGACTTTATATTTGACGACATTTCAATTACGTTCTTTCACCGTCGTCCTCTAAGTTTTTTTTTATCCATCGGTCACTTTCCTTCCGTTTTGGTTTTCGTTTATCTTGTAGTTAACCTGGGCCCAGAAATTGTATTTTGGTTTACCTATTTATCTTTAGGAATGTTCTGTGTTATGTGCCTGCCTCACAAAGTTTTTTTTACGATTCATGCACGAACTGACTATATGAAAGTTGAAATTTATAGATGCGCGGTATCAGGTAAAAAATCAATTCTTTTTTTCATATGTAATGTCGGAAGTCATTTGTTTTTCTTGTACAAGGTTTGCAACCTTTTCTGAAATTATAGTTGGGGTTATTACTTTAAATGTGTGCGCATTTATTATATATATATATATATATATATATATATATATATATATATATATATATATATATATATAGAGAGAGAGAGAGAGAGAGAGAGAGAGAGATAAATGAATACGTCGAAATGTGCATGTGCTTAGTATGTGAATGTGATGTTAAAGTAAAAGTATGATATTAAATGTATTATATGGATATATGTAAGAGCGCTCGCGTCTGTCCCCCCAAACGTGTACTGGTTGCTATAGTTTACAAGTAAGTTTCCGACGAAAATAATAATATAGATTTTTGTCAAGAATACCGCCGTGCTCAAATAATTTTCCTTTCTCTTGAATAGATGTAAATCATAACCTATGTAATCATTATTTAATGGCATGTATTAAGAAGTAACGGCAGGTCTAAATGTAACCCACATCATAATGAATATTATTCCTGAGCTACCAACTTAAAACCATTGTGGAAAGTGTACCTTTAATCCCTCTCACCTGCATATGTATCCTATGACTTAACCAGTGTTTTTCCTTAATTTAAATCATTATACTCCTTACACCTGTGGAAGATCATCTCAAATCCGAACTATATATATACATACACAAAAGTGATCCTGAATAAATGAAAGGTCTCATGACGTGTCCCAGTGATGAACAAGTAACTTAAAATTATCTGATTAATAAATTTGTAAATGGACTGACTAAGAGGAGAAGCATCCTCTGGCGGAAAGTGATTTTCAAAATCCCTAGATGGGTATAAATGTCGCAGTATGCGAGTGCAGATATACACTGCTAATAGTCACAAACTAAATATAGTTGATAAATGGTTTTTATAAACCAATAGTTATATATATATATATATATATATATATATATATATATATATATATATATATATATATATATACATATATATATATATAAACACAAACTAAGTTAAATGGAGCGAAATATTTTGAACGCTACGAGTAGTGCGCGATTTGTGATTTGAACGCTCGGAATTATTAATATCTTATTGCTCAATGTGAAGTAGAGACTCATAAGTTCTATTACACCCAAAAGTTTTTTTTCTTTTCTTTTTCTTTGTCCAATTTTTTTAAAGTAAAATAAGTGTCTTCTTTGCGTATGTCGCAAATCATAATTTCGCTTTAACATGCCTAAGATATAATATATGTAATTAAATTTTTTTTCTTTCTTTCCATTTGTCAATATTATCAAATGTATAAAGACTTACTAAAGTATAACCCTATGTATTCTATTGATATATAACCAAGAACTTGTGCTTTTAATTTTTTTTTATAATTATTTTTTTTTCTTTTCACTATGGATGTAATAAACTATTTGTACCTTTGTAGTTAGTTGGTTTCCTTTAAACATATATACACTGTCCTGAGTGAGTGAGCGAGTGAATGCATGGTAGATTTAATTTAAGTAATTTTAGTAATATCATTTGTCATATTAACGTCTATAATATATGTGTCATGTTTTAATATATGTGTTAAGGTAGATAACCTAGGTCATGAAGGACCGCTACTAACGGTTTAAATCGGCTCTAGAAGTGAGACGAAAATAGCAGGATGAGCCTAAATACGACATCTTTCTTCTAGGAAGTTGAAACCCTTATTGATGCGATACATAAATTTATATTGAGTTTATAACTTTTTTTTTTTTTTTTGGCTAATTCATATGTGTGGTCGATCCTAGAGATACTGGACGGTTATCAATCATCGTTCAGATTAACTTTACGAAGAATAATTTCAATTTTCTCCTTTCCGGGTCTAGGTCTGGGCAACCCCACGAACGTGGTGCCTGGAGCTAGGTCGGGGTGGTATGGAGGAACATGTGTTTATTCCGAAGCATTCTAAAATTGATTAGTCGTTAATAACGCTTAAAATGATTCATCTTTCAACGCCTTTCCCGACTTCTTACTATATTCTCGGAATTATCCAGTAATCTATTTCTTATTAAAATATTCTATTTGTTGTCTTTCTTTTTCCTCCCTTCTCCTACCTCCTTCTTTTACCCTTGTACTTCTTTCTTTTCTTTTCTATTTCTGAATGAAAGAAAACGGAGTCATGACTGAGAGTAGTCGCTATTGGCGCGGTCAATAAGTTGTTTCGATGAGTTTTCTTCGGAAGTCCGATATGGGATAATTAACCATGAGATGAGTATGCATTGAGGGACGAACAATAACAAGAAAGTTTATTGAATTTTACTTTATTGGAAAATAATCATGATCTCAATTAGTAGGTGATGTTTCGTAATCGCCCTCGTTACAAGTTAATTTTAGCGACTCCTCTACACTACATGCAGTCTTCTTCGTTAATTACTAGTAACAGTTTTTTTTGTTTCGTAATTATTTGTTTTTTTTATTTTTTTTCTTTCCGTTTTCTTTCAGGCTTGTTGCAGTTGACGCGAATTTGAATGGGGAGTTTCCTTGGCTTGTTCAACCAGACGGCGGTCTTGCTCGTTTGTGGTAACTCGCCGTCTCCCATTACCACGACGATGAATTGTTTCCCTGGTAACAAGATATCTATGTGCCCACCGCTGACCTTTTCTAGGCTGAGGGGGCCGCGGTGGCTCAGTGGTAGAGCGTTCACCTCTGGTGCTAGGGTTCCCGGGTTCGATCCCAGCCCCCGCCAAGTGAACTTTGTGGTGGACAAACACCGTGTGCGTGGGTTATCTCGGGGTTCTCCCGTTTCCTCCCACTTTCTTCATTCCACCGTTTCACTCATTACTCATCATCACCGTCTCCTTTAGCCTAACCGGCATAACCGTGGGAAAGATTTCATTTTTTTTCTTTTCTAGGCTGAATGCCTACATGTTTCGCGGCTTGCTTAGCGCTGTAGCCTTCGTCAAGAAGCGTTATGAAACAAATTCTTGCTTCCTGCATGACGCCTACCATTCAAATGTAAGTGAATGTCTATCTATAAAAAAATCTCATGTATTACGTGGCATTTACTAGACACGAAGTCCCTTTTATCGAATTTTGATTGGTTGGCATATCAGATATTTGGTAGTGTGAATTGAGTCCTTACTTAATAGCCCTACAGTATCACACGAAACACAGCCATTCAGCTTTACCTTTGAATGTGCATAATGTAACTTGTATTCTCCAGGCGTTTCAATAACCAAACACACTTGACTTCAGAACTAGTAACAGTATATATGCATATACCTCAGTTTCATTCAATGACATCTAGAATACTTCTTACAGCACCGATGTTATATAAGACGTAGACTTACAGACTAGCGTTTACTTTGAACAAATGCACATTCACAGATAATTGAATGAGGCAAGTATCCAGGGGGTCTAGGGGGACCGGCCCCCTTAAATTTTTGCTGTAGGCTTGCAAATGAACTCTAATATGGTTGGATCGGGCCTCCTCTAACTTCAGCCTCCGGGCCTCCCCTCCCCTTTACATTTTTGGGCCGGCTACGGGCCTGAATCGAATTCAAAGTGCCCCCATTCCTTTCACAAGGATACCCCTTAGCCGCAAGTGAAGGCAACAATCATTTAAATTATATATACTTGAACCACTTTAAATCACATATAGATCCTATTTGATTCATTTTTAATTGACTTCGTAACAATAAATTCTATTTAATGTAGGTATACAATTTACCGGTAAAATAAGTACAACTGAAATAGGAAATAGCGGTGGCCAATTCCAGAATTTTTACTTCTAGGAATCCGGAAAGTAAAATCAGAAACATTCTAGATTTCGGAAAATTCCGATTTTGGAAAAAAATCGGAATTCGAAAAAATTCCCAATTTCAGTAAAATTCCGATGTCGGAAAAACTTCATAATTTTTCCGAAGTCCGGAATATTTCTAAATTCCGGAATTGTTCCGACATCGAATTTTTTCCGAAATCCGGAAAGTAAACTTACCGATTCTGGAAAATAAATTTTCTGGATTCCGGATCGCGAAAACTTTTGGCCATCGCTAGGAAAGAGTAGGCTGTAATCTATATATCAAGGGTGCAATTCGCGCTTGTGTTTTAACCTGCATCTGATTGCTTTAGAGAAAAACGTAAAATTTCTACATTTATTTCTTTAATAGCAAAGATGTCCGTTTATTGTACGGGAAGAGTAGTTTTATTTGAAAAATATTTTGAAGGTTGGTTTGGACCTTCTTCCTCCCCTCAGAATGCATATTTGAATTGAAGTGAACTGATGAAAACTAAGCTCGACTCAAGTGGAAAAGTTCGTGTCAGATCCAGAAGAAATGTAACATTTTATGATTATGACATTTAGGCTAAAGAAGACAATGCCAAATTGATCTCGAACTTAAAAATAATTTTTGCAACGATAAATGAAAAAAATGGAAGTACGCTGTGACTTAGTGTTCGGTGCGGAAGACGTGGGTTCGATTTCCAGTGTGAGTTTATCTGGTTTGGGATGACAGGTTAGGCTGTAGGCCCATGTCTCATAGTCTCGGTGCTGCAAGTTACGTTAAACTTCTAACCATCCAACCCATCAGTCTTAGAGCTCATAGGACTGTGAGAAAGTGATTGATGTGTGATCCGTGATGGGTTGCAATTAATCAAAAAAGCCACAATGAGAATCACAATGGTGGATATAAAAGTTGATCTCTCGCTGAAGCATCGTGACTTATAATTAAATTTCAGATTTCTAGCTTCCAAAAATTGTGCCTATAGGTCCTTAATATAATCTTGACAAAGTCGTTAAATATATTTAAAACTCATGAAATAGAATCAACAATTAATTTAAAATTATTGACTGAGTATAACTGTACACCCAGGGTTTAAAAAGAAATATGTAAAAATAGACACATAGTTGCATTCGTCTGGATTTTCAAAGCACGTTTTCACTGTTCACATCAGTTTAAAAATAATCAACCAACTAATTACAATTTCCATTCTCCACACAAGAAGAATAAGCTTATGAAAATGTTATGTGGGAAATATTTACGCCCCTTTCCTCCCTCCCCAAAATCAGTGAATGATAAAAACTATCCCAGTCAATCCACGTGTTAACTGCGTATGTTCAAAATTCATTGTAAACAGTTAAATTACTTCCTTGCTTTGACCATTTAATTAGGATCTTGTAGCAATTACACCCGTTCCCCACCCCGTACATTCTACACGACAAATTTTACTGGCTCGCTTGGTTGAATTTTGACAATTCCTTAAAATCAAATAACTTATCTTTTCTGTTATTCTCAAGCGCTTTTACTCTTACAGGCCTTGCAGTTATCTTTCAGTGGAATGTTTTGACACACATAGACGCACACATCAAACAAGAAAGGCAAATATAAATTTAGTGAGAAGAGAGAGCAGAATCGTGTTGTTATTTTCCATTTAAAAATGAAATGAACATTAATGAAAAATTAGTTTCACGTTCCACGATTAAGTAAGTCCTTTAGGCTAAAGGAGACGGATCATCAACCTAAATAAATGCTAGTTAAAATAAAGTTTTAATGATCTAACGAAAATCGAATCCGAGACTACACGAACCACAGGCGCACACGCTAGGCCGCACAGGATCGCGATCGATACAGCAAAACAAAAAAAAAAAAAAAAAAGCATTATTTTTGTAAAATGTTTATTATTTTCATGAAGCAGAGAGAATTTTCTACTTGGCTTTAGAACTATCCCTACTAATTTTTAATCGACATCTAATAGTTTACGTTCATTATTTCTGTCTATTTCCTACATATTACTTGCAGAAACTATGCGGAGTAAATGTTTTATTTAATTTCTGTTTTATGAAAGTTTAGTCATATGTTAATTAAAATTCCACTATTTGTAAGTTTCTCATTTCGGTTATGAAAATGATTATAAATGAAGCTTCCGCTTTGTATAAAATTCTTGACAATTTCAATGTTTCTAAAGTCATAATTCTAAATTATTTGGAAATATTCAAATAAACTAGAATGAAGAGCATAATACTAAGGAGCATTATTAGAACAAAACATTGTTCCCTAAGGAATTCACAGAATCAAGCTTTTCTAAAAAAAAAAAAAAAGTTACTATAGGGTATGGGATTCGAAGTGATGATCGTGGAAAAACAAAGTATGTAAAGAGCAAGCTTTAACCGACTACTCTACAAAGGCACGGTAAGGACAGCACCTTGGCAGATGTATATAACGAAACCACTAACACAAAATGCCTAATCGCTTCGCACATTTTGTAGCTTATTTCTATTTAGTCCTTTGTTTAAATGTAAAATGCTTAATAGCGATTATTGTTAGAGCTGTGCCACCTGTATAATAGCTAACCTTATGACAGATTTACGTTGTATTTCTAACAAAGCATAAAATTCCCACCCTCTTTGTAAATTTCGCTGCGCGTTTGCCACGTTTACGAAAATGGAACTTAGAATTTTTCGATGAAAGTTTCGGAGATTTCTTTTTTTAATTATAACTTGCTTATTTCTTAATTTTTTATTGAAATATTTTTTGGAAATATGTGTCTTGTTTTTCTGCTTATTTCCAAGAACAAATGTGACATTTTCTATCACAAGAAAAAAGAGTTATTTCTATTTATGTAATTTCTAAAAACATGCGACAACAATTTTAGACATAAGTGTACATGCAATTATCATACCCTTATAATAAAGATGTTTATCAGTGTGCTAGTGTTAACTGTTAACCAAAGAGAAAAGCAGTTATAGGAACTACCTTTACTAGGCATATCTCATATGATTGTCCTGCATATGCGAATATTTTTCGTATCAGTTGACCCCAGCGATTAAATCAAATATTATTTATCTGTAAAATAATAATATTCTTGGTACACAACCTTCATTACTTTGATCCCTTGTTTCGGTAGAAAAGAGTTCTTTTCTTCTCCCACTGATCACTCTCAGCTACAATTAACACTCATTCATATTCCTTGTTCATTTATTTGATTATGCATAATTTGTTTATGACTGAAATCATCAAAGATCAGTTTACGGTTTTAGCACGATGTTATTTCATCTAATTTTAAATACATATAATGTGAATGCTATTTCATTTTAGTTATCGTTAGAGCTAGGAATTTTAGGTGCAAAAGTTTGAGTTAAAGTGCAAAATTTTGGTTAAGAAAGATGCAAAATTTTGAAAAGACGGAGCAAATTTTAAAATTAAATATATTACAATACTACCAAAATTTAGGATACCATATATAAGGACTAAAAATTCACTTATGTATTAAAACGTCTGTCTAAACCAAGTCCCAAAACACAATGTTATTAAAGTCACGAGTCCAGAAAACTGTCAAAGCAGATAATATTGATCATTTCAATGAAATTCTCAAGTCCTGAAATCTGTTAAAACAGATATCATTTAAAATGTCATGTTTATTTTATTTCACTTTTTGTATGAGGCTGCCTCTCTGAACACTAGGGCTACTGGCTACTAATATCATTAAAATTTTAATATTTATTTTATTTCACTTTTTGTGTGTGAGGCTGCCTCTCTGATCATTAAGGCTCCTGGCTACCATGGTTAGGGTACACACCTTCCGTGCGACAGACCCAACTTCAATTCTTAGTGGAAGCTCATGTGAAAAGTGTTTTCTTTAGTAATTTGTTAGCAAGAAAAGCTAATGAGCTCTTTATTAGCAAAAATAAATAATTAAATAAAGTTCAGTACCTAAAATTCTTAGCTTTCGTTATAATCTATGAGATTTGCATATGTCAATATGAATTCCTGTAGATTTCGAAGTTGCTAGAAAAGTCGGCTTAATGAAGACTCATTTTAACGTTTAGTCTGAAATGATAATAATAACAATAAATTGTGATGTTGCATTTCCTAAGACTTCGATTTTTCAATTGCAGCACTTCTAACGAGATGATGCGTAAGGAATGGAAAGACACCTTTTCTTGTACCCAAAAACTGTTACTTAAATTGAAAATGAAGTAGCTATTTGTGTGTGTTAACGCAATATTGGCTCTGTATAGTTCGATAGCAAGAGGAATTATGACTAAATATTTCTCAAGCTAGGACAATCAATACAATATTTGTATTTATAACTTTAATATTTGTATTAATAACTTTAATATTAATTTATACAAAATAAATAAGTTATTACAAAATAAATACAAAACTCATTTAAAAAGTAGTTAACAAGGAACCAAGAAAACATGATAAGTTAACAATTACCGTTGAGTTCATTTTTCTAGTCGGTGTCTTAACCTAGATTTTTGGGTAATTCATATTTTGGCCACACTGATTATTCTTCCGATTCGTATTTTTGTGTATAGAATAACATTATCTATTATTGTGGTAAGTTACATTTCAATATCTCTTTCCACTTACGAAAAACGGGCAAAATAAAAAATTTTAGCTGTTGAAAAATATTTAGTAGTCTGTCCCCTTAATATAGATAATAATAATAATAATAATAATAATAATAATAATAATAATAATAATAATAATAATAATAATAATAATAATAATAATATTTGGTCTAGGAATTAATTCGTGCGGTTCGACAAGAGATGGCGCAACGAACAGAGCGTCCCACAGTTCCGTGTATCCACACATGTGTTGCAAACCCCTGTCATCGCGTATCGTTCGTAGTATAGGGCAGTGGCAAGGTATATAAAATAACAGGTAGCCCCAGTTCGCGATTAGCGTTCTGATTGGCTCCCTGTCCGTGACGTCATGTGGAGGTATCTGTGAAAATTGTTTTCGCTTGCCTGCTTGTTACACTTCGCGCTTTATTCGTAAAACTGGATTCAAAACATAATTATGATATTTTTTGTCTTTCCAAATACAAATAATGAGTTATTTCTACTCACAGATGAGACAATATAATGTAATAAATATATAAATATCGTCAATAATGGTTAATTATCTATACAAATGACTATAATGTTCACTCGCTAATTCATTCTAGAGCTTTGGATCGATTTTTATAATATTTAGTACCGTACATGAGTTGACCTGGCCATTATAGGGCGAATCCTAAGGGGTAGAAGGGGTTCAAAATTTGTACCTAAAATACAGTATCTCACGAAAATATCAAGTTAGAAAGATGAAACTCGGTATATAAACTCCTCATTAAGCTTAAAGAAAAACATGTCTCATTGTTTTTGAAAATTTCCGTTTTAAGGGCATTGTAATAATGTTTGATTGCCAACTCTCCTCGACCAACTTTAACTATTTTTGGTACTTTAATGCAGCCAGGACTAACTAACTTAGCCGAAATTGGTAGCCAGTCCATGATTTTCAGGGTCACTGAAATAAATAGTGACCATCGCGATGCCGTTTTAAAACCAAATTCATCTTCTTTGGGCGTGGAGAAGGGGTGGTATTAGGGATTTTTGTCATTTCACTTTTATTGAAACGTAAATTCTAAGGGTGGGAGGAGTACAAATACTTTCCATAAACCAATCCTCTCAATAAGAGCATTTCAGGTAGTAAAATACATAAGCAAACATTATTCAAAATTTCAGTGATTCCGGGTATGTAATAACAAATTAGGTTAGGTTGTGTTAGAATAGGTTAGGTTATGTTAGAAATCTAATCTACCCTAACCTAATATAACCGAATCTAACCTAACCTAATTTGATTAGATTATGTTAAGTTAGGTCAGGTTTGAAATCTAACCTAACCCGTTGTATTTAGTGTGTATTAACCAAATTGTCAGAAATCGTGACAGCAAAATATTTCCTTTACATTACTAATATTTGTTTATTACTCAATATAACACATTTTACAGTATGTATTACAGATTATAAGTTAAACAGATATCTATAGAGTGGTATACATACATAAAAGAACCACCTTCACAGGGGAAAATTTGCAGTTATTTATCCTACACTTTGCCCTTCGATTTATCGGAATTTAGTTTTTGTGGCTTAGCCCCCTCTCTCGGCCAGCCCTTCAATTATAAGAATATGGTAAGAGTGCACTTTGATCAGAACAAATGATTTTGTCACACGATGTGGCATTCGAGAAGGAATAAAATCATTGTGATTTGTACGTAACAGGTACGGTTCGGTTAAACAAGATTAGATTAGGTTAGATTAGATAAAGTTAGGTAAGGTTCGGTTCGTAATAGGTTCCTATGAATGTTCTGCTCAAATGCACTTTGAACTCTTTGCAAGATAATATTTCAGATACTTAACAAAACTTATGAATATCATTTAAACTAAAGAATATATGAGGGTATACATTTATATTCTCGTTGATACCCGCTTCCATTTCACTTTACGTACATAAACTCCTTAAGCTTCAGGCCCTCAGAAACAAATGTAATAAAAGTAAAATTAATATTGTTGTTACATACCTGTTTTTCAACTTGACTAGTGTCTAGTTTATTTTTTCCCCATGCCAGTTGGGTATCAATAATGAAGAAACAGCGTCAAATCTTAAACATTACTTTTGCAGGAAACTTAGAAGCTCGTTTTTTCAAACTCTTTGATAATCCTCTGGTGAAACGTGTGCATAACATATTCGTGCGTTATCCACATTAAAAGTGTTCTTTCGCTTACAGCAGGAAATCAATCTTCTTCGAATTTCATCATTTTTAGGGAATCGATGGAACATTATTTCGTTTGTATTGCCTCCTATGTTATTAGAATGAGCTACTGCACAAGTAAGATAACTTTTACCCATCTTAAAACAGTAGTGTTATTGTTTATGCAGAATTTCCCTTATTTTGAAAAATACCGCGATACCTCCACGTGACGTCACCGACCGCAAAGTATCATGGGAAAAATTAGAGCAGAAAAGCTATCCCGAGAGTCCCCTGGGGCAGTGGATTAAAGCGTCAACAACACCAGTTTGTAGTTAAGTGAACATGGCGCAATTTGTGCCTGATAAAGTGTTTTTGCGGGGTGTCCTGCTGCATTACTTTAACATGCAGAAAAGTGCGAATGAAAGTCATCGTATTTTGGTGGAAATGTATGGTAACCATGCTCTAGCTGAGCGAACGTGTCAGAAGTTGTTTGCATGATTTAGAAGTGGTGATTTCGGCTTGGCAGACCAAGAGCGAGCTGGACAGCCAAAAAAATTTCAAGACGAAGAATTGACAGCATTGCTCGAGCAGGATTCGTGTCAAACGCAGGAACAACTTGCAGCAGCATTAGGCGTTGATCAAACAACAGTCTCCAAACGCTTGAAAGCCATGGGAATGATTCAAAAGATGTCACATTGGGTTCCACATGAATTGAAAGACAGAGACGTTGAAAGACGAAAAACCATTTGCGAATTGCTGCTTCAACGACAGAGCAGAAAGGGGTTTCTGCATCGAATTATTACGGGTGATGAGAAGTGGATCCATTACGAGAACCCTAAACGAAAAAAAGCCTGGGTGAAACCAGGTGAACCAGGTCCATCACAACCAAAACGAGATATTCACTGTGCAAAGGTTATGCTGTGCATATGGTGGGATATGAAAGGTGTGGTGTACTATGAGCTGCTGCAACCGGGTGAAACTATGAATGGAGAACGTTATCGACGATAATTAATGCGTTTGAAGCAAGCTCTGGCCAGAACACGACCAGAATGGGAGAACAGACATGATAAACTTATTGTTCAACATGATAACGCTCGCCCAAATGTCGCAAAACCGGTCAAAACCTATTTAGAAAATGTCGGATGGGAAGTTTTACCCCACCCGCCGTATTCACCAGACGTTGCTCCTTCGGACTACTACTTGCTCGATTGCATGAACAACAATTTGATTGGACAGCGGTTTACTTCTTCAGAAGATATCGAAATATGGGTCTCTGACTCGATCGCTTCCAAGGATGAGGACTTCTTTCGCCCCGGAATCCGTACATTGCCTGACAGATGGGCGAAAGTGGTGGCTAGCGATGGACAATATTTTTCTTAAGGTATTTATGTATTTTGTGTTTGTACTACAGCTTCAATGTGTGCGTACCAACCGCACGAATTAATTCCTAGACCAAATAATAATAATAATAATAATAATAATAATAATAATAATAATAATAATAATAATAATAATAATAATAATAATAATAATAATAATAATAATAATAGCTGTGTAATTTTTGAACTGTAATTATAAAGCTTTAACAATAAAAGATGAAATAAAATGAGTTTAATGTTCCACGAATATGCGCTGTTGGGCAAACGAGACGATGATGATGAGAATGAATGAAATATGGAATGGAGAGCATGCGAGGATACGGAAGAATCCTGAGACAACTTCTGTATGCGATGTTTATCTATCACAAAGTCCTACTTGCGTGAGCTGGGATTGAACTAATGAGTCCACGCACCAGAGTTCAAGGGTCTACCAATGAATCACTGCGACAAAATTTTTGCTATAAAGTGTGCCTGCTACATGATGTTTAGACATATTATGTGTATTTTCGTTTAGAAGATAAAATTTTTTTTAAGGAAAACAATATTAATAGACTTCAACAAAAAAATTAAAATGTAGAAAATAATAATAATAATAATAATAATAATAATAATAATAATAATAATAATAATAATAATAATAATAATAATAATAAAACGCTAAGATACATAATTCATTACTGTTAGTTACAAAACAATTTTAAAGTCTGTGCCAAGTCGAACAAATTCATGAATCATAGAATTACAATCCAAAATAATTTTAAGTTTGTCATTAATTTCTTTGACCTGGTACAGACTTCAACATTTATTATAGATAGCAGTATTATTTTCTGCTTTGAGCTCTTTAAGATTATTATTATTTTCTGCTTTTAAGCTGTTTATTATTATTATTTTCTGATAATTAGCGTTTTTTTAATTTTTGTTATACCTTTTTAGCGTTTTTGTTGAAGTCGGTTAATATAGCTTATTTATTTTAAAAATAACATTTTCTGGCAGCGCCGTAACTTAGATTTTTTCTGGGGACAAGCAGTAATATTTGGGCCCCCTAGAAAAAGTTGTTTTGGGACCTCGCGCAAAATTTGAAAATAGAGCCATTCTTTCCATCTTTCTCTTATTCTTTGTGGGCCCCCAGAAATTGTAGGCTCTCTGGCACGCCTCTGGGCCCTTTCCATCCATGACAAATTAATTAAGTGGACGATATTGACAAAGTTCAAATCCATACGAATAAATATTATATTTAGGGCCTCTAATAATAGACATTTTTTACTGAAATGGGCTACGACTCATTTTTGTTTATTTATCTTTTGTGTGCTGCTTTGTTTATGTAATGTAGTGAACCTGTTTGATACTTCATTTATAGTTTCATGGTCGTATCGTATATGGAGTAAGAAAATTTTGTCTTAGCATGGGTCCCCTAGAACAGCGGGGATCTTCCCTGTGGGGCAGTTACCTCCTGCCCCCCACAAGTTACGGTCTTGTTTTCTGTTTTTTAGTGCGTTTTCAAGTCGATTATTTTTCTTTTAAGTTTATTTAGTTATTATTTATTTTCTTTACTTTTATTTTTCCCGTTACCTCATAAGTTTAGTTGAATACCTAAATTAAAGATAAGACAATAAATTCCTATAAAGTGGATCAGCCTACGAAACACATGTGACCAAATGTATTAACCAGTCAACGAATTACGGAATTATACATGAATATAAACACGATATTAATACTATCATCTGTTGAAGAGTGCCATAATCTAAGTCCAAAGATTAATCAGATCTTGATAAAATTAGCTGGAACTTGCAAAAAAAAAGTATAATCATTGAAACTACGAGGATCGTTCCGAAATTAATGCCTCCTATTTTTTTTGTGTGTGTTGACTTTGTATGTCCGTGCCAGATGTCGGTGTAGTGCTAATACTTGAACCGTCCTCTTATTTGCAGCTGCTCCCATTGTTCTGCTGTAGTTGGCGCCAGCGTAGTGTTTTAAAATAGAGCCTCGTATGGACGCGCGTATAAAACAACAATGTGTGATGGAATTTCTCACTTCTGAAGGAATCGCGCCGATTGAAATCCATCGACGCATGGTAAATTTTTATGGAGACGATACAATAGACGTGAGCAATGTGAAGCGATGAGTACGGCTTTTTCATGGTGGTGAAGAGAGTGTTCATGACAAGCCACGGCCCGGTCCATTGGCGTAACTAGGATATTTTTCTAGAGGGGTCCATGGCCCCTTAGTTCTGAAATTGGAAGAATATTTTTGAAGACCTTGTTATAATTTTTCTTATATTTCCATCTGAGTCCCTCTTACCCCTCACGTATTATCATCTCTTCAAGTTATTTGGTTGTCATAACATGACACTGTCATGTAACAGTTCAGTGAAACTCTATTACATCAGAAATTTGCTTAAAACTGTATGTTTCCTATATTCTGTTGCGACTAAATAACTACCTAAAATCTACTCTAATTATGAAAACATAATTTTCTATTACTGTTTTACTCGTGCAATTCTGAGCGAAGGTACATTATTTCTAAACGTAAACTATAATCTTCTCAGTTTACTATTGCATCTAATAGAAACACAAGTAAATATACAAGCAATGACATAATTTAAAATTACAACTTATTAAAAATCAGTCACGGGCTAATATTCATTTCTGTATTTAAAGTGTACCATCTTTTCAAGTTTTACACTAAATCGTTGTCGTTTACTAGTGTTGCAGCTTAATTACACAAACCTCTGCGAACAAAGAAATACAATCATTTTTTATACACGAAACATTTTTAACTAAAAAAAAATAAGTAATGGTAAGTAAAACTACCGAATGAGAAAAATATAGTTGGCAGGCTTCTCGTACTACTTAAACATTAAAAAAAATACAAGTAGAAGATAAGCAGGTCAACAATACACGAGGAGAAGATTTGTAGACGGATTTGAGGGTCTCCTTTCCTATAAAAGAAGTTTTCCATTATCTTTTCAATAAAATATTAAATTACATACCTTACAATTTAACATGTTCGGGATAACCTGTGATAAGTCGTCCTGATGGACAAGCAGAAGTGATTGTAAAATTTGAAACAACAAACATTTAATGAAAAAAGATTTAGCTAGCAGAATTGATTGATAATAATGTTCGAAATATTTTATCAGAGAGAGAAAGAAAGCTAATAAAATGGTACAAAAAGACTTTCATTTTAAATCATTAAATCAGATTTTATAAGCAATATATTCAACATTTTGCAGCATATATAAGTAAACTCTTGTAATATTCCTGAATTACATATGAGCTTCTTAACGTACTGTTATAGTTACATCTTTAGTACCAACCGTCGGGAAACATGATTACAGCAAGGGGACACCCACAGAAGGGTCAGCCGACCCGGATCCTCATTTTTTTTAAATGATTGTGTTTTGTCTGTAGGCTACCATGCGCACTCATGGAAAGTGCATCCGATCTGGGCTGCATGCAATCTTAGTAACGTAACAGACATTTGTACTCTTTCTTAATAGAACTATACTTGCTTTAACAGAGAAATTATTATAGTGGCTTAAGGATTTGATCTTACACTATATCTGTATTCTTTCTTATAAAAGCAATCTAGTTCTGTAATTTTTTTCTTTTGAATATAGGTAAAGTAGGGGAAGTCGTGCAGAAATATAATGCACCAAGGGACATGGCACCTATAGCCCTCCTGAATGTCGTACCAATTCCGCCTTTCTATCACTGAATTCAGTTTTCTACACTTCATTTGGGCAACATAAAGTAATTGCATATAGAGAGGAACCAGTGAACTGGAAGGCAATATGTGTTTTTTGTATATATTTTTTTTGTCTGACTTTTGGAGTTTTTTTTCTGCGCATAAGTGGAAATAACAAGCAAATGCTCCAGCATATTTAAGACACCTATGTGTTGCTTTTACATTCTGACGACTTTAATTTATTTTGCAGTTTTTTCGTTAAATTTACTTTAATTTATAAATACGGAAATCCAAGTACCAAGGAACAATTCTTTGCATATGATGATAGCTATTTGATGTAACCCTAATAAGCTTATGAATTTGTATTTTTTATGAATTTGTACAAGCGTGAAAGAAAACATTGTAGCATGCCTTTCCCTGTGTACAAGAGACCGTGCTGCTGACGATCCTTAATACTTCTGCCAGCGCACCAAAGGATTTCGTGTTTAATCCTGTCAAGGCTTATTGTTTGTTTACTTTGGACCAATCATAAAGTCAGGGTATATCTCAAAATTCGGTTGATGACGTCTGGGAATTTCACTCTGCAGGGAATACTCTACACACCCATTGAGGAATCACCTTATAGGGTGTTAATGAACTATACTGACAAACTGTAAGAGGTGATTCCTTATATCAAAATGGGAGAAAAAGTTCATATCGACCTGCGGGGAAAAAAGCATAGTTTCAGAGCTAGGTCTGTCCAAAATCGCGAAGAAGCCAAATTTCAAGAGACCCTAGTTCGAATTCGAGAAACTATGGATGGTGGTCCTTATCAGCTTAAAGGATGTCACGCATGCGCAATCCGAAAATGCATATTTCATTAATGTTTAATGGGTATACAGAATATTCCCTCCAGGGTGAAATTCCCAGGAATTCTATCAACCGAATTTTGAGATATGCTCTGACTTTATGATTGGTCCAAAGTAGGCAAATAATAAGCCTTGACAGTAGTGTTGTAAATAAAAAAAAAAACGTTCGTATTTTTTTTCAGAAATGTCCTTTTTTAAAAGAAGTCTGTTTTTTTTCTAAATTTCGTTTTTTTTCAAATAGTCATTTGTAATGTATCTTAAGTCTATTTAAGCATTAAGTATTTTTATGTAGATGTAATTACCGTAAAATGCAACATAAATTAAACGCTAGATACTGATATGGAACTAATATTTTACAAAATATATGAGTAGCATACCTATTAACAGTAGTACTTTATTTAAAATAACTATTTCTTGTTGGAAACAGACTTGATGATGATGGTAGTTAAATTTACTAAGCTGACCTATTTAAATACTACATTTCTAAATTATGTTTTGGTCGCATTAGTTTAAGGTCACATGAACAGTGCTAAAGCAAGTGGTCAAATACATCCCAACACAAATTGCTTGATTGTTGTCAAATACTGTACAAGAACTCAATTCTCGAACAATTGTTCCATTTAGTTAGTTATCAATGATCTGATATGAAAGCTACTCTTGTCTTTGTCACAAATAAGATCGTTACCGGTATCATTGAAGGTGAAAACAACTTTTTTAAAAAAGAAAAAATAACAGATGTAGAAAGAAAATCAAGAAATAAAGATAAAAGAGCTAGTTGTACTATAATTGCAAGCTCGATATTGAATTCTATAAAAAGGATTACCATCTTTCCTCTGCAAATGTATTTACTTTATCTTTCACTAACATAATATATTAATATTTAAAGAAAAACAGACATAACTAGATTGTATTTGTAGTATTTAAGCCTTTCTGAGTGCTAGTGCACTTTCCCTCACCTTCGTTGTTCATGCCGGAGTAACATACTTAAAATCATGACTTTTAAGATTTGTTCTTTCTAGAGAAAGGGGGAGGCGGCAAATTATGCCATTGCAAGGGGCGACAAATTGCCTAGAGCAAATCCTATTTTATGTACACTCATGTCCAAAATGATTGTCACATATCTATAACTGTCTTCTTGTAAGAATATAATTTGATAATGATTTTGTAGGGTACTTTTTAATACTGAAACTATGTGTTTAATCGGGAAATGTATATTTGTGGTAAATTTCATAGGAAAATAATTATAAATACGAAAATTAGAATGACTAAAATAAAATGTTGCTAAATGGACAAGAAAGTTTTATTTTCGTTTTCTTGATCTTATTTACTGCTCTTTTGACATGAAATTTGCCACATACATGTGTTTGCCGATTATATACATACTAACATTATAAGAAATACCGGGCGAATTCGTTATCAAATTATATTCCTACAACAAAATATTTATAGACATGCGACAATTATTTTGGACTTGAGTTTACATACATGAATATAGGATGACATAATTTGAAGTAATGCAGGGTGTTTCAAAATGAATATTAGGGTTTTGGAACTTTGTAGTATCAATTACAATTATAAATATTACCAAAGGAATGAGCAACTCAATCAGCTTTGTACGCACGCATGCACATGCATTGTTTTCTCTGTCTGCCGTTAGAAAGAGCTAGTAGCAAAAGTGGAGACTAGAGAGCAGAGAGCTTTATGTGTTTTAATTTTGCAAAGAATGGATCTATAGTTACAGTGCAACCAGTGGCGGATCCAGGACATGACCAAGGAAGGGGCTAAACCATAGTTTGCAGCTTTATCCAGTATAAAGCAGGATTGAAGCCCATTTCATCCAGTGTATACCTGAGTGTCAAGGGAGTTGGATCCGCGCCTGAGTGCAACCGTCTGTGTGAAGAATATTAAGGAGACGCTTAGAACTACGTCCTTATCTTCTGCAGTTGCTATAGGTCTAAAGCCTATAGACTACGGTTTACGTACCAATTTCGGAAATGAAATATTGCCGCATGACAATGAAGATTTTCTGGACCGTGTCGTCTTCAGAGATAAATCGACATTTCACCGAAGTGCTAATGTGAACACTCATAATGTTCGCATCTGACAGTCAACAAATCCTCAGGAGATGGCACAGTTGAAACGAGACTCCCCTAAATTGAATGTGTTTTGTGCCATATGGTGGAAAGTTTATGGGGCTTTCTCGACTATCGACTAGATGTGTGCCGTGTGACGAATGAAGCTCACGTTGAACACTTGTAGCAAAAACTGTTTGAGGTGCTCTTTTACTTGATGTATTGCTTATAATTGTACGTAAAATGTAATAAGCACTACGAAGACTTAATCCCAAAATTCATTTTGAAACACCCTGCATTTGTCACCAACAGTATTGGAACTAAGATGTAAAAAGGAGAGAAAGTTTTCTTTATAAAGTTGTTTACAGCAACGATATTATTATTAGTCGAGACTATAACTACAACAACAACACGAGTTACTAGTCAAAAATCTGTAATCAAATGTTCCATAACCCTTTCGGACCCAGGTGGCCAAAGTGACACACACGGGTGTGTCACTTTTTAAATCCGCTCCTGTGTGGACACTAATTAAGATATCGGGATATTTTTTTGCCAAATATGGTTGGACCATAGTTTATCATATTAGTTTCTTTTTCTTCTGGGTGTCGAATTTTCTTCTCAAATTTCACCCGTCAAAAATTCGAGAATTTTCGAATTTTCTTTTTTTTCCTGTAGCTAACTCCGTTGTAGAGAAACCTCCTTAAGACTTGTCAGGTAGATACCTCGAACGGATACCTAATTGTTGACATCAATTGGACGGGCTTGTGATCAATGTTGCCAGCTAGGGAAATTAAAATTTCCCTAAATTTTTACAAAAAATCGAAATTTTCGAAATTCTTGTTTATAAATCCATACCTATATGTCCGAGTGCAAGTCAACTTACGTCAGTTAAACATTTGTCCTTACTGAACAAACACGAAAAAATCGATTTTGGTTCTAACCCCTGATTTTTGTAGCTTTTCCCTACTTTTCTGTTTACCGTAATATATTTATGGTAATTAAAAACTTTGTTCGTTAAATTTCGCCATGATACTTGCAGGATATATTAGTGGTGTACCATTGTTTATTCTAAGATAGTTTGGGTCTGATAGCAGTATTGCTAGCTACAGAAAATTTTAATTCAGATTTTAGGGGAAATTTTTGGGAAGATTGTCTGTTTTGTCTCTATTATTTCCCTCTTGTTGGATACATCGAAACAAACGTACCAGTAAATAAAATCCCCATCTTTACCCTACACAACGCACTATAGAAAGTTTCAATGGGATAATTAGGGGAAGTACAGTTAAAGTTTACAGTAGACCTTGTTCTCTAAGTGGAAAGATAACTGATTTTTTTTTTAGGTAGAATGAGATATTTTTCATCACATGCTTACTTTATTAGGTATCGTCACGATACTTGTAGGATATTAGAGGTATACCAAATCTTATTTTAAGATAGTTTGTGTGTGTGTCTCCTAGTAGCGTTGCCAGCTACAGAAAATTTTAATTCCCGATTTTAAGGGGAAATTTTAGATAAATTCCCTTTTGTCTCTATTATTTCCCTCTTGTTGGCTACATTCAAACAAAAGTACCACTGTCTGAAAACCTCGTCCTTAGCCTACATATCCCACCATAAGAAGTTTCAGTAGAACAATTAGGGAAGTACATTTGAGGTTTATAATAAACCATGTTCTGGAAATAGTAAGAAAACGGTGAATTTCTGAGGTAGATTCAGATATATTTTTTAAATTTCATGCTTACTTTGTTAGATATCGCTATAATATTTGTAAGATATATTCTTGGGGTAACAAGGTTTATTTTCAGATAGTTTGCGTCTGTCTGATGGCAGTGTTTTTCCAGCCAAAGCAATTAATTTCCGATTTTAGGTGAAATATTCGGAAAATTTCCATTTTCCCCTCTATTATTTCCCTCCTGCTGGTTATACTGAAACAAAGGTACGACTACCTGGAAGTCTCCTCTTTGGCCTACAGAACACACCATAAAAAGTTTCAATAGCACAATTAGAGAAGCTGTAGCCCCGGCATATCTGTTGGTTTTTGCTTCTGAGGTGTACAAAGTGTCAAAATTTCATGTATATGATGACAGAGAATTTTTTCTTTCTCACTTTCTATGGCAGCCAGCGACTTCAGATTTTTACTGTACCTGGTCAACACACCAAATATTTTTTGGAGTTATTTGGACCCATATGGCAACAGTGATACTAGATACAAAAAAAATCTTGAAATTCTATTAAGGATTTTTTTGTTAATTTTCACCTCTATATTTCCCTCAATTAATTTCCCACCCGTTGGCAACACTGCAATGTAACTTACACCAAAGATAGTAGCCGCATTTACTTTTCTTAAAAACAAGGCCTTAACCATATCAATCGGGTAAATGCTTTTGAACAATAAGTCACTAACTGAAAATGTAGGAAAACGCCAAAAATGACCTGGGTCCGAAAGGGATAATCGCACACTTTTGCTCGTATAAGTACAAAGAAACAAACGATTTGTAAGTTACGAGAGCTTCGAATCAAGTTCTGTTGATTATTCCAATAATCTGCAACATACGAGGGCCATCCGCAAAGTGGTACCCGTTTGAGCCGAATGAAGCGCTGACGACTCGGGGAATCGCTGGGCAAGGTCAGACCGCGTCAGTGGCTTGTCTGCCTGCTCTGTGCGAGGTTGCGTGACGCTAGCACTGCCTGTGTTGTGTCTGTGCTCGTTTATAATGATTAAACGAATTGAGAACCTTGCCAGTTGTGAGGTAAGGGCCGTGATTAAATTTCTTAATGCACGAAACGTTCGACCTTGTGAAATTCATCGCCAATTAAAGGAGGTGTATGGAGACAATGTGATGGACGAGTCGTACGTGTTCGGCGCTGGTGTCGCAACTTCAACCTGGGGAGGGGGAGTACACACGACGAGGAGCGTTCAGGGAGACGATCTGTCATTACAGACGAACTGCTGAGGTCAGTAGACGAGTGTGTGAGGAATGATCGGCGCGTCACAATTGATGAACTCTGTGAACATTTTCCTAATGTGTCTCGAACAATTGTTCATGAAATGTTCAAAGACCATCTGCATTATTCAAAAATCTGTGCAAGGTGGGCCCCTCGCATGCTCACAGATGAGCACAAAACCAAGCGTATGGCTGCAGCACTGACGTTTCAGGGACGTTATTCCGATGAAGGAGACTCTTTCCTGAATCTCATCATTACAAGGGACAAAACATGGATTCGTTATGCATCACCTGAGAGTAAACGACAGTCCATGGAGTGGCATCACGCTCATTCAGCAACCAAACCCCAAAAATTCAAAACAGTTCTGTCCACCAGGAAACTCATGGCAACCATATTCTGGGATCGACGAGGTGTACTGCTCATTGATTTTATGGCCCGTGGAGACACAATTAATGCTAATGCGTATTGTGAAACATTAAAGAAATTACGGCGAGCAAAACAAAATCGACGGCGAGGTCTGTTGTCTACAGGCGTCATTCTCCTTTATGACTATGCCAGGCCCCATGCAGCTGCGAAAACACAACAACTTCTGCAGCAATTCAAGTGGGAAACCCTCGACCATCCACCGTATGGCCCGGACTTGGCCCCTTCGGATTTTCATCTCTTTACGAAGCTTAAAGACTTTCTGGCGGAAAAATGATTTGACAGCGATGAGGAACTTAAACGAGGCGTGACTACGTATCTCAATACGCTGGCGGCAGAGGACTGACGCTGGAATACAAAAACTCGTCACACGGTATGACAAATGCCACAATTTGCTTGGTGATTATGTGGAGAAGTAGTGTAAAGTATGCTCTTTCCAATAAAAATTGTATATTTGTTAATATGTACTACTATGTCTTTGTTGCACAAACGGGTACCACTTTCCGGATGGCCCTCGTAAATCAATGCCAAAAAAGTGACATTTGAAAAAAAAACATGAAAAAGAACGGTCTTTTTTATTTTTAAAAAACTTCACAGAAAAAAAGTTTTTTTAGCACTACTTGACAGCAATGAACACGAAATCCTTTGGTAGAATGTCGGGAGTGTTAAGGATCGTCAGCAGCACGGTCTCTCGTACTCGGGAAAACGCATGCTGCGATGTTTTCTTTCACGCTTATAAGTGAAGAAATACATCGCAGCACACGTTATTCCGAACACAAAAATATATGGAACTGCGGTTCCTAACACTTCGGACTTCCCTCCGATTGGATGTCAATTGTTTTAAGGCTTGCCTCCTGCCTACTTTGGACCCTCCTTGAAATCAGGGTATATCTTAAAACTCTATTGAGTGCATATCTAAGAATTACACCCTGTGTGGAATACCCTGTACACCGATTGAAAATTGATTAAATATATTATTTGTGCGGGACATTCATCCACATCTTCTAGAATTCGAACTCACGCCTCTGGAATCTTGGCTTTTTCGCGATTTTGGACAACCCTAGCTCTGAAAATATGCACTTATCGCCATAGGTCCATATGAACTTTTCCCCTTATTTTGACGTGAGGAATCGCAACCTACAGCTTGTCGGTATAGTTCATTAACACCCTGTATGCACACACACACACATGCATATAGATAGATAGATAGATAGATAGATAGATAGATAGATAGATATAAGAGGGAGAGAGAACCTACTAATCCGAAAAAGTGAACAAGAGACTTACTGCAATTTGGCAACTCATATCTCATATAAAGATAAGCTGTCCAACCAAGGGTGTATGAATTATTTTAATTCTTTTACGTTTTCAGGGAACTGCTAATTTTTAATATGTTTGTATAAACTTCTTTTTGGTTGTAAGCGACATGCTATACCATGAGTAGCTCCGCTTTGATAAGAAGTTGAGAATCTTGTAACAAAGGTCAATATCCTTCCCCCCAGCGCGTAGGGAAGGTAGCATGTAAGTCGCTGCTCAATAGAACAAGAGAACTTTCCTTCTTGCCTTAAAATACACTAAGCTGTATGATTAAAGGTCCTGAACAACTATTTTCATTAGTTTTTATTATTTCAGGTCAAATGCCGATGGCCGTGTCGTGTTACTCAAGAATTTCTGCACTTGGACATCGTTTACCAGATTTTTCAGTCATAAAGACCGTAGCTACCTAGTGACTATCCATTTTCAACTGAAATGTCTCGTAGGCGGATATGTCTGAAATATCCTCCCAATTCCACGGTTTGAAACAATTGTGATTGCTGCTAGAATCTAAGACTGCAGAAAATTCCAAGGAACTCACGTACTACCATAACATAAAAAAAAGATAATCTCTGTTAGTCCATGGAAAGAGGCTAGCGGCTGTCTTTCCCACTCAAAGTTAAAGGAGGCCCCTGTGGTTGGATTACCTCAAAATATATTAATTAAAAAAAGAAGATTATATTGAAGAAAAACTATCCAAATTAAACTCATATTCTGCTTATGTAAATAATTATACAAATAAAATATTTTGACATGAAATATATATATGAGCAGTGTATCTACGAAAAAGAATTGTTATCCTTAGATAACAATAGAGCCTATATTTATTCTGCTCGAATGCCAGTTTTAGAATGAGGACACGGATCGAAAAGGTATAGAAGCCTTTTCATGTCACCCATTCTGAGTAAGGTTTCCCTTGATATTCCTATTAGCATTAGCCAAATGCCAAGATGTACCTGATATAGGCCCCATGTGCTTCCTTTCTTTCCTCTTCCTTTCTCAGTTCCACCCGGGATGTGATCACCGAGGGGAATCATCCCTTATATGTAACGTGCTAAATTAGAAGAGGCGCCCATAGGTGTCGAAAACCCAGTAATATAATTCCTAATTCCTAATTCGACTATCAGCTTCTTTTACGAACAGCTACCAGAAAGAAGAGACGTCAACATAACAACTTATATGACATTTTGTTTCTTTGGAATGTGTTAGAAAATCAACCTTTAAAGCAGTTTTGTGTAGAGTACCGTGAGAGCGATAGGTCAATCTTCTTTTATGCTCAGAGGCAGAGGTTGTTTCCTAGTGATGGACGAAGGTTTTGTTTGTGTTCTTATTGTTTGATAGAGTATTTTAATTACATTTTTGAACTTGGATTATCTGAAAACCGCACGTCCATTTATTTGTTTATACAGTGACAGAAAAATCCTATTCCAAAACTCATTTATCGGGTATTTCAATATATAAACTATATTATGTTGCACTCTCAACGTAATTGAGTTTTAATTATCTACCGTTTTGAAAAGTGCTATATCAACTCAGCAGTTTATTTATCAACTCATTCAACAACTTTTTTGTTTTTCATAAAAAAGAAACGCGTATTTTGAACTTCTAATATCCTCCAACTGATTGATTCATATATGCATCCTTTAGCACATATAAACAATGTTCGTTTTAGCCAATTATGTGAGTCTTTGCTTATGCGTTTTATAGGGTTTACCATGCTAAAATCAATAGTCATTGTTATATCCAAAACGATTCATTTGAACATTATTCATATGTGTAGAGGTAAAATAACAACAATAATAATAACAAGAGGTTTTTTTTTGAAGTAATTAAAGCAACTTAAAACAAGTTTTGTTTATTTAGATTGGAATATGACCAAGCAAGTCAAATGTAAATACATTATTTGATGCTACATATTCAGATCTTATTCTATAGAGAAGCACACAAATGTTATATATACTTTAACATTAATTATGTACTATAAATTTGTAACTACTGTATTTATTTAGAAATCTAGTTTACCTGAGAGATTATGTTTAACAATTTAATCTAAGTGTCTAAAGCAGATAGTATCAGCATATGAACGCTGTCGATGTCGCTGCATAAACTCGTTTAGTAACATGTCTAAATTCATGGTTGCACAAGGTATTCTCAGTACTCATATCGTAGGCATTTTCCCATAAATATATCCTTTAGATTCCCCACAGGAAGAAGCCAACATATGTTAGGTCCGAGAACCGTACTAGAAATTCGATAAAACTCCATCCCTCGAGTAGTTTGATACAAATACTATCCAATATCTCAATAGTTCACTATCCTATCATTCAAGAACATTGGCATCATCTATTGAAGGAACATTAAACTATAGTCACGCAACAAAATTAACTTTCATTTCAGCTGATTTAAAAAATAATAACGAAAAATGAGTGACCAGGAAGTAACAGAACTTTCTAAATAGAATGGTTATTCACATTTATCTCCTCCAAAATAGTTCCCTATACTATTAGTACATCTTTCCTAGCTCGTCATCCATTGCTAGAATGGATCATAGAACGCATTTTTTGGAATAGTCTAGAGGTTAGGTAGTAATTTTTTTGTTACCTCTACAACGGATTGGAAATGTTGATTTTTCAAGTTTGATTTCAACTTAGGGAATAGGAAGAAATCTGCAGATGTATAAGGTGACTGAGGAAAACAGCCGTATTATTTCTAGCCAAAACTTCCTAATGAGAAATGAATGGCTAGGAGTATTGTAATGGTGCCTCATCCACGTTCCATTTCCATACTTTTGGCTGATTTTTCCTTAAAGTCTCCCTCAAGCGCATCATCCCTTCTAAACAATAGTCTTTGATGATAGTTTGACTACGTGGAATGTACTCATAATGAACAACACCGCAATAATCAAAGAAAATAATAAGCATCACTTCAACATTTAAACGGCTTTGGTGTGCCATCTTGGGTCTCGGTGAAGTTTTTCCTTTCCATTAAGAAGGCTCTGTGTTTGTTTCATCGGGATAACTATGAAGGCTTGTACTTGTTAAGATCAGGGGTTTCATTTACGGAGAATAATTGCCCCCAATGAGTTTAAGTAATGCATACATTTTGATCAATTGTACACTAACATACTAGTGAAATTCTTTTGTCGATGAAGAACCTCACCCCATCCTTAAGCAAAATCTGAAGCGCCTCTACTGATTATTATGTTATTCAAAAATCTGTTGTCCTCGTCTTTACAATTCATGAGATTTTCACGGGTTTCTACACTTATTTCTTTTTTGCTTATTTGTTAGCAACCGTGGATCGAATTTTGCACCTACACAATGTTTAATGTTTCAACTGAAATCATATGATAGTACGATTCCTTAAAACTATTTCGCCGACAAACGAAAGGGAATTTTTCCTTACAATATCGTACAATTTTAGTGTCGAGTATTGTGCTGTATGGGTAAAGGACATGAACATTATGCAAAAGCGATGAAAAACGACTTGGAGCTTTCGAAGTGTGGGTGTGGAGGAGAATGCAAAGAATTAGCTGGGTCAAGCGGAAAACGAACGAAAGGATGTTAGAAATGGTGGAGGAGAAAAGGACAATATTAGACATTATTAAAAAGGGGAACAGAAACTGGATGGACACTAGGTAAGAAGGAACTATAACATGAGAAACGTACTAGAGTGTAAGGTGACAGGAATGAGAGGGAGAAGGCGAAGGAGACTACAATAATGGACAATATCAAAACAGAGAAACCGAACGTAAAGACGAAGAGGTTAGTGGAAGACCGTGGAGCATTGAAGCTTCTCAGTTGCAGCAAGCGACCTGCCAATAATAGTAGAATGCCTATGACGATGATGATCTCGCAATTCTTGAATGTCTTGAATTCATCATATGATGTTGATTGGGTTCCAAGTGTCGCCTTATCTTCGGTGGATTTTCTTTCTACTGTCAAACCATGGAATCACTCATAACACTGAGTTTGGCTCTGATTCATAAATTTACATTCTTCACCGAACACTTTCTGTAACGTTTCCAAAGTTTCTGTAAATGTTCTGTGCAACTTGAAACAAAGTGTGATGTACACACGTTACTCCTCCAAAATCTTTAAATGCATAATACCAGAAAATCACTATAGGAACGAAACATAACTTCGTCTTAACTCTCCCACTCTCATAATGATACAAGTCAAGATGATGCAATTCCCGTTAAAATGATTAGGAAGAAACCCACTACGTGACGCTGGTAAACAGGAGGTCATATATAGTTTCGTCGATATTTTTTGTAAATTCAGTTTGTTCCTGAACAGATAATTTTTTATAACAGTTTTGTACTATTTCTAGAATTGCTTGAGTCAGAGTCCAACAATTTAATTCAGCTTTTGTAATTTCAACAGTGTACTCGACGGCTTGCGAATGACATCTTTTTACCCATTTTTGCTGAAAGCCGCCCCAGATCTACTCAGCAAATTCAGCATCCTCATTGATCTGTTCTCTGAAATATTACCGTAGAGTGAAGAAGCCTTTTCAGCACTACAGTACTTCAGCACTTCACTGCTCGTTGTAGAAAGCATTTCCTTGTTTTATTTTGTATTTTGTAAGAGAAACACACCAATAAACAAATAAATCCTGTTCTCATCTCCCAATGATAAAATTAGAAATAAATTAATACTCATGGCCCAAGAGAAGGCGTTACCTTCTGCGACTCGCTCGTTTTCAGATGGGAATGAAATTTCACTTAAAAATAATAAATTATAAAAGCTCCTTCAATTCAACTTGTGGAGCATGAAATGGGTCCACCATACAATTTCCAAAAGAATTGAAATCAATTTAAGCTGCTGCTGCTGCACTATTATTTTAAAAACAAATACCTAAAATAAAACATAAATGTAATCTGACCCTTATTTTAGCAAAACGAAAGCTAGGAATCTCAGGAGTAATACAAGTGTTTATTAAGATTTTAAATTTTAGGTATTTCTATATTTCATACTTTTCTATGGACAAGTATATTTTTCTAGAGGGGCCAATATTAATCCCTGCTTTACTCCAAGACAAGTTACGCGCTCGTATTATATGTATTCAAGTTTTAGCAGTTATTCTAAAGGAATACTTACAAGGAATAGATCAAATTTGAACACAATGTATAATTTCTTTCTTTCGTAATGAGTGTCTATTTTGTCCTAAATTATAATCCACCAGTACTCTGGTAACATTCTTGGCATCAGTTTCAGTTCATACCGTTTCTCCATGCTAATTATGTATTTATGGAATTCTTCCCATGTTCGTCCAATATATTACTGTAACTTTCGGGAAAGAAATCCAGATTTGATTCCCTGAAATATATTTTCAAGGACATATTGCGTTATAAATGATTTTTAAGATGTGGTCACTGATTCACGAATCTCTGCATTGGGAATTTCTTCTACTTATAAGGAAGTTCTTTGACACTTCATAGCAATATATCCATGTTCGCTTACATTCTCCGTTATTACGCTTGAATCCTTTGATCTTGTCGAAGTTGTCGAATCTGAGAACCCCAAACTACCATCTTTAATTTTAATCTTTGATAGACGAGGAAATTTTTCAGCTTAATGTGCAAAATCTCTGACTCTTTGATCAATCGATTTTACAAAAGCTATTTAATACAGCCCTAGTTGCATAGAAGGATGTAAGAAGTATAGCTTCGCGAAAATATAGATTTTCCTGCTGCATATTTTTAAACTACTGTTTTGCTAAACAATTTTAAATTTCTATAAACTTTTTTTTTCCCTTATTCTGTAACTTTCAAATTAATAACTATTTGAACAATAATGACAACATCTTTGAGAGTCAGAAATGCAAAAATGTCACTCCATACGAACTGTTCCAAAGCAAATTGCTCGACCATCTCCGAAAATTATAGAAATTGGAGTGTGATGAACCTTGTGTATGAGAAGGTCAATAACATCATTCACGTTGTCGCATGTACAAATGTTTCTGAATGGCGGCCATCTTTGTTGTCGGTGCAGTGCCAAATTTTGCATTTGCAAGTGTTTACTAAAACTACACTTGCTCAGGACGTACGAATCAGACAAACACCAAACAAAAATGAATGTTTACAGGAGAGACTGAGGTACATGGAGAAGATAAACTTTTGCTTCTAAATAAATATGCAGGGTTGCAAACCAATACATGAAATTACACAGAACTACAGAAAAACTACAGAAAATACACTTTTAAAGGGACTTTATTTTGGAATTGCATAAAGTGGGGGTTCATAAATTTTGTGCTGAATACTATTGCAAGTAAAGAGTCTGCAGAAATATCCACAGCTGTAATACTACTTGTACCGTAGATTTATGGAGGTCCGAAAGTTCAATTTTCTGATTTTGATGCCATTTTTAAGGCGTAATGTCTCAGGAGGGAAAAGTGCTATTAAATGCTGCTTAGGCCACAAAGTAATTCTGTATGTTAATAAACTATTGCAAAAAATCATTACTGATATTACATGCAGAAAAAAGTGAGAACTAGGTAAAAACGCGAAGAAAGCACTTGCGGGACGAAGGTCGTAGCTCGGAAAAATTTAAACGTTTTGATATGTTTCATGCTAGATCTCAAAACCTACGCATTGTACAGCAATTTGGCCAACTTTTGTTGGTGTTCAATTATGCAAAAATTTGAAAGTGGCGTTTGTTTCATGTTTCTAGCTCCATGATCATTGCCACATCTATCTGGTGAGGTTGTTAGCTCCGCCCTGCACCCACACTGAGAAAAAAAAATTGTAGGTGGCGTACTTCAAAAGATAGGTTACATGTGTAATTCCTGTAGTTTTTGGACTTAACGTACAGCAGACGTATAACTGGAAACGCATGTTTGATAATACTTTCTGTATAAATATTCCATCTATAAGTACTTTCCGTATGAAACAATGTAGGCGGTCAGGATCTCACATACAAATGGATGTATATAACATATAGCTGACGAAGGTAACATAAGTATATGCATGTGATATACGGAAAACTGTTAGATGTCAGATATCCTCCAACGGCATGATGTAACATCTAAGGGCAGTGCCTATGTAGCATACGGATAACGTATGCTCCGTGCTGATTTCTATAGTAAGCAAGAAGATTCCATATATTTGTACAGCGAAAGACACTTCTAAATGGTACAGCCATATGGAGATTTAAGGCTAAAGTGCTCCACCAGTTGAGTCCGAAGCATTTGCCGGGGAGTATGCAACCAAATTAGCTGTAAAGGAAGGCGGGTGGCATAAACGCCAGGCACTGAAAATTCCCGTACACTTGGGCGAAATTCCCACTATCGTCTACAGCATCATTTCTCCAAATGAAATGAATCTACTTCTTATGGCAAACATATTACTTGATATATGTTCTATTTGTGGAGATAAGTTGAAACAAAAAAATGAAGTCCAATCCTGTTGCTGTTGGAATGAACACTCTTTCTGTCGTTTGATCTGAAATGACTTTGCAGAGTCTGAATAAATATCCTGTCACTTCAGGAGGGTAGGAAGAGCGGATACCCCCCCCCCCCTCCATCAGTGTGAAAACACATACATTTAATCAAATGCTTAGTGAGAGTGAGCCCATTGGTATAGCACTTTTCAATCTTTGCTCCCAAGCCATCTTATGTCATAGCTGATGACCTTGGAAAACGAGAGATGCAAATATGATGAAAGAGAGATACAGTCACATGCGCAAATTTAGAATTTGAGACAAAATGATCGGATAGCATCCATATTTTGTCGAAAATTTTGATTTTGTAAATAGACATGTAAAAGCTCACCCGAACCTGAGAGCATCCCACTACCAATTGTTGAATTCAAGTGGAGAACTCAGTTCAGAGTATCAGATGATTACAGAGGGGAGAAACATCATCAGATATGGGAAACAAACAATGAAAAAAAAGGATTGGCCTGGGCAGGACTTGAACCATCAACCTCACTAATTCGAAGCAACGGCTCTACTCACTGAATATTTATTGTACTCTGTCACTAATATTAAATAGCAAAATTACATGGAGACAATATAGGCGTAATCTAGGACCGACCACTGGGAAGAGAGTCCAAGATGTGATTCTGAGCAAACTTACTCCGCTGTACGATGATAATGGTTATGCATAACAAGGAAAATGTTCACAAGCACAATTCATGTCCTCCCGGTCTTTCCCGACAGGTGGGACAGAGCTGCTTGCAAAAAACCACTGAAAGATTGTCTTTCAAGATCGACTGAAAAATATTTGCGGCGTTCCCGTTGTAGAAAATCGAAATATAAGCATTCATCATTCCACGGCATGGAATGATGAACATATAACAATGTGGTACCAACTAACCAGAGGACCGTATTATGTTTGGTTTTTGGGTAATACTGAAATGCAGGAAAGAATAGGAGATCGACTGTAAATAAAGAAACAGGTGTACGGCAGATCAAGCTCAACATACGAAGGAGGAGGTTCCAAATAATATCGGCACCTGAACATGACATGTAGCGATGAGATAGTGTGTCGGAGTGGCCACAATATTTGCAGGTGAGGGTTGTGGTACGTCCAATGCGCAGAAGTCGTTCTTGTGTGGCAGGCAGTTGATGAACTATGGTCGTCCATACCGCTTGTGTGTGCAAAGGGAGGACATTGGTTCTTAGATTTTGCCAAATATGGCGCCATTGTTTATTGGGGAACATATCCTGTACCCGGACTCTCACATCTACAAGTGACGCTCTCCACATTTGCTGGTATAAGGTTTGGTGAGTATATGTAGTAGGGGAAGCAAGCGCACCAGAATATGTCCATGCTTGAACAAGATTGGTGACATAGGTAGGACATAATTTGCCAAATCTGCAGAAAGGCGGATTCCTTGGTTGGGAGTATTCGGGCCAGAAACATTCGATCCACACCCGTGTATAGTCCATGTGGGGCTCAACGTCTTGATACGCATCTAGCATGTATAGAACTTGACTTTTAAGACGAATGTTTACGAGTCCAAGGCCCCCTTCGCTGCGAGGAAGATAAATAGTGTTGTGGCGGAGGCGGAAGTAGTAGCCCCGCCAAAGAAACCACATAAATACAGATTCAATTTGGCGAGCGTAAACAGAAGGGAGGGGAAAGATACGCGCGTAGTACCAAAGTTTAGCAGCAACATACTGGTTAAGATATTGGACCTTATGTATGATATGCAGACCTCGGAACCGTTGTAAGTATAGCAGCTGCTTAATCTGAAGAACTATAGGACGCCAGACAGCATTCATTTGTTTGCGTACATCGCTATGAAAAGTTATGCCGAGTACTGTTAAAACATCAACCGTGGGAATGTGAGAGCGTGAATCAGGTAAAGAGGGTAGGGAGAATCCGTGAAATGACAGGAGTTTGGTCTTGTGTTTATTGTATGCCAAGCCGGAGCACTGGGTGAATTCGTCAGTTATGCGGATGGCAGTGAGCATATCTTTGGGCGTAGTTCCTATTAAGGTTACGTCATCCGCAAATCCGAAGACGTGTAATTGATGGTATTCCGGTATACCGGGAGAGGTAATGTTAGCCAGAGCCCGGAGATAGGTATCTAGAACTATCACAAAGAGGCTCGTCGAGATGCTATCACCTTGCCGTAATCCGCGTTGCAGAGCAAATATGTCAGAAAGATGACCGTTGATCTGTACTCGACATTGGGCCGATTGGTATAGTTGTCTTATGACTTGTTGAAATGCAGGAGGAAATCCCCAAGCGTCTAAAGTTTGAAGAAGAAACCCGTGATCAACGCAGTCATATGCGGAAGAAAAATCTATGCCAAGGACCCCCGCTTTAATGCGCCGAGTTTGCACGTACGCTATAAAATCCCGTAACGAACGTAACACATAATAGATGTTATATTTGGGGTGGGTGGCTGCCTGATATGGACTAATATACTTTTGCAATATGGGTTTTAAACGTGCCGTCAGAATTTTGGTAAAAAGTTTCAAATCGGTAGGCAGTAAAGTGATGGGTCGGTACTCCTGTACAGTCTGGGAAGTGGCGGATTTCGGGATAAAGATTGTGATTCCGACGTTACCGCGGATGGGGCCTCCCTGTAAATATGTATTAAATAACTTGACTAGGGTATCGGAAAGAAAAGTCCAGTATTGTTTATAGAACGCGTACGGCAGACCTTCATATCCTGGCGCGCCCTTTCCTTTTGTTGCCTGGAGGGCCATCCATATTTCCTGAGAAGTTATGGGGCGCATGAGATCACGACCCTCTTCCTCCGTAATCAGTTTGGGAATAATCGACAAAAACTGAGTTGTAACATTGGTGTCAGAAGGTCGGGGTTGTACTAATTTATGGTAATGCTCACGGAAAACATTTAGGATCTGAATCGAATCACTAGTCATATCACCATTCGGGAGTCGAAAAGCTACTATTGTAGCCTGTTTCCGCCGGTGCAATAGACGTGCAACGTCGTAAATAGTGACAGTTTCCTGGGCAAGCCTATAATATGTGGTCTCATTAATAAAAGAAGGCATGAGTGTGGGAGCCTGGAGATTTTGGAGTCGTAGTTTGAGCTGTTGCACTGTGCGTTTATTCTGTAGTGAGGGGGCCGCACACCATGCCTGACGCAATGCTTCATAGAGGAATTCAAACATCAACTGCCGATCGTGTCGTGTTTCGTGTCCTTTACCTTGGAAGAACCGAGCGATCTTAGGTTTAAGAAATGTCGTCCACCAAGAGGCGAGATCTGAAAAATATTGTTGCATCCTTTCCCAATAGGAATATTGTTGTTCCAGTTCCTCCCGATAACCGTCGTGGTGAAGTAAGGATGTATTTAACTTCCAGTATCCTCGCCTGCTAAGGGCTGGCAAGGGTTGATCTGTTTTTATGTGGAGCTTGATCGCTGCATGATCGCTGAAAGATGGTATAATAGTCTGTACGTCAATAATAGTGTGAAATAAGTCAGGAGTGACGTATATTTTGTCAATCCTACTTTTCGAATGTGAAGTACAATGGGTATAGGTCCTCGGTGAATTGGAAACAATGACTACATCCCGTAAGTGATAAGCCCGCAAAAATTCCAAAAATGCGGGACAAGGGGGGGTGGGCGGAATTGAATCTGCACTGGTTTCAGTGGTATTCCAATCAGCCATGATTACCATACGAGAAATATTAGGAGGCAGGAATTGTGGCAAACTTTGGCCATAAAATTCAGCCCGTTCCTTCTTAGCTGTATAGCCAGAAGGAGCATATAGTCCGACGACCAGGTGCCCCTGTATGACACAATGAATAATACGTCCGTCAGGGGAGAGAGTAAGATTGGTATGCCCCAATCCTTTTCTGATAAACATCCCTACTCCAGTGGTGGGTCCTAAATTAGCAAACACATCATAGTCCATCATATTGTGAAATGAATCATGTATAAGTTCTTGCACACAAACTACATCCGGTTTATGACATACGAGAAATTGATTTAAATATGCTTTTTTATCGTCACTACTTGCGCGATTTAAATTTATCGTGAGAAAGGATAAAGAGTTTATCACAGTCATATAGAGGAAAATTTTGTAGTATAACACTTTTGTGCAATGTCGATATCTACGTAAGTTTATGCTACTCAAAGTTAATATGAGTCTTAAAACTAAGAAGTGAAGCAAAAAATAACTTACAAAATCCATGATAGATGTTTATGAATATAAGTGCTGCAGGTGAAATTATAACCATACGGCAATGGTAGATTTAAACACAACTAACACTCAAGGATTTCCTGTTTGTATACGTGATAAATACCGCTGTTCCACTCTGCACTCTTGCACTATTAGAATCGGAGGGCACTTGTGTTGTACACACGTGACGTAGAGAAAAAAAAACAAACCAACGGAGGCACACACCACACTACTTGGGGTGAATTCATATCCATTGACCTTGAAGACCAATACCTTATGTATCTGTTTCAAACACCTGCTGTGGGCGAGTCCGTGGGTCTCGATCGCAAGACAGAGAGACTTGGCTGCCTTCCAAGTGAGAATTCAGTTCTTCCTTCCGGGATAATTTGCGTCTTTTTTGTTTAGAAATAACATCGCTAAATTTAATTCCTTGTGTCTCATGCTGGAGAAACTCGTTTTCAAAGGGTTCAAGATGCTCTTCCTGTGTCTCTTTCGGGATCTCACTATCCTCAACTGGTGAGGGATGTGGTTCAACCTCCATGTTGTGTGAGGTGATATGCTGCTCTACTCGTATGCCGGAGGCCTCCGATGTAGGCGATAAAGGCACTCGTTTACTGGGAAGTTGGGTATCGTCCTTTGCTTTCTCAAGAGACGTTATTGTAAGTGCAGGGAACTCCTTTGGGTCCGGAACCGAGGGTCGATGCTCAAGATCATCTTCTTGGTTACCAGATTTCGTAGAAATGACAGGTGGGGCTAATTTGTAGGATGTCTTAGGAGTCACTTTTCCGAGTTCTGTCATGCGAGGAATTGACGGAGAAGTGGTCGGGATTACACTCGTTGCCCCTCGGGGTTGAGCCCCCCGTTTCAATACACAGTTCGCTACGGTATGCATAGAGCTTTGGCATCGGAAACATGTAATCGGTTGTCCACTGTATGATACTCCTACTTTATAACCATGGACTAGAAGTCGGGATGGCACATGAGATGTCAGTTTAATATGTACATGGCGAGTTCCAGTTTTAATACCAGGGGGATAAGGAGGGGCCCATTCCTGATCTTCTATTTTAATCACTGAACCATATGCACTAAGAGCCTCACTCAATAAGTTGTTCGGTGCCTCGATAGGATACTCAAACACCCGAAGGAGGGTAGTCGGATCTGCTGCGGAAATAATTCGAACAAAACTCACTTCCTTATTTGAATGAGTGAATGGTACCTCACTAGGGGCATGAGCTGCAAAGTCATCGTATTCCTGTTGCGTTTTGAATTTTAGAAAAATACAAAAATTTTCACTATTTAACTGCATGGCACTGATGTGATCAAAAATACCTGGGAAAGTGGAGTTCATCCAATGGTAGATTTCCAAGGGAACTGGTCGAACTGCACGGAACTTCTTGTCAAATTCTAGTTTAAATTGAAGATCTTTTTTATATTCCATATTCACGTTTGCACTGATACACCGACACTACGCCGAAACGGCAATAATTGAGAGTACGGAGTATAACTCCTACTTCAGTAGTTTTGCTTTGATATAGTAATCAGAGCTATGAAATACACTTAACGTATATATGGTCTACGATACTATAGGCTATAGTACACTGTGGAAGCACCAGAGCACCCGTGTTGACTCGACGGCGGCTTGATGCGAACCGACTCATCCACAGAGCCACACAGAAAGGTAGGCAGTCATAAGTCAGACATAGAACGTTTGTTACTTACGAAACGTTTATTTCTAAGGGGAAAAGCTAAGCAAATTTCCCGTGTCTAAAGCGTTTTTCAGAGTCCTTTGCACCCTTTAAAAACAAACCGCGTAACTTGACGTTGTATCACTGTGGGCAAGACTGCTGATTGGTGAAGAGGAAATTGTTTATTCTGTTTCCCGCAATATTTCTGCTGCAGTACGTGTATGCATATATTTCTGCCACTGGGATGTGCATTACTCGTCTCACTCTCACACAATTGCAGCGATATGTGGCAAAATACCCAATACTATATAATCCTCCCTCCTTTACGAACAACTGAACATTGTTATTTTTGTCCAAATTGTGATTACAGATAAAACTACAATAAATTGTGTCAAATTATCAACGATAAAGAGATGGCTCTGGTATGTAACAGCAAGCATATTTATTATCATGGGAGATTATTTCTTTTTCATCTATTACCTAAATCATTACGCCGCATATCCATGAAAACAGATGGTACTTTTCCTACTTAAGTTCAATTTCTTGCTGTGCTTTCTTACATTATATAGCATGCGAACATACAAATAGTAACTTCAGTACTACAAAGTAAATAAATAATGTATATATACTATTTTATGAGAACACGAAAATTAGCTACTTAAAGTCTTAATTTTCTTCAAGTGAATTGAACAACGTTGATATCGTTTGATAAACTATTTGCTTTTCTTCTGCACTTACGGGTTTGCCTTGTTTATGTTTAACAAAATAATTCGATCCCATATAGATTTCGATCCCATATAGATACACACTTTGAGTCGGATCCTAAATGTTCTTACTATGTCTTAACAATACATTAATTACCACAATATATTGCATTTGTCAATTACTATTTGCCAGAGATGGAGTGGGTCAGTGGGTCAAGTGGGTCAAGTTTTCTGAGTGGGTCAGTGGGTCGTGGGTCAACAGCGTGTGACCCACCACCCACCGTGACCCACTGCGACCCACCATCCACCGGGAGCCACTGCGACCCACCACCCACCATGACCCACTGCGACCCACCGACTCAGTATGATCTACCGACCCTCTCTGCTCACTGCATTGTAGACAGTATCTTCTGAAGACTGGTAAATTTGTCTTCGTTTTACTTTCAAGACCTTCATTTCCCATCCTTTTCCACTTGTTTCTGTCTACTTACCTGAGGTGAGTATATCTAAGTGAAAAAAGAACTTCAGACACTTTTGGATATTGTTATTTTTAATTGTAATAATAGCAATAGGACTTATACTACTACTTGGCTTTCGAGATCTCTGAGTTTATAGAGGAGCTAACTACTGGAAAAAATATTTTTTGAATCACTGTAATATATAAATTATTATATTAAAAAAATTGAATGTAACTATGTTGCCTGATCATCACGGTCAAATTGCAAAGTCAAATGAAATGACTTTTGGTATATAGTTAGGCCTTAATCCAAACTGGGATGTTATATTGCTTTCATTATAATGCATGATATCCTAAGGAGGTAGTGAGGATTCGAATTTTTGCGAAAAAAAATGAGTATCTCGCACGCCGTTAAGTTACGGAGCTGAGATTCAGTGTATTAATTGTTTACTGAAAATAAACAGAATGTGTAATAGAATTTTTCAAAATTCTCCTTTATGTGAGGGTGGGGGGCACTTTCTATATATGGAAAATTGTTAGTGAGTTGGTTTGTAAAAATGATCGAAAACGATCGGTTATTTAAGTAAAAAAAAAAAAAAACAGAAACAAAAAATACAGTGCTTGGCTTCATATATACATTGCTTTCTACTATAATAATTGCTGAAGTTTATGTTTATTATATGGAGCGCTTACAGTACAGGGCAATCAACCCAGAACTTGTGACTAAAATAGGCGTAAAATTTGTACTGTAAGCTTAATTACACGTAAATTTTAAGTTTGGATTGTACGCATAATTATATGGAAAATTTTACACTTTTTTCCCTTTACGTTGGTCTACTTACCTTGATTTCGAACTTTCAAATTTCATCCTTTTTTCCACTGAAAAGTATTGATAATTCAACAAGGAAATAATTATACTATGATAATTTAATTTAAATTCATCGTAATTTGGCACATGGCAAACAACAGTGTAGTAATTGGAGGGGAAGAAGGAGGGAAATTCCCATTCATCTCTGAACACTCCAGGAACCTCGGTTCCCTTTCGCTTTCTAGACGGGGGAGGGAACTTGGTAATGGCATCAAACCTTCATGTGTAATTGCAAAAATTGAATTTATAAACAAGTAAGAAATCATCAATTTATCAGGCTTTAATTGATAATTTATTCACAAGATTCCCTATCGAAGGCGTGGTAGATGAAGTTTCTGTTCTCCATGAGTCAACATAGCCAACTGACATGGTCGATATGGAAAATATGTTGTATGGTGATAGAGAAATTATACTTCTTGCTGAATATTTAAAAACTGACCAAGAAAAATCGTTATCATACTTAAGTCTAAGAAGCAGATTGTCGATGAGGAGTTGCAGAAATCGGGTAGAAGTATTATCAATTTCCACGACAGAGTGCGAACGGGGATTTCCCCTTATGAATTTACAGATGACTGATATTAGAAATAGACTAAGTGCTCAAACGTTGTCTAACTTGTTGTTCATCAATGTTAATGGCCCACCGCTAGACAAGCTCAAAGTACACGAGTTAGTTATTTGTTGGCTGAAGGATGGACATCATTACGCTGCGGATGATTTACCACGAAAAAGTTACCAACCGGAAATAAACCCGATTTCAGGTTTGTTTTAAGGTGGAAAATTACGAGTTATGGAAAATGTATGTTACTAATAGCTTATTTGTGTTATTCAACTTTGTACCTATTTTTTTAGGAAGCCTCTTCTATGCTTTAGATAAACTACTTTGAATAAATATTCATAATAATTGCAATTATGCATATTTGTAACTTAAATTTAACGTGGTGATTCTATTATCAATATTGTAACACAATCTCTTGTAAGTTGTGTCTGTGGTCAAGCGGGTTTAGTACTGCTCAGTGGCGTATTTACGGGGTGGCTTCCGGGCTTAAGCCCCCCGAAATCTTACTTAGTACAGTAAAATAAATGAAATATCTTGCAGAATTTTCACATTTCCAGGCAAAGCCCCCCCCCCCCGAAAGTTAGGAAAGCCCCTCCCGAAACAAAATCGTAAATACGCCACTGGTACTGCTACTAACATTTCTGAAACGAAGGGCGACGGTTCGAGCCTCCGTGAGGAAAGTTAAAGTTTCTCTTCCTATTTTTTAAATATATGAGAACTTTTTTATAAATATAAATTTCTACTGTGAAGTGATTGGAAACACATTATTCGACAAACTGTCACTTTGTAAATCCCTGTCTCATTTACTAGCCCGCCATGTCCATAATTAATATACGAAAACGCTAAAAGTGAGAATATGAACACAGTTGAATACCTAATACCACACGTCCAAAATGAAAATTATTCATATATATATATATTTCGGGGGGCTTTGCTAACTTTATTCTTGGAAATGTGAACATTCTACAAGATACTTCATTCACTTTACAATATTTTATTTGAATAAACATAAAAATTCGGTGGGGGGATCAAGACCGGAAGACCCATATATATATATATATATATATATATATATATATATATATATATATATATATATATATATTTGTATTTTTTTGCATTACAAAAACTTAGGGTACCTCATAATCTGGATTCTTATAAAGCAATTTGAACAATTATTTAGAAAATATGTACTGCTTAAAATCGTATTAAATCGCAATGCCAGTAATCTGTAATATCTTACATTTTTATTTATTTACATTGAATGTGTACTTGTTTTATACTGTATAGCATGAATATTAGCTGCTACATAAGAAAATTATCTATAATCGAATTTAAGTAGGAAATCGATATAGTTATTATAAGAAGAAGCTTGTGAAAATGAAGTGTATAATAATGGTTGTATCTGAAATAGATGTTGCGTAATGGTGTAGTTGGTTACCCAGCTTTGGAATACTGGGTTCTTCAAACTGTCCATCCTCAGGGATGCACAGAGTCGGGTCGAGACAGAATTTTCCTGACAAAATTCGAGTCGAGACACAGCTCTTCCAATAGAAAAATATACATTTTTCGAGTCGAGACATCACTTTTACAGCATATTGTCGAGACGAGACAGCCTCAAATCTTGTCTCGTGCGCATCCCTATCCATCCTACCTAGATAAAATCAATTTTGGATACTAATATTCAATTTCTTTTAACGATAATTGTAATCTACGATAGAGATTGAAGTAAGATATTGGCTTAACTGCTTTATTACCCACTTAACCTTCGTATACTGCAATTATATCTAAGTTTTGCATAAATATTTATTATTATTAGAATGTAAACACTAAAGAATATATATTAACACACAATGAGGAAGAACTCAATGCTCGTAGTAATTAACAAATTGGTTGCATATTTATTTAAAACTAACTTTCGTGCAATCTAAATCATCATTATTAGAAAGAAAGTAAGAGAACCGTTTTGTTAATTTGAACCTATTATAAGGGATTGAGGAATGTGTATGTAATCGAACAGAATATATGAAACTAAATGGAATGGCATGTAGAACTGAACTTGAAAGAGGATAGGATGTGTAAATGAAAAATTAAAGAAAGCAACTGTTAACAGCAGTAGCTACTATTTACAGCAGATGAGTGAAATCTCCCCCCCCCAAAAAAAAAAAACGTACAACAATTCTGAAACATAAAGGCGTCACATTTTCTTTGTTTCCTGACAAAATTGAAAAATGGATTTTGCATATTTTCGTCTATACCCCTTCAATATAGTTAGCTAACAAACCAAGTACGATCAACTAACTAGACGTCACATGAGTGAAATTTATATAGGAAGTTTCGATACAGCGTTCACCGAAGTGACGCAAACGTGGTGTTGAAGCTTCTGGTAGGTCCTATTTCGTAAGGATTTTAGGTTAGTGAGATTTCTTTATATATATCAGAAAGCTCTTTAACTCCATACTAAAGGCGTGTCGTATGATTTATTCAAATAGTCAGGTATTCGGACAACCGTGAGCCCAATTCGTTTTGCTTCACTGCTCACAAGTTTAACTTGAAGTAAATTCTTACTTTTCCACGGAAACATAAACTGTTTGAATGCTCATTGTATTATGGGAGAAATGTATAATTGTGCAAGTAATAAAATTTTCATGGCCTTCTCCGAGATTCGATCCCTCGTCCTTTGGCTCAGCAGTTCAACACATAGACCACTAGACTAAATGTCGTTGTGTAACAGGTCGCAGGAAAATCGGTTTCAACTGCACGAAGGAAATTGAGGGCATTGGTTATAAAGTTCTTAGTGCCACTTGCTGTATTTAGAAGATGAGGACAGCCTTAGGGAAATCACGTGTACTGATTGCAAGCACCTGGAAGATTTTGTCGTAGATTTTGACAGCTCCAAATCAATACATTCAGTGAGTGAATTAGGAGTGCAATGATACTGGTAGTCTATTTTACTTTGATTGGTGTTTTTATAAAGATGGAGAACAAAAATATTTTACCGTTCGAACATTTGAAAGAATACTTTTTTCTTAAGAGCTGAGGATGATAGTGGACAGAATTTAAAAGTACTTGTAAACAGTCTGAACTGCCCCGGCGGAAAATATTTATCAACAACTAGGGTGCCATAATTAACGATTTATAGTAAGGGGTTAACATGAAAAAAACTGTGTTCTGATGAGCAGGCCTACTTTATTACTAGAAAATAGTTTGCTGATTGTATGTAATATTGGAGTTCTTTCAGATCAGTTTGCTTATCCTAGAGTCCCGTTGATTATAGAGTTTGAAATTAGCTTTAAAAAGCATGTATCGATTTTCGAGTTACTGGCAAGTTTTGATTCCTTCCCAGTTCATGTGTTCTCATTTTATTAGTTATAGTGTAATGTTTCTCTATATTCTGTATTTTTAATTTTGCATAACACAATTGTTATTATTATATAATTAGTTTAGCAGAATAATAATAAACAACCATTTTTTCTAACGCATAGGGATGAGCACGAGTCAAGTTAAAACTCTACTCGACTCGAATTCAAATTGAGTTTCGAGTCAAGTCAAAGGTAATAACCTCGAGTCTAGTTCCGAGCCGATTCAGTTTTTCGCGTCGAGTTTCGGGTTCAGTCAAGTTTGATAAATGGTTCGTTCGTTTTAACTCGTCTTGAAATCATGGCCTGATTACACTGGAAAACGAAAGCCATGAGAAATGAAAGCTAAACAGTAATATGGAATACTTTTAGTGTAGCTCACGAGATGGGACACTGCTCGCATCACGTCTCGTCTCGATAGCGAAACCACAAGAGATTTTTCATAACAAGCTCAGCTCGGCTCGGCTCAACTGAGAAGATGGCTCGAGCCGGCTCACTTGGGGTGAACCATCAGCTCGAGCTGGCTTGGTAGGGATGAGCCATCTGCTCGGTTCGGCTCAACTGAGCCGAGGGCTCTAGCCGAGTCGTTGGGTGAGCTGTTGGCTCGGCTCACTTCTCGGTTCGGGTCGATAGTGAATGAGCTGTGAGCCGAGCTGGTCGAATCGTTGACAATTCTAAACCCGGACCGAGCAGTTTTGAAGACATTTGGCCAGTGCCAGGGTTGAATTCAGGGGGTAGCCTGGGGGAATCTCCCCCCGAAGAAAATGCATTCCCCCCCGGAGAAACTCAAAGAATTTCAGTCACAAAATGTAGAAATTACTTCACATAATTATTTGCTTTCTTTCCGTGCACGTGCAGACGAAATCCAATCTCTCAATATACACATAAATGACGCAGACCCATTCTATATAAATATTAAACATGTAACATCTAAGATAGAATACCAAATAGCCAATAAAACTTGTATTTCTTAACGCTATGACCGAGTTTGGCAGAACATGAAATTGCCAACTGTTGAAGAAAGGTTTGTATTTTAGTAGGTACTATACTCTCGCCCTATATTGTATATTTGTAGGTAGCACTAGCACAGGTTGAGATAGGAAAGGAAAGATAGGGAAGATCTTTCGATCATTCCATATTATCTCTGATGTCAACAGACTTCAGTTCTTGAAAATGTACAGTTCTTGCATTATTTGAAATAGGGCACCTAAATCCCATTTCTCGCATCGGAAGTAACAGACGTAAATGTGTTTTACGATTGTTAAAGTAAACATACCTTTCTTTAATTAAAAATAATTAAGTTAAAGGGAGAGATTCAGAGGACGTCATTTAGAGGGATCAGGGAGGAACAGTTATCCCTCCTGGATTAGAGACTTATATAGAATTTATCAATATGATACTAGTATATAAGTGAAAGATCGCTATTGAAGGTGATGAAGATCCTGCTCAGAGCCGTGCCATGGGGGAGGGGCAAGCGGGGCGATGGCCCCGGGCGCCGAAGTAAGGGGTGCAAAATTCGGGAGGGAAAAAGAAAAGAAAAGAGGGAAAGAAAAACAGAGAAACAAAACACATGTGCACATATTATATAAAATAAAAGAAAAAAGGTAATGAAAAGTGCTCAAAATCAAGGAAAAGCAGGGTTTACTTTTTAAAATTTTCTCACCTTTGCGGCTGGTCTCTCGACCTCACTCATATATACGGGGGTGCCGTCGTATACTCTCGCGCCAAGCGCTGATTTTCCACGACACGGCACTAATCCTACTGAAGATTTCGTAAACTAAACTATTGATGTGTATGCAGCGAAGAAACCAAGGCTAATATGCTTGATTTAGAATCATAAGTGTGAGAAAGAATGATAACTTTTTGTTAATATATTTTTGTGTGTGTTTGTTTTAGGACAAAAATATTTGAGTTAATTTAAATCTTTTTAAAAACTTCTACATTAGTAACAAACAATAACTACTGAATATAGGAAATAATAACAAAAATAGCTACTGTAAATAGCAGTTAAAGTTTAGTCTAAAATATTTTTGTCAGTCTATATTTAATGCTTTAGATGAAATCAAACGATTGTTTTTTTTTTTTAATTATAATTTCACATTGAATATTTATCAGCAATTAGTTTCAATATTAGGTAAGATGTATATGTGAATGGAATTGTTAAATATGCTGCTGCTTTCTTGCAAAAATACAGAAAAACAACCGTCCCCCCCCCGAGGAGTTGACATTCTCGCCCCGGGTGAAAATGTCTGAATTCAACACTGCCCTATAACTTTTAACAGTGTTTGGCTCGAGACCGAATACTAAACTTAGACCCTCAACCCAAATTCAGAAGCTAGTGAACAATGTCCTTGACTCCTAGACTTCACGACTACCAAGGTTCTCATTTAACTAGTTTCTTAGTTTTCAAATACAAACCGCCTATCTTTCATGTTTACAAACAGAGTTGTTATAATTAATAATAATAATAATAATAATAATAATAATAATAATAATAATAATAATAATAATAATAATAATAAAGTTGTAGTAGTAGTAGTGTCATTGATAATAATTATACTGTGTATGTAATATACTTGAAGAATGTACTCGAAAATACACACCGGATTTGGCTCGACTCGACTCCAATTCGAATCGAATTGGAGGAAATTTTTCAAGCCTAGTTCTCGGTTCGAACTCAAAGATGTCTGTTTCTAGTCGAATCGAGTTTCAAAGAAAATTCGCTCGAACTCACTTGTGTCCATCCCTACGAGTAACAACACAGTATGGCATTTTAACATTGTTACATTATATGAAAATGTTCATATATCGGTAAAATGTTACCGAAGAGACCTCGTGATCGATGTCGAGGTATAGGTCGCGGTCGCACCCTCGGTAGTGGCACAAACACAGTGCTTAGATACTGGCACTGTTCACTGGAACAAACACCCATGTGAATTTGAAACACATAGATTCTAATGGGTACGATCATGCCGAAGATGTACGCTACATCGCGATCTAGAGGTCGACCGCGAAGGTGAATTAGTGATCACGATGATAAACAACCGAGTATGTTTTCACATCGATGTTCAGGGGAAGCATCGCTGTGCATTATGTTCTCTTTGGTTCTCCCTGAAGCGCTGCACGGAATAAAATCTTCATTTGTTGAAAATTTCGTCTGCAGAGGATTCTGTATGTCTATACTCGAGAGGTCTTGCTGCACTGTTAAATTTGATTATGAAAGACATATGAATAGAACGTGTGAGGAATCCAGCAATATTGTATAAGAAACACAAACATCATAATAGACACGTTTTAAATAGAGAATGAAAGAAAATAGCAACTGAAATGTGACTGTCAGATAAGTTATTCATATTTATTTGAGAATTATACTGTAGGTTATTATTATATATAACAGTGGCGGTTTCAGGAAGGGGGTTTCTGGGCTGAAGTCCGTAAAGTGTGGAATTTCTACCGAAAAAAAAAATACTGTTAATTATATCTATGTTTAAAAACTCCACTCCTCTCCCCCAATTCCGAGATTATTAAAAAAGGGTTTCTTCTAAATTCGTTACTGATATAAGGTAAAGAAATACCAGTAAAGACAGGCACATATCCATAGGGAGAAAATGTCGGATAATGGAATTGCAGTGACGAAACTTCATTTGCTGCAGTTAATACCGCCTCCAAACCGAAATCTGAAGATATACGGTACCTGTTTTTTTTTTTTTTTTATTTTACTGGGAAATGAATTCCCGCCTGAGTGCTGAATGAGGGCATTTCTTCACAGAAAATTGAAAAATGTAAAAGTCTTTGATTTATTGATGGAGATGGACAAGAGATGAGACTCAAATATTTTTGCGAAACAAGAGAGGAGACTTCAGCATTTCACGTGTTACAATAATGTTTCTCCTCAAACTGAGGACTTACAGCGGGGATGCGACCTCCTCGTTATGTCCGCCTTACATCCATCTAGACCACTGGTGTCCAATTATAATGAGCCTGAGGGTCATAACCGTCTTTACTAGTAAAGTGGAGGGCCGCAGCTAATAATAATAATAATAATAATAATAATAATAATATTATTATTATTATTATTATTATTATTATTATTATTATTATTATTATTATTATTATTATTATTATTATGGATATTAATAACGGTATTAAAAGTTTTAAACTAATAATAAACTATTATGCTGCCAATATGTCTTGAGCCGTGGCAAAAATGCGAACTAAAGCTCACACTCACGCGTTGAGCCAATAAGGGTTGAGCTGTTGCTGAGCGAGAGAACCTTGCAGTCGTCTACGCTATTGCCAGATTTAAAAACAAGAAACTATCGTATAGAATTCGCACGTTCTGTACTGACCGCAAGATTCGCGTTCCTAAGTGCGGCAACATTGCTCTACGGATGACGAAAGAGAGTGGAATTCCTTCAGCCGATAGCAGCGCTTGGAAAGGAAGACTAAGTATCAAGACAATGTGGCATCTCTATAACTTGTAGAATATGCAGATGCAATTATAAAAACTTTGCTACAACAATATATACACAGACCGTAATTCGGTTAGCTCTGAAATACAAAGTAACAAAATAACGTATAAGATTGAGTCTACAGAGCAATTGTTACTGAAAGAGTGGCATACACTATTTCGAGAATTGAGATAAGACGAGAAATATTTACGATACTTTTCGTCTCGTCTGGATTCTCATCTCTAAAGCGAGACGATAATTTGAGTTAGCCTTGCCCCGTCTCGAATGTAAAATGTTAAGTCTTATCCAGATTTTGTTTGGTTTGTTTTAGAATCTAGATGAGAAATTCCTCATACAGATTTCACATGCTTATTCCGCTAGGCCCTTTACTACAATGACGGACTGATCAAATTATTTCAAACTATGTGGGAAATATTGTTTACAGCCAACTATCCAATAACTTTTCTACAAAGAAAACATGGACAAATAAATGACGTGAAAGTACTGTTTGCCTTCGCTCATTTTATGTCATTTTCACTTTAATGGTGAGGTAACTGGACAGAAGGCCATTAATAGCTCACTCACAAGGAAAAGGCACATTTTGGTAAGTGAACTTCAGAACTATTTTTTGGAAGGCGGTAGTGCACATTTAAAGAGTTAATATTACAAACTGGCAGAGCGCAATGAGCAAAAATGACGTAGAAAAACCGTCTTAAAGTTTTCTACTCGACGCATATATCGTACGACAGGTCTAGCTCAGGAGAGTAATTCTCCCGGAAGTAGGAACGAAAAACGCAGTTCTGATTGGTTGGCGTTATCCATTTCTTGCCACATTGCATTCAAATAGCAAAAATCAAACAATATTTGCTGTCGGTCTTCGTGGCCGAGTGGGCAGTTCACCGGTAGACGTGAAGGAGTGCGGACGTTTGCTCCTGCTCGTTGTGCCTACCGAGTAGCCAGTTAAGTGCGGCTAGCTAAGTGCTATTTCAAGTGACTGTGATTAGTGCTATCTTGCTATAGTGAACAGCTTTTATACTTGTCGAGTACATAGTTATTGTTTGAAAAGTATTTGTTGTTTTTTGTTTGATTTGGTGCTCATCATGTTTCGTGGTTTACGTCAGAACACAGTGAAACTTGCATTCGATAAAAGTACACGACATATTCGCCCAACTGCTTTGGATATCCATGTTTGGCTGGATGAACAGGTACATGTGAATTTGGATCAGATTGATGGTATTCAATTAAACAGTGAGGAATATTGCGTGTTCTTGAAATTTAGTTCTCCGGAAAAATTTGAACAATTTCTCCTCAATACACCAAGTGAGCTTCCCTTTTTGCATCAAGATGGCTCCCGGAGCCTTGTTTCAGTGCAAAATGCTTCAGATACTCTTACACGTGTGCGTATCACAGATCTCCCTCTTGAACTAGATGTTAGTTTTCTCAATTCTGCCCTCAGTAATTACGAAAGTGTGAAAAAGATAGAAAATGAGCAGTGGTCCCAGAAGTACCGCTTTCCTGTGTTTAATGGCGTACGTATAGCGTATATGGAACTCAAGAAGCATATTCCTTCTAAATTACTCATCCAAGGTTATCGAACCAGTGTTATATACTCTGGGCAACCCCCAACTTGCTTCGCGTGCCACCAGGTCGATCACACGTTTAATTCTTGTCCCCGACGCCTACAGCGCACCAAACATTTGAGTACAGCTCCTCTGACACTCAATATGTCCCAGTTATCTGGAAAAACTCTTCCTCAAACTCCTCGTTACTCAACCGATCAGAGCTTTCAACCTGGTAACAGTACGTTAACAACGGCCTTATCTGACTCATTACCCAGTGCCCACAGTGCTCCATCGCTACAGGACCTCAATGAGTTTCCAGTGCTGACTGTGCCTACTTCCCTGGATCGACCCACGGATACCGGGATACAGGATTCGATAACTAGTGCGTCCCCCGAAGATATAGGCGATCCGCCCATGGTGCCTGATGTCAATGACCAGTGTTCGGTACTAAGTGTGTCGGCAATAGAGGAGGCTTCCAATGCCAGTGCTTCGCAGATACCGCCTACTAAGGTGCTTCACGACCTTCCGCCTCCTTTATCTGACTCAGTAGATGCGGAAAGCAGCAAAACTGTGAGAACGGTGTATATAAGTGAAAAAGCAGGTAAGATTGCCTTGTCAACACACAAGAAAATCAAAACAAACACAGGGAAAGGGAAGGCTGTCGTGACACGTGACTCACGTGAGCCTGTTGTTGGTGCTTCGATTACATCATCGCAACCTAGCTTCTCGACTGTCCTTGACGATTCACTACAAACAGACAGTGTATAGAATCAACCTGAATAGTGTTGTTTTGTTCTTTTTTCTGTTTGTCAGGTCTCATCATGCAGTTTGTTTATTTTGCAGCTCTAATAATTCTATTTACTTTCTATCCGCTGTGTATGTCTTACCCTATTGTCACTGTTCGTAAAGTGGGTACTTTAAATTTAAATGGTATAACTAGTCCTACGAAACAACGCTTGTTACATAACTTTATACGATTACATGACTTTGATATACTCAATTTGCAAGAACTCAAAATTGCCGATTTAAGTTTCATAGATCGGTATAATTGTTTTGTTAATCTTGGATATAGTGGTAGAGGTACTGCAATATTAGTGAAGAAAGGAATTCATGTGCAACACCTTACTCGTTTACCGTCTGGCAATGGGCTCAGCCTTGTATGCGATAACATTCTATATGTAAATGTGTATTGCATGTCAGGTTTTCTACACAAAACTGACCGTGAAAATTTTTTTAATGCTGATATCGTGCCTCTGTTTTCTATTCCGCATACGAGTGTTATCCTTGCTGGATATTTCAATTCCATTTTGTTTTGTGACGATTCTACTGGCTATTTTAATAAATGCTTAGCGTTAGAAAGACTGGTCCACGGATTCCGATTAGTTGATACCTGGCGGTCGAAACGAACTGATATCATTTATACGCATGTCACTCCATCAGTGAAGTCACGCATAGACAGGATCTATACCTCCTTCGATCTCGTACCTCGTGTGTGTGACATTAATGTTCTTATGGCTCCGTTTAGTGATCATAGTGCTGTGTGTATGTTGCTCAAATTTCCTCCCCCTCTCCTTGGTTTGAGCCCAACGTTCGGTCCCTCTAACTGGAAACTTAATCCACAGCTTCTGAAATCTGATGATATTAAAAACTGTTTCGAGAGAAATGGGCTTACTGGTGTTGACAACAGAGATATTTTGGCAGTTTAAATTTGTGGTGGGTTCAATATGCTAAGCATAAAATTAAATCATTTTTCCAATGGATGCATTCTGAATACCGTCAGAACAGCAAAACTACCATTGAATAACTTTACAAAGTGTTACATGAGTTGTGGCAACAGCCTCCCTCTGCGCACACGTATATGCATATTAATAAAATCAGAGCAAAATTAATTCGATTAGAAAACGACTATTTACAGACTATCACTAAATCATTCGATTCCAAATTATTGTTGTCTAATGAACGAGTTACATTTTTCCACATCATGCGGCAACATAATAGAAGGAGAACTAATTTTATGGAACATCTTGTATTAGAAAATGGCCAAGTTGTCACTGCATTACCTGATATTATGTCCAGTTTAACACAGCATTATGAACAACTATTTGAATCGCATCCAGTTGCTACTCAGATATGGCCCACTTTCTTTTCCAATATATCTTGTAAATTAACAGCGGCTGACAATGCACAATTGTTAGCCCCGATTACTAAACAAGAGATTTATGATGTGTTAAATACTACAAAGCATTGTAGCAGTCCTGGCAAGGATGGACTCATTTTTCTCTTCTATAAACAGTATTGGGATGTGGTAGGAGATACTTTCACTGCTGTACTTAATGATATGTTTCAATCTGGAAATGTTATGCAAAATGATGGTATCATTATTTTAGTTCCAAAAAAAGGAGCCCAAGCTCATATTTCTAATTTTAGACCAATTACGCTGTTAAATACTGATGTAAAATTATTGTCTAAGGTATATAAAGTACGCATGGAAAAAGTTATCGAGAAACTTTTAAGTGGTAAGCAGGCAGCGCTATCAAAAGAACGTAATATTTACTATGCCCTGTGTGGCCTACGAGACATCATGGGATATTTTCAAGTGCAACAGCTCCCTGCCTGTGTCACTTCTATAGATTTCAAACATGCTTTTGATTCTGTCGAGCATAACTATCTTTACGCTGTATTACAAGCATTTGGTTTTGATTCACGTTTTATTGATAATATTAAAAATTTATATCACAATGCAAAATCCCAGCTTCACATCAATGGTTACTTTAGCTCACCCATATCTATCAAGCGAGGTATTAGACAAGGATGTCCATTGTCAATGTTGTTATTTGGCTTAGTTCTTGAACCTTTATTGCAAAATTTGTCCTGTTCTCCAGTCTCACATTTACATGATTTTCAAACTATCGTTTGTTTTGCTTTTGCTGATGATGTCTCAATCAGTTGTACCACTGTTGCTCAGGTCAACTATGTGCACCAGTGCTTAAATAGCTATTGTAATGCTAGTGGAGCAAGTATTAATGTCAATAAAACGAAGAGTTTAACCTTTAATAATTGGACCACGGTCAATAAAGGGTTAACTATCTGCCATTCAGAAATTGTGACGAAAATAAAAAATTTAGGTGTTAATTTTACGAGTAATCTTGATACAGACTCTGAGACAGTCTGGACGCCAATAATCAATAAAATCAGGACAGTTGTTCTCCAAAATCGTCATCGACAGCTGAATTTAATCCAGAGAGTATGGTATGTGAATACTTATATATGTTCTCAATTATGGTATACAGCACAGGTATGGCCACTTCCGGATATCTGTGCCAAAAAAGTACAATCGATCATTGGCTGGTTTATTTGGTGCGACTTTTTCTTTCGAGTTCCACAAGTAGTAATGGTGTTACCAGTAGACAATGGTGGCCTTGCTTTAATCAATGTACGACTCAAGTGTAAAATATTATTTTTAGTACGTAGCTATAAATTGTATGATTTGGACCATAGTCATACACAACAATGGCTACAATGTTGGACGCCCACCTTACCTGCTCCAAATCCACCCAATGTTCCTTTCCTTCAACAAGCACCCTTATATATATATAAATTCGTCCTAGCCTGGAGTTATCTATCTAAACATGATGCGGACAGAGAAATCTGTTCTCGTGATCTTTATCTGTATTTTTTAAAAATGACCTTTACTACAACTACGATACGAGTACAGCAGAACAATAATAGTTGTAACTGGAATCGCATATGGTTTAATATTCATAGAAAGTTTCTTCCGACGTGCGTACGTAGTTTATGGTATAGTGTTGTACATGATATTCATGCTACTAATCAACGTTTGTTCGACATCCATCGCATACCACATAATGCGTGTTCCCATTGTGGACACCCCGACACCATTATCCACAGATACACCTCTTGCCAGCTAGTAATGTCTGTGTGGTTAAAACTATGTGCTCTCCTTGCTATCGTATGTCGGGCTTCTCCACACCATTTCACACCTGATATTATTACCTTACCCGATTATCATTGGTACCCTCCAACCCGCAATAATGCTGTTACTTGGCTAATAGGACACACCTTATACTATATTGAATCCAGTCGCAGTCACATAAGTGTCACGGATTATCATGAATTCTTAAAACGCACCAGGTGGAAAACTTTTGGTATGGTACCTTTTTACAAGACCTTCGCAAACTTTTTGACTGCCTCATTTTAACATGATATGACTAGTGTAATATCTGTAAGATCATATTTGTAGTACCTCAAAATTTCTATATAATACTGTCAATATTTTACAAGTTCTCGTCTACCTTGATAAGCTCAAAAAATGTAATTTGATGATGCTATTTGTATTGTTCTTAAAGCACTGTATATATGCCAACTTTCTATTTGTATTTACCGTCTATGTCTTATGTCTAAACGACCAATTTCTTTCAGATATGTAAGTGACCTTGGGAAATAAAGATGTTTAAAAAAAAAGTGGGCTACCGCAATAAGCTAGTAATGAAAATGTCTTTTGGCGTGAGTTCAAACCCGGGCGGAGTAATTTTTTTACATTTTTATAACACTTTTTAACTTAAAATAATATGAAAATAATAGTCAAAAAAGTGATTTACTTATTTTTGTGCAGATAAATAATAGTAGTAATAGGAACGGGTTAGAAGCCCCGCAGGGCTAGTTTTGTTCCCCTTGTACTCCATGATATAGGGCTCGTTTTCTTTCCCTTGCACTCCCTGATATAAATATTGTGACCAACTTAAAACAATTGGCTAGTATGGCGCGTTAAACAGCTGGCTATAGTAACGCGCGAAAAAACGTACACCTTGTCTCAAAAAGGTTGAGCGCATTCGTTATTGGTGTTTTGAGGAAAAAATTTTCTAAGTCCATCTTCGGGTATCTTCGGAAAAAAGTAAACCATGTTCGAACCTCCAAGCCAGCCTTTGCAATCGGGAAAAAGTTTGAAGATGTGTTTTTCTTCTTTTAAATATAATAAGACTTGTTACCAAGTGTAGAAAAAAAAGCAACATTGATTGAAATACTTTATGATACAATATTTCGAAACCTTGTATTAATGTCAGCACTGCTTGTTTGTCATTTAGCTCTCCATACGTAATTGAATAATTAGATACGTAAACGAATCTTTTCATATGTAAAAGAATGCTCAAAGTTAAGACATAGAACATAATTATCGCCTGAGCATTAAAATAAAAGTCAAAGTAGAACAAAAACAGCGTTTGTAGTGGATATGAATGGCATAATTATCTTTAGAACCGTCATACATGTTTTGGTAGAAGCATGTTTACGAGAGTCCTTGCGTTAGCTCATTGGTAAGCTATCGGATTTTAAATCATAAGGTTGCGAGTTCGATTCCTGTCACAGTCAATGCTTTTTAAAAAATTATATTTTCCGCAATGAATGAAAAATTATATAAAATAATTACATTAAAATACATCAGTTATATATATATATATATATAACATAATCATTGCAGAACATAGTAATTATTATGTTTAAAATATAACATCTGAGATAGGTAGGTATTCACAGTAGGTCTGTATTATATATGAGAATGTTAAATACAAGTTAGGAAAATCGTTCAATAGCAATAAATAAATTATGTAGTGTACTTATTTGCAGCTATTTGTCATATAGTGGGTACTTCTCAATATTCATATTATGTTCAATGAATATCATTTATGCTCAATTAATATCATTTATGTTCTTGAAAAATTATTCGATGCATAAAGAGAGTGTATAAACAGAGAATCCAAAGTCGCAACGCTCGCAAGAAATTCATGAACCCCAAAGGTCACGTGAGCAGACTGGAATTGTCCTTATGAAGCATGCCACAGCAGAAAGTCTTTACATAGATTTTCAATTCAATTTCCATTGGCGTAACTAGGATATTTTCCTAGGGGGGGGATGGTCCATTTGTTCTGAAAAATTAGAAGAATCTTTTAGAAGACCTTGTTATGATGTTATATATGGTCTTTCTTACCCCGCACTCATTATCAACACAAAATTATTTAGTTCTAACACAACACTGTCGTGTAACATTTCAGTGAAAATTTATTTTTCAGAAATTTGCTAAAAAATAGTCCCTATATTCTGATGCTACCATATAACTACCTAAAATCTAATTATGGAAACTCATAATGTTCTATTACTGTTTTACTCGAGCAATTCTGAGCGAAAATACATTATTCGTAAACGTTAACTGTCATGCTCTCAGTTTACTCTTACACAGGGGTAAAAGTGGGTCTGAAAAGATAGGGGGACGAATGACGTCACGCCGTCTCCCGTGCCTATTTTTGCCCATTGCATTTTTTAGGAATTGGAGGGGCACCGTATATAGTTTTGGAAGTGGGAGAACGGTGTCCTCCTGCGTTCCCCTTTACTTTTACCCCTGCTCTTACATCTTATAGAAACACAAATAAATATACAAGCAGTGACATAATTTAAAGTTCTAACTTTTTAAAAATCAGTCATGGGCTAATGTTTATTCATTTATGTATTTAAAGTAAAGTGTAAAATTGTTTCATTGTCGTTTACTAATGTTGCAGTTTAATTACATAAATCTTTGCGAACAAAGAAATACAATCAACTTTTATACACAAAACATTTTTAACTAAAAAACAGAAACAATGGTATATAAAACAGTGGTGGAAATATAGTTGGCAAACTTCCCGAACGACTTAAATATTTTTTAAAAAAAATACAATTAGAGTAAAGCAGATTAACAATACGGGAGAAGACATGTAGACGGACTTGAGGGACTCGTTTTCCTATAAAAGATGTTTCCCATTATCTTTTCAATTAAATATTAAATTACACACCTTACAATTTTCGGGAGGACGTATGATAAGTGGCCCTGATGGACAAGCAGATGTGATCGTAAAAATTAAAACAACAAACATTTAATGAAACAAAGATTCAACCAGCAGAATTGATTGATAATAATATTGATCACAATATTTTGGAGAGAGAGAAAATATACCAACACTTGTGATATTCCTGAATTACATTATGAGCTTTTAAGCATATTGTTGTAGTTACATCGTTAGCGTCAGCCGTTGGGAAATATCATTACAGCCAGGGGACACCCACGAAGAGGTCCACCGGACCCGAACCCTCAAAAAAATATATATATATATTTAATGATTGTGTTTTGTCTATACCAGAGAGCACTCATGGAAAGTCCACCCAATTTGGACCGCATGAAATCTTAGTGACTTGACATACATATGTGCACTTCCTTAATAAAACTATACTTGACTTAACAGTGAAATTATTATTGCTTTATTTCCGAAGAACAAAGAAAAATTTAAATATTTATATTGGGTAATCAGTAAGCGCAAGAATTTCTCTAGATTAGGGAAACTTCCCTCAAACTACGAACACTGCTTGTTATTGCTGCGATGCCCATGTAACTTTTACAGCAAGAAACTAAAAGATCGGGTTATCAGGAACATATTTTTTTTTCTTTAGCATAGCACAAATACACTCCCTTTTCGAAAGCAAAATCTAAAAATTGTTCATATGGTGCACAACTTACGCTACTTGGAAATTATTTATGGTTCACTCGGACGCAGAATAACGCCGTGTCTGTGTCTTGCAATATTGTACCCCTCCCAACTTTCGACACTCTGAACAAAAATTTCTGGGTGCGCACCTGATTACAGTTTATACCTTAAGAATGTAACTACAAACTTCAGTTCATAAATAATACTAATACTAATACTAAGAAGGAGGAGGAAAAGCAACAAACGATATTGAATAGTGACTTTTGAATGGGTATTATAAGCGTAATTGCTTCAGTTTAGCAGTTCAAGAGTTCGGCTTCTTTTTTCTTTCCCTAATGTTTTTTTAGTGTACCTTAATAATTTGCTCTGAGAATCGTAACTGTTCAAACATTACTACAGTATGCTATAAATAAAATAATAACAATAAGACTGATTTATCACACATATATAAACAAGAAAAAATACTACGTCAATAAGTGAATTACTTGAAAGAATACAAAAATAATTTACATTAATGAAGCTATCAAATAAAAAAAATCGCATACAGCGCAAGTCGAGAGGTCGCTATACTGCCCACTATCACATTGGTCCAGCTATTTTATTACATTCAGGCACAAGACCATAGATCCATATTAAAAAAAAGTCGATAGGCGGACGAATATAGACACTATTAAACATGTCGAATGCAAGCATAATTAAAGTTGTTATGCGTAAATTGAGGTAAATTAATAATATTATTTTCATCCAGTATGAAAATTCTGGGGAGGGCCAGCTTTGCTTCTAGGGGGGGCCGGCACCCCCTGGACCCTCTCTAGTTCCGCCTATGTCAATTCCTGATATATGCTTTTGCAATGTGGAAGTGGTGATGCCTTGAGTCGCTCTCTCTCGCTCGCTCGCTCACTCTCTATTTATACAGAATATAAAAGTGGCTGTATGTGTGTGTTTCAACATAATTCTGATATATCTAGAGCAATTTTAACCACATTTCTTACAGTCTGGAAAAGAGTACTGTCGGGCTACATATCAAAAATGCTAGAAACGGGTCGATATTAGTATCGAATCCACAGTTTCGTGGTCGCTTAGGTGAATAGTTCTACTTTGAACTCAAGTCCAATTAAGCTCCCATTAGCACCCAGGGTGGTTACGTAGCGACATAAAAATATCGACATCAACCGATATTAGAATCGAATCATAAGTTTTCAGCGCCGCTAACAGTGCCGCATTTCCCATTAGTCCACATTAGTCCACATTTCACATTAGTCCCATTGCCTAGAGGGCAACATATTTGTAGCGTGCGAAGTTTAAAACTTGAATAATGTCTTAATTTTTTCCTTAGGAAAAAGTTAAAAATCAAGAGCAAATATACTATTTCATGAACAATCCTCTTTTACTATTGTAATATGTTTAATAATAGCGTTAGAAATCCAAAAAATAATTCAGAACATGTTTCACATTTGTTATTTTTTGTTACGTAGTTGTAGCTGTAGCATCTAGTGAGTGGTATTTAACTGTAATAAATTCACTAATTAAGCATATTCGAATTAAGTTTTATTTTTAAGTTAGGGATGAAGGGGCGGAGATATATGTAGTTACTGGGAACGACGAGAGCAAAAGTGTGTATGTTTACCGAGCTTATGTGCAGAGATCGGAAGATGCAGAAGATGAGGGGCAAGATTAATGAACTTGAACAGAGTTGAAAAAGAAAAGAAAGAAATCAAATGATGAAATGATGGACTGTAGCCCTGAAGTAGAGATCATCTTTTGTTGTAGTTATGTAGACCTTGAATTCTTTTGCTGTTTTATTTCGGTAATCCCCGGGAGAATATTGGGATGAGACTGTGCTTTTGACAATTTGTTTTTGTCAATACCGGGAGAGTGTTAGGTTATATTAGTTAGCCGGACATGGTGTTGATTTTGAATAATCGGACAAAGTGTTGGAAAATAGAAACAACAAATGAAGGATGTTACTATGTAGAAATAAATAATGTGTAATCGTGTTGATGTAGAAATGGAGCCATAAGTGGCTGAAGTCTTTTGTATGTTAAGGAAAGTTAGATCCAGTGTGGCAATTGATATTTTAGGGTTTATGTGCCAAGCGTGGCTGTTGATAATAAGGTTGAAGATCCGAGAGTGGACACTGTTATGTTAGGTTGATGAGCCAAGAGTGGCTTTTCATATTTTAGTGGCTTATGGTAATGCCAAGTGGGATCATAGTTATTGTTATAGTTTTTGGGATTCAGAAAGGCTCCTGTTTAATTGAGTGTATTTGTGTAAGTCAATTAAAGGTTGACAGTGAAAAGAAAGTGGTATAATTCATTTATAAACTCTAGTAGATTTGAGAAGTTAATTAAAGTAATACTTTGCTTCACTGAAGGTAGCAAAAATAAACAAACCTAACAATTATAATACATATCCTTAGGGGGGAGTAGAAGTCCGACTTTTTGCGAAAAATTGAGTATCTCACAAGCCGTTGAACTAAGAGCTGAAATTCAGCATATAACTCTTTATCAAAAATAAACAGAATATGTACTGACATTTTTAATTTTTTTTATGAGCGGGGGCTGCATTTTCTATATATTGGAAATTGGTACTGGATTGATTTGTAAAAATAATCGAAAACGATTGATATTAGTTAAGAAACAAATTGAGTAATGAAAACTACAGTTCTTCGAATTTTATACCCACTGTTTTCTATTTATAATTGCAGAAGCTAGTGTTTAATATATGGAGCGTTCAGAACATCAGGCAATCAAGCCATAAAGTTGAGAGAAAATGGCCATAAAATTTGTATTCTAAACTTAATTACATAGGTATTTTCAATTAGTACGGCATGGTTAATTATATAGAAAGCTAGCAGCGTTCACCCCGCTTCGCTGCGGTCACCCCGGAACGCAATAAACTTTGTTACTTAGATAATTTTTACTTTTTCGCTTTCAAGTGATATGATAAAAACCATAGAAGATTGCAGTAAATCTTAACATTATATCGCCTGTCATTTATGTTAACCCGCCCCGCTTCGCTGCGGTCATCCCGGTGCTGGCATATTGTAAAAGTGTCTGTAAAAATAAGCAAATCAATTAAAAAATTTTAAACAGAAGATTCAAGCTATTTTCCGCTGTATATCGCCTGTCATTTATGTTAACCCGCCGAGTGACACGGTCATGCGGGTTGCATATAAATACGTTTATTTTTACCTATGATGAACTAATAACAAAGGATTTGTACGTTATGGACACTTGAATGGTCAATTATCTCAAGACACTGGTAATTAAAAATTAAAGTGATATGATAAAAACCATCTAGGGTCCAAATCCTAATAACCCCCAAAAATGAAAGAAATTGGTTCAGCCGTATTAGCGTGATGAGCGGACAAAGGATTTTGTACGTTCTCTTTTATATATATAGATTAGTTTTTCTTTCTGTTTTACGTTCGTCTACTTTTCCTTGATTTGAGACTTTTAAATTTCATCCTATTTTCTACTGAAATGTGTCTGTAAGGCAACTTAATTCGGAAGATGAGAAACACTTTACCCTTGTATATCTTAAAGGTCAGGTCCACCAGTATTGTAACAGGGAGTGTTTGAGCCATTGAAGGTTGAAATTCAAACTCCGATAAGTGATAATTTCACAGTCTTGTTTTATTACAAATGTAACCTCTTTAGTGAATGGAGAGGAGGACGTGGATCATGGGTCAGAGTTGATGACGGTGGGTTTTGGTGGGTCGGAGTTGGTCGCAATGGTTCAGAGTGGTTTATAGTTGGTTGTGGGTCAGAGTGGATCACGATGGATGATGGGTTAGAGTGGGCCAATGGGTCATTTGTGTGTTGGGTGATAGTGGGTCATGGTGGGTCGTGGATTAAATTTTCATTGACCCACACCATCTCTGGTTAAAATTGTACTAAAGAAAAGAGGCACCGAAGATACATGTCGGATATTATGCTCAAATTTTGCACATAGTACCCCACCAGAAAGCAATAAATCTGAAATGGTTCACGGTACCACCTCCTAGAACTCGAGATGTAGGGGTTTGTCTGATTGGCTAAATTTAGACCTCAATGATTTATCCTTCAACAAGCAGCTTTTTATGATCATTTCCGTGGGAAAGTCAGAAAAACACGTGCCTAGCAATCGTAATATGAATAGTTCGCATCCACCACGGGGTATTTGTTTAGTGTTTTTTTGACTCACCTAAATATAAACAAATCACACATATAGGCAATTTAACATATTTTGGGAGAGTAATTTTGTGGTTCGTTGGCGCTTCATCGCGTCTCTACCAATGGTAGTAAAATTTTCAAAATGGAACTGATGCCACCGCGGATCGTCGCTGCGGTACCACCAATTTTTGGCGAGAGGTCAATAGTTGACCATCTGTAGTCCACCGACGCTTACAGCTTAGAGTAATGAACGATGTCTTTGCCTTGTAGACTTCATGACTACCGAAATTATTATTATTATTATTATTATTATTATTATTATTATTATTATTATTATTTGTAGTAATAGTAGTATAATTGATATTAGAATAATTATATTGTCTATGTATTGTCTCGGTAGGACTACGCACAGGATTTGGATCGTTTTGGTTCGACTCGACTCTAATCCGAGTCGAGTTGCAGGAAATTTTTCGCGCCGAGTCTTAGAGTAGACCTTAAGGATGTCTGTTTCTAGTCGAGTCGAGTTTTAAAGAAAAGTCGCTCGTGCCCATCCCTACTAATGAGAGCTTAATCGGAGTTAAGCGAAATCGAAAGTCACACTATCTCTCTAAGCGACCCCGAAACTATGAATTCGACACTAATATCGATCATTTTCTAGCAATATTTTATATGTATCCCCCTCCCATTCGCCATAGGTAATCTAACAGCACTCTTTTTCAGACTATAAGAAATGTGGTTAAAATTACTCTACGCCAGTGATTCTGAATATAATTCCTATCACGATCCCCTTTTATCACATCCTTTTGCCAGCGACCCTTTTATAATTTGTTTTATAATAAGCTTGGGAGGGATTTTTAACATACCTATTTCTAATAATAGTAGAATCAATTTCTTGCTTATAGTGAACAGTACCGTGGCATGGAAAATTAGCGCCCGGGACGAGAGTATACGCTGTTTCCGTACATATGAGTGATGTCGACAGACTAACTGCGAATCGCCACCATGGTTGGCACGAAGCTCAATAAAAGTTTCAAAAGTAAACCCTGCCTTTCCTTGATTTTGAGCACATTTTATTACGTTTTTCTTTCTATTTTATACATGTGCACAGCACGTTCCTAACATGAGTAACACACTCCCTCCGAAATTTGTGCCCCCTCTTTTCGGCGCCCGGCACTGACAGTGGATTCAGTAACTGTGATATCTATATTCCCAACGACGAAGGTGCTGGTTCAAGATGGATGTTAAACTCCTTCATTGAAGACGTCATTAACGTATCTGATTCCACAACTTCTTGACCAAATAATAGAATGATCATGCGACAAGTCTTTGCAACTGGTTTTCTGTAAGGAAGACTTGGACAAGTTCTGCCTGATGAGGAGAAAAGAATATCCTGATCTGGTATCTGCTGCTGGTATCTGCATACAGCTCTGCGAAGGCTTCATCATGCTGGGTTACGTGGCCGTGTTGCTGCCGTGAAAGAAAACTCTCAGACGACCACAAAATTTACCGTCTCGCGTTTGCACAGGCGAATGTGGGTCGCAATTGGGAAAACGTAGTTTTCTCAGATGAATCCATATTCACAACATCAAACGAGGGACGCCGTTTTGTGTATCGTCCGAGAGGCACCCGATATGACCCTGGATATGTGGCTGCTTGCAATCGCAGTGGCCATGTATCTATTTCATGTTGGGAATGGATTTTCAGTCGTGGAGCAGGACAGCTTCACAGAATTGAAGGACACTTGGACAGTGCTCAGTACTCAGACATTATGAGTAATATCATGGTGCCATCTTTACGAGTATTACAGCCTGATGGTGTAATTCAGTTCCAGGACGACAAGTCGCCAATACATACTTCCCGTGTGGTTCAGGAATGGTTCGCAGGGCAGCCTGAGATTGATTTAATTGACTGGTCGCCTCGTGGAGCAGACCTCAATCCCATGGAAAATATGTGGGCAGAAGTGAAGCGCACTCTAAGGGACAGTTGGCCTGAGGCAGATCCACCAAGATCTCAGGATGACCTGTGGCATCTTGTTTCCGGAGCATGGCTGGAGGTAGGGGAAGGAGATAGATTTGTTACCCATTTAATAGATTCCATGCCCAGAAGAATGAAGCGTGTAATAAATTGAGAAGGGTCTTGGACACAATATTAATGTCCCCGCCTTAACTCCTGAAAACAGCTCTTTTCAAAAACGCTTCTGAAAATATTTCTAGAAGTAAACCACTCCTCGTATACGAATTCAGTGCAATTCTACTAACAAAAAAAAGATAAATCGCTGCAGGCTTTGAACTCGAGACCTCCTCATTGCCAAGCCCGTACTCTACCAGTGAGCTAACATGAACTCGCAACCCAAACACGATTTTCAATTTCTGGTATTCGATGACAATGATGCTCATATACTTTGCAAATGTTGTATTCAACTTGGGATATTCCGCAACACACACACACACATAAACAAAGCGCGCGCGCGCGAGAGAGAGAGAGAGAGAGATGAATATACAAAAGCATATTCAACGTATTCGAATGAGACTCTAAGTAACGACATTCCGTTCTAAATATAATTTTTGTTTCTTCCCGTGACGTTAAGGGGATCGGGAAAAATTAGTGTGTCTTGAAGCAGGGTCCGACTTTGGATACTCTGTTTATACACTTTCTATATCCGTAGGAATATACTGTATTTCACGAATGTAAATGACATGCTATAATGAGAATATTGAGAAGTTACATCTGTATGACAAATAGCTGCAAATAAATACACTACCTAATTTATTTATAGCTATTCAACGATTTTCCTAACTTGTATTTAACATACTCATATATAATACCGACCTACTGTGAATACCTACCTATCTCAGATGTTATATTTTAAACATAATAATTACTATGTTATGCAATGATTATGTTATATATATATACAACTGATGTATTTTAATGTAATTATTTTATATAATTTTTCATTCATTGCGGAAAATATAATTTAAAAAAAAGCATTGACCGAGATAGGAATCGAACTCGCAACCTTATGACTTAAAATCCGACAGCCTACCAGTGAGCTAACCCAAGGACTTCCCTGAACATGCTTCTAGCAAAACATGTGTAACGGTTCTAAAGATAATTATGCCATTCATATCCACTACAAACGCTGTTTTTGTTCTACTTTGACTTTTATTTTAGTACTCAGGCGATAATTATGTTCTGTCTTAACTTTGAGCATTCTTTTACATATGGAAAGATTCGTTTACGTATCTAATTATTCAATTACGTATGGAGAGCTAAAAGACAAACAAGCAGTGCTGACATTAATACAAGGTTTCGAAATATTGTATCATTAAGTATTTCAATCAATGTTGCTTTTTTTTCTACACTTGGTAACAAGTCTTATTATATTTAAAAGAAGAAAAACACATCTTCAAACTTTTTTCCGATGGCAAAGGCTGGCTTGGAGGTTCGAACATGGTTTACTTTTTTCCGAAGATACCCGAAGTTGGACTTTGAAAATTTTTGCCTCAAAACACCAATAAAGAATGCGCTCAACCTTTTTGAGACAAGGTGTACTTCCGGGAGTATTACTCTCCCGAGCGAGTCGCCGTACGACGCGCAAAATTGTCAAACCACGGCGTGGCAGAGTGGGAAAAATCAGCGACTTAGGTGCAAAGGGTTACGGGTTTCATTCTCGCTCCAGTCAAGCTTTTTTTTTTTTTTTTTTGCTTCAATCAATAAAGTAGGCACTTGTAACTATAAGTAAAATATTAATTCACCATATGTTTATAATGCATAAATCAATAGAAATTTTCAATTACTTGTAAATTCTTTTGATGTTCCATTTTAACTAGAAACAAAATTAAATCTCTTCCGTGAATATTATTTTTACTGCAGTCGTTGTGTAAAAAATGTTCTTGAAGCTTCGTGTCTACATCTGTTGACAGTGTGTAGGGATGCACGCGAGACGAGACAAGACGAGAAATTGAAAAGTCTCGTCTCGTCTCGCAAATGTGAAGTCTCGTCTCGCGTCTCGCATAAAATTTTGTGTCTCATCTCGCGTCTCGCGCGAGACTTTCTCGCATGGTCTCGCAATCTCGCATATATTCTGGGTCAAAATTTTGCAATCAGATATTCTATTTCTGTTAATGAATGATCATGTGATATTCTGTCCGAAGGCAGGTATTTGACCTAAAAGTCCCTTGGCAAGTTGAGTCCATGGTGGTTTGCCATTGCTTTCCATGTTATGAATGTTCATAACATCCTAAGGAGACGGAACCTAGAGTTCAACATGGTATCCGAACTTGTGTCCCCTTCGCTCCAAATTAAAAGGAAAGTTGTGCTGGAATTTGATTGCTGGACCAGTAATTTTCGTCAAATTAATAGCATAATTTACAGCAAAACCAGCATAAATTGTTGCTGGATCCAACATTGTTTGCGAGCTTAGAGGTCTCCAGCAATATTTTCCAGTATGCCATGCGGGCGCATTTTTGCCCCGAAACAAAGTCACCAATGTAATTAGGATAGAAAGAATATAACATTTCCGTATATGTTTTTCTGAGCTCATTGAACCAAACCCGGATCCTTTTACTATATATATATGTAAATTTCTTCGTCTTTATTTAACCGGATTTCAATCTTGTCTTTGCCTGCTTCTAGTCCGAGGAATGCTTTAATGTCACAATATCCAAAATTGACATGGATTATTTCCTTAGAATATGTCTGAACTTTCTTTTCGGAAAGTTTAAACTCTCTAGCATTAAATTTGTGAAAGTAGCAGAGAAAATATAAAAATACGTTACTTGTGTCCAGTAGCATAGGGAAGGGGGGCAAAGAGGCCGCCCCCCAAAGAGGTTCGACAATGTTCTTTGGTACTTTGATTTTTGTAATTTTTTATATATTTTTATGTTTATATTTTTTTGTTTGTAATTTCTCTATATGTACCTATAACAGCACTTGCCCCCCCAAACACACATTCTGGCTACGCTACTGAGGAGAACAGTGCTGCCATCTATTGTCGCCTATCTCCCTTTACACCAACCACCAAGGAATAATATTACTTGTGTCAACGGACTTGTAGATAACGCAATATGTTAACAATTGCGAAAATCAAAATATCCAGCAAACTATACTTGAAACGAAAAAAGCTTTCTGGATCAATTTCCAGATCATACAGTTGAACTAACTGCAGTGTTGCCAGAATATCAAAACCTGAAAAGTTTTGATTAGCCCGACAGCACTGGTGTCAAGCCACAAAGACCCAGACCACGTATCCTTTGATCTTGAGCTAAGTAAAATGCTGACCTTACAAGAACGCGGTTTCGTCTAACTTTCTACTTCAACACCTCAGTTGTAGACCGCATTCTATCGCTTGCTGAGAGTCATTCTATCCGGAGGCATCTAACTAAAAATATGTTATTTCTGCGAGCCGGGCCGGAGATAAACTTTGACGAGAAGGGATTTCAACGTCATCCCCCAACATTAATCGCTAGTAGTAATGTGAAAAAGACAGAAACAACAGAAACATCATATTTCGCAGCAATAGGGAGTCTTGTTCCATTTTCAGACCAAAAACAGAAGTTCATGTATTCGTGCGCGCCCGCGTGTGTGTGTTTGTGTCGCAAAATAAAGTCCTAAATCGATGCTGTAATAAATTTCCAATTTACAAAGCTTTTTATGATGTTTGGAAACTAAAGAAGGCTTTAATTATGAAAATCAACCTTGCATAATAATAAATCTCATAAAATGTCTATTGCCTCGATCACTTTTTTTCCTGGAGGCATTAACGCAAAACTCAATAAATGTAAAATCACTAAATATACAATTAAAAGTAATTCATAAATGTTGCGAGACTGCAAGAAGTCTCGCGAGACTTCTCTTGCGAGACTTAACCGAGTCTCGTCTCGCATGGTTTAGTCTCGTCTCGCATAAAATTTTCACTCTCGTCTAGTGTCTCGCGTGCATCTCTAACAGTGTGAAAATTACAAGCGGTATGAGGGGAAATCTGCGTTGGTTATAGCAACACCCAGTATTAGAAAAGGGGATTTCTCCCCTCAACTTCTTTGTAAATCGCACACTGTCAACAGATGTAGACACGAAGCGTCAAGAACATTTATTACACAACGACTGTCGTCACGGGCGCAGATCATGGGGGGCGGACCCCCAAGCTCATGTGGGCCCCATGTATTTTTATGAATATGTATTTTTATATGTATTTTTTTATTGTTATATGTATTGTTGTATGTATTTTTTACAAATGCCCCCTCCCAAATTTACAGAGAAATCGGCGCCGTTGACTGTCGTAACCATAATACAATCGTGATATCGGTATATTTACGGAATAGATTAAATTTTCTTGCTAATTTACATGGAACATCGAAAGATTTTACAAGTGATTTTAAAATGTCTATTGTTTTATTCACTATAAACATATGGTGGCTTAATATTTTATTTATAGTTACAAAAGGTTACTTTATTAGTTGAAGTAAAAGAAAAAACAAGAATTGACTCCAACGGGAATGGAATCCGGGTCGCTTTGTATACAAGTTGCACACTTTACCCACTCTGTCACGCCGTCCGTTGATATACTTGCACGTCGAACAGTATATATGGCGAGTAGAAAACTTTTGAAGACTGTTTTTTTCCCTTAATTTTGCCCATTGCTTTCTCCCAGTTTGTAATATTAACTCATTAAATGTGCATTACCTTCTCTCCCTGTTCCAAATAGAAAGATTGAATTTGGATATTTTCTGCAAGACTATTGTCGAGATATAGAATTTCATATCCAGTATTTCTGTTTACTTGGTAATGGAATTAATAGAATTGGAAGTAATTGTTTTGTGTAAGTATAATTGTGCAGAACAGAAATAGATAAATGTTTTGTGCTGCTATATATAAATGTATGAAAATTGTTAGGAAAATTTATGGAGGGGTTGAAAATATTCTTCCCAGGCTAGAACAACAGTAATTAAGTTAGTGTCAGGGAAAGAAATTTGCTTAGCTTTCCCCCTTAGAAATAAACGTTTCGTAAGTAACAAACGTTCTAGGTCTGACTTATGACTGCCCAACTTTCTGTGTGGCTCCCTGGATGAGTGAGTAGAGTCGTTGCTTCCTAATAATGAGGTTGGTGGTTCAAGTCCTGCCCAGCCCAGTCCATTTTTTTCATTGTTTGTTTCCCATATCTGATGTTGTTTCTCCCCCTCTGTAATCATCTGATACTCTCAACTGAGTTCTCCACTTGAATTCAACAATTGGTAGTGGGATGCTCTCAGGTTCGGGTGAGCTTTTACATGACTATTTACAAAATCAAAATTTTCGACAAAATATGGATGCTATCCGATCATTTTGTCTCAAATTCTAAATTTGCGCATGTGACTGTATCTCTCTTTCATCATATTTGCATCTCTCGTTTTCCAAGGTCATCAGCTATGACATAAGATGGCTTGGGAGCAAAGATTGAAAAGTGCTATACCATAAAAGTGCTATACCAATGGGCTCACTCTCACTAAGCATTTGATTAAATGTATGTGTTTTCACACTGATGGAGGGGGGGGGGTATCCGCTCTTCCTACCCTCCTGAAGTGACAGGATATTTATTCAGACTCTGCAAAGTCATTTCAGATCAAACGACAGAAAGAGTGTTCATTCCAACAGCAACAGGATTGGACTTCATTTTTTTGTTTCAACTTATCTCCACAAATAGAACAAATATCAAGTAATATGTTTGCCATAAGAAGTAGATTCATTTCATTTGGAGAAATGATGCTGTAGACGATAGTGGGAATTTCGCCCAAGTGTACGGGAATTTTCAGTGCCTGGCGTTTATGCCACCCGCCTTCCTTTACAGCTAATTTGGTTGCATACTCCCCGGCAAATGCTTCGGACTCAACTGGTGGAGCACTTTAGCCGTAAACCTCCATATGGCTGTACCATTTAGAAGTGTCTTTCGCTGTACAATATGCCGCTGTTCGGAGAACGGATTTTTCTCTGTGCACTACACCCATTGTCAAACTGAACTGCAGTATTAAGGCATTCAATGTATCATCAATGTATCATTAAAATCCAATCCGAGTTACGGAAGTTAATATGTTTACAAGGTTACATTATATAGGATAGACTTCTATAGCTAGCTAGTTGGAGGCTCTGCCCCCAGACCCCCGCATTTGCTCGAATTATGGCCTTGAATCTCTAAAACCTACAATTCTATCAAATTTCATGTTTGTTTTCGTATTTCAACTATCTATAAGATAAAATTTTGTATCACAAGAAAACACCCATTTAAATAACATGGGAATTACTTCATCCCCCTTTAAACTCCTTAAAAACTAAAAATATTCAATTTCGGCAATTTTCCTGTGGGTTAGTCTCGGAAGTCTGCAAGCATATCAAATTACATCATTCTAATCCAACCGGAATGTCTAAACATTTTGGGGGGTAGATGTCCCACTCTGACAAGTAAACTTTACGTTTGGGTGAATCGAGTTGCTGACTGAGACACATATGAGAAAGTAGTACTAAATATGGTCAGTCTTTCAGTGAAGTTGTACGTTCGAAGCTCCAGGGGTTTAGGAGGATACAGCTACCGGAACATCACATGGAAGTACAGAATAGTCTGCATACAGTTGGAGGTAAAAGCTCTGTAAGACCTCTTGTAACGACAAAAGGTGAATAACAAATATATAGGTACATATTAGGACTAGGGGGAAGTCATATAGTAAGGGTATACCTGACGGCGGCCATTTTAAAATCCACCATTTTGAATTAAGGTTAAGTTTTTAAAATAGGAATAGGGTCATGTGATACATGATTTAAGGCGCAAATTTAATCAGAAGAACAATGGTGACGTTAATTTTGATTTACGCGCAATTGGTAAAAAGTTACAGGGAAATTAAATATTGTTGCAGCATATGTATTAGTCCTTTACCCCACCTTGTAAATTTTGTGTTATCACCATTGTATTTCTGATTAACTTCTAGCCCGAAGTCATCTATTGCATTACTCTATTCCCATTTAATTTTGTGCTGGTTAATGATAAAGCAAAAATAGTTATACCGTTGGATTTATGGTAAAATTTGCTATTAATAAGGCGTCACTGTTATGCATTTTGTTTAAAACTTTTGTCTAATTCAAAATGGCGGATTTCAACATAGCCGCCATCAAGGCAACTCTTACCATAGACCTAATATTTATCCACCTGTTTTTTAATTTAATTATTATCATTAACACAAAATTTACAAGGTGGGGTAAAGGACTAATACATATGCTGCAACGATATTTAATTTCCCAGTAACGTTTTACCAATTGCGCGTAAATCAAAATTAACGTCACCATTGTTCTTCTGATTAAATTTGCGCCTTACATCATGTATCACATGACCCTATTCCTATTTTATAAACTTAACCTTAATTCAAAATGGTGGATTTTAAGATGGCCGCCGTCAGGTTTACCCTTACTATATGACTTCCCCCTAGTCCTAATATGTACCTATATATTTGTTATTCACCTTTTGTCGTTACAAGAGGTCTTACAGAGCTTTTACCTCCAACTGTATGCAGACTATTCTGTACTTCTATGTGATGTTCTGGTAGCTGTATCTCCTAAACCCCTGGAGCTTCGCACCTACAACTTCACTGAAATACTGACCACATTTAGTACTTCTTTCTCATATGTGTTTCAGTCAGCAACTCGATTCACCCAAACGTAAGGTTTACTTGTGAGAAAAATCCGTCCTCTGGACAGCGGTTTTTGTACAAATATATGGAATCCTCTTACTTACCACAGAAATCAGTACGGAGCATCATTATCCGTATGCTACATAGGCACTGCCCATAGATGTTACTCTAGGTCCTTGCAGGATATCTGATATCTAACATTCCTTCTTATATTACATACATATATGTACGTTATCTTTGTCAGCTGTATGTTATATACGTCCATTTGTATGTGGAATCGTGACCGCCTACAATGCTTCATACAGAAAGTATGTACGATGAAACACTCTTACAGAAAGTATTACAAAACGCGCGTTTGCAGTTATACGTTTGCTGTACGTTAAATCCAAAAACTACAGGATTCACAAATATAACATACGATTTTATGTACAGCACATTCATTTTGCTCAGTGCATACAAATAACACTGGGAAGATTTTTCAGTTCCCCATAAAAACTCTCTACGATTGAAAATTTTTATATTTGGTGATTTAGTTAGGTAACTCTAACGGAAATGTACAATCGTATCGAATCTCAAGTTTTTATTCCAATTCCAAGCACCTGAAATACAAGATTGTAAGTCCAGTAAGGCCTCATTATAATACGAGATTATAAGTCCAGTAAAATAGCATGGAGAATTTCTTCTTGCCCCCTTTAGAACCACTAAAAATTTAAAATATTAACTTTTGGAAATTTTCCTGTGTGTTAGTACAGGAAAGCTACAATCATGCTCAATTTCAACTTTCCTCGTCAACCGGATGTACCCCTAGTTAGGATAGATGTAACGCAACCTTGTGAATAAATTAACTTCCGTAACTCGGATTGGATTCCAATGACACATTGCTGATACATTAAGTGCCTTAATACCACGGTTCAGTTCGGTGATGGGTGTCGTGGTTGCAACTGGGAGCTAACCCCCCTACCATATAGACATGGCAATGATCATGGAGCTAGAAAGACGGAACAAACGCCATTCGCAAGCTTTTGCCTAACTGAACACAAACAAAAGCGGGCCTAATTGCTGCAGAATGTGTAGGTTTTGAGATCTAGCATGAAACATATCAAAACGTTAAATCTTTACTTGCTGCAACCATCGTCACGCATGTGCTGTCTTCGCGTTTTTACCTAGTCCTCACGTTTTTTTTTTTCATGTAATATCAGTCATGATTTTTTTTGCAATTGTTTACTCACATGCAGAAGTACTTTGTGGCCTAAGGAGCATTTAATAGCACTTTTCCCTCCTGAGACATTACGCCTTAAAAATAGCATCAAAATAAACTTGAACTTTGGGACTTCCATAAATGTACGATGCTAGTATTATCATAGCTGTGGATATTTCTGCAGACTCTTTACATGCAATAGTATTCAGCACAAAATTTATGAACTCTCCACTTTATGCCATTCCAAAATAAAGTTCCTTTAAAAGTGTACTTTTCTGTAGTTTTTCTGGTGACTCATGTATTGGTTTGTAACTCTGCATATTTATTGAGAAGCAAAAGCTTATCTTCTCCGTGTACCTCAGTCTCACCTGTAAACATTCATCTTTGTTTGGTGTTTGTCTGATTCGTAAGTCCTGAGCAAATGTAGTTTTCGTAAACGTTTGCAAATGCAAAAATTGTCACTCCACCGACAACAGGTGGCGGCCATTTAGAAACACTCGTACATAAGACAACGTGAATGATGATATTGAGCTTTCCATACACAAGGTTCGTCACACACACATTTTTATAATTTTCGGAGATGGTCATGCAACCATTTTCACCATCTTTGGACCACTTCAGATGGATTGATTCAAAAGTAATATTACCAGCTCTTTATACAAATCCATATCACTGCAAATAATGATGACTCATATTATCCATATATTCAAATTATAAATTACTGGTAATTACTTGAGATTTATCCGTCAGTGAAATTCTGAATTCAGATTTGACCACTGTAAATTCCTTATTGTTCATTCATGTTATTCATATTTTTAAATTACTATATAAAACCTGAAATTGAAGGAAATTTCTTAACATTGGTCGAAAACTACCCCTGACACCAAAATGTTGATTTCAAATTTGAATTTACTAGTATGAAATCCATTAGAATTACTGTTTCCAACAAAGAAGTGAAACCTTTGTAATACCACGAAATCGAAGAGTTCTCGTATTTTGAACCATGATGTCTGTCATGTTTCTCAAGCAAATCCATGCTATACCGCTTTATGTATTAACTACATTCATCCAACAATGAAGTAGCACAAGACAATCGCAATGAAACAACGACCAGGGTTCTCAAAAAGATTGTTTTGTTTTACTGGGTGTTAATATTATTTAGATAATTACTGAGAATTTAACAATTTACACCATCCTTTTATGATTGTTTCTGGAGGAGGGAGTATGAAAGCTTCTACGAAATAATATTGAATTTAAAATTTACTTCTAAGGAATAATAATTCATAATTTAATTTCCCTTCTCGGTAATGCAGTTTGTAGTATTCCAACATTTAAGATCCATTGAATATTGAGATCAGTTTAATGAAGGTAGAAAATCACGTTGTTTAGATTGCTTCTGGCATAAATTTGAAATGTTGAATGGAATGCTACTACTAAACGCATCTACAGCGTGGTCCGGAGGTGGGCGAATCCCTAATTGGTGTTTTCTGACGGTTTTAGGTTTTACCCACATTTGTTTGGTAATATTGCTTGGCATTGTCTGGTATTGTCTGTGATACAGCAGGATGGAGCACCAGCGCACCTCGCGATTCACGTGCGCAATTATCTGAATCAGACGTTTCCTGGCTGCTGGATTGGAAGAGGTTGTGCACCTTCACCAGCTCCCTTTGCCTGGCCTCCAAGAAGTCCCGATCTGATGACACCAGACAACGCTCTCTAGGGTTTCGTAAAGCAACAGGTAAGAAACACTCGATATCACGGAACGCAGGGATTACGAGCAGCAGTGGAACACGCCTTCACCTTCGTGACTCGGTAGTATCTTCGCAAAACATCTGCGAGAACTTGGCGCAGAATTCATCCGGTGTTACGACATGGATAGTGATCATACCGATGTTTATTACTCTTAAGACTCTTAAGACTTCAAGGTGACTGTACAGGCATTCTATCATAATTAACACTATACTGTTGAAACTATGGGGGGTCAGTCCACTTCCGAACCACCCTGTATTTAGGTTAAGTTTTATGTCAAGAACTGGCGGGTAGGGTAGAGGGAACGCATCTCTGATTCCTTGATTGTGTTTTGGGTGCCAGTAATGTTTTCAAGGTAGAAAATACACAAAGAAGAGTGGTAACGCAGTGTTTCCTAACGTAAGTAGTACTCAATAATTACACTTACACTTTCAACAAATGATAATTATAAGATAAGTCATTTTAACAAAAGAGTGTAGAATTTGTTTTGATCATTTGTTTTGAATAACAACTACGGGACATTTTGTTCATTTGGGTTACAAACAAGACATTTGGACGTAACATTTGAGAAAATACCGGGAAAACGATTGAAAAAAGAAAGGAATTGTTCGGGTAAAACAGGAGGTCAGACCACTTCCCATTTTCTTTAACTTTTCTCAGCCTTCGATACATATACAGGTCTTACGTACAAAGCTTTAATTGCCATATTAAAGGGAATGAAACCATTTTGAGTGAGTTCACATTAAATTTGTCTACTTGTTGCTGAACAAACTTAAGAACATTTTATTTCATAATTAATTAAACCCATTTCAAATTTTGTTTACATAATGAAGAAGTTTATTTATTTGATGAAACGATCGGTGGATGAGCTATTGTTTGTGAATCCGTGTTTGATTATTGGCGAGGTGCTGGTGAGGTATTAAGCTTTCAATCATGATTCAGAACTACATTGAATATTTAGAAATAGTGTTAAAGTGATCAATACAACTAGTCGAAGCAAATTCAGAGAAGAGTGTGAATTCAAACATAAAAAATAAAGATTAGTTGTTAAGGCTAAAAAAAAAAATTGTATTAGAACCATTAAATCTTACATAAATGCTTATCCGACACACACATACACAAACGCATTTTTGTTCTGTGTATCAAAGTGATAGAAACTCGCTTCGCTCCTTTGAATAAAACAGTAAATTTTATTCCAACTAAAGTTCCTTTATTATAATCAAGAGTGCAGCTTTAAAATAGCTTTGTGCAGAAGGTTTAATTAAAACTTAATTAAGAGACAAAGACTGTCGAATATACCAAAAAGATGGTAAAAGTAAACGCCACAAAGCAGAACAAAGAAACATTTTGAGTTACGGTCCTGGAACCTATATAAACGTTTTAATTTTATGTATTCAACGCTACATTTCGACATATCGGTTCCATTCACAGAACCAAAAACTGTAATTAACAGTGCTCTGATTGGTTTGTTCGTTGTGTTGGAGATTAGCAACCCATTCAGCATTGAGATAAAACAGGAGAGTGCAACACGTTTAAAGCGTAATGTCTGCTCACCCGGAATCGAACCTGGGTCTCCGCACACTCATTATATCAGAGAGGAAAGCTTGGCATCATTTGAGAACAAAATTGAAGTGCTTTTTGACATCATCATTTGAAGACATCGTTAGCTTAAAATTGTTGCAAGCTTTAAGAGAAGTGAGCAAACTATGAAATGTTAACTCGATTTAACTGCCTAGGCAGTTTTTTTTACAAAACATATTTCTTGTTTGGCATCAATTTTGCTTCAACGTCAATATCTCAATTTTGATTTAAGGTTCAGAACATATACTTTCTTTCAGAGAATTACTTTCGGTATTGAGTCAGATTTTTTATTTATTAAATCACCCGGCGTAAGTATACCGAAGCTTATAGCTTCACTGCAGATGAATGTTTGTCTGTGTGTGGTAGTTTATTTCTCGGTAACCATTGATCACAAATAAACAAAATTTGGTGGCCAAGTAGCTCATCATCTAAGAAATATATGGCAATATTTGGTAGTCAAAGCTTGATCAGGTAAAGGTTAGGTTTAGCTCGACTTTTTTTGTGATACTTTATTTTCCGGTAAGCACCTTGCGGGATCTGAACGAACTTTGGTGGGAAAGTAACCCACCGACTAAGGAAAAAGATCGCTATATTCAGTGGTCAAACTCGGTGAGATAGGTTCGATTAGACAACAGAGCTTGTTTCCCAGAGTTTTCCACGACGCGTTCTTCTTAGGTCGATTTACCGAGTGTGTTATGCTTGTTTTAAATAATAATAATAACAATAATAAAAATATCTTTTGGTTTTACACCTGAATCATCATCTCAGGGAAGTAGGTTAAGATTCCGAAACCAAAACTCAGTAAAAATCAATTTATGCTCTTTGGTTGTTTTGGAGTTAAGAACCCCATGAAATATTTAAATTAATATTATAGGGTAAATTACAATAATTATATGAATTTATTTTATACAAGATAGAATTCAACTAGGTATAAAGCTCTTACAAGATATAAATAATAAAAATTAATAATACTACTAAGAATACTGCAGAGAAAACTAAATACATGGAAGTGCGTCGGGACCGTAATACGGCAAATTGTGGAGGCGTTAAAATATTAAATAATGCTTTTGATAAAGTGGATAGTTTCAAATATTTAGGATCAATATTAACAAACGAAAATCATATTCACGAAGAAATTAAATGTCGACTAAAAGCAGGGAATTCGTGTTACTATTCGGTTCAAAATCTCTTGTCGTCGCGAATTCTGTCGAGGAATTTGAAGCTTAAAATATATAAAACGATAATCATGCCTGTTGTTCTGTATGGGTGTGAAACATGGTCGCTTACTCTGAGGGAAGAACATAGACTGAAAGTATTTGAGAACAGGATCCTGAGAAGAATATTCGGACCCAAGAGGAACGAGAATGGGGAATGGCGGAAGCTTCATAACGAGGAACTACATAGTTTATACGGTTTACCCAACATTGTTAGGGTGGTCAAGTCTAGGAGGCTTAGGTGGGCAGGTCATGTAGCTAGAATGGAAGAAAGTAGAAACGCTTTCAAAGTCTTGACTGGTAGACCCATAGGAAAACGAACATTAGGAAGACCTAGGCGCAGATGGGAGGACAATATTAAGATGGATCTCGCAGAGATAGGAATACAAAGTAGAAACTGGATGCAATTAGCTAAGGATAGAAGTCAGTGGAGAGCTTTTGTGAACGCGGCACTGAACCTCCGGGTTCCATAGGCCATAGAGTTAGTTAGTTAGTTACTTAGTTAATACTACTAAGAAAATAATGCAAAATGTATTTAGATGTAATATCCGAGTCCTTCTAATAAAGAGGAACAACATCCATGATTATAATACGAGAAAAAAGAATGAAATTGAAAAAGAGATCTTAATTCAACAACTTATCATATAAATAGTATTAAGTATAAAATTATTCAAAATTACAATTGACTGCCCCACAAAAATGAAGGATACCAAATCAATCCCATTATTTAAGAAAGAAATTATAAATACTTTTTGGAATAAATATAGTGAATACTGCACAATTTAAGTAAATAAAATGAAAAACCAAGGCACAGAGATATTGACACAAAAATACAAATATATTATCAGTTAGAATACTTAGTCTTCTAATGTGAGGTAAAGCACGTTGAGGCTACCTAATCTGATTCTTTGCTTTTCAATCTTCAATACCTGTCAATATACCATGTGGAAATTTTGGAGTAACCAATTCCTTTTATTAAATAAAATATAAAATGTGGGAAATCTGAAGAGTACCGGCTCACCTTAAATAATTTTCTTCACATAAAATGTGGGAAATCCGGATGTCACCGAATTCCCTTTAAATAATATTCATCAGATACAATCTACAAAATTTGGATATTCAATTTCCGTTGCATCTTTTCGCCTCATTTCCCCCTTATTTATTTCTATGTTTCTTATTTTAATCTACTAAGTTAATATATTTTAACTTTGTTATATTACACCATTATGAATTCCCACTATCTCCTGAATGAATGTTGTGGAGTTGGAAGTTCTGAGTAATAATGTAGGTTGAAATATATTTCCTTCTTTCACTTTTTGTTTGTCAAAAAAAAGTATAAAGCTGCGTTCTGTGAAATGCAGCATAAATGTGAAACATGACTGTGGCTTGCTGAGAGAAATAAAGAATACGTATATATTTTGTGTATGCATTTGAAGCAAGCCCCACTTTGATCCAGTGCTTATACATACAGCTTCATTAATCACAAAATAATGTATAGTGCAGGAGCTAAAACTTTCCTACGAGCGACAAGAGGCTCGTTTTGGATGCTTTGCTTGCAGACTGCAGAGATTGTCATTGCTGGAGAGTCTTCGTACAAAATTAATTCCTTGCATGGCGTCTCACAGTCACAAATAAAACATGAATATTTCCAATTACCTGCTTGTTCACCAAGTCACATTGAAATGACCGTTACATCTTCACACGCAAGTCTATTGTGATATGCATATTTTATCTTTTGAGCAGTAGTACCATTGTTTCGTAGCTTCCCTTCATATATGTTGAGTGCCCAACAAGAATGGATATTCTCTTCGAGCTATCTTAAAAAAAAAAAAAAAAAAAAAAAAAAAAAAAAAAAAAAAAACTTAATTTTTCTGCATTGTTCGTATATGCCAAAGCTTTAATTACACCTTTCACATTTGTACAACAGATAAGCTCTACGTTCGTTTGAAAATATTTTAATAGATGCTTCTCTTTGTCCTGATATATGAAGGTTGGTCTACATGCTAGCATATTTCTTTCCTTTAGCCGTGAACCTAGTAATATAAATGACGCCTTTGATAGATCAAGATCACGAATAAGATCGTTTAACTATGCTTGAGTGAAATACTTGAACGAACTGGATTAATTGTTTCATATTTTAAACTATGCTTGAGTGAAATACTTGAACGAACTGGATTCACTGTTTCATATCTTAAACTATGCTTGAGTGAAATACTTGAACGAACTGGATTCACTGTTTCATATTTTAAACTCCTGGTCATTTCAAATCGACTCTAGTTGATTTCATTGCCACTGAAGTTTGCAAACATGTTGAATTTAGGATTTTACTGCTGGATTGGGAGTTTATCAGCAGAGGAAAGGAACAGGTCCTTTAGCAGAGGAAAGATTAGAAAACTAAAGTATATGTTTAAATATTTTGATCAAACTAAATATATTTACCATAAATAAAAGTCATTTACAAGATTATGCTGCTCTCGACACACTTTTGGGATTCCAAAACTGAGACAGATTTTTTCTTTAACCCTTAGTTCAATGTCTGAGATTTTCTGCACAGGTGCTCTATACTTCGTGGAGTGCAGTGTTTATTTCGTTTGTCCAATTTAATACCAAAATATGCATTACTTACTTTCCTTATGAAGACACTAATACGAAGGCTGGAAAGAAATAAGTGGCAACATATAAATATTTCATGAACATTTATTATACAATCATGAGACTTCAATAGGCCTTCAAAAGAATCCCCTGCACCATGTTGCACCCCTTGCCGGATTTGGAGAAGTTGCAGGACGCCAGCAGTGGTGCCCTCTTTTTTATCTTTGTAAGAGAGTGCCCTATAACTCGAAGTATGGCATCTCTGGTGCGGAAACACAATCCTCGTAATGGTTCTTTCATCTTAGGGAACAATTAAAGTCACATAGACTCATGTCGGGTTAATATAGTGGGTGCTCTAGAACCTTTCACTCCATAATTCCAGCGGGTTCCTTACAGCAACTGCGTTATGACCACGTGCGTTGTAATGCAAAACAATGGATTGATCCCTTATGATGTTCGGTCGTTTCCTGCGCAGTGCAGGACAAAGGTATTGTTCCAGAAACCTGTGGTAGTGCACTACACTTATGGTCTGGTTTAGAGGAACTACATGCCGTAATATGACACCACGTACATCGTATGCCACTATCAGCATCACCTTTACATTCCCTAGTTCCTGAGGGTTCCCTGGTTCAGGAGATAATGGATGGCTCATGAGAGCGCTCCCATGTTTCGTCAAGTGTGATGAACCTGTCTAGGAACACGTGTCCTTCCCGTCTTTAAAGTGCCAAATGATCACCGGTAAGGGTATATTGTGCTAATTTTTGAACGTCTGTAAGGTGGGATGCAATTTTTCGGTAACCAAGAATATTGTGCAACACATTCAAACTGTAATGTGGTATGTTCCTACCTCGTTAGCCAATTACCTGGCAGTCTACCTATTGTCCACATGCAGCGAAGGTTGAATCAATTCAATGATTTGCTTTCGAGCCCAGTTGTCGTCCACCTGGGTTTTGTTGAACACTATCATGTCCTTCATGAACATCCTGAAACCTTCACATCCTGCAACCCATCGTACCACAGTCCGATACGGCAATGCGTCATTACCGCATGCATCACGTGGTCCAGAGGACATCTTTATCCATGCACATTGTTCTAACTTGGAAAACATACAGTTTAGAGCAGTGCAACCTACATTCAACATATTCCATTACTATAACTGCAGCACCTACACTAGGGCCACCACCTGTGTTGTAGAGCTTCACCTACCCTCCTCATGTGTTGCCAACAGCAGCTCGAACAAAAATCTGTTCGCGGGGTAAAATCGTGTTCCACTTATTTCTTTCCAGCTCTCGTATTTGGTTTGTTTCGCGGTTAAAAACGGAACCACAAATGCAGTGTTCAAAAAATGTCCCGGCAGTTGATTGTGGCAAGGAGATTGTGAGTACACTGGATAAAATATAACATGCGGCGTCTTTCTTGCGCAGGATACGTCTCTGCTGAAAATTTAACAATCGTTCATGTCTGTGTCATACATTTACATAACACACACACACACACATATATATATATATATATATATATATATATATATATACAGTGGCGTATTTAGGGGGGCGGCTTCCGGGCTTAAGCCCCCCCGAAATCTTACTTAGTATAGCAAAGCAAATGAAATATCTTGCAGAATTTTTACATTTCCAGGCAAAGTTCCCCCCGAAAGTTAGCAAAGCCCCTCCCGAAACAAAATCATAAATACGCCACTGTATATATATATTCAAAACGACAAAATTGCATGTTTCAATATACCTACATCCAATCAGGAGATATTTTTTGAATGCACTATATATCCAGGTCGTTATTTCAACTTTCTGAAAACAGATGCAATGTCAACTAAAGTATAGAACAACCAAAAATAAGTAAAGTATCGTGACGTGTCTACTTCCGTACAGAGCTGTAAATCAAACACCACCAAAGGGCAACTGTACATGGAACTTGCAGAGAGGTCAAATAAATAAAATACTAGGAAGCACTGTCAAGCATTATATTAAACCATGACGCTTGCGATGAATGATAACAATAAAATTCGTAAAAATGGGATTAACCTCTATTTCCAAATAAATAAATAAAAATAAAAAATACAAGAAAAACAATTATGAACACTAGTATTGGATTCGCTTTCTTATATGATATTCAGTTGGATTTGTATTTGGATAGAATCTTTAAAAAATTAGGGTTCCTTTCAATTAAAATATTTTTTGTGTTTCTGCATTTCGTGATGTTCGAATAAGTCTTTGGAATAAAATAACAAATACATTCTATTGCTGACATTTTCTGCTCTCTTTAGGCACTACGTTATGCAACATTGGCGTAAGGAACCTCTTTACTAGATAAGTTTCTATTTTGGTAAGAAATCTGACGTGGTTGAGAAAAAGTTATTTCATTTCGGGCTATACTACGAAAACAGTAGAAAAAAGAGGTATCAACATCCGGACAATTAATTTATGGAAGAGTTCTAAAACTCATTCACTGCTTCACTTTTTGTACAACTCTACAGCAGCTCGCCATCAGTGGCGGATCCAGACCGTTGTATGTGGGCCTAGGCTCTTTCCAGTTTTCTGAGTGAAAAATAATTTAAGCTATTATTTATATATTATTGAAAGTTTATAGTAATCTCATGATATATCTATCACAATCTGGGTTCTGGATGTCCCCCAGTTTTTTACCTTCTACATCCACCACTGCTCATCATGGTTGTTATTTGAAATATCCGCTCCTCTGATCGACTTGATTATACACATTGTATAATAATAAAATGCAATTTATTTAATAAATTGTCAGTGTTGATTTTCGTAGTTTTTCTTCTCTCCAAATATAACATATGCATCTAATACGTATAACAGATCCCTCGATCTTTGTATCTCATAATAAATTTTGATAACATAGGATATGACAGAACTTTCAAGCAACAGAATTTGTAGATTATATATATATATATATATATATATATATATATATATATATATATATATATATATATATATATATATATATTTATATGTGTGTGTGTGTGTGTGTGTGTGTGTTGTTAAATAGTCTGAGAAAGAGATCGAGGAATTGGAAGTATACGTTCAAAAGCAGATGAATTAAATCAAAAAGACGAAGGAGATGAAGAGCAGCAGACGGTCCTGAGAGAAATCACAGACGGCATTTTGTTAAAAGCTAAAGAGCAGACTCAAAGGTCGGCCTTGCCCAGACAGAAAGAGACGGAAAAGAAGGAGAGAAAGAGAGAGAACAATTTAGAGACAATATCTAGCTACCAGCAAGTGTACAGTTGCCGTCTTCATGATCTTTCCGTTCCAGGGTTTCAAATTATCAATCCTAATTCCGATATTTTATGTAGAAACCCAACTAGGTCCGACACACATTTCTGTTTTAACTAAAAGCATATATGTAACAAAGTAAAATCGTTTGTTTCTTCTTTCCGTCTGCTGCTATATTAGGGGGTTTTGCAGTTCAGATTGAGCGAAATGGATACAGAATTTTATACTGCCTTGATCTTTTTGCATCTCGCTCGAGGCTTAGAGTTAGGAACATAAGCATCAGCAGGAGATATGGAAGTTCACCTCCAGCCCGATTTGCGTACGTGAGTAGTACGTCTGAAAGTAAATAGCATATGGTCATTTGGAGCAATACCGACACCCTAAGGACATTAACGCTACTACAAGATTTAATGATTTATTAAAGAAACGAATTATACCACATGATTAAGTATATTATTTCAGCTAGTTGACAGATACAATACATGTTACACAAAAGCAATGTGTGATGCTGTGGAGGCGCAATTCAAGTGAACGATGAGCAAGTGTTGGTCTTTCCCAACTCTATGGGAAGATCGACAGATTGTTGGGGTAATACTGACTTCAACATTATAACCTTACCTACTATCATAGTGTCACTAATAATTCCACAACACACACTACTGTTTGTAAAGTAGTTCGTGGACTTGAAACAAACACGGGGATCTATAAGTTTAGGAATGTAGAATACCTTTATTTACAGCTCCAGAAAACATTAAAAGATGTCACTGAGTTGCAAATGAGGGTAAGAATAATCACAAAGTTCTTTCAGTTACAAGAAAAATATGAAACAAAACTTTCTTTTAAAAAACAATGTACTAAATATGAGCTAGTGCAGAGAGCAGAAAAATTCTGTACTTCATGATAAAGTGTTTGTTAATTTATATTAATCGTATGTTTCCAAAAGTGTGGTTATAGATTAAACTGTTAGTGTTAGCTTCATATTCAGGAAAGAGTACCCATCGCACTCATATTTGTCTGAGATTTCGCACAAAGAATTGAAAGAGATTGTTGGCACACAAAGAAGGGATCGTCTGGATGAAGAACACAGTCCTCGTTAAACCGATGAAAATATTTTGTACATTGAACTCAATTAGCGGAATTGTTTTTGCCGTAAACCAACCTCAGCAGATAGCACAATATTTTCTTTTTGAGTTTTCTCATTTTTGTTACTGTGTTTTGCTACGTTTTTATGTTTGTACATTCTTTTGTGCGTTACTACCTTTTGATTTTTCTATCTTACTATTTTTCTGTGCAGATGTTATAAGTTTGGCACTATTGTCTTTCGTTTTACAGAACCACATCTCATTTTCTTGGATGAACCCATATCCGTCTACTATAATTAACTTTTCTTCTAGTGCGTGTTCACCTTCTTCAGTAAATGCTGTATGTTCACCAAAATGTTTTTTGCAGTTAACTTCCAATAACCTGTCACGTAATGTATCCGAGGGACTTGAAAAGCTCTTGAAGCAGTAGCAAGTAACATTACATTCTTTACGGCTTCTATGGCTACTGACATTTTGTTCAAATTCCAGGGGCAACTCATGTAATGGAAACAGGATGAAGATAGTTTATGTTCTATATGTTAATACTAATGTAGTATTTTTGATATATAGTTATTAAAAAATCACATCGAAAGGGGGAAAAGCATCTGTTGAAAGTGCACCAAATGTGAGTATCGAAATTACCCCGAATGTATATGTTGCACTTAACTACATTTTTTTCAAGTTAGAGACACTAATGAACCAACTACCTGTGATTGCACAACTTTCAGCTGTATGTTGTCCACCATGAGTGCTGAACAATACAGCTTTTACTTCTAAACAAGAGCTTAACAAAACATACTCAAATTTTACAGTGACCCTTCACTTCTCACATATCTCTCAAACTTTACCTCATATTATTAGACCTTTCTCGTCAAATTATTCTACTCATTTTTAAACTTTTACAGATATACATTCCTTACACCTCACAGTTTCACTTAGTACTGATTACGCCAACTCCTTCACTTCCAGGTAGAATAGACAGCGCTTTAAAGTGTCGGTATTCTCCAATTGTCGGTCATCCCCTGAATGACTATAACTTTAATAAATAATATATCTATTTAGAATTGACACTGAAATAAATATACCCTACTTGTAACAACAACAATAATAATAATTGATTCATCCGGAAGGAGAATATTCAAAAGGAATGACACATACAACAACTGTCCTTCGCTGAAGCAAAAAGTACTCAGCCGATTGTGGTTAATAAGTCGCAAAAGCTACAAGTTACAATAGGAGGCGTCACCCACACATAAATCTCAAAATGTGATTTCTTATGAAAATTCTACAGAGGTTAGTTTACTTTCGGGAATGAGTGTTCACATTCCAGAAGAAAATGTTTCATTAATAACTACAGCACAACATGGTTGATTCGACTGCAAAAGATTCTCCCTACGGAATGATGAATGTAGCTTTGCTGCAGCTAAAGGTCCTCAGTCAATCGAGTTGAACGTTAGTACGTAGATGGAGATTAAGAAGTGCCAGGTCTGAAGGGATGCCACTCAATATATGTTAAAGGGGGCATAATATAACACTTATATAGTACCTTCTTTCTAATTTCGCCTCAGCCAGTCGAAAAAAGTGTACAAAAGTTATGAAGTATCCTATCCAACAATATCAAATTCCTCCATCTTTTAGATTGCTTCGAATGTTTTGCCAACCATGATACCAAACATTCACTTTCGCATATATTTTCATTTAATCTGATCGCATTCTCAAAAGACAGTATACCAATTATCAAAAATACATGAAGAGTTAATCCCATGCGCTATACTACTTCGTAATGACTCAATGAAATGGTTATTATAATTTTTAAACTGTCTCCCCCTTTCTCTCTCTCTCTCTCTCTCTCTCTCTCTCTCTCTCTCTCTCTCTCTCTCTATCTATCTATCTATCTATCTATCTATCTATTTTTCTTAATTTTCACACCTTCCTTATCTCTAATGAAAGAGCATGCAATGACTTGAGGTATAAGAAAATTATTATCTTAAAATAAAAACAGTAAGTACAACTGCTTTTTCTTTCTTTCTTTCTTTTCTCTTTTTGTAGTATAATGAACACTCCAGCCCATCTTTTTAAGTGACACAACTGTGTAATAACAATTCTTCAAGAATAAATAAAAGAAGTAGTTGTAAATCGGTAACACATAACATAGGATGAACGGCACTTGATTTCTCCGTAAGAAAATAGTCGACAATAGATGCAACATATTGTGGTAATTTTAATGCATTGTTTAGGAATGCTAAGAACATTTCGGATCCAAGATAAAACACATTTCTATATGGGATCGAATCTTGGGCCAAAATCGGAATTTAAAGAGAAAACAGTTACCAATGACAAAATATGCGGAGCGGGCGCCACTATTTAAAAAGATGTTGCACAAGCAAGCAGTTTTGGGGGGCACCGGCTGCTCCAAGTTATTCTAATAAACATACTAAATATCAAAGAAGGCAAACTCGTAGGTGCAGGAGAAAAACAAATAGCTTAACAATCGATATGTATGTTATTTACTCATTTGAAGAAAATTGAGACCTTAAGTAACTGATTATCATGTTTTCGCATTGAATAACGTTACTTTTATTCAATGCGAAAACAGTTGCTGTTCCATGAAAAGTAACTTTTACTTTACGATCTTGAAAATGTAAAATAAGAATAAGTCATTTTAATTTCTTTACCTAATTGCTCTCAACTTTCTTTTTCTGATTTTCTGAGATGTGTGTCCACTTCGCTGTCATGCTCACAAACTGTAATTAAAAAAGGGCGTTACGGTTGTACTGGCAAGGACATGTGTCGTGAAAATGAAGTCGGATCTCAGCCGATGGCACATGTTCTACTCACGTGTTTCTCAAAGCTAATAATAATAATAATAATAATAATAATAATAATAATAATAATAATAATAATAATAATAATAATAATAATAATAATTCACTTGAAACTGTTTGTAATTAAAACATTCATTTTCTTATCGTTGTTAGCCATGAGATACTCTAAGTTATTGTCTACAAGGGGTTTAACTAACAAGTGGATGTGTGACGAAAGCTACATACCTAGCATCTGATCGCAGTATAGACTGTGAGATAAGGTGGGTTTAGATATATGGGCAAATATATTAGCAAATAATAAACAGAAAACTATTAGTCACAACGAATAATTAGCTAAGAGCTAGAAAACCTTAAAAAATTTTTAATAGTGATATTTATTGTTATAATATACGTATATCATATGGTGGATTCTTAAGTTTGTCTAGAAGAAATCTCCATATTTCTAGTCTTTACAAAACTACATTCTAAATAAATATTTTAAAGAGTGTTTTCTTTCGTTATAATTCTTCGAGGTTCCCAATCGATAATTTTGATAGATTGTCCGTACGGTGACCTGGATAACAACTTTTTCTGGTCTCAATAAAGCAACATAAAGGTAAGCTTTTAGTACTAATGATCTACGATTGTTGTTCAATTCACATTGAAATGTATTTTAAATTTCTCGTTTGTCTCCCTTAGCATACAATGGCTATGCTTAAAATCCACTTCCGTTGATGGGTAAATAGTGGAAAGTAGATTGTAATCGATTGACTGAAAAGAAATTTTTAAAATTCAGACTCAGTTAAAGATAAAATATATCTTTGGCTAGAATAAGTTTTTTTTTTTCTAAAAAAAAAGGTCCCCAGAAACAAACCTATTGAACGCTGCCCGATAGAGCAGAAAGTACGACAATTGTATTTTACCAGATGAAACCCTATCCCAGAAAAGGAGACAAAGTAAAACGTTATTCAAATAAGATTATTGCAAATTTCTGATATATATATATATATATATATATATATATATATATATATATATATATATATATATATATATATATATATATATAATCGTAGAACGTCTCACTGAATTATTTTGTATGTAATTGGGTTTTATCGTGGTAAGCAGAAATGAAACGGTTAGGCAAGGGAATGTCACGTATTCCTTAAATCTTCATATGTCTTAGTGAAATACTTTTATCATATTTTTCAAATGACAATTTACATACGTATTAGCATTGTTTACATCATAGTTGTGTTCTTTATTTCCATAATATATTTCAGATTCTGTCAAAAATCGAATTCAAGATGTACGTATATTGTAAGACTAAGTTCTCGTTTCTATTCAAGAAATTTATGATTCAGTATAACGACAATCATTTTTGCTAACTTTCAATACGTTGCACTTCATTATAGTTTATTTTAGTATAAGCCATTGCTTAATATATTACAGAAATTTTCCTAATGTTTTCCACATTATCTTCGAGATTTTCAAGTATATATTTTTTTATTTACTTATGTAACGAAAATGTCACATGTAATGATATAGTAACATTTTGAAATATGCTCTCTGTTTCGTTTAGAACTAAGGATAAGTATTTTATTTATAAAGAGAAAAAAGTTTAACTATATTTAGTTCCAGAAATAAAAATGATGGAAGCCAATGTGCTTATTACAAAAATAACTTAAATCCACCTCGTTGACCATAGCTGTTGAACTATAATATAATTGAATCGTTGAGTTCGAAAACCAGTCATCTCCATCGAAGCTAATTTGAGAGGAGTGACAAACAAAACTAAATTAGTCAATATGTATTTGACATATATTGCTGTTTTCATTTTCAGATCGTAAAACTGATATTTTCTACTTTCCAAAAATGGAAATAACCCTATATGTCAGATAAGTATTGATTAATTTAGTTTTGTTTGTCACTTCTCTCAAATTAGCTTCTATGGAGATGACCGGTTTTCGAACTCAATTTAGTTTTCAGTTGTATAGTGAAACCTAGAACGGTCTTTATGCTTGCAAAATCCTACTATATCCTCTTCATTTCACAAAAAAGGGGGGGGGGATTGCAGAATGTCGAGTCACATCTAAAATTATAATCATATCTTCTATTTTGCTCTTGTCCTATCTCATCAATGAAAAAAAAAAAAGATCAAGAGCAAAGCGGGCCGAAAATTCGAGAAGCAGTTATGTGAATGGGAGTCTGGTACGGATTCAATGAACCATGGAATAATATGTACTCTGTAAAAATGTGGCTTACAACCATAAGTTTCAAGCTGTGGAAAAAGCAGTTTCATTTTCTTCGTTTTATTAAGTGTTATATTTCTATAATGTCTTGTGTGAATTACAAAGAGAAAGATAATACTTTCATCGATTTTGTTAAAGATAAATACTTCAAAGCTTTTAAACATTTAAGTAAATCGTGAGGTGGTAGAAAGATACGTGTACCGATTTAATTCTCATAGTAAGGGACATAGTATATCACTTACACGGGAGGGTCCCACAAGTTGTCGCTAAAATCTGATTGTCACATAGCACATCTGATAGAGCATTATGAGAAATGAACATGAGCAAAATTTAAGGTGCTATGGACCAGAAGGATAGGAGCTACGGGGTTTCAAAATTTGAATATCCAAAGAATTATATCATGGAATTATGTGCGTTAAAAGTAAATATCGTAAAAACTATTAAAGCAATCCAAACAAAAGTTTCGCTATGTAATGAGAACAAAATGCCTATAGAAAACCATAAAAAGTGTTGCCGTAGGTGAAACAGTGTTGCCAACTCAGCATAAACATATTCTGTTTGAAATAGTACCATATATAAGTGTACACAGATTTAAAATGGACTGTTATCACTACACATAACAGCGAAGTGTAGTGGTACAGTGTTACACACTATCGGAGTTATGTGTGCTGAAAATGTTCAATGGAGAAGTCTGATATGTGGCATCAGATGGTAATAAAGAAATCTGGGTCTCATATTATAAATTTAGTTCAAATGAAATGAAATGAAATCTTTGTCTTTTACGTCCCACGATTATGCCGGTTAGGATAAAGGAGACGGTGATGATGAGTAATGAATGAAATGTGGAATGAAGAAGTTGGGAGGAAACGGGAAACCCCGAGGAAAACCCGCACACGGTGTTTGTCTACCACAAAGTTCACTTGGCGGGGGCTGGGATCGAACCCAGGACCCCAAGCACCAGAGGTGAACCCTCTACCACTGAGCCACCGCGGCCCCTTTAGTTCAAATAGATAACACAGATAGTATAACATGGCAAAATATCAGCAGTGTCATAAAATATTGATGCATTTGAAAATCGAAATTGAGTTATGCCGTTTTACGTCCTGGGTCAGCTTCGAAGCTATATAGAGTGCAAAGTGTAATCCGAATCACTATGAAAGAGAAAGATAAGAATGAAATGTAAGGTGAAAAGTACAACAAAAACATGTCCGAGACGAGATTAGAACTGCGATGCCTAAGATGTCGGTTGTCTAGCCTTCTAGACCACACCGCTATCCGATCCGACTAAAAACGAAATAAGGTAGTAATAAAATAATATTTAAAATGTGAATATGGTAATATTACAGTGTACAAACATAATCATATGGTATAGGAGAGGAAGTAATATAATATGTCACTTAACACGAAACACCAAACCAAGAAAGTACTCTTCCAAATATTGACAAAATAACCTGGAGAACCAGTTTACAGAATTCGAAAACACATGTTTCTTTCCTCGCGTGTATCGTTTAGTTTTGGCGAGTTGTCTGCTTATTCATCGGGGCTACAGAAGTATATTGCAAAATCTTCACTTTTTTCTAATGCATTCCTTTACTACCCTTTGTTCCCACATAGAACATTTTCCATTGTACACTTTCAGCACATGTAGCTCAAACAGTGTGCAATACTGAATCACTACAAGTCACTGTTATGTTAGTGATAATAGTGTATTTTAAAACTGCACACTTGTATATGGTGCTATTTCAAACAAAGTATTTTTATGCTGAGTTGGCAACACTGCTTCACCTATGGCAACACTTTTTATGGTTTTCTATAGGACATTTTGTTCTCACTATATTGTACAACTTTTGTTTGGATTACTTCAACGGTTGTCAAGATATTTACTTTAAACGGACATAATTCCATGATATAATTTTTTGGATATTTAAATTTTGAAACCCCGTACCTCCTATCCTTCTTGTTCATAGCACCTTAAATTTTGCTCATGTTCATTTCTCATGATGTTCTATCAGATGTGCTATGTGGCAATCAGATTTTAGCGACAACTTGTGGGACCCTCCCGTGATAGCATTTTCTTTTGTGACAGATAATACCCTTCGTCATCTGAGACGTTTAGTGATGCGACGTATGCTGCAAAAGTTGTACTTTTACGACTAAATTTAGTTCAGGTTAATAGTTTGTTTTTCATAGATGCATCGTCAGAACGTTCTAATATCCACATCATGTAAGTTATATTTTCAAATTAATAATAATAATAATAATAATAATAATAATAATAATAATAATAATAATAATAATAATAATAATAATAATAATAATAATAATAATAATAAATTAAGTATTATGGTTTTATGAGCGTGTCACAAATAGCATATGTAACTTTGCTTGAACATCTCTACTTCAGTACCATAATGACCTTGATAGTCCGGTAAACAAAGGCCAAGAAATACTGCTAGAAAGAAATAAATCGTGTAATTTTGGTATTTGCTACAGTTGTGACAGTGGTGAGGGCAGTACCCCAAACGACATACTAAAAATCCCTAAGATTGGAGGACGGTGAAGGGGTTCCAAAGCTAGTTATTTCAAGTTTTTCTTAAATATCTCAACCTGTTGGCATTGGAAAAAGAAACATGTAAATTACAAAATTAAGCTACATTGAATGTCCTACAAATTTTTTTTTTTTTTTTTTTTTACATATTTCTTCTTTTGTAGAATCAACAGTTTAGAAGATAGAGAGGAATAAAAAGTACATTTAAAAAAAAAATCTTGTTGTAACTAAAAGTGTTCAGGTAGACTCCAGAAATAAAAGTATCTTATCTATAGAAATAAAAGTCTCTTGTCTATAGAAATAAAAGTCTCTTATGTATAGAAATAAAGGTCCCTTATCTATAGAAATAAAAGTCTCTTATCTATAGAAATATAAGTCTCTTATCTATAGAAATAAAAGTCTCTTATCTATAGAAGAATATATAAAACCGATACATAATTTCGTGCGCACACACACTACAGCGCGGGTTGCCGACGGGGATGCAACTCTCTTTTGTACGAGTCGCTTGCGCGTAATATTTCACATCTTGCTTAGCTCTCTTAACGCTCCGAGCGTGGGCAGATATAGCTTGTGTGTTCAGAATATATTATATTGACACTATTAGCAGCTACAGGCGTAGGGCAATGGCTGAAAAGTTCAGTGGGTAGAACACGATAATGAAGACTGTTGCTCTAAAACAGCTACTTCCTAGTCTCCTAAAGTTTTGTGTACTGATTTCTCTAAGAAGCATGAAGAACATTTTTCTTGGCTCTAAAGTTTAGTGCATGCCATTTTTTCTTGAAATAACCACTCATCCTTTTCTTCACCTACATCATATTTGGTACTCAGAACATCCTCTTCACAAAATAATCTTTTGAGCCATTGTTGTATATACATTATATAGCTACAAATGGCAGTATAAGTGATGAACACTATACACACAGACCACATCTGCACAAGCTCGGAGTTCTACAACTAAGTAAGATATGGAATGCGACGCGCAAACGACTCGTACTGTCAGAAAGAAAATTAAGTATAGGTTGGAGCTATCGTTTCTTTTCTATACTTAATATTGTTTCTGACTGTAGGTCCCCGTCGGTGCCTACGTGTTAGTGTATTAAGTATGAGCTTTTTTTCTGAAAGTTAACTGAACACAATTAGTTACAATAATATATTTTAATATATCTCTTTATTCCGTTCTACAAACTATTGATCCTACGAAAGAAATGTATAGAACAATTTTCGTACGGCATTTAATGTAGTTTAACTTTGTACCTGAAATGTTTTTTTTTCTAAATTTCGTATTTTTTTGATATTTCAAAAAAAAATTAAAAAGTATTTTTAAATCCCTTACACTATTCGCCGAACTTCGTCATTGGAGACTTTTTGCATGTCATTTAGGGTAACTTCTGCAAAACTTTTAACTGTAAAAATTTCAAAATTAAGCGATTTATTTTTTGTTTTTTCTTCGTTCACTAGATCATGGTCCAACTAATCCCGGGTTCGATTTCTGAGATGTACTGAATAGTACGCTGCTCCGCAAAACTTAAGTAACTCAAACGAAGTGGCAGGAAATGAAACAATAAGATCACTGTACCAAGTATAATCAACAGAAAGACGGTATAGATGAAGCACAACAATACAGTTAGGATATACAGGGTAGCCAGAAAGTTCAGAACTACTATACCTCGACAGGTAAAACTAGGCTGTGCAAGGTCATAGACAGTCAATATAGCATGTGATAACCACGAACAGATACACAAACACGACATTTAGTCTCCGTGCTGCAAATCAGTATTGATCATGTCTTGCGGCAGATGGCACCACTCCTCGAGGAGACCTGTAAGTAGTTGAGGAAGAGTACTTGGTGATGGATTGCGCTGCACTATTCGCCGCCCAAGAGCATCCCACACATACTCGATGTGTTTCAACTCCGGCGAGTATGCAGGCCATGCAATGCGCGTAATGAATTAGCTCTCCAGGTACTCGGGGACACCAGATTTGCACGGTGCGCGCAAGCACTGTTATCCAAAGCGGAATCAAATGCACCGCGAAAATTGCTCATATGTGTATAAAGAATTCAATTCCCATACCGTTCTGACGTCAAAGTGCATGTTCCACAACATGGTCTGTTTTCCCACCACACCCCATGATGGAACCACCACCAAAGGGCGGCCGTACAGCAATGAAGTTTGAGTGATAGCGTGTTCTCCACACAAATATCCGACCAGAATCAGACAAAGGCTTGTATCAAGGCTTACCGGAGAACATAACGCGCGCCTACTGGTGTTCCCCCTATGCAACATGTTCCTGACACCATGTGTAACGCGCATGTTTGTGTTCCCGTTTCAATGTCGCACACAGCACAGACCGTTATTCCTATTGTCCTCCTATTGTCTTCCTGGCATACAGTCCTGCTATATTGAGCCTCCGACGAACAGTTTCACAACACGTCGTCACTTGTCAGAAACAAATCATTTTCCAGTTGAGAGTATGGCGTTTGATGGTTACGCCTGGCAGAAATTGTGAAAAACCGGTCATTGGCGACTGACGCCTTATTTGGACAACCTTCTCCATGATGTCTACTGACTGTATGCTAATTTGGAAGTGTTTCCACAGACTTGACACAATTCTTTTGTTCACATTGAATTTCTGTGCCACGTCCACTTGGGATAGGCCTAGTTCCAATTGTTCGCATGCGGTCAACGTCAATTACATGTTTGCCAGCCATTGCAATGTGTGTACGCTTGATATCGCACACATGCATTACCGGCTAACTGCTTGCAGCCTCGGACACAACTGGACTGTCGTGTACGCTTCGGAGCAAAATCTGTTTATCGCGGTTGCGACGGTGCTACGCACGGTCTATAGCAGATCCTCGCCTTACCTGTATGTACGTGTCTGTTACCAGTGTGTAATGAGCTGCGCATGACACATATCCCACGTTCTCCCAGGTTGCTTAAGTTTTGTGGAGCAGTGTAATTACTTACATATATCCTTTGGCCTGTAAAGTACATTCTAAAGTAGCCTACTTCCCTGGTTTCGGAATCGCTGTTATATGTTTTAAAGATGTTATACATGAGGAGTCTAGTATCAAAACCTACCATATCCATGTTTCATTTCCACTACTATATCCTGCGTATATCGTCTAAAAATGCGTTATGATTGCTGAGTGCTTGATTTTGTGCATGCGAACATTTCTGAAGACAACAACCAATAGATTCCATTGTTAAAAGAACAAAATTAAAGTATCTTGTTATGTTTTTCTCGTTTTGGATATGGATATGGAATGTTTTGATACTCACATATAAACTAAGAGTTTTATGTGAATGCCGTCTGGCAAACTTCTCTAAGGTTATTCTTTTCATGACTATACTTAATTCCTTACCACCTAGTAAAACGCTAACGAAAGAGGATATAAAATATTGTATTCTGGTGTTTAGTTATGCTATTTATGCTGACTTTAAAAAAAAAAAACTAGAGAGACTGAACTCAAAGTAAATAATTCTTCCACAAAGTTAAATCTCATTTTATATTCTCTGTGAGTGTATTTTCATTATTTAAATATCAGTAACTAGATACACATCCAGCATAGTGTAGCCGAAACTATAAGAGAATGTATGTGTTAATTAGTTGTCTGGTAAACTGTATGTAGTTTGTGTTCTGAAGTTTGTGTAGTTCTTGCACAGCTTGAAATTTTTAAATATATTTTTCCTCTCCGCACTCAGTATAAGCAGCGAAGTCTAAAAGATGCTAACTTTAGAAGGGCGTAGGAAGTTTGTGCTGAAGGATCAGTATTTTGCTTCTTCCAAGACCAAGATTGAATTACTCTCTCCGCACTCCTTTAGTTCAGCTTAGCTTAAGCTTTCTGCTTTATTAACCTCTTTGTCAGCGTTATGCCTCTCCTATTGTGTTTATATTCAAGAAGCCTATATTATAATTCAAAGAAGTTTACATTTCAATTTTCATGAGCTTGTAATATGGAGTGTGTGGTAACATCTTGCAATGAGGAATACACCGAGTTTCAATTATTTTAGATAGTGGTACACGATAATAACATTGTGTATAATGCTGCATGTTCGTATGTGCGTATGGTCGTTTATTTGTCCACTATAGAAATCCGTATCATGTCTCCGTTTGAAATGAATTTTGGATCTTATTAATTGGCTCATGGTGGGGTTGTAGATAGGAAGAGCACAAACGAAGATTTATGTGGGATTGTCGTATTAAAAAAAAAAAAAAAAAAAAAAACATAGCACGATAAAATCCATTGTGATAATGTCACTTTGCATCAAACACCTTTCGGCACTAGTAACATGGGCGTTTGCAACGGGGACAATTGCTCCCTTTGGATTTTAAAAGAAGTTCTGTTCTTCCAAATACATGTCAAAACATACATAGTCGATTTGCTTAGTCACCCTATTAGCAACTGTCACCAAAATATTTCGGTCCTACATCTACAACGGTGGCAGGACCGCTCGAATGCATTTGGGAAGCTGTTGCTGATAGGGCTTGATTTCATATTCGAACCGAAGCCAGAGTGTAATAAGCCTTTTCCGACCGGTGCTATGAGCTAAACGTTCATGATGCATGTTCGCTTAGCATTTGTCAGTTATTATTCATTCGTGGTATTAAAGTTTGTGTGAGTTCGTTCTGTAGGGTGCATCTGTACATTTAAGGGTACTAGATTAAATTTGGACTAGGCGGGTGGAACTTTTTGTTTATAGTTGAAGTGGTAGAGGAAAAATTTTGGAATGGATTTAAAGAAATCCGGACTTAATCTACAACCATACAGAAGTTAAATGGATTTTAAATCCAGGATATAACTAATAATATTTTTATTTATGATGAGAAATTTTCAATTGTATCCCTAAATACACGTGTTGAGAAACATTGCAGTTATAGCATGGAAATAGCTGGGAGGGTAAAGGCAGAGTACTTTTGGAAAGTTTTTTTTTTCTTAAAGTATCTATATATTTACTTATTTAGTTTTGTACGAGTAGATATATTACTCACAGTAGAGGCCGCTGTGGGTCAGTGGTAGAGTGTTCACCTCTGGTGCAAGGGGACCTGGTTCGATCGCAGCTCTCGCTAAGTGAACTTTGTGGTGGGCAAACACCGTGTACGTGGGTTTCCTCGGGATTCTCTCATTTCCTCCCTCTTTCTTCATTCCACCATTTCGTTCATTTCTCATCATCACTGTCTCCTTTAGCCTAGCCGGCATAATCGTGGGACGCAAAACTTAAAGATTTCATTTCATTACATTACTCAGAGAGAGAGAGAGAGAGTGTGTGTGTGCACTGGCGGATTAGTCGAGGATTCAAAGCGGCGGATTGCTCGCAATATAAGTGTAATTTCGGTGGAGACCTTCCAGCAGCAGCAGCCACACGCAGAGCCCGAAGTATGTTGATATGGCATAAAAATATATGTCAAACCTGTCCGTAATAGTGCACACACACACATGTCGTAATGATACTAAACATTGGCAACAACTTGAATAATACTGTCGCTAAACACACTGCAAGAAGACGCTAGAAATATTAATTTTAGTGGAAATAATGCTAGTTTAGGTTAGCTAATAATGCTAGTTTAGCTATTAAAAGGTGCTAAATTTCTACTCTAACAATGATAAATGAACCAATTGTTTTTGATAAAAAATTTCCTTAAAAATTTCTACATCAAGCGACAAAGAGCTACATTGGTAAGACTGATAACAAGAGACAAACGACAACTGTCTCACGTTTCCGCGCATGTGCATAAATTTTTGATATGCAAGTATATCATCTTAAACATTGCCCCAATGATCAAAGCATAACATACTAATCCGTCAAAACTAATAACAACAAGGCAGTAGATCATTTTGACATGCTATAGTTGCTCACATTTTTATGCTCATGGCGGACATACCCGTAATGTCAAAAAATCGACATATTTCCTAATGTCCACCATTAGAAGGCAACTCATTTGTACATATTAAAGTATGTCCAAATTTGAAGGTATGCATTTTTCAGTTGTTTTGATTCGTTTCGGGCTCTGTGTGCACCGGTCTGTCATTGCAACGTTTGAGGTCCTCCAACTATCTGCCATCGTTTTGCTAGTGAGGCAACCACCATAATATTTAACATATTTAATGTAGTTGATAAAGTTATGCAGTAGACCCCTATATGTCAATAATAATTGTTTTCTATAAAGTATTATGTGCATCAAGGTATGTATACTTGCGGGTTCCGTTATGTCTCGGTCTTTTACCTCTCCCCTCGAAAACAAAAGCCTGTGGGCGTTCTAACTAGCAGACTGACTTTTCATTACAGAAGTACCATCCAAATTATTGCCTCATTCTACATATATAGGATTGGCAACTTGCTACTCCTAACCGAAAATAAACACTTGCAAAAGGCAAGAAAACCATTCTATATTCCCAACATAGTTCATCTTTATTGAAAGCAACTACTTACATCGACCGAAAAGAAATTCGTAAATCTGAAAACATTCTAAGTTCTAGTGTTCAGAAAATCACTATCAGCCTTAATAACTCCTTCAATACTACTTGAATCTAATATATTATTACTATTATTATTAATATTATTCAGCTGAGTAATGAAAAATGGTTTGAGAGTACTAAATTTGGTGAAGCAATGTTTTATTTCTTCGCAGTCTGCTGTTACACCTAGAAATTTTCTGTTGTATTCATAAATCAGAACGACTTTAGACATATTTTCACTGCTATTTCATATTTCGTTTTTAGACATATTTCCACTGCTATTTCATATTTCGTTTATTTTAACATCATAATAGTTCATAATATTATACTCCGATCACTGTAGAACCGTTTGCTCAACAGCCCATTATAAGAATGACATCAGAGTTCCATAAAACACTGGCCATCATTTTCCCTCAAATGGTCTCATATGAACTATTTCAGGAGGTGGAATAAGGTATGTTTTCCATTTATATGGAATCTGTTTTGTCTTAGTTCAAAGCGATGAACGTTAGTCATATCCTGAATTAAAATATTTACTAAAATCTGCTTATATCATCTTTAGCAAGATAAATGATGTGTTCACAAACGAGCATTCGCTTCCGTTTTCTTCCAGAAAAGTTTGTACCTGGAAGAAATTGAAGTGTATTGCGGTTACACTAAACAGCATTATTTGGTTATGTATTAGCTTTAGTTGAAATTAATCGGTCAACATCGTGGGTAGGCAGTTAGAAAGTATGCTTTATAAACATTGCGCTCACTGTCGACTGTGTTAAGTATTTAGAAATTTTCGAATCTATCTGGCCAATATTTTCTCATGTTCGTCCACAGGTGTGTCTTCTCAGCACTTTAGCAGTGTGTACTCTAACCTCTAATTCGAAATACCAATAATTTCTATAATACGCCAAAAATACTCGATTCTGCAATACTAAGTCTTGGATAGCATCGATGTTTTCTGTTTCAGCATTGTTAAAGATACACCACTGTGAAGTTTATCTTCAATGGATGTCTGACACTTTTGGAAATCTGGAACTCAGTTTCTCAAAGTAGCATTAGGTGGTACGATTAACACATATCTAGACGGATTTTTTTTGCGACCATTCCCGTCTTATACAAATACTCGATAACTACTCGCTTTTTCGCCTGCTTTTTCATGGTCATACCTAATCACAGGATCCTTCTCTCGATTTGAGAGATCTGGAGCAAAAGTTAATTGGCGTCCAATAATATAAGTAAGAATTCCATATCTTTCATGAATAAATTATTAGGTACTAATTTTGACTATCCAATTCAATTTCAGTGATATTCTAGTAAATATTTAAAACAAGTGGTCAATAATAATAATAATAATAATAATAATAATAATAATAATAATAATAATAATAATAATAATAATAATAATAATAATAATAATATCCGCTCTACTTCATTACAATACAATTTAGTATTTGTAATATGTTTAACAGCATTCGCTACCTTTTATATTTCGTCAAATACATTCTAATTAAAACAAGATGTATTCTTTACAATAACAGCTACATATTCGCGAGTACCAAATTGTCGATCTGTCCTGTCTAATACGTACAATAAAAAAATGAGGCAAAAATACTAGAAAAGGTAGCAAAACAGTAAAATTAACTAGTAGGGTCCAAACCAGGTTCCAACACATTGAACCTTAACAAAAACAAACAACAAATATGACTATCGAAACAACTGTACAGCTTTTCTACAGTTGCATGGAAAACTAACGAACTTGTTACCAACCTGCATTGTTTGCTAACGATTTTTTGTGGAAAAGAGTGTGTGTTTTCGTATCTACAACAAACCTTTTTGTATTTGCTAAGGTACTATTTTGTACTGACAGTAGCATTGCAATAAGTAACAAAAGAAGAATTGGGTATTCCAAACAGAGAACTCTGAGTTGTGTTCGAAAGTTTTAATGTTTTTCTATTACTTCCCTTTCAAATACGTTGTTGTTAAACGTCCTATTTTAGAGGACTTCACTCACGCATGCAATTATATTTTGTAGGAGTATACATACAGAAACTTTGAGACTTAGCATTCTCAATTTTCATTTCCTGTTGTTTAATAACAGTTGAAACGATATTAAACTGTGTTACGTGCGGAAAGTTTTATCCACACACACACACACAAAGAAATTGAAAGGTATTGCCTGAAGAGTATACAACTGAAATAAAGATGTTTTATTTCAGCGCCTCTGGCGGAAAATTGTGCATTATGTACATACGAAGGTGCTTGGAGATGATGGCTTAGCCACTCGATCACTAATGTGAAACTGGGCACTATCTGTACTATTGTAGTCAACTACATATAAAGTAATTACATATTACGAGTATCAGAATTAGTGAGTTTAAGAGTTTCTTCAAGAGAAAGAAATATATATATATTTTCAAAAGTATTGTTACATAATTACCGAAAAGTGTTATTCTGGTTTACGATATTGTGTGGTTAAAAACTATTGTGGATACTGCACACAATAATTAAATTGGAAGTGAATATAATTATATACAAGTTTTGTGAATATATGAGGTTTTGTACTTATTTGTTATTTTCTCTAATTTTAAGTGTTCATCTATTGAGGAGTATATATATATTTAAATTATTTAGCAAAGCCCTAACAGAAAGCTTTTTAATATAAATTTATTGGAAGAAAATTAACATTATTGCATTGGATTAGGGTATATTTGGCAGAGGTGTTAAGCTTCTCAATTAGACTTACTGGAAGAAAAGTTTTTGAATATATATATATATATATATATATATATATATATATATATATATATATATATATATATATATATATATATACCGGGTGATTCAATAAGAACGTACCAGGCCTATATCGCAGCTAATACTGCACGTAGAGCCCTCAAACAAAAAATTGCATTACCAAATCGTATGTGTAGAATGCAATAAAAATAGTAGCGACACCAGTAGCGTATCGTGAATATCACAAATAGGGGTCACTGCAAAATTTGACAGAGGAACAGGGGTTGGTTGTGCTTCCATTAAAACAAGCGCACAATGGGAGAAACACCCTCGAACCATCTGACTTTACCTAGTAATGCGACCATGTTGCTGCCAACGAGGAAGAAAATGCCAACATGTTTCCTTTCGACTTTCTCCCATTGTGCGCTTGTTTCAATGGAGGCACAACCAACCACTGTTTCCATGTCAAATTTTGCAGATGATCCCCGTTGGAGATATTCACGATACGCCACTGGTGTCGCTACTATTTTATTGCATTCTACATATACGATTTGGTAGTTCAATTGTTTGCTTGACGGCTCTATGTGCATTATTAGCTGAGATAAAGGCCTGCTACGGGTAGTCAGAAGCAAGTCTGCAACAACGCCTCTAGCGGATAAATGGGAAAGGATATGTCAAAGTTTGTCCTCTAAAAGTTGCAAGACATTTAATGTCCTTTCGAACGATTCCAACAGTTATACCAGTTCCCACTGCAAATTTTGAAGTTGTCCCCCGTTGAAGGTATTCACGAGACGCCATTGGTCTCGCTACTACTTTTATTGCATTCTACATATAGAATTTGGTAATTCAATTTTTTGTTTGAAGGCTCTACGTGCAGTATTAGCTGCGATATAGGCCTGGTACTTCCTTATTGAATCATTTCAGGATATCAATCACCAATTATAGAAATTACTATTCTTGTTCAAATCAATTTACAGTATATATTACTCGAATGCATTATTATTATAAAGTTATTCGTTTCATATATATATATATATATATATATATATATATATATATATATATATATATATATATATATATATATATATATATATATATATAAGCTTTTATTTCTATATCCTAAAATTCCCTCCTTGATCATTGGCATATATTTTTTTTTGTTTTGCTAGTCCTAAATACGCGTGATACGATAGACAAGAATTAATATTGAAACATCAAACTTTTGCTTATAATGAAATTCAATTCTTTTCCCTCATTTAACAATTATCAATGTAAGGCTTGTCTCTCTGTATAGAAACTTGTCCTGGTCATAAAAGGCCGGTGGCCCACGATGGAGCTCCACTAAGGCACGTTACAAGTGAAAGAAAAAGCGTCTCTTGTAGAATCCCATTAGTATGGCATCAAGAGTGAAGTGGCAATATCAAGGAATTTATTGTTAAAAGAACATCTGCGTTATATCACATTCACTTAGGCAGATCCAACGATCGCTTAGGGAAGGAAACTCAGGTTGGACATATGCGACGTGTGATAGGCAAAGTAGGACATCTACCACCATGGAGAAGATTTTGGGTGGACAGGAAATAGGAGTAGGTCTTACAGTGAAACGTGCTGCTTTGGTTCTGCTATATCCTGTGGAAATCAACACCCACGGAATCCTGATATGAAGATAGCTGGTGGTGATTGGTTCAAAGCTTTTATAAAGAGACATTCAAACATAAGTTTGAGGAGATTAGCTATCGAGAGCTAAAGCTGAGGATAGGAATGAACAACAAGTGAGAAATATTTTAGAACTTTGAAACGAATAACGATAGACTTGTTTGACAAGCTTTTATGACTATATAAAGTCGGCGAGACAGAAATCCTTTAATTAATAGAACCATTAAAATAACTCAAAAAGGAAGTGTTAGATCAAGTCATTAGCCAACGTTAAGAAAGGGGAAAATCACGAATGTCATTGTTTAATGCAATACTTCTGGCCCCTAGATTCTAACGAAGATAATTTTGAAACGTGTCAAAATGTTCCAGAAATTTAATGATGGTTTACCTCCATGCAAAATTTTGAAACTGAGCGAGTCGAACTAGCCTTTCCTTAGGTAATTGTAATATTTTTTACGTACAGGACTCCTAGTAAAGTTTTGATTATAATAAAACATAATGGAATTCACACTCATTTCAGTAGCTTCATATTCTGCCAAGGAAACAAGATCGAGCTTGTGGATCTACCAATCCATTGCGCACTTATTCTTCCACCTTTAGATAGAAATTTCTTCAAGACTGTGAAGGCTCACTTCCACAGGAGAGCAATGAATTGGCAACATCACCATCCAAACGAGACTGTCCAATCCCAGATTTAATTCCTTCTTTTGTAAGGCTTAAAATCAGTCAGCCTCTTTTACGGACGTATTGGCACCATGCACTTTTCAGACAACATTGTTCCAAAGTAAAAGTTTCCTACTTAACACTTCTTCGTACCTCATTCCACAGAAAATAACCAATCCAAAAACTATCTTGAAATCGATGACATCTGTTCACTAGACACATCGAATGTTGATGATTCACTAACACCACAAGAATAAAATACACCTCATATTTTCCCTGCTACACAATTTTTAAAAAATTTCCAGACAATGCTATGGTCTGTAGCATCCTCAAAGTTTCTCAGAAGAACTCTTCTACCGTAAAAGAAAAGTTCTCAATTCGTTCCAACTTACAAACACGGATTACGTTGTTGATATAGACTAAGAAATCCTTTGTTCTCAGGGACGAAAAAGCTTCAAGTCAGGGCACATTTTTCGCAAGGAAGAAAGACATTCGCTCCAGCAAATGAGAAGATATGTGGTGTATGTTTACTGGAATATTTTATCTGAAGAGTTCCTGAATGCGACGACAATCTTGCATTTTGTGATATCACGAAATATATTTAAGTGCACAACCTACTGTGTTCAGAATTGTCCCTGATGTTATACATATATGAACGTTGCTCATTTTAAATGGATGCTTATGAACAAAGGTTTTAATTTTTCTGTAATACAACACATGCGTATGGATTTTTTAAATATTGTCATGTGCTTAGCTTTCGTTTGTCCAGAAATTTAAAAAAAATCTGAGATGTTCGACATTGAACCGTTTTAGTTTAGTAATAAATCAAAGAGTAAATTATAATATTCAATTTATAAACGGTTTGCGCGTCAGTTCGTCATGGTAGTTCCTAATAATAAACATTCTATAAACATTCAATAAAATATAATTACTAACTAATTCACTCTATGGCCTATGGAACTCGGAGGAAAATATGATTACTATTGCATATAATATAATATAATAAACATTCAATAAACATTCAATAAAACATTCAATAAACATTCCAAATTATTTCTTGTTGATATTCGCTCTCTTGTACAAGAAACATCCATTTATAAACGTTAAAATTGAAGAGTATCTTATTTTTGCCCAAAAAATGGCATTGGCCCTTTCAGACCCAATCCAAGAACTATTTCAGAATGGTAAGAGAGTCTTAATTGTTGGACGGTAAGTGTCAATTAAATTGGATATTTCTCCTAAGAAAAGAGCACAGTGAATTAGAATTGTTCGCATGTGATGTTAAAAATTTATATATATTGTTAGAAATATTGATCTAGATTGTAGATGAAACCAAAAACAAATAATTATTGCGTAACTAGTGGAAGACAAAGACATCATATTATTTTTGTGGAGTTTTTCTGAATTAGTACAACACAATACGCAGTATATAGGGAGATAACCTATGCTAAAGCAGGTAAAGAGGGGGATTCAGGTATACAGAGAGACTCTTTTCTAACAATTGAAATCTGAAAATGGGAGTACTGATTTTCCCTTAGCTATTGGAGCGGCCGTAAAAGCAGTAAATACTTTACATTTTAAGAAGGGCTTTAGTCATAAGACAATTTTGTCATATAATGGAAATTTGAGAAACGCAGGTGGTTCCACCAATCATATCGAAATTCCAATTATCATGACAGATTGAATTACAATTTGCCTTTGATCATAGGAGATGCAGCTTTGTCATATTCCATACTAGGTAGGCGATGGTTGGAGAGGCTAATATCAGAATGACGGAATGTCTTACTACTGCATAATTATACAATACCAGTTCCCACTAGTTGTGTGGAAGAAGAGTCAGTAAATACACACATCATTATCATCATCATCATCATCATAGGTATTCTTCCCTTATTGGCAGGTCACTTGCCGCAGCTGAGAAGTTTCCATGCTCTACGGTCCTCCGCTAACTTCTTCGCCTTTACGTATGATCTTTATGTTTTTATATCATCCATTAATTGTTGTCTCCTTCGCTCTCTCCCTCTCTTTCCCGTCAGCATACCCTCTAGGACGTCCCTCATGATACAATTTCTTCTTAGAGAATGTCCAACCAGTTTCTCTTCCTCTTCTTAATAATATATAAAGATGTTCTTTTCTCTCCCTCCATTTGTAACACTCTCTCATTCGTTTTTCGCTCGACCCAACTAATTCTTTCCATTCTTCTTAACACCCACATTTCGAAGGCTTCCAGTCGATTGTCATCACTTTTACGTAATGTCCACGTTTCCGCCCCATACAGTACAACACTTCACACCAAGCATTTTATGAGTTCTTTTCTCAAATCTTTATTCAAGGTCCCACAAAACTGATTTTCTTCTTTCTAAATTATTCTTTGGCCATTCCTATCCTTGCTTTTATTTCATGTCATTACTAAGAAAACTACTCACATTCACTTGTTCTATTTTCTACCCTCCCACGTTTATATTGGCACAGACCCCTTCGTTCCAATCACCATGGCTTTTTCTTTCTAACATTTATTTTCATCCCATATTCTTCAAAGTCCTTCATAATTTTTTCTAACATTTTATTGATTTTCTTTTCAGATTCTGTAACAAGCGCCATATCATCTGCAAATAGTATGCATCTAATCATTCCACCTCCTACCATAAATACACTAACAAAACAATATTGATATTAGATTTTTCCGCAGTTTTTCAAAAAGGTATAGATAAACCTGTAATTCACTGTATCGTATATGCCCCTATTCTCCCCCCAGAACTAAAGATAAGATGATGTATCGGAAAGTTCGTGCAATCACCCAGAAGGTAAGAAACAACGAACTCCTTCAAACAAACAATTTATAGTTAGCTTCATATATGTTATCTTTGCAAATTCTGGACTTGTTAGAATACTCTTTCTTTCTTTTCTTTGTAGGTAAATCACTGAAGATGCGGTGATTGACAGGCTTGAGGGACGGAGGGTCATTACATTCTTTCATCTTCAGATCCAAGAAGGGATAAAAGATGTCTATGGGGATGAAAGCCCATCCTATGAGACGGTTTCCAAGTGGAAACTTCAATTTTAATCTGATCACATGACCCCTGTAAATACCTCTACATCTGGAAGGCCATCTTTCACTGATGATGCCGCCTTGACAGAGAAAGTTGAGATCATAATGGTAGACAGGCGAATATTCATTGAAAATGTTATGTGTGCAATGGGTATGAACTATGAGTCTGCCTGGAATATCATACAGAACCAGATGAATTTTCAAAAGGTGTTAGCACGATTGGTGCAACGACTGCTCACACTTTTTAGAAGAGAAATCGTGAAGACGCTGCAAGAGAAATATTGCATCGCTGTGAGGTGAATAAAGAGAATTTTTTTGACAGATTAGTGACAAGGATAAAAGCTAAGTTTATCTTTATGGCCCAGAAAAGAGAATACGAGCAAACAATGGAAACACCCCTCCTCTCCAACCCTAGAAAGGCACGATTCTGCCGCCAAGGTGATGTTTTCCGTTTTCTGGGACTAAAGAGGTTACCATGACAGAGTTCCTACGTACCATAGAGCAAACTATTACTCATGCCTATTCTTGCCATAAATCAACTGAAGAAGAAACGTCGTTGGTTGGTCACGAAAGTGTTACTGCTGTTGGTAGACAATGCATCAACTAATTTCACCCATACATCCGTGATGAAGGCAGTTTAATTAGGATATTAAACATTGCCGCAACCCACACTTAATGGAGTAACACCAAGTGACTCGTTTCTCTTCTCAAAAATGAAACGACCACACAAAGGACGACATTTTCACAATAGGGATGACTTCATTTCTGAGGTTGAACTGTAGTTTCTAAGTCAAACTGCAGGCTTATAGCAAACGGGCTTACGGAAAGTGAGGAACTGCTGGCAAAAATATCTCGTTGAGTACTGTAAGTCGGTGAGAAGGATGAATACCATCATGGTGTCAGATTTCTCCATAGTAGATTTCTTCTAGCTGATTGCACTAACTTTCTGTTACTCCTTGTATATTGAATAAGTTAACAGAAGCAAGAGTTTGTATATTAGATTCGCGACGAGTTTACCTACAAGCGAAAGTAGATGATAATTCGCAAAAAATATCTCGTAATTAACACACTGTGAGGTTTGTATAAACTACAATTCCTTTTGGTCTTAACTGTATACATAAGATATTTCAAAAGACCATTGATCAGCTAGAATTTCAACTTATTAACAATAACATATAGGAAGCTTAAATATTACATCCTTTTAATCAAGATGCAGACGTATTGGTAATGACAGATGGAGAGAGATGTGTAGGTATGGAATTGTTCAACAGACTTGATGCTAAACTTCACACTGTAGGGGTATATCTGCGATGTTATCCAAAGCAGAAGGAAACCGTCCTCAATTTGAAAGGTAGGCTCTTGCGGTGAAAAATATCATAGATTCCTATATCGAAGTAATTTAAACATTTAAGTGATTCGCGACCCGTCAGCTGAATTTTCAGAATATACTCACCACCATGAGCAGCATCGTCAGGACCCCAGCGTTGTTTTGCGCATCTCACGAATTGTGATGTGGAATTTATCTATACCAAAAAAGTGGAATTTTCCGATTTTTGTCCGGATATTCCGTGGCAGAGGAAACGGGATATCATATTATATGGCAAGATTATATAATGCGAATAAATTTCTACTTTCTTTCTAAAAAGAAATTCAGAAAGATAAACAAGGATACTTGGATTTAAAATTATGGTGGATTGGATTGAGAAAAGATTGGCCAAAATATTGCCAGAAGGGTTAGTTATGAAAGAACAGAAATGATTTTTTCTTAATGGATATTTGCTAGAGAAGACAGAGAAGTTAATATTTTCTTAAAGAATGCATGTCTGTGCCAAGAAGTTTGAGAAACAAATGTTTACCCAAATGGCTGGTAATTACCTGGAAATAGAAAGAATAAATAACTAGAAAATTCCAGTTATAGTGGCATGAAATGTTGTGTGATGTCCACGTGTGAGTGAGAAAATGTAATACATGCACAACCCTATCAAATAAATTCCGAGAAGGAAGTATGCATCTAGGAAGAAGGAATGTGAACCTTACAGTAAAATTCATTTAGAACAATTTTGTATATTTGGATACACGATTCTTTTATTAGTGGATGCATATATTAGCTGGATTTGAGTTTTTTTTAGTACATTCTAATAATTTCCATGATAGGATTTAGGATTTAAATTTATGGGCTTTCAGCATCTAAGGCCATTTAACCCTTCACGATTTGAGGGATGACGTCCCTCGGCGAGTACACAATCCGGGGAAAGGGAGGAAGGAAGCGGCCTGGGACCTATAAGTTAGGTACCACCCCGGCATTTGCCTGATGTGAATGAGGAAAACCCAAGAAAATCTCATTTAGGGTGGTGGGACTGAAGAAGTGCTTTACACTTTTTCAACCAAGTGACCCCACCGAGAATCGAATCCGTTCTATGATAGCGTTAACAAGCTTGAAGAAGTACGGTACTTCAGTTCTTTGGATTACGGGACGTCGTTGTTACCGATAACGCGCCTCTTTCAGGAATAATATTTTCTTTAGATATTGTTCACAGATGAGTATTGCTCTGAGGCATACACCTCCTTATATTCCTGAAAGCAATGGTCTCGTTGAAAGTGCAATGCAATGCGTTAAAAAGTTTGGTTATGCAAGAATTCGTTACAAGCAGGAAATTTTGTATCCCATTTTATTTTCTGAGGCTGGTTGAAGGTGCTAAAATTACACCTTGAGGCATGCAACCTCCTGAACTGTCAAGCTCCAATAAGTTATTACTAACTAGGGAAGTACATAAAGTGCTACGAGGGAACCTGTATCTTTTATATATCGTTGGAAAGGTCACTCCGAGTACACCTCACATGTGAAATATCTCACTTGAATGGGGCCTTGTAGAGCACGTGGCGACCGTTTGAAGATCAGGACAAGGCACGCTCAGAAACACCAGATAACCTGGACATGCTGGGAAGCTAAGATGTAATTGATTTGAGACGTGGTATATATAGGTTTAAAGAAAGCTGAATACGAATCTGACAACAAATGTTTACAAATCAAAATGGCAGATCCAACCTGGCGAACAGAAATTATAGAAATAACAAGCTATGGATCTAAAATTGGATATATAGACACACTCGACTTCGCTATGTATGAATCGGATACCAAAATATAAAATGGTGGATCCAATATAGCGGACAAAATGCAAAACACTGTTAAACTGAAAGCGGGTAGGTAGAGGTTTCCGTGGTTAAGGTGTACGAATTCCATGGTAAAAGTGCAAAATGCAATATGACGCATCCAATATAATGGACAAAAGTTGAAAAAGTACAGAATAGACGTATGTGTATCGAGACGCGCCTGGGCTCCGTCTCGATCTCGTCTCGATTTGGAAAAGCACATTAGACGCGACACCGAAACAAGATCGAAAGTACTCTCGGTGTCAGTATCATCCCTACTACGGAGAGTGGACATTTGTCATACACATTGCTCACACGTGTACACGACATAATGGGAAACCGGAATTACAGTTATGGAAGCAGAATGATGTTTTAAACGCGGACTTTTCACTGTCATTGTTCGAATCTTCACATGGTGTCTTCAATTAATCGGAACGTACTCTATAAACGCCATTCAAGCGAGATATTACAGATGTAAAATGCCCTTCAACGATATATAGCACATGCCGATTCCCGCATATTTTTTTCGCGAGCGTTCGGGAGTTGGTAGTAAAATAATTATTGTCTATGATTGCAATCTGTTCGCATCATAAAACTTCCATGTGCGCTACAAAATCTGCCCTGCATACGGTCTCTCAATTTTGACATGATTGTATAGCAAAACACGTTCCCTGTTTACTGTAAAACATCTCCTGCCATTACTTGCCTCCTTATGTACTATAGGTATTTTTCTACTACATGTGTAAGAATAACATATATCCGTTCTGTACATTTTTTTAGTTTTCGTCAGCCAAATTGGATCCGTCATATTGCATTTTGTGCTTTTAACATTGAATTCGTATTCAGCGACCACGTAACTTCTACCTACCCACTTTCAGTTCCATAGCAGTATTTTGAATTTCGTCCCCTATATTGGATAAGCCATTTTGAATTTTACACTTTTAGTATCTAATTCATACATAGCGACGTCGAATATCTCCATATATCTAATTTCAGATTTATAACATGTTTCTTTGTAATTTATGTCCGACATGTTGGATCCCCATTTTGATTTGTAAATATTTGATGCCAGATTGATATTCAGCTACCTTCCAACTTTATATACCACGTCTCAAAACAATTACGTCATAACTTCTTATTTTGTTCACGTTTTTTGGTATTTCGGAGCGTGCCTTGTTCTGATTTTCAAATGGCCACCACGCGCCCTACAAGTCCCATTCAAGCAAGATATTTCACATGTGAGGTATACTCTGTGTGATCTTTCCAGCGATATATAACACATGCAGATCCCTGCTTAGTACTTCGTGTACTTCCGTAGTAAACTTCAATGAGCGATTATGGTTTTTCAGTAGATTGAAAAGTCAAGCAAGGAAATAAATATCGCTCCCAATGCTCACAACGATAGAGTTTTGGACCAAGATAATCCTAGCAAGATTGAAGAAAACACTGTCCGAAGTGGGTGTCGGAGCCTAGTATGAGAGTAAGGAATCATGAAATGGATCTACTTAAATTTGTCAAAAGATATTTAGAAAGACAGTTATGACGGAACGCTTGAGGTTTCGGTTAACGGTACATGTCGCACTTACCACACATGCCAAATTAAGAGTAGGTAGAAATAATGTACGAAAAGAAACAGGAAAGATATAAGTAAGATAAAACAAGGATGTTCACATACGAATAAGAGAGAAGATTGAGAATGGCAATACGAAATGAAGAAGAGGATATTTCGCGAGTTTACAAGTAAGCCTATATCTCCTCTCGATAGGAAAAGCGGCAGACCGTTGGCATTACTCGCGTTTCACAGAAAGAGGAGAAAAGTTGGAGAGTAACTGCTAATTAAATTGCAAATAATCTGTAAGAAGAAGATAACAGTGATTTAGATTTATGTGATGTTATGAACTGAGAAAACCAAAATCAATAAATCAATATTTGGAAACAACGTAAGACAGGAATACCATATAAATTTTGTAGAATCCTGTCTGAATTAATATAAGAGTAACCGTGTTTAACTTTGAGCATTATTATTCTGGTTCTTTTGAAATTTTAGGGCGAAGACTTCTAGAATTAACTTCTATAAAATACTACTAAGCTAAAAAAAATGTAGGGAAATGCTCAGTATTGCGAGAGAATAATAAGTACAATATTATAAAAAACAACACTGGATGATAATTAAAAAGTCACCATAAATCGTTAATAGAAAAATAAAAAAGACGCAAATAATAGGGTAAAAGAAATGTTCTACTTTACCTCAGATATGATGCGGTTATAGACTCTTATCATAAACCATCAAGGTGTGGGATAATCCTACTATTCCGTTTAATCCCACAGGGGTTTCAACCAGAGTCTCTAGTGTAGACATCGTAACTTCTTTTTGCTTCATTGCAATATAAAGAAGTTTGCTTTTTTCAGGATAAAAGATGATGATGATGTTTCCATGTCAGTATGACACCTGTGTAAGGCTAAGGTTGGATGGTAGGGCTAAGGTTGACCTTCAGTCTTTGATAAAGGAACTTCTTCTCTAACCAACTACCACGTATTGTACTCCTGATTTCCTGTCATCTTATCACATAGAGTGGCCCTTGTCCTGGAGTTTTGACTGATGTTCCCTTATCGATTCTTCCATGTTGTATACATGTGCTAACTAACCCAGCAAAAAGCTGTAAGAGTCGAAAATGAGAAATGGTGAATTATTCTGAGAGAACCATGACTGAGAATGTGTTCAGAAAACATAAAGAAACTAGAAATCGAAAGAATAACGACTTAGCACTTGGTCAATAGAAAGGTCAGAAGTATCAAGCTGTGTTTTAATTTCAGTAACAGATATAAAATTAAGGATTCACAAACGAAGATGGAAAAAGGAAGAATCCAAAATAGACGCATTGTTTCGTAGCGATGTAAATCCTTTATATATATATATATATATATATATATATATATATATATATATATATATATATAAAATAATTGAAACTTAAGGTTTTTTTGTTTCAATTTTATCATTTCAAAATGAATAGTGATGTTACTTAACACGAACGTGCTTTATTTGTTGTTTATTATTAGAACCAAGGCGGTAACTATATATAGATTTGATCAATAGTATTTCTGTAACTGCAACTCAAAAAATAGTAATAAATAAATTAGTTTAATATAAACAATTACAGCTTTTAATGTAGAAAATTTAAGCTATGGTGTAAAACAGACCAAACACCATATGGGTCTGGCGCAACAACTAATGATTCTAAAAATAAATAAGTTTTATATGTCTTGTAAATTAAATGAAGAAATAGGAGCTATATCAAAAACAGACGATGATCAAAGATCATCTATCAAGTGAACATTTTCGAAGTGAAGTAACAAAAAATTCGAAATAACATAGTTAAACGTACACTAATGCAATCTGGTGTGTAATTACTATTTTTTCCCTTTTTGTTTTACTATTTTTACTAATAAAAGGATTCTCACAAAAGTGTGGCTTGTCCACTTGTTGCCCCGAGCCCTTGAATTGATTTGTAAAATGAGTGTATATTTGTTCATAATTGCAGTAATATTTTTCTATTAGTATCCCAATTGATCGTATAACATTGCACGAATGAGGGGGTGGAAGTACTATTTGAATAAAGTGAGGTAAACAATTTATTGTATGTTTCTGCACTTAATGATCGGATATATGAATGACTCATACTATGTTTTATTTTATTATTATTTTCGCGGCTATAATAACACAAATAAGTATTGATAAATACGTAAGTATTGATTTACGTTGTTTTTTGTTCCTTTTACATATAGCTATTCTAAGTAATTTATAAAAATGTTGAAATATATTTTGTAAATGAAATTGTTTATTTCAAAATGTTTAACAAATGCATGCATATAAGAAACTACAAGTAAGGAAATCCACTTCGAGTGATATTTGTTTTGCAAAGATGTTTTCCTTTTTTTGTTTTTGAGGGTACCTTCGTTACTAAATACCATTCTCTTCTACTGAGCGGAAAATTCCAGGTCGATTCCAAGTGGGAGTTATATCTGTGTAAGTCAGGTTATCTGTGTAGGTAGTATCACATTATACTGTAAGTCGATGTCTTATATGGTTACAGTGTGGAAAGTGAAGGAAGGGACGTTAAACTACAACTTGGTTTCTTGGTTTTCATGATTGCTGAGCAAGACGTACAAATATAAGATTAATAATTGTGATATACATGATGTCTCTAGCATATCTCACAGAAACGTTCATAGTACTTTTAATCAATTTAATATTAATTTCTGTCTTCACATAAACATATATTATTATTAAAAAATAATAAATAAAAAAAGTATCATAGCATGTGTTTTCAGTAAAGCACAGTACATTGTCGTACCATGGAATAAGGATATAAGATATTGAAATGGATTATGTTATATTGTTACACTTTCAATATTCCGACGTGTTCTCCTAATTTCCATAATTTTATCACGTAATGCTGTGTTTCACAAACTATCATTTTCCATTCGCTTCTATGTTTTATTTTCTGTTAAATAAAAATCTTACATTGAGCTGCTATGTTAGATAATGTGTTCATTAATAAAAATACAAATGTTTGTATCTTGAAGTTTAATAATTTCTTTCTGCTGGATTTCTAGACAATGAAGATAACGAGAGGTGATGTCTTAACAGTCCAAATATATAGATATCTATTCAGCTAGCGCCAGGATGTGTCATGAAAGATTGTAACAAGAATTTTCGTTCCCCCTCTTTCATGTCATGATGAAACCGGATAGATGATATAGTGGTATCGTGGACGCTTTGTCCATTTGAATTCACACTTGGTGTGTTGTTATTGCCTTAAAAGATGGATATCTTTTCTTTAGATTGCAGTAATGATATTTGTCTGGAGGTGGCCAACAATCAGTTTTACCACTTGTCTCGACTTTACTTAGTTTCAATTTCCCCTTGAAAGAGTGTCCTGTGATAATGACTATTAAGAACGTAGAAAAAGAGTCATGATGACCCCTTCCCGATAACGGCTCAACTTCGACAGTATTTTACAGGAACGAACACAACTCTCCAATGAGAACTGAGACACCATTAAGACACCGGTTAAATGTTTCTGGCTTAATTAGGCCCCTGACAGCTGGGTTGATAATTTAATTAGATATAGGTGTCCAATCTGCTGCGTAAGACAGGGGAGTTGTATAGTATCACAACACAAATACAAATTTGAAAAATGGATTTCTGAAGATTTTGGGAAGTCAATGGATAGCATTTGTGAATGTGAGCGGTTCCATAGACCATAAATTAAGCTAAAACATTCTGTTTTCTTAAACTATAAAATTAATTTCATGTTACAATTTATCGTACACTTAAACTATTATTATATATAGTAATTAATATATACAGACGTGTTCAAATCACTTTTCAACAGTAAAAATGCTTCGGAAATAAAACTAACCAATTCTTACTAACTTTAGGGTGCTGATAACGAATATAAAATTAGTTTTTGAAGATTGGTTCAGGTTTCAAAGAAATACGTTATCACCCGCTGTCAACTTATTCCAATAAACTTCCATTGTTTGACGGTTAGTTTCATTGCTATCCTCAGGAGCACACGCAGGTGTGAGTCCTGCGGGTCTTGACACCCCGACTTCTTTGTAAATTTAGTCTAATTTCAGGTGCAATTTTACAAATTTTAATATAATTTAGCTTCAAATTGTTTTTGGACCCCCGAAAAGCTTAGGGCCCCTCTCGAAATAAATCCCTGCGTAGTCTCTGGCTATCCATATTGTTCGCACTTCATCGCAACAAAGAAATATCAACCATTTCACGGTTCAGTTTGTATTGAAGAGTTTGCCAGAGAAAACATGTGTAACGTTCTTTTGTAGTTACAATTTGCCATCTCGGATGTAGTAGTGGTGAGATATTGGGAGGGTGCTATTATTATTATTATTATTATTATTATTATTATTATTATTATTATTATTATTATTATTATTATTATTATTATTTATCGTTCTATGACTATACTAAGCAGAAACATGTCTCGTAAATATGTTTGCAGTGCAGAGCAAATTGTTGTTTTTAACGAAGTGAAGCGAAAAGTGGAACTTCGCTCCTATCATAAAGAATGCCTATCACTTGTACTTTGGCTGTAAAGTGGGAGATGTGGAGAAGAAGTAAGCACCACATACATGTTGTAATACTTTTTCTACAAATTTGCGGGACTGGCTACCCGGAAAAGGCCATGCGTGCAATTTACAGTTCCAATGATATGTAGAGAACCGGCAGATTATACTTCAAACTGCTATTTTTGCACAGTTCTTCCAATTAAAGGTCTATCCGAAAAAGAAAAAAAAAGTGGACTGCTACTTTTTCAAATATTCCTTGAAATGTTAGTCCACATTAACTAAGGGACTTCCACTAAAGGTTCCACAATTTCCCGTACCTTACTCCAGTGTTTCACCCGATGAAGAGCAAACGGCGAACAATGTCGATCCACATTGTCAAATTCTACTCCAGATTCATCGCCTTCCACCGATCCTAACCTCACAAAACCAAAACATCATTATCTATTCACCATATGATACTCAACCTGAATTAAATTACCTGGGGTTGTCAAAAAGTGGCGCAGAACTGCTGGCATCCAAACTCAAGAAGTGGTGAGCTTATTCTGAAGATCTAAAAGTATTCGTGTTTTGAACACGTCAGAATCCCTAAACAGTATTTTCAGTGCAAAGTGGCATATTACGTTGTAACAATGTAGGCCTAACTGGTCTTATGAGTAAACTTAACATAGACGATAATCTCGATGAATGGCGGCTATTCATTGACGCATGAAAACATCCTTCAAATATATTCTGCGTAAACTTCCAGAAGTTGCTGAAACTAAAATTAGGTAAGAAACTTTATTGGCACTCAAATTCGCTAACTCCTTAATGATCCTGAATTTGATGCAGTGTTAGAAAATGAGGAGAGGATTGCTTTAGGTTTTCTCCGAAAAGTGGTAACGAATGTTTTGGGAAACGAATGGTCTCAGATCTATAAAAGTAAAGGTACACCTAATACCTTCTACCAAGCAATAGGGTGTAATGTACCATTAAAAATACATAGATTTTCTAAAAATACATAGATTTCCTAAAAATACATAGATGTTGGAATCTCACATAGATTTCTTCCCAGAAAATTGCGGAGCAGTCATTGATGAACATGGGAAACATTTCTACCAAATTATATCTATTATGGAGAAACGATATCAGGACTACTGGAGCAACTCTGCTCTTGCCGATTGATGTTGGACAAAAAATTCCCAATTTTACCCCAATTTCCTCTTTTCTCGTACAACACACACACACACACAAACAACCATACACACACACACACAAATACACACACTCAAACACACACATTATCATGATACCATTTGAAAGCCTGTTTTATTCTGAAGAGAATGACGTATAAGTCATGATACTCAAATAAATAATACTGTTCGGATTCATTTGAATTTACAGTTATCTCACTTTTTCCTATATGAAATTTGGTATTGTCTAGCAGAACTGAGAAATATTTTTTCCGTCACAACTATTGTAGGTATTACAATGAAACTTGGCACATGTATTGCTTATAAACTACAGTAGTTTTAAAGGTATATTATATTTAGGTGCCTTTAGTCGGGGCCGTACCAGGGGGTGGTACTTTTGATAAAAGGGATTTTTGGACGGCGAATTCCCTATTTTACCTTAAATGTCCCTCTTCTTATACATCATGTACACATGTTCATAGTACCATTTGCAAGCTTGGTTTATTCTGAAATGAATGACATATGCACCAAGATAATCGGATCAACAGAATTGAAGCAATAGCTACTTAAGTGAAAGACCAAATAGAAAATTCAAGAATCTAAGTGTCAACACTACATAACACACATTTATATCGATTACAATTAAACTCGAACCAATTCATCATTTTTATTTTTATTTACGTATTCAGCATCCTCATTTGTATAAGAAAATGTACTTTTCTTTTCCGAAGCATGAAAAATGTTAAAATTTGTTGTCCTGTGTTATTAGACTCAACATTCAGTTGTTAAACATTTTACTGTTCTTACAATATTACGTGAGAAAATACGTTCGAACTTAGTCCAAATTACTACTTTGTAATTATGTCCTAATTTCTAGTGGGTGTGACCTATGCTTTTCAATGCCAATAAAACAAATGCGTACGTAACATTCTAATATAATTACTATAAAGTGTGTATATCGAGATTGGAAACAAAAACTGAAATTAATTACTTACAAGAAAATTCTCTCACACAAAGATTAATATTTCTTATGAAATCCTTTATTCTTTATTAATCTTTTATCCTTTGTGGCATCCTATGTACGAGTTTATCACATTTTGCCTTCAATTCAACATCTTGATACCACAAATTGTTGATCTCCTTGATCAATTGAAGTTTGGTTCTAATGTGCTTCTTCTCTAGCTTTTCTTTCACGAAGCTCCAAAATTTTCAATCGGATTCATATTAGGACTAGTGCTTGGCCACGGAAGAACACTAATTTCGTTGTCCTCGAAGAATTTTGTCACAGCTTTGGCCCGGTGGCATGGGGCTTCATCATCCATAAAGATGAATCGTACGTCATCAAACCAGAGTGCAGTCTGGGAAAGCAGTTCCTGAAGTACTTGTAGGTATTGGTCGTGCTTCTTTGTCCTCTCTACTATATATAGTCTTCCAGGCCCGAAGACAGAGATCACACCCCAGACCATGACTGAAGTAGGATCCTTCACGGATTATTAAAGACATTCCAACTTGAATTCCTCCCAGGTCAACGTCGCACATGTTGTGAACATTCATTAGACACAAACATACATGCTTCATCACTGAAACACCCTATTCTACAATCGTCACCAGACCAATATTTTAGGGCTCGTGCTCATTTGAGGCGCTTCTTTGCCATGATTGGAGTAGACTCTAATTTTTGTTTTCTTTCTTGACCCTGTGCTTTTATTCCCTCGACACAAAGAATCCCTCGAAGACTTTCAGGCCAAACGTCTGCGCCATACTAAGCCATTTTTATGCTTAAGTCTATTAGAAGTTGCACTTCTGTTTCCCAGAGTGAATCTTTTTAGTTTAGATACCTCTTAGCGATAGCTTTGGTTTTCGCCCACATTTCCAAACCCTATTTGGGCTCCTGTTTATTTAACAGAGATTCTACTCACAGATTTTTGTTCTATCTCAACTCTACTAGCAATATATTGCCGTGTATATCTTATGTCCACCAGAAGTATTTTGTTAACTTCCATTTTACGCGGAGAAAGGTCTTTTGCTTTTCCCATTATGCTGCAATTACAGGACTATACAGAATGAAAGATTGATACACAAAGCACGTCACGATCATATTAAACTGGCCCATTCGAACTGTTGAACGCTTTGAACGTCGTTAACTTCTTACGACATCAACCACAACACTTCAGATTGTAACTTCTTGATAGAAACCACAATAGCTATCTACACGTCTGTGAAGTTGTCCCGCCCACCTAACGAATTTTTCTTATCTACATTGTTAGTTTATCGTTAGCTTACGTTAGGTTTGCTAAAATTATCGTTAGTTTCGAAAAAATAAAATTTTTATTCAACAAATAAATGGGCAGGCAAACTTCACGGTTCCCCATCCACAAACGAATTTCAAAAGTTTTTCATATCACATCGTTAGTTTAAGTTAGTTTTGCTAAAACTATCGTTAGTTTCGCAAAAATAACGATTTTATTCTAGAAATAAAGTTTCCCGCCAACTGTGAGTTAGCCCGCCCATATTGAATTCTCATAAAATTCCAACTCATATCGTTAGTTTACGTTAGTTTTGCTAAAACTATCGCTAGTTTCGCACAAATAACGATTTTATTCAAGAAATAATGTTTCCCGCCAACTGTGAATTAGCCCGCCCATATTGAATTCTCTTAAACTTCCAACTCATATCATTAGTTTAGGTTAGTGTTCTAAAATTAAGGTTTGTTTTACAAAAATAACGATTTTATACGAGAAATAAAGATTTCCGCCAAATGTAAACCCTAACAGCACAATTACATAGCAGGCATATGCCTATCATGTTCCGTCAGGTACACTGGAATGTGTCCAGAATGTCCCTAAGGAAAGTAAAACTAACGTAAACTAACGATAAACTAAGGATGTGAGATGGAAATTTATGATAATTCTTTATGGGTGGACTAATTCACAGTTGGCGGGAAACTTTATTTCTATAATAAAATCGTTATTTTTGCGAAACTAACGATAGTTTTACCAAAACTAACGTAAACTAACGATAAACTAACAATGTGATATGAAAAACTTTTGAAATTCGTTTGTAAGTGGGGAACCGTGAAGTTGGCCTGCCCATTTATTTCTAGAATAAAATCGTTATTTTTGCGAAACTAACGATAATTTTAGCAAAACTAACGTAAACTAACGATAAACTAACGATGTAGATAAGAAAAAGAAAAATTCGTAGGGCAACTTCACAGACGTGCTATCTACAACTGAAACACTACTTTCAGATCCCCCCCCCCCTCACTAATATCATCTGCTGTTCAACGGTGATATCACCACTTCAACTATACAGTAAACAAATGAAGGATCCTATATTGTTGGTTTAACCATTAAATTAAATGTTTCTAGAAGTCTGAAATTAGGATTCCAATTTTACATTTTACATTTTTTTTTTTTAGTATAATTTGAACACGTCTGTAATTTTTCGCAACTACTTCTATCAATTTGTGACATGTAAATAAAATGAAATCAAATTTCTAGTTTAACGTGACACGATTATACACTTTAGTCTAAAGGAGACAGATGATTGATAAAGGTAAATGATTATGAAAGAATTAGTAGAATGATAATGTAGGAGAAAACTGAAGTAGCTAAAAAAAAAAAAAGAAGGAGACGATGTCGTTCACCACAAGTTCATGTGATAACTTCTAACAGAGTTAAATAGTCGTTGGAGGTGCCTTCGTATATATACACAACTAAATACTTCTATGTAAATTTTATGATACATCTATCTTTGAAGTTTGTTCTATATGTTGTTTGCCATTCTCTTCAATTGCATGAGAAAAAACCCACTTTCAAGCTACCGAACATATATATAAACATAAAGTTTTAACAATATATATATATATATATATATATATATATATATATATATATATATATATATATATATATATATATATATATATTGTTAAAACTTTATGTTGACTTTTTTCCTTCCTTTTGGAAACTAATACAAGAAGCGGAAAATATCTTCGATGATATGACATTTTGAAGAAAATCGTACTAGGAATGATAGAGATTAGAACACGGAAGGGAACACATTTAGAGTTTGTTTAAAAGTGAACACGAAAAAGAAGCATGGACGTGGATTATTTCTAAACCCTAAGGGAGTGTTTCCTGTAGTGTTAGTGACAGAAAAGGCTACATCAGCAACCATGGGTTTTAAAACGAAAGACCCTTTAAAGACTGGTATTCCATTTCCACTTAAGCTAGGCTGTAATATAATGCAGTCCAAACTGACCTCGGGTTGCTTTCCTCAGTGAAAGGCTTTCCGCCCAATATTTTGTAACTCTAAAACGGAAAAGTCGTAGTATCTTTTTTTAATGCTCCGTCAGTTTGTTATAGCAAAGGCTAGAGTGGCTCCCTGGAAACAGTAAAATTTATCACTTTTGCCCGTTGCAGAGTAAATACGAGACGTACATAGAAATAAAAAACAGTACTTGGAATCGAATTGATACCTTATTTTCGAGATATATGTTTAGTATTAGTGTCATTTCTCCAGAAAATTAAAGGAGACCACATTTTCAAGTGTACTTAGGTTTATGTTCTAGGCTGACATGACATTAAACTGAAATAAACTAGCTAAGATAAAAAGTTTGTTTTGAGCTGTTTCTGAACAAGTATACACTTTCTCACGTTTCCTATAGTACTATAAACTTAAATTGGAAACTGTAACTTCACAATTTTTCTGTCAGTTTACCCTTAAATATACTATTAACAAAGACAGCAATTTGTGTGCAGGAAAAGATCTTCAAATCAATTACCCTTTTTTTCCTAAACACTTTTGCTGCTCAAATGTTCGACAATAAACAACACTTCACTAATCAGTGAGACTACTACAAGATGGCCACAAAGCCCCGTTACTCCTGAAAATAAGTAACATAAATAACTAGACATACGTAAATAACTACACGGAAAGAACTGAATGATATAAAGAACAATGCTTTCGAGAAGCTTTGTTGAGATATAAAATATTAAGTGTCCAAAGAATCAGTCAGTCGACCGTCATTCTCAAGACAAAGGATAACACGAAACCATATTCTGTGCCACATTTTCATGAGCATTGCAGGTATAACTTGAGTAAAAGCTTGTTTCATAGATTCTGTCAGTTCGACAGTAGTATCGTAAGGGTTTTGTGCAACGATGCCCTTTATGAATCTCCATAGCGCATTATCACAGGTGGTGTGTGGTTTCCCACATTAACCCAACAACTGGCAATTACGCTTAAGCTGTAACGGGACATTGTGGCTACCATGTAGACACTATTTTAAACATGTTACAGCAATTACATGGAGAAATTATAACAAATGCCTCATATTTTCTATCATTATTTATTTTACTCACGAGTAGTATGTGCGTTATTGTTAGTATCGTGTGTATCACCGTGAGGAGAAATCATATATACCAGATAATAAGGAAAAAATCTTATTCCAACAGAGTTAGAAGTATCAGATGCACCAGATAGGCGACGAACGACACAAGTCTTAACACCATAAAAGTTAGTTTCTATAGGTTTCCTCAAGAACTATGAACGAGAATTTATTTTAAACATGTCGCTTGGTTCAACTCGATATAATCTATCAATTGATACATCAGCATATATTTTATCTTTTGATAATATTATAGCTCTTAAACTCCAGAAAAATGATGCTCGCGTAAAATACTACTGCGGTCATTCGTCCGCATCATTTGAAGATAGTTATTCCTTCTAGCGTGAAGCTTTGTATATATATATATATATATATATATATATATATATATATATATATATATATATATATATATATATATATAGCTTGTATCAAAGATCCCCTACCATCCATTGAAAGACCCATAAAAAATGTAGTTTCTTTGAATGTGAGATGGGCGATACACACTAGGCTCATTGGGACACTTTTGGAACTGTGTCACCCAGATGGCCGTTTCTTGGATTCAAAGTTTTTATTGGGAAATATAGGTAGGTACTCTGAAAGATGAGGCTGGGTTACAATTTCGTCAGTAATATAAATGTGCAACTGGATTTCATGTAACTTAAGTTGGTGAAAAGTTATTGACAACTAAATGTTATGTTTACTTCTTTCTTGAAGGTGTGGAACCATGTCATTAACACTTAAGGAACTCATACAGATATTCAAACTGGGAAACGAAAGTAGGTCCATGAAGTGGCTTCCGATTTTAGCTAGGGTTATCCACAACGTGACCCTGGGTCACATGTTGCAGTGTCATAGTTATTAACAAAATTTGAGGACACGAACACAATTGAGGATAGATTTCACAGTGAATGATGCCGTACAGGTACGGACGAAGCAATAGCTACAACAGTTCTGGCCTCCTTCTCGATGTCATCCAGTGGAGCACACATCGTTTATCAATGCAATGTGAAGAAAGTCATAGTTAAGTGCACAGGGTGCTTGCTACATAGGTAGAAGTAGCATCCGTATAAGGTGAAAATGCAGCAACACCTCTCCAAGGATGATCCTAATCGCCGAATGCAGTTTAAGAGTGTGTTTTCGATCATTTAGGGGTAAACTATGACTTTGCTATGCAAGTAGCCCATTTGGATGAAGGTTATTTCTACACAAATTTAGAGGTTAATAGGCAGATGATGCGCTATTGGTTGCCTGACAACCCTGCGTAGACAGATCCCTTAAAAATGATCGGCGAAAAGAAGATCATAATGTGCGCAGGCGTATGAAGAACACACACACACACACACAAACTTTTATGATTCTAGAAACTTGAACTGCGGACAGAGACTCTTATAGGAACAGATACTGCTAACTGTGATGTCTGGAGAGTCTGGATTCCTCGTTTTTCTTCAGCACGAAGGCGCTCCCCCCATTATGGGATCATGGTGCGTCACCACTTGGATGAACAATTCCCTGGGATACGGATTGATCAACGTGGGCTTTTGAATCACCTGCCCTATAACCAGACCCAACGTCATTTGATTTCTACCTGTTGGGACATATTACGACTATGGTTTATGCTGTGAAAACTAGTAATCTTCGTCGTCTGGAAAAAGCGTATCCCCGCTGCTGGGCGTAAATTTTATCCGATATCCTGCTTCGTGTCCACAGTAATTGGGAGAAACGTCAGCAATTGCGCATAGCTCAGCATGCACATGTGGAACCCAACAACAGGTAAACAAAACAACAACAGGTCAACAATGACTTTTCATCAAATTAAGCTACATGAAATCTGATTGTATATTTGACATCCTGAGAAAATATTAGCCCATTGAAATATATTACGCTACCTTCATATCGTTCATAGTAAAATAGTTCGAATCCAAGATGATACAAACAAGCTAGCGTCCGTCCGCGCGAGATATTCCCAAAAGTGTCCCTTTGGGCATAATGCGTATCGCCCTTTCACTTACAGCATAAACGCCCTTATGATCCTCTGTGCAGATCCCATGTTCGCTTTGTCCTTACGCTAGTTCACGGTGTGACTGAACTGCCACAACCAGGTAGTATGTTGGATATACCCACACCAACAACTGATCTTCGCTTATCTCCATTCGCATTCAACTCACGGTGTGAGGGCTAATTGAACGAACACAGACCTTCATATAAGGCGACAGAACTTACTTGGTTACCTTTATATCTAATAATATGTATATCATGTTTATTATTGAAGTATGTTGTGTAATGACTTGCGTATGTTTAAACATCCATAAATAATCTTCATTCTGTTCCTACAATCACTATCAATTTATCCTTTTATATTAGGACATGTGAATCATGTAACACTAAAAGATATGGAATTTATGAGTTGGGTAAACTAGTGTGCCCTTGAAACTCGTGAAATTTCTAGTCTCGTCTCGTTTTTTTAAAAAAAATGTACATCTCGTCTCGTGGGAACATTAGGTGGGCATACTTCAGGATCATTTCCTCTGAATAGGCGACCTGGTTATCCTACAGCATCAAATTTTAGACTTACAAAAAGATCATTTCTTTAGATCCTCTCGAGACCTACACATGAGGATTTACAGTAATAAACATCATTCTTTCAGCTTAATGATATCTGTTGATTGATATATTTATCGTATTTGGAAAATTCTTTTCTGTTAAACGCTTAAACATTTCGATCTACTCGACAGGAGGCAACAACGCAAAACTATACAGAAAGAGACATGGTTATTTTTCTATTAATGTCAACGTAGTTGCTGATTCTAAGGTAAAACATTACAGACATTGTTGAGAGTTCGCCAAGGTCAGCGCATGAAGCAACGATTTTCGATAATTCTCGCATGTGTACCCTAATGGAACGAGGTGAAAGAGGAGACGTGCTGCTGGCGGACAATGAATATCCCTGTCGCAAATACCTTTTGAGCCTTCCTTCACCCTCAGACTGCGGATCAGGGAAGATACAACGCTTGCACACTTTTAAAGTAGAAACTCCATCGAGCGCCTGTTTGTTGCATGGAAACGACAGTTTCCATGTTTGCGAGCGAAATTATTGCCTGGCGTCTCCACCATGCGGTTATACTATAGAGTATGTCTTACCTATGATTTACATAGAACGGGACGTACGCGAGAGGTATCATAGCAATAACAAACATTCTTAGAAGTCTAGACATTGATACTCTCGAACACCAATATTTCATGAACGCTCTTTTATATTGAAATAACATAATAATGTTTGTGGGGGAATGTTTTTATGTGTGTAATTTTTAGTTCAGTCGTGTCTAATTGAAACTATCCAAGCACTGAATTATGACTAGGCATTGACAAATATGAAACAGGTACATACCTTCACATTATTGAAGTAGAGTATCAATGATTGGTGAAATACACTGTTAGTAACAGTCAGCTCTGGTAAGGCGTTTTTCTTGGTAAGTTTGGTGGTGTGCATTTTTGCACGGTACTTATTATCGAGCAATTTCACACGATCTTCATTATGCGATTAATCATTCTGCAGGTGTGGTGCATTTTCACACGGCCTACCTGACAATCACGTGATTCATGCTGAAAACGCTTTCACTATAGGCAAAGGAGGACACAGAACAAGTGTCAATTAAGTAAGAACAACAACAGAGTAAACGCAAGTTAAAATAAATACGAACAATTGCAATTAACAGTAGAGAAAGAAATCTTAGAAAATATTTTACTTTCACAAAACAAACAATAAAGAAAATAACGGGAATTTAAAACAACTACCAGGAAGACAGAACAAAAAATGAGCTTAAACAAAAAGTTATAGTAAAGAAGGATAGAAACTTATAACATAAACAATACGAAATTGAAATAAATTAGAAAAATAATAACAACAATACTCTCGCAAATTGAAATATATAAAAACAAAAAGAAAAAAATAACTGAAAATAAATAAGAACAGAAAAGAAACAATCAAAAATTTTAATCATTAGGAACAGATTCGGACCTAGAATTTTCTGACCGGCGATGCACAAATAACTACCAGCACATTTGAATTAAATTTTATTTTTTAAAATGCCTTTAGGAATCTGTGATATGAATGAGGCATTGCCCTGGAAATGTTCAGTAAATTGTTTCGGGAATCTTATTCACGACTTTCAGAATGCAAAGCCAATGCTTTACCAACGAAGCCACGGCCGCTATGTATTGGTACAATCTTCAGTATATAATTAGCTTGGTGCTTTAGACCAGAAATTTCCTTAATCATGGGCACTTGGAATATGACGGATACTTGCGTCGTACAAAATCCTTCTGAAATTGTTGCTATTTCTACTTGTAGCTTCTCATTTTATATAGTGTCTATTTACAAGGAAGGGGGTTCACATGCACCAATGCATCTCTTCTGAATCCGGCCCTGATTAAAAATAGAAGATAGAACAATCACAAATTAAAATAAATAAATAATAAAATAAGCAGCACATCAGAGAATTCAGTCAGGAAGTTCAAAAAGCGAAGAAAAATTTGCCCATTCCAAAGCATAGAAAATCGTTGTGATTTGTGAAACACAAAACATTAGCTCCATACTCCAAGGCGGTTCGAAGAAGAACCTTGTGATATTGTTATTTTCTGAGCGAACAACAAGTCGTTAAGGTGGAACTTTCATACTTCTGTACATCGTCAATCCATTTTGTACAATTCATAGTTCATTATTTCAGCTTTTGGAGATAGGTACGGACGAGTTCAAGCAAGTTTTCTTTTTTAACTCAACTCGACTCGAAACAGACATCTTTGAGCTCGACTCGAGAACTCGGCTTGAAATATTACCTCCAACTCGACCAGAATTTAGGTAGTTTCTAGTCAAGTCGAGTCGAGTCAAATCCTTTGTGTAGTTTTAAGCACTTCCTTCAAATATCCTACAAAGACAACATCATTATTATCAATGATATTAAAACTGCTACAAATTATTATTATTATTATTATTATTATTATTATTATTATTATTATTATTATTATTATTATTATTATTATTATTATCATTAAACTGCGTATAAACATGAAAGACAGACGGTTTATATCTGAATACGAAAAACTAGTTGACTACTGACCTCGGTAGTCGTGAAGTGTAGGAAGCAAGGACAACGTTCACAACGTTTTCGGGTTGATTTCCGGGTGAGCAACTGTTCAGGCTCGAGTCAAAAATTGTTAAAAGTTATAAGGCGCCGGGCAAACATTTTCAAACCTGCTCGGCCCAGGATTAGGGTTGTCAGCGGCTTGGTTCACAGCTCATTCACTATCGAACTGAACCGAGAAGTGAGCCGAGCTAATGGGTCATCTAACCGAGGTTACTCGAGCCCTTAGTGACCCTGCGTAACGTAGTCACTAACGCTCTCGCCTTCGGTGCAAGTGGTCCCGGATTCGATTCTCGTTGGAGGCACTCTGTCGAAAAAGTTTAAGATGCTTTTTCAGGCCAGCCACCCTGAATCAGGTTTTCCTGGGTTTACCTAATTCACACCAGGCAAATGCCGGGGTGGTACCTAACTTATAGGTTCCAGGCCGCTTCCCTCCTTCCCCAATCCATTTTTCCTTCCCTTTCGCCGGATAGTGTGCTCGCCGAGCGACGTCATACCTCAAACGTGACGTGCTAAAATGCCTTAGATGCCGAGAGCCTTGAAATCTAAATCCTCCTTCCCCTTGTTCGAGCCCTAGGCTCAGTTGAACTGAGTCAAACCAAGCCGATGGACTCGTTTGAACCCAGCCGGCTCAGCCAATGGCTCACTGAAACGAGTCGAATCGAGTCGGTGGCTCATTCCAACCGAACCGAACCGTCTCCAGCCATCGGCTCAATTGAGCCGGCTCGAGCTGTTTGCTCAGTTGAACCGAGCCGAGCCGATTGACATCACTACCCGGCCCTTGAGCTCAAAAATTCGACCGTGCAGGTATGAGGTAAGAACAACAGTATATATTGATATTGGTGCTCATGTAATTTGAGGCTGTCTCATTGTAAACAGCCGAGACGAGACGCAAGCAGTATTTCCTCTCGTGAACAACACTGAAAGTATTCCATATTATTGCTTACAAATCTCATGGCTTTCACTTTTCAGTCTAATCAGGCTATATTTTTAAAACGAGCTGAACGAGCGAGATATTTATCAAACCGAACTCGACCTCGAAAACGATGACTCAACTCGGAACTCGACTCAAGAAAATTACTTTTGAGTCGACTAGAAACTGGACTTGAATTCAAGTAGAGTTTTAACTCGACTGGTCCCCATCCCTAAACTCAAGCATTTTTCAAAGTCCATGCTATTTCCTACATTGTCCAAGACAAATTGCAATGTATGATCAAGATGGATGTAAGTTGTTTTTCTATACTTCTCCGGATAGCAATTTAAGTTCTGTCCCGCAAAAAGCATGAAAACCAGACGTCGCATCTGCTTTTAGTACACCTGCAAGCTTCAAGATAGGTGATGTACCCTTAGATCAGTGTTGGGTAAGTTACTTGTAAAAATGTAACACGTTACAAATTACTTTACTTTCTCTTAAAATGTAACGCGTTACTTGCCCCCAAAAAGTAACTGTTACTTTACTTCGAAAGTAACGCGTTACTAATGCCTTACTTTTAAGTCCGAAAGTTTGTTATATGTCAAAAAATCTTATTACTTCAGTTTTCCGTATTACTATTACTACCACTTTATTATTATTATTATTATTATTATTATTATTATTATTATTATTATTATTATTATTAATAATAATAATAATAATAATAATAATGCACGTTCTGAATCGCTTTGTGTAAATGCAAGGACAAATCTTACTTGGCAGCTATATGAACATTTTCATATAATGTAACATTGACTAAAATGCCATACTGCATTACTCGTAGGGATGGGCACGAGCGAGCTCGAGCGAGTTCGAGCGAGTTTTCTTTAAAACTCGATTCGACTAGAAACAGATATCTTTGAGCTCCAGCCGAGAACTCGACTCGAAAAAATTTTCTCCAAGTCGACTCGAATTTGGGTCGAGTTTCGAGTCGAGTCGAGCCAAATCCGGTGTGTAGTTTCCAGTACTCTTTCAAGTATTTTACAAAGGCAATATAATTATTATCAATGACACTAGTATTACTACAACTATTATTATTATTATTATTATTACTAATTATAACAACACTGTGTATAAACATGAAAGATAGGCGGTTTGTATTTAAATACTAAAAAAAGTAGTTGATTGCCAACCTCGGTAGTCATGAAGTCTAGAAATCAAGGACATTGTTCAAGAGCTTCTGAATTTCGGTTGAAGGTCTAGGTTGAGTATTCGGGTCGAGCCAAACATTGTTAAAAGTTATAGGGCACTGGCCAAATATCTTCAAAACTCCCGGCCCGGGTTTAGAATTGTCAACGACTCGAGCAGCTCGACTCACAGCTCATTCACTATTCACCCGACCGAGAATTGAGCCGAGCCACGGAGCCAACAGCTCACCCAACCGAGTTGGCTAGAGCCCTCGGCTCAGTTGAGTCGAACCGAGTAGATGGCTCATCCCAACCAAGACAGCTCGAGCCGATGGTTCACTCCAAGCGAGCTGGCTCGAGCTATTGTCTCAGTTGAGCCAAGCCGAGCTGAACTTGTTATAAAAATTTCTTGGAATCTCGCTATCGAGACGAGACGAGATGCGACCAGTGTGCCCTCTCGTGAGCAACACTAAAAGTACTCCATATTACTGCTTAGCTCACACTTCTCATGGCTTTCACTTTCCAGTTTAATCAGGTCATGATTTCAAAAACGAGTTAAAACGAGCGAGCCATTTATCAAACTCGACTCGACTCAAAACTCGACGTCGAAAACAGTGAATCGGCTCATAACTCGACTCGAGAATATTACCTTTGTCTCGACTCGAAACTCGATTCGAGAATATTACCTTTGTCTCGACTCGAAACTCAATTTGAATTCGAATCGAGTTTTAGCTTAAACTATGCGTTAGAAAATATGGTTGCTTATTATTATTCTGCTAAACTAATTATATAATAATAACAATGTTGTTACGTAAAATTAAAAATACAGAATATAGAGAAACATTACACTACAACAAATAAAATGAGAACACATGAACTGGAGGTGAATCAAAACTTGTCAGTAACTCTAAAATCGATACATGCTTTTTAAAACTAGTTGTTCCAAACTCTATAAACAACGGGACTCTAAGATACGCAAATTGATCTGAAAGAGCTCCAATATTACATACCATCCACATACTATTTTCTAGTAATGAAGTAGCCTGCTCATCAGAACACAGGTTATTCGTATTAACACCTTACTGTATATCGTTAATTATGGAACCCTAGTTGTTGATAAATATTTTCGTTCTCCACCCTTATAAAAAGAACACCAATCAAAGTAAAATAGAACTGGTACTATTGCACTTTTAATTCACTCACTGAATGTATTGATTTGTAGCTATCAGAATCTACGAAAAAATTTTCCAGGTGCTTGGAATTAGTACACGTGATTTGACTGAGGCTGTCCACATCTTCCAAAAACAGCAAGTTACACTATGATCTTATCTGTTTCTTTGTGTGCCGGTGACTGACTGTCGGTCACCTACATTGTTCATGCTCCATTGCTCCATTCTGAGAAATTCATTAAGAGGAAAGAAACATTTGTTTCCGAATAAAAATATACATACAGCTACGCATCCGAAAAAATAACTAGGTACGTTACTTAAAAATTTGTAACGAATTATCATTACAGTTACTTTGAAAAAACGTAACGCGTTACTTGCGTTACGTTACTTCCAAGACTGTCTTAAATATGCTGTGATTGAACTTATTGCGCCAACTCTCCACTGGATTACACTATGCAACACTTTAAAAAAAAATTGTCCTTGAGTTGCTATTGTTGATTCCTTAGTCATATTCATTGAACATTTACGAAAATGTGAATAATTTTCATGAAACTTGGCTTTTGTAAGTTTAACATCGATTTGTTTGCAAAAACAAATAACGCTATGAAATGTATTAGACTTTGCATTTAAATTAATTATAGAAGTTTGGTAGTAAATTCCTAATCGCCCCAATTATAACATCAAAAGAGTAGGCTGCTTAAATACATAACTTGGATACATAGATATCACGGGTGCCTGAAGAATATTTTTAGGGGCTATCCCTATGGTTGCTATATTACGTCTAATATTTCTGGTATTTAGTATACAAGGTAGGTTATATTACGCATACATTAACTCCCGGGCCCCTCTCTGCCCCCTTCGTGCGACCATGACAGGTCTCCATGTGCACCTGTGTATACCCCTTGAAATGTGTCCTTTTTCTACATTTCATTGATGCGTACCATCATTTTCATGAATTAGCCTCCTCATCATGTTCGTCATACTGACCTCGATAACCGCGTTTGAAAGTCACAATGTCTTGGTGAAAGCGCTCACAGTGCTCCTCTGTATCCATATTTTCATTATAACTGTCCAGATGAGAGGCAAGAACATGTAACCTAAGTGACATCACATCCAACAACCCGTTTCGCCATAGTTTGTCACCATGTTCGTAAGTTCCAAATAATTTTCAGCTCTGTAATATCCTAAGAAACAATGAACGACTGCCACACAACTGCTCCAGGCTTCTTTTTCAATCTCAGTTAGTAACGTGGAGAACTCAGTAAGCTGGATTATTATCATCACTTGTACACTCCAGCCTCCATCTTAATACGAGATAGCCGCGAAAACATGTCTTGTAAAAACTTGTATGTGTCAGAATCTCTATGCAAAGCTTTCACAGATTGCTTAATAATCCCAAGTTTAAGTGTAGAGATGGTAATAATACAATTTTAGTGTCAATAAGTGGCTCGCATTTTACGTTATGTATCCTAACAGTGCACTCCTCCCGTTGCAGCCAGTACTTCCTCCGGTAGTGGGTCTCGGTGTCACTACTATCTCACAAACTCAGATAACACGAGAATTTGGTGAAACCACCCTGCAAACCCATGAGTAAGGCAATAATTTTGAAGTTCCCTATTACTTGCAATCCATATTTTGTATATTCTAAATTGTCCAATAAGGTCTTGAAGCTATTAAAGTCTTCCTTCATAGAGACAGAATGAGTCATAGGAATAGAGAAATGTTTATTCCCATTGTGCAGATGCAAAGCCTTGAGACTTCTAGACGAGCTGCCTATAAACAAACGCCACTCTTTCAGAATGCAGGGTATCTGTAAAGCATGAACACTTATAAGCACAATCCAGCCTTCATAAAAATAAGTTTGTGCCATCTCCTTTGAGCTTTTATCAACTACATTGTTAAAAATGGTTTCTTAAATTCGAGACAAAAATCCTCGTATTTGAGAACATGCGTTTCTTACCTGTGCACCGAATAATACATTCTTAAAAGTGAGATTTCAATTTTCACAAATCATTTTGAGAAATAATGACTCAAATGTGAGGAATTATGTCTCATTTCTGAGGGTGCAAATGGTTTCCCAAATTTGAGAAAAAATGCATTTTTTTTTCTTAAAATTGAGAAAGTAACATTTCAGGAAATGAGACGTATAAACCCAATTTTGAGAAACACATTTCTCAAAAAGATTTGAGAAATATATTCCTCAAAAGCGAGAAACAGTGCACAGAAACGGAGTTCTCAAATACGAGAAGACGTAAAAGAATATAAACAACATATAAACATGCAAAAAATTGAAAATATTAGTACACCCAGAATTTATATTAATTAAACACCTATAGTTATAGTTATTGTTAAAAACATAACACATTTAAATCTTCACTTCAACTCTACAAAATGAAACGAATATCACGACGACTTGTAGTTTAGATGCGTTACTTATTCCTACTCCATCAGACAGTTGAACATCTTCCTTTTTATCACTGTCCACTTTCTCAAGGCTTTTCTTTTTGATTGACGTGGTTTACTCAAGATTCTTCCGTTTCCTCCAACACTATACCAACTTCTTTATAATTCAGATTCAAGAATTTTCCATCTACTTCAGAATAACGGCAACAATTTCTGTTAATGTGTAACGTCCCAGCTTATGCTACAAAGCTCAGGAAGACGTTATGATGATAATGAGCGAAAATACTGTAATGAAGAAAGTGAGGTAATCCCGAGAAAACACACATAAGATGTTTACTCACAGTGCCCACTTGATGGAGGTAGAATCAAACTAGGGACGCCATGCATCGAAGGCTAGTTTTACCACTGAGTCATCGCAGTCCAATATGCCTACTTCTCTACCATAAAAAAGTTGCGTACATGAGGAAACACCGTGTTTGTGGGATTTTTCAGAATTCTCCAGTTTCCTCCTACAAGAAACGTACACAGGAATTTATTTCGGATGGGTTCCAAGTTCAATACGAGGACAAATTGTATTAAAATATGTAAAATTACCCCTAAAATTAGATAAAATTTACATAAAAGTAGCGATTTCGGGGAAGGTCCGGAGTTCGAGGACTCAACCCCTACCTTCCACCTTCTTCATTACGACAGGGGCATGCGACAGTTTCTGCCCCTCATAAATGTGCTGAAACTCCACTGCTAAGGATTCAATTCAGATTGGAAACAATGTCACAAACCCATGCAAAGAAACGTATGTCCACATTTTCATTACACCATTATTATCCATCTCTATCACTATCTCCCTTATCCTTGGAGTGCAATCGTGGGACGTTGAATTAAAAAATAAATGAAATCTTTGACTTCCCACAGTTGTGTTGGGTAGACTAAAGGAGACGATGATGATGAGAATGAAAAACATAGTGGAATGAAGAAAGTGGGAAGAAATGGGAGAAAACCTATGCACACTGTGTTTATCCACCAGAAAGCCCACTTAACGCGAGCTGAGAACCCTGGGGTCAAAGCAAGGACCTCATCGCACCACAGGTGAACGCTCTACCACTGAGCTACCGCAGCCTCTACGTTAAATTAAGAGGAAATGCGTACAGTACTATGCCACAAATAACCTGCAAACGTGTGTCATTAAAACTATTACTGGTGGTGAAGAAAACGAGGCGCCAATCTATGCTGTGATCAGTACAGAGTACTTTTGTATCACAATTTCATAATAATAAATCGTACGTTGTTTTTTAACGCTGTTTCTAACTACACACATGACCTATGTATTCTTTGTTTCCGTACATAAGCTATTTTGCACATTATAACGAATGGCGAAGGATGTAAAACATTGACATGCCTCCCCGTTCTATTGTAATATAGAAAACAACGTGCTCTACGGGGCTCTAACCCGCTTTCACTTGTTATTGCTGCACTTATTATGTGAATTGAGTACTGAGTTTTGATACATAAAGGAGCCAACCTGACCGCTATAGCCTATACAAGCTGTATGAGGGAGCTCAGCGTTCTACACCTCAACGAACGTACTACAGTAACTTTTAGTCTATGGTTATATGTTTACAATTCACCCAAACTTACATTCGAATGTTGATATGTATGCTGCTCCTCGCCGCTGTCACATGACATGTATCCATAGGCCACCTCGGCTGCATCACCTACTGCCTACTCATATCCATTCACACTCTGCTACATCTGAAGTCCTTTATTTCGTTTCCTGAATAGTAAATTGAGCCCTAGCAATATTACTCCCTAGTAAAACATAGTAATATTATTTCGGTAAGATCGGTACCGTTATTTTTTAATCATCCATGATATTGCAAATCACGCACTATTTTATTTTCATTTTTAAGAAGTGAGAAAATCTCATAAATGGGAACCTGAAAATTTGCCTTGAGCTCACAAATGAAAACATATTTGGAAATAATGAGACATTTTTCCTCAAATATGAGTAAAGATTACTTATTTTGTTTTGAACTTGCATTTTTCTCATTTCTGAGCAAGGACATTTTTAAGAGTGTATGTTTCTCTACTTTACCCACAATTTTTACTCAGACTTGGAATAAGATCATTAAAATCTGTTTGGTTAGAATAGTAGGATTGTCTATTAGTAGTTAATATCTGCAATGTTCAATAAGAAGGGCATGCTGTGACACAATTGCAGTATAACATCATATTCCATTGTTATAAATATAAAAGGTGACTCAAAAGTAGATATATATATAGTACCGTACTGATCAGATCCTTGCAGTTTATATCATTTCTTATTGTTATCCATCAGGTAGACTTATTATTTCTTCTTAATGTTACAACATAAGCTCGGAAGAGTCGAAGCAAATACACCCATAAACTAGAATGTTATACTTGATCAATGCAGGAGGGTATACCTATTTTTGGGCCACCTTGTATATACACATATCTTTAAATTCTTAGAAATAGCCTTAAAACACTCCGCCCGATGCATATTGATTCTAATGCGAATATCCGATTCTTCAATCAAATTTAAATGCACCTTAACGCATCGAACGTTTTAATACGCCCATATAAATTCATTAACATAGGACAAATTCCATATTTTCGATACTACTATTACAGAAGCGAAGTTTCATGGAAAAAATACACCTTTTCTAGTTACTTTCAGGGAACAATAAAGGAAATCACTATTATAAAACAAGGACAAAATGAGTATTGCATAGTGTTATTTGTTCTGTATCTTTGGCCACTGCAATTCTATATTTCAATGTTTGGAATATCCATCCATTGTTCAATTAAATAAGCGGTTAACTCTTCGGCTTTATGGCCAGATGGACAGTCCTTCATGACGAAGAGCCGACCTTCATCGATGCTGCTTGATGACATTGATGCTACGGCACTACACATACGAACATGATGACGTACATCTTTATTGTGGACCTTACAACAGATGTTCTGGTTAAAATGACAATGGCAGCCTGAAACCTGTGAATTAGGAAACGCTGCATGCGTTCATAAAGTTCAAAATCAACTTTCAGCACTCGAAATTCGTTCTGGCCAGACTAAATTTTAAGAAATGTAAACAGATACTTGTACGCTTTCTCTATTTTATTTGTAGCATCAATGCATACGAAACTGGTATAACCAACGTCTTATCATGCGTGGTTCCGGGTCTAAGAACATTCAGTGTAGGAAGATTCGATGTGAAAAACTCGGTATAGGAAAATTCGGTACGATAACTTACACAACTGCATATTGTGGAAATGAAAATGCTCTAAAATGTACCGAATAAAGTGTTCTTATGTATTTGAAGAAAAGAATATGTATTTTTCATATTGAGAACGATAGTCTTACATGTCTTTTGCGGCGGATTACTAGAATTTCTTTTCATAACCCAATTAATCTGACACTTTTTGTCAGATATAGAACAATCACAACTAAAAGTGAAGAATTTAGATTTAAATATTTATTTCTGAAATAGAAATAAAATCATTTAGCAGATTTTCAAAAAGTTAGCAGTTTTCAACTTTACTCCTCCAGTAACCTACACTTATTTTTGGAAGGCATCCTCTGAAACAGCGGAAAAACAAGTTTGAAATTAAATGTCGATTGATAGCAATGATCGCTTTGCTAAATCACACAGACGGACATCGAAAAACTAATTTCGCATCATGTAAGTGTCATGAAATGTTAAAATCTGTCGAAATCTCGAATTCAAATTATTTCACGATTACATTTTTTAAATTCCTGATAGTAGACAGTAAAAATAATTTCTATATTAAGTTTGAACTTAAAACTAATGCGCTCCTTCATTCTCAAAGTTAAGTTTCTAGTGGATACCACTGTCTACTACAAAGAATCTTTCTTTTCACCTAACATTCCTCACACCGAGTTTTTCGCATACCAAATTTTCCTACACTGAAACTTCCTGCTTCCGTGTAGTTCCTATATCTGCAGGGTCTAGGTCAAAACCCCTACAGCCAAAATCCCCACACTCAAGAAATGTCAAAACGCCCACACAAACGGTCATAACCCCCACACAAATGAACAAATCTCCCAAACGCACGAACGGTCAAAACCCCCACACTCAAGAAAAGTCAAAACGCCCACACGATCGGTCATAACCCCCACACAAATGGACAAATCTCCCAAACGCACGAACGGTCAAAACCCCCACAACCAAAAACCCCACACTCAAGAAATGTCAAAACGCCCACACAATCGGTTATAACCCCCACACAAATGGACAAAACAGCCACACGTAGCAACGGTCATAGTCCCCACATAAATGGACAAAACTCCCACACAAATGGTCAAAACTCTCACATGCAGAAATTGTCACAACTGCCACACAAATGGACAAAACCCCCACAAAATCGGACAAATCCCCCACACTCTGAAATGATCGTCATTTCACGTCTTTGTTGCGGTTCTTTATGACGCCCAAGAAGAATAGTTGCAACATCACTTTAAGTGGAATAAAAAATGTTATTAAAAAGTACAAGGGCAAGACATGCAACCAGGATCATTTCAGAGTGTGGGAGATTTGTCCGATTGTGTGGGGGTTTTGTCCATTTGTGTGGCAGTTGTGACTGTTTCTGCACGTGGGAGTTTTGTCCATTTGTGTGGGGGTTTTGTCCACTCAATGCCTCTTGGCACGAAAGGCTCATACGTTACCTGTTGAACAATTAGGAAATATTATATTACACACAACCCTCAAACAAAAACTAAAATTGTGTCTTAGTTTTTAGGGTGAATTGTTTTCTTATAATCAAACTCAAAAACTTCTCAAAATTTCACGAAAATGGTTAAAGAGTAGGCGCTCCAAAAGCAAACGCTCTGAAGACCGCTAAACTAAAACTTTAATAATTTAGTTATAGGTAAATACGAAGGATGATCATAAAGAAAGATTACAACACCCGCAGTGAAACGTGTGTATACTATTTCATATAACTAGTACAATCAACAGATAGCACATACATTACGTTATTTTTAGACAATCTTCATATGAATTGAGGCACTTGTCGCATAGTCGGATAAATTTGAAAATTCCCTCCTGATAAAAAATCTGTCTTTGTGTGTTCATCCACGTTGTCACGAAGTGTTTCACCTCCTCTTCTGAAGCGAAGGAACGGCCTCCTAGGTGCTCCTTCAAGTGCGGGAACAGCTAAAAGTCGCTTGTAGGGAGGTCCGTGCTGTAGGAAGGGTGGCCGTTGATGTACCAGCGAAACTGTTTCAGAAGTGTAGTGATCTTGTGAGTTGTATTGCGGGCACGTGTTGTTGTGAGGGAAGATGACGCTCTCATTGGCAAGTTCTGGACTTTTCCTCTTGATTGTTTCGCGCAATCATGCCAATTTCACTGTATCGGTCAGTTGCCACTGTACGCTCTCGAATCGAATAACTGAGCGGACTTCTTCGGAAGACCAGTTTCCCAAACTAGTCGCCATTTGTATTTACCTACATCTAACCAAGGATCTTATAAAATATATTATCTTCCCTTACCACAAAATCTTGAAGCCATACGTCACAGTTTCGCCTCCCCTACTCTGCCCACTCCGCCCAATAGGATCGCAAAGTTTTGAGCCAACAATCATGGCGGAAAAGGAAGTATCCAATCAGACAATGGCAGAAGAGAGAGTAGCCAATCAGACGTGCCGATTCTAGGTTGTTTTTTGGCTTTATCGATTTAATGGGATGAAGATACATATGGGCCGATCCTCTATTTATAACATCCCTGCATCTAACGCCGTAGGTGGTGGGTGGCTGGAACTCTGCACACTTGCTAACTCCATGTAATAAAATTACCACACATTCCTCATTCCTCTATAACAGATGAAACTACAGAAATATCGTCCTTATAACCTTATTTTCTAGTCCTCCCCCTTAAATAACTTTCTTCGCACCTTTGGTGTATCTCTAGATTGTATTTGGACCAGTTATCCAATCTCACATGCCGATAACTGGTGCTAGTGATGAAAATCATTTTTAACCAACAGCAGATACAAAGAAAGATATTTTAATAGAATGTGCTGAAATATTGTCATTTATGGCTGGCTATTTAGTATTTCAAATTATCTTTACCCTGACTCACAATTTAAAGTGTGATGCATATGTAACGCAAAGTTGTGAAGTATGGGTATTTTAGATAGATCACGTACTAGATACTCTGTAATTCCTTGACTTACTCGAGATAGGTCCCATAGTTTTGAAGCTATGGTACTAAAAAAAATTCTCTGGTATTCTGGAGTCCTTGGTTGTGATGACGTTGTTTCGCGATTTGTGTAGTGGCGACACTAGGTATAACTTGGAGAAACTACACCCAAGCTACACAACAAAAATGCAGTACATACGTGTTAGAAAAACACATTAATTACAAGGTTCATTGTTTTTCAAACTGGTCCCTTTTGGTCATACTAGATTGAACATTAGTTTAAGACCTTCAGCGAATTGTATATCACAAACCAAAATTCAGATCTCAAACAGTGGAAATTTTCCTAACATGCGTTTTTCACTTTCTTTTAAAGATTGATATTTCATTAAATTTATTACCCTACTACCTGCAGCACCAGCACCAAGCTAAGGATTTGCAAAAGCATATGTCGAGCGCTGTTAACGTGAAGCTTAATGAGTTTGAAAGTGAGAAGGAGCATTCATCCATTCTTTCGTAGAAATGAAGAATAGAGTGGTCCGGAAAATACTCTAATAAAAGTTTTACCCACTTTAAAATTCCTTGAGAAACGCTGGGCTAACAAATCCTTGTCACTAGCAATTCAAATAAATCAATGTTGAAAATGAGTTTAGTTGCAAGGAGAGTTTACAGTTGTTTGATACAAGATTAAGATGGTCAGTGTTCGATGTGTGGTAATTTAATGTCAACACAGAATAGTACTATGGTTCCTTGTTAATGCTTGAAATAAAAAGTAAGAAATAAATATTTGCGCAGTGACTTCTGAATAATTGCATAATTTTAAACCTTATTGTATACTGCCTAATGCTCCCATTTCTTGTATTTTTGGTTATTCTAGTGGCAGTTCTTGTAGTCTAGTGGCTTGACTTTTAAAATAATGGTCTCCTGTGGAAAAGAACATGATTGATTTATGAAAAATTCAATCATTCACTTAGCTCTTTCGGTTTTGCTTTGAGAACGTATCTTAGGCTAAAAGAATGAGTTTCTGTCTCCAGAAGACTTTACGAAATTGGAATGTTTAATTTGATATTAAAAAAGAACGGAACATGAAAATAACTATACAGCCAAAAGAGATATAACTAAAGATTATACATTTCGGACCAGTGTTTCTTTTTTAAAAAATGTTGCTGGAGGACACATATTTACCTGTATTCAGAGGGGCACATATTATTTTCACACGGTACTATCGAATTTGGGTTGGTCTTCTCTGGGGCGCACTTTTAGAGCTTCGGGGAGCAGTGACCCTAAAAACAGATCTGGAAGAAACACTACTCCAGGCTCAAGTGGATTACAATATATTTTTAAGTAGAGGAAAATTCAATATTTCAGGGAAACGTCGAATATGTAACTACCAAGTCAACGATAGTACACTGTTAGAAATGGTTTCTTAAATTCGAGGGAAAAAAATCCTCGTATTTGAGAACATTCGTTTCTTACGTGTGCGCCGAGTAATACATCCTTAAAAGTGAGATTTCGATTTTCTTAAATTATTTTGAGAAATGATGACTCAAATGCGAGGAATTGTGGCCCATTTCTGAGGGTACAAATGTCTTCTCAAATTTGAGAAAAATGTATTTTTTCGTAAAATCAAGAAAGTGACATTTGAGGAAATAAAACCTATAACCCCAATTTTGAGAAATACATTTCTCAAAAAATTTGAGAAATGTCTTTCTCAAAAGCGAGAAATAGTGCACAGAAACGGCGTTCTCAAATACGAGAAAGAGAAGGGAAAGGGTATTAACAGAATATAAACATGCAAAAAATCAAACTATTAGTACACACAGAATTTATATTAAATAAACAGTTACATATTGTTTAAAATATAACACATTTAAACCTTCATTACAACGCAAGAAAATTACATTCTTTAATAACAAAACTTTTGTTTTACAAAAAAAAAAGAAAAAAAGAAAAAAAAAGAAATCAAGCAGATAGATTCTGTAAAAACTGTCAAGGAATGAACGTTCACATTTTCACTACAGCATGATTATCCATCTCTATCCCTGCCTTCCTTAGCCTTGGAGCACAATCTTGGGACATTCAATTTTTCAAAAACTTTTTGTGTTTTATGTCTCACAGTTCTGTCGGGTAGGCTAAAGGAGACGATGATAATGAGAATGAATGAAATAGTGGAATGAAGAAAGCAGGATGAAACGCTAGAATCCCGAGAAAACTCAAGCACACTGTATTTATCCACCACAAAGAGTACTTGCCGCGAGCAGGAATCGAACCAAGAGCCTCATGTACCAGATGTGAACGCTATCGCGGCCCCTACATTAAATTAAGAACAAATGGTTACACTACTATATACAGTGTGATAATTGACTGGGGATGCTAGGGACTTCCTCCTCTGAGAAAATTTTATCGCCCTGGGGAAGAAAATTTTCATCCCTGGCAGGAAAACTTTTCAAATTCACTATATATTGAATACGTGCGATGTCTGAATGCGAATATGGGTGAAATTTATCCCTAACCCTGGGAAAAATATTCGATGCAGATTGATTGTACGGATTCATATATTTGTAAAATTAGAGACGAAATTTGTAATAGTATTTTAATGAACTAGTGGGTACGTAATCAAAATATAGTGTACACTTATCTGTGAGGTGCTTATTGACGTGAAAATATATTAATGAATGTCGAACCTGGTATGCACGTATTGGTTCAGAAAGTAAGTAGTGGTAAATTAATAAAGAACAATGTGACGTGCGACGAATGTAAATGCCGTGCGAGCAAATTACTTTAACAAAAATATAGCTTTTTATCATGAAAATAGTAGATTTCCAGAATCCTTGTTTACGAACATACCCACCATCGCTGACGCGCTTGTTTCTACAGACTCAACCCCTCGCGGCAACTTCCTGCGCTCATGCCCTGACTCGGTTAGATAGCATTCGTGGTACTACTATTGGTCACCTGCACAAGTTGGATACTTTTTGCACAAGACTTCTTAAAGTAAATCAGCACCAGGGAAGGTAAGTGCATACCTCAATATAACAAGCAAGTGACTCGAGTCAAATGTATCTTTGCAACGTGAAAGCAATTGTTTTGCAGAATCCTCGTTTACGCGTATACCCACTATCGCTGACGCGCTTGCTTCCAACGAACACGCGTCTGCGCGGATCCCCTGCTGCACTCCTACCCTGAATTGGTTAGATAGCATTCGTCCTTTCTAGTGGCCAACCTGCACAGGTTGGTTGGTTTTTATGCACAAGACATCTTAAAGTGAACATGTACCTGGGAATGAAAATGCACACCTCAATATAACCAAATGACCAACAAAAATATATCTTTGCCTCGTAAAAGCAGAATGGTTTTCCAGAATTCTTCTTTATCCATATACCCACCATCGCTCACGCGCCTGCTCCTTACAGACGCACCCCGCGCCGCATCCTGATGCACCCTTGCCCTGACTCGGTTAGATAGCTTTCGTAGTTTTTAATGGCCACTTAGCACAGGTTGGTTGGTGTTATTGAACATAAACTCTTAAAGTGAATCTCCACCGGAGACTACAAAGCACACTCAAAAATTATTGCTAAAGGTACACAGTGAATTCAGAAAGAAGTATATATTTCATGAATTTATTTATGGTTCCGTACAATCAATCTGCACGAAATATTCAATTCATACAATGACTATATGCCACAAATAACCTGCAAACGTATGCCATTAAGAAGATAACTGATGAAGAGAAAAGAAGAAGGCGCCAATCTATGCTAGGTGATAAGTACAAAGTACCTCTGCATGACAATTCCATATCACACTTTTTTCTAAATACACAGATGACTTATGTGTTCTTTGTTTCCCTACATAAACTATTTTGCACCTTATAACGAATGGGAAACGATGTAAAACGTTGATATTACTCCCTATTCTATTTATTGCTACATAACGAAAAGGATATTTACAGTATTTGATCCATATATTTTTTCCTGTGCTCTTACCGTAAACTCGGTTCAAATACTGCAATAGTTTCCACCAATAAATTATATGAACTCACATTACAATATTAATCTTAATTAACACAGTTAATAACTTCTATGAATCTTCTCTGATCAAATCTATGTGTTTATTTTCACGTTCTGTTGACTTCCTCGACTATCGTGGTAGTACGGTGGTACTCATATGCTACCTCAGTCGCATCACCGTACTCATATCCATTCGCACTTTGTTCAATTTTCAGTTTTCTACATTACGGGAGATTTATAGTCCCAGCCATGTAGCCATGTGGACTGCTTCACTAAATTTCTTTTGAATATAAGTACGGCCGCTGTATCTCTGGCTCTGACAGCTATGCGAAAAAGAAAGCGAGGGTTGATACTACATTGACACACCCCCATAAGGCCCAATGAGTGACCGAGCTGTCACCGCGCTGGCATGGAAATCAGACGTTGTTGCCGCTCCGTATTCTTTCTTTTGTTTGGGCAAAGTTTGGTGAAAAGTGCTTAGAGATCGTGTTTGGTTATTGCAACTTTTTTTTTCCTTTTCTTTGTGTATGTTTGGGTGTGCTGTTAAGAAGTGTTGTTATTATTTGGTGACAATGGCTAGTTCTTCAGAACCGAAGCCAAAGAAAATAGTGTATAAAGGACAAATTGGCAACATTGTTTTTCACACGTGCAGAACTGTCAGAGCCAGAGACGTAGCGGCCGTACATTTGAATTAAATATATGTATTGAAGTGGCACGTGCCAAAATGGCCGAATTTGCCTGTTTTAAATATACTTGTTTATCACACTATTACTGTAATAAGGAACGATAAGCGGCGCATGAATATATTAAAATTGAGAAACATTGTATTAAGATTGTACTAAACAGTAAAATGGTCAAAACTAATAAATTGTAAATATTAAAATTGAATAAAAATTGAGAGTGAATGTTCCCCAATGCTTAGGTTTACAGCGCCATCTCTTATCCCCCATTCGCACTCTGCTACAACTGAAATCTTTTATATCGTTTCCTGTATAGTAATTAAGTCCTAGTAATATTACACCCTAGTAAAACATAGTAATATTGTTTCGGTAAGAGTGTTACCCTTATTTTTTAATCATCTATTACGAATCACGCACAATTTCATTCTCATTTTTAAGAAATGAGAAAATCTCAGAAATGGGAACCTGAAAATTTGCCTTCAGCTCACAATTGAAAACACGTTTGAAAATAATGAGACATTTCGTATCAAATATGAGCAAAAATTACTTATTTGGTTTTGAACATGCATATTTCTCATTTTTCAGCAAGGAAATTTCTAAGAGTGTAATATCATTTACGCTCATGAGTATACACACACACACACAAAAGAGAAAACTCAGAAAGATTATTCTAAAAGAAATCCTATATGCTACTATAATGAAATTTCATATAAATACCACATAGTTTTAAAAAGTGATACTTACGATTGAAATAAAGTAAATCTTGAACAATATAACATATACGTGTAAGTAATTGTTTCATCACGCATAATTTGATTATTTTATCTTACTTACACAGTTGCTATTTTTGTAAAATCCTAATGTTCTGATAAGTTTCCATCCATGTGCTTAATCCTTGAACCAACAATCGTTTTGTTCAAATGTTGGTGCGATGTCCGAGATTTTCGATTGGGAAAAGATTATTCCCTGACCAAGATAATTATTCATCGTTGCCATTGATAACTTTTCCCCGCTGGAACATTATTGATTGAACATAAAGACAAAAGTATAGCCATCATTTCATCTGGCAAAATTTCAAGTTTATTTTATTTGACTTAGAGCAGTTGAAAATTAAATTCGTTTCTCATCGATTCAGTAGTCTCACGTCTTTTGGTGAGAAAGTATTAATTTTAGTATAACTTTTGAAAGCTGCTGGTATGGAGGAGAGAATTTACTAAATATTTAGTTATTTGACTCCTGAAGAGTAAATAAATAAATTTTGAGATTAAGCCCAACGTTTATACAATGAGGCTAAAGGACACACTGATGGGTGAAATAAATGTGGATTGATTGTGGAGACAGTGAGACAGTGATGGATTTTGAAAGATTTGGTGACATTAAGAAAGTAGGAGAAATCCGAGAAAATTCCCGTACACAATACCTTTCCACCATGAAACCAATTTGTCACGAGCCGGGATCGAATCAGGAACCTTATGTACTTGGAACGAGTCCTCTACTACTGAGCCGCCGCTGAAACCCTCTCATACAACGAATTACGTTTAACAGAACGGAGTAATGATGTAGTTGCACCTTGAAATTTTTTTACAACTTATACACTACAAGTAATTCAAGAGATAATGATATTTTAGTCTATTTCTCAATTCATTAGCAACACTGTGTGTATGACAAATTCATACTTGCCGCAGAAAAGTGTTTAATTCATACAGTAGTCAGAAACACGACCAAAGGCGTTCTCCCAACTCTGGGTTTAAAGATTGTTTCGGTTCCAGAATTAATTAATAGCTCATGAAGTAGGCGAGTAAACTTGGAATGCCACTCTTTACATCAAAAGAAGTTTCAAAAAATCGCAGTATACATGAGTTGGGAAAAGCGTCTATCACAACCTGTGATAAATGTAACAGTTCAGTCTTGTTTGAAAGTTATGGCTTATAATGGACTACCAATTTGACAATTCCCGCCCAAACTACAGTGCAGACGTTGAACGTCTTCAGTTTTCTTCATTTGATATATATATATATATATATATATATATATAGTTGTATGTGTGTAAATAAATTTGAGTATAAATCCTTGTAAGCTGAAATAATTATACCACTTTTCTTTGTCATAGTCCTGGGGAGGCTATGCTGTATGTGTCGTTAGAAACTTATCTTAAATGAGGTGTGAAGTACCGTTTTCTAAATCACTGAAACAAACCATGCTATCTCTGAATTCTGATGTTTATTTACATTTTTTTTTGAAATTACAAACATGATTTCGACATACAATTACATATGTTTGTATAGTACATGCGTTTCTTAATCAGTAGCAGTCATTCTTTCACTATGTCTTCCATCAGTGCTTTATGGAGCTCGTTCATATAAGCCTTAATGCTATCTCTTTTTCCTTCATGACCACTTTCTTGCGTCTAATTTGAATATTGATTAATGATAATCTTGCTGTTTCTATTTTTTATAGATATGTCGCGTTCTTTTTATAAAGATTTTCCTTTCAGTGCTTCGGGGCCAACTTTCGCGTTATTGGAATCTTCGTTTTCTGGACCTGAAAGACAGAAATGTTGAAAGTGAAACTCTATTTTACTAGTTTGGTATAATTATTTCATAATTATATCTTTAACCCTAGAACGGTCGGGCTGGGTCTGTGAGACCCATCTACTTATATTTTAAATAAAATTTTCAACTTAAAGTTAGGGGTTTGAGTTGTAATTTCCTACACCTTCCTAAAGCGACCGATAAGAGACGCTAGTGTTGCAAACCAGTTTGATTTAATGTTAGTTTGCTTTTAATAGAGCTCTGAACCTCGTGTGGATCTGTCAGACCCAGCCCGACCGTTCACGTAACGTTTTTTTTTTGCCAGTGTCGAGGATCCTGTAGGAAATTTACTTTTTTTAAATGTGACTACCTATTCGACATTTTGTGAGTGTGTATATACGAACAACATTTCAGTTGGTATTTTGAGCAACTTTAGAACATAATGGAACGTGTAACATATCCTGTGAGTGAAATTTATAGAATTTTATATGATGATGAAAGTGAAATGGACGATTCCCTATGCAGATCCTGATTTTGAATTATTTAGTGACCATGATAGTAACAGTGAGTGTGGGTAATAAAATGATAAGTGTGAAGAATTGTTACTACTACCGCTGCTGAGAAAACTCCACTCACTCCGCCATTAGATAACAGTCTTGCCAAAAATGAAAACTAAAAAACTTTACCCCCTGACATTTAGTACACTTGAACATAGGTGGCGCCTTAGGTTATGTTAAATAAGCTTATAAGTTTCCTTTACAATATTACTTACCTATAACAAAATGTAAGCAAATATTCTGTTTTATATAATTTTCTAGAAAAACTCAGATAATTTACTAACAAAAATATGTAAACAATTACAAAATTATTTTTAAAAATAAGCGGAAACACCAATTTTGAGCTGAAATGCTTTTTCTTACTTTAGAAATACTTGTAATTACATAAAAGAACGTTTCTATTTTAACAATATCGGTAACATATTAATTATGCAGGTTTTTTTTTCTTGGGTCTCTCAGACCCAGCCCGACCGTTTATGAAACTTTTTTCCGCCCTACCGTTCTAGGGTTAATATAACATTTCACCATAAAAATAAAGTGTAACTTTTTCAATTAATTATACATTTTCTATTTACAATACTATGGCAAAGGACTTTGCAAACTTATTATAAAAGTTGTTCATCTGAGAATTTTTTTTTGTTCGATATATTGTCGAATTGATCAAAAGGAGTAATTAGGCGTGAGGTTCCAAACATTTATGACTTCAGATATTTGGATATATTAAGGTAGATGTAGTTTACTAAATGTGCGAAGTAGGATCAATTCTATAATACCATATTGTAGCTATGAAAATATATACCATGATCCATGAATTCGTTTAGATTTGGGTCAAAAGCGTAAATAAACAACATAATTCGCCAGATTCACCGTTTTGAATCTGACTTTTTTTGTACAGTGTTATTATCTAAATTATGACTATTTTTTAAATCGTTAATTAAAATACATAAGTTCATTTAGATAATAATTAAAATAGGTTACTAGCCATGTATATACGAGTACTTGCAAAAATCTCTGTCTTATTCTTCTCTTCCTGTCTTTCCAGGTTTTGAACAGACATACAGCAGTGACAATAAACATAACTGGGATCACGTTTCCTTCTTCATCAGAATCTAAACAGATAGATTGAATGCATTTTGCATATTTTTCTATCACCAATAATATCACCGTATAAATGATCTACAAAATTCCTTATTCGAATCTTTATACGGAATTTTATAGAACATTCTATATAAAAATGTATCTTTAGAATCCATTAGGGTATTTAAAAACCATATCTTTAAAATCCGAAAAAACTTGGAAACGTCTGCTGATCGCGATTTTTAATCATTTTGACAAAGGTAACAACAAGTTAAAAAAAGAATAAATTTGATGGAAATTTGAGAGGAAGTCGGCCAGGACCTATGTTCAAAGATTCCATATCGATATTCACTTGGTAGAACGGAGGATAAGTATGAACATCCTCAATCAGGATAACTAGTCTCCGGGCCTGAATCCTGGATCCCGAAGTAAGACCACACTCGCTCAATAGAAATCTTTTCTTCAGCTATTTTTTCATATTTATATTCAAAGCTTCTGCATATATTTGCTGGTAGGAAAATATCTAGTAGTTATATAGTAATTTCTATTATTTTGAAAAACGTATCAGTACCAAATTGCCATTTCGTTCTGTACAATTAAAACTGTGATCCTCAAAGAAGAACTTGTACATAAAATTAACATGTCATTGTTTAGGAATGTTGTTTACAAAGATCGTAGACAACGTTTCGTTCAGAGAAGTTTGCTTTCCAGTGTTCATTAACACAAATACTGCATTATTTAGGCTCGGGAAGAAGTTGAAGTATGGCCCATGTCATCTGATAATTTTTCATAAGCATCCAAAGCGAAAATGGCATGTGTCTTACAAGAAGAAGATTCTGGCAATAAAACAGTTCAACCACTCATGGTAAGCTACAGGCCAAAGTTCGACTTAAGTATTAATTACATAAAATTTATTTATTGTGTTTCTTACTACACAATAAATACTGTTTTGCTTCATGTTTCCATTTTACTATTTTACTACTACTGCTACCACTGCTTTACTGTGGAATCATTAATTTGTTCCAAGCTAAGCTCTTGCCGCAACTTTTTTTTCAAGCTTTCCTGTGTTAACTTATGAAATTATGGTCATCATACGTTTAATTTTCCACATATTCAAAAGTGACTTTGTTAGTGTGTTTTTAAGAGAATAACAGATCATATTGGTCTCATTTAGAAACTTAAGATAAGTTCAATATGGCCCACAGAAAGATTCTATTATTTATTACTACCTAAGTATATCCAAGCCGTCTTCAATTAGTTCCTTTTGTAGAGATCACGATGACAGTAGTAATTCCATGACCTGATCGCGTTTTGGACTTTGACCCCGACATTTGTGAAGTCATAGGTCAAAGGTCAATGACCTTGGCCCGGGGTCAATGACCGAGGGGTACTTAGGACCACTCGCTCTAAAATTTGGCAGTGGTACATTGGCCCACCCGTAAATTTTGGAAGGGGTACATAGGACCACCACCCTTAAATTTTGGAAATTGCCAAATCTAAAAATTTGGTATGGTAGCCTAGGACAATTTGGGGGTCTATGTGGTTCCCTTTCATGGGTAAAAATTGCCAAAAATTCAAATTTCGGAGGTTTTTGACCTAATTTATCGCCTTTGATGAGGTATTATTACCGTATATAGTTATATGGGCGTATACAGGGGCCCGTTACCTTTTATAAGACATGGGTATATTTGTGCACCCTTGAAAAATTTGGGAGGGGTACCTTGGCCCACCCCTTAAACTTTGGAAATTGCCCAATTTAAACATTGGGTATTATAGTACAGGACCGTAATATGTATTATGATAAATTTGGGTCTTCCATCTCATTCCCTTTAGGGGTACAAAATTGCCAAAAATATAAACGTAAGCAATACGTTGTACCACGTGTTTGGTTTTCGACCTAATTTATCTCCTTGGATGAGGTCCTATTATCTTATATAGTTATATGGTCATGTATACTGGTCCATTACCTATCATAAGAGATAGATACATTTGTGCACCCATTTAAATTTTTGGGAGGGGTACCTTGGCCCACTCCTTTAATTTTGGAAATTGCATAATTTAAACATTTGGTATAATAGTATAGAACCCTAGTATGTATCACTATAAATTTGGGTGGGCCACCTCGTTCCCTTTTAGGGGTACAAAATTGCCAAATTTTAGTACAACCACGTGTTTGGTCTTTTGACCTAATTTATCGCCTTTGATGAGGTGTTATTATCCTATATGGTTATATGGGCGTATACAAGGGATCATTACCTTTCATAAAACATGGGTATATTAATGCATCCCTTGAAAAATTTGGGAAGAGTACCTTGGCCTACAATTTAATTTTGAAAATTGCCCAATTTAAACATTTGGTATAATAGTATAGGACCCTAATATATATTGCTATAACCTCGTTCCCTTTTAGGGGTACAAAATTGCCAAAATATAAACGTAAGCAGTACGTTGTACCACATGTTTCGTTTTTCACCTAATTTATTCCATTGGATGAGGTTCTATTACCTTATATGGTTATATGGTCAGGTATGAGGATTCATTTCCTATCATAAGACATAAGTACATTTCTACACCTGTTTAAATTTTTGGGAGGGGTATTTTGACCCACCCCTTTAATTTTGGATATTGCCCCTTTATATGTTTGGTATTATAGCATAGGACCCTAACATAAATTACTATAAATTTTTGTGGTTCACCTCGTTTCCTTTTATGGGTACGAATTTGCCAAATTTTAGTACAACCACATGTTTGATTTTAGCTCAATTTGTCCTAATACCTTATATGGTTATATGGTCATATATATATTGGCCCATTTTCTATTATAAGACATGGGTACATTGATGCACCCCTTCAAATTTTTGGAAGGGTACCATGGCCAACCCCTTAAATTTTGGAAATTTTCCATTTTAAGCATTCGGTATCATAGTACATGACTCAACATGTATCATGATAAATTTGGGTGGTCCACCTTGTTCCCCTTCATGGGTAAAAATTGCTAAAATATAAACATAAGCAATATGTTGTACCACGTGTTTGGTTTTTTTTCTTTGCCCAATTTCTCTCCTTTTGATGAGGTTCTATTACCTTATACGGTTATATGGTCATGTATATGGGTTCATTTCCTATCATAAGACATGTGAACATTGATGCACCCTTTAAAAATTTGGGAGAGTATCTTGGCTCATCCACTCGGTTTTAGAAATTGTTTAATATCAGCATTTGGTATCATAGTACAATATGTATCACTATAAATTTGGATGGTCCACCTCGTTCCCTTTCATGGGTAAAGAACTACCAAAAATCAAATTTCGGAGGTTATTGACCCCGTTTGATAAACACGTTATATATGTATTTACAGAGGTTTATTACCTTCACATCTTTATGTTCCCTTTTAAAATTGGGAATTATCAAATGACAAAATTCGGTAAACGTTTTCTAGGACCCATTGTAGATGTTGGTGTTCCTCTTGTGGCCAAATATTCAAAATTTAAAGGTTATTGACCACCTTTATTATTGAATAAGTACAGGATTTATTACTTTTTCATAAGACACAGGTGTATTTGTGTACCAATCTTAAATTTTGGGAGGAGTACATTTCTTATTGTCATATCAATAGTTGGTAATTGTTCTTAAAATTGGATAGTGTCTCATTCATTGCGTAAATCATTGTGAAATATGAGTATGATCAAGTGATCAGTTATTGACCTATGATGGGATTAGGAGTCCAGGACATGGGTACATTTAAACTTTGTAAGATAATTTGAGAATTGTCAAATGAAATTGCGTCATTGGTTTTGATTATTCCCGCCAAATATAAACGTAAGCAATACGATGTACCATGTGATTGATCTTGATGAGGTAGTGTACAGGGATTCATTTCCTTTGTTGTGGTACTTCTTAAGTTTGAGTACACACTTGCAGAAAACAGTTGGTTCTACTCAGGTAAACAATTGACGGACATTATTGCCTTATTGAATATATAATGATATGATTAATTCTAAGACTTAGGTATATCGAGAGAAGTATTCTTTAAATTTGGGAATTGTGATAAAAAAAATTAGTATTTTGAAAATTTGAAACAATACTTTGAAACAATAGTTTGAAACAATACTTTGAACTTTAGTCATAGCTCATAGTCTAAAATTATTTGTGGTGATTGATTTGACCTTGAGCTTTAGAAATCTGATAGCTAACCTTATTGAATCTTATGGCTCATAGTCTTAAGGGAATACATGCTACAACACTGAAATTTAGTCACAAGGTGATGTAATCTGACACTGGCAAAATTATTGTTGATGCAATTTGATTGGTTGATCACTATCTTTCGTGTAATCTGATTGGCTGATCACTATCTTTCGTGCAATCTGATTGGTTGATGAGTTTCAAATCTTTGATGCATTCAGTTTTGTTTTAATATTTAAAAAGTTTTTGAAATTTTTTTTGTTTGAAACTTTAGTTTGACATTTTTTCGTTTGATATTTTTACTTTAAACATTTTTGTTTCAAATTTTTTGTTTGAAAAGTTTTTTTTGAAATTTTTGTTTCAAAATTTTTTGTTTTGAAATTTTTTCGTTTGAAATTTTGTTTGAAAATTTTTTTTTCGAAATTTTTGTTTGAATTTTTTTTGAGATTTTTGTTTCAAAATTCTTTTGTTTGAAACTTTTTGTTTGTAAATTTTTTGTTTCAAAATTTTGAAATTTTTTCGTTTGAAATTTTTTAAAAATTTTTCGTTTCAAAACTGAAAATTTTTTGTTGAAATTTTAGTTTAAAAAATGTTCGAATTTTTTTCTGTTTAAAATTTTTGTTTGAACATTTTTGTTTCGAAATTTTTGTTTGGATAATTTTGGTTTCAAATTTTTAAGTTTGTGCACTCATTAGTGAAGAACCGGAACTGTTTACAGCAAAAGCGTCTGGCAACATTGTTAATCATGGTGCAATAGTTCACGTCAGAACATGATAATGCAAACTCATCAGTTTTGCATCATATATACTGTAAGTATCGTTCGAGTTAGTATTCACGATAATGTCATCATGGCTACTTGTCTGCAGTTTCTGAACACACTTTATGTAATGAAATCATTTACCAAGATTACTGATTTACAACAGAATGTACCTTATATTATCTTAGCTAGCCAAAAAATCCCTACAAAGTTTGGATTAAGAATCGTAGTGAAGCTTGAAAATGATAAGAATATAATTTTACCAGCAAGATATTTACCCATGGAAGCATCAGAACAAGAAGAACTGTTACGTTTCTTGAATACTGGATTTGTATCTTTATGTTACAAAGGATTCTTGGGTCGAAGTCATCAATTTGAATTTAATACACAGCCGGTTTCGTCAGCAATTGTGATGACATCATGAATTCAAACGTCAGCACATTCCTTTGACGTCAGACATAGCTGTATGCTGAATGCGATCTATGAATTTGGTTAGTCAGCATGGTGTCAGCAACTGTGATGAAATCATGAATTCAAACGTCAGCACATTTCTTTCCAATGACGTCAGCTGTAGTTCTATAAATCAACCAATACAGTATTATCCCATGAAATCATTTGAGCAAGTGCCTTTCAAAAGGAAAGATGTGTACTTCTAAGGATAAAGAATTCCTTTTCGCAAGCTATTATCCAATAAATATATTTCAAACAAAACATGTGATGATTGGTATCAGTGCTACAATGTTTGAACCTGTGATTTGATTGGGCAAAGCAGAACAATTTGGTGTACAGTCCTCGAAGACAACATGGTGCTGTTACGTAAAAAGAGTACATTCCATGTCCCTCGCAACATGGTGTATCTAACGCAAACGGAATGGAACAAATTCATCAACGTATTCCAGTGTGTTAAACATGCAGCGGAAGTGTGCAACAAAACAAGTATATTCCTGAAAAAGTACTGTTTCGAAAAATGTGTCATGCATATTGTACAACATGTATCTAGATGTTGTGATCGTTGTCAACAACGTTCGTGGGTGCACACCCGTGTTGATAAACAGTTTATTTGTGATCAAATGGACATTGAGTTTCCAATAATTGATATTCCAATAGACCTTAGACTTCAACTGGAATTAAAAATATACGCTAAAGATAAACTAGTGCAAGAAGTTCAAAATACATTGTATCGACAATATCCAGATCCTCTATCTGGTATGGATGTATGTAATTAACCAGTGCAGTGTAATAAAATGATCCATTTCAATGATTTGTTTTTTTTTCATTTCAAGTACAACCCCATTTTCTGACGTGTACTATTGCACCATGATAAACAATGTTGCCAGACGCTTTTGCTGTAAACCAAACTTTGAAACAAAAATTTCAAACGAAAATTTCGAAACAAAAGTTTTCAAACAAAAAAATTTCAAATCAAATTTTCTTCTAAGCAGTTCCGGTTCTTCACTAATGAGTGCACAAACTAAAAAATTTGAAACCAAAATTTTCCAAACGAAAAATTCGAAACAAAAATGTTCAAAAAAAATTTTAAACAAAAAATTCGAACATTTTTTTAAAACTAAAATTTCAACAAAAAAAATTCAATTTTGAAACGAAAAATTTTAAAAGGAAATTTCAAACAAAAAAATTTCAAAATTTTGAAACAAAAAATTTACAAACGAAAAGTTTCAAACAAAAAAATTTCAAACTAAAAATTTCAAACGAAAAAATTTCAAAAAAATTTGAAAATAATTTCAAAAAACTTTTCTAACAAAAATTTCGAAACAAAAATTTTTAAACTAAAAATATCAAGCGAAAAAATGTCAAACTAAAGTTTCAAACAAAAAAATTTACAAAAACTTTTTAAATGTTAAAACAAAACTGAATGCATCAAAGGTTTGAAACTATTCAACTAATCAGATTGCACGAAAGATAGTGATCAGGCAATCAGATTGCACGAAAGATAGTGATCTACCAATCAAATTGCATCAACAATAATTTTGCCAGTGTCAGATTACATCACCTTGTGACTAAATTTCAGTGTTGTAGCATGTATTCCGTTAAGACTATGAGCCATAAGATTCAATAAGGTTAGCTATCAGATTTCTAAAGCTCAAGGTCAAATCAATCACCACAAATAATTTTAGACTATGAGCTATGACTAAAGTTCAAAGTATTGTTTCAAAGTATTGTTTCAAATTTTCAATATACTGATTTTTTTATCACAATTCCCAAATTTAAAGAATACTTCTCTCGATATACCTAAGTCTTAGAATTAATCATATCATTATATGTTCAATAAGGTCAATAATGTCCGTCAATTGTTTACCTGAGTAGAACCAACTGTTTTCTGCAAGTGTGTACTCAAACTTAAGAAGTACCACAACAAAGGAAATGAATCCCTGTACACTACCTTATCAAGGTCAATCACTTGGTACATCGTATTGCTTACGTTTATATTTGGCGGGAATAATCAAAACCAATGACGCAATTTCATTTGACAATTCTCAAATTATCCTACAAAGTTTAAATGTACCTATGTCCTGGACTCCTAATTCCATCATAGGTCAATAACTGATCTCTTGATCGTACTTATATTTCACAATGATTTACGCAATGAATGAGATACTATCCAATTTTAAGAACAATTACCAACTATTTATATGACAATAAGAAATGTACTCCTCCCAAAATTTAAGATTGGTACACAAATACACCTGTGTCTTATGAAAAAGTAATAAATCCTGTACTTATTCAATAATAAAGGTGGTCAATAACCTGTAAATTTTGAATATTTGGCCACAAGAGGAACACCAACATCTACAATGGGTCCTAGAAAACGTTTACCGAATTTTGTCATTTGATAATTCCCAATTTTAAAAGGGAACATAAAGATGTGAAGGTAATAAACCTCTGTAAATATATATATAACGTGTTTATCAAACGGGGTCAATAGCCTCCGAAATTTGATTTTTGGTAGTTCTTTACCCATGAAAGGGAACGAGGTGGACCATCCAAATTTATAGTGATACATATTGTACTATGATACCAAATGCTGATATTAAACAATTTCTAAAACCGAGTGGATGAGCCAAGATACTCTCCCAAATTTTTAAAGGGTGCATCAATGTTTACATGTCTTATGATAGGAAATGAACCCATATACATGACCATATAACCGTATAAGGTAATAGAACCTCATCAAAAGGAGAGAAATTGGGCAAAGAAAAAAACCAAACACGTGGTACAACAAATTGCTTATGTTTATATTTTAGCAATTTTTACCCATGAAGGGGAACAAGGTGGACCACCCAAATTTATCATGATACATGTTGAGTCATGTACTATGATACCAAATGCTTAAAATGGAAAATTTCCAAAATTTAAGAGGTTGGCCATGGTACCCCTTCCGAAAATTTGAAGGGGTGCATCAATGTACCCATGTCTTATAATAGAAAATGGGCCAATATATATATGACCATATAACCATATAAGGTAATAGGACAAATTGAGCTAAAATCAAACACGTGGTTGTACTAAAATTTGGCAAATTCGTACCCATAAAAGGAAACGAGGTGAACCACAAAAATTTATAGTAATTTATATTAGGGTCCTATGCTATAATACCAAACATATAAAGGGGCAATATCCAAAATTAAAGGGGTGGGTCAAAATACCCCTCCCAAAAATTTAAACAGGTGTAGAAATGTACTTATGTCTTATGATAGGAAATGAATCCTCATACGTGACCATATAACCATATAAGGTAATAGAACCTCATCTAATGGAATAAATTAGTTAAAAAACGAAACACGTGGTACAACGTACTGCTTACGTTTATATTTTGGCAATTTTGTACCCCTAAAAGGGAACGAGGTTATAGTAATATATATTAGGGTCCTATACTATTATACCAAATGTTTAAATTGGGCAATTTCCCAAATTAAATTGTGGGCCAAGGTACTCTTCCCAAATTTTTCAAGGGATGCATTAATATACCCATGTTTTATGAAAGGTAATGAACCCTTGTATACGCCCATATAACCATATAGGATAATAAAACCTCATCAAAGGCGATAAATTAGGTCAAAAAACCAAACACGTGGTTGTACTAAAATTTGGCAATTTTGTACCCCTAAAAGGGAACGAGGTGGACCACCCAAATTTATAATGATACATACTAGGGTTTTATACTATTATTCCAAATGTTTAAATTGGGTAATTTCCAAAATTAAAGGAGTGGGCCAAGGTACCCCTCCCAAAAATTTAAAGGGGTGCACAAATATACCTTATGATAAGTAATTCATAAGCAATTTCTTATGATAAGTAATGGACCCCTATACATGACCATATAATTATATAAGGTAATAGGACCTCATCCGAGGACATAAATTAGGTCGAAAACCAAACACGTGGTACAACGTATTGCTTACGTTTATATTTTGGCAATTTTGTACCGCTAAAAAGGAATGAGATGGACCACCCAAATTTATCATAATACATATTAGGGTCCTGTACTATAATACCCAATGTTTAAATTGGGCAATTTCCAAAGTTTCAGGGGTGGGCCAAGGTACCCCTCCCAAATTTTTCAAGGGGTGCACAAATATATCCATGTCTTATAAAAGGTAACGGACCAATGTATACGCCCATATAACTATATACGGTAATAATACCTCATCAAAGGCGATAAATTAGGTCAAAAACCTCCGATATTTACATTTTTGGCAATTTTTACCCATGAAAGGGAACAACATAGACCCCCAAATGATCCTAGGCTACCATACCAAATTTTTAGATTTGGCAATTTCCAAAATTTAAGGGTGGTGGTCCTATGTACCCCTGTCAAAATTTAGGTGTGGGCCAATATACCCCTGCCAAGTTTTAGAGGGTGTGGTCCTACGTACTCCTCGGTCATTGACCCCGGGCCAAGGTCATTGACCTTTGACCTATGACGTGGCAAATGTCGGGGTCAAAGTCCAAAACGCGATCAGGTCATGCAAGTACTACTTGGCTAACATCTACATGTTCAATTATAGTATAAAACATACCAGGCTACGTGAGTGTTTGATGGACAATATCCTATCGATGAGTTTTCTCGGGGTTTTCCTGTTTCCTCTCGTGTTTTTCATTCCATGAGTTCTTGCATAATCATTCATTTTAATTAGTCATCTGTCTTCTTTAGCTTACAGGGTATATCAGTGAAACGTAAATGTAAAATTAAGGTTGATTTACTTAGGTGCAATATATTGTCCGGGCCTGATTAAATAGAATGCGTATATAAAAACGTCGATAAAAATTTAAGAACCTTACATCTCGATTTTTGAACTCTACCGTCCGTGTAAATCAACTCATGAAAATTTTAGCTTTATTAAAAGTCCATAAAACATTAAAAATAGAAATGGAAACCACAATTATTTGTACGTGGAATATTGTAATTTTAGAACCAAGGAATATAAATCTTTTAGAATATTGTAAGCTAAATATCTTAATGTGAAAAATAAGGAATGTATGATACATATCACACCACTGTAAGCATAATTTTGAAAATTAGAACCTTATTCACGTAACATCTTTGCTTTTGGGTCCAATGATGATTTCAGAGGGTGGGCGGAGGACTACTATCCCCCCCCTGAAGCTGCGAAATTTCTATCCTTTGGATTTCTCTGATCGTACCGTATATTCACAGTACTACTTCTATTAAGTGTCTGCCTATGTGTTGAAATTACACTCCACTCTCAGTAAGAAAAACCTTCTGAAATCATCACTATTCTTAACTCACGTTTATGTTTAGGAATTCAATAATAGAAAATGATGTAGCCAGTTTCCATCACTCAGTTAAAGTTTAAAGGGAATAGAACTAACGAAACCTCCTTTAGCTGCTTTTCTCTTTCCCTAATTGATAGTCAAATAGACTTATGGTGCCTTTCAAAGAAATGCTTATAAAGACAATTCTTCGTTGAATGAAGAAAGACTTTCTCTCTTGAAGATAAGTAGGTTACTGAGGTCAAGATGAAGAACGTACATAAATAAATACCATCGTTTGAGGTCTAACTAATGTTCATTAAAGATTAAAAGCTTCCGTCTTTTGCAAAGCTAAAGAATTGATTTTCAATTTCGGATTACGAAAAAGAATAATGAAAGTGGTTATGGTTATGGACATCAAAGTGCAAAACGTACCTACAGATTAAAGGAATTATGCATTATTCTTTCTTTTGGATTACCACATTATTTGTCGATCTATTTTGCAATCAATTACAAGAAAAGACCCATGTCAGTAAAGTCAGACCTAGTTGGAGGAAGAAAGGGGGAAAAGAGTGCATATGCATTGAAACACGTCAAAATGTTTTTTTAAAAAAAGAAGCATGATTTTATGTTGAGTCATATTACCTTTCAGATACAATAGAAAATGTACGTTGAAATTTAATTAAAATGATAAGTCTGAAAAGACATACACAATTGATTAATGTTCTTCTTTTTTTAGCAATCTACATACCATTCGACTATCTTTATTGAGGGTTTCCTTCAGTCTTATACGTGAATGCTGGGATGGTTCTTAACCGAGATCCTCCATAAGATAATTAATATTTCATAGCTGAAAGTGGAATTTTGCGAGAAAACAATTAAATAACAAATAAACATTTGAAAAAAAAAACAATTCTCCAAAAAAGCTTACCCGAAAGGTACGTTACAAATATTAAAGGGCTGTACACTATAGAATCCACCTTAATGACCGATTGTACATTGAAATGTTCTGCGGGAGAAACCCTATAAGTCAAAAACACAGGTTTTCAGGAGGTGATTTGTTATTTTTTCAAGCATAAGTATGAATCAATTGCACTAACAGTACCAATATGCGATTATTCAAGTCACGTTAAGAATTGATTTATACCAAGTTAACCGGAGCATGACACCTAGATCAAAAATTTTGACTTACCTGATTTTGTACAATTGGTGACCTATAATGTTTCTCTCGTGCAGTCTCTCTGTCTGTCTGTTTCTCCCCCTCTCTCGATATATATATATATATATATATATATATATATATATATATATATATATATATATATATATATATATATATATATATATATATATAGACAGAAACAGAGAGAGAGAGAGAGAAAATTTCATGGTAATAAAGCCACATAATTACTCATTTTTCTTATATGGTTTATTTGCATGATTTTAATTCGCAACGTATTTTTTCATCTCACCTTAATAATTTCCTTTTTTGTGCACACTCTTATGAATTAGAAAACAAAGAAACTGCTACCATATCCCCGCTCCACAGACTTAGTGGGCATTTCTGATTACACCTTTAAGCAGCATAGTCACACAAATGGAGATTAAATATACAGCTCTATGAATTACAGTTAATTAAACCTAATTTAACACACTTTATGAAACTAGCCACCTTATGGCTTGGCAGCCACTTATACCTTGGAAGTAAAAAGCAAAGAATCACTTAAAGCAGACGACATAGGAGAACAATAGGTTATAAATGAACAAAAGGACATGGACACACGAATTATATATCTACTTACTCTTTTACTCTTGAACTATTAGAGTTGAAAGTGAACGAATAATTTTGGATCCACGAATAGTGTAAGTGCAAAACATTACACTTGAATGATTAGGGATGTAAGTGGAAGAAGAGAAATATATCCATGAATGGTACTTTCTGATAACACTTTTGTCTTTTATTCTGAGAACTGTGTATGTCCTAGTATTAATTCATTTATTTTCCTTTATTTCAATAGAAAATTAATTATTGATCAAATCAAAGATTATAGTTTTTCATCAATTTACACTATTCTAAAACCTTCTTGCAGATTTCTGTCTGAAATTTCAGTCCAAGTCCACTCTTTTCTTTCTTTAAACACTGATAATATCTTTTTAATTGTTGCGGATATGAGTCCATGTGAAAAGCCAAATTACATAAAAAAAGGTTGTTATTGTAACGATTTGTAGAAATGTTGTGTAAAATACTATAAAAATCGTTAAAATCATTAAAAATCATTTATTCTGGCCTGGGCAAAAAGGCATCAGATTTTTTCTGACATAATGTATTGGTCCAACTAGCTGCAGATATTATGGACTAGTGAGAGTACTTTCGGAAAAGAATGATCTAATGACTTGTGTCCTCTATATACGTCCCAATAAAAGGAGCTTTCTCTCCTCACGACCCTTGGAACGTTCAACGCAATGAGCATTATTGTTTGACCAGTAGTGGACCCCATCGATTTCACTTCCTTTGAAGAAATAGATTTTCTTCGGTAGGTCGGCACCATGCTGGATCGCAAAGTTGATGTGTTATTAAAACTGCATCCGCGGTCATTCTATATGAATTTTCTTTGAAGCTTGTGGGTGTGCTTGCTTTCCGACAGGGTCTTAGTGATGGATGTTCGAAGGGTTGGAGTTTCGGTCGGCTGCCGACAGTTACAGCATTAGAAACTCACGCACACTGATAAAAACTACCGCTGTCGTTGCCTCATGCGATAACGCCCTGAACGATCTTAGTTGGTAATTGAAAAGATCTGTTGGAGTTTCTGCTGCAACTTGTCATCAGTATGCATGTCGGTAGTGGAAATCTTACAGTAACAGTGAACACATTTTCCCCGATATTATTTCACTATTCCTGACGTTACTGAACCTATAACAGAGAATAAACGTTGAATATCAATTACATTACTATATTATCGACATTATCGACTATATTATCGACTACATTATCGACTACTAAAGATGAGATATAATGTTTGCATAGGTACTTTGCACGTAACAGAGAAGAAAATAAAAATTACTGGTCACTACATAAGATTTAATGCTTCCATGCCTGTTGAACTTATAACTGAACAGAAATTATTGATGCAACCATGCTGGTAATTTCAAGTAACATTTAGTGTTTTCACACAGCACCTAAACAAGAGGAGAAAAACTCGAATATCAACACACCACTGCCTTTAGGAAAGGTCTCATGTTACCATTGTTTTTCTGAGTTTATCCTAGTGTTGACCGATATTCCTCATACCTCCCTCATTTAAAAGAAATCGCATTTTAGAAAGCGGACTTTCAAGTTGACAACCAATTCATTGATGTGGCAAGAACCTTTGCTCACACTTTTAATGATCGTTTTGGTAGTTGATTGATCTCTCAGAAATGGCAATTCTATGGAAGGACTGCCTACCCTCTTAAAGAACAACTATAAGGCTACTATCGACTTAAATTATGTCTTAAGAAACACAATCCGATTGGATATAAATCTATTGATCTGTTCAAAATCACATTGCGGAATAGGTATGTGCTGTCACTTCAGACACTAAACGCTTTCACACACATGAAGAGTCCAGGGGAAAAAGGGAGGACGTCCACTTTGGGCAAAATTTAGATTTTCATGCCATCTTGTAGAGCTCGCTGAATAGTTTCATTTAATATATCAAAAAGAGGAAAAAGGGTTACGGTTACCCTGCTATAGCCGTTTAAATAATCCCTATAAAATCGAAGAAGGGGTATCGTCATCACTTAACAGTGGAAAAAAGGGGGATGTCCACTTTTGGTAAAAATATAGATTTTCATGTCATCTCTTTCTGTCACGGACATGCGTGCAATACAGGTATATTCAATGAACTATTATATAATAATGAATTAAAAATATGTCACTTGCCCCAGAACCTGATTTTTAACATTCTAATGATGTCAAACTTGCTTAAGCAACTGCACCTTTCCGTAAGCAATGTAAGGGTTGTCTATAAGATATTGAGTATCAGGTCAACAAAGTCAATGAACCTTTGTACCCAACTTGTTCTCTTTACTCGATTCTCCATACTTGATACTGATTAGAGAATAAAAGTACATTTCCAAAATTTCCATTGTCATTATTACCAGGTTAAACCGGTTGGGAACAGTTTGAATAGGATGCTATGATCAACACGATAAATATTAGTGTGATTTAAGAGACCTTTTCCTCTTTTTTAAGGGGAACTTGTCTATCTTGGGAGGAAAAATGGCAGGATACGCAAGCTTTGAAGTTCTTATGCAGCTCAGATGCTCAAAACTTCTATAAAAATATATATATACGGAACAACCAAAGAAGTAATTAGTGGAGTAAAGGAGAATGAAAGCGACAAGAGAAGAAAACAATCTATTCTAAATAATATTGTTTATAATTTTTGAAAAGCAATCGCCTCTTTTTTCCATTGTTTTGCCTGCAAAAGACCCTTTTTTCCCTAGTACAAACCAATCTCATGTCAGTTTTTTTATATTCTTTTCCTTGCGGTATTATACGATGAGCATAAGATTTAGCAAGCTAGTTTCCAATATAATAACGAACTTGTAAACCATTGAAGCATGTTCAACGATTAGTTTAGGAAATAAAATGTTTTGAACTTTAAAAGTCGTTTCGTGAAAAATTAGTAAAAATGGACATCCCCCTTTTCCCCCTGGACTCTTTATATGTGTTTGTCATGCCCTACACAGTTCAAGCTACTAACGAGGAAGGTCCATAAGTCGTGAGAGTTGAATTTTGATGAAAATTTGTGACAAGGTTCAATTGAAGTTGCTAAGTAACGTAGTAATAGTCACTCGATGCGCAAATGCTTCGTTGAGCTGCTACACCGACGCCATCTTGAAATCCAGTAGGTAATGTCCAAGAATACCCTTTTGGCAGAAAAATGAAAAAGCTTTTGATAGATCTGACTTCAGTATTGTAAACCAAGGTAGACCATCTATATGTGGGAGTAGTTCCAGTGCATTTTGAAGGGCGCCATATTGAATCGCAGTCAAATATGATAAACGACAAGGGGGTCATGTGGGGTATCAAATAGCACTGGAATTTACTCCTGAATTCATTTCCGCAACCAAAGTTTACATATCTGTTTTCACTTCAGAGTTAAGAGCTCTCTTACCCACAGGAATATATAAAAAACTGCGAGTTAGACTTGTGTTATGAACCACGGTCGTACGAGCATTTGCAGGACTTTAACTAATGCAGTAGTTAATGCAGTACAATAGCCAGTATACCAATCAGATCTTGAGACTAGTAAGATAAATCGTTAATTAAATTGAAATGTCTGTAGTGAAAAATGGAATAGCACCATGCTACAAGTTATATCTATTTCAAAGTGTGATATTATAGACTGCTGGTCGATGAAACGCATGCCTAATAGTGCTGACGAGCAGAGAATACCAAAGGGATTGTTCGGATATATATTAGAAAAATTATATAAACTGCATATTAGTTGAACGACCAAAATGGTTCGGATTCCACTATAATCAGTAGGTCCACGTCTGCTTTAGCGTAGCAGGCATTAGTGTGGGACGTTGAACTGTATCAAACCAACAATCTATTTTAGGCAATTTTACATGGTCCATTATAGTGTGTTAAGTTTTCTTCTCCAATCTTGAAACCTTACCCAAAGACCATCATCTTGCAGAATATTGCATTCTTTTCCAATACTGATACTTGACAACATATAATTTACTGTGTATATTACGAAGTTAAAATACTTTAATGTATTTATTGCCAGTTTGTCTAAATACAATCGATTTATTGCTGCCGCATTGAACAATGAAGTGGATTTAAATTATCAGTTCACAGCCAATTCTTAGAAGATACACCTGGAAACTTAGAAATCACTTTTCTTCTGTCTCTTCTGCTATTATTGATAAGAGAATGTATACACACCTGCTAAAAATAGATGGCAATAAATATTATTACAAGATTCAATACCAAGTTGCAATCCATGAAACAAGCTTCTTTTTTGGTTTTTCTTCAATATTAAATAATTAAATATCTGCATCTTTCCACCTTTAACGATAAAACACTTGCTTATAATAAGGGCAAGACTAGTTTTCATATCAAAATTATGATAAATAACTTATTGGAGCAGGTGTTCACTTGTTCGGTGTACAAGTTATATGGCAGAATGTTCATAAAGAAAATGCATTCTGTTGTGACCATCAATTTTGTGCGCCAGTCCTAAAGGACATGCTTGCATATGCATGGCAGAAATGTGGGTACGTAACAGGAGCAATAGTTGGTTCATTTACAAATGTTGTGGAGACTAGTCTGTGGTCATGAAGCTTGTGACGAAGGTGCATTTGTTAAGTGTTTGCACTGCTCCATGATGCTGTGTGCTAATTACTTATTTGGGATCTCCATCACAACTGAAGAGCAAAAGATTAGTAGGTTAATATTTACTTACGTACACCAGTATATATTATTTTCCTAACAATTTTTCTACTATTTTGCTATTAATTTTCTAATAACTTCAAGACATATTCTTGTAAAGTCATATGTGCCGCTGCACCTAACTTATATTACAGCAATTAAATGCTATGCATAATCGCAACATACACAGATTCATATATATAGCGCACTTTGAAATAGGTATAATTTGTTACAGTGCTATTCTATTTTTTACTACACCTATTTCAATTTAATTAACGATTTCTTTCACTAGTCTTAAGATCTGACTGCTATAATGGCTATTCTAGACCAAGTGATTACTACTGCATTAGTTAAAATCCTGCAAGTGCTTGGACGACCGCATTTTATAACACAAATTTTACTTGCTCAGTTTTTATATGTTCCTGTGAGCTAGAGATCTCCTAACTCAGAAGTAAAAACAGATATGTAAATTCTGGTTACGGAAATGGATTCAGCAGTAAATTCCAGTGCAGTTTCATACCCCACATGACCCCCTTGCCACTTATTATATTTGACTTCGATTCAATATAGCGCCTTTCAAAATGGCGATCATGCACTGGGAGTACTCCCACATATAGATGGTCTACCTTGGTTTACAATAGTGAAGTCAGATCTATCAAAAGCTTTTTTCATTTTTCTGCCAAAAGGGTATTCTTGGACATTGCCTATTGGATTTCAAGATGACGTCGGTGTAGCAGCTCAACGAAGCGTTTGCGCATCGAGTGACTATTACTACGTTACTTAGCAACTCGAACTGAATCTTGTCACAAATTTTCATCAAAATTCAACTCTCACGGTTTATGGACCTTCCTCGTACGTGCATGCTGTGTACAAACACCACATCTAGCATGCCCTATACGGTGGATAGTGTGCTGAAACCTTCAAAGTAAGATCAATATGTTCTTTACCAAAAAAAAAAAAAGTTCTCCAAATTTATTTTGAACCGATAGATTTCTTCTGTGTATAGAATCACTAGTAGTAAACATTCAATACTGAAAAAAAAAATGAAAGAAAATCTTAAGTTGATCATCCAGCATTTGTATTCATTAATTTGACAATGATGATTATTATAATCGCAGATGGATGATTATTGTAATCTTGAATAAAATCTTGTACTTTCCTCATCTTAATTTAATAATTATAATAATTATTTTCGATTTAAACACAGAAAGTTAATTAATATAGATCAGTTAAAAAGACAAACCCGACCAGCTTTCTGAACAAAATGATTTTGTATGTACATTAATTTATAACTTTAATAGCGTTTTCCCAATAATTTGGTTCTTGCGGGTTATTAACTTTCTCCACCTCGCAATTGTTGAATTGAGTAGTGAGGAAGAACTGGAGTATCAGAAAATAACCCAGAATAAGATATTTTAATCAGAAAGTTATGAAACATCTGCAGAAATCGCTATTTTTAATTTAATTTTATATTATTATTAATATTATTAAGTTGCTGAAATTAATGTCTTGTAGTGCTGTTCGATGATTTCAATTCTTAGATAAAAAAAGAATTCAAGTGAAAAAATCCTAACAATCGTTCTTTGGAAAAAGAGAATACAATGCGATCTTTCGTTCGTTAGAGTAATTGCATTGTGCTCCCAGATTCAGAACTCAATATATAATCCTTTTTTACCTTTTAGCAAATTTGATTCTGAAAGTAGTTGATTTAAATATATATATATATATATATATATATATATATATATATATATATATATATATATATATATATATATATATATATATATATATAGTCTTTTGGTGTTTTTATTAGATATATTTTATATTTCGTTCAGTTTGTAAAGAGCGACAGAGAGATATTAATATAAAATATATTGATTTATCACGTAGTAATGATCAGTATATGCTATTTCGGAAACTAGGGTACCGTTTCTAAACATTTTTCTTGTTTTTGATATCAGAAAAAAAATTCCTTTTAGATTAAAATTTTAATTAAATATATAACGTAAGGTACACCTTGCACATTAAATTTTAAATAATATTTCCTATCTGTTGCGGCGAACAGGATGAAGTGAAATCTTGTTTTAAATATCGCGATTATGACATGTAAACTGTTGGGTACGGTGATGAAGGGAATTAATGAAATAATAGAATGAAAAAAGTTTGAAGAATCGGGAAAATCTCGAGGAAAACTGCGCACATGGTGTTTTTAAACCACGAAGCCCACTTGGCGCTAGCTGGTATGAAACCAGGGACACCAGGCACCAGGAGTGAAAGCTCTATCACTGAACCACTGCGGTCCCTGTGAATTGGATAAATTTATGGTTTAAAATCAGGTGGTAAACTATATTCAGATATGAATAATTTAATATGCTTTTTACTGAGTGTGACAATTAAGAAACGAGAAATATGGGAAGAACAAGTGCAAATCAATTTATCACGGTTTAATCAAAGTTAAAACCATCTTTGTTGAGATAGGCTTGCACGATCCAGTAATTCATAGAATGATTTCTAAAATTCCTGCATTGTAATGGTGCTCGAAGTCCTCATCTCAGCTTTCAGTCCTCGTAAAAAAGTCAATCTTTCAGTGGTGTTTTTTACTTTAAGGGAAACATAATCACAGGGAAACAGGCATTATTAACACACAAACCCTTTTTCTGGCCGTGAGTTTACGAACAATTACTGCTCCATGTACTGGATAATTTCTTTAAACATCCATTATTATCCATGATAATCCATTATTATTTTCGAAAGATCTCGAAATTTACCTTCACAAGGTCTGATATTGTCCTGAGAATTGTATTTCGGTTATACAAAATGGTATGCCAAACTCTGTTGAACATTTCAGTTGTTCTGATAGTCTGGTTTGAACATGAGTGCTTGTCATCTTTCACGGATGCTCTTCCAGCGCTGAATCTGCTTATGTCATTCTAAATACAGCAACGAGAAGAACGATATCCCCATAAACGTTTTCTCACCATCTAAAAAGCTTTTCTTGGAGTTTTTCCTAAATGCGCACACGGCTTGATATTCTCTTTCTGTTCTATTGTTGAAACGGCCTATGACATATGACAACACCAGTTTATACCAGCCACGTCACGCGCCTCACTGACGAGCAACCGAGCTGGAAATTCCTGTACTTATTCCAAAGATCGCACCCTAGATTCACCACAATGAAAACCTTACGTTTCGAAACTCGCTTAGCATTAAAAACTAAACTTCCTTTTCTGATTGCGGCATTGTATATACGATTTCGTTTCAATTGAATGATGTTTGGCGTGCGAGCACCTTCATGAGAGAACTAGTAAAGCAGAGAAGAGAAGTAAACCAGAGGAGAGAGAGAGAGGGGGGTGTTGAAACACTGTTGCCACACTTGGTACAATTGTACCAAATTCAGCCCTTTTTGTCATTCAACGGCCCGTTGGTACCACGCTGGCATTTTCAGCCCCTTTTGGGGAAAAGTTGGTACTATTCTACCCAATTCAGCACCATTTAACAAATACTTGTCACATTTTCAAAAGTGTCAATAAGACTTTCCCTACATCTCTTTCTTTTGATGTCTTTCAAGGAAGGTTCTAGGACCCTGTACGACGGACCGCAGACACCTGTTAGTGACGGTGGGTAACCAGCTTGCTTGGAATTCCCATCCGTCGTACCTGGACCGGTTTTACTTTTTTTTTTATTTATTTTATTTTTTTTACAAATGTCAGTTTACTTGCCTTATATGCTTCTTACATGCTATTATTCTCCTTTGGTCGTGCAATGAGCAAGAATAAGGAGCAACAATTTATATTTTAATATTTTATTATAACGTACTATTTACACACAAACTCGATGATTGATTTGTTTCAAGTTTTATATGTAGGTGGCGTACTTAAAAAGCTAGGTTACATGCGTAATTCCTGTAGTTTTTGGACAACGTACAGTAGACGTGTAATTGAAAACGTATGTTTTATAATACTTTCTGTAAGTGTTCCATCTATACGTACTTTCCAATGAAACAATATAGGCGGTCAGGATCTCACATACAAATGGACGTATATAACATTAGCTGAGGAATGTAACGTAAGTATATGCATGTGATGTACGGAAAATTGTTAGGTGTCTATCATCCTTCAACGGCATGATGTAACTTCAAAGGGCAATGCGTATGTAGCATATGGATAACGTATGCTCCATACTGATTTATGTAGTAAGCAAAAGGATTCCGTATGTTTGTACAATATAACGCTGTCCGGAGAATGGATTTTTCTCAGTGTATATAGCCATAATAGCTATTCGGTTAATGAGTTCCTTCGTGGCCAAGCGGTTATCATGCGCGTCTTTGTCGCGGGAGACCCGGGTTCGATTCCCGGCGGGAGCTCATGTGGTTCGGATTCCACGTTAATCAGTAGGTCCACGTCTCATATAGTCTGGCTGCTGAACGGGACGTAAAACTCAGAAATCAATCAATCAACCAATTCGGTTTATGGGTCACTTTGAAATAAAGGCGCGTTTGATTTCCTTACAATACATACCGAAAATGATAACTGTTTTCCCTTTTAATTTGCGTCCTCTGTTAAACTTCCTACGTGTGATGAAAGTTTCATCTACTTCCACGGTTGTTCGGGTTACTCCTATTTGGATGTTTTTAAAAAAGAGTACTTTCTTGATTTCCACTCTTGGAAGAGGGGGTGGGGGTGGAAGTGTTCTAGAACTTCACCTCTTTTAGTTTCGTGTTATAGAGCCATGTATTACACTGGTATAAAATAATGAATTCAGCCCTTTTTGTTCCAATTTGGTACTATTTTTCAGCCCGCTCCAGAGATACGACTGTGGCAACACTGTGTTGAAAGCAATAACAGTGTGCATTTAGTCATATATCAACAAGTAAATCTGCAACATCATCGCCTAATGTTACTATTTAAATATTCAATTAATGGATTCTCGTAATATTAATGATTTGAATGATGGATTTTCCAAGTATTTGATATGGGAATAATGGGCTTCCCGATTATTATTCGTTATTCAAACAATATATTCTACGAAAATTCGTTTTTCAAACAATACATTCTAGGAATATTCATTATTCAAATAATGGATTTTCCAAAAATTCGATATTCAAATGATGGGTTCTACGTATATTTATAGAATGTATTCTCTAAATGGATTCTCGACATATTCATTATTGAAAAAAATGTATTTTCAGAGTATTATTCAACAAATCGATTTTCTCGATGGGTATCTGCAGAAAGGTGATATGTCCATTTTTCTTCGAAAGTCAGGTTTTGGCTGATGTGGATAATGCCCGAAGTATTTTTGCAATTGGTGCACATTACATTAAAACAAAAGAACCTCCAGTAAATATTCCATTAATAAAAACAAAGTTTTGCATGAACCTCTGATTTGTGAGATGCATTGAATGTTGTCACCTGCAAAAATTACGGCATGGACATATCACTTATGTCCGTATACCCATCGAATGTTCTTTATCCAAATAATGAAATTCCCGAATATTCGTAGTTCAGATTATGGATCCTCAGAAAATTAGCATTCGAACAATGGATGCTGTGAATATTCGTTATTCGAATAATGGACTCTCGAGCTATTAGTTATTCGAATAATGGATTCTCGAAATACTAGTTATTCGAATAATGGGTCCTCTGAATATTCGTTATTCGAATAATAGATTCTCGGAATATTCCTTATTGAAATAATAGATTCTCTGATTGTTAGTTATTCGAATACCGAATAATTATTAGAATATTGAAAATGAATTTCCGACTAATAGAAAAATTGTCGAATAAAATTGTTTGAATACGGAATATTCGAGAAAAAATTATCATTCCTATCGATTCTGTTATCGTGTTCTTGTTTACGTGTCACTGCTAACTTTATCAGTTCCAGATTTCTAGTCTATTTTGACTGATTAATTGTAATTGGTGAAAGCACACCACTACAGAATATTCTCTTTAAAATGATTGTTCTTTGCTGAAAAATTTCGCTTAAATCCAAACAAGCTAACAACTGTAAGCAATATTGAAACCAGTTATTTTAATCGCTTACGGACGCTTTAATTATAGACATCCTACTCAACATTTTAATTTTAATAGCCGTGTCTGTGAACAAAAAACTTCAGATCCAAATTGAATGTGACTATGTTTGTGCTTTTTAATCTCTTGAGTCACCCGACCGATCTCGATCAAATTTTCAACATAGATGACGTTCGTGCCTGGGATGGCTTTTACCTTTTCATTTTGACAGAATAACGTAGAGTATGGAGAGGAGGGCGAGATAAACAAAAATCAATAAATATAAAAATAAAAGTGAACATGTTCATGAGTTAATAACGCTTGAAGCACCCGATCGATCTCAATCAAATTTTCAACGTAGATGAAATTCGAAACTGGAAAGTTCTTTATTATTTCATTTTGAATTTAGGACGTGCGGGTTTGCTAGTTTTAATAATATTGAAAAATGACTTGCAACCTTCACTTGTGTCAGCTATTATCTATCGTCAATTTATGTCAGATACCACGCACAAGCTTTGAAGTTTTACTTTCAGACAACTCTTAGATGGGCTTCCATCTAAGTTTCTTAGTTGCCTGAAGTTATTGGATGTTTTGGTCTTTGGTTGTTTTCCTTGTTTAAGCGTTGTTTTTCTCTAGAACTACCTACACTCACATACGCACAAATAGGGGCGTCAGAAGGAAGAAAAGAGCCAAAGAGTGGAAAACAGATCAGAACACGCAAAGTTTCTGCTCGAGAACCTAGCTTTCCAAATTCTAGATGCGTTAAAAGTTTATTGCGTTTTCCCCTTTAATCATTGGAGAATTTGATAAAGACGAAGACATTTGAAAACCTATGATTGCGTGCGTATGTGTGTGTGTGTGTGTTTGCGTGTGTGTGTGTGTGTGTGTTTGTGTGTGTGTGTGTGTGTGTGTGTGTGTGTGTGTGTGTGTCGTTTCCCTCTATTCAATTACAAAATGATAAGGAATAAACATTTCTCTGTTTATGGAAAAGAGATGTGATGTTCTAGATTCAGTGAATGGGAAATTAATAGACCCTATTTCTGAAAATATGCGTACAATGAATTATATAGCGTACACTTAGCTGTATTTGCGAGGCATTCTAAAAGATTGAATATAAATATTAAAAAAATAAATTACCATCTATGTTATTATTGTTGTTTCGTTGACGGCGAACTTATTTTTCTTCTGTTCTGCACTAAAATTGCATTATTTTGTAGTAGTGTGTGGGGTGGTTTTAAAATAAGCATCACTAGATTGAGCAAATCTCCGTCACGAGTAGTACGATGTTAAGTGGATGAAAACTATAGCTGGAACCGGTAACAGAAGTTCCATTGAACTCCAAGCACTTCACAAAAAATTGGGTCAGAACTTCATATTTCCAATGCGAGCTTATACGTAAACATAACCAGAGTAACGTAACTTGAAAAATCGAATTTTTTATTTCCTTTATACATCTATATAATTTTGAAACGCCCACTTGGTTACAAATCGACGTAACTCTATATTTTTTTTCTTGCCTATAAAAGACAGTAACACATCTTAGAGCCAGAGGAGCGTTATATAAAATACGTACTTCTGTACCAAAAGAGATCATTCAATTTTCAGGATCAAAGAAACGTATTGGCTCATACGTTTCTATGTCTCGAAAACTAAGATGAATTTTCAAAAATACGTTCTAGTGAGTAACATTGCTGTAAGCTGGAGTAAGTAATTTTTATACTAAAAGCACAATGCTGTTTCGTTATTTTAAAAACAAGTAAATAAAATATTAAATAATTATTACGTAAACAAAGTAGAGTATCGATTCAGAAGATTTTTTAATCTGCTCTACTTTTAACTCGCTAGCAAACTGCAAATTAAATTTTTCTCAAGTACTAGTCCGCAACAATTGAAATAATTTTTAGACAGCCTTTTTTGTTTCTCTAGCTCAGCTATTTTAGGTTTGAACCTTGCGAAAAATAGTCTAAAGCTGAAAATTGGCAGATTTGGTTTATTGGATGTCCTGAACAACATTCAAAAGTCCCCTAATCACCCATGGTCGCTTCCTGGAATTCCAGGCGTTAAAGTCTGGAGAGCTTTAAAAACAGAAGTTATCACTGGAATGGCTGTTACGTACAAACGGCTATACCCACAAAGCTAAAATAGATCTCAAATGAAAGATAAATAATAGGGCTTCAGTTCAATCTGTATATTCTTTTAATTATACACCATCCCGGGCCGCACGAAACGATTGAACCCCACGAAAGTCGAAATGAAACGACCACGCTTTTTCTTTGCTTGGTCATGGACGTTTTGCTATCGCAGATATCATAAAACTACCCCATTTTAAAAAGTTTCAGGAAACTTTCGTCTTTCCATCGGTATCTTTGCAGTGCATGTATGACTAATAGTTACGGAGCTACATGCGTTTAAGTGACGCGCTCTGCACTATTGCCCGCAATTCACGCGACTATTATATGAGCACCTGTAGATAAGATACTCTACATAATATTACAAATAATTGTGTGAAGTTGAAAATTGGTACATATGCTCTGGAATTCCAGGCGGCTGAACTGCTGGAACGCTGGAGAAACGCAAGGAATCGCTGGAATCGCTCTTAAATCCAAACTGATAGGTCTACGTAGTTCAAATAGGGCTCTAATGAAGGAGAAAAGAATGGGCTTTATTGTGAAGTGTTCATTTCACATTATGTACTGTCGCACAAAGAAATAAAACTAATGAAAACAACTAAAATAACCTCTTTGTACTCTGGAAACCTTAGTGTCGCAAGTATTGCAAACACTCGATATAAACCTAATGACATGTATATTTTATATGTAGGATCAATATTTGAGTGAATATAAACATTTAAACAAAACTCCTCGCACTTTCAGGTAATTCGCGTGGCTACTGGGCTCCCAATTTTATCTAACGGTAGCTTGCGTGTTCTCAGCCACTTTTTCGTTTCCGTGTTTTATAGCTAAATGGTATATTTACAATCATTATTATGTAGTTATATTCATTATTAAGTGTTGGGTTACTTAACGTAATACAACGGGTGCTTAGGAAGCACGGTTGCAGTGTTATACAAAGTAAAAATGAACGTTTTAAAGATAAATATTTTCTTACTTCGTTTCATTAGAAGCGTTTCATTCGATGTCGTCTACTTCAAAGTACACACATTTTGGAGCATGGGAGTTCAGACGTTCTGCATTTGCATTTCTTCCTTTTGGTGCAGCCTCCCTTGCAGTTGCAGGATATGATGTGAAGCAGCTCCTCGGGCGCAGGCGGTAGTATGGTGGGCTGAGGAATATATTTGATATTTAAAAGTCTCCATCCCCATTATGAAGAGTCCAGATCATTTCCTAGTCGCTGTTGTATTTGGTGGTACACTCGAAGGAAATCTTGACGTGCTACAGGTGACGTTGGAGGCAGAGTTGCTTAATTAATTGAGGTAGTTATTGCTATGCTGGCCACAAGTCTGTTGTACTTGTAAACCCTCAGTTGATCTAACGATTTAAAATTACGGCTGTTATAAAGTTCAATGAGGAACTTCTATCCTGCTTCTGATACCCTGCCACAATCTGCGTCATTCATATTAAATATATATCCACCGTTTCCTGTAGTTGTGGGTTGTTCTCGAGTTTAAAACAAGCCATTTTTAACATTTATGCAGAAGTAGTATCACTTCTACGTACGGCGTGCACAAAAAGTACATGTTTTTTTCATATCACCAATCTAGTTTTGGATATCTGACATATTGTATAATCGAGCCGCATGTAACCCAACGCTCTTTGAGGAGATTGATGGTTGCTCCATTAGGGATTGTAGGCAAAATTATTACAAGAATGTCACTGTCTGAAGCTACTAGAGTTACTTTACGATTGCATCCGACGCAGTAGCGATTATTAAGGTATTATCATCTCCTTTGGCTTCCTTCACGTGAATTCCTTGCTTCTCAAGACGAATTTTCAATTTTTTTATTTGTTGTATTTGTTTGAGCTGTTTGACAGAAAATCCCATTGTCTACATTTAATCATTCTTGTACCTTTAACTAAAATATTTGAGCAGCTACGCTCTCTTGTCCTTGCTCTTTTGTGCTAGCATCATCATAACTATTGAAAACTATAGTTGACAATTTGGTGTTGTGCACTTTCGTATAGCTTGCATAGGATACAAAACTTGTTCCTACGTAGCTGAACTTGGCCAAACAACGTTTTGAAGCAGCACGCCTCCATCCACTATAATTTCATATTCATTAGACAACATTTCTTTGATACCATCATCACTACGAGTGCTCGACTGGAAGAAATTACAGATTGAAGACTTGTTTGTTTTTCATAATTCCTTGTTTCGGAATAGCGCCGGTGGATACGGGGCTAACTCGTACTTTAGATACCTGTTTAGATCTTCCTCTGTTTTCATCACACATGCTATCCATATAAAAATTGATTCGTATCTACCGGGAACATATTTTCATGCATCTTAATACATATACCTGTGTACGAAATAGTTTTACTACGTCAGGCCTCTACAATTTTAAATTTCCAATATCCTTCGGAATCATCACCTCTACCCAGGCTTTCTCTAAAGTTTCCGCGGAATCGCAGTCAACTAAAGCATCAGAAACAACTGCACGACAGAGATTGAATTGTTAGTGTCCACGACAAACGAACTATAGTCATTGAGCAATAGAACAAACTTCTCAAGATCCTTGGAGACGCGTTGTTGCCGGAAGTCTCGGAGATAGACATGTTGTTCAGGCGATGGAGAGGAGATGCCGCTGAATTTTTCGAATGCTTCACACATCCGGAAAATTCCAGGTAGGGAAATCACCCATTGAGCCAGTGTACTGTCTGTTATACCTCAGCCTCTCGTAAGTCCTTCAGAGGTTTTAATTGCTCACATTGTTGTTCTACAACCATATCACTCCAAAATTTGTAACTTCTTCTTATCGTGAAATAACCTTGAACGGCGCACTTCTCATATTATTCTGCATGAGTTTTGGACTCCAAATTTTGAATCTCCTGAACGTACATATGCGCACATTTAGCATAATGTAGTGACCTGCAGCATGTAGATGTGGCAACATACTTTTTACGCTGTAAAGATGAAGTTCCCAATCTCCAGCTCTTTCAGTTCTAATAAACTTATAACCGTGGGTCACAGTTAAGGTAGTGTTTTTTAATCAGTCCGGTAATTTTTGATTGCACTGTGTATTGTCGAATTTTACTACGTAATTTTTAGTTTACGTATTAAATCCGCTTGTTTCTTGTCCAAATCAAAATTAATCCATAAGCTTCAGAATAATTAGGAAAAATTATATTTCGGGAAAGAATTTCTTTATTTATATATTATTTTTATCGTAAAATTCTGTATATGGGTATCTCACTTGGATAATTATGGAAATTATACATTTTTATTTCAATGTAGATCAGAGGTCAGCAATTGGGTAGAATTTTCTGCATTTGCCCACCAATCCAATACTTGGTAGAATATTTTACAGCCCCTTCGTCCCGCTGAGGTGCCCATATCCTGCTAAAATCCAGTTTGATCGAGTTTTCACTATTTTTCATTTACTTTATATTTTCCGCCGCAAAAATTCGGTGTTGTGATTCAGAACTATATTATACCTCAGTATTCTGGCGCCACTTTGCCTTGTCTTTTGCCGTGGATCAGCCATCGGGATAACATAGCAGAGCGAATGAATGCAGTCAATTTTAATAAAAGGACCGAATTTCCAGTAGATAAGCAAGTAAGAATAATTGCTACAAATCATGAAACAGTGTGGAAGCCAGTTGGAGTCCTAAAATTATTGGAATTGTTATTTAAATCAGACAGGAAGTAATGAAATATGGATTTGCAAGTCAGGATCGCCATGTTTAATTTCATGGCCAGGTATACAGTGCTAGTGATTTGAGTTTCCGACTTTAGTGATTTAAAACCGTTGAAAATATTCCTTTCACCTTCCAACTTCAGTTACGTGCAGTAGCCTGTCTGATACAGTTTAGTGTCGTAGTTTATGCGACTTTTATAAACATGTCAGTATATGTACGAGGAGGGATCAAATATAAACGGGATGTTTGTTCATAAACATCAACAGTTGGTAGGACTGGCCGCGCGCTCCTGCTATGTTTAGGCGGAACCGCTGGGAGTGGAGAGAGCGTGCTGTTAGATATTTCCCATTTCGTCAGTACCGCTCATGATGTCGGAGAAACAGTTGCACCCCTGCACTGCGCAACGCATAATTATAAAATTTCTTGCTATTGAAGAAGTTACAACGGTAGAAATTTGCCAGATATTGACTGCACAGTTCGGGGATCAAACATTGTTAAGGTCACGTGTGCATGTCTGGCATAAAAAGTTCAAGGAAGGACTAGAACGTTTGGAAAATGAGGAACAAGATCGCCGTCCTTCGACTAGCATTACGGACGAAAACATTCGTGCGGTTAAAGCCTTATTGAGGACGATCGACGAGTAACATTTTACATGAGCGACGCACAATTAATGATGAATACTACTGCAAGCTTTTGAACAAGGCGAGAGTTGCATATCGCAGCAAAAGACGAGACCAATCGATTCGACAGATCCTCCTCCTGCACGACAATGTGCGACCCCATTCTGTAGTTAGAACTGTCTTGAAGCTACAGGAATTATACTGGACTACACTTGAACATCCTCCTTACAGCCTGGACTTATCGCCCTGCGATTTCTATTTGTTCGGACCGGTTAAGGAAGCTCTAGGAGGACAACGATTTGAAGATGACGCGAGTGTGAAATAGTTCGTGGACAACTGGCTGGTGACACGACCCTCTTCTTTTTACGACGAGGACATCAAAAAGCTGCCCATAAGCTGGGAGAAATGCATTTCCAAAGGAGAAAACTATGTGGAAAAATATATTGTAAGCGCCTTGTGGTAGTCAATAAAAGAATTTAAATAAAAAATAAAATTCCGTTTATATTTGATCCACCCTCGTAGGTTCTTTTGTAGTCAAGTTAAGTTTTACTATGTCAGAGTAAACTCCAACAGGGACTCCTGAATTGATCCGGTTTCCAACGTAGAATGGGTTAAATAATTCCGTAAAGGTTCCTTTGATCGTCAGGAAAAGCTATTTTCTCTTATAGTATTGATATGTCCCTCCGGGGTCATTAAAATAATCTTATAATTGAAGCCATTAGTTAGTTTGGGTGCAAGGCCCACCTGGTCCTGATAATTCCCCTCATTATTTAGCAATAGAGCCGATTCAGAATGCGAAGCTGTTTAGTGGATTGTTTGTGTAATGATATATATTAGTATGTGTAGTTTTGGCTTTTTGTGATGTAGCATGTAGTATGTATGTAGTGATGAATGTGCGAAAGTGTTATTAACTTATTTAAGGACAGTGTATTGTTGGTTTCTTAACTATTCGTCTCTTTTGGTCCAATCTAATAAGTAAATTTGTTCATAGTCTAAAGCTATCATGATCTTATATCGTGATTTCATAGTATACAACATTTAGTTAGCTTTAATGGAGTACAAAGCATGTTCTTCAGTACAAAGTTTATTTCACACTATACCCCTACCTCTCGTTAGTTAAACAAACAATCGCCCGTCGTTAGTGTGTTGTTGCCACAGAAAGTTAAGATAATAGTTGATCTTAAATTCACACCTTTTTTGAATTATTTAGAAATATATGGTAGCTATGGTCAGTGTGAGTGTTTAAATTAATAGGCCTACTGAAAAGTACGATACGTTAAGTAGTTTAGTAATTAAATAATAAACCAAATTCAACTTCGCTTTTTTATACTACAAGCAAGTATACATGACGCTATTCCATCGCCAGATCGTAGTTTCAAATTTTTCTTTCCTTCGCTTTCAGTAATTAATCCCATTGTTGATTTCCAGAATACAAGCATATTTATAACACAATACAGTAAATAATATTGAATTCTCTTTATGTATATACGATCATAAAGTTGTGAAGTGCGAATATACGATAGTTTGTATTGAAAGAGTTGAGTGTTGGTTCATGCTGGTTTTCATGTATTGGTCAGTACGCGAGAATTCCTTTAGTGGCATATAAATTTAATGTATAGAATGTGACTGCTTTGAACAGTCGTGTGTAATTAGAGAATAGGGTGTCTAAAATTGAATCTATGATACGATAGGTGAATAAGTATGTGAGTAATATATATATATATATATATATATATATATATATATATATATATATATATATATATATATATATATATATATATATAGTGAGCGTAACTAAATAATAGGACACCTTAATATGTATATACGAGCCCAATGTATTCTTTTGCCACTTATTGAATGTTTAATGAATGTTCGAGCAGTGGTCTCATCATCAGAATTTCGTACGGAAAAAATGCTGTGTAGAAATGACTGACTATGTTTTCACTCTGTACCTTATCGATCAATCGTAATCGTTTAAATTGGCCCCAAGAAGTGTTTAGAGAATATAGTTTGATACAATTCATATTTCATAATTTCTATACATTGTTTCCAGTTTTATATATTGTAGTAATGCAACTAAACTTGATCGGTAAATGCTTGTGCGTATTAACTACCTACTTGGTCTGACGATGTGAGTGGTGCTGACGTAGTAAATGTTTTGGCATAGTTTAAAAGTAACTACAGAACAGTTGATGCAGTTTAATTATGCTCGTCTAGTCATTACTCGCGTTAGTACTTGGTTACTTTTTTCTACGTTACCTTAATAAGCTGAGTTCGTCGCTGTTCGTAGAGGTAACAGGATGAATAAGAGTAAATAGCATAGTAGGTGTATTACAGCAGAGTCTCTTTATCCGGTACCAGAGAGTCAGGAATCCTAATGTCAATGAATTTTCACTTCCTTTATTTCTAAGGATATAGTGTTTGAAATTAGTTGATGCCTCAAGACATCACAAGTCTTGCGGAGTGGGAGCGACTTGCAAACTTTGGCTTCTGTTAACTTGCCAGTCCAAAATTACTTTATTTTTTTAATTTCGGGTACCTTCGTTTTAGGATTCTCTTTACTTAATGAATTATTTCTTCATATCTTAATCTGAACTCTTCTCAGTTTCTGAGGGGTCGGGTATTCCTTTTCGTATTAGAAATTTCTAAATTAAGAGACCACACTAATCTTCCGGCTGGACCAGCTGTAATTTGAGCGAATTGGTACTGGAAACGGTTAATAGTGAATCATTCCATTCAATCATTCCTTGTGAGATGAGTGCCTAGAAAGCACGGACTCGTACTTAGGCGCTCAGAGACCCATTTATGCCACGGATTTAGGTGGCCACCTATTTTCGGCATATTAAAATATATTTTTGGCTCTGAAGTCGACGATTGTCGCATATTTAAATTCGACCACTTTTCTTAGTAGTATTGAGTGTTCTATCTTATTTTCTCCTTTTGCGCACCTCTGTTTCTATTCCCCAACTATCTTCCTATTTCTCTTCTCTAAGATTTTTCAACACGCCCCCTCCGTTTTAACATCAGAATTCTTAACCATTTAACATATTTTATTTGAATTTGATAATTCAATTAAGATATTGCAGGATATAATTCGTAGTTATTTAGTTTCGTCAGATATCAAGAGACCGTTTCCATCGCTACTCGACCCGCTGCAGTTGTGAGCGATAGCCCAGTATACGATCTAATTTTGCTTTTGTTTTCCCTACAATTTTGATTGAAGTTTACCTTGGTGATACTCATCGTCTCCATTCTTGTTTCGACACAGTGCTACAGAGATGAATTTTTCGCGTTAAATTTGGGTCCATAAGTGTTTGTTTAATTTTGAGGTTTAATCATCTCGATGACAAACTGTAAAATGACTTCTTAGTATCGTAATTTAGTTTACGTACCTGCCTTATACCTTGAATGTCCGTTACTCCGAAATTGTTAAGGATATAAGCGTTTAAAATTATCGCGCGATTATCCATTGTATGGTCGAATTTATTTTGTTCTGTACTAGCTGAATATACCCATTCTTCGCATAGGGGCACTATTTGGAAGTCAACCCCTGTGGAAGTATTACCATTTATTTCGGCGACCGCGAAAACCATGGATTTGAGACTAATATCGGTCATTTTGGATTACTTTTACATGTCTCGGTATCTCTCCCGTTGGTGACCCTCGGCCCGGAGCCGAATAGGATTTATTTGGAAGTTAAGGCGATCATAGTTTCACCATTGATTACAGCGACCGCGAAAACTATAGATTTGACACTAATATCTGTCATTTCGGATTGTTTTTGCATGTATCAGTTTTCCTTCCCCTCCCCCGCTGACTTCAGACCCGCATACAATGGTAGCTGAGTTTGCAAGTCATCGCTAATAGAAGTTTCACTATTGATCTAAGCGACCGCGTAAACTATGAATTTGACACTAATACTGGTCATTTTGGATTATTTTTGCATTTCTTGATATTCTCTCCCCGGCTGACTCCAGACCTGTATACAATGGTAGTTGAATTTGTAAGTCATCGTTAATGGAAGTGTCGCCATTGATCTCAGCGACCGCGAAAATTATGTATTTGACACTAATATATGTCATTTTGAATTATTTTTGCATGTATCGATATACCTCCCCCTCCCCCGCTGACTCCAGGCCCGCATATAATGGTAGTTGAATTTGCAAGTCATTGCTGATTGAAGTGTCGCCATTGATCTTAGCGCCCCTAAAACTATGAGTTTGACACTAATATCGGTCATTTTGGATTACTTTTACATGTCTCGGTATCTCCCCCCGCTTGGTGACCCTTGGCCCGGAACTAAATAGGGTGTTTTTGGACATTAATGCGATCGTAGTTTCGCCATTGATTTCAGCGATCGCGAAAACTATGAATTTGACACTAATATCGGTCATTTTCCACTAGTTTTACATGTCCCGGTAAACGCCCCATGAGACCCCCTGATTTCAATTTTGACAAGAACACCTCGGTTTGATCTGGAGCCTCAACCAATGTATCAGTGACCATATTTTGGTAACCTTCGGTCCACACGTCTGGTCCTCCGGACGCACACAGACAGACAGACAAACACACAAACAAATTTTATTTTTTTTATATTAGAAGATTAGATTAGATTAGATAGGTGATGTAGTGGTGCAACCCTAGGATTTTATTAAGCGGGGTAATCAATTGAAAATTGTAGGGAAATAATTAAAAGTTTGTGTATTATATTATAAATATTTAATGAATGTAAGTGTGATATTGAAAGAAATAGTATGATGTTGAAATACTTTGATTAATGTGAATAAAGGGTCTTCCTACCTACCCCTAATGGTTACGTTGGTTGCCATATTTTCATAAATTCGACAATGATAAAACGTAAATTTGGAATATACTGCCTTATGTTTAAACATCATCCTCAGTCTTGTAATGTGATTAACTTATGTGTCTGTGTATTAACCTCTAATATTATTGTGTTAATTACATGTTGATTGTGAACAAGGCAGGTTATTGTAACCCGGAAATATAATCAAGTCTTTCCTTAATACTATGAACCTGGAATCTTCCCATATATTCATATCTCCATTTCCCTTGTCATATACGAGCCTTCGAAACCCAATAGTGTTCCATTTAGTGATCGTGGTATTGGAGCGAAAGTGATTAACAACATCTGTAATATCATACAAATCGTCAACGGTTATAACAAAATCTCTACGAATTCATGAAATTTTCGTTTTCTTTAAATTGCACAAATACGATTGCAAAATGTGTTTTTGCAATATGATTTAATGTGATGACGATTTAAGAGATATTGTGAGTTCACGAAATAAAAAAAAAACGAAGTAATTAAATGAGTGACTTAGTCAAATCAAAGCCAATGACAGGAATTTTAGTCATTCCTAATTTACGAATGGATACATAAATACATAAATAAGTAATTTCGGTAAACTAAATATATGTTCCCAAATACATAAATATTACGTCATGTGTATATTCGAATAAAGACGAATTAGGTGCGTGGACGCCAAGCAGTTGCAATATGGGCACGTGAAATAAAATGTTATGCGAAACGATGCGAAAAGAATCGTTTGACAATATTATTTTTTTGAAAACTTCTTAATATAAGAAATACAATTTGATGTTACTAATGTTTAATCTGTATTTTAATTTTATTTTATTTATATTTTTTCCTAACATTAAACTTTTGACACAATTTAACATTATATGTAAAATGATACCTAATTCTATGTATTCTACAGGGTGTCCGAGAAGTCCTTCCCTGATTACAGAAATTGATAACTCAGGCTAGAAATAAGATAGAAATATGAAACTGTTTACAAACTATAAAAGTTTTTGTCTGTGTTAGGTCTACCGAACACGTGTACCAGATCTTGAAACCCTGCAGCAACGAATAACCACAGTCGTTGCATCGATCCCTGCAGTGATGTTGGCTAATGTGTGGTTGGAAATTGAATATCGCCTAGATGTGCTACGTGCTACCAAGGGTGCTCATGTGGAAGTGTACTGATGTGACCAAAACTTTTATAGTTTGTAAACAATTCAACACCAGTTTCATATTTCTATCTTATTTCTAGCCTGAGTTATCAATTTCTGTAATCAATGAAGGACTTCTCGGACACCCTGTATGTATAATAGGTATTATTACATGTATACTTATTTGCATGTACTTAACATCTTCTTTGTGTTAATTCTTGATAGATGTAATAAATGTTACCAAAATGTAGCTAAGTGATAATTTCCTTCTAAGCAAATCTAAAGCTATTTACCTGTATCAATACATTGTCCTGTATGTTTGTGTGTATGTAAGTGAATAATAACTCTAGTTTTAAGTGGTAACTTCCAATGTTAATATAGAATAACAATACTTATTTTGGATTTGTATTACTATAACATGTGTATATCTAATTCATAAGCGAGGTCATGAGGTAACTAATCCAAATCGGCTCTGAAAGGCAAGCCGAAGCAACAGAATAAGCTGGGGATAAGGACAGTTTCTTCAAAATTTCAAGAACTCCGATTTGTGAAAAATATGTGTATCATTTGAGATCTTTTTTCTTGGCTAACTCAAACCTTCACTATGTAAAATCAGTAACTCGATGAAAGTTATTCAATATTCAGAAATAAATAAATGATTAAATTAATACTTTTCATCTTCTTGGCAGGGTCAGGGAAACTCCAACTTGTGCAGTTAACTGGATCCAGGTCACAGCAGTATGAAGGAACATGTGTCTCATCGGGAAGAGTTCAGCATTAATTCTCAAATAATAAAATTCGGATATGAAGCACCTTTTAATATATATTTATGCTTCCTTACTATATTTCCATAATTAGCCAGTATTTCTTCATTTCTATTTCTTCTTTCTCTCCCTCTTCTATCTTCTTCTGTATTAACCATAGACTATCCAATATCACTTTTCTGCAACGTTTCCCTCTGGTCTCTCCCTACCTCCAACATAGTAATTTTCTTTAAAAGGCTTTTCAACCCTCTTTCTTCCTTCTATGCTTCTTTTTCTCCTTCTCCCTCTTGATTTTGATATATCTCTTTCACAGTCTTTCCTACTTTAAATAAAACTGAAGAGAAGGCGTGACTGCGAGTTGTCCCTACAGGCGCAGTCAGTAAATTCAACTAGATTTCTCTTCGGAAGTCCGATTTTAAATAACTAGTAATGACATATGAAGAACAGAGAAATGAAATTATTTTAGTTTACTTACTGAATTAACAAATCGAAGTTCAAGTTGGCGACAACTAGAAACGTCACTCTACCTTCTTTCCCAGTCTCGATGACTCTTTCAAACTGACGAATCAAATTCACCTGCCTAACATACTGTATCTAAAGTGCTGAAGTGCGGGTGTCAGATGATATATCATTGCATGATTTTTCTAACGTCTAAGATAGATGAAAGTGTCGCGAGTGCGTTCGATTTGAAGACGTCATCATAAGAAACTTCATTTGTTATGCATTCTGCGTGCATAGTTTGCACTTCTTGCATATCGGCTGGACAAATATTCTTTAGATTCTTTAGAAAATAGGAACTGGAGTAAGACCTCTTCAGTAAGAATATGTGCTCTTAAAGCTCGCGCGTATTTCCAGTAAGCATATGAAGTACTGAAGCTTTAGCATATACCTCACTCCACAAATCAGCTAAGACACTGCCATCCATTATATATCCTGTCTCTCACATAAGGGACATAAAAACATGAAATTCTCCCAAGCACACAACAATATTATTCAAATCACTTCCCACACAGAAGCAACCATCTCGATGGCCTTAATATACAACGGTTAATCAAATATGATGAAGCTAGAATGTTGATTGTTGTGACAAAAATCGACATCAAACTGCATAGCTGTGTACAATGCACTCAGATTCCCAGAGTCCAGATTGATGAAAATTAGGGCGTCAATATGTTATCTGTCTCATGAACGGTGGTTATTTAATGCGATCTTCATATTTCTATTCCATGACTGAGAGCAGACAGGTGATTTCCACTTACCGGCGGCCCATAAGAGGTCCAAGTAAACAGCTCTTGAAAGGTTCTCGACAGAGAGTTGTGCCAGATCCTTGATAAATATTTATATACACTCAACTACTGATCCTACATATAACATATATATGTCATTGGAAGGCTATGCCAATTGATTTGTATCGCATCTTTTTGCAATACCTTCAATACTAAGGCTACTAGAGTACAGAAAGGAAAAACAAAGGGCTATTTTAGTTACTTTTATTAGCTTTATTTCTTTATGCTACAGTACATGTTGTGAAACGAACATCTCACAATAAAGCCCATTTTTCTCCCTTTCATTTGAGCCCTATTTCAACTCCGTAGGCCTATTAGTTTGGATTTAAGAGCGATTCCAGCGATTCCTTGCGTTTCTCCAGTGTCCCAGCAGTTCAGCCGCCTGGAATTCCATGAAGTGAAAACGGGAGATTAAGGTACTTTTGATATTTCGTTGAGTATATCCAATAGATCAAATGTACCAATTTTCAGCTTCACACAATTATTTGTAATATTATGTAAAGTATCTGGTCTACAGGTGCTCATATAATGGTCGCGTCATTTAAACGCACGTAGCTCCGTAACTTAGTCGTACATGCACTACAAAGATACCGATGGGAAGATTAAAGTTTCTGAAACTTTTTAATTGGGGTAGTTAACGATATCTGCGATAGCAAAACGTCCATAACCAAGCAAAGAAAAAGCGAGTTCGTTTCATTTCGACCCTTGAAGGATTCAATCGTTTCGTGTTGCCCTGAATGGTGTGTAATTAAAATAATATAATGCGTGAACTGAAGCCCTATTACTTATATTTTGAGACCTATTTTAGCTTTGTGGGTTTAATCGTTTGCACGTAACAATCATTTCAGTGATAATTGCAGCTTTTCTGTTTTTGCCTCTTCTCTTCAGAGTTTAACCGCCCGGAATTCCAGTAAGCGATCACGGGAGATTAGGGGACTTTAGATATGTTGTTCAGGAGATCCAATAAAACAAATCTACCAATTTTCAGCTTTAGACTATTTTTCGCACAGTTTGACCCAAATTTTGTCTGAAACGACTGGGCTACTCAGGAAGAATGACGAAAACAAGAGGAGATAAACCGTGGCTGCTGACTGGCATGTCGTCCCGCACAATTCGTTTGCGAATTGCAATATGACTTCGAGGGCAAGAAGTGTTATTGAGTTAATCAAATTGAATACCACCAAGGAAACCGGAGAAGAAAACACTAAGTTGGGTGGAGAAAACAGATAAGATCCTTTGAGTTCGTGTTCAAATGCCTATTGCTGATCTGGAATTGTTACCATTAACATCAGAATTTGATAAGACCAAGAAAACGAGTGAAGTTAACAGTGAGTCTAATGATACAGTAAACAAAGATCTTTTGAGATCATGTTCAAGTGATAACGATGTACCCAGTGCCGGCCCGGAACCTTTATAACCAATATCAATTGATAACAGCCCTAGACCCAGAAAAAAGGATAACTAATACAAAACAAGTTGAAAAGAAGATAATACTAGGAGGAACAGGCAAGAGAGATTACGGAACTAGATTAACAATAATTTCATTTGGTTGATATTGCTGTCAAGCCCCTTTTCTTTGAATCTTTTTAAATATAGGCTTACCGGTAGTACAATTTTACGCAAAATTTTCGACACGTGAAATTTACACTCATTCTCAAATTGTACGTCTGTAAAAGCTCTGAACCTTCCAAGAAATGAATTTTTGGGTACGTGTCTGATTGCTGTCATTAAAAACAAATTACAAAATGACTTATTGAAATTCTTGAGTTCTTTCATATGAAAACAATGCAAAAAGTATTCGGGGTGTAGATAGAGTATGCGGTTGTACTAACATGTAACACTTCCCAACTGCAACACATCGATTTTGATAAAACTTAGCTGGTAGATAGTTAGAAACTACACGGGTAATACTAAGTTAACCCGCTACTTTCAGTCCTAGGCTTCCATAGGATTACTGAATTGTAAAGTAAATTTGCGTTGATTGACAATCCCCATTGTTGTCCTTATCTTTACAGACAAGTGAATGACTAACAATATTTCCGAACTCTATATTATGAAGCTATAAACCTAAGAAATGTAACGGAGGTCACGTGTCCCGATACACAAAATAGGATATTCTGCACCTTATTAAAATTAAACATTAAATTGAAAGTATATTCTTTTGATGTTACAGCTTACTAAACATATAGAAATATAAACTTATGTACCATTTAATCTCCACAAGCAATTTATGTGGATAGCACAGACCTCCAAAGTCATGTCTCGATATTTCTGTGTAACGGAGGTCATACTATCAAGCGATGTTATTACTCACCAGACGAAACCTGTTCAGAACTGGCAATACTTTCTAGTGAAGGAAGATGGCGCATGTGATTAGTGACTGCAGCTGAATCGAGCAGATAAGCAATCAATTACGCAGGGAAGTGCAAAATATATTAAAAATTTCAGGCATTACTTTTGAAAACGTAACAACGATCGCCTGATTCAAAGAAGAAGTTGATTCCTGTATGTAAAATAAACTACTATTTTTTAAATCACATTCACAATGCTAACATTACTGAAGAGGCCAGCACGATTAAGCCCACCTGTGAACGATAGCTGAAGCTATAGCCACAAAATGAAACGGCGGTCACTGTAACAGCGGTCACGAATTGGCTATTTTTTTGCGTGACCGACGATACAAAATATGACCGCTGTTACATTAGTGACCGCCGATACTTCATGTTTCAATTAGAAGATTCTTTCTAATGATCAAGCTATATAAAACTACAGAATTAAGGATTGCAAAGAGTAATGAAAAGTTTCTTAGAAATATTTGAGAAACGAAATGGATTAGATGCTTGTGTTTATCTCTCAGCATGTTTTAGAATCTTATTGATTACTTTACTTTCTTTTAAATACAAATAAGTTTAGGAAACCATTCGGCCTTTTGTGGAGTGAAATACAGACATAAGCGGAGGTCATTGAAAACTGATTTAGGTCCTTCTAATAATAGCACTTTTAATATTTTATTGTGCGTGCATGTAATATTAATTGCAAGTATAATTTATTAACGCATCAGAGTTGGTAGTATTGTACTTTTAGAGAATGGTATGAAGATTTTCCATAATTTTTCTAAACAAAGGATCAAGACGCTGCGTTCAGTTTGATATTTTATTTTATTTTATCCTACAGAATATGGTAGGAAAAAGGGCCTGCTTCTAGTTTGCTGGAATTATTCTGCAAAACACTGATTACACTACGAGATTTTGTAGATCTTTTCAGACGATGATCAGTATTTTTAAACGAATACGTTTTATAAGTTAAAATTTGAAACCACTGCTTACCATTTATTTTTACTTCCTATATAGCGATGGATTTTCAGACTCCAACATCTTCAAAATCAGAATCCACCCTACGGAGGTATTTACACGATCGAAATGAAAATCTTCTTTCACAGAAGAAAGTCAGGCAAAGAAGGAAGCTTAGTGGTTTGTCACTTGAAGAAAAAACAAGAAAGGATCAAGAGAGGCAACATAGAAGACGTACAAAAGTGACAGAAGATGAACTTGAAAAGAAAACAGAGTACGACAGAAGAAGAGCTAGTCATTGGACAATGGGTAGTTGTGAAGCTCAATGGAATATTGTACCCTGGGACTATTACTAAATTGGACAGCTGTAATGTGATACATGTAAATGTAATGCAGTATTCAGGACCCGGACAGTTCAGTTGGCCTAAGAAAAAGGATACACCTCCTTATCGCTTAAGTGATGTGAAGGCTATAATAGATCCCCCAGTGAAAGTCATGACACCAAAGAAGCAAATATTTCATTATGCATTTCTTAAATGTGTTATGCTTTGTAATTCTTCTAAGTTAGACTAAAGGACGGTAAAAAGATGAAGTTGCCATGTTAGCTGCGAAAGTGTTCAGAACAAAGTTTTTTGTATTCTGTTTAAACTTATTTTATTTTATTTAAGAAACAAGTAGCCTTTCATTTCAATCTCTTAATGCATCACTAACTTTGGAGAGCAATATTTTGAATACAAACTAATTTGTAGTACTTCACTATTGTAACTAATGAGAAAAATATATGCAGTTAATATTTAACATATACAATTCAACATTTTATTAGGTAGTAAAATACTTCTTGTGAACAGACCTAATCACTGATAAAGTTACGATAATCATGGATATGTATCAATGCCACTGTCGAAGTAACAGCGGTCACAGGTAAGTAACAGGATGTCACAAGCATTGTAACAGCGGTCACGTTGTAACGGGAGGTCACACAAGAAATATAATTAATATAAATGGGCTTTTACATTTCTAATAATGTTCTACTATTTTAGTTAATTGGTTTGCAAAGCTTTACTGCAAAAAAAATGCAATCGGTCCATTAGCAACGATATTAACTGCAGTAAGTAATCTAATTCACTATTAAATTTCTATTTTTTCTAAAAAAAATGGATTTTTACATTATCTTGACAATCTACATCAAATTTTTATATACATTTCAATTAAATGCTCAAAAGAAATCACAAAAATATTGATAAAAATGGATCATAATTATTATCCATTTTTTGATTGGAAATTAATTAGATCATGAAAGTGTGACCTCCGTTACAATTTTCAAAACAAGCACACAAAGACGTGAGTATACCCAGCGACGTACGAGATATTTCATGGAATCAAATAGTGCACTTGTTTCTTTGAATCATAAGCTAATATAAGGCAAAATTTCAGTCTTGTACAAAAACTTTAATTTTTCACGATTTTCAGTAGAAAAGTGGTGGGTTAACTTAGTACGACCCACACATGAAATAAACGAATACATATTTTTTATTTTCTGCGGAAAAACAGTTTTAGCTGGTTAAAGCCCTCAACCAAAAGTTTGAAAGTTGACGCTCGAAAGGCAAGAAGAATTGACCGAAGTGAATACAATTGTGCACAGATATTGTAGAAGTAAAATTAGGGAATACGTGTTTCGTATTTTCCTCATAACTAGGTGGGTGAGACACAGACCGTTCCAAACCCTTGATTACGAAATATCAAAAGTGTGAATAATTATACTCAGAAGTGCCTAAAGGACATGAAGAATAGTAGATAGGGAATGGGGATTCTGCAGACAAATTCAATATTAGCCCATTTTAACTATATGTCACACTATCATCTCTAATAACTTCTAATCTACCCCCTAATAATTTTTAGCGTACTCCCTATCCCAAATAACTTCTATCACATCTCAAATAACTTCTATCTTACTCATAATAACTTCTAATGCATTCTATCACTAAATTTAGTTACAAAAAATCATTAAATCTGGTTATAACCGGTTTTGACTTCAAAAATCATTAAATCTGGATACAAAAAATCACTAAATCTAGTTACAAAACAAAAAAATCACTAAATCTGGTTACAAAAATCTGGTTATAACCGGTTTTGACTTCAAAAATCACTAAATCTGGTTACAAAAAGTCACAAATCTAGTTACAGAAATAAAAAAATCACTAAATCTAGTTACAAAAAATCACTAAGTTTAGTAAAATAAAATTACAAAACACTTTTATGATTTTACCATAAAAGTTAACTAAATTCTACATAATTACAAAATAGTTACAAATTAGTATATTGATAGTTACAAATTAGTATATTGATAGTGAAATCTTCTGCTAACTTCATTCTCAATAGGAAACAATGACTTCTTAAACTCCGTCCACTGATCATAATTCAAGCTGAATAGACAGCCGTTAATATCAAAAACAACTTGAACTTCGGTTTGCACATTTTTTACAATTACATTGAAATTATTAGTAAGTATAAATTTCTTTTGAGGATCCATTCTATTCACTCCATTTTTTACTTCTGACGACATATTTTTGGTCATTTTTATTATTTTTTTGGATTTACATACAGAACTCAACAGTTGGATAATTATCTTTTAAACCAGTGTATTTGATTTTTATTCCATCTTTAACGATCTCATCAATCATTTTATCTGTTAAGTGTTTTGTAAATCTAGGTGGAAGAAATACCTTAAACTCTTCACATTCAACTAAAATGCTCTTTCCAAACTTAGTTTTAATCTTTTCCATTTTCACAATCTTATATTCTGTATTTAATTCTAATTCTCTTAATCCAATAACCTGTTTTTGTTCAAGACTTCCAAGTTTATTTAAAAGTTCAATATGACTCGCCATCGTATTTATTATATAGAATTTTTTCTAATAGTCACGAATTTCATTAAGTATGTCATTGATTCTGTTAACAATATCTCTTACATTTTCATCTGTTAATTCACCATTCATGAGCTTAATTACATTAAGCTCATCTTTAAACAGCCCAATTCGATTCCCCATATTTTTATAATATTCTTTCTTTGAAGCTATATTAAACCGTGTTGATAGACCAGTGATAACAGCAAAAGCCGAAGCAAATGCAGTTGTAATAATTGAATACACTGTAACAGGAATAAATACATTGATGAACCCTGTAGAAGCTGATAATAGAATTGATAACGTAATAAGAGTAGTATAAACACATTTTATTCTCTTGAACTTCCTTTTGTTTTTCATTAATAACTTCTCAAGATTTAATATAGTATCTTCAATTAACACAATTAAATTCTCACGTAGAATGTTATCTGGAATAGTCATTTTATTAAATAAGTTTTTATGATAATATCATAAAAACACTTACATACTAAACAAATCTAATAAACATATAATTGTTTTATATCTTCTCAATTATTTTTTCTTTCTAACATCATACTCTAAATTTTTCTTACCAATCATAACAACATAGCAAATTGTTTTATCTGATACATCGCTTTCAAAATTAACAGTCAGTTTCAAATTAGTTCTATCACTTACAGTTACTGATTTATGCTTGCTTGTGTTAATTAGGAACATTGGCCTATTTTCTAAAAACTCTTTAGGATAATAAAACATCTCAGTATTTCCAATTGTAGCTCGCTTATATACCGTATACATTTCATAAACTTTCAAATACTTATGTTTTGCAAATCTAAGTTTAAAGATTCCAATGGAAAAGATTCATTTCTAGAATTACGAAAATGGATATTCTGAACTTTACAATGATCAAAATAGCTTGAATCTTTTTCTTGATTATCATTTCTATCAGTTTGGAAAAAGGCAATCACGAAATTAGGCATATCAAATTCACTTGAGTTAAATTGTGTGGTTAAATCGAATTCTAAATATTTACCACTAACTGATTTCTGTAAACATTGATATGTGTTGAATGAAATAGGAATCTTACCTTCTTTTAACATATTAGATCTTAACAAGATGGCATAGTTAGGTTCATAATTAACAATAGGCATTCTTAACTCCATATTTGTAATCTTAACTTTACCTGGATGCGGTTGATTGTCTTCATCTGTTCCATCCTGCTTTTTTGTTTTCCAAATAGCAAATGCATTATCATCAGAACCACTTCTTTTAAATGTATATTTCAAACCTCCTTTCCACATAATATCTTTAAAATCTGAACAAAATCCTGGCAAAAGTCTGAGCAAAAATATTATTTCTTCATCTGTTCTTGCCCACGTAATTCCTTCCCATCCACATTCATCATAGTGATTTGCCTCTGGTTTTGAAATCGTACATGTGTTTACAGCTGTTGAAGTTAAACCAGGATAATCTATAATATCTAATATCTGTCCATGCTTACTAACTTGAATTTGAGAAAACAAATGTGGGAAGAAATTATTAATAAGTCTAATATTTTGACCAGTAGTATATTCTCCATCAGCATCTCTACCTCTAATTTCAAAAGTTACATAAATATCAGCATAATAAGGATGTATGAAGCCATCACCTACGTCAATATCAAATTCAATAGACCTGTTTGGCTTATTTAAATTCTCGATTGTTTTTTGATTAGGTTTAAAGGATTGTAATTCATATGATTCTATCTTATCCATATTTATTATAAAAAATATTTGTAATCGTTTTATGAATTAAGCCCATAAAATAAACCCATAAAACTTAAATATAACTTCTCCAAATATCCTTATTCCTATTCACCTGACTAATAATTTCTGAAAAACTATACCCATCTGTAAACATTTTTAACACTGTAATGCATAAATGTCCACAAATTACCTCGTTAAAATGTTGTATACGACTGCTATTGTACTCTATATTATTACCAAGATATTTTACGAGTGTTTTTGGTGGATTACCTCCAAATGAATCAAACACATGCTTTCTATTTCCTTTTTTCCAATAACAAATCCAATGCGTTCCTATATTTTAGACGTATCAAAATTAACAATACCACATTCATTCTTCCTTGGATGTTTAGGCAATTCATCACTCATAAAAACACCTCTAAAGTTTCTTATCTTAAGTTTTTTAACAAGTTGTATTAGGTCTAAGTTACTTAAAGGTTTAATTTTTTCTTTTTCTTTACTGTTTTGGAGTTTACGTTTTTTGAAAGTTTACCACCTTGTTTTTCTTCCATTGCTAAGTTATGTCGCTTTTGTTCCTCTAATTCCATTCTATTCTTTTTTGCATCATCTACAGTTTTAGCAATAGCAGCCGCACCTCCAGCAACAGAACCTAGAGCACCTATTAAAGCTAAAATCGTTGGAATAGTAAATATAAAACCACCATAATGAACTTTATTATCATTTGCCTTCATTTCTTTGTTTATTTTCTTAAGTTGTGGTATAGAAAGAGATAGAGACATACATTGTCCTTTACTTAGTTTTGCTTCCTTTTGTTTGAGTTGTTTGTTAGTTAAAATGTGATCTATATTTAATTGTTTAAGTTCCTGATTAGGAATCGTAAATGTAAAACCTTTTAACTGCATATTTATTATATAATTAAAAGCTTTTTATGAAAAATTTCCATAAAAAGTACATATAAACCTAAATCTAAAAATATTTATAAACCTAAACCAAATCTTACTTATAAACCTAAACCAAATCTTACTTTTGTATTCATCACTAAAGCAGTTCCAAGAGCAGGTAGTTTTTCAGTTATTAAATTAGCATCTTTAGCAAAAACTCTTTCCCAAGCTTTATTTTCTAATTCCTTATCTGCAATGTCTTGATTCTGTATCTTTATTATCCCTATAGTATATATTATGTTCTTTACAAGCCTCATCTAATGGATTAATACCTTTATCACCTCTTTCTAATCTTTCTTGAAGTTTTGTACCCGGACCACAATATTGAAATCCTGGAATATGCAACTCAAATGGAAGTTTATTAATCAAATCATTTACTAAGCCTTTACCATACTTTTCACTATTCCAAAATTTTGGTGGTAGTGTATTCAATATCTTTATCAAATAACCTATACCTTTTGGATCATTAGGTATAAATTGTGAAACTTTAGAATTAATCATATCCATAATACCTACTTTCTCATTATAAAAGTTATCGTTTCCAGATTTTTCTTCCCGATCAATAACAATCAAGCGATCAATCAGTTTTCTCACATCATCCATCCATATGTATTCTTTTGATAATTCGTTATATACCTTTATTCCTTCTCCAGATTTTGGTGTCTTTTTTGAAGGTGTTGTTGGTTTTATATATTCATCCCAAATAGGTTTGATAATCTCTTTATATTTTTTACCTTTACTAGATTTTTGTTTTTTTGTACTTGGATCATTATTATGAAAGGCAACACTAGAATCAATTACTATTTGTTTATATTTTTCTAGATCATCATCATTATAATTTGTTGGATTATGTTTTGTCAATAATTCCCATAAACCTTCTGTTCCTGTATAATGTCGATAATTAATAACTAAATCATCACCATGAATTTTAACTTCTGCATTTCCTATCATATGTATAATTTTCCCATCCTCATCATATGGTTGTATTCCAAAACTTTTATCATCTCTAGTTGCATAATATCTTGTGGCAATCTTACCAAAATGAGTTGTTGCTAAAGATTCTATTCCTTCTACTTTATATTTAATTTGTTTTTTCATGTGTTTTATTTCTTCTGTTATAGGCGTATCACTTTCATTTATAGGACTATCATACATAGGTGGTGTTTCTAAAAAGCTTGAATCCACTCTCCCACTTTTATGTACAACTGGAACTAACTCTTGAATTAGATTTTTATTTTCTTCTGCTACTTTTGATATATCTTGCCCTAAATCTTTAATTGCATCAATAACAGGCTGATCTTGTTCTTTAAATTTTTCATACTTACTTCGATTATTTTGTTTAATTTCCTTAAATCTTTTAATAAGTTCTTCTTTTAACTTAATATACTTCTTAGCTTTATTAACATCCATTTATTATATAAAGAAAAATAAAAACATAACATAACATAACATAACATAACATAACATAACATATACGTTCACCTGCATTCATATACGTTTAGTTTACACTTTTATAAATTCTTTAATTTTATTTCTATATTTACCATTATTCACCTTTCTAGTCATATCTATTGTTAAGAAACCATGTTCTTCACTCCAACACTTGCTACATAATAATTGTAATTTTTCAAACGACATATCAGATGCAACAAATTCATCATATATATGTTTTAAATTTACATTGTCCTGTCTAAATATACAAAGAAAGTTTAAGTTGTCCCTAATTAATTGTTTTGGCACTTTAGAATATGTTTGTCCAAGATAGAAACAGTTCAAACCCTTATGACGACCTCGAGTAAAACATTCTCTAACGTGGTTTTGTTCTTCTAATATGAAATCATCAAATACTACCACAGAATAGTCCTCACATTCATCTAATGGAATAATCTCTTCATTGTTTCCTTTTATTATTGCTATTGTCTCTTTAATATTACGTTCTATATCTCGAAAAAGTTGTATTAAGTGTTGGTATTTAGGTTGATTTAAACTTTTAGAATAGATATAAACATTTGCATATTTTAACCATTTAGGTGCTAACAAAAAATTATCAATCATTAACGTCGTTTTACCACAACCACTAGGCCCAACTATTAAACATCTTATATCATCAGGTAACAACTCACCATTCCTCTTCCTCTTCGCCGTTTCTTCTGTTAACCTTACTTTAATATCCCAATTATCCATATTAGTTATTTATTATATAATAAATGAAGATATTTAATTTAAATGGTTATTCATCTGTATTAAACATGTATTTCCACTACCCATTTGAAGACGATTTAGTAGTAGCAGTTGCAGGATTTTACACAACATACTTAACACCAAACATTACAGAAAAGAACAACAAATTAACATTTTGCAGTGAAGAACCTGAAGTTACAAGACAAGCCATAGTTCAACCTGGTCAATATAGTTTAAAAGAATTAGAAGAATATATTAAATCAAACCTTCCATTCTAAACTGATGAATTCAAAGATACTTTTGAAATTACAGAAGACAGGAAAAGAAATAGAGTTAAAATATTTAGTGAGGTTTGTGATATAACCTTAGATACCATTAATACTGTATTAGGTTTTAGTGAGAAAAAGTTAACTAATAATATAGAACATGTTGGAGATAAGCCACCAATGTTTCACCCATTTGATACTATAAATATTCATTGTGATTTAGCAGAAGGTATGATTTTAAAACACAATGACACAATACACAACGAAACAGACTTAATTGCAACATTTAGAACAAATGCAGAGTTTAGAGAACCAATTATATATGAACCTAATGAAAAGATATTTTTCCCAATACATCACAATAAATTTAATAATTTCAAAGTTTCAATTAAAGATGAGAATGGTGATTTGATTGATTTTGGTGGAGCTCGTATAACTGTTTTACTTGCTGTTAAATAATTTGAATTGTTATATAATAAATATGGACATCTTTGGTAATACTAAAAGGAGGACTACAAACCGCAATCATGTAAGTGAAGTTTTTACATCAAATAATATAACATGGGTTGATTTCAAAAACAAAAGACTTGTTAATGTAAGTGATGCAATTGAGCAACAAGATGTAGTAACTTTACAACAGCTAGATTTAATAAATAGTAATGTTAATAGTCAATTGGAAGGTGATAGAAACAAATTTGAAGATGTATTAAAAACATTACAAGACACATATATAAAGAAAGATGATTTTCAAAAGATTAGGATGGATACTACTAAATTGGTTATGCAAAAAGAAACTATAAATTTATTATGTCGATTGAGAACTAAAAATGTTAAGGAACCAATCTTTAGAATATTTAATCTCTCTAATGATTACAAATTTCTCTATAATGGGAAAATAATGCACATGGAATTAAGTTTGGATAAATACTTTCTAGAGATATATTTAGGTGATACTTTGATTGAAAATTTACCTGTAAACATTAAAAAGGGTGATATAATTACGTTTCAAGCAAATAAAAATTCAGCTATGGAAGAAGGACAATTATTGTTTGTTGTAATGTACATAGAAAGAGAGCTTTCATAAAACCATTTGCTATATTCAATCTATATAACAACATTCTAACTCAATCTATATAACAACATTTTAATTTAATCAATATAACAACATTCTAAATTGAATTATACAGATGAATTATAAATTGTTATATAGATTGAATTATTGTTCGAATTATAGACTAAGTTATAGAATGTTATATTGATTAAATTATATAGATGAACAGTGTTTGAATTGTAGAAGTTATTATATAGATTGAATTATACAGATGAATTATAAATTGTTATATAGATTGAATTATTGTTTGAATTATAGTATTAATCAATAACAGCATTAATTATAGTATTAATCAACAACAGCATTAATTATAGTATTAATCAACAACAGCATTAATTATAGTATTAATCAACAACAGCATTAATTATAGTATTAATCATCAAATACCGACACCCGTTAATTATAGTATTAATCATCAAATATCACAACAGCATCAAACAAACATATGCTTGAATTATAGTTTGAATTAGGCTGATCTTTAGAATGATGTTGTTAGTTGAATTATAGTTTGAATTAGACTTATATTTAGAATGATGTTGTTAGTTGATATGGTGTTTGAATTATAGATTGAGGTTAATAATTTTCCATATAATAAATAGTATGATGTATTGTGTTAAGTGTAAGAAATCAACAGATACAAAAATAGATAACATTAGAATAGAACAAACAAAAAATGGAAGATATATTAAGAAAGGAATATGTGTTGTATGTGTTACTACTAAATCTCAATTCATTAAAAAGCTCGATTGACTATATGAAGGTGAAGGTATTAGAGAAGATATTATAGAAGAAATTCATAAACCATCTAGAAAAAATTATCCTAGGTTAAGTGTTATTGTTAAAGGTATAGATGATTTATGGCAAGCAGATCTTGTGGAAATGGATAGTGGTGTGTTAAAAGGTGTTTCAAAATTAAATAAAGGTTATAAGTATTTGCTAACGATTATAGATGTGTTCTCAAAATATGCGTTTGCTGTTCCTGTTAAAGATAAGAGTGGGAAGAATGTTACAGAAGCATTTGAATCAGTGTTAAAAGTAAGAAAACCCAACAATTTACAAACTGATCAAGGTAAAGAGTTTTACAATAAAGAATTTGAAGATTTGATGAGAAAAAACAATATTAATCATTACTCAACATATAGTGGTAAAAAAGCTTCTGTTGTTGAAATATTTAACAAAACACTTAAACAAAATATGTGGAAGAAATTTACTGTTCAAGGTAATTATAAGTGGTTAAAAATATTGCAAGGTTTGGTTGATGAATATAATAACAAAGTACATAGAACAATTGGTATGAAACCTGTAGAAGTGAATAAGAAAAATGAGTATGTGATATTGAAAAAAGTGTATAAGAAAGAATATAAGTCTGTTAAGTTAAAGTATAAGATTGGTGATTATATTCGTATAAGTAAAATTAAAGGATTGTTTGAAAAAGGTTATACACCAAATTGGTCAACAGAAGTGTTTGTTATTAATGAGGTTATACCTTCTAATCCACCAACATATAAAATTAAGGATTTAAACAATGAAGAAGTTAGAGGAAGATTTTATGAACCAGAATTATTGAAAACTAAATATAAGGATGAGTATTTGGTTGAAAAAATATTGAGAAAGAAAGGTAATAAAGTGTTTGTTAAATGGTTAGGGTTTGATGATTCACATAATAGTTGGATAGATAAGAGTAATGTAATATTATAAATGTTATATTTTATGATTATTTCATAAAAGGTATAAATTGTTTAATAAATGGTTATGGTTTAATAATTTGCATAATAATTAAATAAATAAAAGTAATATAATATTATAAATGTTATCTTTTATGATTATTTCATTAAAGGTATAAATTGTTTATTAAATGGTTAGGGTTTAATAATTGCATAATAATTAAATAAATAAAAGTAATACAATATTATAAATGTTATTTCATTAAAGGTATAAATTGTTTATTAAATGGTTAGGGTTTAATAATTGCATAATAATTAAATAAATAAAAGTAATATAATATTATAAATGTTATCTTTTATGATTATTTCATTAAAGGTATAAATTGTTTATTAAATGGTTACGGTTTAATAATTTGCATAATAATTAAATAAATAAAAGTAATATATTATAAATGTTATCTTTTATGATTATTTCATAAAAGGTATAAATTGTTTATTAAATGGTTAGGGTTTAATAATTGCATAATAATTAAATAAATAAAAGTAATACAATATTATAAATGTTATTTCATTAAAGGTATAAATTGTTTATTAAATGGTTAGGGTTTAATAATTGCATAATAATTAAATAAATAAAAGTAATATAATATTATAAATGTTATTTCATTAAAGGTATAAATTGTTTATTAAATGGTTAGGGTTTAATAATTGCATAATAATTAAATAAATAAAAGTAATATAATATTATAAATGTTATCTTTTATGATTATTTCATTAAAGGTAAATAGGATAAGAAAGTGAATAATAATTATGATGATGAGTGAGTTTATGAAAATATTTCAGTTTTTATCATATTAATAATGACTTTGATGGGGTGATCCCATAAAAGCCCTATACTAACACAACACACTAATATATGTAGACAATGGCAGGAGTGTACAAGTATTAGGAGTTGTGTTAGGAAAAATAAGTATGCTAATGTAGGTATATATAACATGAAAAAAATATGAAAATGAACTAAAAAATTTGGTAAATATATAAATAAACGATACAGTATTTTTTCATATAAGATGAGTATAAATAATGTTAATTTTACTGGTGAGGAGATGAAGGAGATGTCGATTACAAAACTAAAACTAATATGTAAAGTCAAGAAAATCCGTAACTATAGTTCTTTAAATAAGAGTGAATTAATCAAAAAAATCGAACAATATCAAAATGAACCAGATGAATTGAAAGTTATATACACAATGAAAGTTGATGAACTAAAAAAACATTGTAAAAGGAAAGGAATAAAAGGTTATTCTAAATTAAGAAAGGCTGAACTTATTGACCGTATTAAAAAATATGAGGATGAACAAAACAGATCACAAATTAGAAACATATTTCCATTTAAACAAGATGTTTTTGAAGAATCAAAACCACAACGAATACCAATTAAAGTAGAAACAAAGGAAACAGCAATACAGAAACGATTACAAACTATCACAATTGAAAACATAGGAGGATATAAAGATCCGGTGAAGTTTTTAAATATAAGTGGGAAAGTAGTTATTAACAAAATCAAGGAAGAATTAAAGCACCACCCATTAAAAGTCAACCTTGTATTCATTTGTGATTATATTAAAGATAAAGAAGTACAAGAACGCAATTTTAAAACTATGAATGAAAGAATATTACAATCAACTGACTTAGACGAATATATAACCCATGCTAAACAAAAACTATGTAGAGAGATGGAGGAATTTCAAGGTAGAGGATCAGGATGGACATTACATCAAATTAAACATTTAGAAATCAGACTAAATAAATATGTACCATTACGAGCTTCTTCCTATATTGACCTTCCTAAACCAATTAAAGATAAGAAAGCAGTAATCAATATTAAAAATCAAGATAATAAATGTTTCTTATATTCAATTGCAAGTTATTTAAAACCTATTGATAGATGTTCTCAATATCAACGACCTTCACACTATACAGAAATTGTGAATGAGTTACAAGATAAATATTGTAATGGTATTCAATTTCCTGTACAATTAAAAGATATAGTAAAGTTTGAAAAGAGAAGTAACATATCCATTAACGTCTATAGTTATGATGATGAATATAATATATACCCACTTCAAATCACAAAAAATAAGCAGGACAAACACGTTAATTTATTATATGTAAAAGATGAAAACAATAGTCATTTTTGTTGGATAAAGGATTTATCGAGATTAATAAGAAGTCAAGTAACAAAACATAAGGAGAAATTGTACTTTTGTGATAGATGCTTGGTAAGACATTTTAGAAATGAGAAGCAATTACAACAACATGAGCTATATTGTAAGGAGCATGAATCTGTTAGAATAGAACTTCCAAAACCATATGATAATCAAATACAGTTCCAAAATTATAATAGATCATTTAGAGTACCATTTGCGATATATGCCGATTTTGAATGTTTGTTATGTAAAATGGAAGTAGACCATAATTGTTCTAAAACTGTGAAGTATCAAAAGCATTTACCAATGAGTTTCTGTTATTATATTAAATACTCAAATGGTGTGTATAAAAGTCCTGTTAGTTATATTGGTTTAGATGCTGCAAAGTTGTTTGTGGAGAAGTTAAAACAAGAAGCAATAGAAATAAAGAAAATATATAACAAAAAAGTTGAAATGAATAACCTAACTAAAGATGAGAACGAGATATATAATAATTCCAATAGTTGTCATATATGTGAGAGAAACTTGAATGATTTACCACCAGCAATTGAAAAACAAATAAATATGTTAAATAAGAAAATACAATTCGCTAAAGATAATGATAGCATGATTGAAAAGTTAGAAGAATGGAAACATGAATTAGGAAAATGTTTAAAGGATATAAATAAAAATAAAGCAAAAGTAAGAGATCATGATCATTTAACTGGAAAGTTTAGAGGTGCAGCTCACAGTTATTGTAATTTAAACTATCGAAATCATAATTGTATTCCAGTATTTATTCACAACTTAAGTGGTTATGATACTCACCTGTTTGTTAAAGAACTTGCTTATGATAAGAATGAAATAAAACTAATTGCAAATAATGAGGAAAAATATTTAACATACTCGAAATATGTGAAATTTGATAAAAAGAATGAGATTAATTTACGATTTCTAGATTCATTTAGGTTTATGTCAAAGAGTTTAGCAGAACTAGCAAATAACCTTACAAAAGAACAATATAGAGAAACGTCAAAGTACTTCCCTAATGATTTGTTAGATTTAGTAATTAAAAAAGGTGTGTACCCATATGATTATATTGACTCAATTCAAAGATTAGAAGAAACAAAACTACCTTCAAAAGAAATGTTCTTTAATAAACTTACTAAAACCCGCATCAGTGATGAAGATTATGAGCATGCGGAAAATGTTTGGAAGTTATTCAATATTAAAAATCTAGGTGAATATACAGAACTTTATAACAAGACAGATGTATTAATATTAGCTGATGTATTTGAAAGTTTTAGAGATATGTGTTTAAAAGCATATGGTTTAGATCCTGCTTGGTATTTCACTGCTTCTGGTTTATCGTGGGATTCAATGTTAAAGATGACTAAGATCAAACTAGAAATGTTAACTGACTATGATAAAATATTAATGATAGAAAAAGGTATAAGAGGTGGAATTTCACAATGTAGTAAGAGATATGTAAAAGCAAATAATAAATATATGAAAAATTATAACAAAGACGAACCTTCAAAGTATTTAGCTTATCTAGATGCAAATAATTTATAGGGATGGGCTATGAGTCAATACATGCCTTACAAAGACTTTAAATGGGTTCAACCTTACATAAACATAATGAATATTCCAGATGATTCAGAAACTGGCTACATATTAGAAATTGATTTAGAATATCCAGAATACTTACATGATAAACATACAGATCTACCATTAGCTCCAGAAAATATGTGTCCACCAGGATCCAAACATTCAAAATTATTAACAACGCTTTACAATAAAGAAAGATATGTTATTCACTACAGAAAATTAAAACTGTATATGTCACTTGGGATGATATTAAAGAAAATTCATAGAATATTGGAGTTCAAGCAATCAAACTGGTTAAAGGAATATATTGATCTAAATACAAATATGAGAACAAAAGCTAAGAATGATTTCGAGAAAGATTTTTACAAGTTAATGAACAATAGCGTATTTGGTAAAACAATGGAAAACATTAGAAAGAGGCCATCTATTACCTTAGAATGTGATCCAGCCAGGGTGGAGAAGTTAATAGCGAAACCGAACTTTGATTACAGAACAATATTTACTGAAGATTTGTGTGCGATACATATGAAAAAAGAAAAATTGACCTTCAACAAACCTATATATGTTGGTATGAGTGTGCTAGATTTGTCAAAACTATTAATGTGTGATTTCCATTACAATATTATGAAACCTAAATACGATATCGATATAGACTTGTGTTACACGGATACTGATAGTTTTATATATGAAATTGATACAGATGACTTCTACAAAGACTTAAAGGAAATGGTTGATCTATTTGACACAAGTGATTATGGAAAGGATAATCAATATGGAATACCACTAGTAAACAAAAAAGTATTAGGAAAGATGAAGGATGAAAACAAAGGTAAAATAATGACGGAGTTTATTGGGTTAAGATCAAAGATGTATACCTTTAAAGTTGAAAATAAAGAGGAGAAAAAAGCAAAAGGAATAACAAAATGTGTAGTAGCAAAAGAGTTACAATTTGATGATTATAAGCAAACCCTATTCAATGATGTGAAAACATATAAAAATATAAATCTAATTCGAAGTTGTAAGCATGATGTATATACTATAGCTGTAAATAAGTTAGCATTAGATTCAAATGATGATAAAAGATATATACTAGAGGGTGGTGTAAGTACATTAGCTTGGGGGCATTATAAAATATAGTCAAAATGTATTTATGTGTAGTTTAGTTTTAAGTCATATTTAATTAACTTTTATGTATAGTTTAGTTTTACGTAAAATTTAATTAACTTTTATGTGTGGTGTAGTTTAGTTTTAGGTCATATTTAATTAACTTTTATGTATAGTTTAGTTTTAGGTAAAATTTAGTTAACTTTTATGTATAGTTTAGTTTTAGGTAAAATTTAGTTAACTTTTATGTGTGGTGTAATTGATAGGTGTTAGGAGTAATTATGTATAGTTTAGTTTTAAGTAAAATTTATATTTTTAAGTCATAAAAGTTGTTTTTGTAGTTCTATCCTTAGACATAGGCAACCAGTAACGCGTTAGAAAAAAAATATAAGAAAATAGAAACCATTTACCGTTTGAATTTATTGATTTTTGAAGTCAAAACCGGTTATAACCAGATTTTTGTAACCAGATTTAGTGATTTTTTGAAGTCAAAACCGGTTATAACCAGATTTTTGTAACCAGATTTAGTGATTTTTTGAAGTCAAAACCGGTTATAACCAGATTTTTGTAACCAGATTTAGTGATTTTTTGTTTTGTAACTAGATTTAGTGACTTTTTTGTAACCAGATTTAATGATTTTTGAAGTCAAAACCGGTTATAACCAGATTTAATGATTTTTATAACTAGATTTAGTGATAGAATGCATTAGAAGTTATTATGAGTAAGATAGAAGTTATTTGAGATGTGATAGAAGTTATTTGGGATAGGGAGTGCGCTGCAAATTATTAGGGGGTAGATTAGAAGTTATTAGAGATGATAGGGTAACATATAGTTAAAATGGGCTAATAATAAATTTGTCTGCAGAATCCCCATTCCCTATCTACTAAGAATTGTAACGAAACTTTGTGTAGGGACAATACGCAAAATGTAAACGAATATGTATTTTTTATTTTCTGCAGAAAAACGGTTTTAGGAGGCAAAAGTCCCATCCAAAATCTTGAAAGTTAAAGCCCGAAAGATAAGAAGTAGTTGATTGAATTGAATGAAATTGTGCACAGATATTATAGAAATAAAATTAAGAATTATTTGTCTTTCAAACAACCGGGGACACACAGGGCCGTATCCAGGGGGTGGGTAAGGGAGTTAGCCCCCCCTAAATGTTTAGTGCCCCCCTAAAATTTTCACGGAAGGCTTGCAAAAAATCTTCATTAATTCTATGTGTAAACTCTTAAGAATAAAATGCAATATAAAAGAGATTATTCAAGAATTTTTTCCATTTCAACCATTTGACGAACACTTCTAAACATACTTTAAAAGAGTTATATTAAAGTTTATCAGTCTTCTCGAATCTCGATAGGAAATGTCACAATACACATTGTAGCAAGTTTTCCGAAAAGAACGAATATGTTCATAATACTACACGCCACAGTTGTAATAGCGATCTGGGAGGTAGGAGACAAAGTGTGAAGTGCTTACTGCAAGCCAAATCATAAAACACTAGCAGGAACAAAGCGTTTATCTTTTGTCGATTGCAGTGACGGCGGTAGGTTATTGTTATTCTATTGTGTAGTTGTAGTACATACATACATTGCAAAATCCTCGTTAACAACAATCCTTAGATTAATTGTGGAACAATTAGTTGTGAAGTGAATTAATAGCTCCGAGTTCCGTTAAAGGCTACTGATTCTAGTAAATTATTGTGGTTTGGTATGTAAAACAAGAACTGTGGTGAAACATTTACCGAAAAAGTAATGGTTGCAAAGACTTTCATATGTTTGTTCTCGTAGAAGAATAAAGTGAAACTAAATTACCTTAATTAGATGAGTAACTGAGCAAGTGAACATATTTAACGTTTAACGATTAAATTCCGGGTTGTGGAGCCAGGACTAGTAAAAATTTGCAAGATTTAGAGGAAAAATTAAGTAGCAGAATGTTTTGTATTGTACTTGAGGTGGGGAATCCCGTGGTAGTAGCTAGTTTTCATACAAAAACGTTGTAAATTGGAACTATTTCTTAGTCGCGTACGCGTATGATGTTGTAATTCAACATGAACGAAACAGTGATGCTTTTACTTGATACTAGATGGGTGTGGCGTTTTACTTACACTTAAAAAATATGTTCTCCGCATTGTACAAATATACGGAATCCTCTTGGTACTATAAAAATCAGAACGGAACATACGTTATCCTTATGCTACATAGGCACTGCCCTTAGATGTTACATCATGCCGTTGCAGGATGTCTGATGTCTAACAGTCTTCCTTACATTAGATACATATATGTATGTTACCTTCTTCCGGTATATGTTGTACATTTCCATTTGTATGTAAGATCCTGACCGCCTATGTATGTATAGATATAAAATACTTATACAGAAAGTATTATAAAACATGCGTTCTCAATATACGCTTGCTGTACGTTAAGGCCAAAAACAAAGGATTTACAAATGTAACATACGTACGATATTACATAGGTTACATACATTTTTTCTAAGTGTAGCTTTGAATAACATTATAGTGCTTTATTTTTAGCTGTTTTGGTGTGTCTTCCTGGTGTAGTGTGCAGGTCGTTCATTTGTATAAAACGAGTTTAATTTAAGATTTTAAACAAGAACTTACTATAAATACTTTTAAAAAATACAACTGTAATTGTAAACGATGGAATTACTTCAAAGTTACCCCTAATTTTCAACCAAAACCATAATAAAATCTACAATCATCAATTTCTACTTAAACTTTACTCATTTTGTGTTCTGTTACGTTACCTCGAGGGCGGGAGTATGTAGAGAGAAACCACAATTCCATATGGAAATCCATTATTAACCTATAGGTGAGACTGGCGAGCCGCGCGGAGCACGGTTGTGGGTAGTTAATGGGGAGTGTGGAGTTGAGAGGGAAGAACGAGTGAAGCGAGAAGCCGAAGTAAGGTGGGATGCCTTAGGTTATGTCTACTTCCCACTTACCTTAGTACTTAGGTTTGTAGAGCTCTCCTATCTCAAGCAGAAAATCGTGAACGATTGTTGGTGGTCTTTGTTCTTTCATTCATTAACCCATGCATTTTACACATATTCAAAATATTAACCTCATTATCAACATCATGTTTTACAAATGTTAGTACTGTCAATTCACATCCAGCGCAAAGACCCTGTACACCTGCAGCCATGTTTACTCGAAAATTATCCACAATCCAACCGTCCTGAACCTAGAGACAAGTAGTTCCCTCTACTTGCGAATTAGTCCCGTCCTTATAACTGCTTATCAAAAGATATTACTCATAAATTACGCTTTACTTACATTATTAAGCACACAAAGAATCAAATTATCCATTTCTTCTAGTTAAATTTTCAAAAATCTGATATAAACGGACGGGCAACTTAGTTAGGCAAGTTAACCCTGAACAAGAGCCTCAGTAAAGTTTAATTTAATTTCCTTATTTCATAGTAGATCATCTCTCGTTCTTGATCAAAATGTTCATAGATATGGGGCCGCAGTGGCTCAGTGGTAGAGCGTTCACCTCTGGTGCTTGAGGTCCCGGGTTCGATCCCAGCCTCCGCCAAATGAACTTTGTGGTGAACAAACACCGTGTGCATGGGTTTCCTCGGGGTTCTCCAGTTTCCTCCCACTTTCTTCATTCCACCATTTCAATCATTACTCATCATCACCCTCTCCTTTAGCCTAACCGGCATAACCGTGGGACGTAAAACTTAAAGATTTCATTTCTTTTTTTCCATAGATATTTCCCATTAACTTTACCGCTCCGTTTAGAGGGATGATAATTGTATATTTCTGACCCCCATTCAATATTAATTACTGATAGTTGTATTTTTTAAAGAAAATATTGACTCTTGTACAAAGAAACTGCTAAGAATGTGTTGTGCTGGGTTTAGTAAAATCCGTTTAAGTATTAGTGTTGTGAAAATGCAGCCTGTACTCTTACCTTATTTATCCTTGGGGTTTTACAAACAAAGTTAGTAACAAAGTAGATCTGTTCTTTCTATTTTCATTTGCATACGCAGTGACAACAAATTCCGATTCCTCTAATTGGAATTGATTCCAAATTTCTGACCCCCTATTCAGTATACAGTGCTAGCAACCAATCACTTGAAAATGTTAACCCTTGTAAAAAGAAATGAAAAAAAGGAAAGTAATGAAATCATTTTCATTTTTAAGAGGGTCAACATTTTCTTCAAGTGTATGGTTCCTACCACTGTATTCAAAATAATTATTCGTCATGATGGAAAGTTTCATCATATCTAACGAACATTAAATGTAGCAACGGAACCTTAATTGTCTTACGAAATGTTTGTTTTTGACAAACTTCGAATAAGTTGGTAGTGTTTAAGTTTGTACATGTTTTGATTATATGCAGTGGTATTTCATAGTGCACGATATATCTATATCTATATCTATATCTATCTATCTATCTATCTATCTATCTATCTATATATATATATATATATATATATATATATATATATATATATATATATATATATATATATATATATATTTGTAACCCTCGCACTACCAATCGGGGGTTACTTTTTGCCCACATGTTATACTTTTTGCATTATATTCACAAATAATATCATTAATTTTCAGAACTTTCTAGTTATTGCCCTTACTTTCCTGAAACATATACTAATCATATATTCAATTTGAAGGTTCTGATTTATCGCAAATTGACATCTTTTTATGTTGTGGACACAAAGTATCCCTCGTTGGTAGGACAGCGATCTGTTTTTTACATATAGCTGTATTGCACGTGGGATTACTAAAACATAATTCTAATTCGTGTAGTTAGTAATACCTATTTAAATTTACGCTTTTTTCATGTTGATTACAGAACGTTAACTTAATGTGTGTATGTAGAGGGGGATAATAGGATTATTGCAAAGTACTTCATTCATTCGAAACATTCAAAACATTCAAGGGCAGAATTGTTGAATTGCTGATGTTACTATTTGATGAACTACAATATGATTGGCTTGGGGTCCTCCTAACTTCTACCGGACCCCTATATATTTCTGGGCTGGTTAGGGGCCTGGGGAGACAAACTAGCAAGTATTTCCTATTTTCAACCATCTATTCATTGGTAGATTTTCACTATTTTAACACTAGCCGTTTCCTACCGGTAGCGTATTTTGTAGTAATATTTCAGGAGGAGGTTACTGCCTTACAATGTTTTCCCGCATAAGCAGAAACGTGTCGGGTTATTTTCTGTTTACTGTTGATGTCCTAAAGTTGAAGTAAATCGGATGTTGACAATTGAGAAACACAAATTGCCTTATTTTACATATACAATATCTACCTACAATTTCATTCGCTTCGGTCTATTCCTCCCTGGGATTCTACTGTACCATTTACTGTTTCCGCAGGGAGCCTTGGCCCTAACATTGTTTTACGCAGAAAATAGAAAAAAAGCATGTATTCCTTTATTGTTTTTGTACTGTCCCTACACAAAGTTTCATGGCAATTCTTCCTGTCCTTTACGCAGTTCTGACGTAAACTTATCCACACTTTTGATATTTAGTAATGAAAGGTTTGGAGGAATCCGTGCCCTACCCAACAGTTTTTTTTTCAGGAAATTACGAAACACGTATTTCCTTATTTTACGTCTGTAATATCTGTGTACAATTTCATTCACTTCGGCTCACTTCTTTTTGCCTTTCGGCCGTCAACATTCAAAATTTGTGTTGGGGCTTTTGTCCCCTAAAACCGTTTCTCCGCAGAAAATGAAAAACACGTATTCGTTTATTTCATGTGTATTATCTATCTGCTAATTTTTTAAAATCAAAATCGGAGTGTTACACTTGGGAAGTGTTACATGTAAATGCTTCTACGCATAAAAGGAAGCAGGAGAACTTATGCAAAAAAAAAATCAGAAAAAGACATCTAGTAATAAACACTCCATTACCCAAAATATGAGTCGGTTAACTGATGCAGCAATCGATCCGAAAGAAGTCAGAAATGATTCCAGTCACTCTTAACCTTTGAATAGAAGTCGTTTATATATATATATATGCAGGGCGGGATTTAGGGGGTGCAAAGGTTCACGTGCACCCCCCTTCGTTGTAAATATAATTCCGATGCTACCTAAAATGAGAAGCTAGGAATGAAAATAGCAACACTTTCCGAAAATTTTGCTGTCATGTTTCTGTTTGGGCTTAAAATAAAGCGAAGTTTAAGTCAATTTTCTAAAAGCTGGAAGAAGAGTATTCACCGAGAACAGACACTTAGCATTTTCAGAACATTTCCTCATTCACACCACAGGTGCCTAAAGGCATATAAATAATTTCAATTCAATTCAAATATCCTGGTAGTTATTGGTGCACCATCCCCAGAAAATACTGGATCCGACCTTATATACGTGTATACACTTAGAGTCACCCCTCGCGCACACTTTCTTCACACCCTGAATAAGAAATGGAATAAGCTAGAAATTGTAATTAGTTGAATACCTAAATTGTTTTTTTATTAAGCGTAGAGTATCCGAATGAGGACTACAGGAGATAATTTACAAAATAGTTGACACTGGAAAACTGTATGGATTGGAAATTAACGAAAAAGTCGAAAGTCATGAGAATATCCCGTGGAAACACTTCCTTACGAATCAGAGTAGAACAAGGATAACTTGAGCAGTTCGATAATTTCAAGTATCTGGGAAGTATTTTGACGAGAGACGCTTACTGCACCAAAGAGATCAGGTTAAGAATTGCCATAGCTAAAGAAACATTCAACAAGGAAAGATCACTCTTAACTAGCAGGCTCAATATTGGACTTAAGAAGAATTGGTCAAGTGCTATATATGGAGAATTGGACTGTATGGTTCAGAGACTTGGACATTACGGAAGTTAGAGAAGAAATATTTGGAGAACTTCGAAATGCGGTGTTGGACAAAGATGGGGAAGATAAACATGGACAGAGAGAGTAACAAACGAAGATGTTTTAAAACTGATAGGAAAAAAGAGGAGATTTCTCCACCACTGTCCTTCGTAGAAAGGCCAAGTGGATTGGACACGCCTTGCGAAGAAATTGTCTTCTTCACACCGCCGTAGAAGGAAAGATGAAAGGGAAGAGAGGAAGAATAGTAAGAAGAACACAGCTGATCGGTGATTTGAAGGATAGAAGAAAATGTTGGGAGTTAAAAGAGGAAGCTGAAGATCGACAAAAGTGGAAGAAACATTTCCAGGCCCAAATCTAAAATTGAAAAAAAAAATCCTCATTAGTCCCAGGACCTGCAAAAAGGCAGAATACACAATAATAATAATAATAATAATAATAATAATAATAATAATAATAATAATAATAATAATAATAATAATAATAATAATAATAATAGTTAGGAACTTGGTGATACTTAATTATGCTTGAAGCACCGAAGGGTGATTGGATCATGTCCTAATATCCATTAGAATAAGTTAGACTAAGACTGTATAAAGTAAATAGATTCATCGTGGTACCAGCTGATTGAATTTTGATAAAGGCTTAAGACGCAACTCACACTAAAAAAGATTTTCCAAATTGAAATTCATTGTCTTTAGGGGAAATATATGCCTTTGAAATGTTTTCCAAGTTTATTTTATTTTATTTTTTTTTTTTTGAAATGTAGAAATATTTTTAGAGATTATCTAGTGTTAGATGGTAGGAAGTTAGTATTTTTATCTAATAAGTAGTAAGTTATTATTTTATCTATTCTGAGTTATCCTTAGTGTTTTGCATCAGACATCCTGAAATGAATTCTAGAAAATCTTTGTACCAATTTTAAAACATTGGTCACAATTTATTGACGAAAACTTCAGTTTCGTGTGTTGATCTGATATACCACCTACCTATTCAATTGATAACTAGGTTATGTAACCCAGGTCAGTCATATTTGAAATATAATTTAGAAAAAAACTACAGTACTTCGCATTTTAACTGCTTTCTTTTATAATAATTGCTTAAACTTGTGTTTATTATATGGAGCGTTGAAGGCACAAAGCAATTCAAACAATTGAGTTGCGAGAAAAATAGACAGACAATTTGTACTGTAAGCTTACACGGAAATTTTAAGTTTGTATCGGATGCTTAATTATATGAAAAATTTTACAGTATGTTTTTCTTTTACGTTGGCCTACTCTACCTTGGTTTGAAACTTTCAAATTTCATCCTATTTTCTACTGAAAAGTATCTGTAATTCAACAAGAAAATAATTATATATGATAATTAAAATGAAATCTATCGTAATTTTGTCCATGACAAACACTTTAACATTTTATATCGTGAAGGCCAGATCCACCGGTATTGTATCAGAGCGTTGCTTGAACGTTTGACCGCAGAAATTCAAACTCTGATTAGTGATAATTTCACAGCCTTTTCTTAATTAGAAGTGTAAATTCTTTACTCAGTTGAGACGAGGGCGTGGATCATGGGTCAGAGTTGATGACGATGTGATTCGGTAGGTGGTGAGTCAGTACGGATCATGGTGGGTGGTGGGTCAAGTAGATCCTAGGTCACGATGGGTAGTGGGTGAGAGAGTCATAGGTCAAGACTTTATTGACCCATACTGTCTCTGCAGCGCGTGCATCGCTATGGTAAAGGTGATGATGGTGATAATGGTTAAATGTTATTTTAGTGTTGTGGTGGTATTTTAATAATTAGATATCAGTATTTAGTCATGTTATTTTAATTTTTAGATGTCAATGTTTAGTGTTTCTAGTTAGGGATTATAATAAGAAAACTGAAGGCTATTATAATTTGTTAAGCGTATGTCCACAAAAACAATTCCTTTAAAACAATTTGCTCACAAGGATCCATTCTTTTTTACAATTCGATTTCTGAAAACGTTTGCTATTATCGGATGCAGCACCCAAAGAAACCGAGGAAAACAAGTTTTTAGCGGAAGACCCTAAACAGAATCGGAGATAAAGGGGTCCCAAGTTCGAATACAGGACGCAGGAAGTGCATATAAACATCATGTAATTTTGAAACGAGTGGAGGAATTAAGATCAAATTTAAGGTGTGAGTATCAAGTGTGAAGTCTTCGGAAAAGGCATATTGCGCATCATGTCGACCATCTCAAAAATCGCCATATTGAAGTTATCGAAAATAAAGAAATGGGAAGGGAATCACGTGGCATACCAATTTAGGCTAACTTGTTCCCAGAAGTTCAAATATAAAGTTAGTTTTTACCAACCCTTATGTGTTGAGTAGTTATAGATTCTGGAAATTTTGAACAGGCGAAATTAATGGTAGTGTCTTCTGCCATTTTAGTCGATTTAACCTGAACCAGAAACATGATCAAAATAGGGCTGTGAGTGTGGGCACAGTTTTATAGATATTACTATGGATGAGGGAGTATTATGTTGTTAAATCAAGCTTGAAAGGTGCACACAATCTTATCAATATAGCACCTTAAGGATCCTCGAAACAGCCATATGAGAAAGTTGCTCATGAGGCGGAAACTACAGATGCTTAAATTCCAACAGTAATTAGTTTTAACAGGGAATACCGTTTTGAACCTGTAACCAAATTGTGAGTAATCCCACCCGAAAATGTTAGCGCGTAGTACCTTACGAAACACGACTCCCGTCTCATACAGAGTCCTTTTGTATTTATCACCCATTCTAGCTAAAATTACTGGTTCTAACATTTGTTAGTGCTTTTCTACGCATATACCGACGATTGTGGTCACCTCCGGTATATATTATTTTTAGCAACAGTGTTCATTTACAACCCTGAGCAGGATTGCAATTAACGGGAATCCACAGAGAGAAAAGACACACTGTACTGAATATTCAGAAGAAAATGTAATTATGAAATATAAAGATTATGGGTGATATTCATAATTGAGAAGGGGAATTAGCCTTCATCTCCTTCGTAATTTGTACACTGCTTATTGCTTATCGGTTATTATTATTATTATTATTATTATTATTATTATTATTATTATTATTATTATTAATAATATTTTAGTAGTAGTAGTAGTAGTAGTAGTAGTAGTAGCAGCAGTATAGTAATAGAAGAGGAAGAACTATTTTCACTGTGTTTTCGAACAGCTGCACACTCGATACTCACACCTCAAATTTGATCTCAATTCCTCCACTCGTTTCAAAATTTTATGATGTCTATATGCAGTTTCTGCGTCCTGTATTCGAATTTTTGACCCCTCTATCTCCGGCCCTGTTTACGGTCTGTCGCTAAAAACTTGTTTTTCTCGGTTTGTTTGGGTACTGCATCCGATGATAGCAAGCATTTTCAGAAATCTAATTGTCAGAAAAGAAATGGTCCCTTGTCAGAATCACAGGAACGTATCTCATTTCAATAGTATGTAGCAAGAAACTGACTTACTACTTTGGTAAGCTATCCTGTCATTTGAGTAGTGTTGAACCCATTTGGTAATGCCTTGATTACTATTCAATAATATTTTTACCATTTATTATTTTTTCTTTGAAAAACGCTTATTTTCTTCTCTCCTGTAAACCTACGAAAGTGGAGTTACGTTCTTCTAGTCCTCATGCGACGGTATGAAAAAAATGTGTAATAATCATTCTAATTTTTACCTTAGACTATTTACTTATAATAGACTCTAGTATATTATATAAATAATTATAAACTTTTTTTACATGTTTTACTCTGTAAATAGTATCTGATAAAATTCTTACATTATATAAGACACTTCTAAATGAATAATACAATTATATAATTAAAATGCTGTGTTTGAAACAAACAACTGTTGATGCTGCGCATTGTAGAGAGAAGAGAAAGTTCTTTTTTCCCTTTTTCATTTGACATTTAGATCACCTTATCTTCGAGTTTGTTGAAGTCTCTGAAACAAACCATACCTAGTAATGGTGTCGGGAACTGAAAGAGCCAGACACATGTTAACAGGTTGCATACTCTAATTAGTTCTTAACAGTGATTGCAGATGGACATTTGGATTCTCTGCTGTACATTATGCCCGACGAAACGTGATTCCATTTACCAGGTTACGTGAATGCGCAGAATACATATCAATGGTCTCTAAGAATCCATATCTCATGCACGAAGTACCCCTCCATGACCAAGAAATTGGTGTTTGTTATACAGTTTCAGGGACACGAGTAGTGGGTCCAGAATTATATGAATCAACAGTGAATAGATAAATTTATCATGTCTTCTTGCAACAAATTTACGATGCCACAAAAAGGACAGTACTCCTACTTCCAACGGGATGGAGTCACATGGCACACTTTGAACGAATTCCTGTGTATGAACTGTTTACAGAAGAGCGCTAAGTAAACAAGGCGATGTGGACTTCTCGTGTCCCGGATTTGTTTCTTCGTGATTTTTGTATCTGAGGATGCTTAAAGCAGAAGTTTTATTTAAATAACCCCATACCCTGACTGAACTAAAGCAAAACATTACCCATATCTTAACGAAGCATCACCAGTGAAGAGCTACAGGCGGTGTCTGCCAACATGCTGTGATATGCACCTGTTCTAACACGTCAATAGCGATATAAGTTCTCTATATAATTACATGGCATATTTCTCTCAAACATTTTATTAAAACTATTGCATATGTAAGATTTTACTAATGCAACAATGACTTACATTTTCAATTTAGCAAATTTATCCAATTTTTGGTGTAACTTTATTACACTGTTACGATAGTATTTGAAAGTTAAAGAACATATTAATATCGATTCATGGTCGGAAACAAGAAATATTAAATCAGAAATAATTATGTAATTATAACGTCAAAAGAAAAATTATAGTCCCTCAGAGTATAAACACTTCATCCAGTTCCTTGCCAGGTGGTAAAGTGCCCAGGACCAACGAGACGTTACCACGTTGGATAGAAACAGATATGCGCTGTATTAGATAAGATGTGGAGCGAACTTCGCCGGAAACACAAGAAATGCGTCTTCCTACCTCCCTAATGAATTCAAGACTTCTTGCACCCCAAGCACAACTTGTTTCAATAGCGATTGGAGTGAAAACAAACTTTTCGAGAAGGTAGTTGTATTTTCTTTGCTTTTCAGCTTCTCTGCGATTAGCAACAGCTCCAGCATTCAATACTGACAGAGGGAGACTTGAATGAGCGTATGTATCAGCGCATATGAAGTCCGACAATAAACATTTACCTCTCATTCATGGAACCAGTGTCATCCCATCCGGTCGCTTTCCATCCGAACGACAGCAACCAGAAGGTTCCCGTATTGAAGGAAATCTAGCTGTGCTGAGGGCTCGTAGTATTATATCATTTACAGAGGAATGTCTTGCGAATCTACCAGCGCTCTTCATGCATGAAAGGCCATGCAGGCCACGTTGGTTAACCTCATCTTCACAAGCTGGACAGCGATGAGGCTCACAAACTGCTAAGCCTAAACGTAAGGCTGCAGCAATTCGAAAGCTTTCATTTGACAAATGACGGATTAAAGGCGGAGAAGGTATCACCATCAACCATGCACCCGCTTCGGGAGACGAGGCAGCAAGAAGCCTGGCTTTATCTTCCGGAACAACAACAGATTGTAACAAATGATTATGTAATTGGCATGCAATTGGTGTATACCAAGATGACTGATAACACTTTTAGTTAATCTCCGGAAGGCTTGTATCTGCTAAGTTTGCCCACTTATTAGAGCCTTCTTGAACTGAACCATCTGGGTCCAAACAATAACCCTGTGGAAGGAGAGCTTCGATTAAACGCAGAGATCCGTGGTATGACGCTAAGAATGTAGGAATCGCCATATCCACAGCTCGTCGAATACCAAGACCGCCCAAGCCAAGAGGTAAACATGCTTGTGTCCAAGAGTCGTCATTTAAGGAGCAGTTCAAAATTGATTCAAGGCCAGTTTTTAGGACAGTATCATATTTTTCCAGCAAAGAACTCTCATGACAAGATGGAAAGCATCGTAAAAAATAGGTTAAGCGAGGGATTGATAAAGATGCTCGTAAAAGGAAAAATGCTGAATGGGCTGAAATTGAGGGAAGTCGAGACAAGAACAATTCTAAAGTAGATATTTTATTCAATAGTACGTTGGTGAGTGCTTCCGACGTGAGAGCAGCACCTAGAAGACAAGCATTCTGGATTGTTAGAGGGCGTATGCCTGGTGCAGCCTCATTAAATCTTCTAAAGATTTCGTCGAATGCGGTTTCATCTGTTCCAAGACAACCCACCTCGCATTTAGAAAAGTTAAGACGCAAGCCAAGAAGTGATGCCTTCTTATTTATTTCTATTAAAGATGAAAGAACTATCTCGGGTTCACCACCAATTGTTCCATAGTCTAAGTACCAAATGTTTAATTCGGTATCCAGTGATTTAACTAAAGAGTGAATTAAAACTATTTATTTTACGCATATAAAAATTCATCCACATCTATGTTATTATTACCATATGTTTATTTTTAGATTATCTTCCTATAATAATTTAGAACGCGTTAATTAAAGGTATTTTTTTTTTCAATTGAACTATACCCTGCGTATCCTGGTGTGAGATTAATTTTGTAGCGAGAAAAAGAGTCTTGTTTGATTCCTCCCACCTGCCAGGTCAAAATACTAGAGCTTCGGAATGTATCCGGAGGCAAATAAAACTATGAAATGCAAATTGACTTCTGATAAGACCAGAGCTGTTTCCTCTCTCGATTAATGGGAACAAACATTTTATTTATGTTATATGAATACCTCCTAGAGGAGAGCAAAATACATTGCTTGAAGCATATTCCAGATAACAACATGGAGAAGTTACAGAAAATTTGCGTCTATGTGTTGTTTGCAAGAAGGGGAGTGCTCCCAATTGATGTGTTTATTTTATGTGAGTAATTTGGAATTCTATGTGATTCAATCAAGAAAATAAGTTGAAACTAATTATTGTGCAATCAGTGACGGGTTCACAAGGGGGTGCACCCTGAAGAGAAAATATAACTGTTTCTGTGTTATTCCAACGAGACGAGACCAGAAAATATATTTTCCGTTAATATAACCACCCAATAATCTGCTCTTACTCCATTTTTAATACAAATGATCTAACATTCCCAATTGCTACAGCTAGAAATATTTTGCGCTCCTTATATCGTCCATCCTTTTCTCAAGAATGAAGAAATATAAACTTTCTGTTTCCCAGTAGTGCATCTAGAAGGGTCTTTTTCCCCTTGAAGGGAACACATTACTCTTTTATGTATTTCCAACAATACTAGACAACAAGTATTTATTGTGTCAATATGTTACCCAATGATCTGCTCTCAATCTATTGCTAATACAAACTAGAGCCTGTGACAAACATCTTGACATTTCAGCTAAACGAATAAAACGCAAGCTCTGACGCGATGTTGCCGAGTGCTAAGGGGTGTGGCTATGGCTAAGCGGACGAACTACAGCGCGATCAGGTGGCATAGGATAGACGTGAATGTGTACAATATAAACGTGGCAATACCGCTGGCCTCTCATTTACTAGCAGCATTTAAAGGGGACTTGGAGTGCCGCCTTCAAATGCCAAGATGTTTGACACGCCGTTTAGTTAATACCCCAAAGTGTTATAGCGGTTAATAGTTTGCGCACCCTCTGAATCTTTTTCTCCTTTTACACAAGAATGAAGAAACACTTAATATGTACGCAGTTTTACATGTTCAATACGTTTCCATTTCTTCTCAATTCAGCTACCCAATACTTATTTCTCCCTTTTCCTACCATGAATAGAGGCTAGCTTACATTTATAGTTGGACCGTATTTTTCAATGGCTCCAAACTATCTGGCGAATGTGACTAAGCGAAAACCAAATGTTGTCAGAACACTTGAGATGGTCCGTGATATTCAGCAGCAAATAACACGAAGTGTGCAAAAGTGCATCCAGAAACTATTCCACCAAGTCAATGTGTCACGAACAACGTGCACGCGTTTGGTGAAGTTTCTGAAACTGAAACCATTTCAATTAACATGTGTCCGAGAACAGAAGGAGCAGGCACACGTAAACAGGTTGTATACTTGTTTTTGACAATGATTTCAAATGGATGCTTGGATAGCCCAATAATATTGTCTCATTCTATTTCTAACAAAACTAGCCAATATCCCAAGTGTTAAAACGAGTTTATTGTCATTATTTAATTGTAGGACGAAAAACTATGATTCCTGCAGGTTCATTTCAGCCATTCCACTCTAATGTGCTAGACCTAAGAGCCGAACCACAGCATTACATGGGGGAATATGCCTTGCCTTCTACCACCAAATAAGAAAAGAAAAACAACCTGTTATGACATTTTCAGAGCTACATAGAAAGCAACTTCTGTTAGTTTTATTTCATTATGACTAATTTTATGGAGTATTCTCCCTATCCCCCTTTGTATATTTAAATAGATAAGTTCAATTCTTTGGTATTTAATCGTTGGTCAGAGAGCTATGGATATTGAAACTATGTCTTCAATCGTTCCAGTCTTTCTAGGCTAGACACAAGAGCCGAAGACCTAACCAAACCATTTCAGCGCCAATCGGTACATTTGAGGAAGTTAGTGACCAAATAGAGAAACTCGAAAACTTCATTTCGCACACAAACGAAACACAAATGCATACAAACGATGCACTAACGATTGAGACCATTTAGACGCCAAGCGGCATTGTTGGAGGACTGGCGCCCAAACTACATAGCTAATATCTCACACCTCCTATTGTACACAAACGAAAATTTCAATATCTCGCAGCTCCTGTTGTGTTAAACGAAAATTTTCTGCCTACAAGTGTGCACAAACAATGCAATGTGGAACATTTGAGAGAATTTTGGCGCCAATTGGCGTAGGTGGGGGTTCGCATTTAAACTGGGTACGCCAATGTCTTAGACTTCCTTTTGTGAACAAACGAAAATCTTGTGTTCACAAAAGTGCACAAACGATGCACTAACGATTGAGGCCATTTTGATGCCAATCGGCTGAGGTGGTAGAGGTGCCGTTAAGTCAGCCTCGAAATTTGTTTCTGAATACCTTAAAATTGTTTTGTGCCAAAACGATATAAAAGCATGTGAGTATTTTAGTGAAATACGGAAGAGGTAAAGCAGGTGGGCTGTCTAAACGATGTATATAAATATGCTATTTATTTCACCTTAAAACTAATAGAGTCATCTCAATAAAACTATCACCATTGTTATTATTGTGTCACAGGATGATTATAAACTACCTACCATTAAAATCCGTTGTCAAATGCGATGGGGTTTGATAAATTGAATACGTTAAGTACTTTATTCTTTTTTATTCCTCAATGACTCGTATGAAATGAGGTGTTTTTACGGATGTGAGAAAATTCCGCAGATGTCTTAATTTTTGACAAATTTATTTACATACAACTGATATGTAAATTCCACTTTGTTAATTTGTAGATGTCAATATAGGTTTTCGTATATAGGTGTGATATCAATATATTCTATAATTGACCTCTTTAATATTCACGTAAGCATAAGAATTTTTGAATATCTGACAATTGCAACCTATGATAGTTGCAAAAACCTGAGATAACTGAGATGTATAAGTTGTGACAACTGTGACCAGGGGCTGATAGATACTACAATCTGGGCCCGGGAGCACTGTACTAGAGGGGGGCCTCCGGTTCACTACAACTGATTCATAAGAAAATTAATACTTTATTATTTATGAATGGCTTTCAAGCTGCAACTTGTGTTCATAAATATCTTCCAGTTTTACGTCCCACTTTTATCCCGTGTAGGCTAAAGGAGACAATGATGATGAGAAATGAATGAAATGGTGGAATAAAGTGGAAAAAAACGGGAGAACCCCCATAAACTCATGCATACGGTGTTTTTCCACCAGAAAAGTTCACTTGGTATGAGCGGGGATTGAACTAGGAACCCCACACACCAGAATTGCACGCTTTACCACGGATCTACCGCGGTCATTAACTTGTGTTCATGTTTAAGAAACACAAATTTCAACTCTCAATGTTTCATTAATACAGTTTTTCAATGTGAAAGCAACACAACAACTTTGAAGGCAAACTAAATAACTGAGAACAATCCTTTGCCATACAATATTCGCATAACAGCACAATAAACATTTTTTTTTAATACAAAAGTAGCGTCTGGAAAATCTTGCTTTTTTGCAAAATGATCTATATTATCGTTTTTAAGGTTTACTAAAATGCTTTACTAAAATTGAAATAAATACATTGAATTGCCAAAAGCATAAATGTTTTCAAGTGTTCTTGGAACAAAGTACTTCTTAATCTAGATTTTAGCTACGTTTGTATTGTTTTACAAAACTGTACTGCAATGCTTAATAATTTATTTCTTATTGTCTTTTCTAGGGTGATTAGGACTGTTTAGACTTTGCCTGATCTGATATTATTATAACATGGATTGTTCCCTAGCATATATTCATGCTGTTTCAATCTTAATTCAGATGTATTTTTGTATCTCCTTTCTCTTATTGTTCATTAATTCTTATTTTTATCTGTCAACTTTGGTGCTGTCGAAGTCAACATGAATAACACCAACTTGTGCAAACTGCTTACTGCAGCTCTTGAACGTGTTGCAAACCGTTTGATGACCCAAAGCCATTTTTTTCTCTCTTTCTCTTTGACGGCTTCTCCAAGATGCAATCATCGTCTTTTGCAAAGAATACACAAACAAGTATTGCGCTATCATAACTTTCTTAGCTATATATTAGCTTGTCATATACGTTTATATGAATACTTTCTGAGACAATTGTCTTCAGCTAGACAATTGCTTCCACCTTAAATAGTAATCCTATGTTTTATTCAAACTTATAATATGATTAACAACGTGGTCGCAGTCAGGGGCGGATAGGCCCACGGGGATACCGGGACAATTCGGTAGGCCCCCACCAATTTTAAACCAATGACGCCCAGTGGTGGAATCATACTGTACTTAATTTTCATGCTCCGTTTCGTATGACAACTTCCGACAGAATAAATAATTGACCATTACATTTCTTTCTGAATGCCAAGGGCCCTTGAAATGTATTCTAGTACTCAGTAATCTTGAAGTGTTTCATAAATGTTGTAATTTCAGGATGTACGAAAAGAAAAGTAATTGAGAAAAATGTACTTCAGTAGGTAACATTTATGTGTTAAAAGAAATTATGTCAAAACTAAATAAATAGTCACATCTGAAACTGATCGATATATTATTTTATTTTTTAAGCATAACACTTTTTGACTTAAAATTGCGCTTTGTACTGCATGAGATCAGGAATGTAGGTGGGATATGTCTCTCTTTCCTGCCGAAATTGCTGTAACGATAAAAAAACGGATAGAGAGAAAAGGAAAGAAAGTATGAAAGAGAAAAGAGAACTCTAGGAAATTAAAGAATATAACGATTATGTTCTTTGATATGTAAATATTCTTCGATACTTTTGAATCCTGCCATTGGACTCATCCGACAGAAAGCAATAACAAACCACTGCCGGTGTACATCTTGCCTAGGAACCACAAAACCAGTCCCCCAGCTGAACACTCATAATCATCATCGCTTTAAAGTCAATTGAATAAATAAAACATTTATGGGACAATACATAACTAATTTTGCAGTAGTTCAGGAGCGGCTGAAACTAAAATTTCATTCGGGCAGGACATTTTGGCGACCATCATAAAAATACTAGGCCACCGACTATTACTTTCACAGCATTATACTAGAGAATTTTGCAGTACAATTGTTTGAAAGATTGGAGCCGTGTTGGGATTTTATTAAATCCGGAAAATATATGGCCGAACGCCGAGGAAAAAGGTTTGATGTAAAAAAAACGCGTGGTTGCACATTAGGGTGGAGTGAAAAAAAAAACTTTTTTCACCAAGCAAAACGCCTGGGGTCCAGAAAGTTGCGTAGTGGCCTGGTGTCAGCGGGTATAAAATATTTCCTTGATCGGTTGATATCTTCAGGTTGCGCATGCGCACTGAAGTTTGGCGAAAATTTGGAAAATTTGAAAAAATAGGACATTTTAATTTATTTTTAATTTTTTGTTTGTCACCAAGCAAAACGCCCGGGGTCCAAAAAGTTGACAACGGGTGTAAAATATTTCTTGATCGGTTGATATTTTCAGGTTGCGCATGCGCACTGAAGTAACATCCTCTTTTGCTTTACCAATAAATGCTATTATTCCATTAAGCCCAATTCGTGCACTGAAGTTCTGTTAGCAACATTCATGTATTGTTTGTAAGAGTAAGTTAAGAAGCAATTAGTTGATTATTCATTAATTAATTAATGATTAACAGTGGCGAAAGTCTTTCTTAGTTTCAAACTTCGGCATCACGAGCCGATTCAGAAGACATGCCCGGATGAAACCATCGCGCCTGTCCTGTCCACAGATTTGAGTTGCAGCTTCTGTCACCACACGAATGCACAGCCATGCCAATACACTGCTTGCGTATGGCACGGTAGATCCTTCCACCACAGATTTTGAAGTTGATCTTGATCCAGGCTATCTTCTGGCAGTCCAATAACGAGTGGCGGTTCGGTGACAGCGAGGTCTTGCCAAAAGATGATGTCTGTGTAATCCTTGGCGCTGAAGTTCAACGGCGGAACTTCGAAGGTTCGAATCGAGCCGCCAGGACCAGGAGGAGTCTCTCTCTTGCCTTCAGGATTCGTTTCTTGGCCAAAGTACGAATATGAGGTCTCTCGTCATGCAGCATTGCCAGTAGGAGGTTTTCGGGATGTGCGGCGAATGCGTTTCTCTGCATGGTGTCGTAAACGATCATCTTCAGTTCCGGATCGAGGTACTGCGACAACTGCATGGAATGCCATAGATTCTTTGGTGCATCCGTGATATTCCAATGGCGCTTGATATTGAACCACATTGAAGCGTACACGCGGACCACGAACGTGGACAGGATAACTAGGTTTTCAGATGGGATTTCACTCGCCACATACAGCCGCAAGGTTCGATTTGCAGTAGTCAACCATCGTGAATGGGACAACATGCCAGGACTTCTTCCTCCCAGCCCTTGCGGGAATTGCCCGGTTGCGACAGCCCGACAGATGTCGAGTAGATACTGCTGGTCGGTGCTGAGGTCTAGGACGACGTCGGGAAAACTGCCTTGGATAGGCTGGAACTCCAAGACAGGAAGGTTCTCGCAAATATGAAGGCTCTTTGCGAGTGGTCCCGCATACCCTCGTGGGCTACTCGTAGGTCCCTCTAGATACTCGATTAGATGACGTAGGGTAGCTCATTGAAGTGGAGTTGACAGACTATCCACTGCGATGGCTTGCCCAGTTGAACTTCCAGGCAATGAATAACCCCATTTCGCTTTCCTGTGTTGACAGCAGTACCGTCGCTGCCGATCGCCTGCAATCCCGACAACTCCATGTTCACGACGGTTGAGTATTCCAGGATTGCATTCGTAATTGCTATAGCAGATCCGGATTTTGGTGTCACGTGTCCAAAGTATGTAGACCCTGGTTCACTGATTAGGGACACGTGTTCCTCCACAATCTCCCTGCGATGTAATTTTCCATCAGCCATCATTTCAACAGACATCGTTTTGTCCTTTCTCCCGTCGAAGTAGAGTGCCCGCAGTGGTTGGAGCTGGAGAGGCGAATCGTGTAAACCCTTCCTCATCTTCTCTCGCTCTCGCCTGACTTTGCTTCTGTCGATGACCGTACTCTCAGCTGACGGATGGGCTGTGTCGTGCAGAATAGCGCAAGCAATCGCTGCGGCAGGCCTGTCAGCAATCCTATATCTGTCTAACACTGGGCTAACGTGGGGAGTTTGAGACTGGTACTGGGCGACTGCTTTGTGGATTTCCGGGTATCGAAGGTTACTGATTGGTCAGTTGTCTCAGCACTAGCAGACTCCGCGCGATCGACGCCATCGTTGGAATCCGAATAGTCAGCTTCCGTGTCAAATTGGGAACTTGGACCGGGGTCTTCCTTCCGCTTTTTGAAAGATCTTACTCTGGCTGCTTCGGACTCCTTCCTACTTAATCGTTTCTGAATGGCCTTGGTGACTTTGACGTCCAGTCTCCCAATGAACATCTGCCGAGCTGTTCTCTGGTCAACAATGAATTCTTGCTCCTGTCTGGGGACCTTCTTCCCTTTCTCGCACTGGCAGAGGGAAAATTTCTGACATTTGCAAGCTGCGATGTCGAACAACTTGCCATTTTCATTTAGAAATGAGTCCAGCGATTTCTTGAAAGCGTCGACGTTCCTTCGACTTAAGAAACACTTCTTCAGCTTCTGTACTTTCTCCACATCCTTCTTAATTAGTTCCATGACTCTCTGGTGACTCACTGTCGGAATCGATGCCTTAGTCCATACCTCCTCTACCTGACAGGCCACTTCGTCTGCGATGAAAGACAGAGGCGGGTCTTTCTTGCTCAGCTGCTTCTTTTCTTCACGCTTGAATTCCACGTACTTCAGGACATCTAGATGTGTGGGAAGAACTGCATCCGGTAGGCGGGAGGCACTCCCTACAACCGGGCAGTCAACCTGACGTCTTGTTTTCGAAAGATTATAAGTTTTCTCAGTCATTTTTTTTTTTTTTTTTTTTTTTACTGTGTAATTGTCCGTTTACCCTTCTACCTGTCTCGGAACATAACTGCGACTGTTGCGCGTGGACTCTTTGTTCATTTCACTTCCTCAACTAACTATACGGCAACAATCGCTCTCTGCAACAAAGAAAAAATGCGTATTAGGTTAAATATTTAAATAAGAAATAAATTAAAAATAGTAAATAGACATATTTCGATAATGAATGAGAAACGACAAAAATATGGTGTAACAGTTTTATTTCATTTCACATTTGGTGACAAAAAAAAATAAATTAAAATATCCCATTTTTTCAAATTTTCCTCATTTTCGACAAACTTCAGTGCGCATGCGCAACCTAAAGATATCAACCAATCAAGGAAATATTTTACACCCGTTGTCACCAGGCCGCTGCGCATATTTTTGGACCCCAGGCGTTTTGCTTGGTGACAAAAAAAAATTTTAAAAATAAATTAAAATATTCCATTTTTTTTTCAAATTTTCCTCATTTTCGCCAGACTTCAGTGCGCATGCGCAACCTAAAGATATCAACCAATCAAGAAAATATTTTACACCCGTTGTCAAAAGGCCACTACGCAACTTTTTGGACCGCAGGCGTTTTGCTTGGTGAAAAAAACGTTTTTTCACTCCACCCTATTGCACATGTTTTAGTTCTGGCTTCTCTGCTCTCATATTAATAGTAATGGAAATGTTCATGCTTTTAGTACAGTACAGTTTCACTCGCTAATTATAAAAATTAAGATACATTTAAATGAATCCCAAAGTAAAGTCCAGGTAGGAAAATTTTTGCCCATGAGCTTTCACGTCGAAAATGGCCTGAAACAAGGAGATGCATTGTCACCACTATTATTCAACTTTGTTCTGAAATACGCAAGAAAAATCAAAGATAGCAATCAGGGCCTAGAGTGGAACGGTATTCACCAGGTTATAGCATATATGTTCATGATGTAAATTTAATAGGGGATGACAGGTGAACAATAGAAAGAAATGCAGAGATCTTATTAAACGCTTGCAGGGACATTTTTATTTGATTGTTCTAATATATTATTTTAAAAATATGAATATAAATACTTGAATTAGAAGTACTTTATCAATTTTAATTCTCGTTTCTTTTTCATAACAGCTATTGAACATTTATTATTATTAAATCATATTTGTAAATGAAAAAATAAGAACATATTAGACGCAACAGGTAGTGTGATCTAATTTAGGCTCATTATATAGGACTACGGTTCCAAACCTACACGTTCATTTATGAATTTATAATAATCTAATATTTAATTTTGTAAGTATTTAACATTTTATGAATTTAAACATTTTGTTTGCTGACTGTAAACTTAGATAACTAAACATTTTCAAAATATTTAAAAATCTTTGAAATCCTATTCCATATATCACGGTTAAATGTTTCGTTTTAAACACTTAATAGTAAGTGTTATCATTTTGTTTTCAAGACTAGATTAGCTAAATAGCGATAACGGTTTGAGCTATTATTTTCTTGAGATTTTAGGTACAATTTCACAGTGTGTCCTCTTCATTCTAACATGGATACATCCATTGCATTCATACAACTCACCTGTCAATACAAGTACTACTCATATATAATATAGTAGCGCAGAGTTTACTTTTTCGGACAGCACCACAAAATCTGAACTAGAGAAGTGAAGATGGAGCGATTTACCATACAACCAATAGAGCGATAAAGTTACCGGAATCGGTTAGGTTAGTCTTTAGGATTTCCGGTCAAATTTCCAGTTACTATATGAGCTATGTCAATATGGTTTGACACTATTAAATCTACAGCACTGTTTCTACTTGTCATACTTATAGTTAGCAACTCATTTGCAGTACATAAAGCGTAAACACCACGAGTTCTAAAATTTCAATGAAGCTACATAACTCGGTCTATTTTCCACCCCGTCATACTTAATTCTGTCACGTTATTGTAAATTATTATTCATGTCACTTGACGCCTCTATGCTATTTACTTTGGAGCTATCTAGAAAGTAACTCACACACAATCACCCAACATAACATCAACTGGATAGAAGCCGCCGTAATTATATGCAAATGATATCTTCAATTTCGGCAAAAGATGCGCAGAGGTTTAGTAGAAACAAGATAGCTATTTTGACGATATCATATATGTAATGGCTTGTTTCTTTTTCTTTCCTTTTTTCTTTTTTGTATTCAAGATTTTGTCTTCAGCTAATTGTAAATGTATTGTATCGATGGTGAAGCGCAATGCAACGTAACTACCACAAATAAAAATTTCATAACAGAATTCCTTACATTATAGAAGATATTAACTTTCTGAAGCTTACAAATCTTGAAATTAAATATCTTTAAAAGATCTTTGACGAAACATAACTAAGATACAGTTATTCGTGCCTTTAATAGTCTTGTTTAGTGGTTTCTTTTTCTTTCTGGCGTAATTACACTTTAGGAATAAAAGAAAACAAACCCTCAATATTTATTTTTCAAATCATACAGCTCTTAGAAAAACACAGACATTTGTGAAGAATTGACTAGACTGATATATGGGAATTGATGGTCATTAAAGAAGAATATTGGATTATTCAAAGGTAGTTATTTAGACGAACGTTATCACAGCACAAAGTAAAGTAGCAGTAACCAAAAATCGTAAGTAGGAATATCTTAATTCGAAGTCCGTGAGGATTTCACCACTAAAATATTCCGACTTGATTAAGTTTCTTTCAAGGAGATACGCCTGTTGTCAGGAATTCTGAGTTTATAGATTTTTCTGGAATCTTCTACGATAGTGGAGAGAAAACCAGCAGTACAAAGGATTATAACTCTATTCTTAAGACATGTGGACTTTGTGGCGGACAAACACTGAGCCCGAGGATTTTCCCGGAGTCCTCCCGTTTTCTCCTACTTTCTTCATTCCACCATTTCATTCATTTCTCCTCGTCACCGTCTCCTTTAGCCTAACCGGCATAACCGTGGGACGTAAAAAGAAAGATTTCAATATATATTCTAAAGAACCTGTCACATACTATTCCTTAAAGTTAGTTAATGTTGAGATTATATAATTCTACATATTAGATTTACCATTAGTTTCTTGAGTAACAATATTCTTAAATTACGATTTTTTATTATTTATATAAATATTAAGTATCCAAATAAAACGATTCGGATTGTAATAGAAATTTGATTTTACTGTCCCATGAAGCAATGAAAATCGTAATATACTTGGTACTATTCACAATTTTAAAGCAAAGGATTAATTTTCGCTTGAATTTTTTGATTCGTTTTTGTGAAAAGTAATTTTCTGTATTTTTCTTATTTTATATAATCAACTAGATATGGCTAGCTGGGGGCTCCGCTCCCAGACCCCCTCAGTTTTCTCGGCCTACGCCTTCGCATTTCTTATCTATCGGCCATTGCATCAACACTGAGTTTCGTGAACTTGCTCTTCATATTTCCTAAATCTATCCACCCGGGGGCTTCACCCCCATACACTGTCTTTGCTCGGCCTCGCACCTTTTGAACTCACAATTCTATCCTTTCTTTTCCTATTTCAACTATCTAAAAGATAAGATTTTGTATCCCAAGAAAACGCCCACTTAAATAGCATGAGAATTTCTTCATCCCCTTTAGACCCATAAAAAATTAAAAATATTCACTTTTGGGAATTTCGCTGTCAGATAGTTCTGGAAGGCTACAATCATGCCAAATTTCATCATTCTAATCCTACCGGAATCGCCTGAACATTTTGGAGTGTAGAAAACGTTCCATATAAATAACATGGGGAAACATTTTTCAGTTCCCTATAAAACCACTCTACGGTTGGAAATTTTATTTCTGATGATTCACATAGGTAACGCTAAAGAAAATGTACAAGCATATCAATTTCAAGTTTTCACTCCAATTCTAAGTATCTAAAATATGAGATTATAGGTCCAAAACGAGGTCCATTTAAATAACATGAGGAAATTCTTCATTCCCTCTTTTGACCCCCTAAATATTAAAAAATATTCACTTTTGGCAATTTTCCTGTGGGTTTGTCCAACAAAGCTACAATCGTGCCAAATTTAATCATTGTAGCCCTGCAGGAAGTGCTCAATAATTTGGAGGTGTAAAAGGTGTTCCATATAATAACATGGGAAAGATTTTTCAGTTCCCCATAAAACCACTCTGAAGTTGGAAATTTTTATTTTTACTGATTTACTTAGGTAGTGCTAAGGAAAAGGTACAAGCATACCGAATTTCAAGTTTTTATTCCAATTCTAAGTACCCAAAACATGAGATTATAGGTAAAAAAATGAGGCCCTTTTAAATAACATAAGGAAATTCTTCATTCCCTCCTTAGACTCCCTAAAAATTAAAAATATTCAATTTTGGCAATTTTCCTGCCAGTTAATCTCGAACAGCTACAATCATGCCAAATTTAATCATTGTAACCCTATAGGAAATGCTCAATAATTTATGTCAGCTCATGTAGTTTTATGTATAGTTAGGATTAATAAATACTATATATAATATTCTTACTGAATTGAAGATCGGAGTGTAATACTAAAACGATCTTTATTAGATTTCCAAACTATATTATGCATAAGTGTTGGGAGTCATATAGAAGACTTTGTCCGTCCGTCCGTCCATCTGTCGACAGATATCAGATTAAAACCGGTAAGAAATACCGAGAATCGATTCAACTTTCCAAGAATATGTTCCGTTTCCTGCGATGACTCACTACTGAAACCGAATTTTGTTCAAATTAGTCATTTTCGGTTTCAACGTTTATCACAATTAAACGGTAAACATTAACAGGTAACGAGAAGCGGTTCTTTGCAAACGATTCAGCGTCCCAAAGCAATGTAATACGACTATCCCGAAAATTCTACCAAAACCAGAAGTGGTAGAAATTACTACTATTTCCGGTTTCAATACTGATTTTCATAGAGCAAATACGATAAGAAACATCAATATGCTGCTTTTTTTCAATTGATTCATTGTTCAAAGAATTTATGTTCCTCCCTTAGCTATATTCAAACCGGAAATGGACAAATCAACCATTAACGGTTTCACATTTCTCCCCATGGAACAAAATGGTATCAGACAGTGACAATTGGTTTTCTGCAAACGACCAGAGTGTCAAGAAAGAAAAAAAAATACCAAGACAACTCAACATTCCACAGAAACGAAAAGTGGCTGAAATTTATTAACGACTTCTGCGTTCAATCCTGATTTCCATAGAGCAGAATTATAAGATATATCCAGATGTGCATTTCTACAATTGTTCCAGTTCCCTAGAATAGTTTAAGCCTTCTCCGTTAACTCTATATTCAAGCCGGAAGTGGTTCAAATTAACTATTTCCAGTCTCAAAACGTTTTACCATAGATCAAAAATAATATTAGATAGCGACAAGCGGTTTTCTGTAGTCGATCCAGTATGTCAATACAAAATACCATTACAACCCGCAACACTTTACCAAAGCCAGAAGTGGAATTTACTACTACTTGTGGTATCAATGCTAATTTGTATAGAGCAAAAATTGTAAGAAATATCGAGATGCGGCTTTCTATAAATAAAATTAAACATTTCTTATTTCAACACTATGCGCCATGGAACAAAAACAGTAAAGCAGGAGGATAATGGATTTCTTACATGGACTCAGCATCCGAGAGACAGTTTCTTCCTTTGGTCTTATTAACCTATTGCAACCAGTAGTTATACATGTACTATTTCAAGTTTCAATATTGAATTGAAATAGTTTGGAAGTCTGCCATAGCTTCATACTGTGAAATGAAATTCAGTTGTTACAGAAAATAAATTGCATAAATAAAACACGTACTTCTCGTACACACTGAAAATTTAATTGGGTTTCTTTAAAGGACGCTTAATGTAAGAAAGAGTTGCAATTAAATTACTCGTCAAAATTACAAACACATTGGAGTATCACAAGTGCATCCTTGAATGCTCAACACTATTTCTATTTCTTATTTATAATTTCACAAGGGCATAACTTAGAAAGAAAGAGCTAGTTATTCAGGTATGCTTTTCCCGCCAAAAATACAACTTGACTGATATTTAATTGTATCTCCAATAACACAAAGGTTAAAGCAGAGTTGTCCAAATGGCGGCCTGCCAAACCATTTTCTGTAGCCCACAAAGCTCTCACAACATACGATTGTTATTACTGATAATATTTTCATTTATGTTCATTCTTTTAACGTTTCCCCTCTTCTTTCGAAATAAGGCATTCATTTAGCGCTTCTGTACAATAAAAAGGCCCGGACATCCGAGGCAACACTGGAGTCGGTAATGTAACTATAGGCAAGGCATCGTTGCTGGAAGAACAATTACTTCAATTAACCAAACCAAACCAACCATACCAATTCACCATGAAAATTGTGAAGAACCGCTTCAGAAGCGGCCTTGGAGATTCTTCTCTTTTACATCTTCTGCGGCTCGCAACAACAGGATTGGATGTAGATATCCCAGCCCTTGTAAACTCTTATAATAATAATAATAATAATAATAATAATAATAATAATAATAATAATAATAATAATAATAATAATAATAATAATAATAATAATAATAATAATAATAATTATTATTATTATTATTATTATTATTATTATTATTATTATTATTAGCTGCGGCCCTTGACCTTGTTAGCAAAGACGGTTATGGCCCTCAGGCTCATTATAATTGGACACCACTGGGTTAAAGTATTCTCTGCACAAAGCTTTGAAACAATTTGTTAAATAGCAAGATGTACATAATGTTAAACGAGAAACTTCAAATCGTTCTTCAGTAAAATTAAAAAAAAAAAATCAAGATGAGTCACTTGGCCCCTTTATTGATGATATTTATTATCAAAATTCAGTACTCATATCGGAAAATCCTCACTAAACTACTTTCCTCATTCTATTACTCAAATCAATCTTTTAACACATCAGAAACTTTGATTTAAAGAGGAGCAAATGAGCCATTCAAATGCCAAACCGGTTAACTTCACTAACGAGATTTTTCAGTATTGAGCGTTCTAGTAAATTAGATACAATGTATTTAATTGAGAGTGATAAGAACGTTTACGCATTCTATCTGCAACTTGTTAAACTGTAGAGTTAATCGATTTTGCTTCTGACGAGAATGTATCTTTTCCAAGTCAAAAATGTGTAGAACTACCAAAAAAAAAAAAAAAAAAAAAAAAAAAATGGAGTTAATCGGTCTTGCTTCTGAACGACTCAATTGTGATACATTTGCACAAGATTACAATCTCACGTAAAATAAAATTTCTCGAATTTATTGGATTTTGAATGCAAACCCCCAAGCGATTACCGACTAGTAAATACATCAATTTTTTACCTTGGTATTGTACAGTTTCTTTACCGAAAAGAATGAATAAAGTGCGTATTCAAATGTTTCTTGTTCTGGGACGTTAAAAAGTTTATTGTTGCACTGAAAGGAAATGCCTAATGAACGTGTTAAAAGTTGAGGGAAATGCTTAATATGAAACAACATTTAATCTAAGTTGCCTTATATTAACTCGCTTTGCAATCCATTTGTGATTCTTGTTCAGATTAAACTATCGAGACAGAAAGATAATCAGAACATGTTGTTCCAAGAAGGTTATCAAAGTAATAAATCACTTTCTCCATATACATTTTCATATTTAATTACTGCTGCAGTACTGCGTACAAGATGAGTTTCGTGAAAGTTGTCTGTCTTATTACAAGTTTCTGCTGGTAAATTAAGTCTTGTTCTTTGTCTATTGTGAATAAATCTCTCCAATACAAGAGATTACTTTCTTCGAGGTATTTCGTTATTGTTTTTCAAGACGCAGATCAAAAGGGAACTATTCTCCTTAAATAATTATCTCGAAGTGTGTGAATTAACGTTGATTACTTCATTTCGATTCTCTGAATTTAATCTAATTATAATAGAAAGATAAAAGGTACTATTCACGGTAATGAATTACTATAATGTACAGGAAGTAAATTAATATGCTGCCATACTGGTGATGAACAAAAATTAAACTAAAATACAAAATCTCTTTCTAATCTTCTTTGATGTTTTTGCATGATTCATCCACTCATAGGTGCCGGATTTTAATTTTTTCAATAGGTGCTCACGCTTCGTTAAATCTAACATAAATCACATCTCGAGCCTTGATTTCAATTTCTTTTTAACGAACCCAATAGACCGGTAGTTTTCAAACTTAGGGATCTGATTGGCATGAGTAATTATCAAGGGGTGCAGGCTAGTGTAATGAAATTAAAGCAGTCTATTTTTCGTTTTAATTTAATTACTTATTTATGCATTTATTTTTACTACGATATTGCACTGAACTCTTAACAACGCAAATTTTATTTTTCTATTGCAAAAATGTTCAGTGATAGTGTCCAAAGGAAGAGGTCAAATTGCAATCGGTGCTGAGAACTCATCAAAACTCTCCAATGGGTGCTTGAGCCCAGGAACACCCCTGTACTCGGCGCCTCTACAACCACTAATCGTTTTAGAATATCATCTATAAATTGTGGACTATTTATCCAGAAATATCCCTGTAAATTATAACAATGCAAGGGATGTTCAATATTTATGATATGTACTCACCTACTTAAAGTAAAATAAATGTAACACGAATAAGTAAAATATATTAATTAGCTATAAATTCAATAATCATGTTACTGAAGAAAATATAAACCCTGAAATAACTTGAAAGTTGGTGGGCACCATGCGCTAAATGGATCAAACAAGGACAAATTCATTTCTAAATTGCGGTCCCCAAACTGGTATAATGGTATAATTGTGATTACGAAGTAGATCGTTCAAGTTACGAGGAGAATAATTATAAAAGTTCAAAGGGAAGTTTAGCATTTCTTACAGCGTAAGGAGTTTCAAATTAGTTGAACGAAGCTACAAGTCTCACTAGTAAAGCACAAACTAGTGTGGAAAAGTTGATAATTAAACTAGACAAAGCTTTGATTTTGTGCGGAGAGACATTGAAAGTCTAGAGTAAATTACGTAGGAAAGTAGAAATTATAACTAGGTATATACAAATAATGCAAAGCATCGATAAGTGACGACAACATTCGAGAAATACGAAAGAACTCAAAAAACAAAGGAAAACAACATTAGAAGATTCGAAATGGATACACAGAATTCGATTGAAGTAAAGACATCAATGACAATGTATTCCGGGCGAAGTGAACGTGGTCTGATAGTTAAGGTACCCGATTATGACTCTAAAGGATCATAATTCAATCTAAAGAACCATAGTTCAAATCCACTCAAAGCATTCTTTAATATTTTTTTGAGGCGTTTAGTTTTACGAAACTCTTCTATACATAAGTTGGATAAGAAATGTGGTGGCAACACTGTTTTCATGTCAGAGCTCTCAATCTCAGCACTACAAGAGTTCAGTAGCTGATAAGGAAATGTGAGACGTTGAAGTGTTGCGAGTGGTAATGAATGCGTATTTTTCAGTAGAGAGGGCGCTAGCTTACATTGAGCAAGCAAAATTTTACCGAAGCTAATGTTTCCTCTATTCTGTTCCCCATATGATAGTGATGTCAGAAAGCGATGATGTAATGTTCATAGGTGCTGCAAAACTAAGATGGCGGCCAAAATCCAATATTGCTACTATGTCGTTCGATAGAATTGTAGACTTTCATTTAAATAGACAGTGCTGCTGCATTAATTATTGTACAATTATATTTTGTACATAGTTTTCTTCAGTTTTTAACAGGCTTTCAAGTGGTAGTACTTGTGTTAATCTGCAACGTAAGAGAGAGGAACTGTAAGGGAATTTCAACAAAAATTCCCTCTGAAAATTCCATTTCGCCGAATTTCGCGAACCGCTTACATCATCGCTTTTTGACATCATTATCACATGAGGAAGAGGATAGAAGAAACATTAGCACCGGTAAAATTTTGCATCCTCAATGTAAGCTAGCGCCTGCTATACAGTCGAAAGCAGCAATGCTGTAGAGGAAGAAGGAAGAAACGCCAAAAGTATATGTTACGGAAAGACGAAAAATGCTTGTGGATAGAAATTGAAGTGGCACGTGGGCGCAGTAGACAATAATGTTTTCAGAGACTGTGACACCATCTTCACCAAAATGAAAGGATTGTTTTTCGGGAAACACTACGACACAAGAAGACTATCATCCATGCCATATAACGGTCCCTACAGGGCATGGACAAAGATTGATACGCTGGAGGCATACGACGTCTTCCACACGTATGGCAGAAAGTAATAGAGATAAGATGCTATTATGTTCAAAGAACTTTAAAAAATGTGCTTTTGTGCATAAAGCTAGGTAAAAATTATAACAATGTTGTCATTAGTTTTTATCTAGCTCTTGCACACTTATCCTGTTCGTATGTCCGTCCGGGAGAGAAAAAGTTTCAAAAACTACTTGACCCATCGTTACCTAATTTGGTGAAAATATAAAGTGAAAAGTTAGAAATCGAGTCCTTTCTTAATGAGGATATTCAACCAACGAGTGGTAAAAATTAACCATTTCAGGTTTTAATGTTGATCTGTATTGAGCAGAAACGGTATCAGATAGAGTTGTGGTTTTCTACAATCAGTTAAAAGGCAAAAGAGTATATTAGATCTCTATCCTTAACTCTCTAAAAACGAAAGTTGTAGAAATTCATTACATCTTCCGGTTTCAACATTGATTTATATAGAGCGAAAATATTCACAGAAGTGAGAAGCAGATTTTTGAAATTGATTTATTATCCAAGGGATTGGTACCACCTTCTCTCTTAACCTCAATTCAAGCCTGGAATGGCAAAAGTCAACTACTTCCGGTTTTAAAGTTGATAATAAAAACTGTAATAGATAACTAGGAGCAATTTTCTGTGACCAATTATGCGTCCGAATATATATTCCATATGTAATCTTTTTCTGCTAAACCCGGAAGTGATACGAAGCAGCCACTTCCGGTTTTAATGTTGATCGTTTAAAAATGATAATAGTAACAAACAGCGAGAAACAGTTTTCTGCAATATATTAAGCTTCCCAAAAATATATTCCATCTCCACTTTAATTCCTCCATTAAAACCGCAATTCGCGAAACATCAATCACGTCGGATTTCAACATTTATTACAGTGAAGTAGAAACGGCCACGTCCGGCTTTAACTTTGGGTCATTCCATATCAAGTGGACTCATTTTGGAAAAAGTTCCCACTCCACCATCTCAGATTTGTTTCAAATTTTGCACAAATGTTTCCTGACACCAACGGTGAAGAATAGTCAAGTTTGAGCTGAAGATCTCTATTGGTTGTGGTAGTAGGGCGTTTTGAAAACTTCTTCTGTCTCCGAAACAACGAGTAGCAAACGTCTTCTCCCATCTTCTAGTGCTTTCCATTTTAAACCGGAAGCTCTGACAATCTTCAAAATTTGTTTTCTAGGAAAACTATTAGAGTAGATGAAGGTCAGTTGGCACAAATACTCTTGGGGCTTGAGAATTTTTAAATAAATTAACAAAGTTAGTTAAAAAATATTTGCACGTTTAATATGTACCATATTTGGACCCCCATAAAGTTGTTTGAAGTCAAGTCAGTAGATTGATATTTGAAAGAGAGAAGCATAATATAAATACTTTAGAACAGATAAAAACATGTTGCCTGTAGTGCATTAGATTTAAGGGATATGTGGCCTTAAGATGGGAAAAATGAAAGTATGCAGAAAATGGACCTTTTTGTTACCCGAAAATGGCCATGTTGCAAACCTTGCACCAACTTGTAATCACAACCAGTGCAAAGAGTATGTCTTGATTGGATTAGGAATGCATTTTGGTGTTGGTGCCTTGCTAGGTTTTTGGTTTACAGCTACTGTTACTAGTATGCGTTTGATATATATATTTTATTTATTATCCTGCGTTGGTCCATGGTACAGAAGCCACTACCAATCTCCCAAAAGTACTGGTGTATTAACACTACAGTGGTAACGTTCAGGAAACTTTCATAAATGGTAACGTTGGGTCTACGGGACCCATTCAAGTTTTTACGCACTGAAATCAATTAAAGAAGAATATTTTATTACTTCCAGCTTACATTGACGAAATTATCTTTAGTTACATTAAACGAAAGAGTACAGTAATTTATTTTGAATGCCAAATTGAAAATTAATATATGTCTATTATTGTTATGAAAGTATTTAACGAACATGTTTCATTCAGCTATTATTTAGTTAGGTTTGGTTTAAACACAGTATTCAATACGTAAAACAATATTAAAGACATGATACAAAAAAATGAAAAGTGTTAGGTAATGACGATATTTCTTGAAACTGAAGGAAAATATGTCTTTTAACTTTATTTCAACTTTTCTTTGCACTAATTTCCATCGAATTTATGAAAAACTGCTGCCACTCTTATTGGCATCTTTACGTGTAATGATCTGAACATTCACCACACAACATTCTTGCGTGACCCAGGCAAATCCACTTACCACAATTTTGGCAAAAGCACCTGGTTTTGCTGTCTTTACATATGTAGTAACGTCCTCGTTTCAATTCTCGCTGCATAGGAGCATGCTCTTCAAGGGTTAATCCACATAATCTTGCAGCTGATTTTCGAAGATCAGTAGGATTGCGTTTATTTTGTGCTCTCTGCATCAACTGACTCTGTATCAATTCTTTAGACAATTCTTTAGACACCGGTATACGAGCAGTCACGATGTTACTAGAACGAGAACGAATATTCACATTTCCCTTTTTCTTTCTCCATTTCGTGTCCTTGTCTCTACCTATAAAATATTTGTGCACAGTTTCTTCAAAATCAGAACTTCCATCACTGTTTCCTCCTTCATCACTAGTATAATCATCACTAGGCAATCAAAACTCAGGATCACAATCTTCATCATCTTCTTTGCAAGCTACATCACTTAGTTCTTGCTCTAACATGCCCCTTACTCTTTGAACATATGCCTCATAGCTTTCGGCCATGCTTCACTTGAATATATAAAGAAAACTATACGGCAAGTGCTTAAAAAACATGCAAATCAACACACGGAAATTTGAAGTTTTCTATTCTAAAATCGCTACTTAATATTGTTTAATCGTGCTACTAAAAATAACATCACTGGTAACGTTGGGTCTGTCTGGCCCACTCTATGAAAAAGCACGCGGCACACAACAATGACCAAGCGAAAACGAAAACAGGCTACGTATGATTAAACTACAACTTAGGAGCGGAAGGTAGGGGGAGGATGTAGCAGTTCGAGTGTTGCCAAATAAAGTTATATTATTTTTTGTAAAGGCTTGGGCCTCACAGGCCCAACGTTACCAGCGTAGTGTTAATCTAGGTGTTACTAAACTTTGTGATAGATTTTCCTAGATACCACATATGTAGTGTGATGTCCCTGCAGAAGGATGAATGGGGTAAAACGGGTATGTTGACCCCCTTGTGTGGAGCTAGTTTTTATTATTCCCACAGCCGCAGAAATATATCGTGACCCGCTGCTGTGGAAAATAGAATAGGGAAGATTGGCATTGTCCTTCACTATACAAGGATGAAGACATGACATCCCTGGCTGAGAATGATGACAGCTCGCTATTGCGACATTTAGTTTGGAAATCCCTGTCATGTAAAAATTAAAGATTTGGCTCATACAATGGAGAGATTATTAACCCGTCGCCTGACGGCTGTACATGTCCAGCCACAGGCCCACTCATCCACCAACGATGTCGTCTTAAATGTCTCTATAAACCTAGCACATTATTCAACTCACATTGAAAACTATGAACTCGTTAGATCTGAAATCTGTTAGAATCGTTAGTGCTTTAATAATGTTATAATGATACATAATAATAATACAATTTGTGTTATAATAAGCGTTTGAATCTACTTTTTTGTCAGAGTAATGGCACAATATCGTATATTATTTTCACTCAAATAACTTAACATATTTTCGATTTGTTTGTACTTAAAAAGAAAAAGGAAGTGAAAGAAAAAAACTTGAGAATAAAAAATAAGGGAGAGTTGCAAAAGTTGAGACACTTTTGGAATTCATATTTATTTTACAAATACTAATACAAAATATGAAAGACAAATATACTTGTCGGATACATTGGACATTGTACTCAAAAACATATAATTTTTTATACCAAAAATAACCAATGTGCAAAACCATAGTTTGAAACAAAGTCTGCAAATGTCCCGTATTATGAAGCAGGTTCCGTAAGTTGGAACACAACGTATCTTAAGATGGGATATGCTGTTTACTCCATGCCGTCAAAGTGTACACAAAAGTAAACGTACCGAATTGCACGAAAACTCTATAAGTGAGACCAACCTTCGCTATACACTAAACAATAGCGTTCACCAAATGTGTCAGATTTATTACTTTTGTAGCATGTACTTGAGACAAAGCTTCATGAAGGTAATCTTTTCGTACTATGCATTGTGTTGTAGAGTAGATGTTGGTTTGCACGCACGTGTAGAAGATGATGAGGGTTTTATTGGCATAGAAAATTCGCTTTCTACGGCGATGCAGTTAAACTTGTGCATCTATTTTCTTTCTAGGAACAGTCCTGATTCCTATTCACCTTACTTGCAAATAGTTTGGAAAAAGTATTATCTGCTCAATACTGACTCGTGATGATTCAGGCCTATGGCTAACTCATTTGGATGTGGATGGTAGTTTAATATTACAGACATCTTGTGATGTCGACACTACCACAATCACGTTATTTTGTAGATTGTCTCAGTAAAGTTGCCTTCATGAGGTAATTATGGATTCCAAAAAGCCTGTTCCAGAAATTATTCTCCGCTGTGTTAGTAGGACTATTACGCAAAGATCTATCTAATGTAGCAAGGAAATTGTGGTCAGCGAAAACAGTACAATCAATAGGTCAAATGCAGGTTTTGCAGAAACGAGTTGCAGCATTGGCTACGGTAGCTGCCTTGCTATATTAGATATCGAAATCTTCTGTCAGTTTATGTTCTGTGAAAGATCTGTCAGGATGCTGGGATTGTTACATTTAAATAGACTAATGACCCATCAGGATCCTGCCGCCTACAGTCAGACAATTTGTCCATGCCGACCAGATGCCGCAGTCGAATTGACGGCACTCTACACCGGGGTCTTTCTGCGCGATTTTCGACCGCGACGAGCAAAAACAGAGTCGTTCACCAAAAGAAAACAAAGAGAATTAGAAGGTAATTTGTTGCTTTAAAATAAGAATTAGGGCTTATATTTCTCTCGTATAAAGCTTTCTCGAAACAGTCGGCAGACAGTCGGACGACGACTGCAAAAAACACTGCCGGCAAGTTCTTGAAAAACGACGTCGGCACGACGTTGGCGAAAGTTTCAATATCGCGTACCAGCGGCTACGAGTCGAATTTTGGAAAATGAATAGAGAACGTATCTTCTTTAATGATGAAGTAAAAATTGAAACTGTCCGAAGGTTTTTCTTATGGGTGGAATCTAATTCCACTAATTATGTCTTGTGAAAACGGAGTCGGCTGAAAGTCGGCATACAGCGGACGGAACGACTGCAACAAATGATGGTTGTAAAGACGTCGAAATGCTGACGGCTTGCCGACCATAAAAAAGGAAAATGTGTGAAAAGAAATGTAGTAAAGAAACTGCACATAAAGGGTATATGAGAAGTAAATATTTAAAATAAAATTACAAGTACGAGAGGATCCTTGACAATCATTTTGGAAGAAGACAGCAAACAGTGGACGGACCGACCTGGGCAAAGATGCACGGACAGCCACCGAGCCGCCTTTGCCTAGAAGAGCCTGATTGGAGAAATCGTCGTCTGGTCGCGTTGCCTGTATCTTCGGTTCGCGTTCTTCATTTGTCACATGATGATTCAGTGTGGGTGGGCTGCTTCAAACAAAGTTGGCTGATTACTATAGTTAGTGATTTTAAACGTTTACAAAAGGATGTGGGTGAAACAGACTCTGGCTGCCAATTACAACACCTATCAATAAGTGAAAGGAAAGGTGAGTTATAAGTGGGAAAAGAGTTTTTGTGTGATAAAAATGTTCATTCATTGGCAACTGTACCAAGTTGTTGGTTAAGCAAATATGACGAAAACATGATCTGTAAGTGCCACTGGTGGGCAAGACGACGAATAAACTAAATATTAAATGACTAATAGTACTCCATGTGAAACCTGAGGAATCGGGGCCTGAGTACGAAATGGAAGAGCTATATATGTGTGGTGAGTTAATTTGTTATTATGCATATACATTTCAAATTGTCATAAATTTTATATGTTGTATTACCTATGTTAATTGTTCCTGCGCATGAAAAAGATTCGGTTATAGTATGTTCCAACGCACTGGCGTCTCTGGCATGCAAAATGGGGGAACATCAAAGGAATTAATTAAAATGGTACCCATCCCCAACCTGTTTATTAACTTCGATTCTATTTGTTACCTTTCTGCTTACCTCCACGGACCCCTAAGGTATATCAAGAACTTAATTACAATCGTTTCATAGCCTGAATATTATATTCCAAATAAATGTAATTATTATTAATTATATGATATTCTGTCTTTAGTAAGTAAATTAAATTAGAATAAAATATAGAATATTTAGTACTTCAAAATAATGCGAAGGGACGGGTCCTCTTGTTCTCCCGCCAGAGACGACCATTTTCCCGCGCAATAGAATGTTGGGTTACTATTGCCTCATCGCTCTCAGCTACGACCGAAAAAGACACACAATAAGAATAAGTGGGTAAGACTATGACTCAAGGTAATAAATTTGGGTTAATTGCTGTATTGCTGGTCAAAGTTTAGGAAAATTACCGGGTCAATTCGAGAATTTGTTTAAGTTTGTGAAGAAGAGTGAGCGAAAGTCAGGCAATGGGAATAGTAAAAGTTAAGAAAGTGGTTGTTTTCAAAGTAAGTTTCACTGTATGAGGAGGCAGATAGACTATTTCGCGGAGAGGTATATTTGTTATGATATAGCGGCGCGAAAGGCAATATGGAAATGGTGCGTGTATGTCAAGGGAATGACATATCATGTGTGAATTAAATAGAACTATTAAAAGATAGAGGGCGCAGTGGCTCAGTGGTAGAGCGTTCACCTCCGGTGCTTGGGGTCCGTGGTTCGATTCCACTTCGCGCCGTGTGGACTTTGTGGTAAACAAACACCTTGCTCGTGGGTTTTCTCGGGGTTCTCATGTTTCCTCCCACTTTCTTCATTAGACTATTTCATTCAATTCTCATCATCACCGTCTCCTATAGCCTAACCGGTATAACTGTGGGATGTAAAATTTTAAAATTTCCTTTCCTTTTTTATTTAAAAAAGAAACGAGCGGCAGTTAAAAACTTTAGTACACGATTTACTTCTTGAAATTGCGAAAGTTTATAAGCCTTAGTTTTGAAGGTAAGTGGTTTCTAACTCAATGGCAATGTATTTCTGCACAGTGTACGAAAGCTGTATTTTATGTTTACAACTAAAGCGTTACTACTATGAAACCATAACAAGTGATATTGAAATATGTATGATTACCAAAGCCCACATGTTTTCACAACCCTCGCTTACGCGTATACCCACAGTTCCTGACGCACCTGCTCCCTTCGGATACACCCCGGCCTGCTCTGATTCAGTTATATAGCATTCGTAGTTTTTAGTGGCCAGCTAGCACCAGGGGCGGGTCCAAGGGAGGCGATCGGGGCAATTGCCCCCAAAGAAAGAGGAAACTTTATATATATATATATATATATAAATGAAACCCATTCCAGAGTTTGGAGTTCTTAAAAATATCTCTAAATACTAGTATTACAACGTACCGGCCCCCCAGAAGTCCGTCCTGGATCCGCCCCTGACTAGTATAGGTTGGTTTGTGTTTTTTGCACTGTAGTATTTATACCCCTAACCTAATGTAACGTAATCGAACGTAACTTAGTCTAATCCAACCAAATATAACCGATTGGAGTACGTTTTGGGTCATTTTTTCTTTCGATTTTCAAATTTGTCATGCAATACAGCAGTAATTCTCTAAATTTAGGTTAGGTTAGTTTGGATAATGTTTAGATTAAAAGCTGTGCAACGAGCAAATTTTGAATGCATAGAACAGTGTAGTTCCTAATGGTCCTGAAAGTGAAAAATATGCTTTCAGGGGGGAAAAGTATAAGTTTTTCATATTAGGCCCACAGACGTGTTAATTGAATTATTCTTAACGGGCATTATTAGTTGCTTACTTGTTATTTTTAGGTCGCTTTCAAGCATTTTGTAAGTCATTTCCAGATACTTTCCCTCTATATGGCACTAAAATCGTACTGATAAGTGTACTGCGTATGTACCGAGTGCAACATTACTGCTGGGAATCTGCCATGATTTTGATTGCATTGCTACGCACCTTTTCTGCTGTTTGCCGACTTCTCGGAAAGGCTACTTTCCAGCAGCGGCGCCGGCGCGTTTTATGCGCCTTTCCAGCTGGTTGCCGACTCCTCGAAAGGACCTCTTTTCGACGTCACCTTTCCGATTCTCCCACATTCGGCATCCGACCTCTTGCCGCCGTCGAAAAGTGGCCCTTTGCCGACTGGAAGTTAACCCTTCAGGAAGGCAAAATTTTCCACCACCTTTTACAGTAGCTTTGCCTAAGTCTGCCTCCATGCTATGATTTCTCGGCAAGGGCACAATTGCTAATTCTGAAAGTATATAATACTTACATGAACCATTCAATTTCTTCTTTATTGGCTCAGAGTGCTGCAAAAAAATAAGAAATCTTGTAATAGGACACACCAAAAATGCAAGTATTATACTTCAAGAACTTGCAAGGGTGCTCCTTGTCGAGAAATCATAGCATGGGGGAAGATTTAGGCGAGACTAATGTAAAAGATGATGAAAACTTTGCCTTTATCAAGGGTTGATTTCCAGTCGGAAAAGGGCCACCATTTTTTGACGGCGGCAAGCGGTCGGATGCCGCCTGTGGAAGAATCGGGAAGCCGACATCGAAAAGTGGTCCTTTCGAGCAGTCGGAAAGGCACATATAATAGCCTTTCCGAGCAGTCGGCAAACAGCAGAAAAGGTGCATAAAATGCGTTGGCGCCGCCGTCGAATAGTTGCCTTCCGAAAAGAGGGCAAACAGCCGGAAATGAGCATTAAATGGTCGTCGTCGAAATGGCCGTCGAAAAGAGGCCATCATAAGGGGTCGGCAAAGGGTCGGAAATTTGCCTTTCCGACTGTTTTGCCAATTCTGACGGCTGGCAACAGTCGGCAAAGGGCATCTTTTTGGTACAATTTTCGACCGCTTGCCGCCTCGGCAAAAGGTCAGCAACTTTGAACAAGTAGATCGTTGTGCCGCCGCGGAACGGTGCCGGCTGCCGACCGGCAGACTGCCACCGTCAACGGTGGCAATCTCTCTTGCCGACCGCAACTTTTTGATGGGGGTGGGAGGTATACACTCATTTGAACTGAACTTCTCCAATGGACTGAATACAGAAATATCCAGAGGTTGCACTTTATGAGTACAATGTGGGGGAAGCTGAGAATGATGATTCCATTTCGAGAAGCAGTCTAATGTGGCTAGATGTGAAGTATGAGACGTGTGTCCATCCAGAGTGACCGATACAGAATTCTATTGTGGTAGTTGAACATGAGTAGCGAAATGTTTGATATGCGCAAATAACAACTCTGTTGTGAACTATCCATACGTACTAACTAATTGAATCCAACCTATAGGGACTTTGTATAATAATATTTCCTTTTGTATAATAATGCTTCCTTTCTCTTGCCAAAATAAATGTTGGTGGAACATATCTGCCACACACATTGACACTACACACAACAGTCACATTTCTAGCCATTTCGGCAGTAATAATTTTACCCACTTGTGTCTTTCTCTTCTTGCCCAACACTTTCGACGGTTTATATGATTTTCATGCCTGTTTAATTTCAGTTGTAGATATTAACAGCAATAAATCCATATTTGTTACACACTTTTTCTATTAAGTCAAACAATATTCTAATAAGTTACGGGTAACACGTTTTTGTTGCACCACATTCATTCTGGCTGCTTCCCTTACAGTCGTCTTCTTTTCCTTGACATCACGAATAGCTGCATTCATATCGGCTTCAGACCAATTACAACGGTTAGATTGTTTCTTGATGTGCCTCGCAGGAACCATCCTAAAACGGCAGAGAAAAAAATGTCCGTAGAAATGGGAAACGAAAAAAAATATAGGGGTAACTTGGGACTGTGTGGGCAACTGTTTCCTCACATTTCCTGTAACATCTCTAAATGGTAACTTACAACTCATTTTTGCTTTGATTTGAAATGAGAATTTTAATATTTTCTCCTGCCCCCCCTCGAAACAGGTTCTTTGCATCACCACCCAAACATGTGGACAAAGTTACGCTTGTGGAAAACAGACATTGGAACTGGCTTTCGAGTGGGACGACCAAGCATCCCATATGCCGTAGATCCTAGTTCGCCTTCAAATAAATTCAAACTCTCACATTGTCCAAAGTATCCTATTTCGATTGCCTATACTCAGGAAATATTATAAACTTGTGTTAAACAGACTGAAAATTCACCAAGGAGTATTGACCTCTTTACTAAGCTTAAAATATGAGAAGTTTTGTTCTACAATTTTTATACCACTGTGATATATGCATTCAGCCAGGTTCATGAGTTGGGACGCTGTCCCATCTTACGCTCTCAAGCACTGTTCCATCTTACTAACCTGTCCTCTGTTCCACTTTTCTCAACTTTTACAAGACGCCATAATATCTATGACGCCTTTGTGCTTTGCCAACATTCACATACTTATATAGCTGTCTCAACAGAAAAACTAGGTCAAAACTCTCGCATATAGCAGTACTAGCAAATTTTATATACCATTCAATTTTTTAGAAACACATGCTTCATACATAGTTACAATTGTTACGCATGTATTTCTTGTTGCAGCTCCCCACAACTAACGTCATGTTACTTATTCGTACAACTTCTACACACTAACATTTGAAGCTTGATATGCAACGCGCTTACTAGATCAGTGTTGCCAACGTCCCATTTTATGAATCATCCAAAGTTATGCAACTCTCCCCTACTTATTTTGCAAATATCAGTGATTTTTTGTATCGTGGCGCTCCAGAGTAGAAGTGAACCTTCGCAGCTAAGTAGCAAAATTGCATGTCATTCTGTGTATGATTTCAGATAAAGCATGAATCCTCGAATCCTGTGTAGGTTTGCCTACAAAACAAAAGTTCTGAGTATTCTTCTCGAAAAGGTGTAATAAAAGTTATGTCTAGAACTCGTAAATTGTATCCGTTTCATTTAAAAGATCTTCTCTCATCTCATCACGCAAATTCTGTCTAATCTCGCCTAGCGGACAATTTCTAAGTACTGCTCTGTATCCTTCAACCACAAGGTTCTATCCCACAATAGTATCGGTGCTGAAAAGGAATGTTAAGAACAAAATCAATTTTCAAAATTTCGAACCAGAGGTGACAGACCAGCAGAGCTATTGGGCAATTGCTCGAAGAGCCTTCCCGTATACACATATAGGGGATAGTATATAGGGTTATTCAAAAAGAAGGAGCAGATTTAAAATATTTATAAATATTTGTTTCCAATGAATGACAATATGTAGACAGACATACGATAAATCACTAGATAAAGAGGAAACTAAAAATGAGCTATAGAAAGCTTAATACAGCGAAGAGGTGTACATCAGTCCTGTGTACTTACCATGTCAATAAATTTACCTAAGCATGGAGGATAAATATTTCAAGTGTGTAACCATTTTGTGCAGAAAAGAGAAAATTGTAGAAGATATATATATATATATATATATATATATATATATATATATATATATATAGAGAGAGAGAGAGAGAGAGAGAGAGAGAGAGAGAGAGAGAACAGATGCTAAACTGTGGATTGTTAATTTTGTTGTTGTTTGTTGAGGCAAGAACATTGTTTGAGTTATAGATTAGTAAATGGATATGGGTATTTTTAAGAGACTATTGGGAAGATTGAATTCAAGTCTGGTCTTAAGAATGTAAATTATGGATTTATCTTCATCTTCCTGATTGCTCTTGAAGACATATTTTCAAGTAATTTTCTTAACTTCTTACTGAGATGTTAACAAAATCCATCATTGGTAAGATTTTGACGGATTTGTAAAGTGTTTTGCTTGAAGAAATAACGTCATTTTGAGATTTTCTGATCCACATATGTTCAGCGCTTGCTATGTAGTTAATGTTCTGTATTACCAGCAGACAACTATAAGACAGAGCAAATAAATGATATATACTTTGTATACAGCAATCAAAGGTTTATGGGCAAACAAAATATTATTTACCTTTCTAAAAATAATAGGTGGTCTTTAATAATCTTCAAACGTTAGTAAATATTATTTCTGTCTGAGTCTCAGGTATACACACAAACTATAGATATGTCAAATGTGAGCTTTCTGTATGTTTGCATTGTTTCCTTCAAAATGTTATTTTATTACGTCAAAGAGAGAGAGAGAGAAGTGTAACCACACAAAGAAGATCTAAAGTCAATTTCTTTCTCTTTGAATCACTGTAAGCAGATACGTAAAGTAAACTTCGCTGTCAATAGACAGTTGCATACTCACTACATTTAATAGCAATAATGTTAAAAAGTAGTCTAATGTTGCAATGATCTAATTTGACCTTTTTTTTTTTTTTTTTGGTAATGTGTAACTTTGATAGTTTAATTCTAATAAAGATGTAATAATGATCTACCTTTCAACAGTACCAAATTCATTACTAAATTGAATTCCAAAGTCAACCTAAAGTCAGAAGAGCTGTTCAGTTTCCTTTACTCCGCTCCAACCCAAAATGTTAGTCTCTAAATGACCGCCTGCTCATCTAAAATGGTGAAATGGTAAATTTCAATTGTGCATAAGACCAGAGTTAGAGCGGTGAGGAGTGAAAGGACCAGTTACAAAAGCGTTGTTGGTGTGTAACTTTCTAAATAGGCTGAGTGGCCTCACGTAGCGTAGTCACTAGCACTGTCGTCTTTAGTGAGAGCGGTCCCGAGTTCGATTCTCGGTGAGGACATTCGGTAGAAAAAGTGTAAAAACTTTTTCAGGCCATTCATATTCAGTGAGGTTTTCCTCATTCACATGAGGCAAATGCCGGGATGGTACCTAACGTACAAATCCCAGGCCGCTTCCATCTTTCCCTTTCCTTGGATAGTATGATCACCGAGGGACGTCATCCCTCATACATCACGAGTCGACATGGGAATAGATGCCGAAAGCTCAGAAATCTAATTTCTAATCCTAATCCTAATCAAAATAGGCCGATAGTAACTGTCATCTTCTTGTTTGTTAAAGGCTATTAAGACGAAATATCATAATTTAATTTCTGTGCTATGAGATGTAAATTGACTATAACCTAAGCACAGTGTATTACCGAACGAATATAAGGTATGTGCTGCCTCAATAATTTTTCTTATTTCAATTCCTTAAACTAAATCATGTTATGCTACAGTTATTAATGAAACATTTTCTTGTAAAATACTATCTGAATTATAGTATAAGGCATTTTCAAATAATTTCGCCCAAAGTAAATCACCTCCAAAATTAAATTATCTCTTGTAGATTTTCATAAGGAATGACTTAAGTTATATCATTTGATAAAGTTATTAGTTAATATATATTTATAAACTAGCAACAAAATGGCATGAGTCGTATTTTACAAAACTATAAACGAAAACAAAATTAACCCAAAAGTAATCTAACGGTTATGAATATTCCGAAGGAAATGGTTTATGCAACATTGCAAGATTATTTATGAAAAATGAACAAAATCGTCTGAGTTATTTTTGATAACATAGCCTGGAAAACACTCACCCAAGAATAAACAATTCCTCGTATATTCTTTCAGAGCAAACGAGTTATGCCATGTTGTCAGGTTATTCATGAAACGCTTATATATGAAATACAAACAAAATTGGCTAAGTCGTTCTTATTTTTAGAAAATCGTCCGAAGTAACTCACCGCTAAGAATTAATTACCCCTCGTAAATTTCTTCAAAACAAATTAATTAAGCCATATTGTCAAGTAATTAATAAAATATTTATGTAATATAAACAAAATCACTGCAGTAGTTTTCGGGAAAATAGTCTAAAAAATAAATTACCCCTAAGAATAACCTACCCGTTCCCGATTTTCCCCAGATAAGTTAATATATCAAAGGTTTTTACGGAAAAACTGATTTCCAAATATGAAGAATAACATTACAGTCGTTTTCGAGAAAAATGCATTTTTCTCCCTTAAGTAAACTAACCTTATTTTAAGGGTAGAAAAAAAATTCGCGTTAAAACTCCCTCTGAGGATTCACATAAAAATCATAAATTTAAAATTTGATCTCGATGCGTTGGACATATGGACTCTACGCAAGTGTACACCAGTCCGAACAGACGGATAGAGGTCAAAAAATCACTTTTTCGATAGTTGAGCCATGGAACATGTAAATCTTGAAACTTGCAAATATATATATATATTTTTTTCATAATCACCATACTTTCTTTCTCCTTTCGACACTCGAAAGTAAAAATGGTCAAAGGACAAGTAAAAAGACTCGAGTATGATGAGAGAATATGAGAGGTCCATTCTTTTCAACTTCAAACATTGTATTATAAAATATACAGGGAATAGCTTTGTACCCATCATGTCAAGAAGAAAAACAAGGTCCTAACTGGAGATTACGTTATATTCTCAAAGTACAATAACCCTATCAAAAAATAATAAATAGAAAAAAAGAAATCGGAACAGAGGTAAAAGTCAAATTATATCAAAAGTAATATTACGTTAAAACGAAGAGGTTATCAGAACACAGTGAAGCATGTAAGCTTCTCAGTTTCGGCAAGTGCCGTGCCAATAATGACAGAATACCTATGATGCTGATGATGATAACAAAAACTGCCAAATTTTGTAGTGATTCATAAATCACATGACAATACAGTATTTGTACACAATATTCACTGTTGTTCATCGTTTAAGTGTAAAATTAGTTGTTCATAGGAATAATTCTAGAGTTCCTGCTTCTTATACAACCCAAAACCTCACGGACGTTCAACTACTTGCAGACAACTTATCGTTATCCTGAATTCGTAACAACAAATTTGGGAATTTATCCTCCAGTTTTAGAAGGAAAAAGGATATTGCTTTCACCAATGCTATCTAAAAATGTTGAATAGAAACTAGAAAGTAAGAAATTCTAACTATAAGAGAACATTTTATTAAAGAAACGTTTTTGTAATAAAATGTATTATAAAGATCAATGAGATAATTTAATATTACTGTCTTATTAACGACTTCTTAAGAAGAAATCCACTAAGAAGGAGAAAATAATATTTTTGTTTAGTAAAATAAAGAAATGAAACTAAAAGTATTGGATTCGAGGAAATCACTTTCCTAATTGCCATAAAAATTTAGCCCTGAACTTTAGGAAAAGTACCCAATATTATTTCATTTTGCAACAACAGAAATCTATTACTGTATTTATAAAAGAATTGCTTTTAAAAGTATTTTTTAAACTTTGATTTCTGTTCCTAATTGCTATGATTTAAAAATTTGGAGAAAAAAAGAAAACGCGACAAAATAATTCATGGTAGTGCCTTAGGGTTCTGATAGTTATAATAGACAAATGAGATAGAAGTTGCTCTCGGATAGAGCACTAACGAGTTGATTCTTTAGGCAGAATATATGAATGTCACGGGTCAGACAATAAGAATAATATTCAAGATATGAGGAACATGATGGCAATGCAGAAAACTAACAAATTATATTCTTCGCATATATTTATTAAACATAGTAAATACGTTTCCTTCTTTTCGTTAATCAAGAGTTCCTCAAAAATCAGTTGAGAATCCGCAGGTGCACGAAGATCACTTACACATTTCTTTCATCGGAAAATGAACATGTTCTGTAGTAGCACCGAACAACCTCTTTCCTTTAACGAGAAATGTTAAAGGATCACATTTATCGGTGTAAAGTTTCCTTTTCTATTCTCCCCACCAACGCCAAGGACGTCAAGATCATTAGGAACTTCATAATTTTTCTGCTGAATCACAAACCTATAGTCGTAGACAATCGATATTCTTATGTAATGGGCTACATTCTCCATTTTAGAAAGACACACTTCCGGTTCATGTAGACTGACAGGCAAAAAAGACATGATAAAGTATATTTTCTTTATCAAATGGCAATATAGAACTAATGAAGCGCGTACTTCTTCTGTAAGCGTTTGCAAGTTTGGTTCTAAATTATATGAACTTAGGTGTCATAAATCCATCCGTGTTAATTTCCTTGGTGTTTTCTCGTATCCTTGCAATTTCTCCATCTAAAGATTCTTAACTCATGGATTTCTTTCAAGAACACTGTGAAATGCAGATCAAATAGTCAAGTGCATTGAATTTCATAGGAGATAGGACAGTTATATTGGTTTACCAATAAAACGTCAGAATTTTAGCATGAGATGAAATGAAAACTACAAGTTATAAATAAATATGTATTATTATCATTATTGTGAAAAGCGTCAATGTTTTTAAGATTTGTAAGTAATACCGTTCAAAGGCTATCCTTTACTTTAGTGAATTTAATGGATTATGAATAGGGGCGCCAGAACAAAATTTTCTAACAGGAGATATCTCCATGGTTGCTATATTACGTCTGGTATTTCTGGTATTTAATATACGTAGTTTACTATATTACGTTTAAATTTTTGTGAGCCAGCAAGGCCTGGCCCGCCTGCCCCCTTCAGGCGTCAATGATTCTGAGTGTCTAATTTTGTCCCACTTTTGAACACATTATGTACATTTTGAAATTGTGCCTTCAGTCTTCTCTTTTAGTTCCCAAATATTTTTACAATTTATTCTCAGACTTGAGACTTGAGATATAAACCCGCACTAAATATTTCACAGGGAGAGATCATATCTATTGAGTGGCTATTTCACACTACAATTCCTCGCCAAATACATCTGGAGGACATTTCGTGAAATAAGTCCAAAGTATTATGACAAAATCAAATAATTTATATTCATTGTTGAATTTTGCCTCTCTCCATGATAATTTCCCACGGCTTATGTATAGCCCGCTCCCTCCAGTTCTTTGTCACCGGAACTGGAAGTCACTACTACTACTACAACTGCTACCACCACCACCACTACTACTACTACTACTACTACTACTACTACCGTGTGCGTGCGTTTTCTCGGGGTTCTCCCGTTTCCTCCCACTTTCTTCATTCCACCATTTCATTCATTACTCATCATCACCGTCTCCTTTAGCCTAACTGGCATAATCGTGCGACGTAAAACTCAAAGATTTCATTTCATTTTTACTATTACTACTACTAATACTACTACTATTGCTAGTACTACTACTTATATCGAGAACAGAACACAACCAACCCCTGCAGGGTTTCTAACCCGTTCCTACTACTACTATTACTACTATTGCTACTAACCACCACTACTACTATTGCTACTATTCCTGCTACTACTATTGCTACTACTATTGCTGCTACTACTACTACTAGTTATACTAAAGCTTCCTTACCACAAGATTTACATCTTAAATCTTTATAACATGCGATTCCGATTCATTATGAACTAATATGAATCGCTAGAATCACTATGATTCGTTAAAAATCACTGGGGAGAGCGGGCTATACACTCAATCCCAGAGTACTACAACGATACTTGTATTTTAACTTCTTTATTATATCTTTATTTGTATTTATAGGCAAAATGTGCTATTAAATTATGCACAAGCTGTTCAAGAAAGGTAGAAGAAGAATATGATGTAATTTCTTTTTCTGTTGTTATGCGATTATATTTTGTTATAATAGTGATTCGACGATGTAAGTTAGTTGTCATAGTAACGCAATATAAAAAATGCATAAGAAAGGATCCATCTCTTGAAACTTATATGTACGATTTTTAAAAAGTGTATTTGTTTAACTTGTTACGTACTACAATAAAAGGGTAAACGTGTGTCAAGGTAAAAGGTAAAAGTGTGAAAAATGGGTTTTGATAAATCAGTAGCCTTGTTTATATAAATATACGAACTGTGGCCGTTATAGTACTGCATAGAGCTGCCACAGTGTAACCTCACCCTTTCAGTTAGTTTCCACAACACGATTTCAAAGTGCAAACTTTCTGATTCATAAACTCATTAGATCGTGAACTGAATTATTAATTGGTTGGGCTGGATTCTAGCGTTTCTTTAATAACCAAGGCTATATAAGAAATGGACCTAGAGTTAAAGGTGGAATCCGAAGCACTGTAAACCTCTCAAGTTTTGAGACTATTCCATCCGAAGTTAAACCTTAATCTTGTGCATCAAAAGAGCGCGTGCTAGCCACTAGACCTGCGAAGAGATCTGGATAGATTTGTGTTTGTTGTGATACTTATGTCTAATGCTTCGTTAAACTTTGCATCTATTTTAAAGTGGTATATTGTTTAGTATGATAGCTACGAACACAATCCTGCTACTTGTCTAAAACTGAACTGTTTTCCACAGAGTCATTTAATTTAACTAGCGTACAATGCACAACCAACATCGTTTAATTTAGGTTCCATTTTATCATAGTCCTTTAATTTGTTTGGTCCTTTATCGAACAGCAGATATCCTTCTTCGTCTAAATTATTTATACTCGACATGCTATTACCCTTGTCATTTGACTAGCCTTTCATCCTTGGTACAATAGACATCTTCGTCCTTAAATTTACATCTACGTATTTGCTTTCTTCATTTAGTCAAGGTCACTCTATGTGGTACGAGTTCGGACGAACTCATCCGATCGGAATCCAAATGGGCATGACTATAGACTTTGACCTGCTTTGTAAGCCTGTGAAATATTATGTTAAGCTTTGGGTTAACGAGTCATGGGTCGTCAAATTTTGCGTTATATTTTCAGTTTCTTTCAGTTTAACGCCTCCCACGATTATGCCCTTTAGGCTATCGGAAACGGATGATTAAGGCAACTGAATACTGATGTAGGAATCGGTGGAATGAGAATGTTTGAGACAACGGGAATATCCCGAGATACTCCATGGACACGATGTTGGCCAGAGATCGAACCAGGGACCCCACACACCAGATATAAGTGCTCTACCACTGAACCACCATGTCTCATTGTTATATTTTCGAAAACAAAAATAACATATAGATGTAAATCATCTTATCAGGTTCAAACTTCACATGGAAATAGATCTTGACCTACTACAAAACTGCTAATATTTTATGTTTTAGAGCCCTATGATTCCTGAATTATAGCGCCTTGCGGGAGGCCATGGTCCAATTAATTTTCTTGATGATAGTTAACATAATAATGAATCCTAGAAAGTCAGTCGCTTCTTCAACAGAAGCTAGCTTACGCATGTTGGCAGTTTTGTTTCACATACTTGCCTCGATTGTCATCACACTACACAGATATTCCCGAATTTCCAGTACCATTTCTGAATGTTTGTTGCTGCTGAAATGACTGGCGTATTTTGCATCATCGCTATACTCTTTAAACTAATTGCGCCGCATTGTATTTCATGAATTGACACTAATGCCATCCACTGCTATATTTGAATGACAGTACTATACGTTGAACCCGTAGGCAAAGCGAATTTTGAGCAGCCTGATACGGTACTACCTCCTGAACATGGTGAAGTTTAGAAAACAAAAATACTTATCTTTATGTTACCTGTGGACTACCTATCCCAGGGCTGGGTTAACCCATCTGGAGATCCGGGGGTAGAAAAAAATATGCGGTCTCTGCTCACTTTGCATAATACATTTTTGTGAAAGTACAGCTGAGATTTGATCAGAGTGGAAGCACTCGCCTACCTGGAGGCCCGGGGCTACAGCCTTCCTAGGCCCCTCCCTTAATCTGGCCCTGACCTAGCCTTGTCACGAATAAGAACATTTTTTTTTTAAAAAAAAAATATATCTTACGGATTTTATACAATTTTCTTTCGTGGTAACTATTGCTAAAATTATTCGTATGGTGGCGTAAGTATACTTATCTTCAAATCAACTCAAGTGAGTTTCATGAAATGTTTTGGTATTAAACTATGTTAAAGAAGGGACTAAAATCTACAATTTATGGTTTCTCGTGTGCAGTAAAACAGGTCTCAATAGCAAGAATACTCTTTCAGATAGTGCAAGTTTGATGTAAAGTTTTCTCACGAATAGTGATTTATGTGATAAAATATTAAGTGCTATATTAAGTGGATTGATTAAGTATGGCTTGATTTTGAATGACACTAAATTAGGTTTGAATTGTATTCAACTATAATGACGGATTTAATTATATCAAATGTGGAAATGATTATTCAGATTGAAAATTCAGATACAAGAACCACTTCTAAATTAGTGTTATCAAATAATAAAAATAGTAACTATAGATATAGAGACTGATATCCTTCCATATACATAAAATAAAATAAAACAAACACAATATGGCAAACGCACAATGCAGAAACCTTAGAAGTTAGATCACTCAACAATATTGACATTTAACCATTTTATGTTTAATAGCCAATTCTGCATCCAAAATTTGCCCTTTCCTACAATTTTTCTTAGCAACAGATCAATCAAAATTTATATTAGAAATATATCAATAGCAACGAGGCCAGTTACTTTTGAAATATTTCTGTTTGTAGCACCTATATTCTCACACCACAGTACACACTTACAACATTCTTGCCTAAACTTCACTCCCCGGCAATCAGGGTTCCGGAATCTTATGTATTTATAGTTTATCTCAAAGCATATTTAATTTTGGGTGATTTGTGTCGATTGCACATTATTCTTGAGCTTTGCCGTTATAGTTTAGTGCTAGACCAATAATGCCAAGAAAATATAATCATCATTACCGTAAGTATTGGCAACTAAGAAAAGAATTTAAGGGATTTTAATACATCTACTCAATGAGGGTGCAAAATATATTGTCAGTACTTTACGTATGAATGATGAAATGTTTGCTATGTCACAAAGATATATTGTTAATACACTAATCTTAGGACATGATTTTATTTATTAAATGACCTTATAAATGTTGTTAGGAATAATTTTAGCGATAGTTTTTGGTAAATTTTAGCCACTTTTAGAATCATTTTGAGCGTCTTTCCTCGTAGCTACTTACTGAAGCAGTATGTGTGATACGTCTACTAACAAAGTAGAGTTGTAGCACCGAAGGAGAAAACTATTTTGGAAAGGGTACTTTTTACCAGTTTGCAATTGACGTTTTAGTTGTTCCAGCATAGTTAAACTGTGCCATACACACAGTTTGCTATTCGACTCACCGTTGTGAATGGCCTAGCGCAACGATAGCCAAGGTGACAGGCCTTAGACCTTATCAACAAGTAAACGATATCCGAAATGGATTCAAGTAAAATTATACCACCGATAATGATGACGTCTAAGAACCCACTTACACGACATTCTATGGTCACTCGATTCCGTATTTCCCACTAACTAATTAAAAATGGCTTTCAAAAACAATTACATTCCAAGCTAATTCATAAGGCGAAAATTCATGCGCTAAAAACCAGCCATGTCGTGCAACAGAAGACCAACTGCAGAAGGTTCTACGATGCTGCCTGGCAGGAGATCAGTGAAAGTTTGTAGTTACCATAGACGATGTAAGAGGCATATGCCTCCTCCTAAAAAAAAAGTAAAAGACTGATATTTTTAAGAAAAAAGAAAATGATAGAGAAGAATTTTGTAGTGGTTGATATACAAGTACATACTTGTTTTTTTTTTCGATGTAGTTAGAAAGAACCTTCCGATATTTTAGTTAGCAAGGCGCAGGCTTTCGTATACTCTCTATATAAATGTCTTCCGCCTGGGAATGCAGCCTGTCAGGAGCTAATGTCATGAGCACTTCACTGTCGTTAAAATGCTTCAATGTAAGCTACATTATCAGATATCAAAATAAAAGATCTCTGGGACCAAAGTAGAGCTGTAAGGAGGATGGTTGAATACTTTCCGTCGAAATTCTGGTATTGTTTCAACAGTACAAGCAGCCGTGTGTTGTCATGAATCAAAAGAATTCCAAAATGTAACATTGTTCTCTGCAGAGTTTTTATGACGCGTCGCAGATTAGTCAGTTTTTGGCAATACACTACACATCTGCTGTAATTGTTCGTCCTGGTTCCGAGAATTCCTCAAGAATCACACCTGTTTAGTTGCGAAACAAGATTGACATGATTTTGTGAACTAATGGTGCTTGTTTGAATTTCTTTGGTTTAGGAGAACCAGAGTGCTACCGTAGCTTTGATTGCTGCTTCGACTCGCCAGTGGCCTACGATATCCAGAATTCATCTCCCGTTAATATCTTAAGAAAGAAGTTATCCTTACTCTTCCCTTAGAGGACAAAAACTCACGTGCAACTGTCATTATTTGGTCTTTGTGAGCGTCTGTAGCATTTATGGCACCCACTTCGTACTCCGTTTGTGATAATTCAACTTGGTTGTCATAATTCGATGAACGGTTTACGTACACACCTTTAGAAACTCTTCCGCGAATTCAGTTGTTGTAAAGTGGTGATTGGATTGCACTTTCCCGTTACTCGCATTTCACCAGATCATCTGTCTGAACACTAGTAGCGCCATTGTCATAAACATTTGAACGGCCTTTCCGAAATTTGCTGGACTATTGGCTGACCTTCCATTCACTCATTAATATCAGTCCGTAGATGACAAATAATTCCTGATGGATGTCAGCTGCACTCCGTCATTTGGAGTTCAGAAATTGTATGCCATATCTCACTTTACATTTTACGGGATTTTGTATTATGGCAGAAATTTCATCTTGCTGCTGCTTGCATTTACATAACTCCACTCCAACGATTCGATTCCTGTTGCAAACACAGGATAATAAGGCATGTTCCTGCGCGTTTTCAACTTAATCAATTTTTTCTCACCCCGCACAAAAAGTTTTCTTCATGCACCTCTCATCTGACTGATTGTCGAAAGATCTCACCAATTTGTACTCAAATCCAAAAATAAAAGGATGAAGAACTTTAGTTTGGTTTTGCATCGAAAGTTATCTATGGAGTTTCATGTTAGTAGTTGAATATCGATTTTATGTAGTGGGCAAAAACGAGTGGTACCGCATCAGTGCAAGGCGTACAGTCAGACAACTAAATCATCAGTCAGACAGCTGGAGTTGTTTACTTTTGCGGGATAGCGATGCGGCGAGTGCTGAATTTTTGTCCTCGTGTGTTCCATACATTGGTGTACTTTTTATTTGTGGCTTGTATTCACCTATCGGTTTTTGTGTCGTATTCTTATCTACTCTCTATACTCTTGTTTTCCGCCTTGATTGCGGCAACTTCCGACGGTTCTGTGCCTAACCAGACCACTTTGGCGACAACTAAATCTACTTCTTCTACAGCCATGATGATTGATTCTGCTGATAATCTTTCAACTCCTGAACCTACTGTTACTACTAATGTTTATGCAGTTCATCATTTGGGCCCTTATATCGTTCATGTCATGGATTTCGATAGTATCGGTCGACAAAATCCTATAAAATTGGGTCGTTTATTACATACACATGGTGTTGCAGATGTATTGGATTTAAAACAAGTTGGTCATACTTTACTTAAAGTTTATTTTTGCACTGGTTCTGCAGCAAACCAAATCCTTACAAATCCGTTACTACAGGCAAATAATTGGAAAGCATATGTGCCTAATTATCAAGTTTCCCGCAAAGGTGTCATTCGTAATGTGGATCCGTCTCTCAGTGAAGCGTCTTCTGTCGCATATAAAGAGTTCAGCTAAAATAACGCACGTGAGACGTATATTTCGTACCAATTCTTCTCCTGTTCAGAGTTCTCAACCTTCCTCTACAGTGGGCGAGGGGTCTCCATTCTCCGCGCTCTCTACCCGAAACCCGTCTACATCATCTTCTACCTCTCAGAAAATACCTACTGGTACAGTTGTTTTAACCTTCAATACCAATATTCTGCCCGACTATTGTACCATTTTTTATATGCGCCTTCCAGTGGCCACTTTTCTACCTCAACTGAAACAATGTTATAAATGATTCCATTATGGTCTTATTCACAAATTCGTAATGGGCGCCCACATTGGGCCACTTGTGGCTTAGAAGGGTATACTTCCTCTGCCTGTACTGCACAACCTCACTGTCTCCATTGTTCCGGTGCTCACGTTGCCACATCCCGTACCTGTACCGAATGGACCCTCCAAACCGAAATCAATCAGCTTATGGCCCTTTAAAACCTCTCCTTTCAAGAAGCAAAACGCCGTGTGCGTACTACTACATCCTCTACTTTTCCTTTGACTCAATTCCTTTCGCATTCCTCCGCTTCTACTCCACCTCCTTCTCGCCGCCCGTTGTCCGTTGCAGACACTGCTAAACTTCCTCTTCCAGTATTTACTGTTTTTTCTACTTCTCCTAACACACCCCGAAAGAAACGATCTTTTGCCCACGTCCCTCATAATCCCTCTAAGGATCGGGCTCAATCTGTTTTACGGCCTTCGTCGCTCACGCAAACTTCTCTTAAATCAGATTCTACTTTACATTCATCTTTTCGCGTATCTTCTTTCTCTTCCTCTTCTACTACCGAACTGAGTGTAACTCAACCCATTTCTCCAGTGCTCTTAAGACAATCCTTAAAGTTCTGGAAACACGTCCAACATAGTTTACCTCTCAAGAATTGAATACCTGTTTACAAGCGCTGAAATCCTTACCTTCACTTCCATTATGCAATTCTTAACTGTACCTCTTCCCTCCATACTCCAATTGAACTTGCTCAGTTGCACCCACAAGGTTTATGCTCTCCAAAAACTCTGTACCTACTTTAACCCCGATATTATATTCTTGCAGGATACATGGCTTAAAAGTCCTTCTCCCCGTCTTCTTTCTAATTATATTTAACTTCATGAACTTCGTGCTGTTGGCTACGGTGGTAGTTCCATCGGAATCCGTAAATCCCTTACGAATATTTCCTTTCCGCCCTCTTACCTCACTCCGAGATACATTGTCAGGCCATTCTAGTTGACTCTGTCACCTTCATCAATATGTATGTACCTCCTCATCTTCATCTGCTCGCCACTGACTGGATCTCTCTTTTTCAAACTTTACCCTCTCCGTGGTTTCTTGATGGTGACCTTAATTGTAATTATCTCCAATGGGGGCCTGCATCTTCCAATACAGCCGGTAATGAAAACTATGATGCTTATTTTCATACCTCTTGTTATCTTCTAAATGATGGCACCCCCACTCGTGTTCTCCGTCCCTCCGAATATCCTTCTGCTCCGGACCTCTTTCTCTGTTTTCCTTCTCTCCGTCGACTCCTGCGTTGGGAAATCTTCGCTGACGCTTTCGGCAGTAATCATTTCCCACTTCTTATCCACGACTCCTCCTCTCACCCTCTTTCTCCGTCCTTGTCTTCGGCTTTACCTCACTCTCCACCCTCATTTACTCGCCTTTCTACCTCTTTAGACTGGGCTCCCTATAGAATTATCCTCCAACATTTACCATCTGCACCGCCTTCCACCTCTTCCCACGACCAAGCAATTCATTTTCGCCATAAAATTGCAATCAGCACCCGTCAATCACGCTTACAACTTTCTGTTTCCTCCTTTCCTATCTCCGCCCCGCTCCCTTGTGGTGGACCTGTGACTGTCAAAAAAAAAAGGAAAAAAACCTATCACCGAACCCGTTTCACAGCTAGTTTTTTTCATTACCAACGTAAACAAGCTCTTGCAAAACGACATATCCTCCCCTCTCGTCGTTTAGCCTGGTGACGATTCTGTTCTACTCTTTCGTCCGGTACTAAACCTTCTAAACTTTGGTCCTTTTACTGCTCCCTTAATCATCCGGTTCGTTCCCTTACATCTGGGATACATATTTCTTCCTCATGGGTTACCCAAATTCATGCCCAATTAGCCCCGGCTACGACTATCTTACCTCCCATTTAGTTTTCCTCTTTCTTTCAAGATCCTATACTTACTACACTGGATTCTCTATTTTCTCTCCGTGAATTAACAATAGCCCTTTCTAAACTCAAATCCACCACTCCCGGTAAAGACGATGTCTCGTTTAGCCACCTTCAACACCTGCCTTCAACATAACATATTCCTCCACTTTGGAAGGAATATGTTGTTCTTCCTCTTTACCCCCGGGGTACCTAATCATTACTACCCTATAGCCCTTTCTTCCTGTTTTTAAAAGTCTTTAAGCGTCTTATCGAAAATCGTATACAATGCTTTGTGGAACATCATAATCTTCTGTCTCAAAATTAGTTTGGATTCCGTGTGGGGGCGATGTACTTATGATTGTCTCACTACTTTGGTTTCTGATATCTGGTTGGCCTTCACTCAACGTAAATCTCTGTCCGCAGTGTTTTTGGACCTCGAACCAGCTTAAAATACTGTTTCTTTCTATTATCTTTTAGACTAACTCTGGCAACTTGGTCTTCCTCCTAAATTTATTCGTGTCCTTCATACCGTCTACATCCGCACTGGTCACCAGTATACTTCCTCTAGACTTACTATTCCCAAGGCCTTCCCCCAAGGTTCTGGTTTAGCCCCCTTTTTTCAATTTATATCTTCCTCGTCACATCCGTCATCTTGGTAACACTGTTCGTGTTTTATGCTTTGCAGACGATATTGTCATGTATAGCCCCGCCTCTTCCCCTTCCCTAGCCTCAAATCTTCTTACTATGGCTCTCACATCCTTCGCCCTTTGATGTGATAAATATAATTTTCAGTTAACTGGACCAAAACACATCTTGTGGAATTTACCTGGAAATGTTCTCCTTCCCCTCTCTAATTATTCATCCGTGGTGTTTCAATACCTCAAGTCTCATCTGTTAAATATTTCGGCATGTACTTCGATTCCTCTTTACGTTGGACACCTCATTATCGATTCCTTCAAACTAAAACTGACCGCTATCTCCATCTTCTCCGTACAATCTGTAACCCCCGCTGGAGTGTTGACATTCATCACCTCCTTACCTTATTCCGTCAAGTTTACCTCCCTATGATTACCTATGGCCTTTTCCTCCTTTCCCCGAAACCTGTCAAACGTATTAAAACCATCCAATTCCTTCAATACCACATCCTTTGTCGCACAATCTTACTCCCTCCCTCCGCCAGAGCGCTATTTACGGAAGCACGTGTTCCTCCCCTAACAATTTATGTCAAATTCCTCAGTGATACGTTTTTTCTTTCTCGCTTCCCCAGTACCTCCACTGTTTTCCTACCCAAACTTCAATTGTTATCATACCTACTTAACTCATCTCGTCATCGTCCCTATCATTTCTCTCTTCCCTTTATCTAACCAAATAAAATCGAGGAGTTTTTTTATGGACACAGAATACTTTGGGTTTGCTGTTACTATATAAAAAGCTAGTCCTGCCGAAAAAAAAACATTGGTTCCCTACTCCTGCTACAATTCTTCATTAAAAAGAAGAAAATGAACTTCTTTAAATGCCAAAATTCACGCAGTTCATTATTATTAATTATAGTATGGGTTGTTACAAAAGTATTGATTTATAGAAATACACATAAAAGGCACACTTTTGGATCAAAAGATCCAATATATTTCAGACAAACATTTCTTGTAGGCATTAAATCTGGAGTGTGACCGTATAGTGTAGCCATACCCAAACTATCACTTACCTCAGTATGTGCTTATTCCGTAAAATATAAGAAAATTCGATTTAGGGGTCATTCAAAACGTTTGTGGCTCCTGATTCAATATATATATATTTCACTCAATCAAAATTTTCTTGTGCTCTTCATATTTCGCCCGCACTATTACTTAACTCGACGTGATGTGTTAATTCCACAAAAAAATACGAAAATTCGATTTAGGGACCATTCATAAATTTTGTAGTCCCTGATTCAAAAAATCCAAAATATTTCATTCAATCAAAAATATTTTTCTACGCTTCATATCGTGTAGTTAAACCCAAACTATCACTTAACTCAGTTTGATGTGATTATTCCCGAAAAAATACGAGAACTCGATTTAGGGGTCTTCAAAAATTTTGTGACCCCTGATCGAAAAAATCCGATATATTTTATTCGATCAAAAATTTTCTTGTACACCTTATATCTCGAGAACTACTTAGAGTGTATCCAAACCCAAACTATCACTTACCTCATTATGATGTGCTTATTCCGCCAAAAAAAAAAAAAAAAAAAAATTACGAAAACTTGGATTTGGGTTCGTTGAAAAATTTTGTGACCCCTGATCCCAAAAATTCAATATATTTCATTCAATCAAAAATTTACTTGTAAGTTTTATATCTCGGGAATTACGTATAGCATAACCAAAACCAAATTGTCTCTTAACTTAGTATTATGTGCTTATTCCGCAAAAAATACCAAATCTCGATTTAGGGGCCGTTCTAAAATTTTGTCTCTACTGATCAAAAAAATCCAATATATTTCATTCAATCAAAAATTGTGTTGTATGTCTTATATCTCGAGAACTACTGATAGTGTAGCCAAACCCAAATTATCACTTAACTCAGTATCATGTGGTTACCCCGTAAAAGCTATGAAAACTCGATTGAGGGGCCGTTCGAACATTTTGTGGCCCATGACTCAAAAAGTAATTATTGGCCAAGATCGCAATCTTTTGATGCGTTTTTTTTGATCATTCATAAAATTCTTGGCCAAGATTGCAATCTTTTGATCCGTTTTTTGTGTCGGAGGAAACGGAAGATCTCTGTAAAACCCATGCACACGGTGTTTATCCAGTACAAAGCCAGCCTGGATCGAGCTGGAATCGAACCAAAAGTCCAACGAACCAGTAATGAATGTCTTACTGCTGACCCACATGGCGACTCTATAATGGGGTTTAAAACAGCAATATGAGAAGCAAGTTTTCCACACGACAAGCATGTGATATTGTGTATAGAGTGCATAAACACACACACGCATAAACAGATAGAGTATTTAAAATGCTTGTTTCAGTGTTAGAAAGTACTATGAATTTTTAAATGTACAGTACAGTACTTTGGATTTATGAGGATAGCTACAAGGTTTATCTAATGTGTACAAAATTTGGTGACTTTATCTGTCCTCTTTGCAAAAATCTGATGACAACAATGTACAAATATACACACACTCTATTTTATGTATTAATATAGATTTACAATGAAACATTCTTTCTTCTCAGATTTCAACGCTGCTAGATATGATGGAAAAATGTTTATATACTTTAGCAAGCTCCTATTGTCAGAATTATGACATGTGCTTCCGTAATAGTATCTTGAAAGCAAAACACAATAATGCTCCATTAACTCTACTGAATATATGTGCGGCTTGGGTTAACATAGTGGTAAGCGCTATTTTTCAGTGGAATTAAGTTATTAAGTGAAATACACTGGCATCAAATCATAGAACAGTTTGTAGGTTTAGGAAATGCACCTGTAGTTAAAGCTTGTTTCGTATATGCCTTTGCATTAACTTGCATGGGAATGGTCAATTTTTTTCTTGTTTTCAGTTTTCTCGGAAGTTAGAAAATGTGACATACTATTATGTTTCTCCATGCCGCTTTTATATATATAAGCAGAAAATAATAGCGTTTCGTTTGGTACAAAAAACACACTTTTCCCAGAACTCAATACGTGATACTCCCACGTAGAAAAACATATATATTCGTTTCGGTTTTGAAGCGCCGGAAAAGGTAGAATGGATTGTACAGTGTAAAAGGTTAATCCTTGATAATTGAGGGACATGTTATTGCGTATTGTTTGATGAACGGTATCTTTTTCCCTCTTTGTTGTCAATCAAAATAGAGCTCATATAGAGATTCCATTAGTTTTGTTTACTTAAAGGAGAGAGAGCAAATTACATACATGCACTCAAAAGCTAAAAGCGTAAGTGACTAAAGGGTTTAAAAAACCATTATGTTTTAAATACGAAAGTCAGTCCGAATTTGAGGATGTGATATGTTATTTAATCTCTAACAAGAATTACTTACTTTTTCAATTATAAAAGTTTTTATTTTCTTTAAAAAAGGTTCAATATAGGTACTTCAGGAACAACTACTTAAAATCAACATTTGAAAACAGCAGTAATTTTAATCGAAAAGATCTTTAAAAAATCAATTCAGCTCCGAGTAAATTGGGAAATATGAATTCCAATCTCCCACGTTAAATTATTATTATTATTATTATTATTATTATTATTATTATTATTATTATTATTATTATTATTATAACAATAATAATATTATGACAATATAAGTGCAACCTTGCAATTGTTTACTTATTTTATTTTTTACTACGTTTATGCCTTAGTTAAATTTTCAAACATAGTTATATGCTGAATTGTACTCCTAGACAATAATATTTTCTATTTTGTGACCCTTGGGCATGTTACAGTAACTATTATTTTTGGCACTTACATTGTTTTTACAGGAATCTGCAAACATGGATGGCATAGAGGAGTAAGTTATGTGTAAACGCTAGGAGAAAATATACCTATATTTTAGGAGGTTTTAATTTATCGTTAATTGCGGGTCTAAATTTTAAGTTGAATGTACATAACCCTTATTATACGTAGAAAATTGTCCAATTATGAATATGTACAAGGTACAGTATGTAAATGATACGCAGAACTCATACTTACAAAGTATATATACTTCCGGAGGTGATTCGTGACATGAAAAGAAGACAAAAGAATTCCTCTTGCATGTTTTCGATTTCCTCAACTTGTACGGAAGACAGGGGTGTGAACTTCGAATGGGCAGTCTAATTCTGACAATTGGGAAGGAACAGAAAGATGTGCACACTCTGGGAGGTGATTCGTGATATCAAGGGAATACAAAATGCCCTCTTTCATCCTTCGAATTCCGCTTCGTGCACGAGTGACAAGAATGCCAACTTGGAATCGACAATCGAATTCTGACAATTGGAATGAAACAGGAAAATGCACCCAAACTATTTTTGTCTGCGCAACTTCCTAATGTACCATTTTGCTGATGTTCGTATCCACATTTAACTAGTTTTTGATATCAGGAATCACTTCCTGCAGTATATGTATATATTTTTGCTCTATTCTAATTACTGATGCTGTATTTATACAGTGCGTCCCACTAGCTTTCGAACCCGAAAAAAACGTTATAATTTCCAAACAAATCTACATAGAAAAATGAAATTCACAATACACGTACCTTGTTTCATGCTGAATACACGACCGTCACAGCAGGTGCTGAAAGTGTCCTCCCTAGACGTCAAGACATGTTTGTACACAGCGTTCCATATTGTGAAAAGTCCGATGTAGAGTATCCGGTGTAATGTCATGAATCGCATTCTCAATGTTGTTTCGCAACTCTTGCAGTGATCATGGGTTGTTTCTGTAGACACAACCTTTAAGAAAACCCCATAAGAAAAAATCAGGTGATGTCAAATCCAGGGATCTTGGCGGCCACAATACTTTGGTGATTATCCTGTCACAAAAAAGGGACTCAATTTCTGCCATGGTTGGAAGTATGGCATGTTGCTCCGTCTCCAGCTGATTCCCAAATTCGCTGAAGATGTGTAAGTAAACTTGTGTGTTTACTGGATCTTCAAAAAAGATGGGTCTAATGATACGCTGTCGGGAAATTGCACACCAAACTCCCACCTTCAAGGGATGAAGTGGAATCTCATGGTACACATGCGGACTTTCGGCGGCCCACACCCGAGTGTTCTGCGAGTTCACATAACCAGAGAGATGGAACCAAGCTTTATCTGTGAACCAAGTATAGTCTAGGATTCCTAGATTGTCATGCAACAAAGCTTGCAACCAACGACAATACATGACGTGCTTTTCCCAATCTATAGTCTTCAACTCCTGGACGACTGTAACGCGATATGGAAACAGCTTGGCTCTTTTGACGGCTCTTTGCACAGTTGACTTTGATATCCCTATCTCTTGTGATAATCGAAGCAGGCTCTTCTTAGGGGACTGCAAAAGACGTTGCAGCACATTCTGTGCTGTCTTCTCGGACATCCGTGGACGCTCGCCTCCATGTCCCGTAAGCAACGTTCCCGTTATTTCGAACTTGTTCACCAAATGATGTCTTGATGATTTCGATGGTCCTTTACGTCATCCAAATTTACGGCAAAATTCACGTTGAACGGTCTGATACGATTCCGACATCCAGTATCTTTTAACAATGAACACGCGTTCCTGTACGTGTACAGAACCATCATCGCGATGCAGCGTCTCGAGTCACATTAACGCACGCCTACCACGCCAAGCAGCACTTATCCTGGCGCCACTTATCATCTTTGTTTTGACGTGTGGGCTTCTGTTCAGCCCTCTCTCGTGTTTAGCATGAAACAATTTATGTGTATTGTGAATTTCATTTTCTTATGTGCATTTGTTCCGAAATTATAACGTTTTTTTCGGGTTCAAAAGCTAGTGGGATGCACTGTATGTTGTTGTTACTTAGAAAAACTTTCCGCTCGTTATACGAGACCTTCACCATCCTCTTTTAAATGTAGAACTAAGAACAAAACATTTAATCAGTAATATTGACAATGAAGATAGTAACGCGAAATTTAAGAAAGAAGTTTTTTGTTTGCTTTAATTAAGAAGTGATAGTGCGCCATGCGTATTCTAGTAGTAGTTTAAACAGCTCTCTGTGGACAAAGCTTTTACTACGTTTTATTAAATTGTTAATACTAAAACTGACAAGACAGTTTTATATGAGCGATTATGTTAGGGAAAAAGTTCTTGTTGATTACAAAAGAATAATTGAAATTTTAAAAAGATAGAAAATATATCATAAAAGAATGAATTACTCAGATCATGGAAGATGATGGTTTGCTCAATTTAAAAAGAATTCAAATAAAATGATAAAGGTACATAAGCTAAGATAGAGCTTATATATATGGCTGAGATAGAGCTTAAAATGAAAAGTAATATGTGATCTTTTGGAAACTAGTTTCTGATAAAAAGAGTAAACAAAAATAATATGCTACCTGTAATATGAAACTTGGAAAGAACGTTTTAGTAACAAATACTAATATCTGAAAGGGATTTGCAAAATATTTTTAGTCTGTTTATAGTGACAATGACATATAGTGACAATCAAATTATGTTTAATGTGCCGACTGTTGACATTATGAATACACTTCGCGGCATTAATAGTACGCATTCATATAAATGTCTTTGGTTCATATGTAAATCCTGTGGATCTCAACAATGAATTAGAAACAGTAAAATTATTACTTCTCCTGAAAGATCTAACTTTATTTTTCTATGAGCAAGACCTGGGGTAATCGCCCAACTTATCTCACTCGTGGAACTGGGAGTGTCACTCTGATTTCCAACTCAAATACATAACCACATAAGACCAACAAATAAAAAAATAAAAATACAGTGTGTTTCGAAACAACAATGACGTTTTGAAGATGATTCCTGATACCAAGACAAGACAAAATGTATAGACCAATCTGTGTGCACAAATGCTTTCTTTCGGAGCTATAAGCTGCTGAAAACATGAAAAAATGAAATTTGAAGTTCCATAGCATCAAAACTATGGGATCTACCATAGTCGGGTCAAGAATCCACTGAATACTAATATGTGCCCTATCCAAAAATACATGTTTCAGAATCCTAAAGTACTCACGCAATAATTTTTATAGAGGGAGTTTGGCCACGGACATATACTTTAAAGTACTCACCAACCTCTTCTACAAAAATTGTTGCGAAAGTAAAGCAGGATTCTCAAACGCATTTTTGGATAGAGCACATACTAATTCCTAAGTGAAGTCTTGACCCGAGTATGGTTGGTTACATAGTTTGGAGCTATGGACCTTTAAATTTCATTTTTTTCATGTTTTCGGCAGCCAATAACTCCAAAAGGAAGCATTTGTACACCCAAGTTGGTCTATACTTTTTGTCTTATCTTGGTGTCAGAAGTCACCTCCCAAATGTTGTCGGTGTTGTTTTGAAACACTCTGTATAAAATTTAAAATTATGTATTTCTTACATATATAGAAGCACACGAAAATAAACATATTTGCCTTAAATCACATATTTGCCTTATCCAAATAAATACTCGTATTATGGGATGCAAATGAAAGTATTTTTCTTATAAGATTTTACACAAAGTTTCAAATTAGTTCTATTTCCTGATAAAATTTGCTTCAGTATAAACAATCCATAAAATGATTTTTAGAAAATGAAAGTTTAAACATTATGTCTTAAATAATTTCTATCCTGAGAGTTTAAAGAAAACAAATTGGCATGCTTAAAAGAAGAAATTCTGTCGGATTGAGTGAGCGACTAAGTAATCAAAGCCCAGGTGAAATCAGTTAAGCTAGAAACTTGAAATGTAGAGAGTACATAGGACAGTAAGCATAAGATACCACTAAGGAAGAATTTCTGGAAGAAATTTCAGCGAGAAAGGGTGTAAATATTGGTACGTCCATTTTTCGAAACGGGTATTATTTAGTTTCTCCCCCAAATCACTTGGTAGTGACTCTGGTTCACTTAGTAGTGATCACGATTCGTTATTTGTAATTGTGAAGAGTATAAATACAATGTAGACGTAAGGCATAAAAATACAGTTTATAAAACACGAACCAACTTGTGCTAGTAGGCCTCTAAAAAGCACAAATGCTATTTAACCGAGTCAGGACAGGAGCACACCAGGAGAGCCCGAGCGTCAGCGAGACGGTGTTCTTCCGTAGGGAGCAGTCGCGTCAGCAATGGTGAATATACGCATAAGTGCGGTCGTATACAACGGCTTCCTATAAGTCACAGCACCGGGCCTGGAGCCATCGATGGATTTGGGGGAGATATTAAATTGCATCCCTCTAACCATTGAAGTTTAGAGATTTGAAATTCAGTATTGGACTTCTCATTCAAAATAATTAGATCCATGTTTCAGCGTTTTTTAAAAATATATTCGATCTAGAAAAGAAGAAAGGAGGGTGGTTATGAAAAGAGGCTTAAATAGAAATTTTTATAAAAGTATTCATAATTCCCAACGTCTTAAGATTAGATACCTAAAATTTGGTATTAGAACTTCCCATTTAAAATAGTAAGCCATGGGTTTTAGTTTTTTCTTATATTTGACTTAAAAGGGAATAAAACTGGGTGAGAAGGTGAAAAGGGTCGGAATTTCAATTATTTGAAGATATCCATGTTATATTACGATAATCATGTCATGGAATCCCTTAAAGTTGGAGACATGGAGTTTGTTTGATATTTGGATTTTTTTTATTTAAAAATAATTAAATGCGTGTCACAGCGATTTCTGACATTTGTTGTAGAAAAGAAGGAAAGAAAGAGCTGATAAATCGGTGGAAGTTTGCAATTATTATAATAAGATGTCTATATCAAGAAATCCATTAAGGTTAGAGATATGAAATTTGTTGTTTGAAGTTTCCATCTAACATAATTAAACACGTGCTTTTAGATATTTGACCTAGAATGAAAGAAATAGAGGTGGGGCGGGGTACTTCCTTAAGATGTCATACAAGACATATGAAGTTTGCGGTATCTTTGAGTTCAAGCGAATTTTATATGAAAGTTACATAAAGAATACCGCAAAATATTCTCCACAGTAACACGTAAGAGCTCTTGCTCTTTTTTCATATGTATATATATATATATATATATATATATATATATATATATATATATATATATATATATATATATACATATATCGCGTGACATAAACATCTCAGAACGTAACATTTAATACAAGCGTTTAACTTGCATCTTCAATTTAGAAGTTAGAAGTAACAATAAGATTATGTACTTGAGTGAAACTTAGTTTTACAATGAAATGTGGCTTACGATAACTTGTAATGTCATTTAGATCTTTCGCTCCGAAGAAAGTTTCTCCAAAGAAACAAATAAAAGAAAAAAGATTCGTCTTTCGACGTAACACGTTCTCCGCAACCAGGAGGAAACTCAATTTGTGTTTGATGGACGTGTATCAACGGATTCTAGATGAATCGTTCCTACAGAACCCACTAAATCCTGTGCTCCTTATTAAGAAATTATAGTCAATTTGCCGTACTATAGAAAGAAAAAGACTGAAGTAAAACGTCAGACTTCCACTGAAACCATATTTTAGAGCAAAACCTTTACGTATTAACAACTTCTTGTTAACTTGAGTTACTTCTTGTGAAAGCACACTTTGAGAAAACGAAGTTATTTTTTATCTAAACAATCCATAGAGACGAAATTTAGCCGGACTCTGTATCTCACACAAGAGGTCCTGTACAGGCTACGTTCAGATTTGTTCCTTAGCCAGGACTAATGTGCACAGTCGAAAATAGACAGAAATCAAGTACGTCCTCTGTTGGCACGTGAAGGAAACCAAAAATTATATCTAAGTACCTTGAAAAATATTAGCTGTTTATGCATGATGTAAAACAATACAAAAATCATGCTTTTCACCGAATAGTATTTTTACCTCTTGTAGGAATGGAACGTATGAAAAAAACAGTTCACTAAATTATTTAATTGAAATTATTAAGGCCTTTAAAGCCGTGAATCTGTGAAAATGTTTATATATATATATATATATATATATATATATATATATATATATATATATATATATATATATAGGTATATATATAGGTATATATATAGGTATATTACATTTGAAACCAAGTTTATGCAGAACATACCACAAGTAGCATAACAAGCAGCGAAAGAAGAAAAACTTATATCCTAAATTCCACACAATAGAAATATAAAAATCACTCAAATGTATATGATTTCCCCATCAGGATCCTGCCGCCTATAGTCGGACAATTTGTCCATGCCGACCAGATGCCGCGGTCAGATTGCCGGCGCCGGCATCTTTCCGCGTGATTTTCGACCGCGACGAATAGTTGCCTTGCCGAGCAGTCGGCAAACAACCGGGAAAGAGCATTAAATGGGCCGGCGCCGCCGTCGGAAAGTTGCCTTGCCGAATATTCGCCGAACAGCCGTAAAAGTGTAGTAAATGCGCCGGTGCCGCCGTGAAAAGAGGCCGGCAGAAGGAGTCGGCAGAGGGTCGGAAGGAGGGCTTTCCGACTGTTTTGCCGACTCTGACGGTCGGCAACTGTCGGCAAAAAGTCGGCAAAGGGCATTTTATTTTACGATTTTCGACCGCTTGCCGCCTCGGCAAAAGGTCCGGAACTTTTAACAAGTAAATCGTCGTGCCGCCACGGATGGGTGCCGGCTGTCTGCGGTGGCCCGCCACCATCGACGGCAGCAATCCCTCTTTCCGACTGCGAATTTCTGATGGGGTTATTGCAGAAGAATAGTACGTAAATATATGGTCATATAAAAACTCTCGGCAATTTTCTGGTACATATTTAAACAAAAATTTTTCTTTATTAAAATAAATTTTAATCAAGTACATATTGACACAATTATTACCTATGTCCTTTTGCCATTTTTCAGGTAACTTCATAATTCCATCGGTGTAAAACTTCTGTGGTTTATCGTCGAAAAACTTAGCCAAGTGATTTTCAGCGGCGCTTCGGTTTGCCAATTTTTTTTTACCATCAAGACAGTTTTGCAGAGACCGAAGCAAATGGTAGCCCGACGGTGCAAGGTCCGGGCTATACGGTGGATGCATCAAAACTTCCCAACCAAGTTCCGTCAATTTGTTCCGAGTCATCAAAGATGTTTATACCCACCGCTCAACTGGACTGTGCTCGGCAAATTATGATTCTAGATTGAAAGTAAGAGTGTTCTTAATTTTTCTTCTATTAAAAGAATATAGAAATAAGCTTACATTCGAAATTAAATACATTCATAATTGTAACGAACAAAGCGAGTTCATACCATTTGAGTCAACCTGCCATTTTATCTACCAGTCTGTCCGTCTGTTTCACCATAACTCTCTAAAAAAATATTCGATTTTAATGAAACTTTTCTTATATATACTTTCCTCCAATCTTTGAAAATAACCTTACTATTTGGTGTTGCAAGGATTCATTAAAAATAAGAGAATAAAAGTCACTCCATGTTGTAAGGTTTCATGTATATAAAAACCATTTGAAGGTAATAGCTACGTAAAAATTATCTGAATCACATAAAGCGTAGTGAATAATTTCATTAAGGCATGTCAATAATCCCTAATAGTTGCTGTTGAATTCGGTCATGGACAGGGTGGTAAAGGAAATATGAATTATTGAAGAAATATGATAACCTTGGGTTTGTTTGAGTTTTGTAAAATATGACTGATGCTATTTTGCTGCTATTTTATAAACACACACACACACACACACTTATATATATATATATATATATATATATATATATATATATATATATATATATATATATATATATATATATATATATATATATATATATATATATATATATATAATGTATAATAAACAAATATTTCACTAATATCCTTAAGTAATAACATAAGTAATCTCTTATGGAAAAAAAATTACAAGGGATAATTTATTTTAGTTGTGGTTTGCCTTCTATGAAGTTTGCTGAAAAGGCCTTATTATTTGGTTTTTATTTGCAAGAAAAATATTTCATTAAATGTACAGCATAACATGATTTAATTTAAGAGATTTGAGCGAGAAAGTTTAGTATGGTGGCTCGTATCTTTTATTACGTTCGCATCTCTATCGAATACAATACCCAGTTTCAACTAGAAACATAATCATCACTATATTCTCCCACCTAAAGAATTGTAAAAAATTAAATGTTTGCGTTTTACGTCCCACGATTATGTCGACTAGGCTAAAGGAGACGGTGAGAAATGAAGGAAATGGTGAAATGAAGAAAGTGGAAGGAAACAGGAGAATCCCGAGAAAACCGTCGCGCACGGTGTTTGTTCACCACAAAGTTCACTTGGCGCGAATTGGAATCGAACCAGGGACACACACACCAGAAATGAGAGCTCTACCTCTGAGGCATCGCGTTCCCCTGAAAAATTGTAGTTTGAGTGTAATCAGATGATGACAGTCGGGTTTTTGTTTCCATATTGCTAAAAACTATTTCATATGTACATGTACTTTCTTTTCAAACGTAGATCCTTAATTATACCATTCATTGATTGGCTAGTGCTCGGCAAAGCGTCCATTTACAATATAGAACCTACTTTGCCAGTTGGTTATCATACTTTTTCCCAACGTTAGTCAAACTTCCTGTGCTGCTAGGTTGGTTATTTGAGATTGATTCACATAGTAACCATAGATAACAGTAAAATGCAAGGTTATTTTCAGCAGCATTTCAGATACTTGACTGATATTTGAAGCTTCAAACCAGTGAGATCATTATTCACAGTTCTTTTTGTCAAATATAGTACATTTCACCACTAGAAATAAACCATTTTCACTTATTTCCCACAATTAGAAAAGTGCACTTGCACTTTGAGTTTACATTACTTGCAGGTGGAATTAAGATCAAGAGGTACTTATAAAGGTTTATCTAACTTTTATTTCATCTAGCGTTGATTTTTCCTCTTATTGACAGCAGCTGAAATACAAGCTCTGCACTTGAAGCTTCTTTGACGTTCAACTTTCTACTGCTTACTTAAAAAAAAAGAAAAAAAGAAAAAGAAAGAAAGAAAAAGAAAAAGGAATGGAAACGACTGTGATAGACTTCCAGGTGATTGATTATTCTATTATCAGAAATTTCACAAATTAGCAGCGAACAATGTGTTCATCAATCGTATTTGGTTCATTGAGTGTACAGCCCAGTTTTAAGCTCTAATAGAGAAGAAAGATAGCCGTCAATTTTAGTATTTTTGTGTGTTTTTTACTTCTCTTTATTTCTGACTGTTTTATATAACAATATTTCACAATTGTATGATTAGCAATGTATATTAGTTATATCCACTAACAATGGCATCAAAGACATTGCATCAGAGAAAAAGCAATCATCAGATGTAACTAGCTCAATGTGCACTCGTTTTCTGTTATATATATCGATTGATTTGTTAGAAAGATGTAATATAATTTTTAATTTAATGTCCCATTATTATTTCTAAACTAAAGCAGTGGTTCTCAACCTAATTTCTATCAGGACCCCCATTTTATCTCATCCTCTGGCCAGTAACCGCCTTATAATTTCTGGTTTGTAATAAGCTTGTGTGGAATTTTTTAATATACCTGTTGCGGAGATCTCACAATATTCATCTATATGTATAATAAGAGAATCCATTTCTTGTATACAGTGGATAGAGTAACTTCCCTAAAAGCGGATAGATTAATACTAAATTTATTCAATTCATTCATATTGCAAATATCGTAGTGTTGTTTCAAAATGGACTCGGTTCGAAAATTTTAAAACTTCATAACTCCCTTAATTTTGAGTCATAAGTTTTTTAGGATAGAAAAAAGAAAGTGATTTATAATTTTGGGTAAAGAAACTTGGACAGTTGTTAAAAAGTTATTGAGTATTTTCAGTAAATTGATATTGTGCGTCACGAAGATTGAACCGAACATTGCCGCACTAGTAAAATTACACCATCCTCAGGTAGCTTTCAATTTTAATTGTATTTCAATGTACAGGTTTTATTGCATTTGTATTTTTCTGGTATTTCAATATGCAGTTCTCATTAGTGATATCGTACTTCTTTCATTTACGAGTATATCTATTTTTAAACAACTCTGCACCTGTTGAAAATGTTTAGTAGACATTTTTTGTTTTCCTTAGTAGTATGTATACAAATAAAAATAGGTCTATCAGAACAAAATTCAAAGAAATATTAAAAAAAAAACAGTTTTCGCTATTAGATTCTAATTATATTTATCTCTTCCGCGTACCTTCGCAACACCCATGAAACCCTCTTAGGAGTTGCGACTCCAGGTTGAGAAACCCTCGGTTAAAGGATACTGACGGTTAATGGAAGCGAATGATTTGAAAAATAATTAGTGAAATACCTTTAAGAATGTGGGAGAGTAACGGGAGAACTCATGAAAACACAAAGTAACGATCATAAACTCGTATGACCTGGAATCGAACTAGTAAACCTCGCACCAGAAGTGCGTTCTACCACTAACTCACTTTTCCCTTTTGATTGATCGGGGTTGAACTCCCATTTCAGTTTAAGAACCCTCTAGCAGCAAGGCTACGGAAATTACTTCTTAAAGTGGACTACTTGAATTTGTAACCGAGCTGAGCACACCAACGAGGTTTTAATCTGGTATCACGCCAGCTGAAAGCAAGCACAATAGCGACATGGTGACAAACTATTATTTCCATAAAATGAAAGTAAATCTATCATTTAAAAATAGGGTTTATATCTATGTTAAAGCTGCGACAGAGAACTAATATTTCTCAAAGGCATATTTTTATCAATTCACTTACTGAATTGCTAAGTCAACTTGGCGTGATACTCGACCTTTACCTGAGCTTTTCAACAGCCAATAGATTTCTAAATGTCGTAATACATTCCACTTCTTCAAAAATCTCCAACACGTATTTTTCATTTGCGAGTGGCTGTGCGCGACAGCACACACTGTGTTTCTGTCAGCACAGGTCCGCTGGATAATCTTCTAAGTAAACACGAGCTAATCTACAGCAGCCGATAAAACATTGTATTATTGATCATTCTGGTGCCAACTGGCCGATTGCCAAAGCTACTTTGGAAGTTGTTGAAATTAGTTGATTATTAAATCGCATACATATTAACTTCAGAGCACGACGCGACTCAGAGATTTAAAAACACCAACAGAGGCAAGTTGCAAACCGAAAAATATTGAATTTCCACGACGTTTAGTTACTAGCACATAAATGGAAACTAAAGAGATTATATATATATATATATATATATATATATATATATATATATATATATATATATATATATATATATATATATATATATAAACAAAAATGTATTTCTTTACTAGAAGTTGTGTGTCACTGTTACGAGAAAGTGTGTTATCACTATTAGAAGTCAAACAACAATAGACGCAATATGTTACTTAATTTGTGTATTTTTTTTCATACGCGTGTAAACATCCTATTCCTGTAGAATATAAGCTTTACAATTATTGTTGACAAAGAACAATATAGTTTTTAGCACCTTAAGCAAGGCCGATTCTAGGCAATTTGCCTCCCCGTGCAGTGCCATCATTTGCAGTCCCTCCTTTCTCCAAAAGGAACAAATGTTCAATGCTACGATTTTAAGTATGCTATCCCATTATGAACAACGAAGGGGAGGGAAAGAAATACTCAGGAAATACAAATACAATCTCATTATGTCTGTTTTTTTCTTTAAATAATAATCTATTAGTTAGTGAAAGATAAAGGAAACACACTTGCAGAGAAGAGATGGTAATCCTTTCTGTGGAATTCAATATGGAACTTCGATTTCAGTTTGCAATTCCAGTGCAACTAGTTGTTTTATCTTTATTTCTTGATTTTCCCTCTACATCTGGTAAAAAAATAAAAAAACAAAAAGAAAAAAACTTGTTTGCCCCTTCAATGATAAAGAAACTCGTTTGTGACAAAGACAAGACTATTATTCATATATATAGTCATATATTCATTCAAAACTGTAATAACTAACTAAATAGAACAGGTGTTTGCTACTGTTCGTGACTTGAGTTCTGGTATTTCACATAAAAAGTAATTTATGACGGAATTTGTTTGATCATTTGCTTTAGCACTGTCTATGTGACCTGGGGCCGCGGTGGCTCAGTGCTAGAGCGTTCACCTCTGGTGCTTGGAGTCCCGGGTTCGATCCCAGCCTACGCCAAGTGAACTTTGTGGTGGACAAACACCGTGTGCGTGGGTTTTCTCGGGGTTCTCCCGTTTCCTCCCACTTTCTTGATTCCACCATTTCATTCATTACTCATCATCACCGTCTCCTTTAGCCTAACCGGCATAACCGTGGGACGTAAAACTCAAAGATTTTATTTCATTTCATTATTGTCTATGTGACCTAAACACGATTTATGAATATAGTATTTGAGTACAAGGTCAGCTTAGTAAATTTAACTAACATCATCATGAAATCTGTTTCCAACAAGATATATTTATTTTAAATAATATGACAGACAGATTTTGCTGCCCCTCGAAACTTGCCGTTCGCTTTTCTCCAAAAATGCACATTAGAATTAATCTTCTGGCACGTAATTTGTTCGGCACGGATTTCGTCTATCTATATTGGTATATCTCTTATCTTTGTCAAATACTATAGGTAAACGAAACTAAAATTTTAAGTTAATTACAATTTTTCCATAGTTGTTGGCTATATGACATGAAGCATACTGTACACCAGTGTTTCCCAACGTATCTCTACTTGCGGCACACTACGGGTGTAACTAGAATTCTCGCGACACACTCATAAATATCATTATTATTATTTGTAAATATAAAATACCATGATATATATATTTAGAAATAATATATATATATATATATATATATATATATATATATATATATATATATATATATATACAATTATATATATATATATATACAATTATATATATATATATATACCGGTATATAGGTGTGTGTGTGTGTGTGTGTGTGTGTGTGTGTGTTGTATGATTACAGATCTTCTCACAAAGAAGAAAGCTCGATCACTGGTTTTCCCTCCTGGTAAATCATTATGCTTATTTTTCCTTCTAATTTAAAAACAGAAAATAATTTCAATGAATTATAGGACTCAGGTTTTTAAAATTACGCTCTCTCTCTCTTTTACTTTTAAAACACAAATGTAGGTAACTTGTCGAAAGGATTGAATGATATTCTAAATTTTCAAGTTACGAAATAGTCTGAACAATAAAGAAGCAATAATGGTCATAACAATAACAAGTACTTCCTTCAACATTAGAAATGTACAGGAAAGTAACACGGCATGAAACTTAAAATCGTAGATGATGATGTATGAAGGGGTGATATGTTTATGTACTTTATTTACAAATCACACATATCACATCCAAAGCTAATGAACTGTATGATTAAACCCATTTTACTGATTCACCCAGATATCATGAAGGAACGGGAAATAAGACTTGACGAATATTTTAGATGTTACTTGCTTCAATTCTTATTTAAAGGTACATGTGTTAATATGATAAATATAACGTGCTTTGTTCATATGTTAATATACTGCTATAATACTTAAATATTAGTACAATGAATTACTTATCTTAACATCTTTATGCAGTAATCGTCGCTTGCTACTAGCTAAACCACATGTTGCTTGCTAACCATCATACTTTGTCTTCGATCACACATAAACTGAGTAGCACTCTAAAACACCGTTAAGAACATGTAAATCTTGTCTATGAATGAACATGTGTTTCTCTAAAGACTATGAATAAATATGTTTTTCTAAACTATTAATGAATATGCTTGCCTAGTTGCACTTCGCAACACGTTGTCGAATGCAGAGACACAACTTGAATAGCACACTGAAGGCACTGTTGCCAGCCAATGCAAACACAACTCACTAAAACTCACAAGAAAAATCACTAAAAGAATCACAAAGAATTCACTAAACCACTAAACTATATACAAAAAATGAAACTAATATGAATAAAAATGATGCACATATGCAAGCTTATCCATCCTCCCCCTCCTTGATTGGACACAATCAATTAATATTCTAGGGGTAAAGGAATTAGCTTAGCAACACTACGCCGAAAAATGCCACTTTTACACTTCACAGTTGCCACTCGCACTAAATTATCACTGCCCGGATGAACTTCTTCAATCACACCTAACTTCCACACTTGAGGAGGAACATTGTCTTCTTTTAACAATACGACCATGCCCGGTTGTAGATTAGGCTGAGCTGACTTCCATTTTCTTCTTTGTTGTAACTGGTTGAGGTAATCCCTTGACCAACGTTTCCAAATATGCTGCTTCATTTGTTGAATCCGTTGCCATCTTCCTAATCTGTTGATAGGTACGTCCAGTAGATCTGGTTCCGGAAGGCTGAGAAGTGTAGCTCCCATCAAAAAATGTCCTGGACTGAGATACATTGGATCTGTAGGATCGTTGGAAATGGCTGTCAATGGTCTTGAATTTAGAATGGCTTCAATTTGAATAAGTAACGTGTTTAACTCTTCGTATGTCAGACTTGCAGTTCCTGCTACACGCCGTAGGTGGTACTTCATGGATTTTATTGAACTTTCCCATGACCCCATGTGAGGAGATCTGGCAGGAATGAATTTCCATTCTAAACCTTCTTGAGCTGAGTGTTCCAGGATGTCCTTTCTGTTAGTCTTGGATTCAAAAAATTGTTGCAATTCTCGATTGGCGCCAACAAAGTTTGAACCATTGTCGCTACAGATAGATAAGCATTTACCTCGCCTAGCAACAAATCTCTTCAATGCTGCGATGAAAGCTTGAGAAGTTAAATCTGAAACTATTTCTATGTGAACTGCTCTAGTGGCTAAACAGATGAACAACGCTGCATATACCTTCATTTGAATTTTGCTGCGAATTGTGGGCTTGACATAAAAGAATCCTGCGTAGTCCACTCCCACGTGTACAAATGGTCTTGCTTCATTTACTCTTTCCTTGGGTAAGTGTCCCATTAACTGTGATGAACTTGTTGATCTCCACTTGAAACAAACCAAACAATTGTGTACTATTGCCTTGACCATCTTCTTAGCTCTTGGAATCCAATATCTGGTACGCAAAGATGCAATAAGAAGCTGTGGTCCTGCATGAAGCAACCTTTTATGTTCTTCTTTGACTATCAGATGGGTGAAATGATGTTCTGCAGGTACGATGAATTGATGCTTGTTGTCGTACTCCAAGTTTGAATGCTCCAATCTTCCTCCTACTCTTAGCATTCCTTCCGTGTCCAGAAATGGAAAAAGATCCTTGATTGGGCTCTTGGTTGAAACTTCCATTTGTTGCTGCAAGTTCAATATTTCTTCATGATAAGTAGTATGCTGTACTATCTTGATACATCTGTGTAACGCTAAACGAAGTTCCGAAGCGTCAAGACTATCGGTTTTTCTTTCTAATTTCTTGGAAAGACAATTATGTTTAAATCGCAAACAATATGCTACTACTCTCAACATTTTGTTTAACGATGAATACCTTTTCATAAAGCTTGTTTCATGAACTGCCACCAAACTTATCATGACTTTCTTCTCTTCTGGAATATTAGCTGGCTCATTTTGTTCTTGACATGGCCATTCTGCTGTGTGAAGAAACTCTGGACCATGCCACCACTCTCGAGACTGAATAAGAGTGTTGGGATCCGCTCCTCGACTAACTATGTCTGCCGCATTTTCTTTACTAGGCACGTGGGGCCATTGATTGATTGATGTGATTCTCTGAATTTGAGCCACCCTGTTGGATACAAATGTCTTCCAACGATTGGGAGATAATTTGATCCATGACAAAACTATCGTCGAGTCTGTCCACAGGTGTATACCACTGACCTCTATATTCAATATGGATAGCGTTTTGTCTATTAGCTTCGAAAGTAACAGTGCTCCACATAATTCCAATCTAGGCAAAGTTTGCTTCTTCAGTGGTGCAACCTTCGACTTTGAAGAAAGTAAATTGACTTCAATGTTTCCTTGTTCGTCTGTAGCCCTGATGTACACTACTGCTCCAAAATTTTCTTCACTTGCATCGCAAAAACCATGTAATTGAATTTCCTTAACGTTCTCCGAAGACATTACGTTTCTTGTAATTTGTATCTTCGCCATCGCAGGTAGCCAAGACATTAATTGATTCCACTCAACTTGTAGGACTTTGTCTAATGGGTCATTCCAATCCATCCCTGTCTTCCACAACTTCTGTAAGAAATTCTTGTATTTGATGACAATTGGAGCGATTAGACCTAATGGATCGAAGATAGATGACACTATACTGACGACTTGTCTTTTTGTCATTGCAACCTTACTTTCTACTGCAGTTCCATTTTTACAAATTTTGTTCGAAATTATAAGTTTGTCTGTTAATGGAATCCATGCTATTCCTAAAGTCTTAACACCGTCTTGCTGACCAAGTATGATTGGCTGTTGGTTTTCCCTGAAGTCTTCAGGAACTCCTTGAAGTACTTCTTCTTTGTTAGAACTCCATTTACAAAGCTTGAAACCTGCTCTGCTTAAAATATTAATAAGATCCTTCTATAGTTCTAAGGCCTTTGACACGTTTGGTACTGATTTTAACACATCATCAATGTAGAAATTGTGTTTTATTACTTCTGCTGCTTCTGGAAATTCCTTGGAATTTTCCTCCGCTATTTGCTTCAGACATCTTGTTGCCAAGAAGGACGCTGACGAAGTCCCGTACGTCACTGTTTGTAACTCATACGACTGGATCGGTTCTTCTACTGAATTTCTCCAAAGGATGCGTTGTAAACACTTGTCCTCATCATGAATTAATATTTGGCGGTACATTTTCTCTAAGTCTGCTGTAAATGCAACTGGATACAACCGAAACCTTAAAATAATGGAGTACAAGTCATCTTGAACAATTGGCCCAACTTGAAGAATGTCATTCAATGATTTGCCATTAGACGTTTTTGCACTTGCATCAAAAACCACTCTTAATTTAGTTGTTGTACTGTCCATCTTGAATACAGGATGATGTGGAAGATAACAACTGCTGCTGCTGTTCACGTCTTCTTCTGTAACTTTTCGCATGTGACCCAAACTTAAATACTCATCCATGAAGGCGGCATATTGTTTATGAAACTCAGGATTTTGTAGCAATCTTCATTCAAGCTGCTTAAATCTTTGTAGTGCCATGTTGTAAGACTCTCCTAAAGCTGCATTCTCTTCCTTCTTTGGTAATTTGACAATAAATCTTCCATCTCCATTTCTGGTTGTATTTTTTAAAAAATGCTTCTCACAATTTTCTTCTTCCGGCGTGTAAATCTTAGTCTGAAGATCTTCGAGTTCCCAGAAATTTCTCAATTGTGTATCCAAGTCTGTCTCCATCTGAGCAAAACATGAAATTACCGACTGGTTGGCTTCTTCGGGTATTGAAGGCATATTTCCGACGACAACGTATCCTAGCTTCGTTTCCTGCAAAACTGGATAATTTCCTTTTCTAGTCTTCTGGCCTGGCTCGAGGAGACTGTAGAATAACCCCGCACCTATAAGCATGTCCACTGACGACGAGCGATTAAAATTTGGATCGCCTAAACAGATATCTTTTGGCAAGTTCCAATTACTGTAATCAATATCCTTAGAAGGTATGCAACCTGTAATGTTTGGCAATACTAAACAATCGACCACTGCATTAAAATCACATGTTCTTGAATAAATATGAACTTCAACACTGTACTGAGCTTCGGAGGTTACAGAATTGATACCTATAATGGGAACACGATTTTTCGTTTTCTTGAGACCTAATCTATGAACTAAAGCTTCGCTTACAAAATTCGATTGAGACGCTGCATCTAATAACACTCTGCATTGTTGAAAACGACCTTTAGTGTCTGTTACGTTAACTAACGCTGTTGCTAATAAGACCTGCTGACCATAATTAATCTTAAATGAGCAATAAGAGTCCTGTGGTTGAACTTTAACCTGGTTCTGTTCCTTAACTTTAGGTACGTTAGTATTATTGTTATTTGTTTTGCTTGAACTGTCTTTGTTAGTAGCCTCCTGAGTAGTATCTTCATGCAACAGTGTATTATGCTTAAAATTACATTTCTTACAAGTACTTGATTTGCATGCCTTTACTTGATGTTTATTACCTAAGCAATTAAAACATAATTTATTTTGCTTCACGAGCTCCTTTCTTTGATTAATGTTAGCACTCAGAAATTCTGGGCAGCGAAAAACAGCATGCGTTTCTTTGCTACGGCAAATATTACATGCATTTGGAAGCACAGTAACAAACGCATTCACTTGACTGTTATTCTTTCTTTTTGCTTTGGAATCTACACTTTTGTTGTCATAAGTACTTTCAGATTGAGTAGGACGAATGTTCTCTAACATTTGACAACGACCTTCTAAAAATGAAAATAGTTCCGATAACGATGGAAAGGAGTCACTACTTTGCTCAGCTTCCCATTTCCTTTTGCTTGCCGAATCAAGTTTTTCTACTAGATGTTGTGTTAGTAGTACGTCATGCAAAGGTTTGTCCAAATTCAATGCTTCAAGGGCTTGAAAATTACTGCGTGCAGTATTTACAAATTGTCTAATGTCTTTAGCGTTTTCTTTCGTTACTGGCTTGATATTGAGCAACCCTCGTACATATGTCGAAGCTATCAACCGTTTGTTTTCGTAGCGTTCAACAAGAAGCTTCCATGCAATTTCGTAATTTACTTCTACCGTTGGCAGATTTGCTATTAATGTAAACGCTTCTCCCTTGAGCGATGTGCGCAAATATTGAAACTTACAAACTGTACTTAATGATTCGTTATTGTGAATAAGGGAAATGAAAATGTCCTTAAAGGGCGACCACTCCTCGTATTTACCGCAAAATGTGGGCAAGGAAATTTTAGGCAATTGTACTGAACTACTACTAGAATTTCCAGCTTTGTTATTTGCTGCCCCTGAATCCGTTTTTTGTTCAAAACTATCAATAAATTCTTGTAACTTAACCTTTGAATCATAATACAGTTCCTCGAATGTAATTCTGTGCGTTTCTTGTTCACCCGTCTCATCCAAGAGCTCTATTTCTAACTGTATCTCATCAAACTTAATAAAAACCCCTTCAAGTGCAACTAGCCTCGTTCTTGCTTCTTGTATGCTAGGTTTATTTTCATTCTGTAGGTTTTGAAGAAATGTCTGTATTCTTGTTGCCTGACCTTTGACCGAAGCACGTTTCTTAATTAATTGACCCAACTGCACTTCTGCCATTGTTTCAGTCCTTTTTTTTAACTACTCAAACCGCTGACAATATATTTTTCTTTTTTTTTACTTCTGAGTGACCTACAAACGTGTAACCTTGAATTCAGCTGGGTTGAATGCACACACACCACTGTACTGATATGAACAGTTCTGTCCTGCTTATGACAGCAGCACCCACACAAACACACACGAGAACAAACAATTCAAAGTCACGTTTCTCGTTGTGATATCCGGCCCGGAGGACCAAAAAAATGATGATGTATAAAGGGGTGATATGTTTATGTACTTTATTTACAAATCACACATATCACATCCAAAGCTAATGAACTGTATGATTAAACCCATTTTACTGATTCACCCAGATATCATGAAGGAACGAGAAATAAGACTTGACGAATATTTTAGATGTTACTTGCTTCAATTCTTATTTAAAGGTACATGTGTTAATATGATAAATATAACATGCTTTGTTCATATGTTAATATACTGCTATAATATTTAAATATTAGTACAATGAATTACTTATCTTAACATCTTTCTGCAGTACTCGTCGCTTGCTGCTAGCTAAACCACATGTTGCTTGCTAACCATCATACTTTGTCTTCGATCACACATAAACTGAGTAGCACTCTAAAACACCGTTAAGAACATGTAAATCTTGTCTATGAATGAAGATGTGTTTCTCTAAAGACTATGAATAAATATGTTTTTCTAAACTATTAATGAATATGCTTGCCTAGTTGCACTTTGCAACACGTTGTCGAATGCAGAGACACAACTTGAATAGCACACTGAAGGCACTGTTGCCAGCCAATGCAAACACAACTCACTAAAACTCACCAGAAAAATCACTAAAAGAATCACAAAGAATTCACTAAACCACTAAACTATATACAAAAAATGAAACTAATATGAATAAAAATGATGCACATATGCAAGCTTATCCAGTAGATTCATAGTAAAGGTTCATAGTAGGGTCTAATGTGCAATACAAATATACATTTTCCCCTGCGTTTTGCAATTTGATTGCTATAGATTTAATAATTGATTGCTATAGAATTTCGATTTCCTCGCGGCACACCAGTGGCCCATTCACAGCACACCAGTGTGCCGCGGCACACCGGTTGGGAAACGCTGCTGTACACTATCGCTTTGCTGGCGTAAGAAGACATAATGAAGGCACATAGCGTACATAATTGAAAGTTTGATGAGTAGATACCTCAGTATTAGTTCTACCTTGATATATCTCAGAGTTATCGTACAAAAATCTTTAGATTTACAAAAACCTCAATTTTCTCACAAATTATGTAATAGGATTCATATCCACGCGTATATTTTTTTTCAGATCAATGAGATGCACCGGTGTTTGTGTCTCATCTTTGGGTATTTTTTTTGTTAAATGCCAATAATATTATAAACAAAATTATAAAAACACTCGAAGTTATTTGTTATAATCTATTTAATAAGTTATTGCTTAGTTGGGGTTAATGGCTGTTAAACCATTGGGAAAAATCCGATTTGTATAACGTGTTAGAAGAGCAAATGCTGACCATAAGTGATTTATACGTAATATTACGTAATATATATTGATAAAGAATTAACGTAGAATAAAAATTATAGAAAACAAAGAGGAAATTATATATATATATATATATATATATATATATATATATATATATATATAACAGAAATTTAATTATTTTATATTAAGATCTAACATGTAGAAACGAACCCATTTTTTTCGGCCAGACCATATAGCGAAAATTGTTCATATTTCAACTTCCCTGTGTTCCACTCAAAAATGTGACCAACTCAAATAAATGTGAACTTACAGAAAATAACTATTCTGAAGGAAAAATGTCACTAGTTGTAATATGATAATTTCTAATGAATTTTTTAATTTTATCTTACAGTTTTAGCGCAAATTCCATGCATTGTCTGGGTTATTCTAAATAGGTTTCAGCCTTTCGAGATTTGTGTAGAAAAATTTTCACCTAGAGTTGGTAGGGGAAAGATGCCATTGTTTTTAATCATAAAACAAAAGCAGACAGAAGAGTAAGAGTTGAAGACTGAAACTTACAGGATAAGTAGCTTAGTCCTTCCTCTAGACTCTGTGTGTAACGGTCTTGAAAGAACTAGATACGATAAGTGATACAGGGGCACATAAGTAAACATCTCCAATGAGACATCTTTCCCACACTGTCCGTGCAAGATGCCTATTTCGTGTGGATAAGATGCCACACCATTTTGGATGGCTATCAGCATAACGTTGGAAATAAAATGATTTTATTGTGAGGTCTAACATATTGTGTATCCATACAATACTGAATGCGGCTTAGTCTAATATAGACAAATAAACTATATGGAAAGGGTGCAAATAGGAAATACCATTGAACATAAAGAAAATCAACCTTTACTACGAAAACAAAGTAGTTTTTATACAGTTATAAAAGATAACTAAACATTAAGGCAATACCAGAAAGTAGAATAAACCTTTGCACAATGAATATAATATCAGGAATGTTAAACCGTTAGTCACTAGAAATGTTCAGAAGACTATAACGTACAAACAGGCATTTGCAAACGTAACATGGTGCGTTATTTTGGAGTGACATAGTGTGACTCAGTACGACCTTATCTGCTCGTTAACCTGTAAGCAAAAGCGAGTAGGGTCTAAAATATCCCTAGCCTGTACGATTACAAACAACTAGAGCACTTAGAAAGATATTCAGAACATGTAGCATGAAACAATTTCTGGCAGGCAATGCACCTTATCCAAATCCACTTTAGGTCCATCTTGATCAACATAATACTAACAAATACTGCGATAGTTATCCAACTATGCAGCGCAAGTGCTTTCCTTCTTTCCCTGGTGTTTCTGGGTTTGGTGAAAGATTGTTTTGTAGACGTCCATCCAAATCTAATATAGACGCCCGACGTTTGCGTCGGACGTTTCTTGGCACGAGAAATGGTACAGGAAAAATATCATTAAAAGACACCTGCGGAGACGTTTGAATTGCAGCGGCCAACTCTACACTAGTCGAAGACCCTTCAGGAAAAGCAGAGCATGTTGGCGTATCTTGACGTAACAAATGGTCAGACGATGTCTTCGTAGACCTTAGTGTGTTTGTACATCTTCATCTGTGCTGAGAGAGAAGGTCCCAGCTGCGGCTCTACTTCAGCATGAGTAGAGGAGGAGTTCGTTTCTTCTGCGTTTGAACCGTTACAGCCAATTCCGTTTGATATCGAGAAAGCAACGTCAGGAAATCGTGAAGGATTAAAAGGAAAAATTACAAATGTTTCAATTCTGAGGTTGCGTTTCCAATTGTTTCAGACTGCTAGCAAGTCTCTTGCTAGAAATAGCCCAAACAATTAAAATTTTGTGTGTGTTTACCTGCGGGCCCATAATCGTGTTTCGTTAGGTCTCCTTTCTCCATGTACCTTCGAAGAGTCTGGTACGTAATTTGTAGAATTATGGGTGAGGTGCAAGATGCCTGGTATGCATTCATCCTTCCTGTTCGTATTTGTTCTACTGCCAATTGCAAGCTTTCTTCCGACGACTCCGCTCGTTCTGACGTTCATTGATATATCTGTGGCATTATCTGCAAAGAAAGAAACGGGGCATATTTAATCACTATGACAAGAGTACAATTGTGTACATCGAACGTGAAAAGCAACTGTTATCTTCACTTTTATATTTGTGTTAATCTGCAGGTACCTACACATTTCCTTTGTATTTTCATCTATCCTGAGCATGTTGTACTACAGCATACAACTCCAAAACATTATAGGCATCTTGCACGTCACTCTTCTAGGCATCCACCCCATTCAGCGGTTCAAGATGTCTAATCCCATATCTACATGCCATATGCTTCCAACCGCCTTTGACTCATATCAGTTCATGGCATAACCTGTCTTCATGTTTCCTGACCTGTGTCAGAATACTTTAATAGCTACTTATTAACCACGACTTATGTGCACTTCACCAACTATTTCTAGCTATAACAAAGAGTACTTACCGCACTTTTTTCCTTCTCTTCGTTCACACACTACTTTAATCACCTTCTGGTTTTGGACCCATAACAGACATGTAGTACTTTCTCTGCTGCGCGCATTCCCTGCCATCTAGTGGCGTAATTTCCAAGCAGAGCATCGGCATCTTAGCCTCACTCACTGTATACACATATCTAGCGATGTTGTGTATTGTGAGGTGAGCGATTCTCCCTGTTTCTAATTTCATCCCTAAACTATAGGAATAAGCGTCTAATGTCCAACAGATGCAAACAATTTTCTTTAAAACTCTGAGTGTAATTAACATATAGTAAGGAAAATATGTTATATAAAATTGCGAAGATTGTGCTATATTATTATTATTGAACCATTTCAACTACAAGCATTAAAGGTAATTGGAAAGACTCAGAAAAAGAAAGATTTTTGATATAATTATATTTTTACGAAAGATATATTAGACATTTTATTTAAAATTCGCCAGGGAAGAGTAAAGTAAGTCTTCATATTTGATTCATGTTAACTACAAAAGTGAAATTGTGTGCAAGCTTCAATAAACGAATACATCATGTGTAAAAATCAAATAATGTTTACGAAAGTTCTCATTGAACATCTTGTTTTAAACCTTGGGGAAAGATACATTCTCTCATTTTCTATTGATTACACTGGTATACAAATTTTGATCAAGGTCGTACTTATGTTGGTTTTTCGTCGGTTTCTTAATAATTTGCACCCGCTGGACACGAGTATGGCAGTTGTTTTCCCGTAATGTCAAAATTTGTGATGATATAAGCATATCAGATTTTATTGAAACAGTAACATATATAATTGTATCTTATGTGAACATTGAACTACAAGCGTAACACAAACAGTGTAGTCGTGTTTCTGTTGATTTTTCATTGGTTTCTTAATGCTTTGCACCCGCTGAACACGAATATGGCAGTTATTTTATCGTAATGTCAAAATTTGTAATGATATAAGCATATAAGATTTTACTGCCACAGTAACATATTATACAATTGTACCTTATAGAACATTGAACTACAAACATAACACATACATTTTGGACATCAACTTTCTGGGCAACAAAAATCTACATAACAATACATAAATACCAAAATATGTGAATGTTACATTTCTTATAAAAATATACAAAAGTATTTGAGATTGGAGGAAAGTGTTCATCAAGTACTGGAATTTCGTAATCAAAAGTGAAGGGTAGTGGTTCTTTTTCTTTTGTGGAAAACTTTCACTTCATCACGGACTAACTCGCAAATATAATCGCCCATCATTGCTAAGTCCCACCTTCCTTGGCATGCTTTTCAGTACCTCAATGTCCTTATGGAAACGTTCCCCGTGCTCTTCTTTAATATCTTCTAAATTCCCCCTAAAGAAATCCAAGTGTGAATGAAGCATATGTAATTTTAAAAACATTCTACATCCCAATGCTCAATATTGATCAAAGAGTGTCTTAACGTGGTGATCCAACGATTCGCTTCGGTTATGCACAAGAAATCCCGTCACGAACTTATGAAATGCCTCCCAAGTGTTTCTTTCCAACTCCGCCATTTTTTGTTTGAGTGTAGCACTATTAAGCATGACACGAATCTGAGGCTCTATGAAAATGCAAGCCAGAACTTTTTCCTCTGAAAAAGCTGTAAACATTTGTTTGATACATGGGAGGGCAGGTGATTTGCGATTCAGAGCTTTCACAAATTGTTTTGTTAATCCCAGCTTAATATGTAATGTTGACATGAGAATCTTCTCCCTGGGCACTAATGCTTCATTTATCACATTACGTGTTCCTGGGATAAGCTCTGTTCTTTTGGGCCAAACGGTTTGATCATAGTTCTGGTTAGTTGCCCGACTGTCCCACAGAAATAGAAAGGAGGAATATTTAGTATATCAACTTTGCAACCCAAGAAGAAAACCAATAATTTTGAAATCCCCACACACGTCGCATTGATATTTCTCATATTTAATTTTCTCCAACATCAGCTTCACATTTGAATAACTTTCCTTCATGTGAATGGAATGTGCAACAGGGATTGAAGGATACTGGTTTCCGTCTTGCAAAATAATAGCCTTCAGAATAGTACTCGAACTGTCCATGAACAGTCGCAATTCGTTTGGTTCATATTGAAAGCCAATTGCCCTAAAAATGACCACCGATATCTGTACAGTAGTACAATGAATCCTCAACAGCAAAATAAACGGAAAAACGTTGGAGTCTGCTTCTGTACTTAGATATTTTGCAGGAAGGAAGTAGAAACTTTCACTCTTTGAGTCGTGATGCTAGCAATTCGGACTGTTTTTTCGATAAATGTAGATCTCTAATCAGATCATCTAGTTCTTTTTGGTTCAGTAAATGAGGTTTCTCACTATCTTCCAAAACAACCGAACTATCTGAACTGTCGGAATGAGCTGCTTCTTCACTGAAAACCGTTTCGGGCGGAGGTGAGGGAATAGAAGATTCACTATGCGGAACAGGTGATCGGGAGGATAGTATGTTTGGGTATTCTAGCTGACGTCTGTTCTTGCCTTTCTTGTAGTGCGTCAAGTCGATCATGCAAAAATAACAATCATCATGATGGTTGGTAGGTTCTCTCCACACTCGTGGAATGGCATGGCAAACGGTATGCTTTTTTCTATTCTCACGCTATCAGTGTTCCAACGTCGACCTGCAATTACCACAAGACACATGTGGGGTCCATGACTTGTCAAGATCCCCAACCGCCATTCCGAAGTAAGCTTTATATTCTGCACAAAATTTTGTTCTAGGCACTATCCCATGTTAAACCTGTTTCGGACCAATATAGTATCCACACTCATAACAAAAGGAATCCCCACGTAGTTTGCACTTCCGACCCAACGACATGTTGCTTAAATACATTAACTACACACTGACATTTAACTACACGCACGTACTCTCAAATAGACTTATACGATAATATAAAATAACTGTGGAAAATGTGGAAGCAGCACTTTGCGACCATTTCATTACTACCAGAATTGGCTACAGCTTAATTATTGCTTAGACTCTATTTAATCAATTTACAATCCTGCTATGAATCTTTAGAATCTATATTCTCTGTTTGCTACTCCGAACAATTTATCTTTAATAACAAATGCACAACCACCTAGCAAGCATCGAAATAAATGCACGAAAATTGCTCTGCATAAACCAGTATGGTTGAGAAATAAAACATGCTTATATCACTGAAAATATTGACACTACATAAAAATAAGTGACGGATTCGTGTTCAGGGGGCAAAATACATAAGAATTTATCAAGAAATGACAATAAGAAAAATTTTGTTTACCAGTGTTATCAACCGAAGTAATAGCAATGATTGTGAAACCTCAAAAATTATATTACACTACGAAAATGTAATATTTTTACGAAAGATATATTTGAATAACATTTTTAATCTTAGAAGGAAATGGAGTAGGGGCGCCATATGGAGAGAGTTGAGAGTTCTTTATTTTCTAATCGATCGTATACTAATATAGTAATAAGAAACGGAACTCCTTGGTGGCTGAACGGATAGCATACGTACCTTTGGCTTGGGACACTCGGGTTCGATTCCCGGCGAAACGTCATGTGATTCGGATTCCATTTTAATCAGTAGGTACCAACTCATATAGCCTCGCTGCTGAAAGGAGCGTTAAAATTCAAATGAACTCAACAAGTAATAACAGAAAATTCTTATGTCGGTGGAGTATTTAGCCGCAACCCAGGCAAAATCTGAAATGACGCTACTGGGTTAGGATAGTCCATACCGTAATAGAAACTAAATTCACAGCTCATTCTTGACTGATTTTAAGCATAGGGACTTATGGGTAATAGTCAAAAATATACATAATATTGTATCAAAACCGAACAAGTTTTATATATGATACTGTTTAGCCCAAAGAAATTGGGGGCGAAGGGTAAAAGCATTACAATACTCATTTCGGATTTTAACTTCGTAGAGATATGATGATTGGGAAACTACAAAGAAAAAAGTACAATATGTTCGCCAAAATAGAACATTTTTAACGAAACTTAACCTGCAACACATTTTGAAACTGAAGGATGCGGGATTCATATTATCAATCTTGACAGGTTTTGACTCTAAGCTGTGGAAAATTGTTAGTGATATAAAGAAAAAGTATATTAAGTTTTGTCATAATCGAAGAGTTTTTCCGGTTTTAAATTGGACGATTCATGCATGAGTAACCTTGCAGCATGAGATGAGTTTTACCTTTCTTTAATCCTCTCCCCATATATCAGGAAATGTCTTAGTACTATGATTATGATATGATGGAATTCATATAAAGAGGAGACAAACGTTTAGATGAATGAAGATGTTCCATATTAAAAAGTTTATCTCGAAAATGTGTTTGTATAAATATAACTTCAAATTACGTAGATTGTTGTCAATAAACATATATATCACAAACGAAGGTTAACCGGACTCAGAAACTCTCGCCCTGAAAAGCTGTATAACAAATCTCAACTGTCAGGTGAGTTTGTATTTAACCAGCTCTGCCAAAAAATATATTGATCTTTATTCTTCAGAGGTTAATTTCCCACGAAATTTCGTTCAGATCCTGACAGTTGTTACCGAGAAATTAGATACCACATGCAAAAGGCGAGCCGAATTGAGCCTGTCTATGGCTGACTCTGGCCATCAAATATAGTGATATTTGACCTTTAGACCATGTAGTACATGTCCACCAAATTTAGTTCAGATCCAACTAGCAGTTACCAGAAAACAAAGTACCACTACACACATATAGACACTCATACACCTGGAGTGAAGGTACAAAATCGTATATGCTCACGCCGGGACCTAGTAATAATATTTATAGGAATTCCGTATCTCAAATCGTTTCGAAGATCTGGGGAACATGAGTAAAGATTGATATATAGCTTAAAATGAGGTGTTTGTGGGTATTTGTGATTTGTTTTTGGTAGTTGTGACAGTTATGTAATATTAAGTAGTGTAGCAAACTTCACCAATGCTCATCATATCTCAAGAACAGTTTAAGGTATCAAGTTGCTGTAACGACATTATGATCTTTACGTCTGTTGAAGTCAGGCACCCTGAGGGTCTTGCTCATTGTTGAGTAATTATGCTCAGGTAACGTGCCAGAGTTTATTATGAGTAAACAAAGATTGTCCGGTCAGTGTTTTCACGTCGATACTTGTGACACCATGTCAAGTAGTTCGAGTGGAGCAGACTACTGTTTATTCAGGCTGACGCAAAATGAAACAGTTACAGTAGAATTAAGAAGTGTATGGAACAAGCAGTAAAATGTAAGTTACCAAACCCCAAGTTTGACCTTCTTAGGAACATTTGTATTTTTAAGGATTTCTAGCTGAAGGGTGAACGGTAACAACGTAGAAGGTTACATAATTTTCAAATTTACTTTCATTGTATTGAATTGTGTTTCTTGAAGAGTAGTCTGAAGAGAGTGATGTGAGGTGGAAAATTTTCCGCGGAAAATTTTCACCTACATTTTTCCGAAAACTTTTCCGTTGTAAACAAATATCAGTGATCAAGTATCAGTTCCTCATTAAAAATAAAATTGATCGACTTTATGCATAGAAACGTTAAAAAGTGGAAGATTTTTTAAAGAATCTGAAAATTTTCATGGCTCAGAAAATTTCCGGTAGAACAAGTGAAATAATTTTTCATTAATCGAAAAAGTTTGTCGTGTATGGAAAAGTTAAAAAAAATGTAAGTAGGAAAATTTTCATCATTTTGAAGGAAGAAGTAAAACAACTTTCTATGAATCGGAAAGTTTTATTTCTCTGTAGAAACAAGTGAAAGGAATTTTCATGAATTGGAAAATTTTCATTATGTTGTAGAAAGAAGAGGAAAAACTTTTCGTAACCCGAACAATTTTGAATATTATGTATAGTGATGTTAGGTGGAGAATTTTCCGCTATATTTAACTTAACATTGAGCTATAAAATTGAATTCCTGCAGAGGAAAATTAGGCAGCAACAAGTTATAATTTTCGAGTTAACTTTCGGGAACCAGAAAATTTTCTAATATTTCGAGTTGGCAAGAAACTCTCTCTCTGTATATATATATATATATATACAGGGTGTCATAAAAAGATCGGGACTGTGGAATATCTCCAGAAATACACGTCGTATCATGAAATACAAAAGCACGTACCAAATATATTTTTACATTCTATTTCAGAGTGGAACAATGAATTCTCCCGGGTGCCCCCTAAGGGGGCAAGGGGGGCAATTTGAAATGTTTAAATGGGACCCCCAGTTTTTAGTGCAGATTCAAATGCTACACACAAAAATACGTAACTTTTACTGGAAACATTTTTGTGTATTCTTGACAGATCTGATTTATTGAGTAACGCAGCAGAAAGATTGGGACAGGAAACTATCTCGAGAAGTACGCGTCCGAGCATGAAAAAACAAAATACGTGTCAAATATTGTTCCATTTCTATTTAACTGTGAGCAAATCAATGCTCTTTGGCGCCCACTAAGGGGGCAGAGGTGGCAACTTGAAAAGTTTTAGTACAGATTCAGATGCTACATAGAAAAATACGTAACTTTTATCTGCATTGTATTTGTTTGTTTGCTCGATAGATGAAGCTGTAATCGCCAAATCTCTGTTTTATCGAGCAACGCGACAGAACTGTTGGGACAGTGAAATATCTCGAGAAATACGCATCTAGGCATGAAATTAAACAAAAATATATTGTTCTTGCAACTATAACAAAGCATCGGATATCGACATTTCTTAACTGCAAAACTTTCCAATATTCCTGAACGAACATCAGAAGACCACTTGTAGAACTCAATTAATCTCTTAACCAGTACGATCAATCAGACCTCCAATACTTTCATTCTTCCACCCCTATCGTCCGAAATTACTTCCGCACTACCTTCCGCTCATACGTAGATTTCGTCAGTTCTATCAAGACTACGAGCGTACGGGAAACCGAGAATCATTAGTTCACCATCGATACATGCAACTCATCGTCACCAATTACATCACCACATATACACATAAAGTGGGTTAAAATTTGCAATAGAGTTCCTGATATATCTCACCCGACCCAGTACTGGAAGAGATTGAATCAACTCAGTGACAAACCTAGTATCACAACATTTTAAATTATCCTTCATAATCAACTGCTTCAATCAGGTACTGACAAGGCAAATGCTTTCGCTAATTATCAGCAGGATATTTTACCACCGCCTCTAGCACATCCTTATCCCCATCGACATCCCGTCGATCAAATTGGTTTCCAATCTCCACTCTAAAGCCTGCACTTTCCCACACTTTAGGTAACAATCAAGAACTCACCTCGCCGATCGCAGTTATAACATTCTAAATGTAACCAAACGAAAACGCTACAATGCACCTGGCATGGACAATATCTCTTGCCGGCATATCAAAGTGGTCCCTTACTGCGTTCTTCATTTTCTAGCTATACTCTTCACATTCATACTTCGCATATGTTTCTTCCCTCTCTCATGAAAAATGTCTAAAACTTTAATGTTTCCGAAACCGAACAAACCTACCAATCTTGTGTCTCCCTACCGCCCTGTGCAGTTAAGCAGTACGCCCAGTAAAATCTTTGAAAGAATCTTAGTTAATCGCCTCCACGCTTACTGCACAGATTATCGCCTTTTACCTTTCTATCAAGCCGGATTTCGCCCCCTGTTCAGTGTAAATGACCAGCTACTTCGCCTTGCCAACCATATTTACAATTACCTTTATTCCACGAAACCTTCTTGTCTGGTTCTCTTCGTCTTAGAGAAAGCCTTTAACACTGTATGGCACCACGACCTGGTTTAAAAACTTAAGAAATATAATCTGCATCTTATCTACATAGATTTATATCCAATTTTATCACCAGTCGTGTAGTCTACATCTTCATTAACAACTCATTGCCTCACCCAGTGTTTCTATATTCAGGTACATCACAGGGATCTGATTTCCCTCCGCTCCTTTACCTTCTCTATGTGGCAGACATTCCACCTATTCCAGCAACTGTCAGTACTTTTCAATACACGGATGACACTGCATTTCTGGCACTAGGCAAAACAATGCAATACATCAACAAATATATTCAGGAAGCTATTGATCTATTCACATCCTGGTGTTCCAAATGGCGACTTAAGATCAACACCGAAGAAACTCAAGCCGTTGGTTTTGTGCCTCCTGACAACCGTACTATGGTTTACCGCAGTTCAACGCTGCTAAATGTTCACGTTTAACTAACACAAATTCACGCTTCCAACACAGCCAAATATCTAGTACTTCTCTTCGACAAACATCTCACCTGGAAACCTCACTTAAAATATATTTTGTCCAAAGCCTATAATCGAATTAACCTGCTCCGTCGCTTGACTGGCACCAATTGGGGTTTCAAAGCCTCTCCAGTTCTCACTATGAATATGGTCTTTCTCCGACCAGTACTGACGTACGGATTCACAGCCTGCGTACCTGCAGCACACTTCTTTTATTGAAAAATCTACATATCTTAGAACGTCATGATTTCAGAATCACTTACCATATATCCTTCCCTAGCCCCATTGTCGATCTATATATTCGCATTATTTTTCCCACACATAAAATATCTTCGCTTAAAATATATCACTGATCGCCTGACAGTGAACTACTTTCTACTTACGGATACAGTTGATACTGCAGCCGATTTCGTCACCCTCCCATCATTACGTCCCAAAGTAGATTGGGTATCTAACTTCTGGCCCACTTTTCCCCTACCCCCTAACTACCAAAAATTACATATCCGCCACTGACCATTACACTTTAACACAGAAGGATAGCATAAAGCGAGATTGGGTAATTGCACTGCGCATATGCTTTTATGACATTTAAAAATCAAACAAAAATGAACTAAGTATTTTGAATATTTTATATTTAATAAATCATAAAGAAGTGTGTAATTTGTGGAGAATTAAAACAATACCAAGAGTTCTCCAGAAATGGTAATACAAGACGAGATGAGTGTAAAGCATGCTGGAATAAAATGAGCAAACAAAATGATGAAACAGAAAAAATGGGCGCGTTTGCTTATCATGTTGTAAATCCTGAACAATTATCTGAAAAAGAATTTAGAGATTTACAAAACGAATTGAATGATATCAAACTAATGTTTTTAGAATTTTACATCGACTACAAGAATGGGAAAGCTCAACTTGATGAAAGAGCAAAATATCATCTTAATAAAATACACGAGCTGTGGAATAATGCATTACCCTATAAGAATTTAGACTACTATTTTAGTTTTAAGAACCATCATATCTTTATTAATCATATTAATAATAAGAAGTGGAGTGATTATATCAGTGCATTTTTGAAATGGAGGGTAAGGATGATGCCTTATTCAGATTGGAAGTAAAGCTAAAATAAACATTTGTTTTATGAAATTACTCATAAAACGCTTACATCTAAAACTTATAAGTTATAGCGCTGTCTTTGATTGAAAAAATAGTTTTTGTTTGATCGAAATCGGCTCACAGATGGCTGAATGATGATAAGTTAAAGTTAAGTATGTTGTTTCGCTGGTTACACCAGACGCACATACATGTATTCAGCTTTCAAACCAGTTTCAGCTCAGAGAAGCGAAAGAGTATACAGTCTCTCACTTTCCCTTCTCCTCACGCTAACATACATATATACACATTAGCCGGTCTTCCTTCAACAGTACTTCTAGCTAGCACTAGACAGAGGGCGCTTTCTGTGACGTAGTCTCCTTTGGGGAGAATACATCATACATGACGTCATTGAATCCGTGACGTAGTCTCCTTCGGGGAGAAAACGTAATACATGATGATATATCTCTCGAGTTTCTTTCTTTTTCCTTCCCATCAGCTCTGAACGACAGAGAGGTTTATGCAATAGAAACAGAGAGAGAATGATTAACGACGCAGTAGCGAAGAATGCTGCGCTGTTACACGGCGGCGTTGTCGACAGAGCCACTATTTAGTTCCAAAACGTGCCACATGCACGCGCTAGTGTTCCATATACAAAATGTATTTCTCACATCTTTTTTTTCTCTCTCTTTCTCCCACACATCTCTAGAATTGTAGCATTTAGTGATACCAGATTTCAATAACTGAGTTGTATTTGTATATTCAAAGGCCTTAGCTTTTATAGTGATACTATAAAAACACTTATACAGTTAAAACATACTTAAAATTACAAGTTCGGATATTGATAATGGAATCTTCTGTTAACCTCGTTCTCTATAGGAAACAATGACTTCTTAAACTCTGTCCACTGATCATAATTCAAGCTAAATAGACACCCGTTAATATCAAAGACTACTTGAACTTCGGTTTGCACATTTTTCGCAATTACATTGAAATTATTAGTAAGTATAAACTTCTTTTGGGGATCCATTCTAATCACTCCATTTTTTACTTCTGACAAAATATTTTTGTTCATTTTTTGTTATTCTTTGGAATCACAAAACCAATTCTCATTTGAAATTTACATACAGAACTCAACAGTTGGATAGTTACCTTTTAGACCAGTGTATTTGATTTTTATTCCATCTTTAACGATCTCATCAATCATTTTATCTGTTAAGTGTTTTGTAAATCTAGGTGGAAGAAAAACCTTGAACTTTTCACACTCGACCAAAATGCTCTTTCCAAACTTAGTTTTAATCTTTTCCATTTTTACAATTTTATATTCCGTATTTAATTCTAATTCTCTTAATCCAATAACCTGTTTTTGTTCAAGAGTTCCAAGCTTGTTTAAAAAATCAACGTGTTTTGCCATCGTATTTATTATATAGAAAATCAATGAACACTTTTCAATTTTTATTTTCACCAAAAAATATTTAATCATTTTTATCAATTTCGTTTTATGGAAAAACTTCCATAAAACAATTGTTAATGAAAACAGTTTGAGGATGCAAGGGTATCTTTTCGATACCCTTTAAAGTCGCCTATGGCTAACTGATAAAGGGTCAGTGATACTGGCCCTTAGATCCTTGAATTGTTTTTGACATTTTGTTAACTATCTAAAACTCTTCTACTACTTTCTCATTCTTGGGATCATATGTAAAGTTCTTTTGCCCAATTAAAATCGCATAACATATAGTATTAGCAGCCACAGCTTTTGCAAAGTCTACAACAATCTTTATGTTTGTTCTCTCATTTGCCGATACATTTTTTCTCTTACTACAATTAATCACATACATTGGTCTGTTATCTATAAACTCTTTAGGGTCATAGTACATTTCGGTATTGCCACACGTTATTCTCTTAAACGCAGTATAATCTTCGTACATCTTAAAATAATCCTTGTTAGCAATATCTAAGTTTCTTAATTCTTTTGGAAATACCTCATTCCTCCCATTCTTAAGATAGATATTCTTTACCTTACAATGATCAAACTTACTTGCATCCGCGGTTTGTTTGCCACTTCTATCAGTTTGAAACATTACAAGTACGAAATCAGGCATATCAAATCGTCTAGAATTAAATTGCGTAGTAACATCAAACTCCAAGAAAGAACCTGTAACAGTCTTTTGAACACATTGATAAGTATGGAATGAAAACATGATTTTGGGTTCTTTAAGAATATTCAACTTTAACTTGTTTTCATAATTAGATTCGTATTCAACAATAGGCATTCTTATCTCCATACTTTTTATTGTTATTTTTCCATCATGAGGAGCTGCTCCTGATCCAGTCCATTTGTACAAGACATCGTTATTGTTGTTAGCTTTTGTAAATGTTATTCTCAATCCACCTTTCCACATAACCTCTTTATAATCACTTAAAAAGCCTGGAAATAATCTTAATGGATACAAAACGCTAAAGTCCTTTCTCAGACCAAGTTTATCATCTGTTTCAAATCCTGCTTGTTTTAAATATTCAACTTCTAGTTTGCAAATCTTTAATGTTCCAATAGCTGTAGATGTTATTCCTGGTAGCTCAATCTTATCTATAACAACTCCATGCTTTCTAACCTCAATTTGAGAAAAGAAGAATGGTAAGAAGTTATCTACAAGTTTTATAGTATCATTTGCACCAAATGTTCCTCCAACTGATGCACCAACAACTTCAAAAGTCATATGACAATCTGCTTTGTGTGGATGTATGAACCCATCGCCCACATTGAAATCGAACTCAATATCTTTGTTAGCTTCATTCAAATTATTAAATGTTCTTGTGTTAGCTTTAAAACTCTGTAACTCGTAACTATCAACACTATCCATTTATTATAAAGAAAATCTTGAAACAACGCTTTTATGGAATATACCCATAAAAGAATCATACATAATAACAATTAAACACTTCGAGAAAATACTTGACATTTTGGACTTCCGAATACAGAGGGGCTAAAAATTTTTTGAAATTAAGTACCATCTGCTTGCTTCGTTTGTTTTCTTTCCATTTGAACAACTCCTTACAACCGTCCTTACACTTATAACCCCCATCCTAACTTAACCTTAGCATTCATAGCAGTGCCAACCCCAAAAGCAGCTAATCGTTCACCAATTGTCGCATCACTACTAAATGCTCTTTTCCATGCTTTAGTTTCTAGTTCCTTATCTGCAATATGTCTTGACTCTGTTTCTTTATTGTCTCTGTAGTATATATCGTGTTCTTTACAAGCCTCATCTAATGGGTTAATACCTTTATCACCTCTTTCTAACCTTTCTTGAAGCTTAGTTCCCGGACCGCAAAATCTAAAACCTGGAATATGTAATTCAACTGGAAGTTTATTAATCAAATCATTTACTAATCCTTTTCCAAGTTTCTCATCATTCCAGAATCATGGTGGTAATGTATTTAAGATCTTAATCAAATAACCTATACCTTTTGGATCATTAGGAATAAACTGTGAAAGCTTATTATTAATCATACTCACTATACCTACTTTCTCATTGTAAAAGTTATCATTTCCAGCCTTTTCTTCGCCATCTATAACTATTAGCCTATCTATAAGCTTTCTCACATCATCCATCCATACATACTCTTTAGGTATCTCTGTATATTGTTTAATTCCTTCACCTGACTTTGGTGTTTTCTTTCTTGGTGGTGTTGGAGGTAAAGATGGTTTAATATAATTATCCCAAATAGGCTTGATAATATTAATGTACTTAGAACCTCTACTCGATGCTACTTTTTTATCTCGATTATATTTTTGGAAGGCAGCATCTGATTCTATTATTATTTCCTTGTACTGTTCAAAATCGTCATCGTCATAATCTTCAATGGTTTTATTAGTATTTATCGTTAACAATTCCCATAGACCTTCTGTTCCTTTATAAGTTTTACCATTAGTTATCAAGTCATCACTATTCACTTTAACTTCCAAATTTCCTATCTTATTTATTATTTTCCCATCTTCTTCTACAGTTCTTATTCCAAACACACTATCATTTCTTTTACTATAATATTTCGTTGCAATCTTACCAAATGATTGTGCTGTTGTTAAAGGTTCTACTCCTTCCACTTTGTCTTTAATTTGTTTTCTCATCTGCTTTATTTCTCCGGTTATAGGCGTATCGCTACTACTTGGAGAACTATCATAAGTTATCTTTTTAGGTGTTTCTAGTAGACTAGGATCTATTAAAGCCGATTTATGTGCAACTGGAACAAGTTCAGTTATTAGATTTTTATTTTGTTCTGCTACTTCTTTGATCTCACTCCCCAAGTTTTGAATAGCATCAATTACAGGTTGCTCTTGTGTTTTAAATTTATCGAATATACCTGCTCTTTCTTTCTTCCAGGATTTGAAGCCCTTTATCAAGAACTCCTTCAACTTAATATTCTTATCAATTTTTTCTCATCCATTTATTATATAGAAAACGAATAAACGTCAATAAACGTCAATAAACGTGAAAAACATCAATAAACGTCAATAAACGTCAAACGTTAAAACGTAAAACGTGAAAAAACATCAAACGTTTAAGAAGTGTTTTACCTTGTTCCTATACTTACCATTGTTTACCTTCCTTGTCATATCAATTACTATAAAACCATAATCTTCTTGACAACATTTTGAACACATCTCTTTAAATTTATCATAAGACATATCTCCCCCAACAAACTCATTATACTCATGTTTAAGATTAGTATCATCTTGTCTGAATATGCATAGGAAGTTAACGTTATCTCTTATAAGCTGTTTAGGTACTTTCGAATATGTTTGTGCAAGATAGAAACAGTCTAAATGTCTATGCCTACCTCTTGTAAAGTAATTTCTAACAGTATCTTGATTCTCTAAAATGTAATCATCAAACACAACGACAGAGTATTTTTCACATTCATCAATAGGTACAATAGAATCATTACCGCTTAAAAACGTTGCTACGCAAAACGTTACCGCTTATTGAACTTTAGTTCTGCCTTTTCAAATCGGTCTTTTAACTGCTCATACTTTGGCTGATTCATGCTTTTAGAATATATGTAGAAGTAATTATTGTTTAACCAACCTGGCTGTAATAAGAAGTTAAATAACAAAAACGTCTTACCACACGCCGACGGACCCACGATAAGACATCGAACATCATCAGGTATAAGCTCTCCATTTCTTTTCTTAACTGTTGTTTCTTTTATCATCTCTTGTACATCCCAATTAATAGTTTTTTTACTCATTTATTATAGAGAAAATCAACTCTTGAAACCGCTCAGCCTCTTTCTTTTTTGACTTCATGATTAGAGAGTACAGCCCCTGGTTCGTTAATGAAGGTTGTGTGAGGTTGTTCATTTGGAAGGGTGTCCGGATTACGGACGCCATTTGTAGTTTCCAGGTTTTCAAATCTACTCTTTATGATCTTATATCTTTAAGTTGTTCTCTGATCTTAAGCAACGTATCTTTTATATATTCGTTATCCATTTCACCATTTAATGTTATTATCATCTCTAACTGTTCTTTAAATGAGTTAATACAAGTGACAATGGTTTTATATTCGTCTTTTCTTTTGCTTATGTTTAACTTAGAAGACAAACCTGTTATTATAGGACTTCCAGTTGCAAGAGACGTGGTTAATATTGAATAAATTGTTACAGGTAAAAAACTATTAATAAACCCAGTTGTTGCAGAAAGCATAACCGACAACGTGATCAAAGTGTAGTATGCATATCTAACAATTCGTAGTTTTCTCTTTTTCTTCTTTAAACTGTATTCTACCTTTTGAATGACATCTTCTATTAACTTGATTACTTTCTCTCTTGGAATATCTCTAGGTAAATCAAACTCATTCATTTATTATAAAATAAATGGCTGAGGTATTTAAGCTAACGAGTGATACTTCTGTTTTAAAGAAGAAACTCCATTACGAATTAGACAACAGGAGCAACTATTTAGGTATAGGACTAGTTGGGTTTTACAGTACATATCTGACTCCAAACATAACAACAGAGAAAAACAGTTTCTCCTATGGTGATAGACAAGTTTTTATACCAGAAGGGCAATACAGCTTAAACAGTCTTAATGAATATTTAAAATCTCAATCCATCAACATAACATTATCAGAAGATCATTTAAGAAATAGAGTTAAAATTGAAACTGATAGTAATGATGTTACAATTGGGAGTATAGGCACTGTCCTCGGGTTTAATGTTTTTGAAGTTTTAGAAAAGAACAAAACACATATTGGAAGTAAGTTGCCAAAGTTTCATCCGTTTGATACTATAAATGTTCACTGTAATATAGCAGATGGCATGTTTGTTAAAGATACTGAATACACACATAGAGAAACAGGGATCATAGCATCATTCAAAACAGATGCTGAGTTCAAACATAGTATCATTTACGAGACTACTTATCCATTATTTTTCCCTATATCCAAAGACAAGGTTGACAACTTTGAGATAAGGATAACAGATGAGAATGATTAATTAATTGATTTTGGTGGAGCAACAACAACTGTACTTTTACAAACTAAGATTTTCTCTTAAATAAATAGGAAGATGTGTTCTATTAAAGGTTGTATGTTTAGCGTTCCTTACAACGAACTAAAGGATTTAAATATCGATCATGTATTAACAAAGAAACAACTTAGTGATAAATCTAAGAAAATTAAAGAAGGTAAAGGAATGAATTTAACTTTAACTACTGCACAAATGAAAAAGATTAAGAAAGAGCATATGGGTGGTTTTATCTTTACAATTCCAGCCATTTTAGCAGCTTTAGGAGCAGTTGGTTCATTAGCAGGTGGTGCAGCAGCAATTACTAAAACTGTACTGGATGCTAAGAAGAATAACCAAGAACTTGAAGAACAAAAGAGACATAATATGGCTATGGAAGAAAAGCAGGGAGCAGGTAAACCAAAGAAGTCAAAAAACTAAAACCATTGACCAACTTCGATATAGAGAGGTTGCCTAAAGAATTAAAGATAAAACGGTTTAGAGGTGTATTTATGAGTGATGAACTTCCACAAAAACCCTATGTAAATAAGTGTGGTGTAGTTAACCTCGATAAATCAGAAAACATTGGTACTCATTGTATATGCTATTGGAAAGATAACTACATAAAGTACGTGTTCAATTCTTATGGTGGTGTTCCTCCTAAACAACTGGTACAATATCTTGGTACCGAAAACTTACTTTACAATGACGAACGAATACAAGACTTTAACTCAGTTATATGTGGTCATCTTTGTGTTAAGGTTTTAAATTTTCTAAATCAAGGGTATTCTTTTAGTGATGTTATGTATATGATTAAAAATGATGAAGTGCTTTTTATGGTTTGTATCCATAAAAGTTTTGTTTTAAGATAAATATGGAAGCTATACACAATAGATTTTTAGATTATTTTGAGAAACATTAAGATGAACTAGATGCACTAGATAGATATAATTTTTATCAGTATTTTGAGTATGTTATTGAGATAGACTTAAAAGATAGAAACAACATATATAATGTTATTGATTTATGGAAAATGCTAATACCTAAATTTTTGTACACGGAAGAAGAGTTGGAAAAGTTACGTCCAATAATTACCTTAAAGGACTTGCTGTCAAATTATAGCACCGCACCATTACAATTCAGTTATTGTGGTAGTAAGTCATTAACAAAAGGTATGAGTAGATACATTTGTAACGATTGTTCTGTAGAGAGTGGTTGGGTTTACAGTACTTGTGAAGAAGTGAAAGCTGCTTGCGTAAGAAAACATTGGTATGATACTACAAAAAGATTTAGATTACAGTTATCTCGTCTGCAAGCTTTACAGGATAGAATTATCCCCGAAGATGTGTTCAAGGTGTTAAATGGTGAATTTAGAGATATACCAAGAGATTTAATATCAACAAAAGATGTTCTAGAAGTACTAAAGAAAAACAAATACACAAAATATTATGATGATGTCTATTTAATACACTATCACCTAACCAATCAAAAACCATTAAAATTACAGCATATGGAGGAAACACTTGTAAATGAGTTCGTAAACTTACACGAGGTCTTTAAAGAACTGTATCCGAAAAGAGTATTGTTTTTTAACTTGAAATGTGTATTGTACCATCTGTTGAAAAAGCACGATGTTCATGTTGATATTGATTTTAAACACTCACCTAGACAAATAGAGATGTTAAAGAAATGTTTTGAAAAACTAGGATGGGCATTTTCTGTATAATAAATGAGTATGGATATATTTGGTAATGTTAAAGATAGAAAAGGTGATGTTGATATTAGTGAAGAAAAATTAAAATTGTTGGAGAATTTAAATGATGTTGTTAGTGTAAGTCAACTTAGGTCAATAGGAGCCCAATTAGAGAACGATAGAAAACGATTTGAAGATGCATTAGAAACGTTACAAGACACATACATCAAGAAAGAAGATTTTCAAAAGATTAGGATGGATACTACTAAATTGGTTATGCAGAAAGAAACCATGCATCTACTATATCGATTAAGAGCTAAAAACGTTAAGGAGCCAATCTTCAGAATATTTAATCTCTCTACGGTTACAAATTTCTCTATAATGGGAAAATAATGCACATGGAATTAAGTTTGGATAAATACTTTCTAGATATATATTTGGGTGATACTTTGGTTAACGAGATACCTTTTGACTTTAAGAAGAACGATATAATTACGATTAAATCAAATAAAAATTCAGCTATGGAAGAAGGACAACTATTATTTGTTGTAATGTACATAGAAAGAGATATTTCCTAAAGACGTTTGCTATATAATAAATATGGATATCTTTGGTAATGTTAAAATGACATCAGAGTTAGATAATACAGTTGTGAGAAAAGATATTGCTATGTTGAAAGAAGAGCTTAACTTCATCAAACGGAGTTATGTTATAGAGCTTCATAGTCGATTGATATCAGAAAATGTTGAAACTCCGTTCTTTTTAATACATAATATATCTATCGCATACAAATTTCTTTATAAAGGTAGGTTAATGCATATAGAATCATCTTACAATACGTATTATATAGATATATATTTAAATGATTCTCTAGTTGAGACTTTTCCATTGCACTTTAATACAAATGATAAATTAGCAGTTAGACCATCTAAAGATTCTGATCTGAAACATGGTAAATTACTATTGCTTCTTATGCATGTAGAAAGAGAAGACGAAGATAGTGATGATGATGGTGAGAATGTTGATAGCATAAATTTAATCAGCGATAGTTATTGATTTTCTATATAATAAACATGATGTATTGTGTTAAGTGTAAGAAATCGACAGATACGAAGAAAGATACTATTAGAATTGAACAAACAAAGAATGGAAGATATCTAAAGAAAGGTATTTGTTCTGTATGTGGTGTTACTAAAACTCAATTCGTTAAAACGCCTGATTGACTAGAAGAAGGTAAAGGTGTTAGAGAAGACATTATAGAAGAAATTCACAAACCATCTAGAAAAAACTTTGACAGATTAAGTGTAGTTATAAAAGGTATCGATGATCTTTGGCAAGCTGATCTTGCAGAAATGGATAGCGGAGTATTAAAAGGTGTTTCCAAATTAAATAAAGGTTATAAGTATCTGCTAACGATTATAGATGTGTTCTCGAAATATGCGTTTGCTGTTCCTGTTAAAGATAAGAGTGGTAAGAATGTTACAGAAGCATTCGAATCCATATTAAGAACGAGAAAACCTAGTAACTTACAAACAGATCAAGATAAAGAGTTTTACAATAAAGAGTTTAAGAAGTTTATAGATGAAAATAAGATTAATCACTACTCAACCTATAGTGGTAAGAAAGCTTGTGTTGTTGAGAGATTTAATCGAACACTTAAGCAGAACATGTGGAAAAGGTTCACAACACAAGGGAATTACAAATGGATAGAGATATTACCAACACTAGTTAAAGAGTATAATCATCAAATTCATAGAACAATTGGTTTAAAGCCTATAGAAGTTAATAAGAAGAATGAGCAAACAATATTGGAGAAAGTATATCAAAAAGAATATAAGCGTGTTAAGCCCAAATACAAGTTAGGTGATCATGTTCGTATAAGTAAGTCGAAAGGGTTATTTGAGAAAGGATATACACCTAATTGGTCAACAGCAGTATTTGTTATTAGTGAAGTTATTCCATCCAATCCACCTACATATAGAATTAAAGATTTAGAAGAAGAGGATGTGCAAGGTAGATTTTACGAACCAGAACTATTAAAGACGAAACACAAAGATGAATACTTGGTGGAGAAAGTGTTGAGAAAGAAAGGTGACAAAGTATACGTTAAATGGCTAGGGTTTGATGATTCACATAATAGTTGGATAGATAAGATTAATGTTGTAGTGTAAATATAAATGTTGTCTTTTATGGCTATTATTCCATAAAAGGATAGTATTTTACAATAACAAACTAAGTGGACCGAATTCGGGCTACTTTGAAAATTCGTCTTACACAATAATGAAACGTTACTCTTATAGCATACATTTCCAGCACTCGAATACGAGCCGATGAAATTATTAAAAAAGTAGCAACACAACAAACTTCAGAAACTCATCTTACACAGTAAAACTCAACGTATTATATAGATAAGCGTTCTAGATATAGACCACTTCAAAGAAGCGACTTATGAAGTAAGACTTGTTGATAACGAAATGAACAATCAAAGGTGGAGAAAGAGAAAAAATATGAAGTTAACAGGAACATAACGAAAATGAAATTAAAAATAAAGATTTTCTATATAATAAATATGAGTACTATGGATAAGTCTCTTAGTTTAAATGATGATGTTTTCTAGTTTTCTAGTCTCTTAGTTTTGCTATGATCAGATCAAGGACAACTATTGGTATGGTCTGTATGGTGACTTCAAGTTGATTATAGATAAGAGTACAGGATATTTCAACGCTACTAAACTGTGTCAAGATGGTGGTAAGCCGTTTAAAGATTGGTTACGATTGGTTAACTCAAAGAATCTTATTGAATATTACAACAAAAAAATAAATAGAGCAGATGTGCTCCACTTAAAAAGTTCAACATACGAAATAAAACTTGCAGGTAACGAGATAAATAATAAAATTTCTGGAACATATGTGCACAAAAGAATTTTTCTAGCTATTGCTTTTTGGATATCACATGACTTTTACGAAAAATGTTCTGTAATCATCGAAGACTATTTCGTTTCTAATTTTAAACAGATTCAAGAAGATCAAGAAGAGTTGCAAAGAAGAGTAGAAGAGATAGAACAACAAATGAACGATTTAAAAATAGAAAACACAAGATTTAGAGATATAGCAGCTGAACATACAGAAGATCCAGGGAAAGTACACAAGTTAATCATCGTTAAAAAGAACCTCACGGCTGGTCAGCTTCAAGACATAGTAGACAAGTACGACACAGACAAACATGATCAGGTTCGGCGTTACGAGTCATACAAATATTGGGTTGGAAGGGTTCAGCAGCGAAACATGAAAGCAAGACTTCAGTGTCTCAAAGAAAAGTACCCAAGAATGTCAGTGTTATCAGAAACCAAAGATACAAACTCCGTCAACCTCCTAAACAAAGTCAAAGAAAAATACAGCTGTGTTGTTTCGTATGGTTGTCATGTGGATATTGAAGAAGAAGACGACGAGTTTGTTGTTGATTTGTTTTTGAGTATAAGAGATTCGTAAAGGTAAGGGTTATGAGTTTTGGACATCCCCTATCAGAAGAAGAATTGATTAACAGTATAGATCGCTTGTATGATAGGTTATTATCTGATAATTAAGGTTACGACTTTTATGGTTTAATCCATCAAAGTACAATTTCTAGCGTTAAACAAACCATCTGTTGCAACATCGAACGCTAAATTCAACATACTACCTAAATCAGAATTATTATGATATTTTCTTATTATAACTCTCCAATCTACGTAATGTCTAAATGCATATATAAACTCTATAGATAGGTCTTGATAAGTTGAAATGTTATCCAAATGAACTTTGTCTTTAAACTCCTCATTAAATCCTTCTGTTAAATTTTGAGACATTGAAATCATTTCCCAATCTACTTTGTCAGCGTAATCTCTTATAAGGTTTTCTGATAATTGTTGATTTCCAGATAAGCACGCCCAAGAAACTTTATCTGCATGTTCTCGTATAAAGGCTTCAGAGAGTTTGTTTTTATAAGATATAGCATGAAAATCAACTTTATCTATAAACTCATTAACAAATTCTTCAGATAGCTTTTGATTATACGATACTTCTTCCCAATCAACTCTATCAGCTAATTCTCTTATAAACTCTTCCGATAACTTTTTCCATAAACATATTTCGCTCAAATTAACTTTCTGCAGATATTTACGTATGAAGTCTTCTGTAATGTGATCATAGTTATATTCCCCTTCATAATCATCATAACCTATAGATAACCATTGTTCATCAGTCAGTGAATCTAGTATCTCATCGGATAAGTCCATAACGTTTGCATAGAGAATGTTTTGTATGAGAAATGAGTTCTTTTCTTTAGTGGCTTTCTTGAACAAATGATCTAACATACCTATGGACACGCTAAAATTTATTTTGTCTTCATCATTATAACCACCAATATCTAAATGTTTACATACACAATCAAATATAGGCTTGTAAGATGATATTTCCTTAGCACTAGTCATGTTCGTTTTTATTCTTAGATTTTTAAATTTATTTCATTTTTGTTGGTTTTCTATATGACAAATATGGAGAAAGAATTTGATTTATTACATGATAGACTTAACCTTATTCATGAAGATCTTAAACTCTTAGCAGCACTACTAGAGAAGCAAATACTGTTAAAGGAGAAAGAATTATTAATAGCACAACAAAAAACATCTGATTTGAGTAGTGATGATGAATATAAATATGGCAGTGATGATTATGATGATGATGAGTAAGTTTACAAAAATGATTTAATTTTAAATGTGTATATGTGACTTTGATGGGTTATTCCCATGAAAGTCCTGTTCTAATACAACGCATAATATGTAGACAATGGCAGGAGTGTACAATGTTAAGCGTTGTATTAGGACAAATGAAAATGAACTGAAATAATCCGGTGAACATAGAAATTGAAGAGTAATAAAGATTTTCTATATAATAAATAAGATGAGTAATTATAGTAAATTTACTGTAGTAGAGTTAAGACGCCAATGTAAAGAGAGGGGAATCAGAAGATATTCCCGATTAAGAAAAGCAGAACTGATAGACCTTCTTAATCAATATGACGATGAACAAAGCAGGAGACAGATTAGAGATATATTCCCATTTAAACAAGAAGTAATTGAAGAACCAAGAATCAAAGTTGAATCACAACCAATCGATGTAAAACTTAAAAGCACAGCATTCAAATCAAGATTAGAAACATGGAGATTTATAACAACTTATAAAGAACATGATCCTTTAGAACAATATATCAATTCAACATCAAAGTCTTTAATAAATAGATTGAACATCAGCTTACAAAAACATGGATCGTTAAAGGCTAATCTCCTAATAAGCTGTCAATATAAGAAAGGTAAAGAGATTCAAGACATTTACTTCAACATTAATAACAAAGAGGTATTCCAATCAACCAATCTAAAAGAATTCATAAGTGATGCTAAACAAATATTACGAGCAAGAATGGATGAGTTCCAAGCTAGAGGTTCTGGATGGACTCTTACAAATATAAACTACTTGGAGTTAGCTCTTAATAAATATGCACCATATAGAGGATCATCATACATAGAACTACCAAATGAAATTAAAAGGAAAAAAGCTGTTATCAATGTAAAGAACAAAGATGAAAAATGTTTCTTGTATTCAATTGCCTCTGCATTGCATCCTGTTGAAAAACATCCACAACGACCACCAAAGTACAAGCAAGTTGTTAAAGACTTAGAAACAATATTAAAAGATATTCATTTTCCTGTAAAACTAAGTGACATCCCAAAAATTGAAAGACGGCTCAATATATCATTTAACGTTTATACATATAGTGATGATAGAAAATATACAATATACGTTTTATATCATACTAAAAACAAGAAAGACATACATGTGAATTTATTATATGTAAAAGAACAAAATGAAGACCAAGTTAAAACACACTATTGTTGGATTAAAGATCTAAGTAGATTAGTAAGCAGCCAAATAACTAAAGGGAGAGCTCGAAAATGCTTATGTGATAGATGCTTGTTATATTTTTACTCACAATGTGCATTAGATAAACATGAAATCGATTGTTCCACTCACGAAGCTGTTAAGATAGAAATGCCACCGAAAGATACATACGTTGAATTTAAAAACTATCAATTTACGATGAAATTGCCATTTACGATTTACGCTGATTTTGAATGTTTGCAACATAAAGTTATGGGTTGTAAAGAATGTTATCCGGATAACGAGCCATATACCAAAAAATATCAACAGCACAAACCATCTGGATTTTGTTACTATATTGTAAAAAGTGATGGGAGTAAAACTAATCCTGTTGTGTATAGAGGTAAAGATGCAGCAAAAAATTCATAAGAATGTTAAAGAAAGAAGCTAAACAAATATCAAACATATATAGTCAAAATAATGAATTACCATTAACACGTAAACAGATAAAAGAGTTCAACCAATCGGAATCCTGCTCTTACTGTAAAGTAAAATATACACCAGAAAACCATAAAGTTAAACATCACGATCATATAACAGGAGAGTTTGTAGCTGCATTATGTAACAACTGTAACTTTAAAGTTAGAATACCTAAGTTCGTACCAGTGATTATACATAACTTACCTGGATATGACTCTCACTTGTTTATAAAAGAGCTAGGATGTAATAAAGAACAAATAGAATTAATACCTAATAACGAGCAACGCTACATATCATTCAGTAAAAAAGTTGGAACTATCAAATTAAAATTCGTAGATTCATTTAGATTTATGGCATGTAGTTTAGACAAATTATCATCAAACCTAACGAAGGAACAAATAGTGCACACACAACACTTCTATCCTGATGAAGAACAATTTAACCTTGTAACAAGAAAAGGTGTTTATCCGTACGATTATGTTAACAATTGGGATAGGTTTAGAGAAAGAAAATTACCACCAAAGGAAGCATTCTACAACAAGCTTAACAACACACATATAAGCGATGAGGATTATAAGCATGCAAAGAAAGTGTGGAAAACATTTAAAATTAAGAATCTCGGACAATACCATGACTTATATCTAAAAACCGATGTGTTGTTATTAGCAGATGTGTTTGAGAACTTTAGAGAAACATGTCTTAAAGCTTATGGTCTCGATCCAGCTTGTTATATGACAGCACCAGGTTTAGCTTGGGATGCAATGTTAAAGATGACAACTATAAAACTAGAGTTATTAACTGATTACGATATGGTATTGATGATAGAAAAAGGTATAAGAGGCGGGATTAGTCAATGCTCAAAAAGATATGTGGAAGCAAACAATAAGTATATGGAAGATTACAATAAGAATAAAGAAGATTCTTACTTAATGTATCTAGATGCCAATAACTTATATGGGTGGGCAATGAGTCAATATATGCCGTATAAGGGATTCAGATGGTTAAGTGAAGATGAGATAAGAGAAATAGATTTCACAAATATACCTGATGATTCTGATACTGGTTACATATTAGAAGTTGATCTTGAATATCCTAAAGAACTGCATGACTATCACAAAGACTACCCATTAGCACCTCAAAACATATGTCCACCTGGTTCAAAACAATCAAAACTCTTAACAACCCTATATGACAAAGAAAAATATGTAATTCACTATCGAAACTTAAAACAATGTCTTTCACTTGGATTAAAACTTAACAAGATACACCGAGTAATAGAGTTCGAACAATCAGATTGGTTAAAGAAATATATTGATTTAAACACGCAGATGAGAACTAGAGCAACAAATGACTTTGAAAAAGACTTTTATAAGCTCATGAACAATTCAGTTTTTGGAAAGACTATGGAAAATATTAGAAAGAGATGTAAACCTATAAAAATAGAATGTGATCCAACAAGAGTAGAAAAACTAATTGCTAAACCAAATTTTAAAGATAGAATTATTTATACTGAGAATCTATGTGCGATCATAATGAATAAAACAAAATTAACTTTCAATAAACCAATATATGTTGGAATGAGTATCTTAGATCTATCGAAATATTTAATGTACGACTTCCATTACAATGTGATGAAACCAAAATACCAAGACAAAATAGAAGTATGTTATACAGATACTGATAGCTATATATACCATATTCAAACAGAAGATGTGTACGAGGACATGAAAAACTACATTGATTACTTCGATACCAGTGACTACCCTAAAGATAACAAATATAAGATACCGCAAATCAATAAGAAAATACTTGGTAAAATGAAGGATGAGATTAAAGCCACAATCATAGAAGAGTTTGTGGGTTTAAGAAGTAAGATGTACAGTATAAAAGCACCCCAAATAGATTTAACAGATAAAGACTTTAAAGGTAAGTTCGATAAAGAAAAGTGTTGTAAGAAAGCTAAAGGTGTTAAGAAGAGTGTTGTGTATAAAGAACTCACATTTGACGAATATAAGGATTGTTTGATTAGCCAAAGAGAATATTATAAGAAGATGAATTTGATTAGAAGTTATAAGCACGATTTGTACAGTATAGAAGTAAATAAGCTAGCTTTAAGTTGTGTGGATGATAAGAGATGTGTTTTAAATAATGGGATAATACTCTACCATGGGGACGCTATAAGATAGAAGAGAAATAGTTTTAGATTGTAAGTTTTTAGATGTAAGTTTTTATGATTTAAATGTCATAAAAGCATATGCATAGTGCAATTACCCAATCTCGCTTTATGGTATCCTTCTGTGTTAAAGTGTAATGGTCAGTGGCGGATATGTAATTTTTGGTAGTTAGGGGGTGGGGGGGAAAGTGGGCCAGAAGTTAGATACCCAATCTACTTCCCAACTCTCTTTTTCTGCTTTTTACTCTATATCGCTACACTGTCCCTCCGGATCCCGACATTCCTCTTCTCGATGCATTTCATCTCGATATTCATTCATATTTCGTCTTTCCATTACGTCATCCACAGTAATCCTACTGTATTAACAGGGCATCTACTGTCTTACGTCATTACCCCGCCTTACCCTGGGGCGAGAAGATATGCTCACTTTTATTCTAACATTATCTATGTGTTGTGATGTGTATTGCACTTATTTCATACCTCGTATCTATTCCATCACTATCTTATGCTTAAGTTTATGATCACAAGATCATAAAATCTAGTGAATATTAATCTGCTAATAAATAAATAAATAAATAAATAAATATCATTTATCCCAACAAAAGTACCACATATTCCGTCTTCCTGATCACCTCTTCTCGAGTCTGGGGCGTGACCTTGGGTGGGACTAGCAAATATATATAATCATATTAAATTAAGAAGCCTAACGATCGTCTCTGTCACAATAGCAACAATGGATACCGAGATCGATCAACAACAAAATGAAGGTACATCTTCTGCGTTACTTCCAACTATGTAACACCATTCATCTCATGCCTCTTTTTCATTTCAGACGTACTGATTTTGACGCTAAATACACAAACTCTAAAATATGTTATTCTACAAATCATTAAGTATGTTCTTCGGGTGTGGGATAACCTGGATTAAATCATTGAAACAAACATGGCTATATCCTTAAATCTAACGATCCAAAGTTTGGTATCACAATCCGTAATGAAGCTTCTTACGAAAGTTTTGGCAAGAACGCTAAACTTACAATACTCCCGGACAAGCAATCGAACAATTTCCTCCTAGAAAATCGCCATTTCTGTCGGTTGTTGTTGAAGATGTCTCTTCCGATCTATCTGATGCAGAAATTCAAGAGGAATTAAAACAAGAAGGAATTCAGTGGATAAATGAATTTTCATTCGCAATAATAATGGTCCTACATGCCTGGTCCGAATTATATTGCAGCGGTAAGATAATATAGACTACTTTCTCAGATTTAGTGCACCCATATATAAGGAAATCCATGGCATCGAAAAATTGAAAACGCAGGGACCTCTACCAACTCGTTGCGAAAAGTGTCATTTATTCAACGACCACACTACGGATAACTATCGTAATGAAAGTATCTGGTTAGTGCTCCATGTTTCATGACACCAAAATATGCCCCAGCTTACAAGGACCATCTAATGCAACACATGTGGCAGTGGGATACACCCTACATATAGCTACGACAGTAACCACTTTAAGACTGACCGTGTTCGCTCGTATTCCAGGATATTAACTACAACGTTGCAACTTCCAAGATGAAGCTGCTCTTGCAAAGGGGGAAGCTCCAATAGGTTATTGTCCATAATATCCAATTCCAGCATGTACCCGATTCTTGGTTTCTTGTAATCGATTCAGTGTCTCAACAAAATATACCATCTTTTGCAACGACACTCTGAGAAGTGATTGAAATACTGATTTCTGTAGAGCCTAAGTGCTGATTTCTCTAAAGCTTAAATGGTAGGTAATTGGAGGATGTAAAATATTTTATATATGTTCAAAATACAAAGAAAACATCTGATATCAGCTCTATTCCTCTACTAAAATTATAAGTAGTGAGAAATAGTAGATTTTTCTGTTCAATGTTGATTTCTATGTAAGATATATATATAAATTATTTCTGATATGGATTCAGCATCAGATGAACAGGTTATAACTCTCTCATTATCCCTCTATTGCAGTCAGATGTTGCAATATTATTGTTAAGTCTGTACAAAATTGAACTCGTAGAGTTTGAGTGTCTACCGTGGATACACAACTCTGAAACAAAACTCACTTGTTTCAAAGTGTTAATTATGTTAATTTCTCATTCACAGTTAGCGTTCTTAAAGTATTATTATAATAAAGTGAATATCAATTTTCCATTTTCAGAGAAAAATTATGCTTTCCCAAACATCTCAAGGGCGCATCTAAAGCTCACCTGCGGACATCCCTGTTCTATCCATAACAAAGTTTTGTTTGCGCGATTTCCAATGAAAAAATATCATGCTTTTCCCAAGACTCTCATGGATCCATCCACTGCTGATCTGTGTGAATCAATCTACTATCCAAGACTACTATCTATAACGAGTTTTATTTGTAAGATTTTCAATAAAAATATGCTATCCCCAAGATTGTCATGGGTTCATCCAAAGCTGGCTTGTTCGCATTCCTGTTTTACCCATAACTAAGTTTTATTTGTGAGATTTTCATTTTTATAAAAAAAAAAACTATTCCCAAACATCTCATATGGCATCCAAATTTCGATTATGGGCATCTCTGTTCTATTCATAACTAAGTTTTGTTTGTGCGATTTCCAATGAAAAATTATAGGTTTCCCAATAATTTCATGTGTGTGTATGTGAATTGAATTTTGATGAAAATTAGCGACAAGATTCAGTTTGAGTTGCTAAGTAACGTAGTCATAATCACTCGATACTCAAATGCTTCGTTGAGCTGCTACACCGAAACCATCTTGAAATCCAGTAGGCAATGTCCAAGAACATCCTTTTGGGACAAACATGGAAAAGCTTTTGGTACATCTGACTTCACCATTGTAAACCGGGATAGAACATCTATTTGTAGAAATACTTCCAGTGCATGATCGCCATTTTAAAAGGCGTCATATTGAATCGCGGTCAAATATGATAAATGGCAAGGAGGCCATGTGGGGTACAAAATAGCACTGTAATTTACTCCTGAATCCATTTCCATAACTAAAGTTTACATATATGTTTTCACTTCAGAGTTAAGATCTTTTTCACCCACAGAAACATAAAAACTGTGCAAGTTAAATTTGTGTTATGAAACGCGGTCGTGCTAGCAGTTGCAGCGTTTTAACTAATGCAGTAGTAGTCACCTGATGTACAATAGTCACTATACTAATCAGATCTTGAGCCTAGTGAGAGAAATCGTTAATTAAACTGAAATGCCTGTAGTGAAAAATAAAATGCTATATTATACCTATTTGGATGCGCAATATATAACGAAGTAATTGGCACACAGCATCATGGAGCAGTACAAACACTTAACAAATACACTTTCATCACAATCTTCATGACCACAGACACAATTTTCTACCTGCAACATAGTCTGCAGAACATTTGTAAATGAACCAACTATTGCTCTTGTGACGTACCCACATTTCTGCCATGCATATGTAAGCATGTCCTTTACAACTGGCGCACAAAATTGATAATGCACGTCTGAATGCATTTTCATTAAGAACATTCTGTCATTTAACTTGTTTGGTGTACCATAAACAATGAATTTATGTCGAAAATAATTCTCAAGTCTCCAAATTACCAGCTTATACTGCCGGAAAAAATATACATAAAGAGGCTGAACAAATTTGGTATCTTTGGGGGTATAAGTTCAGCACAAAATGTTTCTCCCATGTAACAATTCTCCCACGTCTTCACCCGTCTGTCCACTCCACGAGCAAAAGCAGGAAATCCTCTTTCACATCAGGAATAAACACGCCATTTAGCCACCGTTTGACGTGTTTGCGAGTGAGTTTACTTGATTTGCTCGCATCAATAACAATGTTGAAAGGTGTCTGTTTAGCTGTTGTTTCACTTTGGGTTGTAACACGCCTTTGGACTCCTGGAAACATGTGGCTATGTGTGTGCCTAGCCGTACTGGGGAAATGTGAATTTGGATGGTGTATGCGTGGGACACTTATGCCAAAGACTGAACGAATGCTGTAGTATGTTACTCACCTATTTCTGACAGAGGTCTATCAGAGGTCATTTCGTACTCAAACCTAGACTGACCAGTATAAAGATGCATTCACTATTGTACGGTTTCTCATGTACTATTTTATTAATTCTAATCACAAAATTTTGGACATTATCAAATAATTCACCTTCGTTTTCGACGTCTTTATTACAAATTGAGTAATCCTTCGTGAACAAATCCTGTGCTCTTTTTTAAATTAGAAGCGTGCAATGGATAGTTCAATTTCCTCGCTGTCAGTAATATCCACGCTTTCAAATGATCATCATGGACCGTAAGTCCTTTAGTGCGATAAATATGAAATGTCTTTACTACTTCGTATTTTAGTAGTGACATGACATGAGAGCGAGGAGGTTTGTTATTGAACTTCAAAGCCTTATACACAAACGTCGTATTTCATTTGAATTTCTTCGCTGAAGCTACAACAGTGTTGGATTTCCCATTCCTTTCCAATAATGTAATGTGCTCCTGAATTTGTTTGCATTTGTTAGCAACAGTTTCTGTTACACGTACAGACTTTGTTCGGCTTGGAGATGACATCTCAGAATCGCTCGTAGAAGGCTCACTGTCACTAATTGATGGACTAGGTATCTGTTCCAAATCCATTTCGTTTGGCGAATCTCCATGTTCACTCTCTGTGTCAGTGTTTACATCTAATGTGGCACTAACTGTTAGAGAAACGTCACCATCATATTTGCTTGCTATCATTGCAAGCAATGTATCTGCAAATGTCTTCTACCCCATTCTCACTCTCGACAATATATCTTTCCACCACTACTTGATTTAAAATGTTAACTACGTTTATCGGATTAATTGCTCACATTTTATGCACGGAACGAATGTTTCACTAGTCCAACAAATGATTTCGTACTGATCATTACACGCCTGCTCACACCAAAATTGCTGTACTACTACCATTTGTCATTCGAAGACAGACACCATACACCTCACTGCACACCCATGTTGCAATTGCCTGTAGGAAAGCACTCTAAATTCTCCGTGATGTCTTAAAACCTTGAACTGTAGCCTTACGTCAAGAGAACTAATTAGTCAACTTAGGCAGTTTGTAATAATACGGAGTACAATATTGGGGAAATTCACCACATTCCAATATAGTATTTCAAACACAAAAAAGAACTATACATATCATTGTGAGTGTTAAAGCAAATGAATAAGTCCCAAAAAAGAATTTTTCAGTTATCAAGTATGTGATTCAAATAATAAATAAATCCTCGGACTTTAAGGAACACGTGCTACAATTAGTTATTTATCACAGTTTTGATATGAAAACTAGTCTTTCCCTTATTGTAAGCAAGGTTTTATCGTTAAGGTGGAAAGATGCAGATATTTAATTATTTAATATTGAAGGAAAAAGCAAGAAAGAAGCTTGTTTTATGGATTGTAACTTGATATTGAATCTTGTAATAATCTTTATTGCCATCTATTCTTAGTAGGTGTGTAGGCATTCCCTTATCACTAATAGCACAACGGACACAAGAAAAGTGAATTCTAAGTATCTTCGTCTAAGAATAGGCTGTAAACTGATAATTTGAATCCCGTTTATTGTTCAATGCGTTAATGATAAATCGATTTTATTTAGACAAATTGACAATAAATACAATAAAGTATTTTAATTTGTAATATGCACGGTAAATTACAGGTTGTCAAGTATGAGTATTGGAAAAGAACGCAATATTCTGCAACAATGAGGGTCTTTGCGTAAGGTTTCAAGATTGGAGAAGAAACATTAACACACCATAATGGACCATGTAAAATTATCTAAAATGGATTTTTGGTTTGATTCAGTTTAACGTCCCACGCTTTTGTCTGCTACGCTAAAGGAGACGTGACTTGCTGATTACAGTGGAATCCGAACCAATTTAGGCGTTCAACTGATATGTACCAGTTTATATCATTTTTTAAATATATATATCCGAATAATCCTTTTGGTATTCTCTGCTCGCCAGTACTATTAAACATGTGTTTCATCGACCACCAGTCTATTCCATCGCGCTTCGAAATAGGCATTATTTGTACCATGCTGCTATTCCATTTTTCACTACAGGCATTTCAATTTAATTAACGATTTCAATCACTAGGCTCAAGATCTGATTGGTATAGTGGCTATTGTACATCAGGTGACTACTACTGCATTAGTTAAAACAATGCAACTGCTAGTCGCACAGTTTTTATAAGTTCCTGTGAGTGAGAGAGCTCTTAACTCTGAAGTGAAAACAGATATGTAAACTTTAGTTATGGAAATGGAATCAGGAGTAAATTCCAGTGCTATTTGATACCCCACATGACCCCATTGTCATTTATCATATTTGACCGCTATTCAATATGGCGCCTTTCAAGATGGCGATCATGCACTGGAAGTAGTCCCCCATATAGATGTTCTATCTCGGTTTACAAGTGTGAAGTCAGATCTATCAAAAGTTTTTACATTTTTGTCCAAAAGGGCATACTTAGACATTGCCTACAGGATTTCAAGATGGCGTCGATGTAGCTGCTCAATGAAGCATTTGCGCATCGAGTGACTATAACTACGTTACTTAGCAACTCGAACTGAATCTTGTCACTAATTTTCATCAAAATGCAACTCTTACGGTTTATGGACTTTCCTCGTAAGTTTTATCAGTGGCCAAGAGTTAAAGGGTGGAAATTAAGTTTTAGAATTATAACCGAACTTTCTTCCAGAAAATAATATTCACAGGAAAAATCGATAAGTGGAGGGTTGCAATAGGGTAGCATTCACTGACGTGTCCTGCACAAAGAGTGACATGTAATCGTAATATCAATTACGTTGGTTACCTCAGAGAGGGAGATTAGCCACCTTCGGGAGGGTTTCACTGCCCCAGAAGTGTGCCTCGAAGAAACAGTAATTTGTGCATATAATAAGATACGATTACACAAGACATTCAGAAATGTAACTCATGGAGTGTAGAAAAGATATTAGTCTAAAAAAGAAAAGTTTTCTAAAATCTTTTGATTTAAATTTGAAGCGTGTTTTGTTCAAAACTAATACTAATATGAAGGTACAAACTATCTATATGTAGAAAAGAAAAGAATTTATGTTCTAATTCTAAATAGATGGAACTTCAACCCAAATTAAAATATTTTGTTATCCTTTTAAAATGACTATTACATAATTTTCTTTGTTCATTTATGGGAATTAAAAATATATATTTCGAAACATTACATTTTTAAGCACTAAACGCCAAAAAGCAGGCAAATATTTGGTTCTCTTCATGAAAAAATGGAATGTTCGAGTACTACGTTACTTTTGTTTCTCTCTTTCTTTCTTCACTATGAAGGTAAACAAAACTCTCGTCACTATCTACTCAATCGTCTGCTTTCTCCTGAAGGTAAACTATTACACATCAAACAAGTGCACTCAACACGAGCTCACAGAACATGCTGGACATTTCGTTTGTCTTTTGTGTCACTGGAAAACCAGAATTGTTTAATTCCTGTTTGCACCCTGCACGTGTTTCCAAGTTGAAATTGACCTTAACTGCGCAAAAAGACGAAACAGTTCAAGCAAATCAAAACCGGTGATTCTTAATTTAAGTGATTGGTCGTGCTACCTAATTAAATAATTTCTTGAAATAAAGCCTCTGAAATCCAGAATATGGTTACATTCTGCTGTTTTCAAAAAAGTGGCCCCATAGTGGCCAAATGGTCAGTGATTGGTGGTAGTGCACATTGAGACTTTTTCTCAGGAGCACATTATCTACAACATATAACGGTTTCAAGCAATTTCACCGAAATCCGATTTCCATAAGGATTGTGAGGGTTCTTTCCCATCATTTGTAATTTTCCTCCTATTTATTAGAAATATGCCATATCATGAATAAACTGATTTTCTTTACTCTAATATCCCCTGGTTATAACATTTATGCTAAAGAAGTCGAATGATGGTTGAAGGTTAATGAATATATAATTAAATTGTATGTACTCTTCCACCGAAAATCGATTCCAGGACCACGTGCACCAAATACACTCAGCCACTGTATAAGCTGGAAAGACTGCGTTATATGATCATGGTATTCAAAACTAATATGTTTTCAATGTACTACTATGAGCAAAATAAATGACGCGTCTCTTTATTTTGAAGTTTTTTTTTTTTGAAAATATCTCCGTTTTCTTTATATGTTCGAAATTTCGGAAGGTTTACCCAACAGGACAGGTTAATAACAAACCCGTTTTTAATATTTGTATTAGATATTAGGTTAAAATAAATAAATTAGAAGCAAAAAACATTAAATCGACAGAAATCTCGAGAATTACCAACTCTGCTAAAGTGGGAAATTTTGAAGTACGCGAGGGAATTCTGCAGTTCAAAACGAAGCAGCAACACCTATGTCATTGAGAGAAACGTGGATTAGATCTACAGACGAAACTTTTAACGACACATTTCTAATATGTCTTACTACATGCATTATCAGCGAACTTCAAATATATGAATCTATGCTAAGTATTAACGTATAGATAGAGCAAATAGTGAAAATTACCTATGGAAAAAGACGAATTCTTAGCACAATTGTAATGAAAATTTCTCTTTACCGTAGAACAGGTTCAGTTCACGCTAGAAAACAATTAGCTCAGGCAGTTAAAGCAACTAGTCTGTATGCCGAAGATAGTGGGTTCGAACCCCATGGAGGTGCTGTTGTCATTTTTATTTGTATGGTTATTTTATTTATTTTTTTATGTGGGAAAGATTCAAATTGTAACATATGTGTAAAACTCATGACTCAACCAAAAAAAGAGAAAATGTCGTTGTGGCACTTGCATTAGTATTTCTAATTTTTGTTTGCAAACAGTTTCGTAATTATTTCCCCTGTGCTCACTGGTCACTACATGCTCAATGGTGCATAACGAATGTTTCCAGTAAATGTTAATTCTAATTTGGAGAGTTTTATAAAGTTTCACAATGTTTCTCACTTGATAGTCTTCTCTCTACTTTTTTGGACACTTTAATAACAGATTTCCCTATATATATTTAATTACGGAAAAATTTTACAACGTATTTTTCTTAAATTGAAATTGTTTTGAATTTACCACATGAGGTAAGTAGCCCGAAGGAGGAGAACTGGTGTAACTGATATTCTACGTAAAAGCAACCTGTTGTAGAATGATTATGCTTCTTACCTTCAGCACATAGTCTTTACAATAGTCATACAGAGAAAAATCCTTTTTTTTCCTCTCCTATGACCACTCATCTTAAAGCTCTACATGTAATGATTCGTGTCACATAATTTCGCCTCTCCAAAGACATTCATATTTATTATTATTATTATTATTATTATTATTGTTATTATTATTATTCCTGAATATGCCACCCTTACATAATGTAGTAACTTTAGACATCTTAGTTTAAAATGCTTTCTTTAGTAATAATTTGAGCAACCACGTAACAAAATTTAAGATTTATGACGAGGTACGGCGTTTTATTTCCCTCCTCTCTTTTCAGCACCTTCCCAACAGAAAGTATATAATTTCTGAAAAGCAGGGCAGACAAAATGAATAAGAAATATATTTAGAGTATCCTTTCCTCCTTCGTGAATGAAATATCACGTAACATTTTTTATTCTACCGAAGACGACTCTAGGCCGTTATGGTTAGGTAACAAAAGAAATACCTAATATATTTATTGCGCCCCTTGACTGTAATATTACCTCTTCTTTATTTGTTCGAGGCCGCCCTACACAACCAAGGGTGACAAAAAGAATAGGAAAAGTGTCTAAAGATTACAAAGCACTTTATATTTTGTCAGAAACAAGGAAGTGTATACACAGCATTGCTTTCGTTAACAAGTGTTTCACCCTTGAGTCGCTTATAAAATTAGGCAGAATAAACTTTTGCCGATCATTGTTCTAGAGGGATTTGTCCAGGATGGTCTGGCGTCGGGCTAATAACGATGAGTATCCGGTATGATTATTTACATCGCCGTTAAAGAAATAGCAAACTTTCTGAAAGGAACTTACTTAGGAAACATCAGATCCTCCTTCTACTTAATTTCATCTAGCGTTCTGAGTGAAAGTTCTATGGGACTATTGGAAAAATATATATTCCCGTTTCCACGCTGATGGTAGAATTTCTTACGCAGTTATTGAATTATGTTCGAAGCATAGGCGTAAATACCGCCCCCGCAACCCTGTGGCGTGGGGACTGCACAAGGTGCAAGGCCAAAAAATATACAGAAAGTACGCAGTGGCGGACCAGGCCAAATTTTCACCAGGGCAAAGTGACTTTTTGGCGCCCTTCCCCTTTTACTAGCCTATATTTTACATTTTACCATGGTGTTTTTAATATTTTAAACCCATTTTTCAAAAAGACATTCATTACCTAGGAAAACTTCACAAAGGATATGGCCCGCTATAAACAATACGAACTCCGCCCCCCCGTTTGGTCTTCTGGCTAGCACGCCTGCTTTCTGTGGTACCGGGTCCAATTCCCGGTGGATTACTGTTGAACGATAAAAGTGGTTCGGATTCCACTATAATTACTATCCACATCTCCTTTGGCCTAACACCGTGTGCGTGGGTTTTCTCGGGGTTCTCCCGTTTCCTCCCACTTTCTTCATTCCACCATTTCATTCATTACACATCATCATTGTCTCCTTTATCCTAACCGGCACAACCGTGATACGTAAAACTCAAAGATTTCATTTTTTCTCCTCTAGCCATTAAGGCATAACCGTGGAACGCTGAACTCAAGCAAACAAACAAACAATGCTTACTCCCCCGCCACTCTTTATTCTACATGCCATCTCTCCATTTTTCGATACAGCATCCTTAGTACTATGAAACTCTCCTCTTCCATGGTTATAATTGCCACTACTTTACAAGAATACAAACCAAAATGTCAGTAGAAAACACGCTATAAAATTTACTTTTTAAGGCTCGTTTTGGCGCCCCTTTTTCTCTTTCGCCCGGGAATACGCCCTGCCCTTGGTACGACCATGAATGTACGGACGCATAACTAAGGACTGCGGAGGAGAGGTTAACCTTCATGTTATGCCACTGGTTTGACGTGTTTGAAGTGTTCAGTGACTGATCGGTTAGTGAAATAATTTCGAAGGTTACTGATGTTTAAAGTTTAGCTGACAAAGTTACCTAACCAAATACATTGGATATCGCGATGTCACAATTTGATTTTTCCTCACATAAAAAAGATAAAAACAATAGTAATAAAAACCCTGACTCGTACTGGGCTCTAACTACCAACCTAATTCGTACAGAGTAGTTGCTCTGACCAACTGAGTTTCGATTTCTTACGCGAAAGAAGTCTTTTATATTACTAAGCATGCTTTTCATTCTCAAAACTGTTCGAAGTAATACGAACATGGCTTAAGAACGGAGACGTAACTAAATTACCACTTGATTGACCTTAAGGGCAAATCACCAAAAGGTAGCTATAAACGTAAGTTCAGCATGCATTTCTGTGGAGTTCTGTTCAGTATTCCTATCTGCCAATCACGCTTCTTCGTTAGAGTAATATTTTACAAACGTAACCTTTCGATAGAGCACAATGGCAGACCAAAGAGAATGAATTCTTGCCCTTGTGAACGTTGGATACCACAATGTGCAATAAAACTGTCACGTATCCTTGAAGTGATATTTTATCGAAAATAACTGTTTTCCTTTATATATCCGAAGTTTTTGAGGGTTTCAAAATGAGGAAACGTTACTGTCAAACGGGACGCATTTAGGGGTGGGTCCACGGGTCCGGACACGCCTCTGAAATCCCAACTTTTCTGTAAATTTAGCCTAATTTTGGGGATTATTTTTTTAAAATTTTATTATAATTTATCCTAATATTGATGTCGGACCCCTCCCGAAATAAATTACTGCATACGTACCTGCTGATAATTTTCAATATATTCGTTAAATAATAAAGTAAAATAATTAGGAGCAAAAAAGCTTCAACATGGGCTAACTTTTGTCCGCTGCCAATATTGTTAGAAGGAATATTAATAGCAAAAACTGCTAGTCATTGCTGAACCTTGGAAATTCACCCCGAACAGCAATTCTATTATTGAGAACTACATATGAAACATTTTATCAAAACTTATCTAGCTTTTATCTGGCATTAACTTATTATATACACCAAAATGCACTCTCCTAAAATGTGTATCTAAACATTGCTCTACGTATCTACGAAGCAATGAATTTTTTTTATCGAAATATGTGAGCAGGAAACTCTAACAGCCAGCCATTTTATTTAAATCGTAGTAAACCTTGTAATCGTGCGTTAACGTGAAGACAAAGCTTGGTCCATTGGCAAAGTGTTGGAAGAATGAAAACTCAATGTTCGTAGGTTCGAATCTATCCACTCACCACAACATTTTATTCTTATGTGTAACGATGAAATAAGAAAAAAATGTATAACCGTTAAGGCAAAACTTCAACCAAGTCTGAAGAGAACAATACTAAAATAGTAACATAATGACGTCAACCAAGAATTATTTCATGTAGCGTTTGCACGAAATTACAGCTGTCAAGAATTGCAGAAGTAAAAACAGGCTGATAGGTGTAATGCAGTCTAGACTTCTGAATGCATTTACTTCCTGAAAACTTCCGTCTCGTCATTGGTATGCCGTTAGTCATTGTAAAACCTTTCAATTGGAAGTGAAATGACACAAACTAAAACAGTTTTAAATCAATAAATGTCTATGTGTAAAAGTAGGTGTCTCTTATCCGTAGTTCTAAGTTCCTTTTACTTTGATCATGTGGTTCGGATTCCACGTTAATCAGCATGTCCACGTCTCATATAGCCTCGCTGCTGAAAGGGACGCTAAACTAAAATCAATTCAACTCCTTTTACTTTGAATTGACAAATGACAGAAGAAAATATGATGTTCGAAAAAAAATCAAATTTGAAATTTAAACGAATTTACACGTATTATAGCTCCTAACACCGAAAAAGTTATTTTTCGATACATGTCCACCTGGGGTTCGTCCGTCCGTTCCCTACACTTTTCTGTGCACTCGTCTAGAGGCAATACCGTTCAATTTATCTGCACCAAATTTTAGTTTAAGATTTTCATAGTATTACCTATAGTTTCTTTCATTTCCCTCCTACTCCCGAAACAAGGATAGTTTCCTGTACGATGTAAATAGAAAAAAGATATTTTCTCATAACTGGCTCTAACGATCTTGTTTTCTTTCTTTTTTTATAAATCAATATTTAATTAGCAACCCTATTTTGTGGTATAAGGCATTTATCTGAGAAAAATCTACAAGGGGTAGTTTATACTTAGGGGTGAGTTTTTTCTAAGTGATTTTCTCAAAATGGACTCAAGTGTTTTCGATCATATTTCTTAAATAAATATTTCATTAATAACTTAACAATATGGCATAACTCGTTTGTCCTAAAACAATGCGAGGGGTAGTTTATTTTTGGTGGAGTGTGTTGTCTGGGCGATTTTCTCAAAAACGACTCAAAAGAGTTTATTCATATTTCAAAAATACATATTTCGTTAATAACCTAACAATATGGCAAAATTCGTGTGTCCTGAAAAAAATACGCGAGGGGTAGTTTACTCTTGAGGGTGTTTTTCCTCCACGGTTTTCTCAAAAATGAGTCAAGCAATTTTGTTCGTACTCAGAAATAAATATTTCATTAAAAACCTAATAATATTGAATAACTCGCTTACCCTGAAAGAATCCTCAAGAGATAGTTTATTCGGGGAGTTATTTTCCCCTCATGATATATCAAAAATTACTCGGACAATTTTATTGATAATTCATAAATAAGTATTTCATTAATAACCCTATATTTTAGTGTCATTTCTATGAAAAACAATTACGAGGGATAGTTTATTTTGGGGGTCAAGGTTTTTCCCGACAATTTTCTCGAACGACAGGCAATTTTGTTCAAATTTCGCAAATAAATATTTCATTAATAACCAAAAGTATATTTTAGCTCATTGATCGAAACAATTCACAAGAGGTAGGTTGCTCCTAACGTGTTCTTTTTGAACGACTTTCTCAAAAATGACTGATTTGATTTTTTCATATTTCATAAACAATTATTGCATTAATTGTTCTATTATATGTCTAATGAAAATATGCTCAAAGTGTGACTAAGTTTTGTAGTGTGGAATTTCTTCAATCGAAGTTTTTTATTCGATAATCTGACATTCGATGTATTTAAATAATACGATAATTTTATTCGTATTATCCAAATACACACTTCAGTAACAACTGCGGCCTAACACAGTTAAGATATTGAATTGAAAAAGTTTAGTGCGGTGGCCCTGTAATTGAATATTTTTAAGTAAACTTCCTAGCTTTTTGTGGTAAACTCAGGCTTTTCTTTTTCGAGCGACAAAAGAGAGAAGAAAATCTGGTGATTGTGAAAATAGTATATCAAATTCAGATTTCAACGGATTTACATACTTCATGGCGTCTACATACCGGAAATGTGATTTTTCGATACCCGTCCTTCCGGTCCGTCCGTTCGGTACACTTTTCTGTGCACTCGCCTAGAGGCCATACCGTTCAACGTATCTACACCAAATTTTAAACATAGGGTTTACACAGTATTTCTACAGGATATTTTCCCTTTTTTTTCTTACAGCCTAAAATAAGTGTGATTCACTAACAGCCGAAAATCGAAAAAAGCTATTTTCTCCAAAATGTTTTTAACAATTTTGTTTATTTTTCATTAATCAATATTTAATTAACAACCCTATATTGCAGTATCAGATATTTCTCTTAGAAAAATTTACGAGGGGTAGTTTATTCTTGGAGGTGACTTTTCCTCGACGATTTTCTCAAAAAAGACACTGGCAAATTTTGTACACACTTCATAAATAAATATTTGACCTTACAACATGGTATAAGTCAATTGATCTGAAAAATATATGAGTAGTAGTTTATTCTTGGAGTTGAATTTATTTTCTTAATTTTAAGACAGAGAGCTACTTATGAGAGAATAGATCTTGAAAAATAATGTTAAAACTTAGACTTTTGTTTTCGAAACATTCCAGACAAGACGAGACATTTTAAAAGCTATCTGAATTGTTTTTATAATGGTTGCATATTTATGTTAATTGCCGTCAACATAAATTACAGTCCTTTCAGTTGAATTAATTGTTTATTATTATTATTGAAATTAAAATTAAATGGAATATCTAGTTGCACGATTATGCACCTACGCTAAGGAAGAAAGATGATGAATGAAATGGTAAAATGAAGAAAGTTTGAGGAAAATGGAAAATCCCAAGAAAACCCATACCCATGCACACGGTATTTGTCCACCTCACATTTCACTTGGCGCGAAGTGGAATCGAGCCGCGGACCCCATGCACCAAAGATGAATGCTCTATTATTATTATTATTATTATTATTATTATTATTATTATTATTATTATTATTATTATTATTATTATTAATAATAATAATAATAATAATAATAATAATAATAATAATAATAATAACAATAATAATAATTGAAGTGAGCTTAACGAGTTTCAACCGTCCGACTCAACCAATGTTTGGGTGCCTGTTCGTTCGTCTGCTCCATGACCAACTCTCATAAAAGACATTTCATTTTAATGAATCTATGTAGTAAGTGCCTTCTTTTAGCTTTGAGAAGTAACTATTGCTTGGAATTTAAATCTGCAAAATATAAGAGGTAAAATTAGCCAAATGGTGCAAGTTTCCACTCATGTATACAAAACAATTTTGCAATATCAACTACGAGAATCTTGTTCCATAAAGAAGCCGAAACCCCTACACCGAAGAGCCCTCCGAAATTTGATCATTGTCCACACGGACTGAAATTGTCATTTGAAGCCAAGACTTTAATATGAAGCCAATAGTTTCTTTAAAATAGACGAAAAATTCGAAAGTTATAATCATTTTCATATTTTTGCCTTTTCCCATAAGGGAGCCGTAGCCCCCTATACTGAAGATTCCCCCCAGGATTTGATCATTGTCCACTCGGACTGAAATTGTCATTTGTAACGAACACTTTAATACGAAGCCCAACATTTCTTTAAAATAGACGAAAAATTTGAAAGTTATAAACATTTTAATATTTTTGCCTTTTCTCATAAGGGGGCGGTATTAGCCTACACTGAAGAGCCCCACGAGATTTGATTATGGACCACTTGTACTGAAATTCTCATTTGAAACCAAAACTTTAATATGAAGCCAAAAATTAAACTTTTACATCAATTTAAACTGACTGGGTTCCGGTTCACCCCACTATTATGTTTAGTTTAGTTAAGTGGTAATTTGTGACAGCTTTACATCATCAAAAGAATCTTTCACTCCCCTCCAGAAGTTTGTGCTGGATCCGCGACTGGAATCAATAGACACTTTTCCTATTCTTTTGCCACCCTTGTAGGGGCTCCCTCGTACAAATAAAGAAGCGGTAATATTACAATCAAGGTTCGCTATATATTAGGTATTTCTTTTGTTACCTACTCCTAACCGCACAGGGTCATCTTTGGTAGAATAAAAAATGCTATGTAATATTCAATCATGAAAGGGGAGATGATGCTGTAAATATATTTCTTATTAATTTTGTCTGCCCTGCTTATCAGAAATTACTTTCTGTTGGAAGGATACTAAAACGAGAGGGGCAAAATAAAACGTCGTACCCCCTCCTACATGGTTGCTCAAATAATTACTAAAGAAAGCATTTTAAACTAATATATCTAAGATTTAAACTAAGAAATTAAGATATCCTTACATTATGTAAGGATGGCATATTCAGGATTATTATTATTATTATTATTATTATTATTATTATTATTATTATTATTATTATTATTATTATTAGTAGTAGTAGTAGTAGTAGTAGTAGTAGTAGTAGTAGTAGTAGTAGTATTAGTATTAGTATTAGTATTAGTATTATTATGTGAATGTTTTTGAAGCACCGAAATTTTGTGAGACGAACAGAGAAATGTAGAGGTTTAAGATGGGTGGTCATAGGGGAGGAAAAACCAGGATTTTTTTTTCTGTCTGACTCTCTAACGTAAAGATTATGTGCTGAAGGTAAGAAGTATCATCATTCTACAATAGGTTGCTTTTACGTAGAATATCAATTACTTGAGTTTTCCTCCTTCGAGCTACTTATCTCATGTGGTAAATTCAAAACAATTTCAATTTAATACAAATACATTGTAAACCTTTTCCGTAATTAAACATCTAGGGAAAATTAAACATTTAATAGGAAAATCTGTTATCAAAATATCAAAACTAGTAGATAGAAGACTATCTAGTGAGAAATATTGTGAAACTTTATAAAATTCTCCAAATTAGAATGAACATTTACTGGGAAACATTTGTTATGCGCCAGCGAGCATAACGTATAGTGAGCAGTGAGCACATGGGAAATAATTACGAAACTGTTTGCAAACAAAATTAGGGACGCTAATGCAAGTGCGACAATGACTTTTTTTGGTATCGTCATGACTTTTACGCATATGTTACAATTTGATTCTTTCCCACATAAAAAAATAAAAATAAATAACCATACTAATAAAAATGTCAACGGCACTTCGAGGGAGATTCGAACCCACTACCATCGGCATACAGACTTGTTGCTTTAACTAACTGAGCTATTTGTTTCCTAAAGTGAACTGAGCCTGTTCTACGGTAAAGACGATTTTTCATTACGGTCGCGCTACCAAATCGTCCTTTTCCATAGATAATTTCCACTTTTTGCTCTATCTTTACGTTAATACTTCCCACTTTAGCAGAGTTGGTAATTCTCGAGATTTCTGTCGATTTAATGTTTTTTGCTTCTAATTTATTTATTTTAAGCTAATATCTAACACAAATATTAAAAACAGGTTTGTTATTAACATGTCCTGCTGGGGAAACCTTCCGAAATTTCGAACATATAAAGAAAACAGAGATATTTTCAAACAAACTTCAAAATAAAGAGACGCGTCATTTATTTTGCTCATAGTAGTACATGGCCAGTGCCGTCTCACTTGCCTTACTACTGTTGTTGAGATCTGCAGAATTCTGCTAGTTGTGGATACTTGTCATTTTGTAGCGTCCTTAGCTTGTAACGTTGAATAGTACCGAAAAATTTTGTAGTATTAAGTATTATAAAATTTTGTATAACATAATGTATTTGCAACATGTAATACCTTGACGTAATGCCACTTGAAAAAATATATAATTTTATGTTGTGTTGGCAACACTATCAATCTTGTGGCGTCACAGAACATTCCAAACAATATTCCATCTTAATGTTTACATTATGCAAAATTGCATCGTTTTATATTAGTTAGTTTAAAAGTTACAAGAAAAGAGGCGCACTTTCTATATGACTAGTTAATAAGAGTATTTCTGAAATAATATATTGCAAAATAGATATATTTCTTCAATGTAGAAAGGTGCATGCAATATTATACTGTATACTACTGCACCAAAGAAATCAAGCCAAGAATTGGCATAGAAATTGGAACTGCCCTTGCCATTACAAGAAAAAACACTCTTAACTAGCAGGCTTAATATAGGTTTAAGGAAGAGATCTCCGAAATGTGCTCTTGGAGGAATATGGTAAGATAAAATGGGAGGAGAGACTAACAAACAACGATATCTTGAAATAACTAGGATAGAAGAGGATCCTTTTAGCCAACATTTTGTAGAAAAGTCAATTGGATTCGACACATCTTGCGAAGAAAATGTCTTCTTCATAATATCAGGCAGGGAAGGACGGAAGGCAAGCTAGTAGTAGGAAGAAGAGACATACAAATGATCGATTATTTAAGAAATAGAAGAAAATATTAACAGTTATTATTAAGAAATTTGTTCTAACTCACCTGAATCAATTCCTGTATCATGTGTCTGAAGCCTACCAGCTTAAAATGTACACCTCATACATTTTTGTATACTGTTCGTTTATATTAACTATACAGTACGTTGTCTCTAATATACAGTATGTACGAGTTAATATACAGTATGTTGTCTCTAAAAATGGGTTGCAATCACATTTGAGTATCGTGTTTGGTGTTATTCCCTTAGTGATAATCCATGCTATAACAAATCATGTAGTATATACACTGTTAATGTAGGTTTCTTTATTCTAGTACAGCCTATAGTAATCGAAAGAGCCACTAAATTCCTTCAAGAGATTATATAATACCATCAAGCATAATTACACTGTTCGACAAAATACGACGTTTTCTTTTTTCTGGGTTTACAATAGCTGATTTTTATGACAATGGATCTTTTAATTGCAAATCTGCAATTTGTTTTGCTCTGGCAGGGATAGTTTTCGTAATATTTTGTGATATGTTTTACTATCTGTACTGTTGTAGAAGTTATATTACATCTGATAGTACAAAGTACAATTGACTTTTTGCATATGAAATTAATACACAAAGCACTATAAACAAATATAATCACCATGGAAACAATCCAAACATGTTTTTGCTGATTTTAAAATGAAAATAATTCAAACTGAATTCAGGAAGTGACTTATAATGGTCGTTAGTGTCTGGTATGTTCGCAGTACAGTCCCTGGCAATCATTGAGTTGAGTTGAATTTGAGTTTAACGTCCCTTTCAGCAGCGAGGCTATATGAGAAGGGACCTACTGATTAACGTGGAATCCGAACCACATGAGCTCCCGCCGGAAATCCCACCAGGGTCTCCCATGCCCCTTGCAATTGTCCAGCAATAGTCAGCCAGAAGTGGAAGCACCCACTTCCTTGTATAACGTTTATCTAATGTTTGTATGTTCTTTTGGAACTCCTCACCATGTTCATCCGAAAAGTCACTGTAATTAGCTCGGAAGAATTGCAGTTGAGAGTGAGTAAAATGTACTTTCACGGGCATCTTGCACTCCAAGGGTTGAAACTCGTTATCATTTGTGTTGATAAGTGTCTGTAATTGTGTGCCCGTTTCTTGCCGACGAAACTGCATGTAAACTTCTATAAACCAATCCATGCCTTTTTTCTTTGTCTGTTAATCTAGCGGAAAACGGAAAACATCCAAAGTACGCACGTGTAAGGTTTCAGGAAAGTGCAAGGTAAATGGAATTCTCGACTTATTTAATAATTTGACAACAGTTACAGAACACTTCGGTTACATCAGGTTACATAAGTTAGTACATAAATTTACCAAGAATGAAGAATGAGGAATCGTCTGCTAAAGATAATTTTGAAATGTTTGCTGACTGTCTTATTATTCCAAGTTATGACTGTTTCTCATAAACTACAGAAAATAAAGAAAAAAAAATAAAAAATAAAATCGTTATTAAATCTTGATTTGTTTATATACTGAGTACTAATAATATGAGGGAAATCCAATATCTCTACAGTAGCATCCTCTGTCAATAGAGTTTGTAGTCATTATCCGAAAACTGAAATTAAACATACTAGCACACTAAAGAGAAATCATTTTTTCTACCACATTTCTGGCAAAACTGTTCCTACGCTGAGCATGCTTTTCTTTCGCATGTTCTATCCTACAGAATATACAACCTGCTATCGTATATTGATGACCTTGGAGGAGATAATGCTGAAATGTGCATTTGCGTTGATCTGTTATTTTGACACCTGTTTCTTTTCGGCTGGATTACAATGATGTTACTTATCCAGGCATCTGTAATTTATTTTCTGTGTTAGTCATTGTTTGTGCTATCTCCACTTCTCTTTGAAAGTTAAGATCACTTGAATCAGTCGTTTTAGAAAGGTCATGAGACAGAAAACAGCGAGTTTGCATAAAGTACATTTCTTGTTGCTACCAATTGCTCTAAACAATTTGGCTATTTCTTGCAGACAAAAACAAAACAAAAAAAACTACTTTTTCAAACAAAGGTCCATGATTTTCAAGTCTTGCAGGGGTTTGAGAAATGAAATAGGATTCCTTTCGATTTTTCAAAACTTAGTGGTTCTGACTCACGATCTTTTCAAAACTACTGATTCAGTTTTATTTAACACTAACATCAATTACCCGCTTCGCTGGGTAAAATTAAGAAAAAAATGTAATTTGTTTCGTTAATCAGTAACTTTATACCATTAATAAAGCGCTCCTTGACATTGGTCATTTAGATTATATATATATATATATATATATATATATATATATATATATATATATATATATATATATATATATATATATATATCCCTCCTCTCCCACAAATTTAATAATAGATCTAAATGGCACCAGAAGTGTCATTGTTCTTCTCAGCTATCTCCAAAACTATAGATTCGACACTAATATCGGTCATTTTCAATCATTTGTAAATGTCTTTCCCCTCCTTTAAGTTACATTTTCAAAGTGATATGATAAAAATCATCTCATGTTCGAACTTCATCTAGGTTGAAAATTTGATCGAGATCGGTCGGGCAGTTCAAGAGTGAAGTCACATAGACAGTCACTTTCATTTTTATTTTTTTTACATCCGCCTTCCCTCACTGGCGGATCCAGGGGCAGAAGGGGCAACCCCCCCCCGAAAGGTCTGGCTTTTACTTCCAGCATTTATCGTTGGAAAATACAAATATGGTCTTTTCCCGACCGATTAATTCTGTGTGACAAACAATTGTAGGAACGAGGGTAAAACTTTGAACTAAAAAGGAATATTTTAAAATTGTATCCTAGAAAAAGGAGATGGAAATGGAATTCGGGTCCCGAAACTTCAGGTACCTTTACCTTGAATAAAGAGAAATATAGTATCTTCAGCGCTCCTTACCGAAAAGCTCTCTGAATCTGAGACTTTTCGTGTGGTTGATTGATTGATATGTATCTACTTTGTTTGTCAAATGCGATAATTTACAGAACGAGAACTAGTGTTTAAAGTTCGATTTGAACCACTGTAGTGCGTTCGATGCTCACTCAACGGGAATCAAACCACAGAACCTCATGCGTGAAAGATCAAAGATACGTTCGGTAGCTATAGATAAATAAAGAGAGCCGTGACTTTTGGGGTTCGAACACAGAAATATAAGAAAGGACCAGGGATTCATTGTGACTTTTAATGGCATTTCATGTTTTCCTGGGAAATAACATAAGCTGTTACATGAAAGACGAACTCCTCAGTGAATAACTGATTTTCGCAGAGGCCAAACCGCTCAAGCTAGAAACTTGGAATTCGGACAGTAGATAAGATTTGTGACGTAGGTATCAGTAAGGAAGGATTTCTTGGGAATTCGAAGAAAGGAAGGGGGTGGCCTTCTCTCCGAATACCCTAAGGATGCAGATTTGAAATTTGGTATTTGGATTTCTCGTTTTAAATAATTTGACATGCGTTTCAACGTTTTTTGATACTTGCGTAAAATGAGGGAAAAAAGGTGGAAAGAAAAGGAAACGAGGAATGCAATTATTATAATAATATATCAATATATAAGAATCTTTGAAGGTTAGAAACATGCTGTATGGACTTCTCACTCAAAGTAATTCAATACGTATTTCAGCGTTTTTGATATTTTACCTAAAAGGAAAGAAAAGGGATGGAAATTATTATTATTATTATTATTATTATTATTATTATTATTATTATTATTATTATTATTATTATTATTATTATTATTATTGCTATTATAAGATGCCCATATTTCGGGATCCCTTACGGTTAGAGACATGAAAGTTGTTAGTTTAATTTTTCATTTAAAATAGTTAAACATGCATTTCAGCGTTTTTTGTCACTTAACGTAGAAGGGGAAAAAAAGAGGTGTGGCAGGTTCACTAAAATGCTTTTTGAGGTGTTTGAATTTCGTGACAAAGTTTTGGCTCAATCCAATACTATATGAAAGAGACAGAAGGAAGAAAGCGAAATATTGTGCCACATTAGCACGTAGGAGCATTTGCTATATTGTGCGAGACAATATGCCGAACAAATAGGTGATCTCGGGGCTAAGCTTCACTAAGGCGAAGGCTAGTATATTATGATTTTATTGTTGTTATAAGCATAGCTATAATTATACTATGTTTCTAACAACTGTATTTAAGAAATTACCTAATAGAGCCTATTTCCAACCCCCTATTCCTAGTCTAGACTAATGTTTCTTTTAACTTTACATACTCAATTATACCACTGCAAAAGAGGTGTATACGGATAAAATATCCTATATAGAGCATCAGACGAAAGAACATTTTCAACACTAAAAAGGTTGAAGACATTGGTACGGTCCCGGATGAGTGCAGAACGACTTAGCGACCTGGCACTACTATACACGCACCGAAACAAACGTAGCTCACGATCGTGTCGTCGACAGATTTGCCAGGAACAAGAAATGACGTAGATTTGAGTTTGTCTGTAACTTTCACAAAGATGGACTGCAAGGTGACTAAGGTCATCGTGTGGTTTCAGTCCGTCGTGGTTTTTGCCCGTAATTATTTTCCACTCGTGGGTTTACCCCAAAAAGTTATGAGCCTGAGTCTAAAGTTGAACTCCTTGGATGTATCTGAATCACAAACAAAATCAAGAAAGATGAACGAACTCGAAAATGTTTTTGAAATTGGTTTCTTAAAATCTTTAACTTAAACAAAAAGGCACAAATACAATCGTAAATGTGTAACGGTATATAGGCTATATTATATTTTTAATAAACAGTTATATATTATACATATGATATTTGAAGTTGAAACTTCCTACGTTTGTGCCACAACGCCTAAGGTCGACGTGGACCTACTGATTATAGTGGAATCCAAACCACTTTTTTCGTTCAACTATACCCCCACCGGGAATTGAACCCGAGATCACGCAGAGCGTTCATCTCTGGTGCAGAGGGTCCCGGGTTCAAACCCTGCTCCCGCCAAGTGAACTTTGTGGTGAACAAACACCGTGTGCGTGGGTTTCCTCGGGGTTCTCCCGTTTCCTCCCACTTTCTTTATTCCACCATTTCATTCATTTCTCAACATCGCCGTCTCCTTTGGCCTAGCTGGTATAACCGTGGGACGTAAAACTCAAATATATCGTTTTCACTTCCGGGATCACGCGCACCAAAGGTAAGCGTGTTAACCATTATACCAAACGGGGTCCATATTATAACTGAAATGAAAGAAAAACAAGTTACACGTACTTTATTCTCCATTGGTAATTTCGTTTAAAGGTGAGAATTTTCCAAAATTAAATTTTCATTTTCATTTCTTTTTTGTTAAATATCTGATATTGTCAAATCTGTCCAGTCAGTATGTTAAAGGAAATATAGTTTCTGTGCAGTAATGAATGGAACCATCACTGGTTTTACTTTTCTGATCTTTCGTTCATTTGTTGTAGGTTTTGTAATCTTTCAGTCTTTTTTAACTAGTTATACATTATAATGGCTTATATTGTGATTCTATATACTTTTAATTCATATTTTAATTCATGTAATATTTATAAACATTTCCTGCTAAATACGACAAAAAATTCTGTTGAGTTTTGGGTAAGGGAAAGTTTAGCATTGATATTTTTGTCATTATATTATTTGCAGTATTTTATTAATACATCGTGCATTTACCTTCGTAGTGATTTATATGGTTAAGGAATACTGCAATATATTATATTTATATAGGATTTATATCCACAATTCATTTTTTTATACGTTATTGCTGTAGTTTAACTTCAAACCATCGCTCTGGGTTACTGTTAGTAGTACAGTACAAGGTTTAAATGCAATGATTAGTATTATGTATTAGAAAGTGTATCCATTTCATTCTCCTGTACTTGATCTGTGCCATTAAATGCGCAGGCCAGTTCTTTTGAGGCAAAAACCATAACATTCTTATTTCGGGAGAAAGACACGAAATTCATTTTCTGGCTATCACTACTACGGGGGACAATCACGGAGCCACTAAACATCCTTGGGGTTCAGTTTGAATATTATATTTTTTTTTCTTTTCAATTTTCAATTTGCTGAATTATATCTGATATAAACCAAAATGAAAGCTACATGTAAAGATTGCTATATTTTGGCCCATTTGGAACAGAATGTGCCGTATAGACCCTACTATTAAACATCACTTGATAATTAATTACTGTATTATTTTTAAGCTACCAAGAAATGTACATAGAAATATCATAATGTCTTTTGTTATTTGTTGATATTTTGTATTATTCTTCATGCATTTATACTTTTTTTAAAAATTTATTTTACATTATTTTTGTCCGAGTCTATCGTTTTTTTCAACTGCTATCCCGCAATTGTTATTCAAAATAAATTAAATGATTATGGCTAATTGTACACTCTTTCGTTAAAATGAACGTCATGGTCAATACAATATTTTCTTTTGTCAAGTACTGTGCAAGGCAGCGCATCTGATATATTGCGGAGACTAGTGAATCATAACACCGCCACACCTCCAAAACGGGTGTGCGTATTTAATTTAAATCTAGAGAAAGAATATACTTTCATTTTAAAAAAATCGGGTCCCGAAATGGAATCTGGAAATCACGTTTATCCCCCCCCCCCTTCAGTCCCACATTCATATGCGTCCGATTCTTGCAAAAGTAAAATTCTGGACACCTTGAGGCTACGCTCATCTTCCAGGAAGCGAACCGCCCTCCCAAACGATCCTTCTGGATCCGCTAGTGCTCCCCCTCCCCCTCTCCTACGTTGCACCGTTGAAGTTAAATGATAAAAATTATCCCATACCCGAACGTCATCTATGTTAAAAAATTTGACCGAGATCGATTGGGTGGTTCAAGAGTTATTAAGTTCTATTCATTTTTATATGTATTTGTCCCCTCCCCTAAGGTCTACCATCAATGTGACGAGATAAAAACTACCCCAGGTCCGAACTTCATCCATATTGAAAATTAGGTTAAGATTGGTCCTGTGGTTAAAGCGTGATGAAATCACAAAGACGGTCACTTTTATTTTTATTCTTTTTATATATATCTTCCCCCTCTCCCTCCCCTAGGTTCCACCGCAAAAGTGAAATAACGAAAACATCCCTGGCCCGAACCTTATCTATGTTGAAACTTTGATCGAGATTGGTGGGGTGGTTCAAGAATTATAAGTTTTATTTATTTTCATATATTTCCCCTCTGCCCCCTCCCCCTCTACTGCCAAGATGAAATGATAAAAAGCTTCCCAGGTTTGAACTTCAGATATGTTGAAAATTTTATTGAGATCGATCGGGTGTTTCAAAAGTAATTAAATCACGAACATAGTCACTTTTATTTTTACATTTATTGATTTTTGTATATCTCCCTCCCCTACGTTACTCCATCAAAGTTAAATGATAAAAATCATTCCAGTTCCGAACCTCATTTACATTGAAAATTTGATCCAGATCGGTCGAGTGGTTCAAGAGTTATTTAGTTTTATTTACTTTTTCTTTGCCCCCTTCCTCCTCTCCCCTAAGTTGTACCGTCAAAGTAAATGGCTAAAAACACTCCCAGGCCAGAACCACATCTACGTTGGAAATTTGATCGAGATCAGTCTAGCAGTTCAAGAGATTAAGAGTCACAAGCCACTTTTAATTTTATAATATAGATTTTGTCTTATAGCCTCGTTCTCATTATCATATTAACAAATTAGTCACCCCGATTGTCATCGAGGCAACACCTACATTCGCAATAGGATAATACAATTCTTCTTAAGCACTAGCAGATAATTTTGATATATATTGGTATGGTTTCTGCTTTACAGAGTGGATCTGAAACCTGTCTGAAAGGATATTTATTTTTATAGTATAATGTTCTGTTATTACCTTTTTGACTTGTCCATACCACTTTTTGACTGGTGACGCTGGCCGCAAATACATAACTCGCAACATGCAGGGGTTTCCCTTACTTTAAGCAATTTGAGAGTTTTCTTTCATTATGGATTAGCGCCTCAGTGTATATATACTCGACTTTATCAATATATGGTTATATGTTTACAATGTTATATGTTTACAGTATATATGGTTACAGTATACGATTACAGTTTATATAAACAATAGAAAATTAGGTATAAGTAATAGACCTGTGTCCTATAATGTAGTTATATAATGAATTATAACAACACATTTTGAGAGGTGATTCCTCTTATCAAAATAAGGGAAAACATCACATGTACATGCGGGAAAAGGTGTATAGTTTCAGAGCTACTGCTGCCCAAAATAGTTGGGGAGGTAAATTACAACACATCGTATATTTCGAATTCGGAAGTCATACAATAAAAAATGCACATTTCGTCAATGTGCTATAATGCAAGGCATTTTCTATAGGTTATAATTCTCAAACATGCTCTCAACAGAATTCTCAAATATACTCTGATCTCAAGGTGGGGCAAGTGGGCAAAAGACAAATCTTGACGAGAGTGAACAGAGAATGCTTTAGCGGGATGTTGAAAGTTTTAGGCATCACCTGCTCCACTTTTCCTCGTGTTCAGAATAGCATGTGTTGTGATATATTTTTGTCATGGTTTATTTCATGTTTCTTTTTTCACTATACATCTGTCTGTGTATTTGTGATCAGCTTTTCGCATAGAAGAGAGCAGCCTAGATCCAAATTTGACACACAGAAAATCTTTACCAGATGTGAACGCGTATGAAGTCTTCTTTTATTTTAGGCTTGTGGGGAAAGGAGATTGGAGGGGATCAAAATATATGTGTTGAGGAGATAAATACCATGGACTATGGATTTTAGTGGTACTGGATTGGAGTTTAGCGCTCTTTCAGCAGCAAGGCTATGTAAGATGAGAACTGGCTATAAAGACTATATTGATTAACAAGGGATCCGAAACACGTGCTCTTGTTGTGAATCGTACCGTGGTCTCCCGCGCAATAGACTCATACGCTAATCATGTAGCCACAAGGAAGCTCCCAACAGATACTTCGTATTAGTGTCAAATTCATCCTTTTTGGCTGAGATAAATAGTGATACTCACGACGTCGTTCAAGTCCAAATTGAGCCCCACGGTCATAGGGAGGAGGTTAAAAATAAAATATCCAAAGTGATCGTTATTAGGATCGGGTCTATAGTTCAGGGGTCGTTGAGATAAATAGTAACGTTTTCGACGCCATTTAAGTCCAATTTAAGCTCCAATCGTTATCAGAGTGGGTGGATGGAGAGTGAAAATGACATTTACAAAATGACCTATATTAGTATCGAACCCATAATTTAGCCAAGCTGATAGGTGACAATCCAGATGGTATTCAAACACAATTAGTTTAGGGAAAGTGTACGTCAGCTGGCTCTGTAATTGATAGGGAAACTCTGAAAGGATTATCCTTCCTCATTTATCTTATTTCTTTAAGTTTAAATATGATACATTGTATAAATCTTATCTTCCCCGTGCAAAGAAGGGATATTTCAGCTGGTGTCCTATAAAACTAACATATACATACATACGTTACAGTAGTTTGCGTGTAATTATGTATGAAGTTATTCCAATTTATTTTCTTGTATATTTTATTGTTTTACTTCCATATTAATAATTGCATTTGTATGTGCCAGTTTGCTCTGTAATTTACTCTCTTGCTTTAACCGCTATTATCCAAAATTCTCTAATATGATTTCTTCTTTAATAACATTGTTAAATGAAATAATTTCATTGGTATATTTTTATTGCTTTTATTGCATTCGATTTCATTTGTCGAACTTATTCTTTCCTAAACACTACCTAGGGATCGCCTCGTAAATATGTAGAGCAGAGAGAAGCTAATACCGTAAACATTGCTCATTTAAAAATGCATTTATACGTTTCATAACCTAATCCTATTAGGGGATTGAAAAGAAGTGCCTTTGCAAATACGTTGTTTTAATTAACTATAGATTGTTACAAAATTCTTGAATAATGAAGACCAATGTTCTATTAGAGATACCGTAATGTTTTCAATTACTTTAAACATAGTTCATTTTAACGTAATTTAAATAAAACAGATATGAGTAAACATGATCGTTCTATGAAAAGTGGATATTCTATTGTACTTCAAAAATGATTTGGTTTGGATTTCAGATTACTGTTTCAAAACTAGGCTTTAAACTTGAATAGCAGCATACACGTCATGAAATGATGCTTCTGTTTTACATTAAAGAATGTTACCGAACGCTGCTAAAATCAATTGCTCAATGTGTGGAGATATATTGAGTGTTAACAAATGTCAGTGATTATAGACTTAGAAGAGATACAGAGAAACATTTTGATCTCTTGGACTGCTCCGTGGTCTGAAGGACCTCAAACGCTGAAAGGCAATGCTCCGAAGACTCGTTCAGTTAGATCCAACATAAACCATACAGCAATGAGCAGGGACATTGAATTCCTCATGATGAACTCTCCAAAAGCACTTACAGAAGCTTGGTAAGGTTCATAAACGGAGTCTGTGGGTACCACACGAACTCTCAGAAAACAACAAAGCTCTAAGATTGGCGATTTGCAATTTATTGTTCACTAGACAACAAAATGATCTTCCGCTTTTAGAACACGGTGTACCTGATGACGAAACATGAGTGTTGTAGAAAGTAGAATATTAAACACAATCAACAATGGATCTCGCCAAATTAGTGTCTAAGTCCAATACCTAAAGATGGACCAACTACAATAGATTTTGTTGTGCATTTGGTGGAATAATCATGGAGTTATTCATTACAAACTCATACAGCGAACAAGGTCAGATTATCACAGCAACCATCTACTGTGAACAATTGCAGGAGTACACCAAATATTGTTGCACAAACATCCTACGCTTATCAATCGAAAAAGGGCAATCTTTCAGCATGATAATGCAAAACCACATTCAACAAGACTGACTCAAAAGAAAAACATTAGGCGGTTTTAAAATTGGGAAGTTCGACCACATCTTCCATATTTACCAGATATTGCGCCTACTGATTATCACTTGTTCGGGTCATTAGAAACTAACATAAAACATGAAACCTTCCATTCGCAAGATGATGTCGAATGTGGGTCAGTTTAATTTGTGTGCCTCCAAAGAGCATTAAAAAATACTAGGCATTCTAAACGTATTAGATCGTTAAAGAAAGGTTCTAAATAATTTTTAAAATAATACCATTTAATAATGTTCATACTACCTTAACTCCCCTTTGTCTTCAAAAAGTATAAATAATTGATTACTTTTGAGTATCCTTAATATTAATGATATAACAAACAAATCTCTATGAAATACAGAAATACAATACAATCACCGACAATTAGTACAGCACAAACGACCTTCAGTGATGAGAATTAAAAGCTGGTATTGAAAATGGGCTTTTCGGCAGATACTATTCAATTTGTTGGAAAAGAAAAACATATTAAGTTGTAATCAAGGAATTGATTTTGAATACAAAAGAAGATTGAGAAGTAAAATATGTATGTTGTTCGTGCGTAATCTTTCTTCGCACTCACTCGGCATTCATCTTGTGTGGTGTCAGAAAGCTTGCTCCAGTGAAACTTTCAGCATGGCTAACAACGTAGAGCCTGCAGAGAGCTATGTTGAAGTTAAAGACTCTACCCACGATGAACGTCTATGATTAAATCTAACTTCCTCTTTTTAGCTGAAGTGTTTGGTGAGATAATGGAAGCGAAAATTGGTCTCTTGTCAGGAGATTCTTCTTCACGTTCAAGTATACCTTCGCATCTGCTAATTTTAAACTATCTGTCTTTAAAAATGTTGTATTACCATGTCTCAGACTGTTTCACTTAATCTGTCCAGTTTTGGATACTAAGAACTTCTTTTTAAAAATAAATACTAAATTCGCATATTTTAAAATTAATTTTCGTACCTGATTTACCAAAAATTTTAGCGTAAATATATTTTTCATTAGAGTTTATTGACTTATAAAAAGAAAACAAGAATTAAAAGTTTGAAAATTTAATTTTTCTTCATACACAAAACAAAGAGGTCAGTGATGAAAATGACAAAGAAATTCTACTACAGTTAGCCATGCACAGAAATTGCCGGTAGAAGAGATTTAAGAATAAAGTAAACTTTAGTGGCCGCGGTGGCTGATCGGCAGAGCTTTCATCACTGGTGCGTGGGGTCGCTGGTTCAAACCCTGCTCCTGCCAAGTGAACTTTGTGGTGGAAAAACACCGTGTGTGTGGGTTTTCTCGGGCTTCTCCCTTCTCCTCCCACTTTTTCATTCATTACTCATCATCACCGCCTCCTTTAGCCTTGCCGGCATAAACGTGGAACGTAAAACTGAAAAATTTCATTTTACGGTAAACTTAGTTAAATTGGCAACTTGAATATATTGACTTCATTTTGGTGGATCTAGCATTTCCCATGAAATATATATTACATACCATATTATTCTGTAAATTGGTCTTCTCTCTATCATAAAATTTGGCCACATTGAGGCAAAGTTCTTTCTATCTTGTTAATATTAAATTTACCTCTTTATGTTGGATACTAGCTAAGTATTTGAGTTTGTGCTAAGCTTTAAGATTTTCAAATTACTCTGTGTATAAGAATCGACAGTCTTATAGAGCAGCTATAACCCGTCTGTCTGTCTGTCTGTCAACTGGTTTAAGAGCAACAAAAGTAAGTGATATCGAGAACAGGTTTACTGAAATCAATTCATCTTCCTAACAATGGAGCTTATTTCATTTGTAAACCTTCTGTTCAAACCGGAAGTGGCAGAAATTAACAATTCTTGATTTCAACGTAGATCAGCAGAGAAAAGGAATCGGTAAGAGTCAGTGACTAGCGGTTTTTTTTTTAAAAAAAAATCGATTCAAAGTCTTAAAAGAACGTACCAGCTTCACTGCATAACTCTACTAAAACCGGAAGTGGTAGACATTAACAGTCTTTATTTTCAAAATAGATAGCTATAGAACAAAAATACTACTAGGTAGAAACAAGCAGTTTTTCGTATTCAGTTAAACGTCTTATGTAAAGGCACCGTCGTCACCAGCATTTCCGTCACTAGACGGAAGTAGTAGAAACTTACTCTTCACAAGGTGTCTCCATTTATTCACACAGAAGTACTGGAAATCAAAAGTTTCGGGTTTCAACACTTACCGTAACAATGAAAATCGGCAATAGATTGGGTGGAGCATTCTTTTTCTGATGAATTCACTACCTCAAGAATAGGATCCACTTTTTCTGACTTTATTTCCCAATTGCAACCAAACGTGGTAGAAATCAATTTCCACCACCGGTTTTACGTAATATTGATTCTCATGTAGCAAAAACACTACCAACTATTTTCTGGTATTCTAATTCCCAAAAAAGAAATTTCATATCAGCTTTATGTTTTCTACTGAAACCCAAACTTGTAGCTACAACTTTCAGTTTGAATGTTGATTTGTACACAGTAGTAATTGTAATATAAATCGAGAAACGGTTTTAATATGTATTCAGCGTTTGATGAAGAGGATCCATCTTTCACCCCTCATCCTTCTATTGTAGCAGAAAGTACTGCTACTTTCGATTTCAATATCGAATTCGTATAGTTTGGAGGTCTACTGTACTTCTACAATGTAATACAAAATTCACTTTTGTTTAATTTCTCAGAAACTCTTTCACATCTTTTACTGCTGTTATGTGCACTGTAAACATTCGGCATATCAACAAATCCGAGGGTGATAGGGGAAAACTTATCCATTTAAACTAATTTCTCCAGATATATAGGACATGATGGCATGTTTGTTGCTTCTTATGTCTACTTTCATTGTATATGAAAACAGATCAGTGGCCTTAAGTCTTCCCCTTAATTCTGCATTGCAAGACGTTCGGCAGATGAGTTTATTGTAATATGCGTACCAGTTTCTTCATTACTTATTTGAAACATTTTCCTATAACAGAACTTGTAAGAAATTTACTACAAATCATGATCTGATTAATTTAGTAAAAATACCATCCTGAAAATTGGTTATGACTCCTATCTTGATGACAAGCAATGCATTATTTTCGTTTTAATATTACGATACTTAGACAAGGGTCGCATAACAATCTTATTTTTTAAAAATATTTTCTGGAACTGTACCTATTGTCATAGATGAAACAGAGAAAAAAATGGGCCTTTCCTTTTCGTACATAAAGTTAAACTTTCAATTGATGGTACTAGATTGTATAACTAAGATGAATATTTATTATGTAATACTTGCCGTCGCAGAAATAATGTTCTCTCGTATATGAACTGATTCACTGGTATAAAATCACGGGTACTTCCAGTTGACGTGAAAAATTGAAATTTGACATACTTGTAGCTTTATGAAAAGCAACAACAGGAAATTGCTAAAAAGATATAATTTTACATTTTCATGAGGTACAAGAAGAAGATTAAAAAATCCCATATTATTTCTGGACATTAACTTTGATGTTTTAAGAAGTTGGAATTGGAATAGAAACTTGAGATTTGTTGTGCTTGTACGTTTTTGATAGCGTTATCTAAATAAATAATCAAAAATAATTTCTAGCTTTAGTGGGGTTCCATGGGGAAACTGGAAATATTTTACGATGTTATATAAATGGGATACCGTCCATATCCCTTAATTATTAGGCACTTCCGGTAGGACTAGAACGAAGAGCTTTAACATGTTTGTAACATTCATAACCAGCCTAGCCACAATCAAAAATTGCCAACTTAATGCTTTTTGTTTTAAGAAGGGTCTAAGGGATAGAAGAAGCTTCTCCTGTTATATACAAGAACGTTAGATTGTTGTGAAAGCAAAATGCGATTGAACAAGAAGAGTATGAACAGGCAAATGTGAAATATCATGTGCGATGCCGTAGAGCCCGCAATTCCTTACTGTGTAGTTTTATTATCTGTGTATATATAATTGCGAACTGGTACGTGCGTAATGATTACTTACTGTTTTAAAATGCATATATGACAAGCATTATTATTATTATTATTATTATTATTATTATTATTATTATTATTATTATTATTATTATTATTATTATTATTATTATTATTATTATTATTATTATTCTCCCTGATAGAAGAATGAGCCAGCGAATCTTGGAAGTGAGAAAGAACAATGCGGAAAGAATTTGAAACATCTCATAAAATAGGACAGACGACACATCTCTGAAATAAAATAGGAAATATTTGTGAAAGAAAGATGGAAACATTATGAAAGAAAGAAGGCAGGATTTATGAAAGAAAAATGAAAACATTTACAAATGAATTGAAAATAAAATAAAGAAACATTTGTGATAGAAAAAGTGAAAGAAAGAAGGAAACATTTATAAAAGAAAGTTAAATGGAAACGTTTGTGAAAGCAACAAAATAAAAGAAAGAAGGAAACATTTGTAAAAGAAAGTGAAAAAAGAAACATTTATAAAAGCAAGGAGGAAACTTTTGTGAAGGAAACGAAATGAAAACGAAAAGAAAGATTTGTGAAAAGAAGAAAGTGAAACACAAAAGGACACACTTGTAAAAGAAAGAAAGTGAAAGATAGAAGGAAACATTTGTAATTGAATAAAACAAATTAAAAGAAAGAGAAAAAAGAAACTTTGGAAACGAAAATCGTTTTTTATACAACAAAGTTCCAAACAGAGTCACCAAGATACAGAGCATTTACAATAAGAGACATCTTGAACGACAAGAACCAACACAAACTTGTGTGAAGTAAAGGTTTATAATAATCCTCGGCGTAGGTAAGAGATTCAACTTCACTATTAGCATAGCGTTCTGAGTTTCAGGAAGAAACTTTCAAAAGGATTATAGGTTTTTAGATTTGCATAGAACATGTTAGGAACTTGACAGCAAGACGAGAACGATGTCCAGAACAATTAGGTTGCTACGAAAATTTGTATTACACGTCAGATGAGAAACGAATCAATTTTAAGCTATGCAAATGTGCCGTAATAAGTGGAAAACAGTCTCCTTGAAGCTTCTGCATTCTGCGAGTTATACAATATTTCTTTCGAAAATAAACTGAACTAATGCTATGAAACATCACGCTTAATATAATTGATTGAGACACTTCCACACAAGAGGAAATATTTGTGGTTTTGGGGACGAACTACTTCGAAGAAAATTATTTATTATTTTCTTGCTACATATTTATACTATGTCCACGTGAAGAAATCATTAAATATAATAATTCAAACAATATAACTTTGACGGAATATCTTTGTGAACTAAAAATTTACACTAAGACTCATTAATCTGTAAACCCAGTCATTTAAATGGCCCACAGAAGTTTACTTCTTTTGATGTTGTCCACAGTTGTTAGCAAGAGTTAGTATCCATACCATGCTTGAACTTCAAATACATCATTTTCAATTTAATATTCTTTTGTGTTGAGAAGGAGGACACATAGTGCAGTGTGGTAAACAACGTTCTAATTTCTGAACTAATGCTAAACTATTGCCAAAAAGACATGTGTGAAGTGTATTTCAATGTTTTATTGTAACTATGCGTTAGAACTAAACTTACACAATATAAAGAAATGTAACATAATATCAGGGGAAACTTTTTGAATCCCTGGTAGAAATTTTCACTTCATTCTACTCCTTGATTCAAACTAAATAATATTGATAATGGAAATCATAACAATAAAAGTCGCTCCTACATCGTTGTCTATTTTTGTTAGAGTACCCAATTTAAATTATTTCAAACTATACTCAGCTTTCGGTAGGAGATGTACCGTATTTTGTCGAAAATGCTATATTGTGCAAACGTTATGTTCACGTTCTTATATATATATATATATATATATATATATATATATATATATATATATATATATATATATATATATATATATATATATAATTCTCATATGTTGTAGGGTCAAATTCTACAAAAAATGTATTATTATTATTATTATTATTTTGATATTTTCATTTAAAAATATATCTTTCTAATTTTGTATTTTTTCAGTATATTATGCAAGAAATTTAGTATTTCTTTTTTTAAAAAAAGTATTTCTCAAAACATTCATTGTAATAAACAGTAAGTAGAAAAGAACACAACGAAATGCACAAAATAATTTACACACCGGTAACAAATTTACACTACTTATGCAGTTAAAATAAGTACGTTAAAATCTTGCATCGTGATCAAAGTCAGAAGAATCCATCTTTCAAACTCAGCATTACCTATATTTTCCGAAGATGCACTTTTCTCCTTCCAATAAATTATGCCGATCCTGAATTCCTTCAACGATTTCACCTCTTTTTTTCCTTGACAGCGACTAACCACAGATAATCATAAACCCCAGAGGATAATCTTAAATTTGAGCGAGTAGATTTCTTGTTGACTCCACCTATAGTTGTTAAATCATCACCATTTAACTGGATCTACTATATTCACTCTCCCATTATGGAATCCTTGAAGGACTTATCAATTGACATGCCAAGAGGTTGCAGTTTGTTGGCAAGTGCACTATGATCACATATAACTGAGTTTTCAAGTTGTTGGTAATTTCTTTTACACATTGTGTGGCATGGGGTACGAAGTGCCCAGTAAAAAAAAAGTTTTGTTAATATCCAAATTTTCACGATTTAATAACTCATCCATTCTCTTTCATACACTTTAACAACTAATCTGTTCTGATGTAAAAAAATCGGAGGAGTTTTTCTTTTAGAGCTGATCATTGATGGTAACTTGTCCCATTCGCACAACATGCTGCAAAAAATCCCAAATGTGTTTTCTCATGTCCACTATTTTAGCAACCAAGGTTCTCGCATCTCTGACACTGACAGTTCTGTATGATACCACATCAAAAATGAGCCGAAATTCGTTCATATTAGAAATATGGAACATCAAAGTTTTAAGTCTTGAAGTTTGGTAACATATCAGTAAACCAATAGAAACTTGATTGTTTTACTGCTGCTAGAAATTTCTGGACAAGTTTGAGCCGTGTCCTTGTGCTCAAAATTTCTCTTTTCATAAAGGTAGGATATAATTTAGATATCCCTGTGAAACCACCAATACATTCTCTTGTGCAATTCTTTTGCCCTATTTTTATATCGACGTGGTCGGAAAGCAGATCCCGCATTGACGTTGCTCCAGAATTGAGGTTTTCAGCTTCTGGTCCATTCTCTCAGAACCGTCATTTCAGGTTTTGTTCGGTGAACGGAGGGGGAGATTCTCCGACGTAGATAGTGTTCCATGTTTTCCATTAGTACGAAGCGGTCTGATAAGTTTTTGACACTTCTTCATATCATTCTGAAATCATTCATTACAATGGAAACATTTATCTTTTATAAGTTTATGTTCTAGTTGGGATAATTGGGACACTAACGTGTGTTTGTGTGCGCTTTTTTTTACATGGCATTGATTGAATCATGGTTCAGCCAAATGTAGAATTCACCATGGAGGAGTTACAAGATGTCATGCACTGTTTCCTTCTGCATGAGATATTACCGAAGGAAAATTCATGATTGCAAGCTAGATACATTCGTTGTACATTGTGTCCAATATGAAACAATGATGCTCAAACTTTAAGCGTGATGATTCTTCATCAAAAATGGTGTAAAGTATAGGAGACCAGTGCCAAGGTCAACTCTTAAAAAGTGGATCAGATTCAAAACATTATTTTGGGTAACAGACGAATTTCATTTCAAGCAATGACTGGTGTCTTGCACATATCCAAAGAACATGTCTGGTTAATAACCCATAATCAGCTGAAAATGCTCAAGCTTTCCGCAGAGGTGTGCCCAAACATTTGAACACCGATGAGAAACGCAAATGTGTGACAACGTTTTAGTTGATTTTATGATATTTTGCGAACTCTAAGACCATTTTTGAATTGGTTTGTTACCCAAGATAAAAACTGGTTCTATTACTTTGATTCTGAGACCAAATTGCAGTCAAGCAATTTTCCTCACTCGAGACCTCAACGCCAAAGAAATTCAAAAGAAGGTATCCACAAGCAAGGCGCTTCCCTCAATATTCTAGGTAAGGATGGCGTTTTGTTATCGTACTACCTTTCAAAGGGACAAATCAAAACGTCAAAATATTACTGCAGTCTTCTGATTAAGTTAAACGACGCTATTTAAAAAATCTCCAGGAAAAGTTGTAAAGAGCTGTGTTTTTCTGCAGGATAATGTTCTCAATTAGAAGTTTGCATTCTACATCTTGCTTTGTTCTCGTAACGCTCCGAACGCGCGCAGATGTAGTCTGTGTCTAGTTTTCATATGTTATGCTGCCATTTGCAGCTACATAGTGTACGATAGTAGCTAGAAAGCATATATTTTATGTGATGAAGATGATTTGAGTAAAAAATATGTTGTAGGTGAAGAAAGAATAGAAGGTTAAAGAAGGCGAGTATTGCAACAAAGTATGGAAAGTCCAAAGGTTTTAGAGGGTAGAAAAATGTTCTCCATGCTTCTTGCAGAAATCAATTCTCAAGACCTCAATCAATCGTAAGATACTTGTAAATAGCTGTATTAATTTAACAGTCTTCAACACCATGTTCTGTCCCTGCAATTTTCAGTCGTCGTATTTTGTGTAGCTGCTATTAACGTTTGTGTAACCCATGACCAGTAGACACACAGGTCACGTCTGCACAGCTCTGAGCGTTAGGGGAACTAACCACGATGTGGAATGCAACTTGCCTAGTGTACTGCGTTCGCACCAGCATTCCGCACGTTAGTGTGTTATGCACAAAATTGTGTCACTGTGTAGGCATAAGTTTTTTCCTAAAGGTACCTAAACACTTTTAGTTACAGTAAGAACTTTTTGAAATGTGTACTTTTAACCTATATCAATATTCTGAACTATTGATCCTATGAAAAACTGTGTAGGACTATTATTGTAGGAAATTTAACGTAGTTTAATTTTCTACTTGATATGTTTTTGTTAAGCCAATAATTTTTGAAGTGTTTAAGAAAATCTTTAAAAAAAACATTTAAACTTCCTCCACCACCAGCAGACCTCACACAATTGGAGCCTTTTAGTATGTTGATTGGGTTACTTTCCCTCACAACTGTTCCAAATTCCAAAATTACACAATTAATTTTTCTAATCATCATTTTTGGTCTTCGTTGGTTCACTGTAGCTCTACCAACGGTAGAGACGTTGTTCAGAAAGATATCTATGAAAAATGGTTAGTAACAACTCTGATTGTATTACATTGGTTTATAACACGATCTAATTGAGAGCTACTGCTTCTGTATGTTTAAAAATAAAAGAATAGATATGTTACAAATTAGACCCTAAATATTACAGTATTTCACGTATTATAATACGCACCTTAATTTTTAAGCTTTTTTTTTTTTTTTTTTTTTTTTTTTTGCGATTTAAGCAATTCTTATGCAATTTTGTAACGGCGGGGCGCGGAGAGACAGTGTTAGCAAGCTTGTGAATCTCCGCAACTCATGTTCGTCGCATCGGTGCACTGCTGCTGCAAGTTGAATCCAATGTTGCCAAATAGAGATAGATTTCCCAAGGCATCGAATATATGGTCATTTTTAAGACCGGCGGGAATTTTAAGCCGTACACTGGACATATATATACAGGGTGGGCCATTTTAATTAATCCACGGAAATATCTGAAAAATGATAAAACATAGAAGAAATGTTTCAAGTACACGTTATATATTGCTAAGGGGGAAAACCAATTCCGCCAAAAGTACCCCTCTCCGCCCCCCGTAAATGGGGTTAACGGGGGGTAACTTTGAAGTGTCAAATGGGAACATGGGTCGAGTAATACCTCTTTCGAAAGGTCTTGGAAAACTAAGTAACGCTGTACCAAAAGATGTTTCATATTGTGCACCAGTTTCAAAATGGCCGCCATGATATGGTTCGGAAACTCCAGTACCCGTAGTATGAAAACCATGGAAGGTAAATGAATGGAACAAAATTGAAATACGTAAATATCATAGAGTATATCGAATGATGTAATCCCTGTGATCCCAGTGGCCTCCCTGAAGGGGTCTTGTGGGCTAACTTCAAAATTTCAATGTCCGACCGGACAACGGTTCGGACGTACGCTTGACCTACCCAATGATGTTTGGAAGGCAGACTTCATGCATAGAGACTTGGTGTACTAAGTTAACGCGAATGGCCACAGTTACATTTTGATTAACTATTAGCATTCATGTCATATTGTGTGCTTGAGGGACGAAACGGTGTGTACGTATATCCCCGAAATGCTTTCTGAATAATCAGCATGCATTGCATAAAAGTTTGTCTTTTTTTAGTCACTACAGCGTCATCCTTACAAACAAATGTTTCAACCACACCACAAATATTTGAGCGTAGCCTTAATTTGCGAATTAAAGTAGAGTTCTCGTTTGAACTTTCACTTTACTTTCCACCCCACTCACATACAGAGCGCAGGGAGAGATTATTTTGCAGGACTTGGATTTCTCTCTATACATTATGGCAATTTTACTTTAATATTTTTATCTCTGTTGTATTATTCTCGAGCCTTGGAACGCCTCCGTGGTTTTCCCATTTGATTTTCGTTATTTTCATTTATCTCTAACCGTATTCATACTATGGGCACTAGACGTTTTCTTAGACACAGTCACCATGTCTTTGCTATCATTTTGAAAACGGTGTCTCATGTCGAAAATTTTCTTACAGAAGCTGTTTGATACTAATTTGTCTATGTAACGTGATGTTACTCGCTTCAAGCTGCTATTTGAAATTTTCAATTTGGCCCCGGATACCTTTCAGATGGCCCTTGGAGTCACCCCGACAACACCTCTCGATGTGCCTTACGTCAGTTAGGTAATCCAGTTTTTCTTTTGTTGATTTATGTCCAATCGCTTTCATACTACGGGTACTTAACCTTTTCTGTGGCACGGATACTATGTTTCGGCGGCCTTTTGAGAACACTGCCATTTCACATCAATCGTTTTCTCCTGCAATATGTTAGATTTTGCAAGATTTATCGAAGGAGGTACCACTCGACTCATGTTAATATTTGAAATTTTGAAGTTAGCCCCCAAGACCCCTTCAGGGAGGCCACTGGGATCACAGGGACCACACCGTTTGATATACCCTATGATATTTACGTATTTCAATTTTGTTCCATTCATTTACCTTCCATGGTTTTCACACTACGGGTACTGAAGTTTCCGAACCATATTATGGCGGCCATTTTGAAACCGGTGCACAATATGGAACATCTTTTGGTACAGCGTTACTTATTTTTTCAAGACCTTTCGAACGAGGTATTACTCGACCCATGTTCCCATTTGACATTTCAAAGTTATCCCCTGTTAACCCCATTTACGGGGGGCGGAGAGGGGTACTTGTGGCGGAATTGGTTTTCCCCCTTAGCAATATATAACGTGTACTTGAAACATTTCTTCTATGTTTTATCATTTTTCAGATATTTCCGTGGATTAATTAAAATGGCCCACCCTATATATATATATATATATATATATATATATATATATATATATATATATATATATATATTAATTTTGAGTATAGGACACACCTGAATTTTGGAGGCAATTTTTCGATGAAAAAAGTGCGTCTTATGGCCCGTAAAATACGGTAATCTTTCCCTGCACATATGACATGCACTTTTAGTTTAAAATGAAACAGGGTGTGAACAATGCTTTCAAGTACTAGGCTACTATTTGAGCGGACCAATCAAACGTTAGTACTATTTGTAGTGTAACATATCAGTATGAAGTAGTATTTTTGACTTCATCCACCAATGTACCCATTTCAGAACACCTGAATGAGGAAAACTATGCTTTTGTGTAAGAAAATAAATAAAATAATATAACTTATCTATTTTATCTTGCTTTTCTCAATTTTCACTTTTCGTTCCTTCTTTCTTTTCATTTGTTTTCTTATTCTGGTTCCAAGGTTAATGAATTCATTTTTCACGTTTCTTAGTCATTCAGTGGGTCATGATAAAGGTCTAAGTAAAAAAAGGAGCGAGAAAGACAACGAAAATTAATGTACATGTTCATAAGCTGAAATATTTTAAAACAATAGAATAAAAAATAAAATTTGAAACTAACTTTGAAAATCAAGTTAATTATCACATATGTATTCTCGCCTACTTCTCACATTGAAATACACCAACACCAAAGTAGTAAACAGAAACAAGCAGAAAAAGAGAAAGAGAGAGAGAGAGAGAGAAAGGTAATTTAGTTTGAAACATACATCAAAAAGTCCGTGTACAGCTACATATATTATGGACCTATAAGCACAGAGGTAACCATGTAATGCAAATCGGATGTTCTGTGAATAATTAATTTGAGCGATACGCGTTTTGTTTCTTTTATTAGAATTCGCGCTTTGTGTTCCCTATGAAGCACAGTGCTTCGGTTGCAGTTTAAAACAGCTATTTGCTTCTGTATAAATGATACATATATGATATATTAATATTTAGATAGTGTTCTGTTTAAGACAAAAATAATTTAGTCCTATTGCATTCAACTTATATAATACGGTCACTGGAATAACACAATATACATGTTAGAATATTCTATGTATATATGTGCGTTATTTCTATAAATCATTTTGTTCCCATGTACATTATTATACACACTCACTACGAAAAACGTACCTATCATGTAGATAATAGTATTAACCCTTATATGAGCACAATTTTAAAGCATCCAATTAGAGAAAAAAGCAATTGATGATTTTCAGTATGACCTGGAAGCATATAACCATCGGTGTTAGAATTTTGACCCATTTAATGAGACCTATCTCTACTACTTTGAACAAAGAAGAAAAAAGTCGCACTGATCGAAAAGATAGCGTCCTTAAACACACTCTGCGAAGATAGAGTTGTTTATTATTATTATTATTATTATTATTATTATTATTATTATTATTATTATTATTATTATTATTATTATTATTAAAGGGCGTCTGTAGACACTTTCCGGATTCAGAGACCTTTTCTATCGCACATAAGAACACGCTTCCCATGATGAAAAAGGGATTGACAATCATATGTGACAAAGCAGTATACATGAAAAGAGCTATTCAGGTAGATATGCAGATATAGAAAGCTACAGTTTTAATTGTTAATCTTTTGTTTCGAAATTTGCATTCCTTCTACTTACATAAATACTAAATTATTTATATTATTAATATTTTATAGCATTGACTAGTAACGTTGCAATTGCAGTGAGTCCGTAATTGTAGCCCGAAGATGGAAGTTACGATTTCTTTTACAGACATGGTACAGAAGATTACTTTTTGTTTCATGATTTAAGTACATAAAAGCTTTCCTTAATGGACACTTCTAATGCCGGTCACTTCCATAATATCGGGAAACATTATTGACCTGGCAAAAATATATGTCATGTTATGGAGAGAACCCTACCTTCTACAGACATACTCAGATAAGGACCCGGGAATTCTTTTATTTCAATTGATTTATGAACCTCTTCATTGCGGACAGAAATTATTCTCAGCTCATACGTATTTAGCAGAGAAAATTATTTATGTAGTTCAAAAATAAATCTTAAATTGTCCTCTTCAACTGATCGAGCAGTTGCTACCAAATTTCGATCAAAACCCTCTTTCAGCTGAATTAAACGGTAGACTATTATTGCAAACTCTGCCAAGAAATTCATTAACCGTCATGATTGGTTGATTCTATTTTAATTCTCAATATTTAATAATAATGTTGCATTTTTTTATTAGGCTAATTTTACTACAGTTAGTAAATATATTATGGGACTCTTTCGGTTAAATTGTGCTTAAGAAGAAAAGTACTACACAAGCATTATATTTTACAGTAATTCAAAATATAAATCCATCTTAATAGACACATCTAATCACATATAGTTGTTGCAGTTTTCAGAGAGCAAGGCCGAGCACTTCAGCAACATTTTGTTCCATAACACCTCGTCCGGGATTACTCACCATCAGTAACAACTGATTGCAGAAGTTTGCGTAGGCACTCTTCAAAGGCTTAAGTAGCACACATCGAGCGGTTGTACTTTATGGCTACTATGCGGTGGCAGTGACAATAGTTGAACATTGTTATTCAATCTGAACAGAACAACGTCAAAACTGATGTGAGATAAATTATTGTCTAATAATAATAACACTGGGTTTTCACCAGTTGGTCTTACCTTCTCAACAAAATGATTCAACCAAAAACGGAATATGATACAACTACTATAACCTGTGTCCGACACAAACATCACTGATTCCGTAGGAGCTCCAAGCAAGAGAGAGGGATTTTGACACTTTCTGGCGATTATTAAAACAAGGGGTACATAGTTCCCAATAGCAGTAAAACAACAAATAGCTGTTATTGATTTTCCGCGCTCTGTAGGTGATACTTTTCCAATAGCTTTCTTACCCTGCACAGAAACAACCTTGGGAATTTTATTAGGCACCGTTATGATGAATTTGTGAATAAAATCACTTACCAGAGATGAATACTCTTTTGTAGCAGAAAACCTCCATCGTTCTTTCCATAAATTTGCACATAGATGGTAACATCTAAATGTCAAACTATTTTTTGCCTAACTTCTTGAATTTTTTCGTATTTTCATTTACCGCATTCTTCCTGATGAGAGTTTCGTTTATATAATCATGAAAACAATGCATAAGTTGAATCAGAAACAGCAATAATCCAGGGCAAAGGAGGGAAGCCCAGTCTTGAAAAATTGAGATTTTATGCCATTTTAAGTTGATTTTGGATTAGCGTCATTTAGTTTAGCGACGTGGATCTACTGATTAACGTGGAATTCGAACCACATGAGCTCCCGTCGGGAATCGAACCCGGGTATCCCACGCGAAAGGCGTGTACACTAACCGCTTAGCCACAAGGGAGCTCTTTATACCATCTCGTAGTACGTCTTGATACTCACTTTCATCCAATGTATTCTAAATTAAAAAGAAAGCTTACTTTAATATTTAGCCTACTTTGCTATAGCCGCTTTAAAAAGAAAAACTGATGGAAGCATAAGATACATCCAACTTAAAACTCATTGCTGAACAGTTGTTGACGGTCCTCGCTTTTTCACTGGACTCCTTTGTTAAAAAGCATGTAAAATAACATGTAAAAACATGTTTAAAATATGTAAATCACAAATCACAAACAAACAAATATGTGGCAACACAGCAACGCGTATTGAACGATTGAGTATTAAAATCCATTGTTAACTGGATCACCGAAAAGAAAGCTTTTGTCTGAGTATGTAGGTTATAAGTAACGTTTACATTTTAGTCCCTTTCACACCTCCAAAACGAAACAAATTGCCTTACACACAATCCGCGGCTTTTTATTGGACACTGTAATCGAAATTTTAGGATGTGGTTTATAACCGATAACTTGTTTTCTAAATTTATATTCCAAATTGTAGTGTGCGACTAATAGCGGTATTCAAAATGTAAAATGCATATTATTCACTATAACACACATCGAAAGAATTCGTTTATGGGGAGTAAAAGTCCGCGTGTGGACATTTGTACCCTACGTGTTTCGGATTCTTGCCCCAGGCACGGATTACGACATTCTCATTTTTTCCTGTCATCTATCCACGGATTTTTCAACACAATATTCCCCACTTCAAATTGGCTATTAATGATCAAATTGTTGAAATTGTTGCAATTTTCTAGTTGCCAACTCATATCATCTGCTCGACAAAAATCCCCTCTGCGGACTTTTACCCTCTGCGAACCTTTGCCCCCGTCTCCTATAGGTTTATGCAACTTTGCTGACACCAATTAAACCATAGAAAAATACTCCGCTGAATGAATGAATAATGTGAGGGCGTATATAAAATCAGAGTAAGATTTAGTATTGATTCATTTCTTCAATCATATTTCATTATTTTTGGTGCTGTTAGTGTTATTTTCGTTAAAAAAAATCACTGTTCACATATGCAAACACGAGTATAATTATATAATTTTCTTGTTTGAAAAACAATATGACAAGCCTCCATTTTTTAGGTGTAGTAGCAAACAAAGAGCGAAAGGTATAGTAACACTTGTTGAATAGAGCGAAATAGCAAAGCAATGTTACCTCAACCGTTGTTTGAAGTGTCTGTCTTATCTTTGTCTTAACTGTAAAGTGAAGACACATTCCCTAAATCACAATATTGATAAATGAAATATTGGTATATGTGTGAAAGCAAAGAGAGATGAGGAAATTAAAACATTTGTATATTCTACACTTATTACAAGATCTTTCACTATGTTGAAAAAAGAAATCAAGTCCACTATCTAATTAGAATATGATTAACTAACTAGCGTTCTAACCAAGTAGAAAGACAGTATATATTCTGGATCTTTATATTCTATTTGAGAATACTCATGTGAGATTGAAAAAAAAATATAACATTTTATAAAATAAATCCTACCCGGAGATTGATTCCTGGTGGAAACTCATTGGGTTTCGGATAGAAAGTTAAGCTGTAGCCCCATTTCTCATACAGCCTCGGTCCTAAAAGCGATGCAAAACTATGAATCAACCAACTCAGTCTTGGAGGTCATAAGTTGCAGAAAAGATCCGTGAAGGGTCGCAATTAATCTAGAAACCATGCATGAAGTAGTTTCCACACAAACATCAAATATATCAAAGTCAGAATAAAAGATATAAAAGTTGATCTCTCACTGAACCATTGTGACCTATAATCAAACTTCGGATATTTAGTTTCCAAAAATTGTACTTCTAGGTTACTAATATGTGCACAAAACATCCTTTTAATATATCCTAAAAATTATAAAATAAAATACGCCATTTTTGTTCCTCGAACGAGAAGAGTAACCTTATAGAAATATTATTTGTGAAATGTTTAACTCCCCAATAAGACAGCTTTTCCGCCAAGATTCCCGCAATAGGACAGAATTTCTATCAAAATGAAATTGTAAAAACCCAAGTGAATACACACTCTCTGCTTTGTTCAAGATTCAGTTTGAACAGTTAAAATGTTTCCCTGCTTTGTCAGTTAATAAATACAAAATGAGAAATTAAGATAATGTAGCAGTTTCTCCCTTTCTCTGCTAGAGGTAGAATATTTGAAAACGGTAGAGCAATTGATTACACATTTTTAATGAGAAGTTTATATACCGAGTTTCATCTCACTATATTGAGAGGTTCTGAATATACTGTATTTTTGTCGTATATTTTTAATTCTCCTTTTCGCTTAGGATATGCATTGTAATGAAAGTAACATGATAAAATCCCGGCTGCAGCTAAGAAATGGTGAGCTGGAGCCCGCTGCCAAACTTAAACACTATTTACAGAACAGTCAACTAGGCTTAAGGACATAATTTCAGGTAGAAGTGCATATGGGGAAAGTTATGGGAGTCTAAATGAAGTTTAATATTGAAACTCAATAAGAAACAGATTTCAGTGCAGCCATAATCAGTCAGCATTAATTAGATTACAGTTAAACAATTTAGATACGTCTAACAAGGGACATCACCCAAATGTCCGGCTCCGATTTCAATGATTTTTTTTTTCTGATAGAGAACATGTATGCATTATTTGTGATGACAGAAATTTTTGCCATGGTGCATGTTTTCTATTGTCTTTTATAATTTTTAGAAGTTATGATGTAGTTATTAGAGATTACTGCAGAAGTCCCTTACCATCCTTTGTAAACGGAGTGTTAATGTAAGAACAAAAATGTAGATACATATAAGGCCTAGGGGGAAGTCGTATCGTAGGTATGAAATTGACAGCAGCCATCTTGATACCCGCCATTTTGTATTAAAGTTAAGTTTTTAAATGGAAATAGAATAACATGATAGAAGACTATAGTATATTATTACCTAAAATTACTTCCATAAAATAATATAACTCATATACGTATTATCACTTTCTTAACTGTGTTTAATATCCACTCATGCGAAGCATACATAACAAGATGTCTATCTCTACACACACTTATTTATTATGTTTCCATACCAACTAGTCTTTTTTTAATTTTTATGATTACAAAAGAATAATAATCTCTTAACATCTCTATGTATCTTTCTTTTCTTTACACGTAATACTGCTCCACTAATTCGCCTCTGATCGCCTTTTAATAAACTGGCACAGATTGCCAATACTATATACAACAACACAACAACGTTATCGTTGTAGAATGTCGTCCGAACGGTACTTCTGTAATAGTTTTACTATGAAGGAAAGAACCCTGGGTTAAAAATTATAAAACACCTACCTTTTGAATAGCCCTCGTATATACTCAATATTACCTTTAAATACAAATATATTACTCTTCAAATATATAACATAATATAACATTATACATTTTTATATATTTATTAATATATATACCGATACTAAAAACGTCGATTTACAGTTATCGTCGTTGGGCCTATTCAAAAATTAAATTTAACTAATAATTTCCTTCATGTTCAAACAACATTAATTACAAATAAAGATCTTTAGAATATTAAATATTAGTAAGATCAGAAGGCATTAGAACATATAAACACATGAAAAATTAAGAGATTCGATATTCATTATTCATATTCTTTCCATATAATAAGTTACATCTGTTATATATATCTGTCATTACCTTGATGCGTTTACATTAAAAATTATGATTTTTTATTTTTAAATATTTATAATATCCGCATGAAATTCGCATTGAATAAAAACATGAAAACAAGAGTAGCGTCTTACAATAAAGCTTTAAGATAATTTCTTAGCATGAAACACAAATTAACATTTCCTCAGTTAATACTATAAAAGGGGTTAATACTATAAAAGGGAAATTGCAACAAAACTATAAGGAACTATAAGGAACAAATTCAATAATATTTTCAGTTGACTACCATAACTTAATTTCATCACTTTTTCGAACTATTTCATAATTACATATATTTTTAACATACATTTTAATAATAAATCGAATGAAGAACATATTAACCATAGACTAAGCAAAGGTCAATTTAATATAAATCCATCGGATGCCTTCTTGATAGCTCAAGTTATACGTTCGAAGGGTTCATTTAAGCAACATTGTATAGCATAATCTTGTGTACATTCTTGTCTTTCATAGGATGATACCATATTTTCATTCCTATTTACAGAATTCCTGCCATCTACAAATTGCTTTTGTGAAAATCAGCGATAATTATTATTCCTATTGAAATTTCTGTTGTTGTTTCTAAAATTCCTAGTACCATTTCTGTGATTAGGCTGTGTTTGATTACCGGTGTGACTATAGGTGTTCATTCTATTATTAAAACTAGGCACATTAGAGTTACTTCCAGATTGTACATTTATATTACGAACAGAAGCATATTGTGGCGGATTACGTGCATAATTACCCTGACCTCTATCTTGTATTCTATTGTTATTCTGTATTGCTGACTGACTTTCATAACTTTGAATAAGCATAATTAGATGGTTAAAATTGATGTATTGTGCCGACATTAACAGTTGCTGTAATCGGAATGGCAATAAGATTCTAATGGAAGCTATAATACGAGTTTCCGGATAGTTTGGATTTAGTGATCTCAACTCATTATATGTAGATACTACAAATTCCGTAATACTCCTATGCAATTTTGGATTAAAATGCTTTGTTCTCAAGATAGCATCTCTATTCGCTGTCATGAAATCATTTTCGTAATTAGATAATAGAGCATTCTTAAAATCAGAATATGTACGAAGACTACCTCTAATATCCTTCAACCATGTCAAACAGGGTGGTAACAATATATGTGGCAATAATTTTAAATATTGCGACTCATCTACACCTATAAGCTCACACTCATCCTCAAATTTTTCAAGAAACTCCCTAGCGGGTACATCCTCCGGTATACCACTGAATTTAGTAAGTGATTTAATTTCACTGAATCGTATGGGTTTACCAGTCATAGTCTTTATATACCTGTTGGAGCTTCGCCGGGATGAGTGTATCACTCCTTTTCCCTGTCGATACTTTCCTCTTCACAGCTTGAAGGTTCATTAGCTTCCAACATCGTCCTAGGGTGGCGATTAGGTTCACGACTATTGAATGCAGGACGCACCATGTTCCTATATCCATCATCTTGCATTGCACTCTCGGAAATACAATTTTCTTTTATTAGGTTAACCTCCTCCTGTAATAATTTGATATGGGTATCATGGGCGTTTAATGTTGACTCTATGAGATCTACAGAGTTTTGAAATTCCGTGACTCTCTGTGATACTCTTTCTATCTTTTTGTCATATTGCTTAAATTTGACTACAATATGCTGGTTCATCTGTGTAAGTTGACGTTGGATAGCTTCCCACTTGTTTTCGTTGCATTGTTCTAACTGTTCTAGCTTTTCTTCAAAATCCTTCGTTTGTTGGCTTATTTTCCGGTCTAGTTTTTCCTCAAGATTCCTAATTTGCTGTGCGATTTCTTCACTTTTTCGAGCTTCTTTTTCGTCAAGATTCCTAATTTGCTGTGCGATTTCTTTACTTTTTCGAGTTTGATCTTGAGTCATTTCATCACTTTTCCGAGCTTGATCCTGAACTTTTTCCTCAAGATTCCTAATTTGCTGAGATATATCTCTTAAGATGTCAGTAAGATTTTCGTTAGGATTCATCTCTATATGAGTACTCTGCTCTCCAGTTATATTTCTATCCGTGACACTCATGATAATATTTCGGCGTGTCACTTTTCCGCTTCTTAGAGTACTCACACTAAGGTCTCTTAGAATGTTGGCCGTTTTTACTGTTCTTCAAAACGACAAACTTATTTTCCGGGTTTGAGGCACCAATTTTTAGAAGACTATAGTATATTATTACTTAAAATTACTTCCATAAAATAATACAACTCATATACGTATTATCACTTTCTTAACTGTGTTTAATATCCACTCATGCAAAGCATACATAACAAGATGTCTATCCCTACGCACACTTATTTATTATGTTTCCATAGTAACTACTCTTTTTTTAATTTTTACAATTACAAAATAATAATAATACCTTAACATCTCTATGTATCTTTCTTTTCTTTACACGTAATACTGTTCCACTAATTCGCCTCTGATCGCCTTTTAATAAGCTGGCACAGATTGCCAATACTATATACAACAACACAACAACGTTATCGTTGTAATGATACATAATTTCGGGCTAGAATGTAATCAGGAAAGCAATGATGAAGTTAGTTTTAAGATATACGCATTTGGGAGAAGGTTACAGAATATTAATTGTTTACACTTACTATGTGCGTAAGTCCCTTACCTTAGCTTCTAACCCGCGTATTAATGATAATAAGTGGACAAAAGCTACGGTGATACATATTATGCCTAGAGGCAGGTGTTACGGTAAGTTTAATCTTGACGGCAGCCATCTCGAATCCGCCATTTCGAATTAAAGTGAATTTTTGAAAAATGAAAACCATAGCATGTGGTACACCATTTTAATTGCAAATTTTCCCCAAAAGCCCATGGTATGCTTATTTTTGTACTATAGTTAACCAGTATGAATTTAGGACTGTTTCTAGTGTGCACCAAGCGTACATTATTCCATCTTTCAAGTTGTTAACACTCCTAATTTTCACCTCATGTTTTAGGTTTCTAACTGGCACTTTGCAGTTGTTGCCATGGCTCATGTTTTCTAAATCTCCTCACACATATATGCCTGTAAGTTTTCCTCAAGTGTGTTTATCTTAAAACTAACTTCAGCATTGTTTTCCTGATTACACTCTAGCCCGAAATTATTTATCACATTATTCTATTCCCATTTTAAAAACTTGACTTTAATTCAAAATGGCGGATTTCATGATGGCTGCCGTCAAGTTCATACCTACCATACGACATCTCCCTAGGTCTTATATGTATCTACATGGTTGTTCTTAAATTAACACACTTTTGCAAAGGGTAGTAAGGGAATTCTGCAGTAATATCTAATAACCACATCACAACTTTTTAAAATTATAATAAAGTAGAAAATATGCACCATGGCAAACATTTGTGTAAAAGTTGTGCTTAAGCCGCCATCTTGAAAAATGGATGAACATCCAATATTTACGAAGGAAGTCGCAGACTTAGGTTTAAAATAATATAGCAAGCACACTAATTGGTTAATTGGTACACATTGTACCTCGTTAGAATTACAATGAAATAAGCTTTCATACGATGTATAGCAATTGTTCATAGTGTCTATTAAAGATAAGTAATGGCGGGAAATATTTATGGTTTAGTGCCCAAAATTCTCTTTTTCAAGTTTTCGGCTGTAACATGGTAGCACTGCATGGAAATCATACCCCAAAAATTGTGCAAGTACACTAATACATAATAAATATATTGTGAAAGTTACACCACATTTCGACGAAACCAAAGAGAATTACAGCAATAATTGGCAGACTTTTAATTGCATTTGTCTGAACTGCGTATAGAACTCTTCGCAAAGAAGTTTTTTTTACCGTTCCATCTGTAGCAATAGTATGAGTTAATCACCTTTGTAATCGAAGAAAATAAGCATTGAATTGGCGTACCAATGCGTATTTAAAGTGCTTAATATAAGGAAGTACTGGAGGAAATTTTGTGAAAGTTAACTCTACAAATTCCCACTTTTGAATTATTGCTATTATAGAGAGGGTACACTGCACGAAAACAAGATCAAAACGTTGTAAATAGTCAATAACAGATAATAAACACAATTTTGGAAATATCCAGTCTTTCAAGCAACAATGGAAGATCACAGTAGTCTAGGGTAACCAGACGTACTGATTTTCGCAGTACATACAGTACTGGTTTTCAAAGAGTTGTCCTGCGTGTTGCGAAGATGCGTAGAAAATCGAGAAATGTCCTACTTTTTTAAAAATGTCCTGCGAAATGTTCTGAGTTAACTTATTTGCAATATTTTAGTTTCATTCTTTACTCACAACATTTTGAATCACAGGAAGTCTTTTCCTGAATGATGAACCGATATATTTTTTAACACTCTTCAGAAGATTAAGGAAGGAGAACAATCAACAAACCAATGTCTTGCCATACATTGTTTTTACTGAGAAGGACTTGTTGAGATATCGGTAAGGTAGGAAAAGTATCTTTTTCAACTGACGACAGTGATGCTGACCAAGTTAAGTCGAAGTTCCTTCGTGCCAGTCTAAATTTTCCCTCATTCCTTAACATAATCCCAAGCTCCAAAAATCTTTAGCCCGGCAAGAAGTTTCACTGTACGTTCATAAAAATAAGCCATGACCTTTGTCATATGATCAAGGGAGAGCGGCTACAGATTGCCGATTTATGCAGTGTAAGAAAAGTAGGATTGAAGCCAATTTTGTCCAGTGTATACCTGAGTGTCAAGCGCTTGCTAGCTATTATATTTGCATCCTACATTTCGCTTGTCAGAATCTGATCACCCTACAGTAGTCTAACTTTTACTGTATCGTAATATACGAAAGAAAAAATTAAATGGGATATATAAAATTATAATATTACAATTTGTGTAACATATTACCAATCTTGATAGCGGAGAATGTTGTCAAACTATGACCTCATAGCATGGGTTTTCATATCACAGGTTAACCCTATGGTTTTCTAATGGCTCTCATTAACATTTTCTTCCAAATCATCATCGAAGACTTCCGTACGATTGTCAGAAGATAGTCCTTGACTTGTGGTGCACATTGGTGAACAGTCCAGTCCCGATTTATACATTCACAATATTTGTTAGTGCATAATAATTTACATGCACAGAACACTCGTTTCATCAATTTGGGTAGTGCAGGCTATTTTGAAGAAATCATGGGAATTAGCAATTTATTCTTGATCATACCCCATAATATTCGGTCCAGCATGTTCACCATCTAGTGTTGGATTTGTAAACACACCCTGTATAAGTGTTGTGAAGTCGCAACACTGGTCGGTGGAAGCATAGCAAGATCAAACGCTCAATTTTCTTGTTGTTTGGCTATTACATTACTATACCTATATCTCAAATCATCGAGATTCTCATTCTTCTTACAAGCATACAACTGAAGTAGAAATTTTTCTCCTGCTGAGACAATTTCATCTTTTGAATTAAAAAACAGATTGAAAACCTTTACAGTCGACCCAAGTTCACAATCATTCTGAAGAATATTTAAAGCTTTTATTTTTCCTTGGTTGCAGTGGCCTGAAGTGGTATCATATCCAGAAAATGGATGAGCAACAAGAAGAGCATCAACAACTTCAGCCAGGAGATCCTTTTGGTATGGAATATTGAACAATGTATCTTTTCCATGCTTTGAAGCTGGGTTGAGGAAATATATTTTGCCAGACAGAGAAGACTTAGCAGTGAGAAGAACAAGTAAATCAATATCCTGACCAACTACAAAGATATTTGCCCCAGTGTTTGCTTTATCTATGGCTACTGAAACAATGAGACTGTCTGCATAAGATTCGGCTTAATAAATATCTGTGTTTGATTCTCGACTGTGACTTGAAAGAATGACTATGAATTGTCTTTTGTTGCTGTTGTTTGCACGGAAATCAGCCTGTGTACATGTTGATGAAGAGTTTAGATTTATATGTATGTTTGTAGATGTTCTCTTAGCAGCTCTGCTTTGCTGTTTACATCTCTTTATGGTGGAATTGGTTAGATATCCATCAAACACGATAGTACATAATCCTTCATAACGCTATTTTATGCAGAAAATATAGCTTTGGAAAATATTCTGATAAGTTGCAGGTTGGGGCCACACGATACAATGAAATAAATAACCATCATCAACAACGTGAAAGCAGTCTTCGAGAAAATACGACACATCGTTAGACTTAAAGCATTTGAAAAGAGACTCCGTTTTAGTTTTTCTTTATGATACCCTGTCAAATGAAGATGGCGGTTTTGGTGCAAGCTCTTACTTGAAGCACCTTCTCAGTTCCTGAGTATCTTTAACAACAATAATTATTATGTTAGAAAGTTGCTGCGTATTGACTGCTATTGTCTCATTGTTTATTACAATCCCAGAGCTTATTGCTGCAAGGGGAATCCTGTGAATGATTACAGTCCCAAATTCGTTTCCCTCTTTTGCTGGTAACGAAACCATTTCCTTTTCTATAACTTGATCACAAGTTACTATATCCAGTCTGCAAACAGTCCTGACGCGATGCTGATTAGTTTTCCAGATTCTTGATGAAATGCATTATGTTCTAAGAGTCACTTGCAAAAAGTTTCCGCTTCCCGGTAATAACGAACCTGCCGAGACATTCGTTCCTCCTTATGCTGCTCAGAGGTTGTAAAATTTTAATAGATTTTCTACTGCTCTTGATATTTCCTTACTAAGTGGTAAGGAAGAAGTGTACCGTCACAAAATCTCATTTGTTATGCCTCTACCATGTGTAAGTCTACGTACAGTCCACCTATCGGAAGGTTCAGTGATTGCTTTATAATTTTATCAGTGGATGCTTTTGGCCAATAGCCTTCAGAATAACGAACAGAGAAGAATCATTCTTTTCTAAACTTTTCGAGGTCTTGTGCTAGCATTTGATGTTCGTATTCAAGTTCCAACTGAAGATAAAGGTGCGCACTTTTTGCGTACAAATTGTGGTCTGCCGCATGAAAGATAGGGATCACAGGTCTAACTATCTCCACATGCTTCCTACAGGTTCTTTCAGCTGTAATAAATTCCATGACCAGTATCAATTGGTTCATATACTGAAGCCACAATTTTACAATTCGACTTTTTTCCTTTGCTCTTTGATAGATTTTACTCAAGTCACCTACCATTTGGACACATGCCTCAGACAATGTTCATTCTGCCAATGACTTTTCATTCGTAAGTACTTCTTCACTCTCTTTTATTATTGTATTAAAATTATAGCTTTTAATTCATTATATCTTTCATATAAGCAATAAAAATGCACGAATTATTAGTAGATGTGCTCTCAAGAATCGATAGAAAGCATGACCTGACATAAGGTGGGGAATTGAGCTTTTAGTATACACACTTGACTACAGTTTCTCAATTTCACTGTCTCTCATGATATAACTTACTGAACCTAAGAAACTCGTTAGCAAGTGAAAACCACCCAGTAGTACACTGACTGTTGTAAGAGAGCTCCCAACTTCCGTTGACATAATTTCATATGTTTTTACAAAAAGAGGTTGGTCGGATGTAACAATACATGATTTGTTGTTACGTTTCTTCTCTGGAGCAGAATACATCAAAGCTGTATTGATATCACTCATAGTACTTGCTTCTAAATTTGTGAAAGGAATCGGCAATACTTTAGTGATTTGACAGGCTCTTTGTACTTGGAAAATTATTTTCATAACACCATTTCAAATTGGTATTCGATTCTTTAAAAACAAGATCCCAGAAATCCAAGTAATATTCAGCTGGGTTCCTTGCCCTAACAATTCACTGTTCATTTCGATGTTTTGTATATGCAAATCATTTAAGGCAGATGTAACTGGTTCTTGTAATGGACAATTTTTATATTGTTCAGTTGAGGGTTTATTTTCTTTTTTAGATTTCGAATATTAGGCGATGGATATGAAACTGGTTGACATGGGGTTATGCACTTTATGCCAGCAAGGACGTGAACAGTCACCTTACCATCTAGAATACTCGTATTTACATCTGTATTGTTAAACACAAACTGCATGAAAGAACTGTTTTCTATGTCAGGTTGGGTACTTTCACTTGCACAGTTTTATTAGTGTCTATCAAAATCTATCAATGTCTATTTATAATATTTTGATCTTGTTTCCATGCAGTGTTGTCTCTCTATATCATCAGTAATTCAAAAAGTGGGAATTTGTAGAGTTAATTTTCCCCACTTAATTTTAAGAGTAAAATTTCCTATAGTACTTTCTTATTAAACACTAAACAACAACCGTACACCAATTCAATGTTTATTTTATTGTGATTCCAGAGATGAATAATTCATGCTATAGCTGTAGGTGGAATGATGGAAAAATCTCTTTGCGTAACGTTATTATAGTGTTCTTTGCGCAGTTAACACACACGCAATTATAAGATCTGCAAATTATTATTCCGTTTTGTTTCGTCGAAATTTGTGTAACTTTCAGAATATATTATGTACTACTCTATTTGCACATTTTTTTGAGTTTGACTTCCCTGCAGTATTGCCATGTTACAGAAGAAAAAATTGAAAAAAGGGAATTTGGGGCACTAAACCTTAAATATTTCCCTCCATTACTTCTCATTAGTAGGTACTGTGGACAATTCCTATATGTTGTACGAAAGCTTATTTTATTGTAATTCTAACAAGGTACAATGTGTACCAATTGACCAATTAATGTGTTTGCTATATTATATCAAACCTAAGTCTGCGACTTCCTTCGTAAGTATTGGGTGTTCAGCCATTTTCCAAGATGGTGGCTTGAATACAACAACTTTTATTTTTGGGGACTTTATATATTTTGAATTCTAAAGATATATATTTATAGAATGTTTATACAAAGTCCCTTGCTTGTATGATTTTTTTTCTTAACCTTCATTTTTGAACTTATAATGACTGGACTATAAGTAATTTGGTGAGTTGAAGCTAATCAAATGTTCATGTATTCAAATTGCCTGTAAGGAATTGCTTTTGTGTTTCGTTAGCGCTCATCAAATTTGTTTCTTAAGACTTCCAATGCTAAACTTCAATCCGTTATTACTTCTTTCCTCGTGTTCGCTTCCACCTGAAATTTTGTATTTAGATATAATTCACCATCTTCTAAATTGTGGCCCCGTATTGTCAAATTCACAGCGACTACCAGCTAACCATTTTCTTGGAAGTACTAAACATGTCCAAATATTCATTTCAAATGGTTCATTTGTTTTTCCCTGATGATCAGGCAGACAACCACGCTATCACTATTGACCGGATATTTGGAACTTGCTACTTTTTCCTTTAAAAATTGATTTTTTGAAGATAGAATGTACTCACGTATTTTAAAATAAAGTGTTTATATACCTAGCTTCACCTCTCGTCACAAAGTGGTCCAAGAGATACTATCTTTTCGGAATTCCTTTTAAATACCTCTTCCTCTTATGGTACAGTACGTTAGTGAATGTAACATGGCAAAAACAATACTAGAGCCAAATGGTAAATACAGTATGTTTAAAAAAACAATTCAAGGGTTCATCCATTATACAGTAATGACAAGACATACAATCTTGATGCTATCATTCCTAAATATTGAGCAAAAATTACAGAAATTGCCCCTCTTCCCTTACTTAATACCAAAATGTCTAGGAACACTTCGATACATGCTCACAAGCTTTTAATAAGGATTGTATATACTGTTTCATCCCAATAACGTGAGATGCTCTATTTGTGGCATCCATTGTTAATCCCCTCTCATTAACTAGGATACGTATTTTAATAAAAATAATATGATAACATGCCAGATCGAGGTAATTGTTAACTATATTAAAAATTCATTTCAAATAGTTCACCCATTTTCCATTATATTAGGAAATGTCTTTTTCATTTGTATAATACAGACATAGACTGATAGAATTAGTTATGTTTTGTATGCGTAAGTTATTTCTTGATAGCAAATCTGAGTTGTTATGTTTATTGTGGCACAGTGAGCTTTAACACTGAATGTGTCACACTAGTAGCAAATTAATATTCAATCCTTCAACATTGTTCAGTTTCATTCCTCTCAAGAGATTTTCTTTCCTGTCCAGCTATTATTTCTTTTAAAGCTTAAAAAACTGGCACCACACTTTTTGCATGCATAGTCTTTAACACTTTTCTTCACATACTTTTCTCAACTTTCTCAGATTGAGTTGAATACTTTTTTCCAGCACATTTTCAGTACTGAAAATTGTTCTTGTAATAATTTTCCATTAACACGTAACTTGGAAAGTGCTTCTGATGAAACAGAAATTAAACTTAATATACACAATATACTGTTTAGTTTGGTCATCACGTAAAAAAGATCTGCTATCGATATCGTACACCCCTCTTTCTTGGTATTTTTGGTTACTGCTGCAACTTGGGTCACTTTAGACACGACTTTTATCCACGTCACCCGAGTCGGAGATGTTTTTCAGTCCCGTTCTCACCTGAATAGATCCGGTATCCCAAACAAACCTAGCTTTTCTTACAGAGTCGATGACCGAAAAGCAACCGAAATGTCAGCTCTACAACATTCTAATCTACCAGGTCTTCAATATTTCAAGTATAAGTTTACGTTTATTCATCTGCTTATACTAAAAGTAATGCAGCGGTGTTGGAGAGTCACTACGCAAAAAGATTTAACAAAACACTCTTTGGGCTCTGCAGTATTTGTTACATTCTATACGACAAGTCTTACGGGTTGACTGGGTTAAATTTTGACTATATTATAGTCCGGAAGTTATTGCGTCTTTAGCTTTCCGCACCTGGACCTGCTCGTCACTGGGGTGGTGGTAAGAGGGTAGCCAATCACCACCAACCATCTACTACACTCAGCGTGCCACGAGTAACCAAGCTGGCCACTCCCTATAAACGTCACTACAACTTTTCGCGGGAAGCCAATGACGTTATACTTTCCGTACTATATACGAAAATCACATAACTTACCTTTTCTGCAATTCTGACACGCTTGTACTCTTATCGACCTTATGCTTATCTTTCAGTGCAATGTTTCGACACACACAGACACACATCAAGAGGGAAAGACAATTAAAGATTTAGTGAGAAAAGAGGGAGAATCATGGTGCCAGAATTACATTTAAAAATGAAATGAACGTTAATGAGAAATTAGTGTAACGTTAAACGATTAAGTCCTTTAGGTTAAAAGAGGCAGATGACTAATGAAAGTCAACTATTTGAATTCAAATCTTTCAGTTTAATTTTCCACGATTATGCTGTTTAGGCTAAAGGAGACTATGAATACTTAATGAAAATAAATGATAATTAAAGTAAAATTTCAACTATCTTCTAACAGGAATCAAATAGAAGACTACATGCACCAAAGCATACACAGTAGCCACTAAATCAAACGAAGAGACAGAGCTATTTTAACAATGTCATACAAATTATCCGTGAGTACAACGACGTTCCGTCGTCTCCAGACCTGTTAGAGTTACAGATGGTGATCAGAAAAATGGAAACACCTGTAGTTGGCAACACGTCAGATGTATGGGTTGGCAGTGGTGTCGTGGCGCCGGCAGCGCCGGACCGCTGGTGGTGGTGTGTTAGGTCGGTCTCCATACTACGTCAGGCGCAGTGGAACAGCAGTGTCCAGTGGCTGCAGCAGACGGAGGTAGTGTAAAATGGGAGACCTCTCAGATTTTCAAAGAGGGCAAATTGTTGGTGCGCGGTTATGTGGAGTGTGTGTGACGGCAGTGCCTACTGTGTTAGGTGTGTCGCGTGGGACGGTGTCGAAGGTGATGACGGCCTACACAACACACGGGAAAACCACATCGGGGAAGCGGAACAGTGGGCGGAAGAAAATCATGAGTGACAGGTCACGCCGGGTATTAAAGCGCATTGTCACGCAGAACCGTCGTGCCACTGCGGAGCAAGTGACGGAGGAACTCAATCAGCACCTCCCCCACCCTGTTTCCACAATCACAATCCGCCGCGAATTACATGACATGAACTTACGGTGTCGTGTTGCACGGGCCAAACCGTTCATCAGGGACCATAACGCTTTCGCACGCCGCAAATGGAGCCGCGACCATGCAACTTGGACCGTTGAGAACTGGAAACGTGTGATATGGTCGGATGAGTCATCCTTCACCCTATTCCCAACCACGGCCCGTGTTTATGTGTGGAGAACGCCCAAAGAAGCTTATGATCTGCAGTGTCTCCGCCCAACTGTAAAATATGGCGGCGGCTCGGTGATGCTGTGGGCCGCCATATCATGGTTTTCATCGGGTCCTGTGGTCACACTTAGCGGACGAATCACTGCCAACGATTGCGTCGCAATTTTAGGAGACAGCTTTCATCCTATGGTCCGGATGTTGTTCCCGGACAATGACGCCATATTCCAGGATGATAATGCACCCATTCACACAGCTGGCGTTGTTGCAGCGTGGTTTAAGGAACATTGGCTTAAGGAACATCGGGATGAAGTTCAACACCTCCCCTGGCCCGCCCAATCCAAAGATCTCAACATAATTGAACATCTTGAAAAATAGACTCCGGCGACGATTTCCACCTCCATCCTCTCTCACAGAACTGGCCGATGCCCTGCACGAGGAATGGTGTAAAAATCCACTTGCTACCATTCACGACCTCTATGCCTCCATCCCACGTCGCATCAAGGCTGTTCTGAAGGCGAAAGGTGGCCCGACACCATATTAATCTGGTAAGTTGCAATTTCGTTCAGGTGTTTCCATTTTTCTGATCACCATCTGTATATCGGGTCACGAGTCCGACTGGTTACAGGTGACGAAATTCTTAACCACGTTCATTACTGTTTTTCAATAACAACTATAATAAAGGTTTGTTCCAAACCCAAAGGGTAAGAACTGACTGATGTCATTACTTTTATTTGTAAAAATGGAACTTAATTTCCAGTGAAATCTCATGTTGTTCGGATCCCACGCTAAGTTGTAGTCTCATAGAACGTTGCTACTGAAAGGGACGCTAAACTCAAATCTACTACTACAACTAATAACAGATATTCTATTCAGGGTTCTACAGACCATTTTCTTCATCAAAAATGGGCTTTAGCAAGCAAAGTATGTTATTATTGCTATTATTAAGTTTGATCAGTTGCAAAATTAGATAATGATATGCTGGCGTCACTTGCCTTTCCTGAAATATATGCAAACGAAAAAATATATTTTGACCTAAAATGTAGCATGTAGTAATAATGTAATTAGTTATGTTGATTTACGAGGGTGGATTGGAAAGTGAGTGGCCTGATCTACAAAATTAGAAAATATTTGGTAAAGTTATGTTTTGTTTTTTCACATAATCCCCTCGACCGAGATACATTTCCGGTGACGCTTCTATACTACTTTTAAAAAATAATTCCTAGAGCCCTGCAAAATATCGTAGTACACCACTTTTTACCTCTGCATCCGAAAAAGATTGCAGACCCCAAAAACCTTTTCGGGTTTCTAAAGAAGTGAAAGTCCGAGAGGGACACATCAAGCGAATAGGGAGGATGTGCAATTGTTCGAACCCACAGGAATGAATTTCTACCATAGATGTAAAGGACGTGTGAACCCATACATTGTACTGACGAAACAACCCCTTACTTGGCCGTTTAATTCTGATTTCCTCATACAATCCTCGCAGAAGGGTGAAGTAGTATTCAAGATTGACAGTCTTTCTGTTATCCAAGAAACCAGTCAGAATAATGCTCCTAGCACCACGAAAGAATGATGATATAATCTTATTTGCCGACAAAAAATTGTTTGGCTTTCTTTGGGACAGGAGATAAGGATCGATTCCACTGAATTTTTACACAGTGACTTCCAACGGTAATAGCTATGCAGCTAATGTTGAGTTGATTTGAGTTGATTTTGAGTTTAACGACCCGTTCAGCAGCGAGGCTATATGAGACGTGGACCTACTGATTAACGTGGAATCCGAACCACATGAGCTCTTGCCGGGATTCGAACCCGGTACAGCTAATGTATATAAACATAAAATAATCGATCCTTCCTAGTTAAGTCAAGAACTTTCCAATCGACCCTAGGAACCAGGAAACGGGAGTTGATTCAGTGAGTCATTTCCTGAATTTATTGCTAGTTTATTCAGTTTGTAACGACAATTTTATAACCAAAAAGCGTCTAATTTGTGTTGAGTTCTTCAAGATTTAAAGCTCTTAATGTATTTCTGATTCTATCGAGAATCGAATTCATGATGTATATTGCAAGGTGAAGTACCCTATGTAACAAAGAAACTTGTATGTATTAAAGAATATTTGTGCTAACTTCCAATACCTTTCACTTCATTGTAGTTTATTACAAACCATTGTTTGATTTATTACAGAAGTGTTCATAAAATTTGTCATAATATCTTCGACATTTTCAAGTATAAATATGTTCATTTTTACCATATATTTGTGTAAGGAAATGTAATAACATTGTGACATGTTAAACTAATCTTTGTTTTGTTTAAAACTAAAGATAAATATTTTAAGTCTAAAGAAAAATATTTTATTTATATTTTTTTTTCAGAAATAAAGATAATGGAAGGCAAAGTGCTGACCACACACAAGATAACTGAAATTCATTTCGTTGACCATAGCTGTTTATGGACTACAATTGAAGATAATTTAAAATAGTTTTCAGCTGTAAAGCTATTGATATTTTTTTAATGAATGGTAAAATCTAGAATGGTCTTTACGCATGTAAAATTTATATTTCATGTTCTTCGCTTGACAACAACAATATCAACAAAAAATGGGGGATTGCAGAATATCGAATCACACCTAAACTTCCTTTTGCTATTGTCCTAGCTGATCATGGAAGAACAAAAGCAAAGCACGATGAACGTTCGAACACGGGTTGTACGGATGGGAGTTCTGTACGAATGCAATGAGCTACAGAATAACATACCAGAACTTATGCATTCTGTAAATATGTGGCTAATAGCCGTAAGTTTCAAGCTGTAAAAGAACGTATTTTTGTCTTCTTTTTATTAAATTTTATGACATTTGTATATTGTGTGAACTGCAAAGAGACAGATAATGTATTTATCGACTTTGTTAAAGATTGGGCCTTTAAAACATTTAATTAAATCGTGAGATGGTAGAAAAGTAAGCGTACCGGTATCATTCTCATAGTAAGAGGCAAAATATACTATTTCGCGGAAACATGCAGATTTTCTTTTGTGACGGACAATACATAATTTACCGTATTACATCGCAGTTCATAATATGAATTATATAATGTAAGTTATAGACGCATTTGCGTCACACTTATTAAAAGTGGCAATGCCTAAATAACATTTTCTACACTTCTAAGTTCGTTACAAATGAAATGTGCAATAAGAACAATAATAAAAAAAACGAAACCAAACGACAATCGAAAAAAAGTATTGCTTTGATCTCAGTCCTCATATTAATGATGTTACATAGCTTCTCAAAGGAATATGATAAGCATAGAAATGGCTAATTACTGTAATGCACACATGCTTAATTAATAGATATCTAATTGAAATGTAGTGTATAGGTTAGATTCTCTTTGATTATTGAGGTGCGAATGATTTTATTAATGATTCATGAATCAGTAATTACAGAATTTACAAAGAAATAACGAGTATCATTAGTAATACAAATATAAAATTTCTCAATGTTCTCTTTAGTTTCACAGTTATAAAAGTCAGGAACGCTTACGGAACTTGGGATATAACAGAGAATGTAAGCGACAATATTTGTTTAACCGACTCTCAAGAATCTAACAATGATATCAGTGGCGGATTTTTAAAATCATCTTGCAGTTCTCAATATTATACTCTCAGCTCTTCTTTCTTGCTGATTAATCTATCTTTTAGCTTTCAAGTCTTCTCATCTTGGTGCCACTAAATTTGTTCTATCTCTTAGTTGTGGGTTCTGCAAAGACTAAACCTCTGCTACTAAGTGATGCAGTGAGTAGCAAGATGAGTCAGTTGTGATTAGTAATTGAGGAGTTTTATATAATAAGGGCCCATAACGAGAAAACATGTTTTGATAAAATTGAGTGTAAACACTTCAAACTTATAGTTTTATTTAACGTTCGTACATGTGCACCCTACAAAAGAAACAAAGATTTATTCTTTTTCTTCTTCAACAACAACAACAAAAAAAAAAAATAACAGTTCGTTTCACTATTCAATAAATATAAGTGTTTTTAAAAAGGCTTTTATAGGCCCTTTTTAGGGAGAACGACTTTGTAAGATTCTCGTGTATATGTATTACAGCAGTCGTATGATACACGTTGAAAAAATGAATAAAGAAATTTAGTTACAAAGTAAAGAACATAGGAAAAGTAAACAGAACAATCAGTGAAGTTGTCCATGTATTATGTAGAAACTGGAAATGTAACAATCCTGGGCACTGGAAACAGTCTATGTATTATGTACAGCAAGTAAAATCTACTCATGAAGAGCATCCTCTGCATCCCCGATGTCTGACTTGACGAAACACTTTCTCGTACTAAGCAACAGCATCTGGATCCCGAAAGCGGACAAATGTCTCGTTCTTTAGTTGCGTTCGGCTGCACTGGTTGACTTCCAAACATAATATCTACAAGATTCACGTCACAGTCCGATCGAGTAAAGTCCTTAATTGGCATGCACACACCAGTATATACATCAGCAGCAAGAATTTCACCTGATGGTTTGAAATGAAGTTGTACACAATACTGAATCTTGAAAGGACGTCGAGTTGCAAAAGGTTTACTTTTCATTATAATTGTGAATCCATCCTTCCACTGTTTGATAACAGGTGCCCCTTATTTTACCATGAAAGGATAGGGGTGTTTTTGAATTGCCTTCAGCACTTCTACATATTTGTCCAATGTAAGCACTTTTTTATCCTTGGCCAATTACAGGCGGCAAAAACCAACATTTCTGTCACACTAGTTGAAAGAATGATCTCTGACAAGAGATATATGTTTCACTGTAACACCAAATTTCATCATAATCCAGGAGAAGTTGTTATCATGAGAATATTTGACTGTCTTTTCTGTTTTTTTTTAATTCGAATACGTGCTAGCACACTGCGACATGTTCAACACTGTTCAAACAACTACCTGACCAACATAAGTGGAGCAGATACTCGCTTTCGTCTCATGCCAATCTCTATTCCTTCACTGTAGCAACATTAAGACTTATGATATCGGAATGAAATTTTGCAGGTATATAGAATTAATACCAAAGAATTTAAAAATGAAATCTCCCTAAAAATGTTCTGTGCCGGTGTGAGCCCCTATTACATAGAACTCCTCAATTACAAAGTTGACTCAGTCTTCGAAATCGAATCTTTTCAATTCGTTACAAAGAATGATACATTTTTGTCGCCAATCAGAAAGTTATTATTCTTTCTGATTGGCTAAAGGAATAAGTGATGATATAAGAATAATTGTTCAAATAATTTTAAATAGTAAATATTTTACAAAATTGTCAGTTTTGTGTTTATTAGGATACTTAAAAGATTGAGTGTATTTTAAATTCTTCATTCTAAATGGATGTAGTTCTCATAACAGACTCAGAAATGACCAAATACAATACTAATGAAGTCCATTGGTAGATTTCGATGTCTGATATTTTATCTCGTTTTAGGCAGCTTACAAAAACATCTTTTCAAAAACATACTCTCCATGTACAAATGCAGTTTACATCGTTGTTCTGCTGCACAAAATTTCAGCGTTATGTCTAACATACACTCTTCCTTTTTTAAAACAAGATCACTAAGTAGTCCCACAAACCACGTAGCAACACAGAGTTTTGTAACAACTTATGGAAGCTCGAAAACTCTAAAGCAAACTCTCCAAACTTTTCCCCCTCTCTCACAACCCACTAAATGCCATCGGCAGCCTAAAATTAGAAACTAGGTCTAGTGCCGTGATAATATGTAGTATCCTTATATAATCAAGTAAATCCCACTCAAATGCCCACTCAACGACAAGTATAATATTCCACCGGTTGGGAAAATCCCTTTTTTCTTTCTCAATACAGTAATTTAAACTTCTCTAAATTTCCCTCCAAAAGAGAAACATCAAGTATAAATGAAGTAATATATAATAGCGAATACTTTCGTATCTTTCTTCTCGGGTGAGACGTATCAGTAGCAAGCTTTTCCTATCTCTTTGTTACACATTCTTATATGACAGATGCATATTTCATCTCTCAAATCAGTACGATTTTAAAACGTGATTCCATGTAAAAAAAAAAAAAAAAGTAAAAAAATAAATAAAAATCGTTGTCACAATCTGTCACCTTAACATGGTTTGACATCTATACTTCAGTTACAATATGCATGCAAAGTGCCACAAAGCTTTAAAAAATCCATACATCAACCACAAGTTGTTGAAAGGTATTCTTATGTCGTCTCTTACCTCATCACATTTCTGCGCTTTCTTTAAAATAGAATTTGATTAATGCCATGACAGACAGAAAATGGTAGCGTCTATTTATTTCTTTGTCTTTTTCTGACATCATAAGTGTGAAGAAAACTAGAAATAAAATGCTACATATATTACTCAGTGACAAAGTTTGAATGATGCGGTTTCTTACATTGATTTTCGTATTATTTTTCCACTAAAGAAATGAAGTACAATCGATTCTATGATTATATAGATTGTTTTAAAGGTCTATTTAGTCTCCATTTTATTCTTTTATTTCTTTTTACATATTGCTACATAACCAAACTGTAGAGTCAGTGGGAAACTAATTTCTCATTCAATTGCACAGTGCAGGCCGCAGTCACTAGACTCATGTTATCTCTTGAACGAAACACATATTTTTCTACTCATTTTTCTTCATATAAAATAAATAAGCGTTTTGAACTTTTTTGATCATATACGCACAGTGACATCGGCGTACGCAGAATTTCATACGGGGGTGGAAATGTTCAAACTTCGAAGTTCATACCATTTCAAGATTTCTGTATACATCGCCGATGTTTCCACGAACTGGCAAATATCCAATTTTCCATGCCACGAACAGACGAATGTGTAAAATGAAATTTCTTTTGTTTTTATCGTAGTTCATATTGGAACAACTTGTACCTTGTTCCAACAAAATGTGAAACTTCAATTAAGTATTGTTTAGAATATGTTTTCAATGATTTGCAACTATGGTAAAATTTGATACTCGTTTCGTGAACTTCGTTTTTCTCGTAATCAAGATTTTGTACAGTCACCGGTTCCTGATGCAAGGAAATGGATGTATTCACCAGTTCGTGAAAACTTCGATGAAACATTTTAATATGGTAAATTGCTATTTTTATAATCTTGTTCAAGAGGATATTTCACCCTTTAAAAATTCCCATTAAAATCATTTTGTTTGCTTTTATGATTGAAACATTTTCCTGACCATGATTTCGAAGTTTTTAAAGCATTTTTTGTATTATAGATATAGAATACAGGACATTTATTTCCAAGTATTATTGCCAACTATGATCGCATTTATTGTCAAGTATGGTCAGCACTCTTCGCCTAAAAGTAAAACACGCCACGGGCTGTCTGTTCTGTAATACTTTGGGCTGTAACATCTTGGTTTTCAATTGGTTCTGTTCAGACATTTATCTCTTGCGTCACTATTCGTAATTAAATGATTCTATTTTAGGGGTCATCTGAATCCTATGTTCTAGACGTTTCCGGACAATGATGCCTTATTCCAGGATGATAATGTGCCATTCACATAGCTGGAGCTATTATGACATGATTTTGCGTAATATCTGGACGAAATTTCCCGTTACCAATGAAATTCCAGGAACGGAACGGAACCTAATTGACGATCTGTGGTCCGTTTCGGAGACACGAATGTGACGCAGATTCGCGTCTTCATCCCATCTCACGAAAGAATGGTGCAACTGGACGCGAAATGATACAATATTCCAATTTCCACCACTTATACAACCTCTATGACTACACTCTATGTAGCATCAGAAGTGTTCTGAAGACAAAGGTCGTCCAATATCGTAATTAATCTTCTAAGCTACATTTTTTTCCATTTATTTCATTAAATTATATTGATCTGTAGTATAAATCTGTCCGTAGCTAGCGTTCCGTTGCTCGCCTTTCACGTCCCATAGTTAACACTGTTTTAAGGAAACCAGCAATCTTTAGCCTATTCAACAGGGTAGAGCTTACTACGCTGCATAGGTAATTAGCATTTTCAACATTCATAATAGTATGTATTGTTTTCATGCCACTTCATGCCACTGCCAACACTTTTCTTTACTGTTTAGCTCATAAGGGTTCGTAGAGTACTTGATTAGCCAAGATTCAACCCATTACGTAGTTGATTGATATGTAAAGTCCATTTACAGCATAGGGATTCATGACATGTGATCTACTGCTTAAGATCGCTATGAATCAAAAGTGTTTTGCAGTTTCTAGTTGATAATCATAAGAACTTAGTAAATTAAGGACTGGAGTGCTACTTCCTTACGCGCACCAAAATATGTAGAAACATTTCAACGAGTTAGATAGACGGTAAACTTCATTTCTTTAACAAAGACCTATATATACCGAGACCAATATTTAGGGGCAGTGGAAGGGCAAAATGTTACTTTTTTTTATATATATTTTTGTTTGTTTAAGGACAAATGTATTAGTATTATTTAAGAGCATGCATCATTGATTATGATGGTAAGCACGTCGTTGCTGAATATTGTCCTGAAGTACGTACCTCCTTTTATCGTTCTCGTAACCATGTTAAACTTGGCCTAGTGATGGTTTTCTGGAATACATCCTTTGCATACAGATGTGCTGCGACCTCTGCTTCAGAGCACCAAATGGCCGAGTAAGTTCATTACAACATTCCATGGATAGTTTTCTTTTTTCGAGCTAAAGCATGTCAGATATCAAAATTCTCAACAAAAAGAAACAAGTAAAAAGGACTAAGAAGCAAAAAAAAAAAAAAAAGTCCAGTTTAAGGCATAAATTCTAAATATCTAAGATATTTCTCTTCTCATCTGGACAGTGTTCATAAACTATTTTAAATATACGGTAGATATAGTCATATACAAATACTTGTGGAGAAAAGAAACATTAAAAAGTAATAAATTAACTAATAGGATAATCAAATTTTTGGAGATGGGAACAAAAATCTCTGCATCTCGATTGATCCAGCTAATGAATCATCTCATGCTTTACCGATGCAAAGAAAACATTGACAGTGGGGGCGAGATAAATTACTATGAAGTTTTATCGGATAATAGTTTGCACTAATTTCCCCAAAATACAAATATTTGCAGTACTTCGTGAACACAAACCATTAAAAAAAAATAGTCAGGGAAAATCTGTCTGCAAATAAAAGCACTAACGTTTTATGCCTAAACCTCAGGAATTACAATATTTTGTGTTCGAAGGGGGCTGAACGTCCATATTCCGGCAAATTTCCTTGTTCTTTACAGTCAATGAAAAGTCGCCAAGAAAAACGTTACTCTTAATTCACATAATAATGCAATTTCAACTCTTCCATAGATGTAGTAGCAACTGTCTTATAGAAAGATACTTCTGAAATAGTTAAAACATCAGATCTATGAGCAAGGTTTGTGAAAATGTCAGGAAGATACGTGAATTTTTAGCTGTTCAATATATCGGAATTGGATATTGCAAGGTTTTTGCAAAGAAATTGCAACTGACTGTTTTGAATTCAATACCTCAAATAAAATAAAAAATTGGGCAAAAGAAAAAAAGAAACTTCTGCTTATACAATGTGAGAAAATTATAATATACAAATAACAAAATCGAATAAGAAGGTTTGAATAAATGCGGAATAAAACATGCAACAGTTCAATGACGGTAGCCTGAGAAGCAATCTATTTCACGGACATCGTTAGGAATATTGTAAAAGGATAAATTTACTATCTACCAAACGAAATGGACTTGTATTGCCATTTTAGAATATGGAATATTGTAAAGATTTCATTTTACTTTTGTTGAAACACTCTTATCCTTCGAGCTTAATCTGAATCAATCTGTAACAAAACTGAAGTATAAATGAAGTGCCAGTATAAAGATTTCTGTTTTAGTAGCCTTAATGAATTTGAAACAAAACTTGAATTATTTTATAGATTTTTACAATACTGAAATACATTTTGGCATAAAAGAATAAAAGTATTAAATAAGGAATTAAAGTGAAGAAAACTAAAATAGGAAATTTCGTTAAAATATTATCAAATATTGGGAAAATACATTTTTCATATTTTGAAACTACAACTAAAAAAAAATTAAATGAATCTTTGAGTTTTACGTCCCACGGTTATGCCGTTTAGGCTAAAGGAGAAGGTGATGATGAGTAATGAATGAAGTGGTGGAATGAAGAAAGTGGGAGGAAACGGAAGAACCCCGAGAAAATCCACGCACACCGTGTTTGTCCACCACAAAGTTCACTTGGCTGGGGCTGGGATCGAACCCGGGACCCCTAGCACCAGAGGTGAACGCTCTACTACTGAGCCACTTTTTTTTTAAACCTTCTTTATTGAGAAGAACAAACAAAGTACATGAACATATTAAGAATTAAAAAAAAGTGAATTAAGTCATTTGTAAAAAAAATATGGTAAAATAAAAAAAACGAAAAGAAGAAAAAAAACTGACATAATGAACAAAGGCAATGCATATATACATAGGTGTCTGCACGGGGCAGGCAGGTTACATTCTTAGTAAATTTACCACGAGTTATTCCTACATTATCATGAGCTGATGTGTCAAAAGTATATTACAGATTTGTCATCTTTCTGTTTTTCTTTTTTTTATATATATAACATTACATACATGGACAAAGATTCTGTAAGAACAGTTAAATAGTTTGCAAAAAATTTCCTTTTTCGTGCAGGTGAGAGAAGGCTGGCCTGATATTGCAAATATTGCTTGTATAATTCTATATGATAAGGCCGATTAGTATGCACAAGAAACATAATTGTCTGTATAGTTATCCAGATAACAGCATTGTTTTTAAATGTCGGAAAATAATTAAAAACAGGCCACAAAATAAGTTCTGTTACAGTAAAGCTATGAGGTGAAAGACGACAAATTTTACTAATTAAAATACAAAAATACGTTCAAATGATTGGTACGTTGGAACAGGCATGAAACGTATGTGCTAGTGTATCAAGATTGTTGCAGTATGGGCATATATTACTATTTACAATACCTATATTGTGAAGTTTTTCCAATGTTTCGTATACATTATTGACTATGAAATACCAGGTTGTACGTTGGTGGTGGGTGAGAAAGGAAGCGTTGATGTTTTTCCATATAGCATTCCAATGTTTGTTTGGGTGCTTTAAGACAACAGTCGGTATACTAGTAACCCACAAGCGAGCATAGCGCCAGTAAAGGTTGTTGACCGAACCAGTTTCAATTGGATCTTTTGCTAGCAAGGCGTATATCATATCAAGTATGACATCACGTAAATGAGGAAATTTGTAGCTCCAAGGAAACACGTGTACTGGGGCCTGAAGGTCTAAACAGTGGAAGCAGACATTGATAACAGCAGCCGTAATCGAAGTCTCGTGTTCACAGACCAGCTTACAACTTCTGTGCATAAGAAGGGCACGTGCCTGTGCTTCTATGTGCAAAAAGCCTATGCCTCCTTCACGTGAGGGGAGGTAGAGTTGATTCTTAGCCACGCGTAAGATTTTGGAATGCCATAAGAAAAACAAAGCTTGACTGGTTAACTGGTTAGATATTTTAACTGGCATTGGTAAAATCTGTGCAATGTGGCTGAAAATACTAAAAACAGACGTTTTGAGAAATAAGTTTCTACTAAAAATGTTCATGTTTCGCTGTCTATGAGTAATAAGAAGACTTCGGATTTATTTGCTGTAAGATTATATGACTGTTCTACTGTTTGATTGATATTATTGTACCACCATACACCAAGTATTTTGACACTTTGAACCGTATCATAGTAGTTGCTATATGAAGCATTGTATTCTGGATGAATACATAATATTTTTGTTTTTCTGTAATTGAGTTGCGCTCCAGAAGCCTGTTGATATAAGGTGAATAACCGTTGTAGGCAATTCATGTCGGCCGGATTTTGTAAACAATAGTGGGAATCATCTATATAACTTTGTACAGTGAGTTTGGTATTATAGACAGACACACCAGGGAGTAAACGTTCAGTCGCGTATATAAGTGGTGCAAGGGACAAACTGAATAATAAACTTGACATTGGGTCACCTTGCAAAATACCATTATTAATGTTTATTGGGTTACTTAAGCCACCATTAACTTTAATTTTTGGCAATCTATGCGTATAAATTCCTCGTACAAGAGAAATAAAGGAGGACCCAAAACCATATTTCTCAAGGACTTTGAATAAGTAGTCATGGTTAATCCTATCAAAAGCTTGAGAATAATCCGTGGCTAAAACAGCAACGGGTGAAGGAGCAGTGGATTTGTGGTAGGAAATGAAATCTCTAAGATTTGATAAAGCCTTATAGATCGGGTTCTTTTGGCCTATTCCATATTGATGTGAACTTAGCAGTTTGTCACTAAACACTTTTATTCGTGCAGTAAGACAGCGTGTTAAAATTTTTAAATCCGCACACAGAAGGGAAATAGGTCTTAAATCATTAACACTGGAAGTGCGAGAATGTTTAGGTACTAAAACTGTAACACCTGTGCGGAGAGATTCACCTAGAACAAGAGTCTGCCTATATTCATTGAAAAGGTTTGTAAGAAAGGGTGCTAATATATCGATAAAGGTTATATAGAATTCTAGAGGTAGGGAATCAATCCCCGGAGATTTTCCTCGACGGCCGGAAGCAATGGCTGATTTAACCTCGTCGACTGTAAATGGACTAGATAGATATTCTTGATCCTGTTCCTGCAAGACTGTAGGAAGATAGTTGAGAATTTCAGGACTGTCACAGAAGGAAGTAGGTTTGGCATACAGGTGTTTATAATGATTTGTGACACAATGTATTACTTCTTCACCGACATACACGTGACCTGTGTCATCTTTAAGCTGAGATATAAATTTCTGCTTTCCGCGCATGAGTTCTTTGCTGATTTGTACAATTCCGGGAGTTTCTAAGTCGTCATATTGATGTATTTTACTGCGAGTCGTGAAACCTTGGATGCGGCGTTTGTGCATGGCTAATAAGTGGGCTTTAATTTCTTGAATTTGAGGTCGAAAATTGCTACCTTGAAGTTGTTCTTTCATGTAGTCTCTTAATAGATTGGTGTAATATTGATACTGGGTACAATATGAAGCATTCCGATCCCGACAATATTGTTGGGTAACCACACGAAACTTCGGTTTGACTCTCTGTTCCCAGAAATGCATAAGGGATCCTTTGTAATATTGATGACGGTGTAAAAGGGCTGCCCATTCTTCGTGAATAAGATGGATGTAGTCAGGCTCCTGGAGGATGGATGTATTAAAATACCACAAACCACTTCGTTTTAAAAATTTTGAGATGGGTAGATCGATGGTCATTGTAACTGCCAGGTGGTCACTAAAGCAGACGGGGGTAATTTGTACATCTCGATCCCCTTGAAGAAGAGACTTACTGATATAGAATCTGTCCAATCGAGAGGAAGACGATCCAGACGTGAAGAATGTATGTCCTGGTTCATTAGGATGAAAATGGCGCCACACATCCACTAAGTCATAGGTTGTTATTAGTTGACGTAGAGCATACGAATCACTGAAATGAGGAGAAGCATCGAGGGGAGAAAGGGTGCAATTATAATCCCCGGCAAGAATGCATGGGGAGCGACCAAGCCGGTGGGAGTTCAGTAGCAAAGAAATTATTTCGTTCTCGTTTATACGAAGATCCAGATTTAGCATAGACACTGCACAAACGAATATTTTGTAAATCTCCGGTGGTAATACGTTCACTGGGATGTTGTAAAGGTGCCAAGAAATTGAGATCGCTGCGATAAATAATGGCGGTTCCTGAAGCTGTTTCACTAACACTGCTAACATGAGAATGATTGGGTAGGTAATGGAATTCCGTGACTGCGACTTCCTGAGCGAATAAAACATCGATTTCTTCTTGATGAATAAAATCACTCAGGGCATGTTGCTTAACTAGAGAAGTGAACTTATTGAGATTAACAGTCGCTAAACGGAACGTAAACATAAAAACGAGGAGAGACCAGAAATATATGCAAGCGCAACACCACATGAGAAATAGGATGTAATATTACTGCAAAAAGAATAAAGAAAAATAAAACAATATAGTATTATGATGCCACTACAATTTTAGGGACCCCCTCCTTCGGAATTAACCACTGATTTCAACTTTTTTGTTAAAGCTCGCGTTTGGCGTGCATGATTGAGAGGAAGATCCTGTATGGGACGCAAGTCCTTACCACACACACTACTGAGTACTTTTTGCTTACTGAGTTTGCGTTTATCACTATGAATCATTTCTGTATCTGAGTCACTTGTGGAGTCACTACCGCGAGAGCGTGATTGTAAGTTTAGAGTTAATTCTGGTGGAACAGCTAAATGTACAGTCTGAGAGACGGGACAAGTTTCTTCGACTAAACCAGAATCACTTACCGTAGAAACTGATGTTACGACTGTTGAAACAGCTGGTGCGGTGCCGGGTGTTATGGGTGCTGGAATAATTTTAGTATCCTGAGTTTCTTCCACTTCCATGGTATTAGAAGGTGCAGCGTCTGCAGGAGCCGATTCGGAGTGAATGTCGGGATCTGTTAGCTGGTTGTCTGCGTTATTCGGTGGATTTGAAGAAGTTGATTCCAGGTAATTCTTATGAAGCACGGGAAAAACACTGTAACTACCGGTGTCAGGAGCTGATGGATCCACTGGTAAATTATGAGGTACTCGCACAATGGGAGAAATGGAACTGGTTGATGAAGATGACACAGTAAGACGTGAATTCCTCTTCTTGGAACACCCCTGTACAAAATGGTCGGGGGAGTTGCAGATGGCGCAAGTTTGAATTTGACCAGGAAAGCTGGTAAACAAACGTAAACCACAGACCGTGATAAACGAAGGAATGTTTCGTTTAATAGTCATTTTAACAAGCTTACGACCCGTTCTGGTAGCATAGACATGTTCCTTTGAATATTCTTCGTCGACAATACTAGTGACATCGCCATATTGGGAGAGCACATGGGATAATTGCATGTCACTAAGTTCCATGGGGCATAAGGACACCTTGACTATCACCACAGAATTATCCGCCAAATCAATAGGCAACATATGGTCCCCATTATTATCTGAGTAGGTCACTACTCCATTAGTATTAGCTAGGATTTGTTCACATAACACTTTGTTAATTAACTTCAGATATAAATTCTTACGTATAAAGTCCATTTCAATGGGCAACACCTGATCAACAGTTAACTTAAATACCTTACGTATCCATTCATGAACGGCAATAGACGTGGGCTTTTGACTCACCGTGACAAAGTTGATGCGCAATGTATTTGCTCGTATGCAACTCATGGCACTAATTCGACGATAAACGTCACCAAACTATGAACAATAATAAATATGCACTAAAATGCTTATAAAGTTATAACTTTAAACTGAAAGTAAGTCACACTGAAACTTTAACTTCGCACAAGAAAGGAGCGATGTAAAAAAACACGCGCAACTGGAGCGACGGCAGAGACGATGTTACTCGCCTCGTTGCGAGCGCTGAACTATGCCACTGCGGCCCCTGAAACTACAAATAATCCAATTATAATAATTTCTGCGAAGAGCGAAAATATGACATGCAGCTAGTTTTCCATATCTGGATTATTGCATATCTGGATATCACATAGTAATTATCAGGGGTAAAAGTGGATCTGAAAAGGTAGGGGAACGCACGACGTCACGCCGTCTTCCGTACCTATCTCCGCCCATTATATTGTTTTTAGAAATTTGGGAACACCACAGATATTTTCTGGAAGTTGGGAGACGGCGTTCCCCTCACTTTTACCCCTGGTTATTATATGGAGTGTGAACGTAAAAGGGAAGCAGAGGTAAGGATGACGAAAAAGCATAGGCCTATGATCTACTAAACTAAAACCATTTCCACAAAGTGGATTTTGTATGAAACCGACTTTTACTTTTAACTTTTTCTCCACGCAGCCTACTGGGTTTAGAAGGAAACCACATTTTAGTATGACTTTTGCAAGACATCTAAGGACAGGAGTTTAAATTATTTCCAGGATTTTCGTTCGCGCTGAAACTGTATAGCCAATGACATTCAGAATTTGTTTGTAGCAGCTTTATTGCGTCATAAGAGATATTTAACTGTTTTGCCCCTTTCGGGATAAATGTTTCAGGAGGAAAGATAATGTATGAATATTTTATTCTATATTTTTGATACTATGTTTCTGTCGAATTATCTATCCTAAATACAGTATGTTATATTTATTTGAAAATATATGTGGTTTCAGATTGAAAACACCAGGTAACAGTGACATGTTACAGCAGACATTGATTCCCGTAGATTTTACCATTTTTATTAGAATTCATGCATTTTCTTGCAATATATATTCGTATTTTTCTTATAGCAATTAATATTTCTCAGTGGTGAAAACGTATATAGTGTAATGAAATTTGATATCACATCTGACGGAGGCGAAGGGCGTGGAGGAAGGGGAACATTTTGAGGGACCTCCTTGATGTGACTGTTGTAATGTACTTCTGATTCATAAAGAACTGTTAGAAGCCATTCTCTTTGAAGCAGTTCTGACTTGCAATATTTTTCGGATGATTTGAACACCACCATTACAAAACTCCCGGAAAGGAGAGCAAAAGCAACGTCTCAGTAAAGATAAGCCATATGTTCCATTTGAAACATGGAACGTCTCAGTAAAGATAAGCCATATGTTCCATTTGAAACATGGAACGTCTCAGTAAAGATAAGCCATATGTTCCATTTGAAACATGGAACGTCTCAGTAAAGATAAGCCATATGTTTGAAACAAGATTTACAAAAGCTTAACATATGCTAAGGAATATCTGGCAGATATGCATTCTGTAACACTGCTCAGGAGCCTCATCGAAAGCGAACAACATACAATATCTGCAATATTGGACTCTGTGTAACAAAAACCACCATAAAAACTGTTTGATTAGTACCACTATAAGAATGTGCAATGCTAGATATAGCTTGATGGTAGCGAGATGAACCACAACATCATTGGTTTGGTTTCTGTAAACATTGGCCCAATTTATACTGTACATTATTGTGATATTAATGCTTTTCTATTAGTACCATCGTAGCAAAATGTTTACTTTAGTATAGTAAAATTGTAAATAAATTATTGCCTAGTGGTTTCAGAGTAAAATCACGACATTTGGCAACACTGTAAATATTGCTTTAAAATTTTATTGTAATATTCTTTCTATTAGTATCAAAATAAACATGTTTCATAAAATGTTTTCCATCTCTCCATAAATTCATTCTTTGGGAAGCAAGGAGTTAAGTACTAGAAAAAAAATGAAATGAAATCTGTGAGTTTTACGTCCCACGTTTATGCCAGTTAGGCTAAAGGAGACGGTTATTATGAGAAATGAATGAAATAATGGGAGGAAACGGGAGAACCCTGAAAAACCCACGCACACGGTGTTTGTCCACCACAAAGTTCACTTGGCGGGAGCAGGGTTTGAACCCGGGACCCCATGCACCAGAGGTGAACGCTCTACCACTTTTTTTAAATATATTTATTGAACTGTAACAACTAGTACATTGCAAACACTGACGTTACATTACATCAAACCAGTATACTATGGAATCTTACAAGATAACTTTGAGGAAATTAGCAAACACAGATGTTTCATTCAGATTGATCATAGGAAAAGTCTTATGAGCATATTTTAAGTATAAAGAATATTCCTCCACTGTACACTTCGGCGTAGAGGACATAGTATAATAGATAGTATGTCCAATAAGCCAATTAACGGCATTGAGTTTTGTATTGGGATACCACACATAGTCCGGAAAGGCAAGTATACGCCGATCAAAATAGTTAGCTGGTTTACGACAGATCACCGCAAGTAATCCACATAAAGAGGTCCAGATGCGAGTCGTATCAGTGCACTCCGACACACGATGCAAAAGCGTATCCAGTCGACCACAGTGCACACAATTAGGAGATTCAGAACGATGAATAGTATGAAGTCGTTCATTGGTAGGGTGTAAGTCATGAATAAAACACAACCAAACACTACGAATGTCCGAAGATAAAATTTTGTTGTGCACATTTCGCCAGATCGCATGCCAGTCATAGGTGGGAAACTTATGACAAATTCGGGGTACAGAATGACACATAGCACTGTTGATTAAAGTGCCATACAACATTTTAGTGGACATGGTGTAAGCCTCGGGTAACGGTGGGGCATATGCCCATGCGGAAATGAGTTCCCGCACATATGTAGGGCAATGACGAAAAAAGCGGATGTATGGCGGATTATTTTCAGTTAATGAAACAGTCCAGCACGATATCCATTGCGATGTGTGTGAGTCAGAATCAAGAAAAAACTTCAATCCATTACGCATATAAAGAGCTTTGCATTTTTGTCTTACATTAGTAACTTGTAATCCGCCTGTAAAATATGAGCAATAGGTAACATTTCGTGGGAGTTGAAAATAAAATCCACTCCACAGAAACCAGCCTATGAGAGAGTCAATCTTCCTTGCATAACACTCAGGCAGAGGAAAGATCTGAGCTGCATACCACACTTTAGAAAGAATGTAAGTATTAACAAACAAGGTGCGTTGTATCAAATTCAATCTCCGACCTTTATTGTCTGCACTAAGTAGGCGTAAGTTCTGAAGAATAGGGTCCCAAATTATATCTGTCAGCACGTCAGTTCGAATTGTAAAGGTAATACCAAGTATTTTGACGTGGTCATTTATCAGATACTGGTGGTCAATAGAAAAGTGTGACGTGACCATGGAAGCATTATATAACAATAACGTCGATTTATTCACATTGATTTTTTCACCACTCACCTGCACGAAAGTCTGTAGACACTGTTCAATATGCGCAAACTGTTCATTCGTAGTGAAAAGGAGTGTCACATCATCAGCGAAAGCTTAAACATTGATATCTTGAAAATCATGATTCACTGATGAGGGGAGCGACATTAGATGGTAGAACAGAGGTTCAAGCGCCAAACTAAATAAATATACAGATAAAGCACATCCTTGTCTTACTCCACGACTTATGGAAAAGGGAGCCGTAAGGTGGCCATTTATTTGCACACGGGAAGTGGCGGAAGAGTACAGCGCACGAATCAAGTCAATAAATGAATCAGGAAACTTGTAGGCTCGTAGAACAGTGTAGAGATAGTCGTGGGATAAAAAGTCAAAAGCATTTTGGAAGTAAACTGATAATAAACATGCAGGCATGCGCTTAAATTTAAAATATTCAGTGATGTCACGAATCTTGCTAAGAGCAGAAAACACATTCTTGGTGGGATGAATGGCTGCCTGAAAATCACTAACAATCTCGTGACAAACAAGTTTCAAACGTCGTGCTAAGACTTTAGAGAAAAGTTTCATGTCAGTATTGAGTAACGTTATAGGACGGTAGTTCTGTATGGTCACCGGACAGTTCGTTTTAGGTATGAGAACAATGACACCTTGATTATCAATGAAATTGTGATGCCTTAAGAGCTCATTAAAAAGTTGGCATAACTCCGCTCCAACAATATCCCAATAGGAGACATAGAATTCATAAATTAGTCCGTCTGGACCGGGACTCTTGCGGTCTTTACATGTACTCAATGCTTCTCGGACTTCCGTCGGAGTAATGTCCGCCATTAATTGTTGGTGTACGTCGGGAGACAGTTGGGGCATTGTCTCCGGGAAATATGGCTCTAGTGCCGTAGCATTGATGAAACCAGTTCGATATAAGGAAGAAAAATGTTCATACACAAGAGTCTTAAGGTCATTAAGATCCGTAACTTCGCCAGCACCATCCGTCGTAATAGCTTCAATGTAGTTCTGTTGACGTCGCTTCTGCGATTGAATATAGTGGTAAAAGGAAATGCGTTCAGATTTACAAAATGAGGTAGATGTAGAAGCCGTCTGATATCGTTCAAGAGCCCGAAGTTGTATGCGTGTAATTTGCGCTTTAACCCTATGAATATGACTGAGATTTTGAGGGCTGCTGGGTTGAGACCAGAGATCGTTTAATACAGCGTAGTAATATTCTAATGTCTGATGAGTCTCGCGCTTAATTTCTTTTCCGTACCATTGGAAAAAACGTTTTATGTGGGGTTTAACGTAAGAAGTCCACCATTCAGAAATAGTTGAAAAGTAACGTCGTTGACGTACCCAAAATTGCCAATGTTGACGAAAATCATTCCTAATGGTAGCTGGACGGAGAAGTTGAGCATTTAATTTCCAGTAACTTCTACCATGCGTATGCGAGACACCTGTCGGAATTTTAAGAACACAATAAACCGCTGCATGGTCGCTAAATGAAACTAGACATATGTTCGTTTCAGTGATATTTGAACAGTGAGAAGACGTTATGTACCACCTATCTAACCTGGACATCATATGACTATTCTTAAAAGTAAATTTAGGCACCGTCCAATGATTCCACCACACATCCCGGAGCCGCAACTGTTGGATAAGGCGGGTAAAATTGACACTAGGGTGGAAGATGCCAGTGGTATCGATTTGTCGTTCCAGTACATTAAAGTCACCAGCCATAATAATAGGACCACAATTATCTGGTAAAATCTGCACTATTTCCTCGTTATAAAAATGATCACGAGAACGCCTGTTAACTGTTCCAGAAATACCATAAACGGTCACAATATTAAATCCATCACAAAATAAACTGATACCACGGCCAGAGGGAAGTCGCTTAATGCGTTCGACGACAATACCCTTTTTGATTAAGATAGCGGTACCCCGATTGTTGGGTCCGATATTCACAATTGCATTGTACATTGGCAGAAATTCAAAACATTCAAAGCGGACCTCTTGCAGAAGAATGATGTCGTAACCACTTTGCATAACAAAAGTTTTTAAACTATTTTATTTCGCTGGATGGTGAATGCCAGCGATATTTATTGTACATAGACGGCGCACGTTAGGTCTAGTAGGAGACGGAGAACCTGCCATCAAGTTAATAAATACATAAAGTAATAAAGCAATTTGAAAAAATAACACCAAAAACTGGATAAGTTGTGCAAAAATACACCTCACTACAGAGGGAGGAGAGGAGAAATATTGCATCCATCTGCAACACAATCTCCACCACTCTTCCTGAAGTTTGAAAAGAAAGAAAAATAAAAACATAAATAGAAACAATCCGGTAAACATCACGTGAGAACTGCGCTGCAGTGAAAGCAGAAAAGAAAATATATGGCATAAGAACCCGAAGGCACGTGAACGGTGCTGACGAGAAGCTATACACAAGAACTTACGAAGCAGTAGGTTCTGTTTCACCACTCTTTTCACGAGACTCGCCTGTAGCAGAGAAGTTGTTACAAACCATGTCAGAGTCAAGGTCACCGCCGCTATGTGTTTCTGGGTCACTCACACTATCTTGGATTGCTTGGCTAACACTGTCTGTTTTATTTGAGAGCACTTTTCGTTTTTTACGTAACGATCGCCGTAGTTGATTTCCATGAGCACTAGTAAAGGGCAAAGTAGATTCAGATGCATTTTCAAGAGTTGTGGCTGATTTCTTAGTAAGCTGAACATGAGATGTAGACAATGGGACATCATCCTGCGACGTTGCCAGATTGGGCGGGGCAGTTTGTAGCACTGAGTTGGTCGAGGGCCACTGAATCGGGTCAACACAATCTTGTAAGGCCGTAGTACTTGGCTCAGGTTCTGTTATGACATCATGACATAAAGTAGGAAATTCTGTAGGATCCTGCACCAAAGGAGGGGGAGCTCGAGACACATCACGAACACTCGTGGAAACACTGGGCCGTAAAGAAGGAGACAGTGAGTTTAGCGAGTAATGTGGGGTTTTCGGGAGATTACCAGTGGATAAAGCTGTCATACGAAGGTCGTCCTGTTTGTGCTGAGGACGAGGTAACTGACGAAGTGGTACCTTGCATTGGGAAACAAGATGATCCGTACTCAAACAGCGGAAACAAGTATGAGGCTGTCCAGGATACACAATTGAAGCTTTATAACCCATGAAGTGGAGTTTAGAGAATATATGTTTCCCCAATTCTATATAAACTGCGCGAACACCATTCAACAGAGGGTATTTTAAGTGAGTGTCCCACTTTTCATGTACTATTTGTTTAATCTCACCATATTCACGCAAGGTATCACGTACTACATCATCACTAAGTTCACACGGTAATTCAAAAATACGGACTTTAGTATAGTTAGTAGTAGCATCCAATATATTCACCACAGAGGAAACACCAGTCAAATGACGGAAGGGAACAGAGTCTGGCAAAGTACGTAAAGCTTGTTCAAAATTCAGAGCTGTATTCAGTTTTACATATACACAGAAGTCTTCTTTGTGTAATTGAATTGCAATCACTTTGTTCATGAGATCGGAAAAATTTTCACTTAACCATATGTGTATTTCAACCGGTGACGGTCGTAATTGTCTGAAATTCTTGTCAAACTCAAATTTTAACGTATTTTGTCGAATGGTATTCATAACGTAGTACTACTTAACACAATTTCCAGTAATTAATACCACTATACAGTCCTAATCACAGGACAAAAAAAAAAAAAGGAAACGCAGGATATGCTTTCACGGAGCGCGCAAAAACACCTCCACACACCATGAGAACTCACGGTGAACTCGTCCACTCAGGCACCGCGGCCCCAGTTAAGTACTAGAGTCACAATTAACAATGCAAATGCGTTGTCCTTTCAACCGCACTGCTATATGACAGGCGCGCGCTTGTATGGCATTATGTGTTATAAAGTACGTTTATATCGAAGAATAAAATCTAAACTTCTTGAGCGGCTGAAATAATTTTAAAAGAGAGATGATACAACGTTTTATTTTTAATTTATATGTCTTTAGACATCGGGAAAATATTTATCTCCAAAAGTATTTTAAAGTGTAAAATCAAAGGCTCAAATGTTGGTTCCTGAACTAGAGTGACTGCTCAATTGAAACAATCCCTAAATTCGAATTACGTAATGCATAAGTAAAAATATATTTATGCGTTAATCATGCTGCATAAAAAATACGCAAGAAGAAATATGCATCGAACAGCATCTTATATATTTTCAATTAATTAATTGATTAATCGGAGTTCAATTTTTATTTCAGCTCCAAGACTATTATGAAGCAGGACCACTTACTACAGTGAAATCAGAACCACTCATCGGGGCTGTATTGGAGGTAAGAACATATCTATGGATCATAGTCGTAACCAAACACTGAGCTCCATCATGGCTATATGGTCAAGATATGCGTCTTTAGCGCGGAAGAACATTTTTCAATTAATGTTAGCAATTCATGTAGTTGAGTAACTACGTTAACGTTTTGTATAGCATCGCCACTGACAGCAAAAGCTAAACTCAAAATTCAATCGTAACCAAGAGCTAATCACTTGATCTCAAAGATGAGTATATCCTATTGGCAAGAGTAGTTAATGGCTTGTTGTATCTTATAGAATGTTTCCCGCGTATTAGTTTTTGATTTTACTAAAGTAACCTGTCACTGGAGTCAAAAATGTATATATAGATTGGTTTGATGTCTATTAACAGTAATGATTACGATATTAATTTATTTCATGTGAAAAAGTAACCTTGGAAAATAATGTATAATCACAAACCATCGATTTATTCAAACTATATCGTATATTAATAATTCTAAACAGATGATTTCATGGATTGTCTCTGGAAGAAATTTTGTCCCCAGGCTAAAGAAAATTCCAGGATTATTACTCAGTTCGGGCTGAACCAGGTATTTTCGCAGTATTAGCTTAATCGACTAATTATTTCGAGTTTTCTTCCGGAGATACCTTCTCAAATCATCACTGACCCTAAATGATAAAGAAAGAAAAAAGTCAAATTATGAAACAGAAAATCAAGAATTTGAACACTTCAAACTAATGGTTTGAGAAACATCATCAGACTCAATTTTGGACTCTAGGTGACCTTGTACTTGATACTGAGTTTCTAGAATAACATATTCATTAATGAAAGTACCATTCATGTGTATACATTAATGAATCTTGAAATTTATCCCTTCATGAATCCCCGTCACAACTTTATTTTCTGACGACAATCACGACATTAAAACAATTATTTGGTTTGGTTAAAATAGGTCAAGGTAGTTGTCTCGTCATTCTAATTAATTAGATTACAAGTAAGTACGTTAAAAATTTTATGTTTTAATTACGCTTCTTCAAACGACATAATTCATTTCTAAACCAGATATAATTATATTGAGGACAGACAATATTGTTATTTACAGAATTCCTTAGGGAACGATACTACATAATAGAAATCGTTGTTATTAATTACAAAGAGAGACTATCCCTCATCCCACATGTAATTTTCACATTAAGCTTCCCGTGAGAGTTAAAACATATGTTAAATTACGCTTTTTAATGGATTTTTTTACTGAGTAGAAGTACATACTTTACATAATTAATCTATAGATTAACATATTTCGCTGAAACATGAATAAGTATTATTTCTTCGTTTCATCAAGATAAACACCACACAACTAAAATAAAAATTTCAAAGAATGTTTTAGTTCGCAGGTAGCAATAATAACATGTATTGCGTGATGTGTAAAGAAGCCTGAAATATTTATGTATTTATATCAATTGTACTCTGTGTTTGTGTGCATAGCGCTTCTTACTCTACTTTCAGATAACAGTCCTTGTGAACTCGTAAGATTAATAAAAATAATGCATTATTTCACACCCGAAATATGACACTCTTCTAGTTTGTTAGTAGTATTGTATTTTTAAATAATTTCCTTTTTGACCAAAAGTTGTAATTTAAAGACATCATCGAGTAGAATTGGTATTAAATATACCACATACCAAAAATCTCACTAAAATATTTCTTCCTTACGGAGATTCAACGCTTCAAACAATGCGAAAATCAGCTGCTTACGTCATGGCAACTAAAGCAGGGTTTTTGCTTGACGTCAAAGATTGGTATCGCTCAGTGAGTCGCATTGGAAGCTTTAGGGATTTTTTTTTTCATATTGCAATTTCTTACTGCAAACAACAAATAAATTTAGTAGAATAATGAAGGAAAAGATGGGAACAGTGATAAAATAAGTCATATACTTACTGTATATAAAAGTAACGTGTTAATAAGAAGTATTTACCTACTTTAAAATACATTAAAGGTCATTTCTAATGTGCTATCATCACAAATATTTTATATACTTGCGCATTTAAGCAGGATTACTTTATTATTGTATTACACCAAAAACACTACGGGCCTTATGCAGAGTCGTTTTGACGCTTGATTAGTGCCATACTAAAGACTTCGACTAACATAAGATTCCTGCAGTAGTCAAGGTTTTAGTATGACTAGTCATAAGTCAAAACGACTCTACATAAGGCGATAGGATTTAAGTGCTATATTAGTTCAAATTAAGTCACGCGCAGATTGAGAATGTCAAGGACACTATACCATAACTTTTTTTTTTATTATTATTATTTTGAAGATTTGTCGTGAGTCTCCATGCTATTAGACTATGGCCACAAATAAGCGTTTTCTGCACCAAAAAGGCTCTTAATCCCTTTCTTAAAATGTCGCATCCAATTACATCCTTACACTTGTTCTACTATTTACTATACATATTTGCAAATTCGCCATCCTACATCATTGCTACAAGTATTCTTATCTTAATGCTATAAGAATCGTATTATATAGCGTTTTACTTTTCCCACTATATGTATTTCCACAAGGAAAATGCTATTTGTGGTTATCACGGTCGTTTGAAGCTGAAGAAAGCTGTAGCGAATAAAGGCAGACAGATGGTTAAGCTACCGAAAATGCATCATAAAGAAGGTAAGTGCTCAAAACTTCTTCTTGTAATCTAGACGCCCGTTCTCAAACTTAGGCACCATAATAATACAATTTCATACATGGGCCTACATAATTTTATTTTAGATTTAACTTGTTTAGGAGCCAAACTCGTATTTCCAATCGCCTTAACTATCTGGAGCCCAGTATTTTTCGATCCTGAACAGGAGGAATATTGACAGAAATTAGTTTTGTATTACATGTGTTATTACTTTGAAAATTCAACCTTTTTCTTTTCAATAACCTCACATGAAATAATGTTCTAAGTATACAAACAAAAGGTTATTAATATTCTTTTTTTCGTCAGCTCTGAGGTAATTAATGTTTGATATATCGTGGTACGTACATTTGCAAAAGATTATATCGTGAAAGTATTGCGCTTTGTGTTCCGAGGTTCAGAAGTTAAATAATAATAATAATAATAATAATAATAATAATAATAATAATAATAATAATAATAATAATAATAATAACATTAAAGCAAACACTTGAAGAGTTCGGCCTTTTGTTAAGTTTCGTCCGTGTAGATTGATTTCTCTTATGTTGCTTCTCTCACTGAACAGAATACTGAATTCACAAACATTCATTACCAAAGGACACAGCTCAGCGTTTACTTCTAGTGTGAATGATCCTTGCCAGTGTTTCCTTCAGGAAAACGTTTCGGAAGGGGCATACTTAGTATTCCTTGGGGTTCACAGCTGGTACTACTCTATTATTATATTATAGACGTATAATTTTGGTCTCCTTTGGGGGTCACTCAGAACTCCAGGAGCAATGCCCCCTAAATACGTCTGGAACAGTAGTTTCTTGTTGGAACCAGTTCATATGAGTTTGTGGTGAATAACATCGTGACTATGAGTTTTCTTGCGATTCTGAGGTTTCCTCCCACATGACCATTCCACCTATTCTTTGATAATAATTCATTCTCATAAATCATGCATCTCCCTTTGCCTATAGGGCATATTCGTGGAACATAAAAGTAGAAATTTCATATTCAGTAATAAGCCAATTGTAACTAGTTTGTTTTCATTAGAGGTACTGTATCTGTTTATTTATTGGTTTTAATGTTAACTTGTGTGTTCAAAACACTTCAGTCACGATTTATTCACATGGACTAATATAAACAGTTTACGAGTATAATCCATGAGATAAAGAATTATTATTGAAATGAAATGAAATCTTTGAGTTTTACGTCCCACGTTTATGCCGGTTAGGCTAAAGGAGACGGTAATTATTATTATTATTATTATTATTATTATTATTATTATTGTTAGTAGTAGTAGTAGTAGTAGTAGTAATAGTAGTAGTAGTAGTAGTAGTAGTAGAAGTAGTATTACTTTTAATACTCATAGAAGTATGTTGAATCACTTTCACATTTTCCAAGAGTTAATGTGTTGCTAGATAATACTGTCAGTATTTTTTATATGTTTTTACCCAATACTAGTATTACATGTTATGTAAATAAAGCTAAAATCAAATATTTTATAATCTTCCAAGAAAAATTAATCCCTCAATCTTTCGTATCATTACGTATTTTTATTCAAATACATGGGTAATATTGTCTTTCAAACACTTAAATTCTGACCACAATTGTTTAGAAACAAATTACTACCAAGTAATGAATTACTTCCAAATATTATTTTGATTATGATGATATAAAATAATTATTTATTTTTACAATAATAATAGTAGTAATAATTTAACCATAAACAGATACAAATCACACTGTTATTTCTATAAAGAGACTTCTGGAATTAGAATTTTATTTCGTCATTTCATGCAATGACATCTCTAACTCATACAAATTTTCTATCTAACCAACGGCACTAATTTCTTATTAAAAAGAATCAAGTAACCAAATAAGAATTAAGCTACTTTAATCCGTATTTAGTGTCTATGTGATGATCTGCCGCTCTGGTTAGTGTGCAGTAACGGATAAATACCTTTAGTATGTATAAATCCCTTGATTTGAGTTTATTCTTTAGATTTGAATGCGCTTTTACAATCTATTCAGCGTAAATGTAGTGTATAACATACTTGACGCTAATTCAACATTTAGTTGAAAAAATATTAAAATATATAAGGAATATGTTCTATTTCATTGAAATTGCTTCATTCAAAATCAATGAACGAAATCCCAATTTGGTTATTAGAAAATATATATACCGTATGTATATGCGAAAGTTTTTTAATAGCTCAGTACGTTATTTGATCCAGTACTTATCTTTGGAAATTATTTATAATTCAGCGCTTCTTAACTGTCTGGTGACTGTACGATCTGATAATTTCGAACATAATCTAATGCTTGTTTCAGGTTTCTCATATTATACATAGCTACCTCCAATTATTCATTTATATGTATATCTGTATTAACATTATTCTACAAAATATTGTACAATATAACCATTAGTGTTTAATGTTTTATAATCTCAAGTCGTATCAAGTTATACCAATATTAATTTTATATCATTAATATTGAAAACCAGTTCGTTGATTGTGTACTGCATTGATTAACTGCGTTAGCTTGAAGTATGTTATATATGTATATGTGTTTTATATATATATATATATATATATATATATATATATATATATATATATATATATATATATATATATATATATATATATATATATATATATCGGGCATTCCTGGCACAAATTAATCAAGAGTTGTGAGAAAAAGATAAGAGTACGCTGTGTGGTACATTTGAGTATATGAGAAACTTAACACTACTTTTTTATATGATGAGTTATTTACAGTATCGGACATGAATGATTGAAAGAGCTACAAATAAAGATCTTAAAGATCCATTATGAGCAAAATAACAAGTGGACTTGATTTCCTTATGCACTAAATGTCACATACAATAAATGATGATATATAAAAAAAATTAGCAATGAAATAAGTATTATCTCACTTGCAATGAAATTAGTATCTAAGAGGCATTAAAAATAACCAACTAATTAATATGAACGAAATGGTATTAACAAAAATTTGAACATAACATTTACAACTTAATTTTGCACAATCCAAGTGAGAAAATTGTTTCAGGGTTACATATACCTATCTATGCTAGATCTAACTCTGTTAAATTCAATAGAATTCCTATTCATTAGAAGCATTTGAAATATTGCAAGCCTAGGTTTTGGAATATAGAGTAGACTTAACTTACGTGTAGTGTGAATGGGTTCTCGGAGATTAAGCGCTGGAAATAGAGAGAGACTGTTTAATTTGTCATTCGTTATGTGTAGAAACACAATATACTCTTTTTCAGTGTCGAGTACTGTATACTGATATATTCAGTGTTCTGTTGCTATATTCGTTACTTGAGCTATAAAACTCAGGTCAGTGACAACACCAGAAGAGTTGAATATAATAATAAATGTACTAATATTTCTACCTCAATAAGTTGCGTTTATCACATGCGCTGTGGTAGCCCCACGTAGCGTCATCATTAACGCTCTCGGTTTTGGTGCAATCGGTCCCGGGTTCGATTCTTTGTCGGAACAATCGGTCGGAAAAATGTAAAAGCCTTTTCAGGTCAGCCATCTTGAGTGAGGTTTCTTTCAGTTTTCCTCATTCATACCAGGCGAATGCCGGGATTGTACCTTACGTAAGGCAGGCTGCTTTCTCCCTTCCACCAATCCTTTCTTTCTTCCCTTTCCTCGGATAGTATGATTGCCGTGGGATTTCATCCCTCATACGTGACGGGCTGATATGGCTATAGGTGCCGAGAACCCAGAAACCTAAATCTTACTTAATCCTAATCACATGTGCTGCGGTTACTTATAACACAGACATATATGGAAAAGAACCAGTGGCGCTGTTCCTCTTTCTGCGTTCCATCCTTTATTGGCCTAGTTCTTTAACACTGCCGAGTTATTATTTTCATACCAGTTCTCTGTCAGAACGGTAACACTAGGTCTGTATTAACCGCAACATTGGCTCATCGGTATTACATGCTTAAGCCATGTTGAATCAACTAACCAGTATTAGAATTAAGTTGTGTTCAAGCCATCCTTTTTCTTACCATGTATTTGCAAAACGTTGGCATATTATACAATAGGGGGGTCAAAAAATCGAAAGTTTGAGAACCCCTTTCCGGTAGTGCGAAAAAGTTGTACCTGCATGTAAATATTACCCCTGCAAAATTTAAGAAACTTGGGATAATATCTTCTGTTCTGGCAAGACCTATGAAGTTTCGAAAATTTGGTAGAAAAAAAATAGGAAAAATCTAAAATTTTGTAAATTTTCAATAGAATCGTAGGCTCTTTCGCGGTAGCGCCGAGAAGTTGTATCTATATATAGGTATTACCTGTGCAAAATTTTAAAACCCAAGAGTGATAGCTTATGTTCTGGCAGAGGGTGAAAAATTTTGAAAATTCGTTGAAAAATTCAAATTTATTTTTTAATACTATACATTTACCACAGAAACTTTCACGGTTATAACGAAAATTTGCGTTTATATATACTGTAAAGGTTTCAGAACCCTGGGATAATATTTTCTCTTCTGTCAGTTGGCCTGAACTTACATAGTTTTTTCTTACTAGCACAGGAACCATATTCTTTCAATCACAACTCGTTTGTTTCAAGTAAAGCAGCAACATTTTATAATTACACAGTAATTAGGCTTCAAACGTTTCATTCATACAAATACTTGACAGATTAGGATCGTAATATTTGTGTTCTAATAACAGAAAAATAAACGAATACAATATAAACCTTATGGACTTTCAATTTCGAGTTTGTGAAATTATTTCGCGCAGGTTTCACAATTCACATTTCATACTGACAATTGAACTTGAATGATGACTTACTTTTTCTGAATTTCAAGGTAGCCCGAATGAAGCCATCACGGTTTTCATCACCGCAAACGTTCCTGGAGGCCTCCGTAAATAGTAATACAGTTCCTACCACAGCTTGGGTGTGGCATGGGAAGTCAGTGAATGACAATTGAATTGGAACCTCTTATTGCAGTGTCGTTCTCGGATCCAAGATATGTTACCTTTAAAATTTAGTTTAGAAACGTTTAATTTGTGAACACCATCAGCTTCACCTGTTGATTCAACTTCTCTGGCTCTGACTTTAAAAACAATTCGAAGTGCAAGTGTTCGAATATGTGCTCTTTCGTCGGTTACATCGCAATCAGAAGGTTTTCTGGAGATGCAAAGAAAACATTTCACGAAATCACATTATCGATCACCTCAAGGTGAGCTTTGTTCAAATATCTAGAGGTCACAATGAATTGGTGAACGTGTTGAACTCCATCCTTAATTCAATGTTGGACTTTGATGAGTAACCAGAATAGAACATGCACTCTCATAATGTACTCCACTATGGTACAACTCATTCTAGCTTTGGAACTTCTTGTATAAAATAACAGACAAATTCTGACCAAAGCATATATTAACTAATAAATAATAGCGTTACAGTTTCGGTAAATTAACTTTGCCTTCATCAGACACTACAATTTCTAAGATTACAGCTTATATACTTCTTAAAATGAGAGGAGGTATTCCATGAACCAATCATATTCAACCTTTTCTTTAACAATTTATAATTAATACAAATGCAACTTTTAATGATCAACTTTCACTTAAGAGCTAAACTTTTAATTGGCACACCTGTGTATGAATAGCTTTCACTTTTGAAAAAAATAAACTTTTAATTAACTATACGTTGTTCAATACACCTGTTTTTACCTCTTCTTTCTTCTCTGTTTTATCCAATATATTTCTCCATACATCATGTATATTTAGTCCGCTATTCCAATTCATAAGTTTCTCACTTCCTTCCTTTCTTATCCATTCTGCCACTTTCCATTTTCTTATAATGCTTCTCTTCTCCTCCTCTCATTTTAAGAAGTATATAAGCTGTAATCTTAGAAATTGTATTTCATAACGTGTCTGATGAAGGCAAAGTTAATTTGCCAAACCTGTAACGCTATTATTTATTAGTTAATATATGCTTTGGTCAGAATTTGTCTGTTATTTTATACAAGAAGTTCCAAAGCTAGAATGAGTGGTATTCAGATAGAAGTACCTCCAAGCCTGAATAGGAGGATAAACGGATGGAAGGACACGAGAAGGAAGGAGATTTCTAAGAGACAGCAACTAAAATTCTTAAGAAAATGTTTGGAGGAAAACACAACACCGAAAGAACTGAGGATTGTTAAAAAAGGTGTAAAGTATGAAACAAGGAGATATAAACAGTTATTGAAGAAAGCAGAGAAGCAACTTGTATGGGATTTAATTAGACAGAAGACAAGGGAAGTTCAAAAGAGTGAAATAGTGACAAAGAAGATAAAGGAAGATATTGAAGATGCATTGTTAGTGTTTGTGAGAGAAGAAGTATTGAAAAGCGTAAGTGAATGGGGAATGAGGTTTGAAGAGAAAGAGTGGCAAAGATTGGAAAAGAAAGGGAAGAATTTAGGATGAAGAGAAAGAAAAAAGGGAAAAGCAAATAGAGTTGTGAAGATAGGAAACGTAATACTAAAGGAAGAAGAAGAAAAGTGCCTTGATTTGGGATACAAGTTCTAATTGAAGGAAGAAAAGACGAATACAAGAGAATTAGTTTTTTCAGTGAAATTGTGATGAATAAATGGGAACAGGAAGTTAAGGAGGAAGGAGGCGAAAGACTGATTATGTTTTGCAGGTATGTGGATGATTGCTTAGGTATTTTGAAAGGAACGAAGAGACAATTCGAGCAATTTGTGGGAAGGATAGAAGATAAAGAAAAAGGAATAAGCCTGGAGTTAGAATTAGAGGAAGAGGATAAAATAAACTTTTTAGATATGACAATAAGGAAAGTAGGAGGGAAATTCGAAACAACATGGTATAGAAAACAATGTTCAGCAGGTGTTTATTGCCATAGAAGAAGTAATGTAGATGAAGGAACTAAAGGGAACTTTATTAGTAACATGGAGAGAAGGATAAGAATGATAGACAGTGATGACGAGAAGAGAAAAGAAGACATAGAGCAATTTCACAGTTTATTAATGCAGAATGGATATAGTGAGGATACAATGAAGAAGAATAGCAAGAAAGAAGAGGGCAGAAGGTAGAAGGAAGTGAGAGAAGATAGAGAAGAAGAAAAGAAAAGATGGTTCGGGATAGAGAGCATAGGAGAAAAAAACGGAAGTCTTAAAAAACTTATTGAGAAAATGAGGAGTAAGAACGTATAGGAAAGGTACCAGAAGAATGTTAGATGCGTTGCGAACGAGGAAAAGGAAGGTAACAGAGATTCAAATAAGTGGTGAAGGGGTTATATATAGAATTAAATGCAAAGAACGTGATATGAGTTATATAGGGGAAACAGAAAAGAGGTTACAAGAAAGGATTAAACAGCACAGGGACGACGTTCGATTGAAGAGAGATAGTAACGCTATATATTAACATGTAAGGGAGACAGGACATGAAATAGACTGGGAAGGCGTAGAGGGGCTGGAAAGGGAGAAGAGAAGCATTATAAGAAAATGGAAAGAGGCAGAATGGATAAGAAAGGAAGGAAGTGAGAAACTTATGAATTAGAATAGCGGACTAAATATACATGATGTATGGAGAAAGATATTGGATAAAACAGAGAAGAAAGAAGAGGTAAAAATAGGTGTATTGAACAACGGATAGTTAATTAAAAGTTTATTTTTTCAAAAGTGAAAGTTATTCATACACAGGTGTGCCAATTAAAAGTTTAGCTTTTAAGTGAAAGTTGTTCATAAAAGTTGCATTTGTATTAATTATAAATTGTTAAAGGAAAGGACGAATATGATTGGTTCATGGAATACCTCCTCTCATTTTAAGAAGTATATAAGCTGTAATCTTAGAAATTGTATTTCATAATGTGTCTGATGAAGGCAAAGTTAATTTGTCGAAACTGTAACGCTATTATTTATTAGTTAATATATGCTTTGGTCAGAATTTGTCTGTTATTCCACTATGGTGTTTAGGTAGTGCAAAAGTTTCCTTGTGGAAACATACAGTCGTAATATCCGTTCGCTGTTGTCAGCCATTGAGACAGGTGGAGTCGCACTGGATCGCGTTTGGCTAAATCTGCTAAATATGGACAGTTCCTGAGGAAACAGCAAGAGCAATATCCATAAGATATTTTGACCCTTACTAGGAATGGATCAATCAATCGAAGGCAAGGCACAATTAATTGGCTCATACGTTACTAACGGAAGCTGCTCGCAGCCGTCCAAAGACTTTCCAATGCTGCCAGTTTAAGACGAAAGGCCAGAAGTGGGACCATCAAGGAACTGGAACAGGCGACGTAGGAGCAATTCATTAAAATGAGGAGGCAAACAGCCCATTGAACATGTTTGCCAAACTTTAACTCAAGGTGATTCAGTACTCCTTTATGTACTCCTTTGTTCACTGGTGTTCCATCACAACCATGTTCAATAACGCTGTTGAGATATCTGAGAACCTCTGTTGTAACATGTAGTTGATAACATTTTCAGATGTGTCCAGACTGGATCCAGAGGTAGGTGAACGTGTCCAGCAAAGATATAAAGAGGTCCCTTCACAAGAGAATAATGTTCTTCCATTAATGTTCTCTTCTCGCCAAGCTTTTCTTTTGACAATATGTTATCAAGTCAAACATCAAAGTAAACACCTAAAATAGGACCACATCTATTTTCCAAATCCTCACTTCTAAGTTTATTCACAGTTCGAGATCTTTATCTTGATGTTTTGCTCTTGTCGACCACTAAAGTTGTATCCGATGTACTGATTAGGTCTACGTAGTGCAAAACACCTGTGACTATTGCAGTGGCGGCTCGTACCAAAATACTCAGGGTAGGCAAATTAGAGTAAAGCATATAATCTAGTACACAATAAAACTAAATTTAGCAGCTTACCTTAATCTGTAGAGCAGACCTATGCCACGATCCTTCCTACTGGCATATCGTTTAATGATATTCTCATACCAAACTTCTTGTTTTTCCAACTTATACAGTAGTTGACGTTCAATAGACACTATAGCTAGAGCTGAAATTCTGTTTTGTCCCATGCTGCTCCTTAAATATGATTTTACTCTCTTCGAACACGAAAAGCTCCTTTCGACGCTGCAGCTTGTCGCGTGTATTGTTGCAGCTAAGCAAAATAATCTGTAGATTTCCGGTAATACACTACTAAAATCATTGTCCACAATATTCTTTATAATGTCTGATACACTACGATGTAAGAACTAACTGTCCGAATAGATTAATTCCAACTCATTTTTCAAAAGTGAAAAATCACAATAATTGTTGTAATGATATTTTAGTGAAGTCAAGGGATTCAAAGGAAAGCATTTTCGGAATTCATTGAACTTAGATGAGTCTACTGACTGCAGGAATACCAGATTCTGAATGTCTCCAAACCGTGCCTTAAGTTAAATTACAATGTTGTCCAAAATTTCAAAATATAGCTCTCTATATTAAATAATGTTTCTATCAGTGCTATCTATATTACTTTTTGTATTTTTTCTGTCGACTACGTTGAACTTTCTTCAGCTTTTCTTTCATTTCGCATTTCCTCTAGTCTCTCTATCTGTCTCTGTATAGCTGTGAAATGATACTGTATATCTAATGACTTCTGTAATATATCAAACAGTATTTCTGTAATTGGAAATATATCTTTATATACATTGAATAAGAATAGAAATTTCGGATTTTGAAGATAGATTTTTAGACCGATAGCTCCGTTAATAGGTTAAGGACTGGAAAGAGGATCTTCTTCGATGTGAATACACACAGCGATCAGTTTATCTCTTTTAGTAAAGATGGCCTCAAGAACTCTGGGGTAGGTAGACTCTGCAAGAGCCGGCCAAAGCTTTATACGCATGCGCCGTGTATGCTTCGCAACGTGTTGGATATTATGCTTCTTCATGGGCTAAAACTTGTAATACAGTGAAAATATCTGGCAGAGCAGGCTGATTCAACTTTACTGGCCTTAGCTATTTCAGAGCTACTAGTGGGTTCTTCATGAACTACGTGCAAAAGTTAATGAGCGCGCGTTCGTCCAGGCCTGGTCGTGTGTGTATCATTAATTGCAAATTTAAACATTTCAAAGACTCTGTTACAGGAAAATTTTTATACAATGCTCTATAAATATTTTAAAGATTCAATTCATAAATTATTCAAGGAAACCGTTGTAGGCTTAGCTACCCTGCCTACCCTGAGGAGCCGCCTCTGGGCTATTGCAGCAGTGGCTTCAAGCGATACCCTGAACCTTTGGCTTAATATGGCGGTATTTATAAGCTTCATTTGCATTTGGGACGACGCTGTTCGAGGCAAAGATTGTGCATTTGTACCGACGTCCTCCCCATTTTGTTTAAGTGTTCTTCTTCTAAGATGATCAATTTATTATTGTGAATTGCATATCCTACTCTGAGAACGATGAGTCACCAAACAACCTGGTTGAGGCATTACTTTCAGAACTACGAAGAAGAGTATTTGACTTTCTCTTGAGACGCTTTTGAATTTTCATCGTTTCTTACACATCGACCGGGCCGAAAGACATAAGTCGCTTTGCTTTTTGATCGGTCAGAAATGCCTTTGTTATCCCACGGTTCTGAAACCTTTTATAGTAGTTAGATATATATATATTTATAAACGCAACTTTTTGTTGCTACCATGAAAGATTCTGTGATAAATGTATAGTATTAAAAAATAAAATAAAGATAAATGTTGTGAATTTTTCAACGAATTTTCAAAATTTTGCGCCCCCTGTCAGAACATAAGCTATCATTCTACGGTTTTGAAATTTTGCACAGGTAATACCTACATGTACTGGTAGGTAGAACGTTTTCGTACTACCCCGAAAGATCTAACGAGTCTATTGAAAATTTAAAAAATTTTTAGATTTTTCGTACTTTTAAACCAAATTTTCGAAATTTCAGAGACTTTGCCAGAACAGAAGATATTATCCTAGGTTTCTGAAATTTCACAGGGATAACACTTACATGCAGGCACAACGTTTCCGCACTACCTCAAAGGGGTCCTCAAACTTTCGATTTTTTCGACCCCCCTAATATACAAGCCTAAAGTATAGGTATTGGAGAGAATGACACTATAAATCTTATGTTTCTGAAGTATACGGTGGCCCAAAAGTAGATGTACACGCATGTATTGGTCACGTATAACATTCTATTTTATTCCTTTATTTGTTTCGGCTCTTCCGAGCTTAAGATATAAGTAAAAGCACATTGAAAACAAATAATAAAGAAACAATAAGAAATGCTATAAAATGCAATGAGCTAATCATTATGGTACTGTATACTTACTTTTGGGCCACCCTGTATATTGATCACGTTAAACTTTCATAACATACAAGAGAATAATATCAATATAAGGGATAAAAGATAAAATGGTGAAAAAGTGAGAAACAGAGAGAGGCAGATGATGAGAAAAAAATATGAAAGGAGAAAATTTTCAACTACCCCTAGTTTTATTTCAATTAATATTCTATTTACTCATTAAGAGAAAATTAAATAATAATAGAAGGAACATCGTTTTTATTGTAAAATTTGATTTCCTTTAGCAGGAAAAATTTAAAAGCACAATATTGATTATTTAATGTATTAAAAAACTGATTTACTTACGCTTCAGTATGATTTCTTGTGTTCACCCTAATAAATTGTCTGTATTACATACTTAACATATTTTGTATTCATTTTATTCTTCCAGTTTTAAACTTCAGCTGAGCTAATATTTTTTCTTCCATATTTATTTTAGGTAAAGTCTTCATCATGACTGCGGAACATTCTGTATTGATAACTGTAGATTTTCTTCTTTCCGACAGTTGGGGAAGAAGAACTACAACGAAGGAAATATTTGCTCAAACTCAATTTTTATGAAGAATTCCTGAACACTTTTTCTGTTTCCTTTTGCTACCTCAAATTCCTTTAATTTCCACATATTTCTTAGGTTATTAATTTAATTTTTCCTATAGGGATATGCTCGAGGGATTAAAATTTTCCTTGAAATTTAATCTGATTCCGGAAATTTACGTTACATTTAATCATATTTTATTGACAGTTTTGTTAGGAGAACTGCTCACAACTGTTCTTTCTAGACCATATACTTATCTGTAGATCAGGTCCGTAGCTAGAATGTGATCAGGACTGCTTATATCCCCGAAATTTTAAGTCGTTTCCTTAGATAAATACCGTGTATATTCAGAAAATAATTAAGATGAACTCAAGTGTACTCCTTCCAAACTGAAATCGGTTCTCATTATCATTGTGTTCAGGCTACAGACCTACTGTAGATGCAATTATATCAAACAATTTGAATTTTCTTTGATCAACTCAAATTTTTATTACTAGACAAAATTATTAAACGTTGCTATGTGTATTTAAGATAATATTGTATTATACAAATGTCAAAGGTCAGATTCTTTTAACAAGATTGTCCATTACATGAAAAGAGTTAGAAAAATGTACAACTTCTGAGAGAATGTGTTTAAAAAGTAGAAATTAGTAAGTTTAGACAAAAGAATTTGAAGATATTAGTGTCATATACTATTCCTGCCTGTAACATTTTTCTTAATGTCCTTTCCTTTTTGAAGCTTTCAGTATTCTAATTTGCACTCTGTGGACATTGTAAACATGCTTAATTGTGTGTTAACAGGGATTTTGAATGTTATCGGATTCCAACCGCCAATGAAAAAACAAATCGTTACAAATAAATGAATAAAATTTATGTAATATGCGTAATTTTATAAAGTATTGTACAAGTTTATACTATAAATAAAATTCGTATAATTTTACAAAGAGAACGAATCTTGTGGTTCATAATATGATTCGATTGAGATTAAAAAAAAAAAAAAATTGGGGGATTTTGATGATTTATATCATAGTGACAGACCTGTAGCCAGCATGAAAGTAGTTGAAATTATGACAGTATCTGTGTGTTGTGTTGTGTGCTGAGAAGTCTAAAAATCCAACTAATGAAAGGAGATACGACCAGCGGTGCTTGCGTTGTTGAAGCAACCTATCCTCCTCTTTCTTTCTCTTTATAATTTCAATCTTAAACTATACCAGCAAGTATCTGATCTCCAATACAACACACTACATTGTATAACAGTTTGAATGTTTTTAATAAATTTTCGTTGAAAATATGTTATAAAAATCATCAAAGAAGAATACATTTCCTCGTTATTGACCTATTTCAACCGCAAACAATTCAGACAGTAGAAAATTTCCAGAAAAAATATGCAGAGACGTTCTTTTTACAAGAGTTATAATTGAAAATTTCTTTAAAAATCTGGGAAGGGGAGGGGTGAGTAAGTCCTTATGTTTGTTTGACTTCCATTCTAAACATTGTGAATTATGTGAACACTTGAATAAACAAATAAACCATATAGTATCAAAATCAAATAATTTTTACGAACGTTCTCATATTAGATGATATCTTAAAGCCGGGGAACGAGAGAGTATTATAAGATGATTCTCCTGTTCTCGATTGCTTTCAAATCCAAGTAATGGGGATTATTGTCAAAAGAAATAAGTGTCATATTGAATGAAAATAAAATACTTTTACGAAGGATCTAGTAAATCTATGTTTTGTTGAAATCGCGGGTGATGGTAATCGAATCTCCATTAGAGGAGTTAAAGTCGCCGCAAAAATAATATTTTGCAAACATGATACATATGTCAATTGATAGATCTCGTCGAGCTGAATAAAATCACATGCTTGAGGTAAATTATCATACGTAGTTTTCGAGAAAATAGGCAAAATCGAACTTTTTGAGCACTAGAAAGAAGTGTGTATATAAAAGATTATTTATTTATTTATTTATTTATTTATTGTTTGAACATATTTAATAAGAGACTGTCTAACGGCAACATACCTACTCTTACAGCTGGTGTCTATACTGCTTTTTAAATAGGTGCTACAGTTGAATTATTTTAAATTCTACGGAGCTTTCTGTCTCTCTTTAATATCCAGTAAAATTATATTTATTAAATGTAGTTAAATGGGAAAAGGGATAGTCACGAAAGGAATTTATCACTCAAATTGTGATAAGAGACAGAAGCTAAACTTCTCTGCTGTATATTTACCATACTGTTATAATAATCAATCAGACTGCTGGTACAATTATCGTGAAGTTATAATAGTAGTCCCTAAATTAAGTTCTTAATATTGTAACTATAGAATAATTAATGCAAGAAAGAATGAATAAAAATAAAATTTGAAGACGTCTAACTTTTAACAAACTTGGAAAGTCACTAGCTCTATCACAAATAAAACAAAAATACGTAAAAAAAATTGAGGGTGGAATAAGAAACCATTCCTTGAGCGGAAAAGAAAACGATTACTGCTTTTGGTTCTAGTTCTGAAAGATTGTGCCAATTAGTTTCTGAGAGTTCCTTGAAAAATCCCTCTCTGTTTTTGTTAGCGCACTTCATATCACAGCAAAGGAATTGTTCTGTCAAAAGCAAGATTAAAGATTGTTAGATTGTTTGAAGAAATTTCTTAGAGTTATTGAATCGGAAGCTTAATAGTAACATAAATCCAATTGCACAACAGAATACAGGTAGAATGGATAAGTGTTAGGAGTATGAGTCTCAAAGCTAAGAGAAGACTAACAACAACAGAAACAATCTTCTACTGAACAGTGTAATTTTAGCACATATACACTGATCAGCCAAAACATTATGGCCAACCACTACTTTTTAATGAAGTCACTCGGATGACTTAAGAAGTATGGATTCAACAAATCCGTTTGTCAGATGGTAAAAGGGATCTCACTTGATCACTCGTCAACATGATGCTTGTATATAGAACGAGGAAGGCCGGCGATATATCACAGTTTTATACGGGCCAGATTGTGGTGGCCAGAAGGCTGGGAAGGAGAATTTCGGAAACAGCGCCACTTGTCGGGTGTTCATGAGCTAAAGTGGTTAGTGTCTTCCACAAGTTGAAAAGAAAGATGGTGAAGCCAGCACAGGGCGCTAGTTGGCCCAATGTCATTAAATATTTCAGACGTCCTAGACTATCGACGTTGCGAAAACATGCTAAGGTGCGAACTTTTGCACAATTAACACAATACTTTAACAGTAGACAAAACGTATGTGTCTGAGCACACAGTTTGAAGTACAATGTTCATAAGCCTCCACAGCAGATTTTCCACGCGTCTAACAATATTAACCGCATGGCATATAGATAATGACCGAAATGGCCACGTGGAAATCATCATTCGACCGTAGAGCAATGGCACAACGTTGTATGGTTTGATACATCACAAAACTGCTTGGCCATACTAGAACTCGTCATTTTCCGGGGAAAATACTGCTCGAGACTTGCACAGTAGAATGACGACAGGTTGATGCTGGCTTCATTGTGATTTAAGGAATCTTCATATGGTCATTCCCAAGGATCCGATAGTGGTGTGGAGGACGCCCCAACAGTTCCTAGCTACAGTCTCAACAGTTCATTGCTTCTCACGTACACTTATTCATGTTTTCAATGTTTCCAGTTGTGAATCGAATCTTTCAATAGTTCAACGCTCCTCATCACAACTCCAACATTGTGCTGCAGTGGTTCGAAGAAGACAGTAGTAAATTTTCATTGCTGTAATGAACCTGAAATTCGTCCGATCGTAACCCAACTGAACACCTTTTTAATGCCATTAAACATCAGATCCAAGCTCATCATTTACAGGAATTAAGTGATTTGTGTGTGCAAATTTGGTGCGCCATGTCTCCAGCTACCTATCAAGATCTCATTGATTCCAGAGCACATTGGTGTCGCACATGTGCACATTTCCAAACCACAAATGTGTAAATATCAGATATTAGATAGATAGTCATAAAAATAATTATTATTAACAAGAAACGACAAACTTTTTTAGCCTCTTAAAACATCACTTTTATTTATTTTCTCGAAATTCCTCATGAGACTTTGCTTTTTTAAAGCATTTGTTCAGCTTGATGTGGCCTTCAATTGACATCTCTCTTATTTGTGCAAGTTTTCCTCATACACTGAAGATAATATTAAATTATGACTTTCAGGATGCACCTGCCTGCTCCATCATTTCAAGTAATTAATATTGCTTGACATCTCTTGCTTAACATTACAAGGCTGCTCTCTAACTAAAAGCATCCTTAATAAAATGGAACTTTTGAAAGAGTAAAAATATTTTCTGACAAGAATCAGTTTTGTAATAAGGTTTGTTCATTTTAGAGTAAAAGATAAGTGCACTTCTTTTTAAAATAAGTATTATGATAAACGTTTTCATATATTTTGTTTGCGAAAAGAAATTCATACATTTCTGTAAACCTTTTGAAGCAGGGAACGCGGAAATCTAGACGTTCAAATATCTAGCAACGTTAACAGAGAATGAATGACGTCAGAATGTTCATAAAGAGGAAGTTAATTTTCAAATCAAATGAAATTTAAGAAAGAAGTAAAAACAGTTCTTGTATTACGGAATGAGCTTTTTAATGGCTTTGGAGTACTTTCAAGAGATTTGAGATGCAGGCTTTTCCTTTGATTTTCAAGCGTTCAAATGACTCCAATGTTTAGTTGGATCTGCAGCCTCGTATCGTGTTTAAACATCTCACTAATCCAATATGAAATTATTTCTCCAACTCTCTCCTTTACCATTTGTTAAACTATCAGTTGCACAACCACCTTTCGCAGAAAATGGAGCAGTGTATTCAACAGTATTTCGGTACTTAAAAGAGGAGAAAACAGATTGAATTTCAGGTTGATCTGGAGTTACATTTTAAATATAAGTAAATAGATGGTCGTAATTGCTCGTAATATGATACAAACGAACAATGGTTCAGCTATATATAAAAGAAAAAAATATATAATAATAATTTCAGTATTGGAGATATGTGCTTTTCTATTAAAGACGCACCACCAAAATCATAAATCTGAATAATTGATCCAAGTTCTAGTATGTTTATCACTTTGTTAGGGCAGAAAAAAGGCTGGGATCTGAAACGAATCAAAGGTCTATGAGGAAAATCGGAAAATTAAATTAACAACTTTTGTACTGAAAGCAAGTGCAGACAAGTTCTCACCACTGAAGTTGCAAATTTCATATTGCGATATACAAGTTTCAATAGAACTTTGTATCCTATCAGATATCTATTCTTTCTCTGAACCAAGGAAGTAATAAACGTATTATAATTTGGCTCTACTTTCCACATTTGTGATTTTAATAGGATATAACAACTTTTCCAAAGCATTTATAATTTACCTAGTATCTAAAGCGGTAGACAGGACATTAGTTTGTAATGTACCATTACAATTACGTAATGTGGTCTCCGCTTGGAGGGGTCCACTTTTTTTTATCACCTTTGTACCATGCTAATTTTTCCGAAATAGGTTTCAATTTATATATGATATTTAATTGATTATAATTATACTTGGAATCAATGTGGAAATTCAGGATAATTCGGTTGTAACTATATTTTGGGGAATAATATCTTTATTTATACATTATCTCACGATAATATTCCATATATGGGTATTTCAAATAGGGAAATATTGAAATAATCATTTTAATGCTATACAAAAAACTAGGCCCGCTATTGGGCAGGAATTTCTAGAAAAATTACCAATCGAAATTTTGGCAGAATATTTTCGGACCCCCCCTCATCGTTCTTGAGTTCCCCATATCCTCTCTGCAATCCGGTTTGATCCAGATTTTACCATTTTCTATTCGTTTTGTACGCTCCGCTACCAAAAATCTCTGCTCTGATTGGAACTACTTCACGAACTATGGTATACGGCGCGAGAATCTCTATTCTAGTACCAGACACGAACTACGCAACAGCGCACTACTTCAGTTCTTTCAAATTTGGGATTTTTCGGTCCAGAGGCATCAAAAGCAGGTAAAATTCGTACATTTTAAGAAAAGAACTATTAAGGAAGCTGATGGGAACCCTGAACTGTAAACTTTTGCAGTAAAATCAATCGAAAACATCCGAAATAAGTATTGGGTTCAGCGACGCCATGTTCGTACATATGAATGATTGTGGACAGGAGCAACATACAAGTGTTTTGATTTTAGTGTTGAAAAATCTTCAAGTTTTGTAAGTGTCAGTGATTTAAAACAGTTTAAATGTTCTTCTCACTTCTCCTTCCCCCAAAAAACTATTTCTGTTAGGGTCGATACGCCTGTCCATAGAAATATAGCTTTGTTCATGTATGTAGCAAGTGTGATTTTCTTCTATTAACATGGCTGTAGGTTTTTGTGTAGTTAATGTAGTGTTCGTTATGTCAGTGTAAATAAACCTAAGGGGCTCCCATCTACTTCTCAACTGAACATCGTCTTAGCAGAAATGGGTTGATAAAATAGTTAGGGATCCTCTTCCTTACAGGAAAAGAGTCTCCCTTTCCATTGATAGCTGCTCAGTTTCCTTATTCAGATAGTTAACTAACGAACCATGAGTTAATTGGTAGAAGGGTCACTTGGGCCTTGTATAATTTCAATCCCTCCTCTTCGATCTGCAGAGCCGGTTTAATATGATAAGATCTGGATTATGTTTATTTCATGTATCATTTAATTGGGTAGTAGTGTTGATTAGCATATAAAATAACATGTATTAATATGTGTCTCGTAGTTTATGTGAAATGTAGCGTATGTGTCACTGCCAGTAATGTAGTATTTGACGAAAGTAGTAGTAGTGAGTGATCGAAATGTATGATATAGTTAAGTAAGGATAGTGTATTAATTATTATTAAATTTTTCATCTCCGGTTAGTCATAATAGATGACATAAGTCGTAATAAAAGTATTAGTTATTCCATATTACGATGTACACAGTGCAAGAAGTATTTCTAGCGTCGCAGTGTCCGATTTCAGTACCATCCGCTGCTCTCATTCCGGTTACTCCAATGTCTTAGTGATTTAGGTTTGACGAAATTGACGTTCCTTCTACGATTAACAATATGTAAATATTATTTCTGGACTATCTTAACGAACAGTTGGGTAAATTGTTTCCGAGTTAACCTTTCCTCAAAATTACAACGCTCTGTGTGGACCAGTAATTAAAATATTAACAAAAATAAACTTTGCGTTCGTCATTAAACGGAAACCAGAATATATGATGTTATTTTTTCCGTTCTTAGATTACGAAGCAAAACTTTTTCTTCTTTCTTTTATTCGTGCTGTAGAATACATCTCATTGTTGTCATCAGAATAGAAAATATTTAATTAATATTAGGATTGATAATATTGTTGTTCTTTGAGGCTATGTGCATTTCTAAACTGTGAAGTGGTATATAGTTTGGATTTGATTGCAAAATATTTGGGTTCGTGAGATATTTTCGTGTATTGGTCCGTGCGTGATTAATCTTGTAGTGACATATATGTCGTAATTATATCATAAGACTGCTTTGAACAGTCTCTAGTATATTTAAAGTATAGGGTATCCACAAGTGGACATACATTATAGAGTGTAATGAAGATAAATAATATATATATATATATATATATATATATATATATATATATATATAGGGGTGCCCACAGAGGCGGGCTATTACGCAAACTGCGTCATTGAAATATTTGGGGGGTTAAAATCTATATAAATATGTTTGAGGGGGTGTAAAAATAATCGGAAAGATTTTTCATGGAAGGACACCTACGGGTAGACAATTAGGGGGGTACGTCATGGACATACGGGGGTGGGCACCACTGATATATATATATATATATATATATATATATATATATATATATATATATATATATATATATATATATATATATAAATTGAATGTCAAATAATAATAGGACACCCCTGAATGTATGTGTTTAATGTATTTATGTAAAAGTAAGGTAAACCAATGAGTATTTACGCATAAAGGAAAGATATTTCAGACACTGACCTCTACACTAAAACCTCTCGCGCGTATGTAGTTGTGATTTAGGGAATGAACTATGTTAGCACTTCGCAGTCTGACGATCGGAAATAATAGTACCTCTTCGTTGAGAATCGAGTCTAGCGGGGTAAATAACATAATATAATAACTCATTCGAAAATATTTTACAATTAATCACGAAAGTACGATAGTTGCTTAAAAATGTGATGCGTCGAATTATATGCATTCGTCTTGAGGTTAACCTGCAATTTGGTTTTGCAAATCACCTATTCCAACTCAATTGCCTTGTTTGTAGTGGTGACAAAATGGATAGAGTTAAACATTTTCGTAAATTAATTACAGTAAACTCCGGTATTTTCGTACCCGGTGTCGACCCTCTCTCCCCTGCAGATATTTTTTTCATTTTTCTCTTAGTTTTAACTTAGATAGCTATTGAAATCATTCGACACCTCAAGATGTGACGTTCGAGCGAAGAGGGAGCCACTGGTGAGATTTGGGGAATAAATCACCACTATAAAATTCTAATTTATTTATTTTTTTATTTTGACAAATCCCTAGTTAGGATCCTTCTATTTTAACGACTTTAGTCTAGTTTCCATACTTTACTCCAGACTCTTATGTCTCTGAGGGGTCGGATACTTTTTTATTGTTCTAGAAATTTCAAAATTTAGGGCAATGACAACCCTACCCTTCCCCCTCTTTTCCTTTCCCTTGTTGGTCTGGGCCGGATTACGGTTACTAAATAATAATTTCACAAGCCATAACTTGTAAAGTTCTTATTTACAAGACACAGACTTGCTCCTTGGGAACAAGGTTTCCCCTTGAGCCACGCACTTGAGTAGGCCACTTTTTTCGGAGTATATAAGTATATTTGGCTATGGATTGTTGTATGTCTAAATTCGACCACTTATCTTTGTAGTTTTAGTGTTCTAGCTTATTCCTTTGAGGCCGCTTTTTTTCTCTCTCTCTTTCTTCACCTCTTTATTCTCTCACAAATCCTACATTTGTGTCTAATATTAAGTTTAAATTTCTACATGAAGTATTATTTAAGTGTTGAGTTAAATAACGTAATTGCAAATGTAAGTTTGTTCTTCATGAACCAATATTTCATAAACAATCTTATGGCATAAGCTTCCTTTTGGCTAAGCGGTTAGCGTACGTGCTTTTGGTGTGGGTATCCTGGATTTGATTCCCGGAGGGAGGTCTTGAGGTTTGGACACCATATTAAGCTGTAGATCCACGTCTCATACAGCATCCTATCGAAAGATCAAATTTTATAACATGGCATAAGTAATTTCCTGGGGAGAATCTAGAAAGGTTTTCTTACTCTGAATATATAGTTTTTTCGGCAGATTTTCTCAGAAATGACTATAGCAATTTAGTTCATATTTCGTAAATAAATATTACAATAAAAGCTCTATAACATAGAACATTTGTTAGGAAAAATCCAGCAGAAGTAGTTTACCTTTGAGGCTTGAGTTATCTTTCAGAACAAGTTTGTCTTTTCGTCTGTCTATCCATCTAATTGTCGATATTTGTCAGAACAGATATGGTAGCAGATGTCAATGAAGTTTTTACATTATATATGTACAACATATCGCGACTAAGTTCCACTTTCAGCCCTTATCCATCTATTGAAACCACAAATGCTATCTTTCTGAGTTCTTTATTAGATCTCTTATCTCAATTTCAATGTCAGAGTAAAAATGGTAAGACATAATGAGAACTGAACACTTTTTAAATATGGACTGAATGATCTGAGAATAGGTTTCGTCTTCTCCGTCAAATCTGACTATTGAAACCAGCAGTGATCTTTTGCTTTCAATATTGGATATCACTTTCCAGTTTTAACATTACATCTCTTACGAAATAAAACTCATTTGTGTTTTAATACCACATAAGAAATAGGAATACATAGTATACATGTTAGCTATTATTATTTACTTAATAAGATCGTTAACAAAATCTTTCGTGTTCCACAAATTGTGTGACTCTTATGATCACGTCCCGAATACTGCTATACACTAAATCTCAATATCTTATTTAACCTCTGTATTCTCAATCTTTTCCGTATATCACTTATGGTTCTCTTATATCAATAATTTTCCATCAGTTCACGTTCTATCTTAAATTATTTCTCTACATATCTTCATAATTTATTCGTCATTTAAATCATAATCATCTATAAATAAACTACCTCATATCTATATCTTATTTTCACATGTTACTACTCATTTTACTTAGTAACAGAAAGTGTAACATAAACAAGCACTTTGTGCCCATCTCACATTGTAACAATACATACAAAGATTAGTTTTAATAAGGTAACTTCGTGGACACCGTATGAAATTTTGCGAAACCTTCAATGTATGTGTGTGTATGTGTGTAGGCTCCTGGCTCCCGGTAGGCTCTTCCATATGATCGGATGTTATTCGAATCCATGGTATCAATATGCACCATTCATAATGTGAGACTAACATGTTTACCAAAATAGAAAAATAACATAAAATCTTTGAGTTTTACGTCCCATGGTTATGCCGGCTAGGCTAAAGGAGACGGTGATAATGAGAAATAAATGAAATGGTGAAATGAAGAAAGTGGGAGGAAACGGGAGAACCCCGAGGAAAGCCATGCACACCGTGTTTGTCCACCACAAAATTCATTTGACGGGAGCAGAGTTTGAACCCAGGACCCAATGCACCAGAGATGAACGCTCTATCACTGAGCCACCGCGGCCCCTTTTACCAAAAATCGATTGGCCCATCTAATGTGAAATATGGTCAGCAATTTTGTCTCTAAAAGTAAGAAATATTTACCACCAGATATGCGAGGTGTACGGAGACAGTGAAATGAATGACAGAAAATCGCAAAAATGGGTGAGATTCTTTATACAAGGTCGTCAAAACGACTCAATCTTAAAACCTGATCACATCATTTCGCTAAGAGTGTTGGGATCATCTGTCATATAGTCCAGTTTTTGCGCCTAGCCACTACCATTTCTTTCTCGCCATCTGAAGATCATCCTTGGAAGCAAATTTAGATACTCATGTAGAAGTGAAAACGATCGTGAATAACTGGTTACTGTGACAAGTGACAGTTCCATGAGAATGATATTCAAAAACTTGTTGCCTGGCACCATTAAAGATTAACACGGCAGTAGAATTAGGTAGGAAATGACAATGTTGATGTGATTCGCTTTTTATATCAGAGCGAATCATAACTTTAAAAAAATATTTCACGTATATGTGATTGGTAATAAAGTTTGATATACATCAGCTTATTTTGGAACTATTTATTATACAATCATGACATATCAAACGTCAAAGCGATGGATTAGATTTTTTTTTTTTTTTTTTTTTTTGTAAAACTCTTCTTCATACTAATGTTGTTTCCTTTCCTTCTTTCGAGACTATACAAATGAAAAATATAATTACGAATTTTTGAGTTTATTTACATACATTTTATCGTATACGGCTTTGCTTTATGTTACTGCAGGGCAGAATAAACAAACCATATTCAACACGAAACAAAATGAACTCTACAAACAATCACTAACTTATCTTCTTCATCGAGTAAAACATATTTGTTTCTTGTAACTCAGGTGCGAAAATAATACTACATTCATTCTCTACGTTTGTACTTTTCTCTGAAAATTATGTTTTTGAGGAAAAAAAGCATATGTGGCACATCATTTCCTGGTTTGTTCTTGTATGAATTTGTCTTTTATAAAAAGACCCATTATGTTTTCCTTTACCACGTGATGAAATGAATAAATTTTTCTGTTCTTTTCTTTGTGCTCTTCATAAATGCAAAGAATACAAAGAAGTTGATGAAATCTCCAACTGTTTTTGTTGTATTTTCATTTTCTTTTTGAAATATTTCTATATTATTTCTTTGTTGTATTTCTGTGTGTCTGTTTAAAATATTTAGTTTGAACTACATTTTCATATTCCTCAGTTCACAGGAAACAAAAGATAATATAGAAATATGAAAATAATTGAAGTGTATTCTCAACCAGAAAAAAGAGAATTGAAAATTCAAGATTGTTCGTTACAGGAACTGTTCGAACTTTAAAAACACGGAACATTCCGTCTCTTCCCTAACGTACAAACTATATTAATTCAATCTCCATTCAGTGCTTCGTTCAGAATCATTCATGCATTTAATGATGACTGAGGACTTCATTCGAAAACAGTTATGTATATAACCGTATCAGTTTCAACATATAATCATATCATTGTCTTACATCAAATGTTATCTTTCTAAATTTTGTACTCTTCATTCACTCGAAGAAAAATTTTCTGAAACAAAATCTTATTTGTTAATTCTTATGGAATTATATGCATTTGGCACCAAACTAAACTGTACCTTTGTTCAGTTATTCGTTTCACAATTGCCTGAAAAAGAAATAGTTAAAGGAATGTATGCATTCTTGTTGACTCCCTCAAGTTCTATAGGCCATTAGAGATTTGATTTTAAATATTTATTTTAAATTATATGAAATTATATTTTATGAACAATCTGAAGTTATATTTTTAGACATACATCAAAGCATGACCATTCAGCTACTCAAGTGCTTATTTCTACCCTATCGTCTCTCCCGTCCATCCCTAAAAAGCCTATTAAAAAAAACAAATGAAATGATAACCTTAATTATATGGGTCTTTTAACTAATGTTACACAAAACTAGTACTAAAAACAAAAGTAGTACAAGCTCTTATACAAAGTGGTATTTAAACTTTCCGCAAATTTCTCTTTAAGAATTTGAAAGCTTTCTATTAATTCTAATTTTCACCATTTCCTTAAAAGTATTCACATCAAACTTGTATGCGTCGATTCAAACAATTTCTGCACTCTTCAAATTATTGGTGGAAATCCGACGGTAAGCTGCGATTCCGCTTGGATCTCTTCAATGAAGCTAAAAGACAACTCTTTCAAGTGGAATCTCATTTAAGGGAAAAGGTAAAAACTCCAAAGTTCGGACGGGTAGGGGACAGATGTAATGATTTTTGTTTATTTTATTTTATTTTATTTCTTCTTCTTATTATTTTTCTTGTTAAAACGAGCATGATGGTCAAGTTGATTGTGGTTCAAAAGATGATAACAAAATTTCCTGTAATTCGAAGATTGGTGATAGAAAAAACCTATTTTCAGGATATTGTCATTACATAACAAAAAGACTCCACACTCAAAATTATTGAAAACGTTACCTGAGAATTTTGCTTTTCACCACTAAATATTTACGCAAATATTTTAAGCCAATATTAATCTACAGCTCTCGTATCTGGATCGCTGCTTTCCATTTGCTGCCAAATAAATATCTTGGACATCATATATTGTGAATCGCTTTCCTTGTACATTCTACGTCCTATTCTACCAACACATAACTTACGGATTCTTACCTTGAAACATAGTTTGGTTGATTGAACGCATGGATTAAATATTGAGAAACAAGAGAAAAGAATGTGAAAATAAGAGCTTATCTAAAGAAAGTGGCAAAAGAATTGGCACATGGCGTCAACTTTGAGAATAACAGCGGCGAAATATCTGAAACTAATGAAGAGATTGTAACACGTAAACGCAAAAAATAAATACCTTTTATCAAAAAACATCGAAACCGTTGAAACATGTAAGAAATGCAGAAAATACGTATGTAGTAAATGTACCTGCAGAATTTGAGGGCGAGTTGTTTGTCAAAATATGTAGTTAAATTATAAGAGTCTGTGCTAATTCATCACATGCTGTCTTGTAATTTCAAAAAGCGACTGCACCAGATATCATATGAAGGAGCGCTAATTGACACATAGGAAAAGCATTATTCTGTAACAAATACAGAGTAAATATATATTCGACATTTAGAGTTAATATCATTTGTCAAAGCTATTGTAACACGAATGAGGAAAAAATTTATTAAATATTAAAATATTTATATATTCAAATTTAAATAACGTGGTAAAGGAAAATTCATTGTTATATATCCTGTAGTAGCATCTAATATACATAGATTTTGTAAATTATTGATATAAAATCATAAAATAATATATATCGAAAAGAACCTTGATAATCCAATAGTTTCCGAGCTATTTCTCAGCTCCTCTTCTACCGATCTACTTCAAATTCCGAGTGGCAAGACTAAATAACAGTCTTCCTTTCAAATATGATGCAAAATTGTTTAACACGACCTGAAAAATAACCGGAAACCTGTGTTGGGTGATCGATGTCATATACATAAATGTAACCAAGAAAGTTCTGTCGCTCTTTCACCCACCACCTTCAAACATCGATATGTCACCTAAGACGTACCTGGAAGATGAAATACAGTCCCCATCAGAATCGAAGATTTTCCATAAATGCTCTCGAAGGCCATGGATTCCATCGCGGTAGAACTTGGTGGGTCATGGAGCGAAGAAATTATCAAGTGCATTTTGAACCTTTACTAGGGATTTGAACTGGCGTCCTCTAAGGTGATTGTCCAAGGAATGGAACAAGTAATAATCAGACGGTGCAACGTTCGAGGATTATGGCAGATGAAATAGTGTATCCCATCCAAGGTGTAAAATGGTTTTCCGGGTCACCCTAGCCACCTGGGGCTTAGCATTGTCCTGTAACAGGAGAAGCTCTTTGCGATTCATTAGCGCTAGCTCCAGAGTTTTCAGTTCTCTTGAACACGGTACAACTGCTGTCAATACAAAGTTGCATTGATGCTCTGACCAGCTGGTAGCATTTCCTGATGCAGGGTGCCGCTATCAGTCCACCGAACACGTAGGAGGATCTTCTTCTTATGCAATGCTGGTTTCTGTCGTTTTGGAACCGGTTTATGGGATGCTAACCAATGATGACGGCACCGTTGAGCTTCATACAGGACCCATTTCTCATTACATGTCAACACCCTGTCCAGAAATGTCTCCTTCCTCAGACGAGACAGTAAAGAAACATATTTGTCTGCTCGCGTTGCCTTTTGCCACGGAGTCAAATCATGAGGGACCCATCGATCCACCTTTTAGTGCTTCCAAAGTTGATGGAGGTGCTGCTGAATGGTTTCTCCACTCACACTGAATTGTAGTGCCAGTTCCTTATAGGTCTGGCCATAGTTCGCCTCAATTGCTGCCTGCAGATCTTAATTTTTTACATGTTGTTGGTCTTCCGGCACGTGGTGCGTCTTCGAGTGTTTCGTTACCATCCTTAAACATGTTACAAAACTGCTGCACTGTCCGCGAAGTCATGACACCCTCACCAAAGGCCTGGAATGTCTTCCACCTCGCTGCAACGGTGTTTGACCCCAGTTTGAACTCGTAAAGCATACACGACCTTATGACGCTCTGTGGAGGTCCCATGTTTACTTTATTCTTATGCAAGTTTACGGTGTAACTTAACTGTTACAATCAGGCAGTATGTTGGATATACTCACACCAACAACTGAAATTCGCGTCATTTTTATTCACATTGAACTCGCGGTGAGACGACAAAGTGAATACAGACTTCTACAAAAAGCGACAGGACTTTCTTGGTTATCTTTATACATATTTGCGCGTGTTTGTTCTATTGATCAAATTCGCTTTGCAACACTATTTATGTCAAAAGAAAATATTAACAAAATAGAAGCAGTCATGTTGATTGCTTGGTATTTTTCGGTATATAAAATTGCGGTACTTCTCGTGTTAGAACTAAGATTGAATATATTTTTAAGATATCCAATGTCAGTTGCTTGGGAATTCGTATCATTATTTGGAAAATTCGGACTAATAAATCTTTGAGTGAAGATCATAACCGCCTGAGGAAGAGCACGTCAGGTTTGATTGACGGATGAGACAAGTTTTCATATATCCTTGTAAATATAAAGAAAAAATGTGGGAAGTTGAGTGTTCCACATTGCTAGATGAATGGAATGCGAACGTGCAAAGGTCAATATGTGAATCTTTTTCTATGTTCAGTAAAGTTATATTTTTTTAGACAGTAATAGCTGCCCATGGTCCTCCCAGTAAATAAGTTGTGAAACATATCGTAAGGTAAGGTGAGAAGGTTATCGAAAAGTTCTCACCGTACAGGAATTTTATTAGTTTATTGTAATTAGCATTAATTGGTCTTTCAAATGGCATGCTTAGTTTCTTCAAATGGCTTCTTAGTGCTTTCAAATGGCATGCAGGCGAGTGCTTTCATCCTAATTTCCCTTGTCAGGTAAGTCCAGATTAGCGTTGTGATACCTCGTCACCATTTCAACAATGGAATAAAGACCGAATGTTATCAAGTTGTCAGAGAAATTCTAGCGGAAACATCTTAGGTGTTGACATATCTTTATGAAGACAAACGCGTTTCTCGTTTCCTTATTTTTGAATGGAATCAGAGGTTGAGTACTGACAGGAATCTGTGGAAGATGACGGAAGCTCACTCTAAACAAGATTATTGGAACAAGTGAAATGCTTGACAAAGCTCGTAATATCATTTTGGGTGAATAAAATGCAAGTCTCAGAAAAATATCCAACTTCATGGGGGTGAATAAGGGGACATTTTAACCAAATAATAATGGAGGAGATAAAGAAACGGCATGTCCTATTGCTTAATGGAGGAGCATCATTGCCCTAAGATACAACGCAGTGATTGATCTTGAGTTTTTGAACCAAAGAACTACTAGTGTTACTACATCGTGCATCCATATCAGAACTGTACCCTGTTGATTGCATGTCAGAAGGGCCCGGACAAAGGGCAAGAACAGAAAGGCTCGAATGAAAACGGTCCCAAGTCAAAAGGGCCCTGATCAAAGTGCCCCGCGTCAAACTGACCCGGCGTCAAAAGGTCCCCACGACGAAAGGGACCGAGTAAAAAGAGTCCCACCTCCAAAGGGCCCGCCAACACGCACTTGCAACATTTTCCTCTCCTCCGTTTACGTATTTCATTATTAATTCTCTGTCGGATACTTTTTTCCACTAGATACAATTGTCAAACGTAGCTACCCTATTTCGTAAATGAATGAAGATAGTTAAAAAAAGAGTTCATATTCACATTTGTAGGAAGATTATAGCCCAAATTGACGTGTTCTTTCTTTCTAAAAAAAAAATATTGTGCCATATCCAATATCTTCGAATCAAAGGTATCTGCCATAACGCCCATACCGCATTAAATGAGCTTTTGCATCAATACCAGTGACGTGCAGTGGAAAATCAGCTCCCGGGGCAAGAGTATACGACGGCGCTCCATAGTTAAAAGTGAGGTCGACAGACCAGCCGTCTAGCGCCAGCATGTTTGGCGCGAAGCGTAACAAAATTTTCAAAAATAAACCCTGCTTCTCCTTTATTTTGATGCAAAATTTCGTTTTATTACGTTTTTCCTTGCATTTTATATGCACATGGATTTCCGTAACATGAGTAACATTATCTGCTGTTGATCTAAAATATTTCAAGTAATTTTTGCTCCGTCTTCTTCTTTGCTTTTCTTCTTCTCTTTTCTACTCCCGAACTTACTTTGTGCCACCTTACGTCAGTATCTGGGGCCGTCACTGATCAATACCCACCTGCAACATTTACTTTTTCTCTCTTCACGTGAATCATTATAACTGGGCTGTCGTAATAACTTTACCTAACACCGTATACAGATCCACATGTACGATCTTTCAACACAAATAAATCAGGTGTTGTCCACAGCATATTTTAAATCTAACCCTTGGGGATCCGCTCGTAGAATTTGTACCATACGGGTGTTTCATGGCACATTGCGTTATAACTCTCCTATTTGAGCTTCTTCGTCCGTTTTTTTGTTGTTTTTTTTTTGGTTTTCCAAGTCCAGAGGCATTGTAGAAGACCTTACGTATGGTTTCCCACTTTCCTGCGTCGAGACATAGGAGGTGATGACGTCATAATTCTAAAATATATTTTCTTTTATTAAGCCTAAATTCATTATTTTTTGGCGGGCTTATTTTTGCACGTAGAAGATTGAAATTTTGCACAAACATTCAGTTCACCGAGTAGTATTTACCAGAATTTTTTCTGATTTCTGCCTAAAAACAGAGGGGATCCAGAGGGGCAAAAATTTGAAAAAGGGATATTTTTAATTAAAAAATCCCTTTTTTCGGGATTTTCTCGCCTTAGATACATGATGTAGACATGTGAATGGTACCGCCTGAAAGGTAGTTCTATTCTGAAGAGAATGATTGGCGGATTATAGTCGTAGGGTAAATAGATATGTCTCAAGAATTTTTTTTACCTGAGATCATGGTGTTTTGCGGTAATTTGGGGCATTGTGGTAATCCCTGATAAAATTTCTCCCGCCCTTAGTATTCAAGATAGAAACTTGAAATGTGGCACACATATTCAGTATACCAAGTACTATTTATCAGATTTTTTCAGATCTCTACGTTCCAACAGGGCCGCACCAGAGGGGCCCAAAGTATGAAAAAAAATCCCCCGAAATTTTCCCTTTGACATCATTTTTCCCTCTCCTGGTATATGGTATGAGCATGTAAGTGATACCATTTTAAAGCCAGCTCCATTCTGAAGAGAATGAGGTATGAACCATGATCCTAGGATAAATAGTGACGATGCAGTAGCTGCTTAATTGAAAGTCTTAAAAATAGCCCCAAAACCCCGAATCCCTTTAGGGCTAATAAGCATTTTTATACTTTTCAGGCTTTTCAGGCTATATCTCAGGTTTTTTGACGTGGGGCCCGTTTCATCCGGGCCCTTTTCACGCAGGGCCGTTTCGACTCGGGCCTTTCTGTCCGGGTCCTTCTGACGTGACAACCCCCTGTATTAGTTCCATTTCCCAAATTAAAATTATCGTTGAATGGTTTTTTATGACGATATTTCCACAATTCAGAAGGCAGTAAATAGAATTTTGAATCCCAATCAAATCCAGGATCTTCAAAAGCCACTCCATTGCTTACTGAATCATGCAAAGCTGTGTATGGATAAAGAAGTTCTCTACCTTAAATGAAGAGTGATAAATTGGCTAAACTTACTCATTAACTGTTTACAGACGCAGTATCATTATCTAATTGCTGCATAGTGTAAATATTTAAATTGGGAAATGGCTTTATGAAATCTCCAGTATAGCTATACCCTTCTGTTTCAAGATAGATATTTAAAGCATTCCTAAAATAAAGCAAAGTAGTTTTCGGCTTTCGCTTCTGACGTGATAGTAGATACTGGAGTGTAATTGAGAATATCCCATTTTTTAATGTCGAATCAATAAATACTAACAATGGTTTGAGATAAGTAACAGATATGTATTTACATTAGTATGAATATTTAACACTTAAATACATGATTTTTAATTTTTTTAACATGGTGAGTAGAGTTTAATGTTGTAAATTACAGGATGACAAATTTAAAACCCTAGGACCAAAATTTAGGTTAATAATTTGTTATTAATTGTTTGTAGCTATTTAGCTATATAAGTAGGGGGTATATCGGTCACAAAAGTCCCGAAAAAGTCACGAAATCAGAAAACGGACTTTAAAGTCCAGAAAAAGTCGCGGAATTTAGCTTTTGGGTCACGATTTTTTATCTGTACAAATATAAGTACAGACTGGAAAATTTTGTTCTATAAAACGTCCAAATTCATCATCAAAAAGTCTATTGTCAGCTTTAGACGCTACCAAATCGCAAGCAAAGCACGCTTCTACCGCATGGATGAAAATTTAGCGTAATTCGTACCCAAATTCCCTCTTGAGAATGCTACGGAAAGTAAGGTTTGGTAAAGAAAAGGTCACGAAATTTCGTTTTGGAATTTTAGTAGACACCAACGCAATATACCTACTATTCGAACCCATGTCACAATATCTACCTTGAAATTAGCTTTGATTTTTTAGTTTTAGTAATATTGAATGTAAAAAACTTGTTTTGCTCATTCACAGATAATAGACATTTCTATCTCTACTTTCTGTTGTAAAGTTTTATTAATTTTGGACATGACACATTAAAATTCAACACATGAGAATTATGTTGCGTTCTAGAGATATTTTCTTAAAGCACTTGCAAAAACGGAATTTATACAAGCTGCGACAAAATGGACTTACGAAATGAAATAACTATTCTGAGAATTAAGGCAAGAGCTAGGTGTGTAGCTTATCAGTTACACGGTGCATTGAAGGGTTAAAACACGTGTCACACTTACAAGGGACATCACCTAATTGTCCGGCTCCGATTTCAATGAAATTTTTATTGCTGATATTTATTGTGATAACAGAAATTTTTGCCATGGTGCATGTTTTCTATTTTTTAATATTTTTTAAAGGTTCTGATGTGGTTAATAGAGATTTCTGCAGAAGTCCGTTACTAACCTTTGTAAACGAAGTGTTAATGAAAAAACAACCATGTAGATACATATAAGGCCTAAGGGAAAATCGTATGATACGTATGACCTTGACGGCAGCCATCTTGAAATCCACAATTTTGAATTAAGGTCAAGTTTTTTAAATGGGAATATCGTAATATGATACATAATTTCGGGCTAGAATTTAATCAGGAAGACAATGGTGGAGTTAGTTTTAAGATACGGCCATTTGGGAAATTTTCATCCTTAATGAGTAAATTTGGTATAAAAATGGGGAATAAACGTCATTTTCACATGCAATTATCTCCAGAACCCCACATGCTAATAAAAATCCGTTTTGAAGGAATTGTGCATTGATCTTTGCACTTGACATTCGCACTATAACTTGTAAAGTCAGTTTTGATATATCGATACTGTACGTGGAAAACGAAACCCTTGTAACAGCGTAAAGTTTCTCTGCACTGTAGCGACATCTTGTGCTTAAAGTTCGACAGGGCCTAAGCCCCACCCACAGTAGAATTCGGAGGGATACAATAAAGTAGTTCGCGAGGGAAGATCCGCATGCGACGTCTGCTGGCAAGGAAAAGCAGCATTATTGTGTGTATTGTGTGACAGGTGTAATATTTTTTGACGTGTGCATTTCAAGAGTTTACTGAAGTCCCCAACATGAAGCCAAGGAAGAAAGTAGGGATGTATCTACATGAGCGCAGAAGCAAGGCCAAAATAAGAAAGATTTTTGCTTATACATTTGCTTTTTCTCAAAGATGATTCTACTCAAAGATTTTTGTCCTACACCAACTCTACTAGCAATTTGTCGTTGTGTATATCTTCCTTCCGCCAGAAGTGTTTTGATAACTTCCACTTTACGTGGAGAAAGATCTCTGGTTTTCTCATTATGCAGCGATTACAGGACTTCACAGACTAAAATTTTAATACACAAAACACGTCACGATCACTTTAAACTGGCCCATTCGAACTGTTGAACGCTTTGAATGTTGTAACTGCTTACGACTGCAACCACAACACTGCAGACTGTAACTTGTTGATAGAAACCACAATCGCTGTATTAGAGACCTGCACGGGCCGGGCTCGGACTCTGTTATTTCTTTGGGCCAGGCCGGGCTGGGGCCGATTATTGCATTTCTTTAATAGTTATTGACTTTCGTTAAACGATAATTAGAATAAAGGCAAACGCTGAAGAAGTGTGTCCGTGAAAAATGTTACAAAATAAAACTTTTAAAATTTATCGGGCCCGGGCCGAAAAATTCGGTTCGTGCAGGTCTCTGCGCTGTATACAACTGAAACATTACTTTCAGAACTTTCTCCTCACTAATGTCATCTGCTGTTCAACGGTGATATCATCACTTCAACTGTACAGTAAACAAATGAAGGATCCTCTATTGGTAGTTTAACCCTTAACTCACATGTTTTAGAACTCCTAAATTAGGGCTGCAACATCAGCTTTGCATTTTACGGGCGTGAGTCTAATAATTTGAACACGTCTGTACACATTTGATTGATTAATGACAGTAGGAAATTACTTTTGCAGTAGTGGTTGATACTATTTGTTAAATAATTATCTACCATTAATGTAAATAATGGAAAATATATTAAACTCTTTATTGCACCTTCTTGCGTTTATATATTTTTCAAAATTTTTGGGTGGGTCCGTGCCTAGCCGGCCTACTCGCTAAAGCCGCCACTGATTGTAACACCCTGTATATGTAAATATACTGTAGATTTATGAAACGAAATGTGGAGAAACATAGGAACACTTTAAATGTATTAATATTGTATTGCATAATGAAAGTTTCCTGTATATGAATTTCAAGAGTATATATATATATATATTGTGTGTGTGTTCCCGTGTATGTGTTTATTTCATTGTTCACGTACTAATTCAGGTGTTTTTATTATTGTGGTAGAATAGCATATTTTGCGGTTTGTTAGAATTGTCTCCTTTCTAAGTGGTTTGTTCTTAGGAAGCTAAATTTGTAATAATACGTGTTACAAGACCTATGCGACAATTTTCGGAAGATTATTCCGGACACGAAAGAAAGACTTTTTGAACTTTAGTGCAACTAGTTTCGGAACTGCAAGATGCCGAATGCGTAGGAAATTGAATTTCAAGGGAATATAATTTTAAAACTACTCAATGTAGAGAGTTCGGCTTCCTAAATTACTGTCGAAGTCATATCTTTTATATTTACAAATGTTTGTTTCAAAATTATGTATTGTGTCCGGAATAACCTCCCGAGGTTTGTCGCATACGTTTTGGAACACCCTGTACATGTACATATAGCTTTATTAAGTTTTTAAAAGTATTATGGAGCTTACAAAACAAAATGTGAGGAAAGATAGGAACACTTTAAACTTATTAATATTGAATTACATAGTGAACGTTTCCTACGAATTTTAAAAACGTATGTTTTTTTTTTTTTTTTTTTCCTTTTTCACCTAATGATTCAAGTTTTTGTTGTTTAGTGTAATACATTTTGCCTCTTGGAACTCGCATTTCTATTGCATTTGTACTTGACGTAAGCTAAATTAGTAATAATACACACGGTGTTACAAGATCTATACGGCAAATTTTGGGAGGTTATTCCTCTCTCACACACAAAAAGTTCTTTTGAACTTTTGTTTAGTCACATTGACACCCGTTTAGTGACACGTTGAAAGGATTGTCGCTCCGTTTGACATTTCCTTTTTGTAAACTTGACATTCCAGAAGGGTGAAATTTGACGTCATTCTGGAGTTTTCTGCAATCTGTTATTTTTTTTTTTTTTTTGGTAGCTAAGCATAGCTTTCCTTTTCTTTCCTCCCCCCTCCTTTCCTCCTTTTTTTTAATTTTCTGTCATTTGTACTTCAAGGAAACCAAATTAATAATAACATTATTATGTACTGTATATATGGAACTATTACTTATACAAGTAAAATAAATCAGTATATTCTGTACCCCGAATTATTATTAAATATTTAAAATTTGACGAATTATGTTATTACTTTTATTCCAGATAGGGAGATAATTGGTTAGAATCTTGTACCTAGAATAGTACCTTAGGTACTTTGATTAGTCAGTACCTGTACAGTACCTATCTTGGGTAGTACTTTGGCTATCTATTACCTGATACCTGTTACCGATACAAATTTGAGTCAGTGCCTTGTACCTGTACTAAGTTATAAGAAATCGTGCCTAACCCAATAGTGATTATCTTCTGCAGATATTTCTGCGTCTGGGTTCTTCGGCGATTACACAACCCGGGAAAGTGGAGGTGGAAAGAATATAAAAGAAGAGAGCCCTCTCGTGGCTAAGCGGTTAGGGTACGCGCCTTTGGCGTGGGAGACCCGGGTTCGATTCCCGGCGGGAGCTTATGTGGTTCGGATTCCACGTTAATCAGTAGGACCACGTCTCATATAGCCTCGCTGCTGAACGGGACGCTAAATTAAAATCAAATCAAAAATATAAAAGAAGAGATCCGTGTCCCCCAAATGATTTCCTGAATCCAACAAATGACCGACTTCTAAAACATTATCCTAAGATTACTTCGCTTCAGTTATTTAAAAATAACAAAGTGTACACATAATGAATAATTTACGGAAGTTGCAGCTTCTTTAACCCAAATGAAAAAAAAAATCTTGTACTTCAATTATATCCAAATTTAAAGGAAAAGGTTTAGATAATGGAACTATATTATTGCATACCATTTATAATTTTGCGAGTGTGTAATTCTTCTTTAGATTTGTGTCAACATAAACTGCATAATAAACATATGGACTTTGAAAAATACTTTTTTTGACAGCAGATTACACAATTTATTTGACTTATTGACAGTTTGAAGACAAACGTTTTAACAAGGTACTATAAATACTGCCATAAAACAATGGTACTAAACTGCTTTATAAGTACTTTATATTTTTATATGCTATAACTAGTGTTTTAAAAAACATATTTTTTATTGGATGGAAAATTTGATAAAAAACGCTTTTATTCTATTTTGCAGTTTTTTCTACTTTGTGTAAAACAGGAAGTGAGATATAGCTGTTAATAAAAAAAAATATGGTGTTTTTTAATCACGAATAATAAATAAATATTTTTGTCAGTAAATCTTAGTCTTATGTAGATAGGTTCTGTGTACAAGGGCTTAAATTGAAATAGTTATACACAAATTTATGTTTTTTCCGGGGTAGTAGTTCTTGGTTAAGCATAATAAAAACTACCTGGTACATAATATTTATGGAGAAAAAAAGAAAAAAGCTAAAAAAAATATAAATTTTTTCGGTCGGAAACTAAAATTTTCCGTTTTTTCAGGCCTCAAATTTTTTAACCTTTGTATATTGTAGCTGCCCCTCCTAGATAAACCTGCTGGCTACACCCCTGTTCTAGTGTAATGTAATCCGATCTACATTCATCCCCCACCCATGGGCATAACTACTATGGCACAAAACTAAAGGGGCCCATAGACGATCCATGGTTTGTACAAACATTAAGTTTGTGCAAACACTGTGCGCAAACTCTCTGCCATACACGATTCTACTGTTTGTACAAACTTCAGTTCAATTTTGAGTTTGATCACGTAAATATGTTCACTGAAGCAGTTTGTTTAGCTATAATAATGGCTTGTGCATGGAAGGGGAAAAACCCGCGAAACCAAAAAGGAAGAACAGGTTGTGGATGAGAGAGTGGTTCAAGAAACGGTCTAGTTTAGTCATCAAAATTTAATTGCCGACAGGCACGTAGCCAGGATTTCGTAATGGGGGAGGGCCATGATATGAAATACGGTGGTCGATCATTCTAAACTTTTTTACTGGAACATATATTGGTTCGTTTAGCAAGGATTTCGTAACGGGGGCGTGACTTGAAATTCTGAAGGGCCAGGAGCTCGATCAATCTAAAGTACTTTACTATCAACATATATTGGTTTGTTAGGACAATAAAATGATGATATGTTGTCAAGTATTTAATAACAAACTATGAAGAAATTTCGAGCAAAATAATAAAAAAAAAGTATTGAAAAAATTATAAACTATTTACGCCCTTCTTCTGTTTATTCAAATATAACAATTTTCCTTTCATTATGACCATAACTATTATAAAAAGTACATATTCACTATTATAAACAGTACATACTCAATAATGTCTTGTAAAGTATTTTACAATATTTGCGTTCCTTCGTTTCCCGGCGGGAGCTCATGTGGTTCGGACTCCACGTTAATCAGTAGGTCCACGTCTCATATAGCCTTGCTGCTGAAAGGGACGATAAACTAAACTCAACTCAACTATATTTGCGTTCCTTTCTCTGTTGAATCAAATGTTAACAGAACTTTCCACATAAATTTTTGTTTTTATTATTCCGTCAACTACTGTCTGTTCCAAATAACATGTCAAAAGAGCAGTAGAAAATTGTTTTTGAAATAACATGTTTGATACTGTAAGGATGCGATGAAAAATTATTATTTAAAAAAATGTCCACGCAATTACACAACGGCACTATGCTTTCGGAAGCTTGAAATCTCCCTGACTAGTAGCAGAAATTCTGACAATTCCGTAACATTTCTAGAAATTTCAAATTCCCTGTCTCTTCCAGGATATCTCGCTCACCTCGCCACCATGTATTGCAAGTAATACAAATTTCCTCATGAGAAAGAGTAACCAAAAGCTTCCTGTAGTTTATTTTTAACGCTGATCCTTTTTTTCTCATTTCATTTTGTTTAATCTTCCCTTATTTTTTTTTTCATTTCTGGACTCGAAGAAGGGATCCTGACCCTTCTAAACCCCCCTTGGCTACATGGTTGTTCCCGAGCTTGAGATAAGTTCGACTGTGGTCTTATTTACGAATGGATTCAACTATATTTGGTGAAATATTGGAAATGGGTACTCCTCTTATTCGAGAACAGGATACAAATATGAAAGATGCAGTATCTCGCGAGCAGAGGTTCTTTGACACTTTGCATTATCTTGCGTGCGGAAACACGTACGAGGACTTAAATTTGAAACAGCCATTGAACCCCAGACGCTTGGACAAATTATTATAGAAACGTGTGAGCCCGCATTTTTCAGATTCCTGTTTTTATAATCTTCACTCTTTACCTTCCACAGTTCAGGTAAATTTCGATAAAATTCAATAAATTCTTGCCAGAATTCTTGAATTCTATTCATTAACGCCACAGCGCGAGAAATAATCGTTTCTACATAAGGTCTCCTACCTATAGGGCCCATACACGGTCCACGGTTTTTGCAAACAATTTGACCGTGTATAGTGCTGTATGAACTGTTTGCGCAAACATTTGTGCAAACTTTTTTCCACATCGAACTCGTTCAAAAATTGTTTACACAAACATGATGTTTGCGCAAACACGTGGACCGTGTATGGACATGTTTGTGCAAACACGAGCTTTATTTCCGAGTAAGAGGCCTAGTGTACAGACGTTTATTTCTTGCGCTATAGCGTCAATGAATAGGAATCAACAATTCTGGAGAGAATTTATTGAACTTTATCGAAATTTACCTGAACTGTGGAAGGTAAAGAGTGAAGATTATAAAAACAGGAATCTGAAAAATGCGGCGTATGAGAAATTGGTGGCTAAAATGAAGAAAATATATTAGAAGGCGGATAGATAGTCAGTGAGGAATACAATCAATTTTCCAGTATTTCACCACATGTAGTTGAATCCATTCGTAAATAATTTTTATAGTCCACAGTCAAACTTATCTCAAGTTCGGATATTACCTAGGTAAATTTTGATGACTAAGCTTAGACCGTTTCTTGAACCACTCTTTCATCACACCCTCTTCTTCCGTTTTGGTTTCGCAGGTCTTTCCGCTTCCAAAGCACAAGCAATTACTATCGCTAAACGAGCTGCTTCAGTGGACATGTTTACGCGATCAAACTCAAAATTGAACTGAAGTTTGTGCAAACAGTTGAACCGTGTATGGCCGAATGTTTGCGCAAACACAGTGTTTGCACAAACATGATGTTTGCAGAAACCGTGGATCTATGGGCCTCTTTAGAAATAAACCTCGTGTTTGTACAAACATGCCCATACACAGTCCACGTGATTGCGCAAACATCATGTTCGTGTAAACAATTTTCGAACGAGTTCGATGTGTAAAATGTTTGCACAAACGTTTGCGCAAACAGTTCATACAGCTCCATACACGGTTAAACTGTTTGCACAAACCGTGGACCGTGTATAAACCCTATAAGAGATGAATCCTAAGTTTTCGGAAACGCAAGCATTGCACGTACTGAATAAAGTGTGTAACAGTGGTTTCCATTTCATGAATTTTCGGTGATTGTATGCATTTACACATTATTCACAGATATAGCAGTCTTTTTTGTAATTAGAGCTCAGATATTTGCTATAATTACGACTCGCTCTTTAAAAAATACGATAAACTAAAAACGCGTAAAAAAAATGCTTGTCATAAACGTGGAAAATACACTGAAAAAGCCTTAAAATATATTATGACGTCAAATATTATTCTAAAATATGCTATTTTCACTGTACCTTAGCTGAGATTTACTACAAATATTTGAATTAAAGTACGTCAAAATAAGTTTGAATTAAAGTACGTCTCCTTGCAACGTAAAATTATACCTACGCAATACTTTTATGATATGTTTGATACAGCGAAACAAAATTATAAGTTCACACGAGAGGTCATTGTTGAACTGTAGTGCAGTTTTTATATAGTGCGAATGTTATATCGACTTGTGGAAAAACAATAGGGAAACTGTAATCGCGTTCTTCATCATCATCATCTTCCTTTTCTTCTTCTTCTTCTTCTTAATAATAATAATAATAATAATAATAATAATAATAATAATAATAATAATAATAATAATAATAATAATAATAATAAACTGAAAAGCGGGAAAAATGTGCAGAAAAGTTGTAAAAAGGCAAACAGCAAGAATGCCAAAAATACTTTTACGATGAAAGTCAAGAGCGTTATTTTTCTCATTATATGGACAGCTAATGTATTTTGTTTTGTTCCCGACATATATATATATACAGTGCCGGATCCAGGATATGATCAAGGGAGGGGCTAAACCATAATTTGCCGTTTTATCCAGTGTAAAGTAGAATTGAAGCCCATTTTATCCAGTGTAAACCTGAGCGTCAAGGGGGGCTATAACCCCTTAGCCCCCCTTGTATATATATATATATATATATATATATATATATATATATATATATATATATACTTGCCCTAGTTATAATTAAATTATCTACCATTCTGCTACGGAGAATGTTGATTATGGGTCACCAGAAAGTCTTCGGTATTATCTTGCAGGGGGCTGCCCTTACCCTTCTTTTCTCCTCGTATGGATGGATTTGTTGGCTGATGGGCACTTGATGCTTCTATGTTCGAGCCAAACAGGTTTTCAGCATTATCCTCTGCAAGCAAGTGTCAACTTCTCCCTCACCCTGCCCGTTGCATTTCGAAGCAGATATATGCGAGCACACAGGACAAAAGAGGTCTTCGCCGGGATTTCACGGATTCTCGTCCACACCACAATTTCCGCAGCACTCGCCCCACACAGAATAGTTTGTTTCACCCCCAAGTCCAAGACTTTCTCGTCAGCTGAGCCGTTGGCTTCAACGTGTAGAATGTACGGACTATTTCCTGACTCGGATTCTGACCATTGCGGCGGTGCAAGGGATTTTGGCTTGAGAGAATCTGTCAATCTCGTGACGTATCTGCTACGTCAGTGGTAAAAGCCACGCAAATAACATATCAAAAATCACGCCCTTTTTACCCCTGTTCCTCGGTTTTAAGTTTTCTCGCTTGTATGACGGAGCCTTAATGATAATAAATGGATAAAGGTTTCGGCAATACATATTATGCCTAGAGGGAAATGATACGATAAGGGTATCATTGACGGCAGCCATCTTGAAATCCGCCATTTTGAATTAAAGTGAATTTTTGAAAAATGAAAACCATAGTATGTGACACCTCATTTTAATAGTAAATTTTCCCCAAAAGCCAATGGTATGCTTATTTTTGTTCTACTGTTAACCAGTATGAATTTTGGATTCTTCGAATGTACACCAAACGTCCATTATTCGACCTTTCAAATTGGCAATACTACTAATTTTCATCGCATGTTTTAAGATTCCAACTGGCACTTTGCAATTGTTATCATGGCTCATGTTTTCTAAATTTATTACATTTTTTAAGAGTTGCGATTTATCAGTTCATGAATAGTGTTGGGATAAGCATCCAGCAATCTTTCTGAATTTTGAAGACTTGCCATGTAATTATTAATTTCCTCTACCTGCCCTTGAAAACTCATTTACTGACATGAATCATTGCACAACGAAACAACTCCAACTTTGCATTCAAGTAATACCGAAGATGTAGCTTCTAATGAATATTAGACGAGACGAGAAATCAAATGAAAATTCACTTCAAAAAAGAAAACGAAATATCATTGTTGTGTAAATCAATGGTCTTTTGTTTTGTTTTATATTTATTTATATTTATTTGTTTATTGTATATTTATTTATTTTCTATGGCAATATTTCAGCTAGTCAGACAAAAAAAGTCATTCGTTTTGTAGCGATTGTTGTCGATGGTTCATGTTTTTAAGATTTATAATCAGTATTGATCGGAAACTCGATTAAGTTACACCTGTATATGAACAAGTCACCTGTTTTCATATTTTGTTCATGGTAAAAACAGTGTGTTAGGAACAGTCATATTACGAGGGCTATCCAGAAAGTAGATTACGTTTTGGAATAAAAAATCAACAAAGTATAGGAAACAAATTTTATTATATACAGATGAAAGCCACACACAAATACTACTTTTCGACATAGTCACCATTCAAATTAAGGCATTTATCGTAGCGATGTACGAGCTTGGAAATTCCTTCGTCGAAAAATTCGGCCGCCTGCGACTTCAACCACTTCGTTACCTCTTCTTGCAGCTGTTCGTCGTCATCAAAACGCTGCATAGCCAGCCACTTCTTCATTGCTGGGAATAGGTGGAAGTCGCTCGGTGCCAGGTCGGGACTGTACGGCGGATGAGGAAACAACTCCCACTGAAAAGATTCAAGAACTTCACGCGTGACATTTGCCGTGTGGGGCCGGGCGTTGTCGTGAATCAACAAGATCTTAGAGCTCAACATTCCTCTGCGCTTGTTTTGAATTGCTCTTCTGAGGTTTTGCAGAGTTTTGCAATACCTTTGAGCGTTTATTGTAGTGCCTCTTTCCAGGAAGTCCACCAAAATCGCACCTTTTCTGTCCCAAAAAACAGTCGCCATCATCTTCCTTGCCAACATTGTTTGCATGCATTTCTTGGGTTTTTGGGGAGAACCTGTGTGCCCCCACTGCATTGATTGCAATTTCGTTTCACAGTTCACGTGTTTCAACCATGTTTCGTCACCAGTAACGATGCGATCGAGTAAAGAGTCACCATCCTTATTGTAGGCGTCCAAAAAGTGCAACGCTGCAGCCATTCGCTGATTTTTGTGGTCCTCTGTCAAGATTTTTGGAATCCATCTTGCACAAAACTTGTGGTAACCAAGCTTTTCGCTGATGATTTCGTGCAACAAACTTCGCGAAATTTGTGGAAAACTCAAAGAAAGTTCCCTTATTGTGAACTTTCGATTTTCACGGACTTTAACATTGACTTTTTCGACAAGTTCGGCAGTCACTTTGCTGGGTCTCCCACTTCGATCTTCGTCGTGAACATTGGTTCGGCCATTTTTAAATCTTATGACCCACTGTCGCACTCCACCTTCAGTGATAATGTTGTCCCCATACACTTCACACAGCTGCCGATAGATTTCTATCGGTTTACAGTTTTTTGCTGTCAGAAACCTTATTACTGCACGCACCTCGCAGCTCGCGGGATTTTCAATTAACGCAGACATTTCAAACCGTCACAGTATCTTAACGGAGCACAGCACGAACCTCTCACTACCACGGCTAGATGCCGACTGAGCTGCGCAACGCTCTGACCCCAAGATGGCCGCGCTAGCCCCGCCCCTAGCGGACACAGACGAAAACGTAATCTACTTTCTGGATAGCCCTCGTATGTCTCTTTGATATTTTCTATCATTGCTGCTGTTCCTTTAAAGTTGTATTTATTTTTAAAAACTACTGTTTGTCGTTTGCACAACGTGTAGGCTACATTTCATGATAATTTTGTGTTCGTATAACACCAATTTGTTATAATTTCATTTGTATTTCTTTACGTCATATAGCTCCATAGGTTTCTTATGTACTCTGGCTTAAAATAAATGATTACACTGCCTAGGAAATTAATAATTACGTGGCAAGTCTTCAAAATTCAAAAAGGATATCCTAGGCATAATATGTATTACCCACTTATTATTATTATTAATACGCAGGTTAGAAGCGGAGATAAGTGACTTAAGCACATAGTAAGTTTAAACAATTAATATGCCTATAACTTTTCCCCAAATGGCCGTATCTTAAAACTAACTTCACCATTGTCTTCCTGATTAAATTCTAGCCCGAAATTATGTATCATATTAAGCTACTCCCATTTAAAAAACTTGACCTTAATTTAAAATGGCGGATTTCAAGATGGCTGCCAAACATTGAAATTTGTGCCAATTTGGTTCCTTCCGTGGCTGCACGTTGATCCAAACAAAATTAATATCATTTTCTGGTTTTACTGTATGGACATCTTGGAAAATATATTAAAAAATAAGTTCTTACTGAAACCAGGGAAGACGCTTTCTCTACTGTAGGCTTTGCAATTGGAAGAAGGCTAAATAGAAATTCCGTGTACACGAAACTTCAGAATGCCATAAACTGGCTGTACGGCGCTACACGCAGAGAAAAAAATCCCATAAAAATCCAACCAAACAGACAAATTTTAGATGGACAACTGAAAGCCAGGAAATTCTTGAAAAAAAAATGTAATCTCAAGTATACGTTTTTCTTGCAAGACAAGGACTTGCATTTAGAGAACATGACTCCCGGTTCAGGAATTTCTTTCAGTTGATGAGTCTTTGCTGTGAAGATTTTCTACAATTGAAGAGCTGGATAAAGAGAAACATGAAGAGATGTAATTTCATGGATGTCAAAATCCAGAACGAAATCTCGAAACCACGGACCAAGAAATTGCTTCTCATATATGTAAAAAAAAAAAAAAAATCAAATCTCAAAACCCTGTTCTCTATCGTGTTTGATGATTCCCGTGATGTGAATGGTGAAGAGCAATTAAGTATTTGTGCCAGGTGAGTTTATGAAGATCTCCGTCCTCATGAAAGTTTTCTTGCTTTCTACACTATATTAAAAAACTACTGGTTAGTTTATAACTTCAGTTATTCTGGATGAGATGGTGAGACTCCAGCTTCCCATTGCTCAACTCAAAAGACATGCTTATCATGGCTCTGGAAATACGAGTGGTGCAAACCTTAGTGTTCCATCTATCATATGTAAAGAACAACTTCATGCCTTGTACATTGTGGAGCTCACAGTACTAATCTTGTTATTAAGGGTGCTTGTAGTGTGTCAGAAGTAGTAAGAAACTCTTTGGAGTGGGCGCATGAACTAGGAGTACTGTTTTCACAGTCACTTTCAATGAGGTCAAGATTTTCTGGCCTGACCGAGGCAATTGCTGGTGGTCTGGTCTCAAACATTGTAAACATTAAACCTATGTGTCCCACTAGGTGAATTCGTAGACTCAGTCTAATAGTGGAAGTTGTGTAACATTATGAAGAAATTCTCTTTACGTTGGAAAAGATGAAGACTGACAGAATTGTCAACACATCTTCAGGAACAGCAGCTGGGCTTTTGCAGCTTTTTCAAGAAGGATCTACGTTTCTTGGGCTCATATGGTTAAATATATTATCAGCAGGTTGGAACTTCTTAACAGAACACAAAGACCCAATTTCAGTGTCAAAATGGGAAACAATACAAATTATAAATGAAAACATGAACTTGAATAATATGTTTAGTCACCGATTTTTAGTTCATTATACTGTCATGAAACCTATAAATCAATATCATCGCCCTGGAAACCTCATTAATTTTAATAAATATTGTCAGCAGTACCATAAATAGGATTTTTCGTGGCGCTGGAATAGAACCTGTTATCACCATTGATAGGATTTATCTATCCTAAATTGCAATACTTTAATTCATGTTATGTACCATTTTGAAAATTCAGGGGGGGGGGGGGAGAAATGCAATGCATAGCCTTCTTTTAAAATTTGTCCCACAATGTTGATGAAGGGTACTGTCCCCCCAGAAAATTTTTGGTGAGCACGCCTATGGTGGATCTGACCTTTATGATATAATATGGTAAAGTGTTTGTCAGTGAGGAAATTGAAACAGTCTGAGGTGGGGAGAAATTAGTGTGTGCCTAAAATATACTTGTACTAAGAGAGTACTCTTGCAAGTGTTAATTTCTCTATGCATTCCAAACGAAACTTCTATTAGCAGGAAAATACCCTTGTACAATAAGGAAAAGGTTATGGTTTCTCAGTTCGCAGTATTTTTCTCAAAGACTTGAAAAATGAGTTTTTCATAGTGTATAAAGGTGCTCGGGTACATTATGTGAGAACATCTCCATAAAGTATGCTCATAATTCTAATTTATGTAATTACTAAAACACTACATTAAATTTAAGTTACAAATATGCATAATTGCAATTATTATGAATATTTATTCAAAGTAGTTTACCTAAAACAAAGAAGAGACTTACTAAAACTTAGGTACAAAGTTGAATAACACTAATAAACCATTAGTAATACAAGTACCGTATACATTTTCCATAACTCGTAATTTTGCACCTTAAAAAAATCTGAAATCGGGTTTATTTCCTGTTGGTAACTGTTTCATGGTAAATCATCCGCAACGGAATGATGTCCATCCTTCAGCCAAGAAATAACTAGCTCGTCTACTTTGAGCTTGTCTAGCGGTGGGCCATTAACACTGATGAACAACAAGTTAAACAATGTTTGAGCACTTAGTCTATTTCTAATATCAGTCATCTGTAAATTCATAAGGGGAAATCCCCGTTCGCACTCTATCGTGAAAATTGATAATACTTCTACCTGATTTCTGCAACCCCTCATCGACAATCTGCTTATTAGACTTAAGTCTGATAACGATTTTTCTTGGTCAGTTTTGAAATACTCAGCAAGAAGTATCATATCTCTATCACCATACAATATCTTTTCCATATTGACCATGTCAGTTGGCAATGTCGACTCATGGAGAACAGTAACTTCATCTACCACGCCTTCGATAGGGAATCTTGTGAATAAATTATCAATTAAAGCCTGATAAACTAATGATTTCTTATTTGTTTATAAATTTAATTTTTGTAATTACACATGGTAATTACCAAGTTCCCTCCCCCGTCTTGAAAGCGAAAGGGAACGAGGTTCCTGGAAAGTGTTCAGAGGTGAATGGGAATTTCCTTCCTTTTTCCCTTCAATTACCACACTGATGTTTGCCATGTGCCAAATTACGAGGAATTTCATTTAAATTATCATTGTATAATTATTTCCTTGTTGAATTATCGATTATTTTCAGTGGAAAAAAGGATGAAATTTGAAAGTTCCAAATCAAGGTAAGTAAACCAACGTAAAGGGGAAAAAAGTATAAAATTCTCCATATAATTATGCGTACAATCCAAACTTAAAATTTCCGTGTAATTAAGCTTACAGTACAAATTTTATGCCTATTTTTCTCACAACTTTATGGGTTGATTGGCCTGTGCTATAAGCGCTCCATATAATAATCATAAGCTTCAGCAATTATTATAGTAGAAAGCAATGGATATATGAAGCCAAGCACTGTATTTTTTGTTTCTGATTTTTTCTTAAATAACATCGATCGTTTTCGATCATTTTTACAAACCAACTCACTACCAATTTTCCATATATAGAAAGTGCCTCCCCCACATAAAGGATAATTGAAAAAATGCTAGGACACATTCTGTTCATTTTCAATACACTGAATTTCAGATCCGTACGTTTAACAGCGTGCGAGATGCAATTTTTTTTTCGCAAAAATTCGGATCCTCACTACCTCAGAATATTATGCATTATAATGAAAGCAATATAAAAAAAAAACAGTTTGGATTAAGGCCTAACTATATACCAAAAGTAATTTCAATTTACTTTGCAATTTGACCGTGATGATCAGGCACACATAATTACATTCAATTTTTCATATAATAATTTATATATTACAGTTATTCAAAAATGTATTTTTTCCAGTAGTTAGCTCCTCTAAAAACTCACAGGTCTCGAAAGCCAAGTAGTAGTATAAGTCCTATTGCTATTATTACAATTACAAATATTAATATCCAAAAGTGCCAGAAGTTCTTTTTTTCACTTGGTTAGATATACTCACCTGAGGTAAATAATCAGTGGAAAAGGAAAGGAAATGAAGGTCTTGAAAGTAAAACGAAGACAAATTTACCAGTCTTCAGAAGATACTGTCTACAATGCAGTGAGTAGAGTGGGTCGGTAGATCATACTGAGTCGGTGGGTCGCAGTGGGTGGTGGGTCACAGTGGGTCACATGGTGTTGACCCACGACCCACTGACCCACTCGGAAAACCTGACCCACTTGCCCCACCGACCCATTGACCCACTCCATCTCTGGAATATACCGGACATGTATCCACTTTTGTCAATGAGTGGGCCCAAAAGCTAAAAGACATGGAAATCTCCGAGAGAGAAGAAAAAAAAGAATCTTAATATAAATTCTAGGTCAAAGCTCTAAGTTTTATTTCTTCATTCATCTCAAATCTTCGAAGCCCCCTATACCTCGCCCCCAAAAATCGATATCGAAAATTTAAGATGTTCGCGATATAGAATGTTGATATATGTCAATATCAATATCAATGATATCGATACATCGACATATCGCACAGGTCTAGATCCGAGAAATGATGTAATAATAATAATAATAATAATAATAATAATAATAATAATAATAATAATAATAATAATAATAATAATAATAATAATAATAATAATAATAATACGAATCTATAGAAAATGATTAAAGTCAGTTTCAAAATGAATACGAAACTTTGTGGTCAAATAAAATACTCTACTTCCAACAGAACTGTAAATCTCCGAGACTCATCTAGGAAAATGTGAAACGTTTAACACATGCTTTCTTTCCGCGTGGTTCGGTTGCAAAATTCGGTTGTGATCATTGCACACATTAATCCTAAATACATTCTAATAAACCCAGTAGATAGAATTGGTCGTACCTTCCATTCCAGACTACTAATGCAAACTGAACAAACAGGAAGAAAGAAATGAAAAAGAAAGACACAGAAAATCAACAAGTGCTACTTTTCTGCTAAATTCCTATCACAAACACCCTATATTAAAAGTTCAAATTGCATCATAATGAAAAGTTACAAATGTTCAAAAGGAATATTGGATGTTCCTTATAGATGTAGCAGACCATACATGTTTCAGATTTCAAATGTGAATAAAACACATTGAATTATAGGATGGAAAAATATTTTATGCCAGACTAATAGAAATAAAATCTTGTTTTGATAGAACCAAAGAAGGGGACATCTTCTAGTCATCTTGGAAGATTTATGTGTTCGGAACATCCAGTGTCGATTTCATTTATTGCGTATGTAATGTAAGTCGCATAGTTGCAGCCATTATTTTATGCGAAAAAACAACAGTACCTGGTGGAAAATCGAACCGAGATTTTCCAAGTGGAAGTCTTGTACGACACCCATCACTCAAACAATTGCTCTAGCCAAACTTTGCTTAACAAATAGCAAATGGGTTTCTTCCTGAGAACGATAACATGAAAAATGCTGCAGATCAGTGAATTATTTCGAATGTCCTTGTAAATTCCTTGCCCTTTCTCAACCAACATTTGCAAATCGTCTCTGCAGGTGTTTGCTTCCACATTCTTAAAGAATTACACGTCTAGTATGAGAATTGGATTCCTCTTGATAACTTTGTTTAAAAGAAGACTTGGACGTGAACAGAATTTGAACATGGTTGCATAGCTGTACTGATTGTAAGTAAGTAACGTTACCCATAGGCTATCATGCCACATGAAACTAAACCCAAATATCACTAACTTCAACTTTGGAACGAACCGACTTCTTCTTGTAAGGTTATTTACACCAAAATGCACATCGAAATTCATTTATTCAACGACCTACAGATAAATTAGTGTCGACTAATAAGCGAATTAACGTAAAATTCAGGGAAAATTACAGAAATGATAACATAGTATACAGTAATTTTAAGTACATATTATACAGTAATTGCAAGTTCAAAAGTAGGCGAATGATAATAATAATTTGAAAACCCGCACATCCTGAGAAGCGAAGGACACTCCGCGATTTTCCTGCGTTAAATTAAGGAAAAATAGAAACATATTCCGATTTTACTATTACTAAAGCGTTCTTTGATATTGGTCATTTTCGATGATTTTTATATATTCCTCTCCCTTCCCCATGTTGCATTGCACGGCATGATAAAAATTATTCCATTCCCGAATGTCATGCATGTTGAAAATTTGAACGAGATCTGTTGTGTGGTTCAAGAGTTAATTTGTCTTTATTTTTTACTGTTAATCTCCTCCTCCCATCCTCTTCCCCTAGGTTCTACCGTCAAAGTGAAAATATTTATAAAAAAATCTATCCAGGCTCGAACATCATCTATACTGAAAATTTGGGAGAGATCGTGAGGTGATTCAAGAGTTATTAACACTGGCAAGACTGGCAGTAGTGAAGTACCTAGAAGAACTGTTACCGGTCATTTCGACTGGTGACGTCTTTCTTTTTTTCTTCAGTTTAACCTCTTAACTTTATTCAGTACGGTGTCTTTATAGGTCAATACTGCATTATGCTTATCCTACAAATAATCAATGGCTACAGAAACTGCATTTGATTAAAGAAAAACTGATCAAAGTAAAGAATACACTATAAAGAATACAAAATGTATTGAAAATAAACTTACAGATGCAAGAAAACATATATAGTATGTTTTATCTCTATGACTTTTTTTCGATGAAAGCCCCAACAGGTTTTATATATATAATGAAATTCAAAAAAAGTTGACATAAACTGCAGTAAGCTAAGCGTATGAAAAAAACTAATGTCGTGGCTTTACAGACATAAAGCGCAAGAAAAATGTCACCTGTCATAATGACCGGGAACAGTCCTTTAAGGTAAAAATGTTTATAATTCGTTCAGTTTTTTTCAAAACGTTTGTCTTTTAGAGAAATGTTAAACCACCTAAGTGCGTTAAAAGTCATTAAATATGGGTCCTCAAAATTAAAACGTACGCTACTTATTAAATGTTAAACAAAGCTCAATGGTCAGATTGAGCGGTTCCCTCCTTCCAGTATCAAATTTTATTTATTTTTATATATATATCTCCCCTCTCCTTCTCCTACACCAAGTTCTACCATCAAAGGGATATGATAAAAACCACCCCAGGTCCGAACCTCATCTATGTAGATAATTTGACTAAGATTGCTTCAGTGTTAATGCGTGATGAAGTCACAAAAACAATTTCATTTTCATTTTTTTTACATATAAGTCCACTTTCCCCTTCATTGTGCCGCCAAAGTAAAATGATGAAAACATTCCAGTTATCTATGTTGAAAGTTTGATCGAGACCTGTCGGGTGGTTCAAAAGTTATTAAGCTTTATTCATTTACATATATTTATCCTCCTTTCATTCCCCTCTAAGTTCTACCATCAAAACAAAATAATAATAAAAATTTTCCAGGTTAGAACTTCATCTATGTCGAAAATTTGACTGACATCGATCGGATGTTTCAAGAGTAATTAACTCACGAACATGATCACTTTTTTATATTTATTCATATCTGTATATCTCCCTATCCTCCCCAACACCTACATTATTCCGTCAAAGTGAAGTGGTAAAATCCATCCCAGTCACAAACGTCATCTATGTGAAAAATTTGATTGAGATTGGTCGTTTGGTTCAAGAGTTATTAAGTTTTATTTATTTTTTATAATTCTCCCTCCCCTAAGTTCTACCATCAAACTGAATACCTAAAACACTCCCAGACTAGTACTGCATCTACATAAAAAATTTCATCGAGATCGGTTGGATGATTCAAGAGATTAAGAGTCACAAACATAGTCACTTTCAATTTAGATCTTCAGTTGTTTTGTACACAGATACCGCTATTAACATATAAATAATAATAATAATAATAATAATAATAATAATAATAATAATAATAATAATAATAATAATAATAATAATAATAATAATAATAATAGAGAAAAATAAGTATAAGGACAGATTGCATTAGTCTGTAAAATAGCCCCTAACATTACACAAAAGTTACAACATAGTCGAAATTGAAGATGTGTTTCCGGACCACCAGAACATACCCCCTGCGTACGTCCCTACAACCACTTAAGTTAAACAAAAGGTTTCCAGGCAAATTTCATGTATAAAGTAGAGCTACTGAACTCACAGGAGCCGTAAGAAAAATTGTTTATAAATTATACGTTCCATTGTTATGTCGGCTAATCTAAAGGAGACGTCGATGATGAGAATGAAAGTAATAGTGGAATAAAAAGGGGGAGGAAACAGAACCCGAGGAAATCTACACACACGGCGTTCGTTCAGCAGAATGCCCACTGGGCGGTAGCTTGGTAGAACAGTCTGATTCATTAAATTTACAAAACGTTAGTAAAGTAAATACTAATAATAATTATAAATAATGCTATAAAATGTTTAAAGTTGCCCTATAATTAGGCAAAACTTACAGGGATTTCAGGGAGAGAGTTTCATACCTCGAAGGTACATTCCTGGAACAACTCAAATTTTAAACCAAAGCATTCCACTAAAATTTCACAAAGAGTTTTATTGTACGTTTTAAGAAAATGATTAAAAGTAACTGGATATCACTGAAGAGTAACGCATGTAATAACATAACTTTTACGATATGCAAAGTTAATTATAAAAGCTTTGCTACAAAAATATCTATACAGACAATAATTCGATGAGCTCCGAAATACGAAGTAACAAAATAGAGTATGAGATTCAATCTACAGAGCAATTGCTACTTAAGGAATAGACTTACACTATTTTCTGAATCGAGATAAGACGCGAAATGTTTACGATAGTTTTCGTCTCGTCTCGATTCTCATCTCCAAAGCGATACGATAATTTCAGTTACCCTTGTCCCGTCTCGAATGTAAAATGTTAGTTTTGGTCTCGTTTTTGCCTGTTTGTTAGGAAAGAGATGAGAAATTTCTCTTTTTGCTGGCAACATTAACTAAAACCGAAATATTCTTGCCAAAAGTCAAGTTTCTGCTCATAATGGTATGACATGAGCGATAATAAGCTTCTAACTTTTAATCTTCTACGAGATAATTATTATTATTATTATTAGTTTATTATTTTTACTATTATTATTATTCTTTAAGATTTGATAGTTGAAGTATTGAAACATCCGAGTATTAATATATCTGAAGATAGTAAAACGTGTGTCATCGCCATTCAATCACCACCAAAAATCCTGAAGGAAAAAACTTTCCGACGGGAATTCGATTCGAGAACCTCGAGATTTCTTTCAAGGCGCCTTGACCACTAAACCACGACCACTACGCGTTAAACGATTTGACTTTACTATGCTTACGTAAGGTTTCTTCGCCTCGGCTTACATAAGTTATACGTTGTTTTTCTTCGTTCCAATACGTCTTTCGTATTTCTTTTATGATGCCATAAGTCAATAATCTTTGGTATAGTTTATGTTAATAAATTGAGTTGTTCTTAAACCTTTGGTTCACAATTTACTTTCTTCTCCACACGAAACTACAGATATAACAGATGTAATTCTCATACTCTGTATTTGGTTCCTAAGCAGACCGGCGTTACCTGGTCATAGCACAAATTCCCGGCAATAAGAAAGTTTCTTATTTTCTTTTTAAATTCTCATAACACCTTTTTCATCAAAATAAGATGACAATAATACTCAAAAAAGTGATTTAATTACTTTTGTGCAGATAATCAGTAGTAGTAGTATGAGTAGTAGCAGTAGCAGTAGTATGAGTACTAGCAGTAATAATAGAAGTATAAGTAGTAGTAGTAGTAGTAGTAGAAGTAATAGTAGTAGTAGTAGTAGCAGTAGTAGTAGTAGTAGAAGTAGGAGTAGAAGTGGTAGTAGGACCGGACGTAGTACCAGTAGTAGTAATACAGAGGGTGTTCAGTCTACATTTGGACAATTTCGAATTACCTAAAAATTTAGAAGATTCCATGGCGCCAGGTCCGTGAGTGCTCGATGTGTTTCCCTTGGTTCCTAACAATAGTCCGACAGCGTAATTTCCACTGTAATAAGCTTCTCTGAGGAACTGAGAGGGGAATCTTGTCACATTCCCTTTGCACAGCTTTCCAAAGTCCTTCTGCAGTTGTCACATGCCGTTTCCCCAAAGCCCACTTCAGCAATCCAAATCCACAATAGTCCATAGAACTTGCATCTGGAGATTTAACAGGTACCTCATTGAAATGTATCATCTGTATACCACTACGTCCTCCATCTACCTCTAGGATGCGAAGGATGTTCGTGAAGTATGTGATGAGGCCTTGTCCTTGTGAGTGAGCACCAGATTGGCGTCATTTCCGTACATTGTTGGAATCTCATGCTCGTAGATCGGCCGCATGATCTACTCCTGAAAATACTGCGAATTTACTTTGCAGCTCTTCGCCACCCTACGAATGTTCAGTCGATAGCAGTAGCCAGTGACGACCATGAACCATTTTGGGAAAGGTTCTTTACAGACATGGACCCACCTTGTTAAGTTCTTCGCACCTTTCTCACGGTACACGATGTATCTCGGTTTGCCGCAGTCGGAAAGGTAGATCCATGTTTCATCGAGCGTTACGACGCACATCCACCTTTGTTTTGCCAGATGCCGTTCGTACAGCTTCCGGGTGTTACACTTTCGCTCCTTTTGGTGGGCATTCGTGAGAAGATGGCCGCGAGCTTTCATGACTTTTTCCAGCTTGAGTTGGTGGTGTAAGGTCCTGCTCACAGTCCCCTAGACACGTCAAGACGATTAGCCATAAACCTTTGTGTTGGCTCATTTTCTTGCATTGCCATTTTGTGAAGTTTCCCCTGAATTGTAGAGGTGGCCTTGGTGGATTACCGCTTCCCAGGCAACTTCGTTGGTGATCCAAATAGTTTAGCTTCGTTGCCCTTGCACTTTTTAATAACATTTTTTATTCCACTTAAACTGATGTTGCAACCATTCTTCTTGCACTGTTTTCTAATGACAGGAACACTAGTGAGCGTCATAAAGAGCCGCAACATAACCTTCCCAAAAACCGGCTCGTTTTGTTCCACCTTGACCCCCATGGTATAATTGTGACCAACTTAAAACAGCTGGCTAGGGTAGCGCGCGAAGAAAACGTACTTCCGGAAGTATTACTGTCCCGAGCGGGTCGTAAGGCAATCACCAGGACATTCGTAACACTTCATTGATCTGCAGGACTTTTCGTGTTATCCTTCTCAGAAAGAAACCCCACACCATTTGTTAAGCAAAGTCTGGCTAGAGCAATCGTTGGATTAGTGGGTATTGTGCAAGATTCCACGTGGAAAATCTCGGTTCGTTCTCCCGCCACGTAGTATTGTTTTTTCGCATAAAATAATGAGTGCAACTATGCGAATTACAATGTTATCCGAAATAGATTGAATCGACACTGGATGTTCACAACAGATAAATCTTCCGAGAAGACTAGAAAATGTCCTCCTCTTTGGTTCTTTCAAAGCAAGATTTTAATCTACTAGCCTGAAACAAAATTTGTTTCCATCCTATAATTTAATGTGTTTTATTCACATTTAAAATTTGAAACATGCAAGGTCTGCTACATCTATAAGGAACATCCCATTTTCCTTTGGAGCATTTACAACTTATCATTATGATGCATTTTGAACTTTTAATATAGGGTGTTTCTGATAAAAATTTAGCAGAAAAGTAGCACTTGTTCATTTTTTCTGCCTTTCCCTTTCATTTCTTTCTTGCTTTTGGTTCAGTTTGCATTAGTAGTCTGCAATGAAAGGTATGACCTACGCGACCTACTAGGTTTATTAGAATATATTTCGGACCAGTACGTGCAATGAACACAACCGAATTTTACAACCGAACCACGCGGTAAGAAAGGATGTGTTAAACGGTTGGCATGATCCTAGATGTGTCTCGAAATATGAAATTGAACAGTTCTGCTGGAAGTAGAGTATTTTATTTGACGACAAAGCTTCGTATTCATTTTGAATGTGACTTAATGAATGTTTCAAGCATTCTATATATATTCGTATTATTATTATTACTATTACTATTATTATTATTATTATTATTATTATTATTATTATTATTATTATTATTATTATTATTATTATTATTATTATTATTTCTCGGATCTATGCCTGTGCGATATGTCGATATATCGATATCGTCGATATTAATATTGACATATATCAACATTCGATATCGCGAACATCCTAAATTTTTGATATGGATATTCAGGATTCGGGGTTTAGGTGCACATAAGACTTGCGATGGATGAAGAAATAAAACTTAATCTGTACAATTATGTCTTCTAAAGACAATTTCTTTATAACCACAAATTGTATTTTAAGTAAATCCACTTGCAAATTTGCAATATTATATACTGTAACTTCTTAGAAAGAGCAACAGAAAGTACCTCTGAAAAGCAAATGCTTTGAACTTCAACCTAGAATTTATGTTCAGAATTTTTTTCCTCTCTTTTGGAGATTTCTACCGCTTTTGATCTTTGGGATCGGTCATTGGCAAAAAGTGCAACCATTACCACTATATGCACACGTGCTTTTGGCCTAATCAGAGATTTTGAAAAGAAACTGAATCTTTAATAATAATAATAATAATAATAATAATAATAATAATAATAATAATAATAATAATAATAATAATAATAATAATAATAATAATAATACCTATTATTATTATTATTATTATTATTATTTTAACAATTGGATTTGCACCTGAAGTCTCATCTCTTTATCTTGCATAGAGTAGTCTGTTATCCCACTAGTATCACTTATTCTGTGTTTGTCTCTCTTTCCGTTTAGTGTTCATGTTTATTTTTGTGCTGTTAGGTTGTTATATTATGCCGTTACATTATGTAAACTTTTTCTTTTCTAAGAGAATTTTTGGAAAAATTAGAGAAATTGTTTTCCTTTGGTATCTATTTCTTATCATTCATCTTGTTTAAACTGCGTAAGTAAGACCATTTTGTAACTTTTTATGTCATCCATTGTCCTCACGATAAAAAAAAGACCTCATTTTTAACAATTTATTTTATTTTCTTATTTGCAGTTTACCACACTGCTATTTGTAGCAAAATTGAGGTTTGGTTCAACGCCTTTCTAATTGTCAGCCACCCCAAAGACTGCGTTTATTTGGTTGCCAACTATTGCAGGAAAGGGAGAATTGCAGATGATAATGCACTTCTGAAGTTGTAGATACAATAAATAAATATTTGATTCCAACAAAATACAAAATTGTTATTCATAGTTGACAATGAATGACACACTTTTCTGCATCACAAAAGTACATGGTTTTAAATTTTTTCTAATAACTTAAGAGGAGAATACATTTTCAGATATTTGGTTTCAGCTCAAAGTGATTTATCGGCTGATATGTCTTATATTTGGACTAAATTGAGTTAAAGAAAAATGTAAATTTAAATGTTAATGTTAATTTTACCTTATATTTTATTAACCATCCTATGTTCTGTCATCTTGCTACTATCATAACTATAAGTTTAATAACGATAAAGTTCAATGTATCAGTTTCAAATTCAAGAAGCAGCACGTTTCTTTCACATTACATTTTTTTGGTTTATGAATTAATTTAATTAATTAGTTTTTCTCTAACTTTCTTGGAAAATACTCGCTCAATCTTTTACACTCAGGCATAACATTATGTTCATCTTATTAGGATCTATCGAATGGTATGTCATATCTTTCGATATTCTTTTTTTTCGTTAAACGTTAATCATATTATAGAAATTACTTAGTATTGCTTCGTCTATGAAACCTAATATATTGGAAAAACTCGTGAAGATGTGATGTTGCTAGGATACAGTGGAACCGACGGGAGTCTATTACTAATAACGCTAATTTCTTTTGCTTGAAATTTCCCTCGCACTAATAATCCTTTGTGTTATAATACGCGTAGTATGTCGCTGAAGGAAAAGACTAGATTATCAAGACTTGCGTTACACTTTATATAACAAAATTGGAGTTCCCTTAATTGAAAAAGTGACGTCAGAAAGGTGTTTGGTGACGTCATGCATATTATCCTTCCCACTCCTGTGTTGCTTTGATTTCATCTATATATTTCTCATTAGAGAAGGAGATGACAAGGGTTGCTGAGGAAACCATGCAGCCATTACTGCTTTACGAAAATTAGCTTCAGGCCATGATGACTCAATGGTACAGTACTAACTTCTGGAGCGTGAAATTCATGGTTCGATTTCAGCCAGTAACAAGTGAACTTTGTGGTGGACAAACACCGCGTGCTTTGGTTTTTCCGAACTGTCTCTCCTTTGTTCCTACTTTCGTTCTTTTTTCATTTTCATCCATCTCATGTACATAATCACAAGACGTTAAACTAAAGAAAAAAATTGATTTGTTGTCTATACCAACAGAAAAATCACCATCATTCTTATCAAATTATTTCTTCAATCAAATATAACATAAGTTCGATAATATGGCGTCATAGTACTCTTATATTTCCCAAATGTGTATATGTTTATATTCAACTATTAATATGAGTTAATCCGTGGCTAAGCGGTTAGCGTAAGCGCCTTTGGCGTGGGAGACCCGGGTTCGATTCCCGTCGAAAGCTCATGTGGTTCGGATTCCACGTTAATCAGTAGGTCCACGTCTCATATAGCCTCGCTGCTGGACGGGACGTTAAACTCAAAATCAACTCAACTCAACTATTAATATGATTTGCGATAAATGTTCGGCACTTTCTGTATTGATTAACTATAGCTCAAGGTTAATAATAATAATAAGAAACTAGGCTAACATCTACGCGTATTTTAGGACTTCCCAAACTGTGCGTCGCAACATTTATGGAAGTCGCCTTATACAGTTATAATTGAAGGAATCTCGTCTATAATTGAAGAGTAACATAATGAAACACAGCACTCAAAGGGAGTATGGAGACGGATGTATCGATATCAAAGCTTTGGCTTTTGTTCCCTACAAGATGTCTTTTGCTGGGTTGCAGGTTATGTCAGTCAGCTCTTGACAATATTTTATCCGTACGTTTCTTCCGGGTTCTTCTGCTTTTTTTTTCATATTTACATTCTTTGAAACGTTTCCGTAATCATTAATTGGTAATTATCCTTCGTTGGCTTTAACGCATAGGGTCAAGGTCTGCTGCATATTGAGAAGAGACATGAGGCAGGAAAGCCACGCCAAGGATGAAGTAGAAAGAGCTCTCAGTGCATTGACCCCGTGTCACAATCATACATTGGGAAACCTTTATCTAGCACGTGTTTAAGTGTATATGCAGTAAGAAATTTTCATACATTGCTCACAGTACTGTTATCTTAGCTCGTCTGTAATGTCCTCTGATTGAGTTACCATCAAAATAATTTTACATTTGGCAATAATTTGTTCGGCTTGGCCCGACTTAAAAACATTATAGATAACAGTGATAAATTATTTTCTATTTTCAAGCACTTTCTTCTTCTTCTTCTTCTTCTTCTTATTATTATTATTATTATTATCTGCATTTTATTGCTTACATTATATTTCCATTTTAGTGTTTTTAGGTCGGTTCATATGTTTTTAAAGTTTATATATATATGTATATATATATATATATATATATATATATATATATATATATATATATATATATATATATATATATATAATGTATATATATATATATATATATATATAATGTATATAGGGTGTTTCAAAACAACACCGACAACTTTTAGGAGGTGATTTCTGACATCAAGATAAGACAAAAAGTATAGACCAACCTGGGTGCACAAATGCTTTCTTTTGGAGTTACTGCTGCCGAAAATATGAAAAAATGAACTTTAAAGGTCCATAGCTCCAAAACTATAGGACCGCAATCGGGTCAAGACTTCACTTAGGAACACATTTTTTTCATGTTTTCGGCAGTTTGTAACTCTGAAAAGAAGCATTTCTGCACCCAGATTGGTCTATAATTTTTGTCTTATCTTGGTGTGAAGAATTACCTCCCAAACGTTATCGGTGTTGTTTTGAAACACCCTATATATAATTTTTTTTAGGACAAATTACTCCGTAATGTCAGACATAGGTGGTCACACAATTTTACATTCGCGAAAATAAATTTATCATTTGTCTATGTATAACCAAAGACAATCATTGAAGAGTGTTATGGCAAATCTTATTCCGAAATACACAGATATAGTTCAAATCATGATATCATTCAAATTTAAGAACTCTAACTAGATCCAATATTTCTATACAGTCATTACGCTGGACATTAGGACAGAGAATTAAGTGTTGCTACACATACGTATATAATGACGATCTAATACTTTATGACCACATCTTAACAGTTCTGAATACCGTCAAAGAAGAAGAAGGTGTTCTGCATTATTTATTAACAAAACGTGTCTAATATCTCAATATGAAAATGATTAATAAATAACACAGTAGTTGAAGTACAACATTCACGACAAATGCACATTTTGTAGAAAATCGTGACACACACTCACACATGGAATTCAATTTTCTATATTCATGATCACTAAACTAATATTTAACTATCGGATATCTATTTAAATTTAGAATCGATTGGCAAAATGTTTGTATTTCATTCTTCAATTACTTTCCAATAGTTTGGTTACTATATTAATTAAAACGAAAATCTGACCAAAGTTAAAACCAGGCCGGTAGAGAGTCCAAAAATGTAGGGGCCCGGTAGAAGTTACCAATCATATCCATGGGGGCAGATCCAACCATATTATAGTTCATTGCCATATTATAGGTATTTCATTTCCAACCCTACCGTGAAAATTTTAAGGAGGCAGTAAATATTTAGGAGACCCGAACCCCTAGAACCCCCTTGGATACGGGCCTGATTAAAATGGGCGCCATTGTTTATTATGTTCCTTCAAAGACAATTGTCTCAAATAATATTCGTAAGAAATGTTTTCTGCTTTTGGTAAAATTATATTTTGCACATGTTTCCCGATTGATTTAAACTAGGAGTTTTTCCCCACGCATTCTTAAAGATACCTTTCCATTCAAATTTGAACTCTGACTATAGTTCAATGTATCTTCTTACTTTGTTATTGATCACGAACGAATTTCATGCACAGAACAACACCATACAACGTTATATTGTAGTTCTCCAGCTATTTCCCAATCTAGTTTACATCATGATGTTGATTCCAGATATCAAACCATTTTCAACCTACATTAGGTACTCAGAAACGTTTGACAGTCTACTTAATGGTCGGACCTCCTTCATCATATCAATGAAACCCTACGCGATAACATGTCTTGCTGGCATCATTATTACTGTCATCTTACTTCTCTTGTGGCCCAGTGCGTCATAGTCACTAATACTCGAGTCTTTCGTGCGAGCGGTCCCGGCTTCGATCCCCGGTGGGTTTAAAATGTGTAGAAAGCTTCTTCAGGTCAGCAATCCTGAGTGAGGTTTTCCTCAGTTTTTCTCATTCACACAAACAAATGGTGAAATGGCACATAACATACAGGTCCCAGGGCACATGCTTCCTTACCCAATACTTTCTTCCTTTCCTTTTATCAGATAATGTGATCTCTGAGGGGTGTCATCTCTCATACATGACGTTCTAACATGACCATACATGCCGAAAGCCCAGAAATCTAATTCCTAGTCCTAATCTTACTTCTCCAAAAGGAGATTCTTCTTTTTTCTTTTCTCAGTAACAGGGAAACACTCCCTCCACTTCACTATAATATGCTCTACTAAACAGTTCATCTTTATTATGATCTACAATTTTTTCATTTTGTTCATGTGTGGAAAAAATACCTTTCAATCTAACATGTTGATATCCTTTTCTTAAATTTCCGCAACGTTTTGGCTACGTTTGAGGTATAGAGAGCGCAAAACTGTACTTTTAAGAATTCTGACGTAGATCCTACAAACTGACGTTAGTTTCCACAGGCGATGAAAAAAATAAATTGGAAGGTTGTTTTAGTATTCTCAAGACACTGTGCAATCACTAATTCATCACAAAATTCGCTCTCGCAAAATTTACTCTTCAGTCTTGAACTATAGAAAGTAATTCTTCACTAAGCCCACTTTCTTCCAGTGAGAATATGTCGAAACTTTATATTTATACTTCTTTGTCAATGTTTCAGTCGATTTCGCTTCATAGCACGTATCAACAATTTGTTTTTTATTGTTTTGCTTGTTTGTTTTCTTTCACTCTCGTCTAAAAGCTACGCAAGAGAGTTGAAGCACCAACGTTCGTCCTTCAGGCCAATAAATCTTGTTTCAGTTCTACACGTGTCTTAATTTGATATACTTACAGAATTTGGAGTACTGTTTCCTAACAAAAGCAGCAAACGAAGGCAATCGAATTCTTTCTTTCTTCGTTTCTTATAAATACATTCCCCGATTAATTAGGCCACAATGTGTGCTTAAAAGAACGATCAAATGTACATTAGTACCATCATTTATTAGCAACATTTATTTATTAATTTATATTTGCTAGAGTCAATAAATTAATTGTGAGAAAGGTATTCTGTCAATCCGATATACCGTACTTGGGATTTAAACATATTCAAATATTCAACATAAATCACGATGGATAAATTCATTCCAAGAACAGGAGATAATCAGGTTAGTGATAAGAGCTATCATGCCAACCACCAGATCGTTATTCCTGTTATTCTGCTAGATTCCAATTGGAAAATTACAAACATTTTTTAAAACATTTATATCCTCTACATATTACCACTACAATCAAAAGGATTAGCAAGATAATTTACTTGTCACGTTCTTTTACGTAAATAACACGTAATTTACTATTAATTTACGTCACGTAGAAATCTAGCTTTTTTAAACAGATGTAAAACGAATTACTATCTTCTTTTTCTTTAAAAAAAAACTAGATCGTTGAAAGGCACAATAAAACGCACGTTTCTTTTTTCAACTTGCAAGTTGTATCACCTAAAGAGAAGTCGAAACTTCAAGAGTTTACACTAATAATAGAGACTGTGGAAAGATATAACGTATTTATTATTTATTTAACCCTCGTTCTACACATCAGAGTGGACAAAACATTGAAAACTGAATCCGATAAAACAGCCAATAGCAAGTGTGAATTGAAGTGGGCTTTTATGAGTGGAAAAAGCAGTCAAACGTACAGACCGCGAAAGCTTAGTGATATTAAAAGCGATCATTGTTGTTGCATTGTTGTCCTATTCTAAAAAGTTGACCACATTGATTAGACTGTTTTTAGCTTATATTTCTCTCATTCCAAATTTGGCTATCTTTGGAAATAATACCCAAACCAAAGATGTCAGATTCGAGCCTGCAAATAAACCTTCGCAATTGGGCAAAAATTTACGTCGATCTGTTATCTTACTTTAAGTGCAATAAGAGATGTTAAAAATGTTATTAAGTGTAGAAGAAAGTAACATTTATTGAAATAAGTAATGATACAGTATTTTGAAACAAAGCATACATTGAACACATGTTGATTTTGTCGCCTACTTTTCTATACGAAAAATAACATTCCCAATCAAAAAAAGACAACGAACATAGTTCATGTATCCATAGTAGAATGGGAAGGACAAAGGAAAAAAACATCTGCATTTTCAATGGATATCAATGTCATTACCTTGGAATTCAGTTAAATTTCTTCAGAAAAATGTTGGCATGACTATTTATGTTAGCTCAGTAATGAAGTGACTTCTAACCATGAATTCGATTCCCATTTGGGTCAAACGTTTTGCTATGTAATGATATACTCCTCAATGCATAAATAATTATATAAAATAATACATTAAGATAAATCAGTTGTATATATATATATACAAAAAATCTAAAAACACTTCATACAGGACACGTCAGTTTGGCCGTAAACTGTACAACAAGTGTTGCGGTTGCGATCGTATTTTTGTTTACAATGTGTCATGTGGACCTTCCTCCTCCGTCAGCAGTAACCAGTTCACGTGTGAGTGTCGTGGTGTGAAAGTAGTGCAGGTAAAATGGGTAACCTGGCAGACTTCCAAAGAGGCATAATCGTTGGTGCCCGTCTCATTGGAGCTTCAGTGGCAACATTGGCGAACATTGTGGGGGTATCGAAAGGCACTGTGTCCAATGTCACGAGGGCATACGCAATTCATGGGCAAACGACGTCTGCAAAGCACAACAGTGATCGAGAGACAATCCTGTCAGATAGGGACCAGAGGGCATTAAAGTGGATTGTAGCAGCTAAAAAAGAGACCACTGCAATGAAAATTACGTCTGAACTCAATTCGGGCCTACAGAACCCGGCTTCATCGAAAACAGTGCGACGGGAACTTCATAAAATGAAAAGTCATCCAGGGCCACTATCGCCAAACTCCTGGTTACATCAGTAAACGCGAAGAGGCGTATCCAGTTTTGCAAGGACAACAAGGTGTGGACTCATGAGCAGTGGAAACACGTAATGTGGTCCGATGAATCGACCTTCACCTTGTTTCCACAACCGGTCGTGTTTACGTATGAAGAACACAGTCGCAGGCCTATGATACAGACTGTCTGCTAACAACTGTAACTAACTGTCTGAGTTAGAAAGACGTGTTCGGTCCACCAGCATCCCTTAAGGAACTGGAGAATATTTTGGAGGAACAATGGTACAATATTCCACACACCACGATTCAGGAGTTGTATACGTCCATTCCACGTTGGATCCAAGCTGTTTTGGACGCAAAAGGAGGCCCCACACCATACTAGGTATAATTTTTACACTTTTGCAAACGTTTTAGATTTTTTGCCCAACCCCTGTATATATAAATAAATAGTTATTATGTTCAAAATATAACATCTGAGATGTGATGAGTGTTGACAGAATTTGTTAAGTATATGTGAATGTTAATTACAAATAAAATAAATAGAGTAAGAGCAATAAATAAGTGTGTGTGGTGCATTTGTCTGCAGCTATTTGTTATACGTAAGTTACTTCGCAATTTTCTCATTACACCATTCAATTTACGGTTTTGAAATATATTCAGAGTCATTAAAAGAACATGTGAGTATTGATACAGAATATCCAAAATCGGATTGTGGTTCCAGACAGCAAGTTTATTACAACAAAAGTCCACAGCAAGTTTGCGATTACCAAAGGCCACTTTAAATGGCTACATTATTTTTTTTTTTTTTTAAGCAAGGAAATCAGAACATATTTCTAAAGGTTTTCAGTTCAATACTCTGAAATTCTTTTATATGTGTAAATGGTAAGGCTTTGGTCGCACTCTCTTTCTCTTATTATATATATATATATATATATATATATATATATATATATATATATATATATATATATATATATATATATATATATATATATATATATATATATATATATATGGATGTGTGTGTGTAAGTATCAGCATAATTCTTTATTGTCTGGAGCAATTTTCACCAAATTTGTATACATATTACTTACAGTTTGGTAAAACGTACTGTTGGAGTAAAGTCCCTGGCACATCTAAGATGGAAAAATGAAGTGAAATCTTTAAATTATGCGTCCCACGATTATGCCGGTTAGGCTAAAGGAGACGGTGCTGATGAGAAATGAATGAAATTGTGGAATGAAGAAAATGGGAGGAAAAAACCTCGAGCACGGTGTTTGTCCAAGGGGGGCGCGGTGGCTCAGTGGTAGAGCGTTCACCTCCGGTGCTTGGGGTCCCTGGTTCGATCCCAGCTCGCGCCGTGTGGACTTTGTGGTGGACAAACACCGTGCTCGTGGGTTTTCTCGGGGTTCTCCCGTTTCCTCCCACTTTCTTCATTCCACCATTTCACTCATCTCTCATTATCACCGTCTCCTTTAGCCTAACCGGCATAACCGTGGGACGTAAAACTTAAAGATTTCATTTTTTTTACGGTGTTTGTCCACCACAAAGACATCTAAGATGGAATCTGAGGGGGGAATGCATATAAAAATTATCAAAAGCTTCCGAAATTACTTTCGAATTCATAGTTTTCCGGGTCCGTGAGCTAATTGGTGACAGCTCCCATGCTCCTAAAGTTCAAGTTCGAGAAACGATATGCATAAACTAAAACTTCGTAAGTAGTAGAAAATGGATCGATCTGGGCCAGTTTTAATCAACTCACAAGCCCCTGGGAAAATGACCACCTTGCACCGTGAGACCACTGTCTTTTACGACCTCCATTTTAGGGGTGAATTCGTTCCCTTTTATGACCACTTTTTAAGGGGTGTATTCGTTCTCTTTTACGAGCACATTTTAGAGGGGTGAACTGATTCCCTTTTATGAGCATATTTTTCAACCCCTATGAACATCAGACTACGTAACATAACGAACATACAGAAGAGCAAATTGAACTCGTTCTCTTTTACGACCTCCATTTTAAGGGGTGAACTCGTTTCCTTTTATGAGCATATTTTTCAACCCCTATTTTAACATAGGAGATAACACATACGATTACGAACACATAGAAGAACAGATAACACATAACACTATGTAACACACAGCAGAACAGATAACACATAAGAGTACGTAACATAACAAGGGTGTACTCGTTCTCTTTTATGAGCATATTTTTCAACCCCTATTTTAACATAGCAGAAATTACACTGACACTACGTAACACACAGCAGAACAGATAACACAAAAGAGTACGTAACATAACAAGGGTGAACTCGTTCCCTTTTATGAGCATATTTTTCAACCCCTATTTTAACATAGCAGAAATTACACTGAGACTATGAACACACAACCGAACAGATAATACATAGCACAGCTAATAAAAGAACATGGCTAATTTTTCAACCCCTATTTTAACATAGCAGAAAGTACACTGAGACTATGAACAGATAATACATAAGAATACGTAACATAGCAAGGGTGTATATATTTTCCAACCCCTATTTTAACATAGCAGATAGCACAGCTAATAAAAGAGCATGGTTTATTTTTCAACCCTTATTTTAACATAGCAGGCCTCCATTTTAAGGGTGAACTCGTTCTCTTTTTCAACCCTTATTTTAACATAGCAGAAATTACATAGCACAGCTAATAAAAGAACATGGTTTATTTCAGAAATTACACTGACACTGCGTAACACACAACAACCTCCAGGGGTGTACTCGTTCTCTTTTATAATTACTTTTCCAACCCCTATTTTAACATAGCAGAAATTACACTGAGACAATGAACACACAGCAGACCAGGGAATACGTAAGATTCATTCCCTTTTAAGGGGTGTACTCGTTTTCCAACCCTTATTTTAACATGACAGAGACTACGAAACATGGCGGACATAGCACAGGGGGTGTATTAATTTTCTCCACCTCTAATTGAACATAGCAGAAATTACACTGAGAGTACGTAACACACAAAAACCTCCATTTTAGGGGTGGACTCGTTCTCTTTTATAATTACTTTTCCGACCCCTATTTTACCATAGCAGAAATTACATAAGATTTTTTTCAACCCCTATTTTAAGACAATGAATACCTATGTAACATAGCGATTCGATACGCTCTTTGAACCGACTTGGATGAAACTCGGTATATGGGGGTTTTCGACCATGCTGAGTACGAATATCATACTTATTTTTACCTGGGTCCTATAGTTTACGTGGCATACGCCCTTTCTATGACAATTTTAACCGATTTGGATGAAACTCGGTATATAGGGGTTTTCGGACATGCTGATTACAAATATCATACTTATTTTTACATGGGTCCTATAGTTTATGTGGCATACGCCCTTTCTATGACAATTTTAACCTATTTGGATGAAACTCGGTATATGGGGGTTTTCGAACATGCTCATTACGAATATCATATTTATTTTTACCTGGGTCTTATAGTTTATGTTGGATACGCCCTTTGTATGACACTTAAAACCCAATCACTCGTAAACGAAGCAACATATTAAGGTTCTGTTTCCTCATTTAACAATTGGTCATCAACTACTACAAGTTCCAAAAATAATGACCATCGAGGTCAAAGGTCAACATACTTAAAACCTAATAACTCGAAAATGGATCCACATATTGAGGTGCTGTTTCCACATTTAGTAATTGGTCATCAAATACTACATGTCCTAAAATTAGTGATCATCGAGGTCAAAGGTCAAAATACTTAAAACCTAATAACTCGAAAATGGATCCACATATTGAGATGCTGTTTCCAAATCTAGTAATTGGTCATCAGGTACTACAAGTTCCAAAATACTGATCATCGAGGTCAAAGGTCAACATACTTAAAACCTAATTACTCGAAAATGGATTCACATATTGAGGTGGTGTTTCCACATTTAGTAATTGGTCATCAACTACTACAAGTTCCAAAATAATGATCATCGAGGTCAAAGGTCAAAATACTTAAAACCTAATAACTCGAAAATGGATTCACATATTGAGATGCTGTTTCCAAATCTAGTAATTGGTCATCAGGTACTACAAGTTCCAAAATAATGACCATCGAGGTCAAAGGTCAAAATACTTAAAAGCTAATAACTCGAAAATGGATCCACATACTGAGGTGCTGTTTCCAGATTTAGCAAGAGGTCATCAACTACTACAAGTTCCAAAATTAGTCGCCATCGAGGTCAAAGGTCAAAATACTTAAAACCTAATATCTAGAAAACGGAGCCACATACTCAGCTGCTGTTTCCAGATTGAGTAATAGGTCATCAGATACCACAAGTTCCAAAATAATGACCATCGAGGTCAAAGGTCAACATACTTAAAACCAAATAACTCTTAAATGGATCCACATATTGAGGTGCTGTTTCCAAATCTAGTAACTGGTCAACAACTACTACAAGTTCCAAAATAATGATCATCGAGGTCAAAGGTCAACATACTTAAAACCTAATAACACGAAAACTGAGCCACATATTTAGGTGCTGTTTCCAAAATCTAGTAACCCAGTCATCAACTACTACAAGTTCCAAAATAATGATCATCGAGGTCAAAGGTCAACATACTTAAAACTTAATAACACGAAAACTTAGCCGTGTTGTATATTGAGATGCTGTTTCCACATTTAGTAATCGGTTACCAACTACTACAAGTTCCAAAATACTGATCATCGAGGTCAAAGGTCAAACTCGAAAACGGAGCCAAATATTGAGGTGGTGTTTCCACATTTAGTAATAGTTCATAAATCACTGTAAGTTCCAAAATAATGACCATCGAGAGCTTGTAAACGGAGCAACGGATAAATTTTGTACAAAGCAGAAAAAGTGAAGGAGGAATAAATTTGAGTGGCCTATTGAATTTTGTACCAACGAGAAATGTCATTTTTTCTAGACCATGTTCTAATATTTAAACAAACGAAGGGGTGAATTTGAGTGACCTATTCAATTTTGTACCAACGAGAAATAATTGCGTATTTTAAACAAACAATCGGATAAATTTAACCGGCTCAGAAGTTCAATTCTATTTTGTACTCTTGAGTGAGCTTTCCAATTTTGTAGCAAGAAGGACCATTTCTTTTTAAAACTAACTCAGAATTTCATTTCATTTTTGTAATACTCAAATTTGGATGGAGTATTTATATTTGTATGAACCAGAAAAATTTGATTGGATTATTTCCTTAGGTACTAACTGGAAAAAGTGAAGGGCTATTATTTAAATAAACGAAGGAATAGAGTTTTTAGTTTTTGTACCAACTAGAAAAAAAAAGAAGTGAAGTATGAATAAAATTTAGGTGGACTATTTTCTTTTGTACCAACTGGAATGTTCTATTTTTGTATCAATCAGAAAAAAACGAAGAAGAGCCATTTTAACAAGTTCATAATTTCTGTAACGAAAGAATAATTTCGATGTTCTACTTTTTATACCAACGAGAAAAAATGAACTAGCTGAATATTTAAAGATACGAAAGAATAAATTTAAGTGACCTATTCAATTTTGTACCCATGAGAAATTGCATTTTAACTGGCTCAGAATTTTACTATTCAAATAAGCAATGGAGTATTTAGTTTTGCACCATTTTGGAGTATTCAAATAAACAAAGGACTTATAATTTGTGTCAACTCTAAAATCAATTAAACGAAGTAATGCATTTGAAAAACCGAAGTTGAGTATTTAATACCATTTTGTATTATTTCAACAAAACAAAGGAATAAGCAAAAAAAGGATCATTTTATATCATTTTAAACTAGTCTAATAAACGAAGGCATAAATGTGAGTGAGCTATTTAATTTTGTAGCAACCAAAGGATTTTCACGAAAGAACAAAATTGTACTAATCAGAAAAAGCAAAGAAGACCCATTTTAACTAACTGAGAATTTCTGTACCTTTTTGTACTATTTAAACAAACGATGGAATAAATTTGAGTGACCTGTTTTTTGTACTAACCAGAAAAATCGAAGAAGGTACCCTTATACTAGCTCAATGAACGAAAGAACAAATTTGGGTCTTCTACTTTTTTATACCAAACAAGGAAGAACCATTTTGTACTACTCAAATAAACGAAAGAAAAAGCGAAAAGAGTCCTTTTTAACTAGCGCAGAATTTCTGTAACGCAAAAAGTAATTTGGATGGAGTAACAAGAAGAAAAGCAAAGATATGTTATATTAACTATTTAAATAAACGAAGGGATAAATTTAAGTGATCTATTCCATTTTGTACCAAGGAGAAATGCCATTTTTATCTAACTTAGAATTTCTAGTGCATGTTGTATTATTTAAACAAAACGAAGGGCTAAATTTGAGAAAGCGAACATGAACCATTTTACTCAAACTTGGATGAAGTATTTAGCTTTGTATGAACCAGAAAAAAAAGTAAAGAAGAACCATTTTAACTAACTCAGATCTTTATACCATTTTGTACTACTTTTTGTACCAATCAGAAGAAAATCAAAGAAGGGTCATTTTAACTAGCCAAGCAGAAAAAAGGAAAGAATTAACACTTTGTACTAACCAGAAAAGGAGAAGAAGGATCAGCATTCTGTACCTTTCGTGCCATTTATTGGGGTGTCCTTTTTCTTTTTGTACCAACGAGAACCATTTTTAACTGGCGTAGAATTTTATGCCTTTTTGTAAAATTTGTATCAAATCGAAAAAAGCAAGGAAATACCATTTTTAAATAGCTCAGCATGTTACAGCTTTTTGTGTTTTTGGTCTACCCAATTTCTTGACCATGTTGTACTATTTAAAGAAACAAAGGAATAAATTTGTGTGACCTATTCACTTTTGTAACAATCAGAAAAAGGAAAGAATAAATTTGAGTGGCTTAAGCAAAGAAGGTCAATGGTAACTAGCCTATTGAAGAATGAATAAATTTTGTTTGCAATTTAAAAAAACGGAGGTCTATTTTATGTACATTTTGTACTACTCAAATAAACAAAGAAATACCATATTCTGCTACTCAAACAAACGACGGAATAAGCTCAGAATTTCTATACCTTTTTGTGTTGTGACTTATACCAACCATGAAGGTTCATTATAACAAGCTCGGTATTTTTATACCATTTTGTATTACTCTATTTCATTTTTGTAACAATCAGAAGAAAACAGCTCAGAATTTTAAACCTTTGTGGTGTTACATTTTGTATATGTTTGTGTCATCCAGAGAACAATTTAAATTGGCTCTCACGTCACTAAGGCTCATAAAATATTTGAACATAAGATTTAACAAACCAGAGTTGCGTCATAATTGTGTAGAACAGACTCCATAGCAATTTGCGTAATATCATGCATGGCCATTTTTGATCACAGCAGAAGAGATCATATCAAAGTAAGAAAAGTTTTCAAAGTTCCATGTTGCTGCAGATATTTAAGCAACGTTACGAATGCGTTACCTAACATTTGTATTGCTAAGGTATTGCCTATTGTTCAACGATTCAATTATTTATAGACTTTCCTTCCTCGTCTAAGTCAAAAAAGACAAATATATATTTTTGCATTTATGTATTTTATTATAATGGAATATAAATTTATGGGGTATATTTGGAAATAATAGAACATACATTATGATGTTTTATATTGCTTGAAACATATTATTAAACACGGAGAATGCATAGAATGCTTGTATTGTAGATATATATAATTATTTATTTGATTTGTTTTTTGCTGAAGAGCAGAAAAATGACTAGCATTGAGATTGTTTATGTTTCACCTCGAGAAAAAGAAATTCAGCGTGAAAACGAGAAACCTATACTGTTAATCCAGCCGTCTGACCCCGATTTGCCAGATGAATTATGTGATAAAGTGAGAATCATATATCCAACACAAGAAATAGAAGAAGTGTATTATTTTAGACGCTATAATAGATATAATGATGAAATACTCCCGGAAAGTGATGATGACAGTGTTTCAAATATTACCTGTTTTGAACTGGAAGCTAATGATTGCGAGTGTACTAGTGAAAGTATTAGTCATACATGTGTTATACAATTATTTAATGAGTATACTCCAAATTCAGTATTATTATGTGAAGCATGTTCTAAACATAATGAGAATGAAAAAGATCACAACTGTTTGCTGCAGCATGATTACGAATTATTGCAAAAGGTGTGGACGATCTTAATTAAACGTGAAATGAGAGAAAAAATATATAAACTTTATATAAAGAAGCATTTTAAAAGTTGTAATATTAAGAACACTTATACTTTGGAGAAAAAATTTAATCTGGTATATGAATACATTACAGAGTGTGATTATTATATCAACAAAATAGTAGAAATGTTTTTAGAGAAAGATAAACAATTATTTAATTCTGTAAATAACACTGAGTCCACTGTAGCATATGCATTTGATTGTGTAAAAATAGAAGAACTTGAACTGTTAAATGGATCAATTTGTAGTATTGTAATATTACAAACATTGGACTCTGGCAACTGAATTGTCAGTGAGAGCCAATTTAAATTGTTCTCTGGATGACACAAACATATACAAAATGTAACACCACAAAGGTTTAAAATTCTGAGCTGTTTTCTTCTGATTGTTACAAAAATGAAATAGAGTAATACAAAATGGTATAAAAATACCGAGCTTGTTATAATGAACCTTCATGGTTGGTATAAGTCACAACACAAAAAGGTATAGAAATTCTGAGCTTATTCCGTCGTTTGTTTGAGTAGCAGAATATGGTATTTCTTTGTTTATTTGAGTAGTACAAAATGTACATAAAATAGACCTCCGTTTTTTTAAATTGCAAACAAAATTTATTCATTCTTCAATAGGCTAGTTACCATTGACCTTCTTTGCTTAAGCCACTCAAATTTATTCTTTCCTTTTTCTGATTGTTACAAAAGTGAATAGGTCACACAAATTTATTCCTTTGTTTCTTTAAATAGTACAACATAGTCAAGAAATTGGGTAGACCAAAAACACAAAAAGCTGTAACATGCTAAGCTATTTAAAAATGGTATTTCCTTGCTTTTTTCGATTTGATACAAATTTTACAAAAAGGCATAAAATTCTACGCCAGTTAAAAATGGTTCTCGTTGGTACAAAAAGAAAAAGGACACCCCAATAAATGGCACGAAAGGTACAGAATGCTGATCCTTCTTCTCCTTTTCTGGTTAGTACAAAGTGTTAATTCTTTCCTTTTTTCTGCTTGGCTAGTTAAAATGACCCTTCTTTGATTTTCTTCTGATTGGTACAAAAAGTAGTACAAAATGGTATAAAGATCTGAGTTAGTTAAAATGGTTCTTCTTTACTTTTTTTTCTGGTTCATACAAAGCTAAATACTTCATCCAAGTTTGAGTAAAATGGTTCATGTTCGCTTTCTCAAATTTAGCCCTTCGTTTTGTTTAAATAATACAACATGCACTAGAAATTCTAAGTTAGATAAAAATGGCATTTCTCCTTGGTACAAAATGGAATAGATCACTTAAATTTATCCCTTCGTTTATTTAAATAGTTAATATAACATATCTTTGCTTTTCTTCTTGTTACTCCATCCAAATTACTTTTTGCGTTACAGAAATTCTGCGCTAGTTAAAAAGGACTCTTTTCGCTTTTTCTTTCGTTTATTTGAGTAGTACAAAATGGTTCTTCCTTGTTTGGTATAAAAAAGTAGAAGACCCAAATTTGTTCTTTCGTTCATTGAGCTAGTATAAGGGTACCTTCTTCGATTTTTCTGGTTAGTACAAAAAACAGGTCACTCAAATTTATTCCATCGTTTGTTTAAATAGTACAAAAAGGTACAGAAATTCTCAGTTAGTTAAAATGGGTCTTCTTTGCTTTTTCTGATTAGTACAATTTTGTTCTTTCGTGAAAATCCTTTGGTTGCTACAAAATTAAATAGCTCACTCACATTTATGCCTTCGTTTATTAGACTAGTTTAAAATGATATAAAATGATCCTTTTTTTGCTTATTCCTTTGTTTTGTTGAAATAATACAAAATGGTATTAAATACTCAACTTCGGTTTTTCAAATGCATTACTTCGTTTAATTGATTTTAGAGTTGACACAAATTATAAGTCCTTTGTTTATTTGAATACTCCAAAATGGTGCAAAACTAAATACTCCATTGCTTATTTGAATAGTAAAATTCTGAGCCAGTTAAAATGCAATTTCTCATGGGTACAAAATTGAATAGGTCACTTAAATTTATTCTTTCGTATCTTTAAATATTCAGCTAGTTCATTTTTTCTCGTTGGTATAAAAAGTAGAACATCGAAATTATTCTTTCGTTACAGAAATTATGAACTTGTTAAAATGGCTCTTCTTCGTTTTTTTCTGATTGATACAAAAATAGAACATTCCAGTTGGTACAAAAGAAAATAGTCCACCTAAATTTTATTCATACTTCACTTCTTTTTTTTTCTAGTTGGTACAAAAACTAAAAACTCTATTCCTTCGTTTATTTAAATAATAGCCCTTCACTTTTTCCAGTTAGTACCTAAGGAAATAATCCAATCAAATTTTTCTGGTTCATACAAATATAAATACTCCATCCAAATTTGAGTATTACAAAAATGAAATGAAATTCTGAGTTAGTTTTAAAAAGAAATGGTCCTTCTTGCTACAAAATTGGAAAGCTCACTCAAGAGTACAAAATAGAATTGAACTTCTGAGCCGGTTAAATTTATCCGATTGTTTGTTTAAAATACGCAATTATTTCTCGTTGGTACAAAATTGAATAGGTCACTCAAATTCACCCCTTCGTTTGTTTAAATATTAGAACATGGTCTAGAAAAAATGACATTTTTCGTTGGTACAAAATTCAATAGGCCACTCAAATTTATTCCTCCTTCACTTTTTCTGCTTTGTACAAAATTTATCCGTTGCTCCGTTTACAAGCTCTCGATGGTCATTATTTTGGAACTTACAGTGATTTATGAACTATTACTAAATGTGGAAACACCACCTCAATATTTGGCTCCGTTTTCGAGTTTGACCTTTGACCTCGATGATCAGTATTTTGGAACTTGTAGTAGTTGGTAACCGATTACTAAATGTGGAAACAGCATCTCAATATACAACACGGCTAAGTTTTCGTGTTATTAAGTTTTAAGTATGTTGACCTTTGACCTCGATGATCATTATTTTGGAACTTGTAGTAGTTGATGACTGGGTTACTAGATTTTGGAAACAGCACCTAAATATGTGGCTCAGTTTTCGTGTTATTAGGTTTTAAGTATGTTGACCTTTGACCTCGATGATCATTATTTTGGAACTTGTAGTAGTTGTTGACCAGTTACTAGATTTGGAAACAGCACCTCAATATGTGGATCCATTTAAGAGTTATTTGGTTTTAAGTATGTTGACCTTTGACCTCGATGGTCATTATTTTGGAACTTGTGGTATCTGATGACCTATTACTCAATCTGGAAACAGCAGCTGAGTATGTGGCTCCGTTTTCTAGATATTAGGTTTTAAGTATTTTGACCTTTGACCTCGATGGCGACTAATTTTGGAACTTGTAGTAGTTGATGACCTCTTGCTAAATCTGGAAACAGCACCTCAGTATGTGGATCCATTTTCGAGTTATTAGCTTTTAAGTATTTTGACCTTTGACCTCGATGGTCATTATTTTGGAACTTGTAGTACCTGATGACCAATTACTAGATTTGGAAACAGCATCTCAATATGTGAATCCATTTTCGAGTTATTAGGTTTTAAGTATTTTGACCTTTGACCTCGATGATCATTATTTTGGAACTTGTAGTAGTTGATGACCAATTACTAAATGTGGAAACACCACCTCAATATGTGAATCCATTTTCGAGTAATTAGGTTTTAAGTATGTTGACCTTTGACCTCGATGATCAGTATTTTGGAACTTGTAGTACCTGATGACCAATTACTAGATTTGGAAACAGCATCTCAATATGTGGATCCATTTTCGAGTTATTAGGTTTTAAGTATTTTGACCTTTGACCTCGATGATCACTAATTTTAGGACATGTAGTATTTGATGACCAATTACTAAATGTGGAAACAGCACCTCAATATGTGGATCCATTTTCGAGTTATTAGGTTTTAAGTATGTTGACCTTTGACCTCGATGGTCATTATTTTTGGAACTTGTAGTAGTTGATGACCAATTGTTAAATGAGGAAACAGAACCTTAATATGTTGCTTCGTTTACGAGTGATTGGGTTTTAAGTGTCATACAAAGGGCGTATCCAACATAAACTATAAGACCCAGGTAAAAATAAATATGATATTCGTAATGAGCATGTTCGAAAACCCCCATATACCGAGTTTCATCCAAATAGGTTAAAATTGTCATAGAAAGGGCGTATGCCACATAAACTATAGGACCCATGTAAAAATAAGTATGATATTTGTAATCAGCATGTCCGAAAACCCCTATATACCGAGTTTCATCCAAATCGGTTAAAATTGTCATAGAAAGGGCGTATGCCACGTAAACTATAGGACCCAGGTAAAAATAAGTATGATATTCGTACTCAGCATGGTCGAAAACCCCCATATACCGAGTTTCATCCAAATCGGTTCAAAGAGCGTATCGAATCGCTATGTTACATAGGTATTCATTGTCTTAAAATAGGGGTTGAAAAAAAATCTTATGTAATTTCTGCTATGGTAAAATAGGGGTCGGAAAAGTAATTATAAAAGAGAACGAGTCCACCCCTAAAATGGAGGTTTTTGTGTGTTACGTACTCTCAGTGTAATTTCTGCTATGTTCAATTAGAGGTGGAGAAAATTAATACACCCCCTGTGCTATGTCCGCCATGTTTCGTAGTCTCTGTCATGTTAAAATAAGGGTTGGAAAACGAGTACACCCCTTAAAAGGGAATGAATCTTACGTATTCCCTGGTCTGCTGTGTGTTCATTGTCTCAGTGTAATTTCTGCTATGTTAAAATAGGGGTTGGAAAAGTAATTATAAAAGAGAACGAGTACACCCCTGGAGGTTGTTGTGTGTTACGCAGTGTCAGTGTAATTTCTGAAATAAACCATGTTCTTTTATTAGCTGTGCTATGTAATTTCTGCTATGTTAAAATAAGGGTTGAAAAAGAGAACGAGTTCACCCTTAAAATGGAGGCCTGCTATGTTAAAATAAGGGTTGAAAAATAAACCATGCTCTTTTATTAGCTGTGCTATCTGCTATGTTAAAATAGGGGTTGGAAAATATATACACCCTTGCTATGTTACGTATTCTTATGTATTATCTGTTCATAGTCTCAGTGTACTTTCTGCTATGTTAAAATAGGGGTTGAAAAATTAGCCATGTTTTTTTATTAGCTGTGCTATGTATTATCTGTTCGGTTGTGTGTTCATAGTCTCAGTGTAATTTCTGCTATGTTAAAATAGGGGTTGAAAAATATGCTCATAAAAGGGAACGAGTTCACCCTTGTTATGTTACGTACTCTTTTGTGTTATCTGTTCTGCTGTGTGTTACGTAGTGTCAGTGTAATTTCTGCTATGTTAAAATAGGGGTTGAAAAATATGCTCATAAAAGAGAACGAGTACACCCTTGTTATGTTACGTACTCTTATGTGTTATCTGTTCTGCTGTGTGTTACATAGTGTTATGTGTTATCTGTTCTTCTATGTGTTCGTAATCGTATGTGTTATCTCCTATGTTAAAATAGGGGTTGAAAAATATGCTCATAAAAGGAAACGAGTTCACCCCTTAAAATGGAGGTCGTAAAAGAGAACGAGTTCAATTTGCTCTTCTGTATGTTCGTTATGTTACGTAGTCTGATGTTCATAGGGGTTGAAAAATATGCTCATAAAAGGGAATCAGTTCACCCCTCTAAAATGTGCTCGTAAAAGAGAACGAATACACCCCTTAAAAAGTGGTCATAAAAGGGAACGAATTCACCCCTAAAATGGAGGTCGTAAAAGACCGTGGTCTCACGGTGCAAGGTGGTCATTTTCCCAGGGGCTTGTGAGTTGATTAAAACTGGCCCAGATCGATCCATTTTCTACTACTTTCGTAATTGAAATATAACTATTGATAATGTAGAAAATGTGAAAAGTTGAATTGTCAATCTTTTTATTACAAAAGAAATTCTCGATCAGTCGAGTTAATAGCTTTCTTTAAATACATCTGTCTTCCGCCCTCTTTTACTTTAAGTTCTTTGGTCAGTCAATGTTAACTCCATAACCAGTGGCGGCGATAAGGGCCCCGCAGATCCCGCGGTGCGGGGGGTCCCCGGACCTGAGGGGGTCCCTACAAAGTATACTCAGCAAGGGAACTTGTACATGCATTTTGAAAGCTTTTCTACACAGCCTATAACTAATTCTAACAGTTTCACAGAATTAAATCATGAAGTAATCATTAAAATTAAATAATGATGTATGACTGTGAACATGAATGTCAGGCTGTGTCAGGCTGCTCTTTGCGATTTTCCAAAGATTTAATTTTCCAGTGTAACATTTGTATATTATTATGTTAGTCTATTATGCCATATTTTCGTTATCGTGTATCTTAGACTACAATTACCGTGTATTACAATAAATAATCGTGTTTACCGAAATATCTACCAAGAAAGCAATTCGAGACATTGCAACTTGTTAATTGAAGAAGACAGTTGTTTACTGAGTAGTTTGTCGGACTTGACTACTGCCTTACAGCTGCACTTTACACTTCCTGTCACAACTACTGCAGCAGAGAGAAGTTTTCCAAAATTAAAAATTATCAAGAATTATTTACTGAGCACCATGACAGAAGGTAGATTGAGTACGCTTGCCATCTTCAGCAGCGAACATAAAAAAAAAGAAAATTATAGAGAAATTCTTGTTCCTAGACTTGATGGTCCTAGCAATGTTTAGTAAACTATATAAATTACTCAGTTCTTCGTTATGAAGTTTCTGCCATTAACCATTCCAGTTCCTCTTTCTGAGGGTGCGCGGTTACTCAGTGGTAGAGGCTCCACCTCCAGTGCTTGGGGTGCCTGGTTCGATCCCAGCTCGCGCCGTGTGAACTTTGTGGTGGACAAACACCATGCTCGTAGGTATACTCGGGGTTCTCCCACTTTTTCATTCCACAATTTCATTCATTTCTCATCGTCACCGTCTCCTTTAGTCTCACCGGCCTAACGCAAAACTTAAGATTTCATTTCATTTTCAGTTCCTCTTTGATCCGAATATTCGTCTCAGGATATTGTTCTCAAATAAATTCAGTCTACGTTCTTCCCTCAGAGAACCGATAATGTTTTGCAACTATACAGAGCAACAGGCATGATTATCGATTTATATATTTTAAGTTCAAATTCCTCGACATAATTCCCGACAACAAAACATTTGAACTAAATAATAACATAAATTCTCTGCTTTTATTCGACATTTAATTTCTTCGTGAATATGGTTTTGGTCTGTCAATATTGATCCTAGATGTTAGAAAGTGCCCATTTTATCGAAAGTATTTTTTTTTTTTTTCGTATTTAATCGTCCCCATAATTTGCGGTTTTACGATCAAGACGAACTTTCATGTATTCAGTTTTCTCTTCATCTACTTACAAACCAATGTCGCTGCAAGCTTTTAATAAGACCTCAGCATTTCTTTCTATTGTTCTCTTATCATCCCCTATCAGATTTGCATCATTAGCATACGACTTGACCTCGTGAATACCATTCAGATCTAGGCCCTGGTTGTTGTCTTTTGATTTTTCTTAAAGCGTATGCTGCTTCAGGCTATCCTCAACGTCAAAGCTCGTGGACAAGACTTTTTCTACATTGACTTTACTTTGGAATTCATTTAAATATATTTTAATTAATCTCACTAATGTTTCGGTATTTCAAATTCTGTAAGAATGTCGTATAATATTTCCCTCCTTATTGAGTCGTATTCCTTTCTAAAATCAATAAATAATTAATGTACCGGGTTATTGTATTCACATTTCTTTTCGAGTATTTGTTGAATGGTAAATATCTGGTTAATAATTGATCGATTTCGCCTTAATCCACACTGGTAAACTCAAATAATTTCATTCGAATATAGAATCAATCTCGATAATGGAATGTTTGAGAGGATTAGAATATTTACAGGAGAAATATGCTTTGAGAATCATTGCAATCAGTTTTGTCGCCTTTCTTGTGAATTGGAACAGTTACTGAATCTTTCCACTCCTGAGGCAATTCCTTCTTGCCCCAGATAAGGTGAAGTTTGTGTATCTTGTTCCAAAATTTGTCCCTACCTGCTAAAATTAACTCAGCCGGAATTTGGCCTACATCCGGAGATTTGTGTTTCTTTAATTTCTTTATAACAATTTCTACTTCTGTTCAGTTACGCTCTGAAGTATAAAGTTCAGCTCTGTCCTATCCTGTATTTTTCCAACTCACTCGTTACGGATAATAACGAGCCTGGTATATAAGAGATTCTTATATTCCATATTCCAAATCTCATGTCTATTTTATTTTGCTCAGGTCGTGCTAAGTTACTAGTCCAGGTCCGAAGCTTCTGTAAATGTTTCCGAACAAGTGCCTTTCTTTTACAGGATGAGGTTGTAAGCTTCACGCCAAACCCCCAATCTGGAGGAGCACTCCTTGTTGTCTGTCAGTGACTACTTATTTAGTGTATTCACAGCTAACCTCTATCCTTCTTCTACTTGATCCGGAATCTGAGGACTCCATGCAGTGGTACAGGAATCCACATTACAAGGGAGAGAGCATGTTCTTTAATAAATTGTGTACTAATATACTAACGAAAACGCAATGTCAGTGGACAATGTGGCATCTCCTCCTTCCCCAGACATGATCTGAAAATGACGTTACTGTCTTTAAGCTGCTTTATTTATTTATTTGGAGTTGCAAGATTTCGTGAAGCAAGATATCGATTTCTTTCATACAAATGTGAGAGAATGAAATTCTAATTAGTCTGATGAAGATTAAACTAAAAGGTCAATTCTTTTCAATAGTTTTCTATCCCTGCCAAATATTTGTCGGTTCAATCAGATTCATTGGTTCCGTTGAGCCTAGAATCACGTATATTAAAATCATACATGAAGACGATTGGGAAAGGAATATTGCTTCCAAACAGGATAATTTCCGAGTTACAATGTACACAAACTATCATTTGGAAACTTTAACAATGCACACTGTATAAACAGTAATATTACATGTTTTAAGATTCCGGCAGACTTAATTACAAATGTAGTTTACTGAATTATTTATATGCTTCTATCCAAGTCTTCACTAGTTTTGTCAGTCAAGTTGACAAATAAACAAACGCTATTATATTTCTGAAGGAAGAATTTGAATTTATACTCTACTAGCTTAATATTTCAACATTTACATTTAGTTGTCAATGAACCTCTTTTATGAGATCATACTGAGAACAATCTTCGTGATGTGATTTCTCAATTACGTAATGCTTTATGCCAGAAGCATTCAATCTCTATGAGTATTCCATGTCAGAAGATAGATCTCATCATTCTAAGCTATTCTTTTCTCTAATGATGTAGTTATGAATAACATTACCCTGCTGTTAAATATTAATTTGATATTATCTCGCAAATACATCTCGAAATGAAAGTAAATATTTAGTTTGTAAGCAAACTAGAAGCACACTCTGGTATTTAAAATTCATAAACATGCATTTCTCTTCATTCATGAACCCAAATTATATATATATGATATGTAAGTCGAAATAATAACACTATTGTCAACCCATACGCTAATAATCTGTTTTAACAACCAAGTGTTTGTCAATATTTACTTATTTGGCCTTTAGTAAACCTTTAATTAGTTTTGGAAATAGAAATTAGGAACTTTGTCTTCATATTGTCATTGATTTTCATATTACTTTCCAACAGGACAAACTTTAGTGTACTATTGAACTAACACATTTACATTTAGAATAGCATATTATGAAATGAACAAGAAATAACTTAATTCCGTTAACTAGCCGAATTTGCGCTCTCTACACAATACATCATTCATAGCACGAATCTCCTTGTCATTCCTCACAACATTTGTACATGCCTCTTTACAGACACACGTAAAAGACATCTTGATAAAAATCGGCAAGGGATATCATAAAAAGATTTTTTCGACTACTGTTTCAATATCTTGCACCCTTTGCAAGATTGAGCCTACTACCGGTTGGAGTTTCTAATTCATGTATGATTAGTGTTATCTTATTTCTTAAATCTAGTATGTAATGAGCAAATATATTACATACACAATTAGTTATAATGTCAGTGATATATAGTGTTCATTGGCAAAAAAGAAAAAAAAACTCCAAACAATAAAGATTCATCTTAGCCTGTAGAAAAGATTCATCTTAGCCTTCGTTTTTCATTATCATTTGGCCATGAAACAAACGCCTGACACATAAACGACCCCAGTATAAAATTATGTTGCGTTGGAATGTATAACTCATAGATTGATTGATTGATTGATTTTGAGTTTTACGTCCCGTTGAGCAGCGAGGCTATATGAGACGTGGACATACTGATTAACGTGGAATCCGAACCACATGAGCTCCCGCCGGGAATCGAACCCGGGTCTCCCACGCCAAAGGCGCGTACGATAACCGCTTAGCCACGGAGGAGCACGTATAACTCATAGAATATGATTATTTTATTTTTAAAATTTCAACCTCCCAGTGTACTAAAAAATGTAATAAAGAAATAACGGCCATTTTTAAAAGTATCCAATTAGAACTGGAGAATTACACAAAATTTGGAATTGACCAGCAAAAACGGCAAATTTCTAGCACTTGTGGTTTCTCGAGATCTCATTGTCGAAAGAATTTTAGACAAACATATAAATCTGGCATTTTAATATAGAGATTGTTACCGCTATATGTATCACTGAGAAAACAGTATTTTCATATGAATACGCAAATAAATGCAAATAAATGGAGGAAATAAAGCATATCTATATATTCTAATATACAAAGGAACGTGTGGTCTGTCTATCATCAGACATTCTCTTAGAAAGGAGTCACTTAGAACCACTAAAGTTTGTGCATAGATAAATTTTTAACATATCTAATCGCGTACGAAGTTGTTTTCAAGTTTCAAACTAGACTAATGGTTGGGGATGACACGTTCTCGAGTTTCAGAAAACGGCCCCGCGTCAAAAGTGTTCGGGTGAAAATGTCTCCGCAAAAAATGGGCCCGATTCAAAACGCCCCTTATAAAAAAGGCCCTGGAAAAAAGGGTCATACAACAAAAGATCCCGAGTCAAAAGGGTCTGCGTCAAAGGGCCCCGCTTCAAAAGGGCCTGAGTCAGTCCCGCATCAAAAGGAACCGAGTTAAAAGGTCTCCACAACAAAAGGGACCGAGTTAAAAGGGGTCGAATCAATACGACTCACATGAAAAGGGCCGGGTCAAAAGGGTCCCAAGACAAAAAGGCCCTAGTAAAAAGGAACCTGCCTCAAACAAGTCTGGGTCAAAGGGGGCCCCGCATCAAAAGTGCCCGGGTCAAAAGATCTCAACAACAAAAGGGCCCGAGTCAAAAGGGTCCGAATCAAAACGCCCCTCATAAAAAGGTCTCGGGCCAAAAGGGTCCTACAACAAAAGGACACGAATCAAGAGGTCCTGTCTCAAACAGGGCCCTGTTCAAAAAAGTGCGTCGCTACAAAAGAGCCCGAGTCAAACGGCCTCGCGTCAAAAGTGCCTGGTTCAAAAGAATTCCGTAAAAAAGAGTCCGAGTCATAACACCTTTCATCAAAAGGATCCGGGTCAAAAGGTTCCCACGACGAAAAGGCTCGAGTCGCAAGAGACTTGCGTCAAACGGACCCGGGTCAAAAGTGGCCCTGTTACAAAGGGCCCGAGTCAAACGGTCCCGTGTCAAAAGGCCCCCAGTGAAAAGGTCGCAACAAAAGAGCCCGAGAGAAAAAGAGGCCGAATCAAAACGCTCCTCATCAAAAGGGCCTGAGTCAAAATAATCCCGCAACAAATGGGCCCTGCGTCAAACGGGCTCTGGTCAAAATTGCCCCGCTAAAAAAGACCAGAGTCAAAATTCCCCACGTCAAAAGGGCCCAGGTCAAAAGGTCTCTGCAACAAAAGGGCACAAGTCAAAAGTGGCCCGCTGAAAAAGGGCACGAGTCAAAACAGACGAGCGACAAAAGGGCAGGAGTCAAAAGGGCCCTAATCAAAACGACCCTCATCAAAAGAGCCGGGTCAAGAGGGTCTCACGACAAAAGAGCCCGAATCAAATGGGACCTGTCTCAAACGAGCCCGGGTCAAAAGAAGTCCCAATACAAAAGGGCCCGAGTCAAAAAGTCCTATATAAAAAGGATCGGGTTAAAATGGTCCCACGACAAAAGGATCCGAGTTAAAAGTCCCTGCGTCAAACAGGCCGATGTCAAAAAGGGGCCCCGCTGCAAATGGGCAAGAGTCAAGCGAATCTGCGTCCAATGGTCGGCTAGAATGTCTTAGCAACAAAACGGCCGGAGTCAAAAGAGTCCCACGACAAAAGGTCTCGAATCGCAAGGGCTCTGCGTAAAACGGGTCCGGGTGAATAAGGACTAGACTACAAAAGACCCAAGTCAAACGGCCCCGTGTCAAAAGGGCCTGGGTCAAAAGTCTACGCAACAAAAGGGCCCGAGTCAAAAGGGGCCGAATCAAAACTCCCCTCATTTTCGGGCCTGGGTCAAAAGAGTTCCATGACAAATGGATCCGAGTTAATAGAGCCCTACGTCAAACGGACCCGGGTCAAAAGTGGTCCCGCTACAGAATGTCCGAGTCAAAACAACCCCATGTCGAAAGGGCCCAGGTAAAAGATCTCCGCGAGAAAAGGGTCCGAGTCATAAGGGCGCTGTGTCAAAAGAGCCTGGGTCAAAAGGGTTGTGCGAGAAAATGGCCCGAGTCAACAGGGAACTACGTCAAACAGACCCTGGTTAAAAGGGGCACCGCTACAAAAGAGCACGGGTTAAAACGGCCAGTCGTCAGCCGGGCCTGAGTCAAAAGGACCTCGCATTAAAATGGGACAAGTCAGAAAGGTCCCGCGTCAAAAGGGCCCGGTAAATACGGCTTCACGGGTAAAAAGCTTGAGATCAAAGCAAGAGTGGAGATCAGGCATGCACAAGGGGTTTGTATCCTCTTGGTAAATTGAAGTGTTTGTGCAAAAGAAGGAAATATATCTGTAGGGGTATTAGTAACAAATAGGAAATATGAATGGTGATATTAGTTTTGTTTGATTGTTGATTATTTTGCAACAACCGCTTTCGCTTAAGTCGTTCTCCATGAAAGTTTGCTTGCACTCCCGTCATAGGCGGACTGGGTGTATTAGGGCCTTGGCCGCGGTTACCATGAAGAGCCCTCAGACTATAACACCAATTTCTAAAATATCATACAATCAGTGGGTCAACCAGCTATGAGCTCAGGGGTTTATGCCCTCCCCAAAAGAAACTTGGTCTATCATATACAGCCGCGCTGCAGATAAATTTTGGTGAAATTTCAAAGTATATCAACGCATAAATGAATATTGAATTAAGTCAAAGCACTGTCGAAAGAGAAATACCCAGAGAAAACTCCTACATTAATTTCTTAGAGTAATAAATGTTAGTAAAGAGTGCGTCATTTTATGCAAAAATAAAGATGTACAAAATAATAATTATAGTGCAAATTTTAAAACTTGTAACCGTTAATAATAGGGAATTTGTGTATTGGAATTTTCATTTTAAGTTTTTTTAAGTATGTTAATAATAAGGATAACTAAATTTTTGTAATGAGGAGAATTCAAACTTTCAATTTTGTCCATATCATATGGTGCAGCACGTCGTTTGCGCACTACTGTATTGGATATTGTTAGCCCCTCCAGAAATAAAATCCTGGTTGCGCCACTACGCACAGTGAACATATGCGATGAGCCATCGCGTTATATAGTTGTAAATTCGTTGTTACTTGATAGTTTTTGCAAGCTATGATTTTCTATTGGTCAATGGAAATTCGATGTCATAGCAAGTACAAGATCTCCAAAAACAAACTTTCAAGAGAATATTTTATAATTATTATTGTATTGCCACACGGGGTGTCTAAAAAGTCCCCTGACTTATGATAACTCTGTTATTATCAGAGTTACAAAAAATGTAAGAGAAACCGTCTTCAAATAAAGTTTTAAATAGACAGTAAATTCATTCATTTATGTTGTGGGTCCAGGTAAATGGTAACGTTGCATTTTCATGTAACGCTATGGGCATATGGAGCGTACAGCCAAACGGATTGTCCGATTTGAAAAATGCTTTCACTTTAGATTGAAAACATTATATTTGGATACGGTCTCCTCTCCTACATTTTGTTGTAACTCTGATAATAAGGGAGCTACCGTAAGTCATGGGACTTTTCAGACAATCTGTATAGTAGCTGAAACACTAAACAAATAATAGCCAATAGCTTTTTACTATGGAAAGAACAGGACAGCTTACTGAAAATTGTAACAAACAAATAACAACTTTTGACTCTGGAATGAACACGACGTTTTACTGAAAATAAAAAAACACTGCTGAACCACTAAACAACTAATAATTTTAAAACTTTGAAATTCTTTTCAGTTCAGATTATGAATGGCAGAGTTTCTGAATAACTTCATTCACAGACACTAAATTTAACATGTCTCTTTCGATTTTCATTAGTAAAAATGTGTCCAAAATGTCTTCACAGAAATTTTCTCTGATATTTGTTTACTCTCTAACTTTAAATTCGAGAAGCACCTTTCACATGTCACTTGTGTGCATGGAAGAGACAACGCATGTTTGTATGCATTGTATAAAATATTAAAACAACTAGACTGACAGAAATTGGTACAAAAGTTTCCCTGCACATGACAAACAATTTTTACAGAAGTTGTTTGCAGCATCATTATCACTTTTGCCGTGAATCCGTCCAAAATGTTCCATCTTCCATAGCATGCTCAGATGCATAATCATCATCTTCTTCTTCTACGGATTCAGGGGCATCATTCTCTTCAGGATCATCAAAAACCAGAATGTTTTGTGACAGAATATACGACAAAGAACTGCTGGAGCTCTTTGTATATTTCCTCCTGTTTTATATTTAGTTTTTTCGCAAGAACTCTGAAAGCTCCTCCAGACACACCATTCTTCCCAATTTCCGAAAAGTGCTTGGGATCTAGCATTTGGAGTTCATTTGGCTGCTGAAATCTATCACTGACACATGTAACAGCTGTATTCAGAAATTTCGTTGAAGTTTTTTTATTCTGAATAAATCATTTTCATTTATATTTAAGTTCTTTCCCAGTTCAACTGCCGCAAGCTCTCCTGACATTTTTTTCTTCTTTAAGATTCTTCTGGGCGGAAAGTATTTTTCCATTGCTATCTCTACACCAGATTGCAAAAGCTGTTGTTTTTTCACAAAAATATTTTTTGTATTTTCGTAAAGCTTAAACAGATATCTTTTGCCTCTATTTTCTTCTGAAGCTACTGCTGCAAATTGTCCTGAAACACAGAGCACATCATTACAGTGTTAAATGCTGTCAATTTATTCAGCAAAGTTTAGCTTGAAATGTTGATTTCGCATTAAAACTCTTGTCCTGTCATCATTGAGGAACAATAAAAATGAAAGAAATCTTGATGATGATAGACAGTCGTTCTCTTCTTGGCTTCATGTTTCGTAGCAAAACTCGTTAGTGTCGTCTACCGCATTCAGTGCCTTGCTTTTGCTCCACAATCTTGTTGCACCAACTTGTTGAACTTTTCGTAGTTTTGGGGGCGCGGTGGCTCAGTGGTAGAGCGTTTCCCTCCGGTGCTTGGGGTCCCTGGTTCGATCCCAGCTCGCGCCGTGTGGACTTTGTGGTGGACAAACACCGTGCTCGTGGGTTTTCTCGGGGTTCTCCCGTTTCCTCCCACTTTACTCATTCCATCATTTCACTCATTTCTCATTATCATCGTCACCTTTAGCCTAACCGGCATAACCGTGGGACGTTAAACTTAAAGATTTCATTTCTTTTCGTAGTTTGTCATGTCCCTCGTGGCTTACATCAATCATTTTCTTCCAAACATTCTTTCTTTTGTAGTATTCATACAGAACACGGCACTGGTTTCAACCACACCAAATAAGTTTGCAGCTTCACGGATCTACTCAGTCAAATTTGTCATAACCAAATTAAGAGCATGAGCCATACATTGGGTGTAAATGATTTCAGGATTACCCTTCTCTAGAAATGCTTTAACTCCTTTATAGCATGCACTCAAGTTTGCAGCTCCATCAAAAGAGCAACTTACAATATCAGACTTCAAAACATTGTTGGCACAAAGTACTCTTTTGATTTCAAGTTACTTGTCTTATAGTGTCACTCTTTACGACAACTGCTAACAGCCGCACAAATACTTGACCGCTTATAATGCAGAGAATTACTATAGTAAGCTGATTCAGTACTGAAACATCTGAAATAGAATCAACAATTATGCTGAAAATGACCGCTATCTTCGCGCCTTCCACTGTTTTCTCCTGCAATTTTGTAAAAGTTCTCCTGCAATAAATTTTTAAAAATGTGCTGTTTTTCCATTTTTGAGATATCATATATAGACCTACAAGATTATTAACATCCATAAGGGACCAATCAGCCTGTAATTAAATATGGACCCAGCTACAAACCAGACCCAAGTCTTCAACGATGAAAGGGTCCCAACTGCCCAACACAATGAAAAAAGGTTCCAGGTCCCAACAGCTCAACATAATGAAAAAGTGCCTAGGAGCCCAATTGCTCAATGAAATGAAAGAAGGGCCCCAACCGCCCAATATAATGAATAAAGGACTCAGGGCCATAGCAGCTCAATGTAATGAAAGAAGGCCCCAACTGTGCAATATATTGAAAGAAGGGTAAAAGGCCCCAGTTACAAACTAAATCACAGTTTCTGATAATAAAAGACCATAGTGAAAGATGGACCTAGTCACAAATCCAGTAACAAAACGACCTTGTTGGAAAAGATAACTTACTGATTGATGAAAGGATGGAAGAGGAGGGTGTGTTGGCAGCATAATAACGTGATCCACCGAATTATTTAGCTTTCTTCTGTTTTAGCTTTTCTCTCCCTTTCTTTCTTTCTTTATTGTTTCATCATTTTTTCTGAAAGAGCCTAGGCCGCGATTCTGGCCTAACGGCTCTTTCCAGTCTGCCCCTGACTCCCGTCTTCTGAGTTTGTATTCTGGTGACATAGCCCAATCAAACTTGATCTATTGTTGATTTTCCCCTTAATTATAAAATTCCATTTCTACCCCTGGATTAAATATAGTATGAAAAATATTCTGTGGAAAAGATTAGTTTAATTTATACTGTGAGAATACAATGTGGATCTGTATACAGGGTTAGTGAAAAGTATTGGGACAGAACAATAATAACGACTTGCGCGGACGGAGGAAAAATAAATGTTACAAATGGTATTATTGCAAAACCTGCATTGGTTTAGAGTGTGGTCACCATGTAAGGCATCTTGAATTCAGCCATATTGCATATAGCACAATATTGTTTTAAATGTAAAAGATTATGATTTTACACTTCAACTTAGGCTTGAATATTCTCATAAATGGGAATGTAAAATAATTTTTACACATCATTTGTTTGAGACAGAGCGTGCTATGTTAGACATATGTATCTAATAGAAAAACATATCATGATAGGGTAGTAACAAAGAAATGCATAGACGGAGGAAAAGCAAATGTTACAATTTGACATTGGTGTAGAAACTGCGTTAAAGGATTTAGTATACATCATAGCAGACATCTTGAATTCCGCATATGGTATACCACACAATATTTTAAAATAAAAAAAGGTATGTGTTGAGTTTTGATTTTGAGTTTAAAGCACTGGCAAGGCCTGAGGGGAGATAGGGTAGACAGCGTCTACCCTTTAGAATGTTATATGTACTAAGCCATTAAGAATAAATTACTAACTTAAAATTTTGCAATTTAGATTCTGAACTTAAAATTTCCTTTAATTTATTCTGAGCTTTTTTTAATGCTTCCGTATGAAAGACAGAAGGCAAAAAGTCTCGCGAAACCCTGAACATTATTTCGCTGCTGCATCTATTTAACTTGCATCAACCTAGAGAAGCGTAAGAGAAACAGCCATTTAAGAAATCCAAAGACTCGCGCTGTGTAGTAGTACCTGCCAAAAGACGTTTGCTGTTCTGTTCACGTTTACAGGGCTGCCTATCTTCATTTTAAGCTGGATTTGTAAGTGACAGAAACAGACCGCTATTTCTTCTTATTTGTTTTTATTTTAAACCATCTTTGGAGCTCCCTCTATAATATGTTAAATTGTTGTAACGTACCCTTGAAGAACATTAGTATATATATATATATATATATATATATATATATATATATATTGTCCCTATATGTCTCCAACATCAGAATAATAAAAAATAACGAACCTAACGAAAAGTTAAGATGTATTGGCAATTCTATCACTTTTATGTTTTTCGCGAGAGTAAAAGTACTTTTACATGTTCCGGTTCTTCGTCTGGAGCCTGGATCAAGGTACAGTCCGCGGCATAAAATTTGTTACAAAAATTCTAAGTCCAAATTAATAACAAACTCTTGCCCAGTTTTCTTATGCATTCCCGCAATACATGTATCAATCGATTAGTTGCTTCTAGTATTTATTCCAACTCCTCCCCGTCCTCCACCTCTCCTTGTCTAAAGCAGTGTGTGAGACGTAGTACACTCTTTCCATTCAGCTGAAAAAGAAACAGGAATCAAGTTTACAACGTTATAGCTTTAACACAGTCTTTTCCATTCGTTTGTTCTGAAATATTTTTAAGAGCCTAAATTAAAGGAAAGTCACACAATCTTCCCAGAGCTTCATAAATATCTTTAGTTTCATTCTTTTCTTACTTTAAAGAGTGGAAGCTATTAAGATGCTCCCTAAGAAATCTATGTAAATTGCCAAGAGCTCTAAAATATCTACGGACAGAAACGAGTTTTATTCAATAATTCATTTAATTTCTTTTCAGTAAGTGCAAGCAAATGTTTCAGGGGTGTCACTTGGGCAGGACAGGAGGGTGTAATTCCCCCTGTCTTGAGCTTCATAAATACGTATTTTTTGATCAAATGTATAGTAATACACTAATAAAAAGTGAAAATCTTATGTCGCCGGAGAGTTTCTTCCTACCCCTTCCCCCCCCCGAATAAAGTCTAAGAGACACTGGTTTTAACAACAAACCGATAGAGTTACGATAGCACATTGCTAAAGAGCTTCCATTTGGTTTCAAGAGTAGAAGGTTTGATCTCAAGCCATATGACTTACTGGGTGACATTGAGAGAGAGAGAGAGAGAGAGAGAAGGGAGAGAGAGGGGGAGAGAGGGATTCAAGTATGGAGACAGAGAAGGATGATTTGTATACACAGACTTAGAATTGGGGAAAAATGATCGCACAGCATTCGTATTATGACGAAAATTCTGATTTTGTGAAAGATAAGAAGGGAAGTTTTCGAACTGCGAGGATCACATTAGGCAGTTGTCGAATAAATATGGAGAACTCTTTTCAGAGCATCAGATGATTACGAAAGGAGAGAAAGATCTTCAAAACTGAGGAATTAAGATTTTAAAAAATCTGATTTCGGTGACGGGTTTCGAACCACGAACCTTGTGGTTATCGAATCATGACTGCTGAATCGAACCATTCTGCTACGGAGAATTCTATTAGTGGTTCACATACGTTTTCCTTAGCTGCGTTGAAAGCTAACTTAAGGGGTTATTCCAAAAGTTGACTCAGTGGATGCGCCGTTAAGATAGGACGTAAACCACTTGTAACTTAGTTACAATGTGCAAAATGAACTTCCTCTTCTTCAGGACACTTTTTAAAGCTTTAAAATTTGTTACTATTGTTTTAATTACGTTACATGTGATAGAACCATCTGATAAAGTAGTGCCAAGCCCTGTGCGTCATTGCCTGTTAGGTGAATGGTTAATGTAAGTTACTCCTACGTGGATGGTCCGAGCTTTCAATCAAAACCATTCTTATTGATTATTTTATTTGAGCTACGCTCATACTGTATATTCCACAAGTTCAATTTTGAAGTAATGTAGTCACAGCTAGTTGAATTCGAAATAATTTTCCAATATTAAATTTCCAATTTTCCCATCTCCTTTTCTAAATTTGTTTCTTTCTTTTTGTTTTCCAATTCGCTCTTACCTTGATTTGACTTCGAACGACCGCCCCTCCCAAACAATCATCCTGGATCCGCCCCTGGATGATAGACATTTTAGTAAGATATGCCCACAATCGCTGAAATAAATTCCTGTCAAGCTTTCGATCGCTGAAATAAATTTCTGTCTACGGCCCTGAAAAACAGTGACGATTTTAGGGAGTGATCAGTTAGTAATGCCTCCCTGGAGCAACGACACTTCCCCAGAAGTCATATCTCCGATAATTCAGAATGTGATTTGTGCATTATCACTTTTCACTCTCAGTGTCTTGAAACGCACCAAAAAGGAACTGTTCTGAAGTATTTACTGGTTCTCCCTATGACCCCATTTCAATATGGCCAACCTTGGACATATACACATCTGAAATATCACCTTTTATGTCAGTGATCCCGAAAACTATCCATTCGACACAAATATAGGATATTTTCGATTCTTTATTCCTGTCACCCTCCCATTGTTAACTCGAAGCCACCAATGCTTATTTTGGACTTACGCAGCATCCACAGTATCACTTTTCATCTTTGCATATGAATTCGACAGTAATTTCGTTCGTATTTGACTACTTTTACATGTCACCTTCACCTCTTGGTAGGGATTTTTTCAGTATCTCGCCCCCACAACTATGGAGAAGTTTCAACCAACTAAGTATAATTATAAATTATCATGTAAAACACAACAGTACGGGTGATCTTTTTCGCAGAGGAATTCGTTAACTACTGTTTCAATATCAATGTATTGGCTCTTTTTTGCTGTCCATGCTGAAGATTGCCAAAGGGCTAAACTTCATCTGCACTATTGTGCAATGAATATAGGTTTTAGTGGTTTAATTTACTAAATACTCGCTTAGATGTTGCTCTCGTCACAGAAAAAGTTATATACAGTTATAAAAGAAAAATGAAATGAAATATCTCATTTTTACGTCCCACGATTATGCCGACTATGCTAATGGAGAGAGTAATGGTGAGAAATAAATGAAATTGTTTAGTGAAAAAAGTGGGAGGAAATGGGAGAAACCCGAGGACACTCATACACACGGTGTTTGCCATTCGGCGTGAGCTGGGATCGAACCAAGGACCCCATGCACCATAGGTAAAGTTATAAAAGAATAGGCGTCTAAACAAATACGGAACACTACTATCAATGAGAGTTATATAAGATTAGATTTTTAGTTATTTCATTCTAAGTTAAAATTTCAATCAATCTTGTTCTTCAGTACTGTTCGAAAACTTAAAGTTGTTGCTGGAAGGACGTTATAAATCTTTTCAGTAGATTTCGCTTTCCATAGCTTCTTCACAACTTCCTTTTCATCTAAGGCTAAGTAGTTACATTTTAGACATTGAGGAAAAAGTGTGAAATTAATTAAAACCCTTCAAAGTGGAGTTACGAATCTTCAATGGACCCCATTTTGCTGTTGGCCTCGCTCAACGCACTCCCGTCACTGTTCAGGATGCACGATGGAGTTTCTCCCTTTTAGGAATACTTTCTAAGACAGTACTAGTTTTTTTATAGCTGTTTCAATTGAGTTGTATTTGCTAGAACTGTCGGTTAAAGGAAACAAAAGATCCTATACTCAAACACAAATCATCTCTCTAGAAGCTCTAATGGAAAACGAAACGAATCGTCGTAAACATGTTACGTTCTTGAAGAGGAAAACAGCAAAACATTGATTGCACAAACATATAATGGTATCATTTGCTTGCAAATTTGAAACTTATAAAAGTTGATGGCTTGTTAGGTGAGGGGTTAGTGAACAGGATTTTTGTACTTGTGGTCCATGGTTCGAATCTCGTCCGTTCTTCTTAGGTTTTGTTTCTTTAAGCTACACTGAGTTTGTTCATTCCAATTCTTTAAGCTTGAATTAAATCTAATACCAGTTAGTGAATGAAAAGTAGCTAACATTATTTTCAAATTCGAGACATTATTACATGCTTGTCACTAGCTCACAATACTCAACTTTGATATTAACTCTTGCAGCCTTCATTTAACTCATTTCTTGACGTGTTTTGTTACAAAACTCATGAATCGTGGCGAACAAAATTGCTTTACCAGATAATGGTGACTGCTTTGAAACCAAATGATAAGTATGAGAATTAAACGTAGTTTGGTGGTATCTGTTGTTTGGTGTGGAGAAGAAACCAAATAGCGAACGAAAGGCTTAAGAACAACCACGTTATTAATATAAACTATACCAAAGATTATTGACTTATATGATTTAAAAAAATCGAAAGAAATTTTGAAAGAACGAAAAATACTAACTTAGAATTTTGTAACTGGAGGCAAGGAAACCTAATTTAAACATACTAAAACATACCATTTAGCGCATATAGAGCGTGGATCTTTGCTCAAGGCGCTAGCTAATAATCTGGAGGTTCTCAAGTCGGAACCATGTGTGAATATTTTGTTTAAATTTAGAATGTTTGGTGATCATTAGTCGTCGATGACACAAGTTTAATTGTCTTAAGTTATTTGAATATTTTGATCTTTCAATATGTGAATGATCAAATCTTCAATAATAATAATAATAATAATAATAATAATAATAATAATAATAATAATAATAATAATAATAATAATAATAATAATAATAGTAATAATAATAATAATAGTTATTATTATTATTATTATTAGCAAAGTAATTCAATAACACGTTAATATCTTTAATTATTTCTCGATAAATACTCGAACTTAAGACGTCCTCGAATCTAAGTCGCACCCCGATTTCGCTGGGATAAATTAAAGAAAAATAGTAATATGTTATGGTTTTACTATTACTAAAGCACTCTTTGATATTGGTCATTTTCGATGATTTTATGTATCCCTCTCCCCTCTCCATGTTGGGGCACGGTATGACAAAAATTATCCCAGGCCAAAAATTATCCCATATACGTCGAAAATTTGATCGATATCTGTTGGATGGTTCAAGAGTTGTTCTATTTATTTTTATATATAAATCTCCCCTTCTCTTATCCTCTCCTATGTTCTACCGTCAAAGTGAAAATATTAAAACAAAATTTTCTAGGCCCGAACGTCGTCTATGTTGAAAATTACATTGAGATCGGTCAGGTGGCTCAAGAGTTGTTAAGTTTTATTCATTTTCATAGATATCTCCCCTCCCCTCCTCCTACCCGACGTTCTACCATCAAAGGGATATGGTAAAAACCACCCCAGGTCCGAACATCATCAATGTTGATAATTATATTAAGATCAGTTCGGTGGTTTAAGCGTGATGAAGTCACCAAGGCAGCATTTTTATTTTTATTTTGTTACATAGTCCCCCATTCCCCTCCCCTACATTGTGCCGTCAAGGCAAAAAATGTAAACATCCCAGGTCCGAACCTTATCTATATTGAATGTTTGATTGATTGGAATCAGTCGGATTGTTCAAGAGTTATTAAGTTTTATTCATTTTCATATATTTACCCTCCCCTACTCTTCCGCAAGTTCTAATATCAAAATGAAATAACAAAAAGCTTCCCAGGTTCGAATTTCATCTATGTTCAAAATGTGATTGAGAACGATCGGGTAGTTCAAGAGTTATTCACCACCGAACAATGTCACTTTTATTTCTATATTTATAGTTTTTATGTATCTTCCCCCTCCTCTCCATCCTCTACGTTATTCCGTCAAAGTGAAACGGTAAAATCCATCCCTCGCGTTAATCGAGACGGGGACATATAGCATCATTGCTGACATCCCCATTAATCCCCCTACTCATATCCTTTAGTGTGTTTAAGTTAGTTTCTATGTCTTCAGTTGCAAATTTCTAAGTTATTTTTCTTTGTTTCAAAATTCTCGCATTTCTTGTATGATAATACAAGTTAATAATCTTTGACTTGTTTTATATTAATAATCTGAGTTGTTCTTAAAGCTTTGGTTTCCAATTTTTTTTTTTGCCTCTACACCAAACTACAGATATGAGAAATTTAATTCTCATACTTTACATTTGATTTCAAAGCGGTCGCCATGAACTGCTTAAAAGCAATTTTTCCGTCACGAAACACCCAGCAGAGGGCGTACGATATCATCTACAGCAATCAGAGGAAACTCCGCCTTGTTACGTGACGTCACATGAAGCACGTTCCGTTCAAACACCTAAGCAAAGCTATCATTTTGCTTCTGGTGTGAAAATGGCTCACTACGAAGCTTCTGTTAAAAGCAGCGTGATTGCTTTAATTGAGCATGCGGGCATGAACTATAGCGAGGCAGGCGCAAGATATGGCGTTAACCGTGCTACATCACGGAGGTGGTGGAGGAGATATGTGTAAACAGGAGATGTAAGACGTAAAATAGGAAGTGGGCGACAACGAGTTTCCTCTACCGAAGAAGACCAGAGTTTAATTGCCCAATGCCGTGAGCACCCTTTCATGTCTGCCCGACAGTTACGAGAGGACACCAATTTCCCAGGCGATGTTATGACTGTCCGTCGTAGACTCAAATCCTTTGGGTTGGGATCATACAGGGCAGCTGTTAAGGAGCGACTAACAGAAGACCACTTGGTTGACTGTCTGGCGTTTGCACAGTTAAATATTGCACGTGTGTGGAACGAGGACGTTTTCACACACGAAAAAAATATTTTCCAGTGCAAACTTCGGGCCGAAGCGAGTTTACCGCCCCCTGGAAAAAGGTATGCCTCTGAATACGTTTCCCGTTCTGGTGGAATGGGACATGTAACTGTCCACTGTTGGGCATGGATATGCAAGGCTGCAAATTTCGGAGGAATCTACAGGATTCCTGGTCGCCTAAACGCCCACAAGTATGTGGACCATCTGGATGAAACGCTTCCGGAAATAAAAGCTCATGTAGGTGACAGCATATTATATTTGCAACAGGACAATAGCTCGATACATAATTCAAATGTGGTTCAGACATTGTTGCAGAGGCAACCTGATGTCGAAATAGTTGACTGGGTTCCTCATGGAGCAGATCTGAACCTTAATGAAAATATGTGGGCCTCTGTTGCAAGAACATTGCGGGAAGCCTGGTCGAACAATCCTCCACGAACATCTAATGATCTTTTGGAGCGTGTTGAAGTTGCGTGGTCGATCTGTTGCACCCAACGCTATATCTCTCGCCTGGTGGATTCAATGCCACGGCGTATGGTAGCTGTAATCTAGTCCCAAGGGGACTATACACACTATTAATAAATGTTCGCCCACAACACCATCAGCCCTCTCGAGGACTACCTAATTGGACCCACTTATTAACAAAATTTTTTAAAATACATTACGCGACACCAGTCAATGTAAGTGTCTCAGTATGTTCTGCATTAATAAAGAGGCTAACGTGCGAGACTTGGTGGCCGAGTGGTATTATGCTTGCTATGTAAACCAAAACCGCCTGTAACAGTCGTTCGAATCTAGTGAAGAAGACCCCTACTTTTTATCACCAGGGATATTTGCAATACGCCTTTTGCTATGTCCGCCTTCGTACGGTCTACTATATGACACATAATGTGGACCGCCATAAGTGTTTACTTAGTAAACAATTTATAAAGATATGAACCAATACCTAGGTATATTAGAGTAACAATGGAATATAGTACTTTCGTCCGACTGGCGTCGCTCTGCAAATGTTCATTGTATTACACCGGAGGATGAATTAAATAAAGACTGGAAACTTTGATATAAAAATTCATACGTAATAAGTTAAAGACAAAATATGTAATTATAATCTCATATTTGAAACTAATTTCGACTACAATTAATTCTCTACCTGCTTTCATAAATAATCCAAACCAAACTTCGAGGTTTGGAATGCACAAACTAAGTGTAGCTAAGAGAAAAAAGTAACAAGAAGAGCAGAGATTCGAACCCACGACCACCAGCGTAAGAATTCCTTTTACTAACCCTTCATCTATCAAACCATGACGTGAACATGACTGTTGTAAGTTATAAATTTGTATCCAAGAAATACCATTAAGCGTATGTGCAACTACTGCTTTTCTCTTTTTCTCTTCAAAAGCGTAACATGTTTAGCACGATTCGTTTCGTTTTCCAATAGAGTTTCGAAAGAGATTATTTGTGTTTCAGTGTAGGATCTTTAGTTTCCTTTAACCGACACTTCTAGCAAATACAACTTAATTCACACAGCAGGAACAAAAAAACTCATACTGCCTTAGAAAATATTCCTAAAAGCAGAAACTGCATCATGCATCCTGAACAGTGACGTAACTAACGGCAGTGCGTTGAGGGAGCCCAGAGTAAAACGGGTCCCATTGAAAATTCGTAATTCCACTATTTTTGCTCGATGTCTAAAATGAAACTACTTTAGCCTTACATGAAAAAAAAAAAGCTGTGGAGGGGACTGCGAACTCTACTAAAAAGATTTATCACGTCCTTCCAGCAACAACTTTAAGTTTTCGAACAGTACTGAAGAACAAGATTGATTGAAATTTTAACTTAGAATGAAATAACTAAAAATCTAATCTTATATAACTCTCATTGATAGTAGTGTTCCGTATTTGTTTAGACGCCTATTCTTTTATAACTTTACCTATGGTGCATGGGGTCCTTGGTTCGATCCCAGCTCACGCCGAATGGCAAACACCGTGTGTATGAGTGTCCTCGGGTTTCTCCCATTTCCTCCCACTTTTTTCACTAAACAATTTCATTTATTTCTCACCATTACTCTCTCCATTAGCATAGTCGGCATAATCGTGGGACGTAAAAATGAGATATTTCATTTCATTTTTCTTTTATAACTGTATATAACTTTTTCTGTGACGAGAGCAACATCTAAGCGAGTATTTAGTAAATTAAACCACTAAAACCTATATTCATTGCACAATAGTGCAGATGAAGTTTAGCCCTTTGGCAATCTTCAGCATGGACAGCAAAAAAGAGCCAATACATTGATATTGAAACAGTAGTTAACGAATTCCTCTGCGAAAAAGATCACCCGTACTGTTGTGTTTTACATGATAATTTATAATTATACTTAGTTGGTTGAAACTTCTCCATAGTTGTGGGGGCGAGATACTGAAAAAATCCCTACCAAGAGGTGAAGGTGACATGTAAAAGTAGTCAAATACGAACGAAATTACTGTCGAATTCATATGCAAAGATGAAAAGTGACACTGTGGATGCTGCGTAAGTCCAAAATAAGCATTGGTGGCTTCGAGTTAACAATGGGAGGGTGACAGGAATAAAGAATCGAAAATATCCTATATTTGTGTCGAATGGATAGTTTTCGGGATCACTGACATAAAAGGTGATATTTCAGATGTGTATATGTCCAAGGTTGGCCATATTGAAATGGGGTCATAGGGAGAACCAGTAAATACTTCAGAACAATTCCCTTTTGGTGCGTTTCAAGACACTGAGAGTGAAAAGTGATAATGCACAAATCACATACTGAATTATCGGAGATATGACTTCTGGGGAAGTGTCGTTGCTCCAGGGAGGCATTACTAACTGATCACTCCCTAAAATCGTCACTGTTTTTCAGGGCCGTAGACAGAAATTTATTTCAGCTATCGAAAGCTTGACAGGAATTTATTTCAGCAATTGAGGGAATATTTTACTAAAATGTCTATCATCCAGGGGCGGATCCAGGATGATTGTTTGAGAGGGGCGATCGTTCGAAGTCAAATCAAGGTAAGAGCGGATTGCAAAACAAAAAGAAAGAAAGAAAAGAAGAAAACAAATTTAGAAAAGGAGAAGTAGCTCTTCTGTAGAATTAACTTTCTTAAGAAAGTAAGGCCTATCTACTTTAGGTTTTAATTTAGGTTTATAATACAAAGAAAAAATACTTAGGACATGTTTTTTTTTTTTTTTAAATACAAAGTATAAAATGTTCCCTATTCTGGGGGATGTGATCGCCCGAACGCACTCCCCTGAATCCCCCCTGCTATCATCATCTCTAAAATTAGATATAATTTACAAAAAACAGTAGTGATTTCGTGGGGGCAAAAGCTCTTGATTGCAAAGGCCTGCATCCTGTGTATGTCCCTGCTGCTCTGAATTGTCAAAAGCTCCTCTTCAAAGGTAAGACATAAAATATAAATAATAAACGTGTAACATAGAATACAATATAAATAGAAATAGAAAATATGTTATAATTAAGAAATAGAAAATAATTATAAAATAAATTTGAAGGACAATTAAAAAAACAATAAAACTTGAAAGTAAAATATACTTTTAAAACAATTTTGCATTTATTCAGGGCTACAAACAGTGAGAAGTGCCATGTAAATTTAGTAACAAATATAATATTGGAAAATTATTTCGAATTAAACTAGCTGTGACTACATTACTTCAAAATTGAACTTGTGGAATATACAGTATGAGCGTAGCTCAAATAAAATAATCAATAAGAATGGTCTTGATTGGAAGCTCGGACCATCCACGTAGGAGTAACTTACATTAACCATTCACCTAACAAACAATGACGCACAGGGCTTGGCACTACTTTATCAGATGGTTCTATCAAACGTAACGTAATTAATACAATAGTAACAAATTTTAAAGCTTTAAAAAGTGTCCTGAAGAAGAGGAAGTTCATTTTGCACATTGTAACTAAGTTACAAGAGGTTTACGTCCTATCTTAACGGCGCATCCACTGAGTCAACTTTTGGAATATCCCCTTAAGTTAGCTTTCAACGCAGCTAAGGAAAACGTATGTGAACCACTAATAGAATTCTCCGTAGCAGAATGGATAAAATCATGGTTCGATAACCACAAGGTTCGTGGTTCGCAACCCGTCACCGAAATCAGATTTTTAAAAATCTTAATTCCTCAGTTTTGAAGATCTTTCTCTCCTTTCGTAATCATCTGATGCTCTAAAAAGAGTTCTCCACATTTATTCGACAACTGCCTAATGTGATCCTCGCAGTTCGAAAACTTTCCTTCTTATCTTTCACAAAATCAGAATTTTCGTCATAATACGAATGCTGTGCGATCATTTTTCCCCAATTCTAAGTCTGTGTATACAAATCATCCCTCTCTGTCTCCATACTCGAATCCCTCTCTCCCTCTCTCTCTCTCTTCTCTCTCTCTCTCTCTCTCTCTCTCTCTATCTCTCTCAATGTCACCCAGTAAGTCATATGGCTTGAGATCAAACCTTCTACTCTTGAAACCAAATGTAAGCTCTTTAGCAATGTGCTATCGTAACTCTATCGGTTTGTTGTTAAAACCAGTGTCTCTTAGACTTTATTCGGGGGGGGGGGGGGGGTAGGAAGAAATTCTCCGGCGACATAAGATTTTCACTTTTTATTAGTGTATTACTATACATTTGATCAAAAAATACGTATTTATGAAGCTCAAGACAGGGGGAATTACACCCTCCTGTCCTGCCCAAATGACACCCCTGAAACATTTGCTTGCACTTACTGAAAAGAAATTAAATGAATCATTGAATAAAACTCGTTTCTGTCCGTAGATATTTTAGAGCTCTTGGCAATTTACATAGATTTCTTAGGGAGCATCTTAATAGCTTCCACTCTTTAAAGTAAGAAAAGAATGAAACTAAAGATATTTATGAAGCTCTGGGAAGATTGTGTGACTTTCCTTTAATTTAGACTCTTAAAAATATTTCAGAACAAACGAATGGAAAAGACTGTGTTAAAGCTATAACGTTGTAAACTTAATTCCTGTTTCTTTTTCAGCTGAATGGAAAGAGTGTACTACGTCACACACACTGCTTTAGACAAGGAGAGGTGGAGGATGGGGAGGAGTTGGAATAAATACTAAAAGCAACTAATCGATTGATACATGTATTGCGGGAATGCATAAGAAAACTGGGCAAGAGTTTGTTATTAATTTGGACTTAGAATTTTTGTAACAAGTTTTTTGCCGCGGACTGTACATACTGATAATTTTGTCGTAAATCAAAAATATTGTCATGAACACATTTTAGTCTATCATGATCGCTTGCATTATTATTCCGTAATTAACGCAATAGGGATAACAATCTTAAATAGTTTATATTATTGCACAGTAACTTCACTATGACACTCAGAGAATCAGATCACAAAATTCAAATAGCTTGTTTCTTTTTCTTATGATTTCAAATTTCATTTTATATATTCTGTCTGAACTAATTCTTTCGTTTTATTAACTTCATGACTATTGACTACGAGCATGCAATTAATCTTTTTCTTTCATTTTGCTGCTGTTCCTGCTTTTTTTGTATGACTTTCTTTGAATCGCAATTAGAAGATTCATATATCACGATAATTTCAAAGCTTTTTCAAAGACTTAATAAACCCTTTCCCCAAATACAATCCGCAGATGCTTTTATACGAATTTCTCCAAAGATGAAAAATACCTAAATCGCTTTCTAATACCCTAAAACTGGTTTCCACCAAATTTTATGAGTTTAAACACACAATATAAATTGTCGAATGTAATTCTCGAAATATATTTTATACACTGGAACCCCATTGCACCGAAATGTGCTTTACAGCCAAACATATACTGAAATATCCTACAAGAAAATGCCCTACACCGAAACGTCCCAGACTTCTTATAGTATAACATTATATTTCATTTAACTAAGATTCAATAAGATCGAAACAGACGTTTTGCACAGGAATAACTCTCAAACTTGCACCACGTAGTAATGGTACATTATGTATGAAAGTGAATTCTCACTGAGTTTTATAATAATAACACCGAATGTGATCTTAAACCAATAAATCTATGTAAATAAAAAATGTAGCCATGTTTGGCATTTAACTCCTCTTGAGATCAGTTTCACCAACCGAAGAATTATCTGTGGATAGGAATAAAACTGAAGTTAATCACCGAAGTAAGGTTAATATATTGCACCAACACTGAGGTGCAGATTATTTCAACAAGTCAACAAATTAAGATAAATCGTTGGTAACGGAAGATAAATCCATTATCAGCGTTGTTGTAGGATTGCTTGCAGGAGGTTATATGCATGATTTGGATGTTATGTGATTATGTGGTTATAAATGATAAATATTGTTACTGGGGTTATTTTAATCGTCCCTAAAGCAAAAATAAAAGACTGGTGTATTAATAATCTGCATTGGAACTATTAAAGTACCGAATTTTCACAACCTTGTTACATTAATTATTTTGTTATAACTTGCTTTCTGCAACTCGAAACACTGAACTATCTGTTTAAAAGGAGATGCATTAACCCGGTATACTCTTGCACTTTGGTACATCTGATTATTTGTGTACTCTTTTGCATTAGACCGAGATTCATATATACAATTTGTGCATTTTAATGGGACGACATTGTTTTGGTTTTGAGCATGCTGAACTGTTAGTCCCGCATGTAATAATGTGCATGAATACGTTTAAGCAACTTTTTTGGGTCGAATGACAAAGTACTGATAATTGTAAATAACGTACTATATACCGATATCATACTACAATATTACACATCACCATACATTATTGTTGAATGAGCTATGGTTTATTATGAGTATTGTAATCTGCTTCAGACGACAATAGAAGCTATAACAAGTAAAATTCAGAGTAAGAGGTTTTAAGAAGAGAAATACCTAGAAAAACACTAGGCCTATATCCAATTCTTGCAAAATGTAAACAAACCCGGACTTCGGTTATGAAGCTGATTAAACGGAAGATGTTCATTGCATAATACGTGATTAGTTTCCAAAGTCCATGAAAAATTGTTTATTTTTATAAGTTTCATCCATAAATACTTTATTAATTTTAAAACTTCATATAACATATTACATGGTGTGTTAAGTTAATTACCAACATGGCTTACGCCAGGTTTCAAAAGATGAAGTTCGAAACCTGGAATTGCTTTGTTATTTAAAGAAGAGAATATTAAAATCGAAGGTAAGTGCAAATTATAACTTCTTTTAATTGAAAAAAGGAATTTAGTTATTAAATATAATATAAGAATAGGAATTTGAAGTTATTTGTTATCAAATTTATTCTGTTCACTAAGAAGAGGGGGTGAGTAAAGTAGAGATAATGTGAAGAGGTTCTTAAAGGATCTTACAAATTTCATTTTTTAAACCTTCCAAATTAAACTTTCGGCTATATACCTCTTTAAACCATGTTTTCGGACAACATTGGTAATATTGATGTAAAATAGCCCCTTTGGATAAGAAAGGCAGAACTTTGAAATCACAAATTTTTGAAGACGCTCGTAAAGCTGATGCTCGGCGCCATTTCGATGAATATTCGTGAACTGCTAAATTTGAACCCATTTTCGCTAGACTGAACAATCACTACGTTAAATTGGATTCCTTAATAGTTCTTCATTCTTTATTTTGGTAAAATGGAAGTTAAGATTATGACGTGTAATTAAGTTTGTTTTCGCTCCGTCAGGATCGTTTAAATAATTCATGCGGAGAAGCCTATTTGCTTCCTGGTTTAGTTATCTTGCCAATAACAATTTCTAGCATGTTTGATCGCAACGAGAATCTTAGCATGTTGTTTATATGATTTAAACGAAAGAGTTATTTATATGATCATAACTGCGTGTTACGTGGTTCTAATTTGTTGTGATGTTCGTAATAGTAACTTGTTGATTGCAAATATTTACTTTCAGATGTTTTATTGCTTAACTTTCTTTTCTTATTATCAAAAGCAATTCAAATCAATATGTTTGCTTAGTTCTTTACCTCCAACGTGATTTTGAATATTGTCTTGGAACGAAAATAGCGGAAGTGTATTACTTTGAATTGTTTTCGCAAATAGATCACTCGGAAACTACATTATATAATGATACCTCATTTCCTGTCCCTTAATCATGTCTCACGTTTGGATTGGCTTTGTTGTAATGTATTCAATATTTGTATCTTACATGGAAAGTGCTCTTAATAATTAGTTAGGATTCTCTGTTGTCTCTCTAGTGTCTGTGCGACTTATGTTCTAATTTCTTATTATTTTCATCATTGCCATAAAAGAAGTGGCGTAGTTAATAGCACGAAAAAGAACTTCATAAGAAATATGGAGAAAAGAATAGAAGAAGAGGAAAAGAAGGAAGATATAAAAACGTTTCACAATCTTCTAGTGAAAAATGATTACAACATAAAGAATATAAAGAAAAGCATAATCAAAGAGGACAGAAGAAAAGAGATAAAGAAAGAGGAGAAGAGAAAATGAGAGGGTAAATTATAACAATATCTTATTGTTACAACTTATAAATTTGAAGTTGAGTCATTCCGTGTCATATCACGTAATTTTAGAACATGACCTTGCTTCAATGTTTCAGATTCTCTTCAATTTTTTTCATATATAAATTCCAATGAAATTATGCTAAATTATTTTTTTTCCGATTTTTTGGATGAGAAATGGACCGGGGAGAAATTTTTGAAAAATGTGAATTTTGTGCCAATTTCACTATACGACACTCAGCATCAAGAAACTAAAATTATCATAAATTCTTTAGTTTTCAAGTTATTGCGCTCATCCAGGTGTTAAACGAAAGCTTAATTTTCTCTATTTCAGTAAATTCTAAGAAACCTTGCAAAAGGTTACACTGTCTAGCATTAATGGACATACAAAACATTTTTTTTTTTTACAAATTGTGCCATTGCTCAAACGTTACAACTATGAAACTTTTGAAACTTTTTTTGTACATTCATCGACTCAAAAATCAGTTGTAACTGCTACACTTACTACAGTAAACTAAAATACAGGTTTTGCTTTGCATTGATGCAAACCGTTGCGAAATACCACTACTGAGTACTGTATCTATTGCCGATAACAATTTAGTCATTGTAATTGGCAATACGAATACTATATCGTTCTCTATATTTATTTAGGGAGAATAGTGTGTTTCCGGAAGTATAGCCTAAGGAAGGCATGTCAAATTTGCAGCCCAAGACTAATTTTCCTACAGTTCTCGCTTGAACACGACAAAATGTTTTTAAAAAATATATATAATTCACTTATTTACAAAATTATTAACTTCGAAAATGTTACGAAATGTTTTCTTCATAAATCAACTTCTAAAACAGTTTATGGATTAAACCTGGACAAATTGTCTGTTTTCTTGAAAGATTTATGAAGCTTATCAGGGTTTCCCCATTACACATATCTGGAGTTTCTCTACTTTTGGAAAACGGCAACTCATTGGTAAATACTTTATGGTTACAAGATCTAGTGATGTGAGTTGGAAAATTTTCCGTTCAAAAAATGTCAGTAATCAAGTAACAATTCCTCAGCAATCATAAAATTGGTTGAATTCATGTACAGAAATGTAAAAAAGTGAAAGATCGTTTAAAGAATCTGAAAATTTTCATGGCTCAGACAATTTTCGGTAGTATGTGAAACAAGTTAAAGAATTTTTCATGAATCAAAATATTTTCTCTCTTATATGGAAAAATTGAAGAACTTTTTATGAGTCGGAAAATTTTCATTATTTAGAAGCAAAAAGTGAAACAACTCTTTGTGAATCGGAAAAGTTTATTGCTCTGTAGAAACAAGTAAAAGGAATTTTCTTAGATCGGAAAATTTTCATCATTATGTGGAAAAGTAATGAAGTGTGAAGTGGAAAAAACTTTTCATAAGCTGGACAATTTTGGATATTATGTATAGTGATGTTAGGTGGAAAATTTTCCACTATATTAAACTGCACATAGAGCTACAAAATTGAATTTCTGTAGAGGAAAGTTAGTTAGCAACAAATTATAATTTTCCAATTAGCTTTCGGGAACCGGAAAATTTTCTAATATTTCAAGTTGGGAAGTAAACTTTTACACAGTGTTTCTCTCTCTCTCTCTTTTGATCTGCGAGCTCCTTCGTTGCTAAGCGGTTAGCATACGCGCCTTTGTCATGGAAGACCTGACTTCTATTTCCAGAGGGAGCTCATGTAGTTCGGATTTCACGTTAATCAGTTGGTCCCGTCTTATATAGTCTCGCTGCTGAAAGGAATGTTAAACTCAAAATCAACTCAATTCAAGTCCTCTCTCTCTCTCTCTCTGTGTGTGTGTGTGTGTGTGTGTGTGTATGCAAATTGCAGAGAACATGAGTTAGTAGAGTACAAATATCCAATTCTATTATTTAAAATTTCAATTATTAAAAGTCATGAATGTTTTCCGATTCATAAAAACATACTTCATTTATTCCTACATCGCTGTTTAGCCGTAGAATTTATTGGTAATAAGTATTGTCTTACAAAGTTTCATGAAGTGAAAATCTAACCATTCATTTCAAGAATGTTTCAAAAACTTCAATGCGTTCTTCCCTCAGAATCCACCTTTGATCTTACAATATTAGATTTCGTCAGTTTAATACGCATAAGACGGTTTTCTCATAGCTTTACTACTTTTATAGATTTACATTCTGCAACATTTATAAATAAGTAGATATAATAGAGAGAGAGCGAGAGAAACACTATGTAAATTTTTACTTCACAACTTGAAATATTAGAAAATTTTCTGGCTCCCAAAATCTAATTGGAAAATTATAATTTGTTGCTGTCTAATTTTCCCCTACAGAAATTGTATATCTTAATGCGCAGTTAAATATAGTGGAAAATTTTCCACCTAACATCACTATACGTAATATCCAAAACTGTCCGGATTATGAAAAGTGTTTTCACTTGTTTCTACAACGTGACGAAAATTTTCCGATTCATAAAAAATTCTTACATTTGTTTCTACAGAGCAGTAGAACTTTCCGATTCACAAAAAGTTGTTTTACTTTTTGCTTCAAAATGATGAAAATTTTCCGACATAAAAAAAGTTCTTCAATTTTTCCATATAAGACACAAAATATTTCGATTTATGAAACATTGTTTCACTTGTTCCTACATGGTACTGAAAATTGTCTGAGCCATTAAAATTTTCAGATTCTTTAAACGATCTATCACTTTTTAACATTTCTATACATGTATTCAATCAATTTTGTGAATACTTAGGAACTGTTACTTGATCACTGATATTTGTTAAGAACGGAAAATATTCCGGAAAAATATAGAAGAAAATTTTCCACCTTACATCGCAGCTGAACAACGATGTAGGAATAAGTGGAGTGTGTTTTTATGTATCGGAAAATTTTCCGTTTCAAAATTTTCCGGAAAATTTTCATCACTGTACAAAAAATACAATTCTTCGATTCATGAAAATTTTCCGATTCTTTAAACGATCTTTCACCTTCTAACATTTCTATACATGATTTCAATCAATTTTATGAATACTTAGGAACTGTTACTTGATCACTGATATTTGTTAAGAACGGAAAATTTTCCGGAAAAATATAGAAGAAAATTTTCCACCTCACATCACGGCTATACAACGATGTAGGAATAAGTGGAGTATGTTTTTATGAATCGGAAAATTTTCCGTTTCAAAATTTTCCGGAAAACTTTCATCGCTGTACAGGACAGACAATTCTTCAATTCATGAAAAAATGTTTCACTTGTTCTTACATAGTACTGACAATTGTCTGAGCCATGAAAAGTTTCAGATTCTTTAAACGATCTTTCACTTTTTAACATTTCTATACATGATTTCAATCAATTTTATGAATACTTAGGAACTGTTACTTGATCACTGATATTTGTTAAGAACGGAAAATTTTCCGGAAAAATATAGAAGAAAATTTTTCATTTCACATTACGGCTAAATAATAATGTAGGAATAAGTGGATTATGTTTTCATGAATCGGAAAATTTTCCGTTTCGAAATTTTCCGGAAAGTTTTCATCAGTGTACAGAACAGACAATTCTTCGATTCATGAAAAATTGTTTCACTTGTTCCTACATAGTACTGAAAATTGTCTGAGCCATGAAAATTTTCAGATTCTTTAAACAATCTTTCACTTTTTAACATTTCTATACATGAATTTAATCAACTTATGAATACTGAGGAATTGTTACTTGATCACTGATATTTGTTAAGAACGGAAAATTTTCCGGAAAAGTATAGAAGAAAATTTTCCACCTCACATCATAGCTATACAAGGATGTAGGAATAAGTGGAGTATGTTTTTATGAATCGGAAAATTTTCATCACTGACAAGATCTTACCTTTATTGTTGACGTTATGAGATATTTGTCAGATTTGACTTTGAAACTGCAAGGAAAAATATAATTATTGTGAATATGAAAGAATATCCGAACCCAACTTACTGCTCTGGAAGAACAGTTGAGAAACAAAGACTTGATATACTTCCCAAATTGTGCTGATTGTAAAACAAGTTCAGAATATGTGCCAAAAATCTTTAGCGTTTGAATACGAAGAAAGATTTTCCGCGATATTAGATATAAATCGAAGATTAGTTCTCCCTGATTTTTGCCCCCTTTTCAACCGACTTTGAGGAAGTGACAGTAAATTTATAAATGAAATTAATATAAATTAAATAAGATTCTACTCTAAAACAAACATTCCCTGAAGTTATCTGCTACACGGTTCTAACAAGGGAAGGTCCCACAAATTCTCGCCAGGCCGGTAACCAGCCCAAAAATGTAAAGGGGCCCTGTAGAAGTTAGGGAAGGCCCGATCCAACCATATTATAGTTCATTTGTAAGCCCACAATAAAAATTTCAGGGGGGCAAGAAAAATTTCGGGAGGGGGCGGCCCCTTAGATCCCCCTTGGATACGGGCCTGGTTGTCACATAGCACATCTGATAGAGAACATCATGACAAATGAAAATTAGCCAAATTTGAGGTGCTATGGACCAGAAGGGGAATAACTACATGGCTTCAACATTTGAATATACAAAAGATTATATCATGGAATTATGTAACTTTAAAGTACATATCTTAAAAACTGTTAAAGCAATATAATGGTGCAATATAATGGCAACAAAAGGTGCACAATATAAGGAGAACAAAATTCTGTATCGAAAATCATAAGCAGCGTTGCCATAGATGAAGCAGTGTTGCCAACTCAGCATAAAACTATTTTGTTTGAAATAGCACCATATACAAATGCGCACAGATTCGAAAAGCACTATTATCACTAAATATAACAGTGAATTGTAGTGGTATGATGTTGCACACTGTTTGAGCTACGTTCGCTGAAAATATAGAATGGAGAATTCTGATATGTTGCAACAGAGAATAATAAAGGGATGCATTATAAAAAGTAAAGGATCAGCATTTCTCAGCCCTGGAGAATAAGCGACAACTTGCGAAAACAAAACTTTACATACGAGAAAAAAAAATGTTTCCTGATTCTGTACACTGCTTTCCCAGATTATCTTATTCAGATTAGGTCGAGTAATCTTTTGATGTATGCCTTCGTGTTAAGTGACATATTCTTTTACGTACTTTCCTACACATCATATAATTATGTTACTGCACACTGTAATAGTACCCAATTTCACAATAGCAAATCCCCACGTTAAACGGGTTTGCATATCCAGACTCCTAACTATGAAAACATTTACGATCACTCCAGCCCCAATCATTTCACAGATTCAACCTGTTGCATAGAAGTTATTAGGACGTAAAATTGAATGTAGTTTATACGAAAAAGACCTTTGTGCATTGCAAGACTTGTAACGCCCAAATATTCACCACAAACTTATAGTGGTATCGACATAAAAAAAAAAAAAAAAAAAAAAGTGTGGAGTAGGAAACTGCTTTACATAAAAGTCTAAAGAAGCTCAGAGAAGATGTACGAACTGGTCGAGCGGTATGGATCAATAATCTATCAATCGTAAGTTTATGTGTTAATACCCTGTAGAAAGTATCCGTTTTATTTTTCTCCTTAAAAGTGTGTTCCTTATTTTCATCAAAGGACTGAAAACATTTGTTTGAATAAATCTTTGGCAACTACTTTTCTCTCAAATTCGATTAGAAGGGAACATTATATGAATTGCAAATCTAAAATCCAAAACTGAAAACAAAGTATTAAGTGTGTTCAATATATCATTATTATCCTTTGATTTGTAATGAAAAACTAATTATTAGCGTTGATGATTTCAGAAGATTCTCCCCGGGTAATGGTCAATATATAAATGAGAGGAAATTGATAGAACATTATTGGTCCACTTTGAGGATGATCGAAAATATAGCCACGAATTTATGTCGACAGGGTCTCAAATTCTCCCACAGGTCATGTCCTGAAATCATCACTGTTTCAAAGGTTTCCTTAACAAATACCTAGGTAGAATATTACATTTATTTCTCGTTCTACGTTTTGAAATGACAAAATCACAATTTTAAAGATAAGTATAATACGATAAGCATAAATGTTTATAGAACTGATGAAGTAAATAGTATTGTGTAAGTTATCGGTTTCTAATCGGATTAAAACTAGAATATTCGTTTGCATCGCACTTTAAAGTAAATCCTCTCTCTATATAATTCTTACTGAAAAGCATGTTTAACTCCAATTACTTAATCAATAATTTTAATAATATATTTTTATTGTATTATATTTACTATTCAATGTTGTATACACTTCATTTCCTAAAGTAAAACCTCGCAAATGTATAGTGCGCTAGTGAATATTATCAAATAAATTATCATTTAGTTTACGTAAATACTGCATCGCCTGATTTGAAACTTCGTACTTTAACTAATACTACTACTACTACTACTACTACTACTACTAATACTAATACTAATACTACTACTACTAATAATAATAATAATAATAATAATAATAATAATAAAATCATAGCCATATATTATAGGAATTTCAGGCTTACTCAATAAGTGAATTCACGTGGTCTCTATTCGAAGTTCTATTTATTCCAATTCGATAGATATACAAAGAGAAACTTCGAGAACAGGTAAAAGAAAAATGTTACTTTGTGGGACTGGAACTAACCTTGAAGAGTTCCTTTCAAGTTACAAATGCCTTAGACACTTTGTTTCTTGCCTTTAAGTTAACTGATTCACTGAACGTATCTGAGTAAGTTGTCTTTATTTTCTACTCTGTTATACACGTTTTACAATAATTTCTTTTAAACTTGAACGACAGGAATATAAATGCAAATACATTTAGGTCAATTAAAATTCAATCACGGGGAATCGAACCGTGGAGCCCGCACACCAAAGGCACACGAGCTAGCCACTAGACCAAAGGTAAGAACGAAAGAAATCTGTTTTGAATTGTCTGAAATTTATGCCTATTTCGCCTTGATGTAATATGTCTATTGATGTTTTTATGTTTACCGTATTCAGTACTTTGAGGAACGATATATGTTATTTATATAGGTTTCATTACGTATTCGTCAATAAAATATAAATTATCAGAATTATTCATGTTCTTTCATGGAAATTCCCTTGCGCATGCTCAGTAGACTGACAGTGTAATTGGAAGCTGAGTTCAACAGAGATTATGTATTTCGCCGACATTATTTAATAGCTATATAGAATAGATAGCGAAAACGAGTCTACCTAATGAAGATGGAATTTCGGTAGGAGATCAAATGATGAGGTGTATACGGTTTGGGGTTGATATAGTTGTTGTTGCAGAATCTAAAAAGAAAATTAATAAGATGTAGAAAACTTGAGAAAGGCTTCTGAAGAATATGGGATGAAAATAAATGTTAGAAAGACAAAATTCATGGTGATTGAAACGAAGCGATCCGTGTCAAATATAGAAGTAGGAGGGGGAGAAAAGAACAAATGAGTAGTTTTTGATATCTGAGTAGTATTATTAGTGATGATATGATATGCGAACGTGATATAAAAGCAATGATAGAAATGGCGAAAGAAGCCTTTAGGATGAAGAAATTACTATTTTGTGGAACCTTTGAATAGAGTTGAAGAAAGACTCATAAATGCTTCGTTTACTGTATTTTATGTAATTATAAGGCATAATTATGGACATTATGCAAAAAGGATGAGAAACAATTGAAGGCTTTCGAAATATGTGCGTGGAGAAAAATGGAGAGAAATAGCTGGGTCGAGAGGAAAACCAATTATAGGGTATCAGAAATGGACGGAGAAAAATATTATTAAGAAGAGGAAGAAAAACTGATTGGGATATTGGTTAAGAAGGAACTGTATCATGAGGGATGTGCTAGAGGGTATGGTGGCAGAAAAGAGAGGGAGGGGATTAATAAGACTATATAGAAACAGAATTAGGCTATTGGCGATATCAAAACACAAAAATCGTATGTGAAGATGGAAACGTTAATAGAAGATCGTGGAGCAAAGCAGTTTCTCAGCCGCGGTAAGTGACCCGCTGGTAATGGCGGAATAATTCTGATATAATGATGCCGATGATACACAGTAGAAAAAGAAAAAAATCACTTTACTGTTATTGCTAATACGAATCACAATGCAAATTTCTACAAGCTGTCAAACGGAAGCAGTGGTTCCCAACCTGAGGTCGCGCAGCTTCTCCTGGTTAAGCATGAAAAGGGACTAAAGGGGCGAAAGCTACTGGCAGAAATGAATTGTGAAATAAATAAATAAAGCACCACTTACAATGACTCTTTAAAATTTAGCTTGACAATTTTATAATGACCGTTTAAAAAATAATACTGTACTAGGAGGGTATACTTAAGACTCGCTTTGAATAAATATAAATACCTGACATTATTATTAATATTATTATTATTATTATTATTATTATTATTATCATCATTATTATTGGTCTCTCATTTCTTGGGCCGAGATGCGAAATATTCACCACCTTCTTCATATCACTACATCAATTTCTTCACTGTTTTCTTGTCACAGCCCATACCCCTAGCTACCTGAATGGCAGTTTGTCCCACAGTTACTGGACCTATGATTTCCCCTCTCATAGTAACAGATAATTCTCTACAGCCTTTAGAGCAAGGCATTTTGACAGCCTGTAGAAATTTGCAGTGATTCGTATTAGCAATGGCAGTAAAGTGAATTTTTCTGTTCCTACTGTGCATCATCGGCATCATCATATCAGAATTATTCCGCCATTACCAGCGGGTCACTTACCGCGGCTGAGAAACTGCTTTGTTCCACAATCTTCTATTAACCTTTCCATCTTCACCTACGATTTTTGTGTTTTGATATCGCCCATAGCCTAATTCTGCTTCTATATAGTCTTATTAATCCCCTCCCTCTCTTTCCTGTCACCATACCCTCTAGCACATCCCTCATGATACAGTTCCTTCTTAACCAATATCCCAATCAGTGTTTCTTCCTCTTCTTAATAATATTTTTCTCCGTCCATTTCTAATACCCTCTCATTCGTTTTCCTCTCGACCCAGCTATTTCTCTCCATTCTTCTCCACGCATATTTCGAAAGCCTTCAATTGTTTCTCATCCTTTTTGCATAATGTCCATGATTCTGCCTTATAAATACATTAAAATACAGTATTATAAATACATTTATTTTCATCCCATATTCTTCAGAAGCTTTTCTCAAGTTTTCTACATCTTATTAATTTTCTTTTTAGATCCTGCAACAACAACTATATCAACCCCACACCGTATACACCTCATCATTTGATCTCCTACCGAAATTCCATCTTCATTAGGTAGACTCGTTTTCGCTATCTATTCTATATAGCTATTAAATAATGTCGGCGAAATACATAATCTCTGTTGAACTCAGCTTCCAATTACACTGTCAGTCTACTGTGCATGCACCATCGAATTTCCATGAAAGATCATGAATAATTCTGATAATTTATATAGTATTTATGGACGAATACGTAATAGAACCTATATAAATAACATATATCGTTCCTCAAAGTACTGAATACGGTAAACATAAAAACATCAATAGACATATTACATCAAGGCGAAATAGGCATAAATTTCAGACAATTCAAAACAGATTTCTTTCGTTCTTACCTTTGGTCTAGTGGCTAGCTCGTGTGCCTTTGGTGTGTGGGGTCCACGGTTCGTTTCCCCGTGATTGAATTTTAATTGACCTAAATGTATTTGCATTTATATTCCTGTCGTTCAAGTTTAAAAGAAATTATTGTAAAACGTGTATAACAGAGTAGAAAATAAAGACAACTTACTCAGATACGTTCAGTGAATCAGTTAACTTAAAGGCAAGAAACAAAGTGTCTAAGGCATTTGTAACTTGAAAGGAACTCTTCAAGGTTAGTTCCAGTCCCACAAAGTAACATTTTTCTTTTACCTGTTCTCGAAGTTTCTCTTTGTATATCTATCGAATTGGAATAAATAGAACTTCGAATAGAGACCACGTTGAATTCACTTATTGAGTAAGCCTGAAATTCCTATAATATATGGCTATGATTTTATTATTATTATTATTATTATTATTATTATTATTATTAGTAGTAGTAGTAGTAGTATTAGTATTAGTATTACTATTAGTAGTAGTAGTAGTAGTAGTAGTAGTAGTAGTAGTATTAGTTAAAGTACGAAGTTTCAAATCAGGCGATGCAGTATTTACGTAAACTAAATGATAATTTATTTGATAATATTCACTAGCGCACTATACATTTGCGAGGTTTTACTTTGGGAAATGAAGTGTATACAACATTGAATAGTAAAAATATTACAATAAAAATATATTATTGAAAATGTTGATTAAATAATTGGAGTTAAACATGCTTTCCAGTAAGTATTATATATAGAGAGGATTTACTTTAAAGTGCGATGCAAACAAATATTCTAGTTTTAATCCGATTAGAAACCAATAACTTACACAATACTATTTACTTCATTAGTTCTATAAACGTTAAACCTTTACGCTTATCGTATTATAATTATCTTTAAAATTGTGATTTTGTCATTTCAAAACGTAGAACGAGAAATAAATGTAATATTCTACCTAGGTATTTGTTAAGGAAACCTTTGAAACAGTGATGATTTCAGGACATGACCTGTGGGAGAATTTGAGACCCTGTCGACATAAGTTCGTGGCTATATTTTCGATCATCATCAAAGTGGACCAACAATGTTCTATCAATTTCCTCTCATTTATATATTGACCATTACCCGGGGAGAATCTTCTGAAATCATCAACGCTAATAATTAGTTTTTCATTACAAATCAAAGGATAATAATGATATATTGAACACACTTAATACTTTGTTTTCAGTTTTGGATTTTAGATTTGCAATTCATATAATGTTCCCTTCTAATCGAATTTGAGAGAAAAGTAGTTGCCAAAGATTTATTCAAACAAATGTTTTCAGTCCTCTGATGAAAATAAGGAACACACTTTTAAGGAGAAAAATAAAACGGATACTTTCTACAGGGTATTAACACATAAACTTACGATTGATAGATTATTGATCCATACCGCTCGACCAGTTCGTACATCTTCTCTGAGCTTCTTTAGACTTTTATTTAAAGTAGTTTCCTACTCCACACTTTTTTTGTTTATGTAGATACTACTATAAGTTTGTGGTGAATATTTGGGCGTTACAAGTCTCGCAATGCATAAATGTCTTTTCCGTATAAACTACATTCAATTTTATGTCCTAATAACTTATATGCAACGGGTTGAATCTGTGAAATGATTGGGGCTGGAGTGATCGTAAATGTTTTCATAGTTAGGAGCCTGAATATGCAAACCCGCTTAACGTGGGGATTTACTATTGTGAAATTTGGTACCACATTCACATTGGAAATATAATTATTTTATTACTACCTCATTTCGTTTTTAATCAGCCAGCGTAGTCGTGTTGACTAGAATGTTAGGCCACTGACTTGCTAGGGATCCCGTGTTCCAATTCTGCCTCGAACTTGGTTTTTGTTATACTTTTCACCTTGCATTTCATACTGATCTTCCATCTTTCATAGGGATTAGGGTCCAACTTTATGCTGTAGGTCCCGTCCTATATACCTTCGGTGTTGACACAGGAAGTAGAAATGGCATCACTCTATTACGTTTTTCAAATGCATCAATCTTTTGTGACACTGCTGATATTTTGCTATGTTATACTATCCGTGTTATTATGCAGTTGAATTAAATTTATGAGACCCACATTTCTTTATTACCCTTTGTTTCCACTTATCAGACTTGACTGTGAAGAGTGTGATTTTTGATACGGTAGTCGTTCTCATTATATTGTGCCCTTTTTTCTGTTTTGATTGTTTTTACAGTTTTCAAGATATTTACTTAAAACGTATATATTTCTACGTCATAATTTTTTGTATATTCAAATGTGGAAGCCATGTAGGTCCTATCCTCCTCGTTCATAGAACTTTAAATTTTGTTAATTTTCAATTTTCATGATGCTCTATCAGATGTGCTATGTGGCAATCATATTTGAGCGATAACTTGTGGGACCTTCCCATGTAAGAATCTCGTAATTTTGAAACGTACGTTATTTCCATTTTCTATAGTACTATCAGTGTGAATAACTTTTATCATTTGTGAGAAGCAGCAAGTTCTCAGCGAGATTAATTCTTCCTACAACATAAGCAATATAGATTGGGAAGGCCTATAATGGACCTTAGTCAGGCACGTAGCCAAGGGGTGGGTCCGGGGGGTCCGGACCCCCCCCCCTTCGGATCCAGAAATGAAAAATATTAAGGAAAGATAAAACAAAAAGAAACGACGAAAAGATAAATCAACGTGAAAAGTATAAAGCTACAGCAAGCGTTTGGTTACTCTTTCTTATGTGGAGCTTTGTGTGGAGGAAACGGTGGGAGGGGGGCTGAATGTCCTAACAAACTAATATCGATATGTTGCCAGTAAAATAGTTTAAATTGATCGATCACCTGGTGTGTAACCACAGTATTCCATGACCCCCCCCCCATAACGAAATCCTGGCTAAACGAACGAATATATGTTGCCAGTAAAATAGTTAAAATGATGAGCACCTGGTGTGATAAACACAGTATTTCGTCACGGACCCCCCCATGCGAAATCCTGGCTACGTGCCTGCCTTAGTTTATTCTTTTCACAGCTAAAACAGAATAAGGTGAAAATTACTTTTACCTGTAGCTAACGTAGACCTAATAGCTACATCACAACAAAATAAACTTAGCTACGCCAAATCACAAAACGTTACATATATGTGTTCTTCACTCATACATACTGTTCATTGAATCACAATTATAACACAAATAGAATTTTGTTTGTAATACATGTTTTATGGGCCCAGTTCTTGCAACGTGAACATTTTATCCACGATTCGTTTGGTTTATTATTGGTATAGATCAGGGTTTCTTAACCTTGGGGTAGCGACCCCTAAGGGAAGGTTCCGAAGATAACCGGAAGAAATATATATAATTAGAATCTAATACCGTAAAATATTTTTAAATATTATTTTGAATTTTTTTCTAATAGGCATTTTTATTTTTATACATACTGTTAAGAACAACAAAAAATTAGGTCTACTAAATATTTTCAACAGGTCAGAGTTGTTTAAAACTCAATTTAAATCAAAGAGGTACGATATGAATTTAATGAAGATTGGATATTGAAATATCAGAAAAATACAAATGCAACAAAACCTGCATATTGGAACACAAATAAAATTGAAAGCTAATGAGATACGTGAGTGTGATTTCACTAAAGTGGCAATATCCGATTCAATCTGCGTTTGACACACATTATCAAGTCATTTAAAATATTCAATATATTTTTAATAACTGTCCAAGTTAATTAACCAGAATTAGAAATCACTTTATTTTCTTTATAATATGACCCAAAATTAAGGGAGTTATGAAGTTTTAAAATTTTCAAATACCCTTCATTTTGAAACAGTATGACGGATCGGATTCGATATTTGTAATATGAATGAACTGAATAAATTTGGCTTTAAACCATTCGCTTTTAAGGAAGTTCTGTAACCAAAATGTATAAAAATGGATTCTACTATTATAGAAATAGATGGCTATCGTGAGAGCTCTGCAATAGGCATCTCCCACACAAGCTTATTATAAACCAGAAATTATAAGGGGGTCGCTTGCAAGAGCATGTAATAAAATGGGGGTCATGATAGAAATTAGGTTGAAAACCAGTGGTATAGATAACGACATGTTGCAGTCTGTACTTCCTATGGTAGAATATTTATAGATCTAATGACGTAAACTAAAGAAAATTTGTTATTTGAATATGTTTATTTTTCCCCTCCCACTTCCTCTTTTTCTTTCCCCCTATTCTTCGTTGAGCATTTTTAAGAAACAGCAGTAGGTCTGCGTCTATAGAATCATTTCACCATTAGACAATAGAAAAATCATTTCACCATTCCTAGTTCCATCTTACCTTAAAAAATCATATTCTTCCACTTGACATCTATTTCTTGCAGCTTTAGGAATGCAAGAAACATTGTCCTTTGTCTCAAAGCTCAGAAATCCAAGACAGATATGCAGCAACACCCCTTCGAAGTTCCTGTCCCCTTTGTTACCATTACGTGCTTAGCCAATGAAATGAAATGTGGAAAATAATATTCTCTTAGACAAGAACACAAACCTGCTAAATCGGAATCGTTTGGGAAGGGGTGAGTTGGGGAGAGGGTAGGGAAGTGCTTGTTGACGTGAACCGAAGTGAAGTTTCGATCAATAAATATAGGCCTACAGTATCAAACTGAAAGAAGGAAATATCAAACTTCTGAAAATGAAACAAAATTCACCATAAGACTTAACAGAATACATTCAAAATATCTTTCATCACCACACGAGGTAGGTTGACACACGTGCCAATCTACCCCAAGCCTTTTATGTCGACCAGCCTTATCATGCCATGACAGCTTATTTGCTTCCGCAACAATGACTATGAGTCGTACACTCTTTACCTCAATGCCTATTGAAGGCGAAATGGTAATCTTTGAAATCCATTGACGACTATTTGGTCCACTTGAGATGCTGGTCAAATTTAAAATGCTTGTGATAGGGCGTCAGAGTGTGTTAATCCGATCCTACATAATGAAATGGAACTCAGCAATGAATTTTTTTTTTTTTTTTTTTTTTTTTTTTTTGTACTTCAGTCAATTCTTTTTATCTTCTTTAGGTTTCCATTTTATACCGTCATTGTGTTTTCTGCTTCATCCCTATTTCAAAGTCATCTTCGATGTGAAAAAAGAATCTATATGTCGTTGAATATAAGGTCGACAGGTGGTTTGATAGATGTTCCACTCTTTCTCTCAGTGTCATCAATTCTGGTGCTCTTGTCTTTTTGTTTTACCTCTCAACCTCAAGTCCAACCATATTGTAAATCTGTACACGCCACTTCTTTTCATACATAGGTTATATATAGATAAATTTGTGGGAGAGCTCCTTTTTAAAGTCAGTAAAAGAATAATGGAGAGGCACTAACTTTTTATTCACGATTCATATTTTTCTAGTTAATTTATTTTTCGTACAGCAAACGACAAGTACCGTGAATATCATCTTTCATGCCTAGCAATAGTATCAGTGGCCATATACTATATAAAACTTATTTTTTACATATACGAGAGTAGTTCAAAAAGTAAATAACGTTTGAGTTGTGAAATACGTAATAAAAATACTGAATGGAAAACATGTATTATGATACATACTAGGAACTTGAATCTGTTTGAAGGCATGGTGGCTCAGTGGTAGAACGCTCACCTCTAGTATGAGGATTCCCTGATCTGATCTCAGATCGCGTGAGTTTGTGAGGACATCTTCGTGTCCGTTGGTAACAATGTGGTTATCTCATTTTCTCCCAAAGTCTCCTTCCATCAGTTACTTTATAATCTTCATTTTGATTAATCATCTGTCAACTTTGGGTTACGGACATAATGATGAAACGTAATACTAAAATATTTCATTTCATTTCCAACATATTTATCCACATATTCATGTAAATCTAGCATTTATCGGTACCTTTTTGTAGCGTTCTTATATTTAGTTATTCCCAAAATATTCAACAGTTAAAGCTGTCTTAAGTGAATCATCACAGATAGATACCTAACCCGTTGTACATTTTCACTACCGAACTCAAAAGGGTCGTTTAGAATGGACGGATCGCTTCCTAGATGATCAAAATAGACTGAAAATATGGAGTTTTAAATCAAAATAGACTTGCAAACAGGAACACTAGGGATCCAGGCTACCCTAAATTTTTAGTGGGCCTCATAAAAATTCTACATTCATTTCCAATCATTTAATCAGATTGTGTACTTGAGTATCCAATCAGGACTAGAAAACATGCAAGTAGAATTTATCTTCCAGATTTTATGGGAATCGTTCAATTTTTAGTATTAATGTGTAGTTTTTTGTATATTGGGTTTCCTAGTGGGATCCCATGTGCAATTTAATGGTAGAGTATTGTGGATGGTACCATTTTGGTCCTTATAAGGTAGGAAATGAGAAAAGTGATGGTGGATATGTCAGACCCGCGAATGGGAGGGGATGAGGACAAATGATGAGTTATCGTTCGCTTAACCCCTTATAACTTCGCTCCTAATCATTCGATTTTAATTTCCTTTTTTAAAGGAAGGTCTAAGTACGTTCTACACATTATGTTATTAGTCCCGTAAATGTTGCCGTGTTGGTTAAAATTTAAAAAAAAAATCCTAAGAAAAAAATATTTCATTTGACAAAATTATTTTTTGTTACTTATTTATGTCAAATACCTAATTTATAAAACCAGCATGAAATACGAATATTGTCAAAATCGTTGTTATTCAGTGTATAAAACGTAAGGAAAAGAACAATATACAAAATCTAATATTTCACTCAAGAGAAGCAATTAATATATTTTTAAAATTATTATTACACTTATTCCTACAATGTGATACATAATAATATTAATTCTGTGGATGTTCATAAGTATTTTAGAAATATGTTTTAATTACCACGGAATAAATACTCAAGTCATGTGGTTTCTGATGATATTCATTTACTGAGAAGTAAAGATTACTCCTATTCTGGCGTGAATCCACACGTTAGTCATCGGGACACTTCAAGAATCCGAAGTTGTACTTCTTACTTCAATCCTCATAACATTAATTCTTCTTAATATTTTAATATACACTACACAATGATACCACATTCAGATCACCAAGAAAAAACCAGAAATGGTTAAAAAGTAGACAAAGCAAACACGCAAACACTTCCTGGTTTCCCTCACTTCACGTCACAGGGAGTTTACGCTGTTCAACCGATCGACAGCAGATCAAAACACGGACGAACAGGTTCACAAAAGAATAGAATAAGAATTCACATAACAAAAGCTTTTCCTTAATCGAGTTATGACAGTGCTCAGTTCCTTCTTGTTACACAAGAGAGTATAATCCTTCACATTATCCTAGTAACATTCACTATCTGTGTATCCATTCCAGCTTCGAGATACCCATCTCATAACTATGATTCTAGTTCATCGTTGAGAGAAGCTCTTCAGGTCCACAAGGAATATCACACATTATTGGCTCGTATTTCCCTTTCCATTAGCAGTCCAACCCCAGTCAGTCACTGTAGGTAGTTCATTATTCGGAATATGTGCTTTACGCTACATTACGCTACATTTTCTTTTCATGGCCGGGTGCAGAGTATCTTGTGTTTTAGGCATGCATGATCCATTGGTTTGCATTTTAGTAGAAAACCACCACCGCAATTATTTCAGGGATGTTATCTTCAGGATTCTTAAGTATACAAAGCGTACAAATGCTTTCAAAACTCGAAAGGTTTCCTCATTAAAAGTAACTTTTTCCCAGTGATGACAAAGGGTCAAGTAGTGTCTAATTAGCGTTTATAAATGTATTAAAGGAACTTCTTCTCGTTTTACCATAAAATGATACGGTAGTATCAGTCCCTGAGGCAGAATGCAATCCAACCAAAGCATCAGTTTGGTTGTGGCCAAACATTTGACATATCATAGAAACAAAAACCTCACGTGTTTTACTTCCTGAGTCAACAAACCAAGTATCCTGTGGAAGTTGAGGAAAGAAATTCGTCGCTAGCACTAGGACATCAGTATCAGGAGAAAATATCTTTGCAGTTTCTGGTCCGTTTAAACTTGCGAAGAGTGCATGCAATACTAGAGAAATGAGTAGAAGGATCCGAGCAATTATGCATGATTTCCTCATTCACCGGACAAAGATGTATACGGCAACTTTAGATAAGTGTATTATAAGAAAATACAAGAAACGAGTAGAAAGGATGAAAAGAAAGTTGAGAGTAATGTGACTCAGTCGGGAACTTGTCCAATGTAGAGTCAATCTACTTGAAACGTTCAGAATTAGCAATAATGACAAAAAACATAATAATACAAATGCAGATGTAAGATGTGAAGACTACATGCGAAATAAGCGATAACAATAGATCGCCTTACGCCTAATACATTCACAGCAACATCAGGGTCTAAATATTACTATCATATTGAAGATTATCCTTTAAAAATATTTGTATACACGACTCCAAAAGTGCATTACCACCTGCAATTCTCCCTTTCCTGCAATAGCAGGCAACCCAAAAAGCTCAGCACTTAGGTTGGTTGCACATTCGAAAGGCGTTGGACCAAACCTCAATTTTGTTACAAATATATCAGTGTGGCAAACTGCAAATAAGAGAATAAAATAAATTGCTAAGACTTACCATTTTATTATCATGATGGCAATGGATGACATAAAAGTTACCAAATCATCTTACCTAAGCAGTTCAAACAAGGTGAATGGTAAGAAACACACATAAGAGGAAAGCAGTTTCTTCCCTTTTCCAAAAGAAAATCTCGTAAAAAAGAAAAAGATTATATAATGTAAAGGTTTAATATAAAAGCCTAATACCCCAAAACAAACATCCACACGACACAGAAAGAGAAAGAAACACAGAATAAGGAACACCAATGGCTTAGCTGACTAGCGGGCCTCTCATACAAGATAAAGAGGGGACCCTAGTTGTAAACCTAATTGTTATAATTATTATTATTATTATTATTATTATTATTATTATTAAAAATCGTCTACTTTCAAAATCTCTGACATACCTAAGAGCATGTCTGTATATAGCGGTCATGTGAGTACCTTTTGTCAATGAGTGGCCCTAAAGGTAAAAGGGATGCAAATATCTGAGAGAGAGGAACAAAAAACTTTCTTATGATAAATTCTAGGGGAAAGTTCGAGGAATTGCTTTTGACGGGTGCTTTCTTGTTTTTCGGGGACAGAAAATTATATCGGCTAAGAAATTACAGTATATAATATTGCAAATTTGCAAGTGCATTTATTTACAATGCAATTTGAGGTAATAAAGAAATTGAGGACTTCGGGACAAACGACTTGTCAAGTCCAAAAAGTGAAACTATAAACGAGATAGCTTCACAAGGATTTCTATTCATCTGATTTCTTCAAACTTGGCACATATATACTAGACCGAAAATAAATGCACACATGTTTTTTTTTTTTTTTTTGTTTTTTGTTTCTTTCGGAGAACAGGTTAAAGGAGGCAAAGGGTCCATTTTAGAAAAGGGTACCTTTGATTTAAAAGGACCAAATTAAAGGAACGATACTCTGCCGATGCAAACATGACTTCAAAGTACAAAATACGGGTTTTGAAGTTTTTCACAGAGAAGTTTTGCAGAGGCAATGCTCCTTCGAAATGAGAAAGGACCCCGAACAATCTTTATGGAAATTGGATTTCGATGGAATTGCTTGGAACCGTGTTATGTTGTAGATATTATGTTCCTGAGAAAAAGTCTCAATGGACACAACCAAAAATCGTTGGCCGTTTGGCCACCACGAGCCCACTTTCTTAAAAAAAAGCCTAAGAAAACAACATTCGAGATTTTGGACAAAAATACTAAAACCGTGATGTAGATATTGTGATTCCGAAAAGGTCCTAATGGCCATAACCACCAAACACCGATATTTGGCCACTACAGGGCTACTTTTTTCAAAACAGCCAAACATAGTGATATTCTGGATTTCAATGAAAATCAGCAAAACTGTGATGGGTTGTAGATGTTGTGATCTTGAGAAAAAGTCTCAATAAGCACAACCACCAATCACTGACCGTTTGGTAACTAGAGAGCCACATTTTTGCCAACAGCAGAACTTAACGTTATTTTGGATTTCATAGCAATTGCTTGAAACGGTGATATGTTGTAGATATTGCGATTCTGGGAAAAGGTCTTAATGAGCACAACCACTAATCACTGATCGTTTGGCCACTACGAGGCCACTGTTTTGAAAGTAACCGAAGATGGCAATGTTCTTGATTTCGGTAAAAATGACTAAAACTGTGATATGTTGTAGATATTGAGATTCTGAGAAAAGGTCTTAATGGGCACAAACACTAATCAATGACCGTTTGGCCACAACGAGGCCACTTTCTTGAAAGTAACCGAAGATGGCCATGTTCTGGATTTCGGTAAAATCACTGAAACTGTGATATTTTGTAGATATTGTGATTCTGAGAAAAGGTCTTAATGAGCACAACCACTAATCACTGATTGTTTGGCCACCACGAGGCCACTATTTTGAAAGTAGCCGAAGATGGCGATGTTCTTGATTTCGGTAAAAATGACTAAAACTGTGATATGTTGTAGATATTGTGATTCTGAGAAAATGTCCTAATGGGCACAACCAATAATTACTGACCGTTAGGCCACTTTTTTGAAAGTAACGGAACATGGTGATGTTCTGGATTTCGGTAAAAATGACTGAAACTGTGATATGTTGTAGATGTGGTGATTCTAAGAGAAAGTATTAATAGGCACAACCATTAATCATTGACCTTTGGCCACTACAGGGCGACTTTTTTGAATGTAACGGAACATGGTGATGTTCTGGATTTCGGTAAAAATGACTGAAACTGTGATATGTTGTAGATGTGGTGATTCTAAGAAAAGGTCTTAATAGGCACAACCATTAGTCACTGACCTTTGGCCACAACCAGGCCACTTTCTTGAAAGTGACCGAAAATATTGATGGCCTGTATTTCGGTAAAATTGACTGAAATTGCAATATGCTGTAACCATTGTGATTGTGAGAAAAAGTCTTAATGGGCACAGCCAATAATCACTGGCCGTTTGGACACTACGAGGGCACTTTTTTGAAAGTAACGGAACATTACGATGTTCTGGATTTCGGTAAAAATGACTGAAATTGTGATATGTTGTAGATGTGGTGATTCTGAGAAAATGTCCTAATGGGCACAACCAATAATTACTGAGCGTTTGGCCACTAAAGGGCCACGGTGATGTTCTGGATTTCGGTAAAAATGACTGAAACTGTGATATGTTGTAGATCTTCTGATTCCGAGAAAAGGTCTCAATGGGCACACCCACTAATCACTGACCCTTTGGCAACAACCAAGCCACTTTCTTGAAAGTAACCGAAGATAGTGATGTTCTGGATTTCGGTAAAAATTACTGAAACTGTGATATGTTGAAGATTTTGTGATTCTGAGAAAATGTCCTAATGGGCACAACCAATAAATACTGAGTGTTTGGCCATTACCGTGCCACTTTCTTGAAAGTAACGGAACATGGTGATGTTCTTGATTTCGATAGAAATGACTGAAACTGTGATATATTGTAGATATTGTGATTCTGAGAAAATGTCCTAATGGGCACAACCAATAAATACTGAGCGCTTGGCCATTACAGGGCCACTTTTTTTTAAAGTAACGGAACATGGTGATGTTCTGGATTTAGATAAAAATGACTGAAACTTTGATATGTTATAGATCTTTTGATTCTACGAAAAGGTCTCCATGGGCACACAAACTAATCACTCACCTTTGGCCACAACCAGGCCACTTTCTTGAAAGTAACCGAAGATGGTGATGTTCTGGATTTCGGTAAAACTGACTGAAACTGTGATATGTTGTACATCTTGTGATTCTGAGAAAAGGACACAACCACTAATCACTGACCGTTTGGCCACTACAGGGCCACTTTTTGGAAAGTAATAAAAAATATTGATTTTCTGGATTTCATTAAAAATGACTGAAACTGTGATATGTTGTAGATATTGTAATTCTGAGAAAATGTCCTAATGGGCACAACCAATAAATACTGAGCGTTTGGCCAGTACCGGGCCACTTTCTTGAAAGTAACGGAACATGGTGATGTTCTTCATTTCGATAGCAATGAGTGAAACTGTGATATATTGTAGATATTGTGATTCTGAGAAAATGTCCTAATGGGCACAACCAATAAATACTGAGCGCTTGGCCATTACAGGGCCACTTTTTTTAAAGTAACGGAACATGGTGATGTTCTGGACTTAGGTAAAAATGACTGAAACTTTGATATGTTATAGATCTTGTGATTCCACGAAAAGGTCTCCATGGGTACACAAACTAATCACAGACCTTTGGCCACAACCAGGCCACTTTCTTGAAAGTAACCGAAGATGGTGATGTTCTGGATTTCGGTAAAAATTACTGAAACTGTGATATGTTGTAGATCTTGTGATTCCGAGAAAAGGTCTCAATGGTCACACATACTACTCAGTTTCCGTTTGGCAATTACAGGCCACTATCTTGAAAGTAACCGAAAATGTTGATGTATTGGATTTCGGTAAAAATTACTGAAACTGTGATATGTTGTAGATCTTGTGATTCTGAGAAAATGTCCTAATGGGCACAACCAATAATTACTGACCATTTGGCCACTACCGGGCCACTTTCTTGAAATAACGGAACATAGTGGTGTTCTGGATTTCGATAGAAATGACTGAAACTGTGATATGTTGTAGATCTTGTGATACCGAGAAAAGGTCTCAATGGTCACACATACTACTCAGTTTCCGTTTGGCAATTACAGGCCACTATCTTGAAAGTAACCGAAAATGTTGATGTATTGGATTTCGGTAAAAATTACTGAAACTGTGATATGTTGTAGATCTTGTGATTCTGAGAAAATGTCCTAATGGGCACAACCAATAATTACTGACCATTTGGCCACTACCGGGCCACTTTCTTGAAATAAGGGAACACAGTGGTGTTCTGGATTTCGATAGAAATGACTGAAACTGTGATATGTTGTAGATCTTGTGATTCCGAGAAAAGGTCTCAATGGTCACACATACTACTCAGTTTCCGTTTGGCCATTACAGGCCACTATCTTAAAAGTAACCGAAAATGTTGATTTATTGGATTTCGGTAAAAATTACTGAAACTGTGATATGTTGTAGATCTTGTGATTCCGAGAAAAGGTCTCAATGGTCACACATACTACTCAGTTTCCGTTTGGCCATTACAGGCCACTATCTTGAAAGTAACCGAAATTGTTGATGTATTGGATTTCGGTAAAAATGACTGAAACTGTGATATGTTGTAGATTGCTGATTCTGAGGGAAGGCTCTAATAGGCACAACCACTAATCGCTGACCATTGGCCAGAAGCAGGCCACTTTCTTGAAAGAACCGAAAATTTTGATGGAATGGATTTCGGTAAAAGTGACTGAAATTGTGATACGTTGTAGATATTGTGATTCTGAGAAAAAGTCTTAATGGGTACAGCCAATAATCACTGACCGTTTGGACACTACAGGACCACATTTTTGAAAGTAAGCTAAAATGGTGATGTTCTGGAATTAGGTAAAATGACTAAAACTGTGAGATGTTGTAGATATTGTGATTATGAGAAAATGTCCTAATGGGCACAACCAATAAATACTGAGCGCTTGGCCATTACAGGGCCACTTTTTTTTAAAGTAACGGAACATGGTGATGTTCTGGATTTAGGTAAAAATGACTGAAACTTTGATATGTTATAGATCTTGTGATTCCACGTAAAGGTCTCCATGGGTACACAAACTAATCACAGACCTTTGCCCACAACCAGGCCACTTTCTTGAAAGTAACCGAAGATGGTGATGTTCTGGATTTCGATAGAAATGACTGAAACTGTGATATGTTGTAGATCTTGTGATTCCGAGAAAAGGTCTCAATGGTCACACATACTACTCAGTTTCTGTTTGGCCATTACAGGCCACTATCTTGAAAGTAACCGAAAATGTTGATGTATTGGATTTCGGTAAAAATGACTGAAACTGTGATATGTTGTAGATTGCTGATTCTGAGGGAAGGCCCTAATAGGCACAACCACTAATCGCTGACCATTGGCCAGAAGCAGGCCACTTTCTTGAAAGAACCGAAAATTTTGATGGCCTGGATTTCGGTAAAAATAACTGATATTGTGATACGTTGTAGATATTGTGATTCTGAGAAAAAGTCTTAATGGGTACAGCCAATAATCACTGGCCGTTTGGACACTACGAGACCACATTTTTGGAAGTAAGCTAAAATGGTGATGTTCTGGAATTAGATAAAGTGACTAAAACTGTGAGATGTTGTGGAAATTGTGATTATGAGAAAATGTCCTAATGGGAACAACCAAAAAATTACTGACCGCTTAGCCACAACCAGGCCAATTGAAAGTAACCAAAGATCCTAATTCTAGATTTCCACCGACATTCTAGATTTCGGTAAAAATGACTGAAACTGTGATATGTTGTAGATATTGTGATTCTGAGAAAATGATTTAATAGGCACAACCACTACTCACTGACCGTTTCGCCACTACAGGGCCAATTTTGGAAAGTAATCCAAAATGTTGATTTTCTGGATTTCGGTAAAAATGACTGAAACTGTGATATGTTGTAGATATTGTGATCCTGAGAAAAGGATTTAATAGGCACAACCACTAATTACTGATCGTTTCGATACTACAGGGCCACTTTTTTTTAAAGTAACGGAACATGGTGATGTTCTGGACTTCTTAAAAAATAACTGAAACTGTGATATGTTGTAGATCTTGAGATTCCGAGAAAAGGTCTCAAGGGCACACCCACTAATCACTGACCGTTTGGCCACAACCAGGCCACTTTCTTGAAAGTAAGCGAGGATGGTGATGTTCTGGATTTCGGTAAAAATTACTGAAACTGTGATATGTTGTAGATCTTGTAATTCTGAGAAAATGGTACAACACCTAATCAGTAACCGTTTGGCCACTACAGGGCCACTTTTTGGATAGTAATCGAAAATGTTGATGTTCTGGATTTCGGCAAAAATGACTGGAACTGTGATATGTTGTAGATCTTGTGATTCCGAGAAAAGGTCTGAATGGGCATACCCACTAATCACTGACAGTTTGGCCATTACAGGGCCACTTTTTTAAAGTAACGGAACATGGTGATGTTCTGGATTTAGGTACAAATGACTGAAAAGTGATATGTTTTAGATCTTGTAAGGTCTCCATGGGCACACAAACTAATCACTGACCTTTGGCCACAACCAGGCCACTTTCTTGAAAGTAATCGAAGATGATGTTCTGGATTTCGAGAAAATAAAACTGTGATATGTTGTAGATCTTGTGATTCTGAGAAAAGGGCACAACCACTAATCACTCAACGTTTGGCCACTACAGGGCTAATTTTGGAAAGTAATCGAAAATGTTGATGTTCTGGATTTTGGTAAAAATGACTGAAATAATGGAGTGTCAGTGGGTCAATTGGATTAAGATTTTTACTTGGGTTGTGGGTCAACAGGATATGACTCACTGCGACGCACAACCCACCGTGACCCACTTTGACCAAAGAATCCGTTCTGACCCACGCTGACCCACCGAACTACTGTGACTCACCAACCCATTCTGCTCAGTGCATTGTAGACAGCTTCTTCTGAGCACTGGTGAATTTGTCTACGTTTTACTTTCAAGGCCTTCTTTTTTCTTCATTTTCATTTCTTTCTATTGAAGAAAGAACTTCAGGCACTCTTGCAGAACTTTAGGAAATTGATCATATTTGCAATTGTAATAATAGCAATAGGACTTACTTCTTGACTTTTCAGACACAGCCTAAGAGTTTTTAGAGGAGCTAACTACTTGTTTTATTTTGAATCACCTATAATGTATGAATTATTATATAAAAAATTAATATAACTATGTATGTGTGATCATCAACATCAAAGTTAACTGAAATTACATTTGGCATATAGATAGTTAGGCCCTAATCTCAATATCATTTTTTAAAACACCCTTTTGTTGGGGGGGGGGGCATTTTCTATATATAGGATTGATTTCTAAAAATAATCGAAAACGATTGATATTAGTCGACTGCCTAATATTGATATTAGGCAGTCCTTGATATGAACCACCTTGACTGCCATGATATAAATTTAACTTCAACTGCTTCTTCAATGTTCTTCTTCTTTTTAGATTTTACTTTCTATAGCTAGAGTCGAGGGTGAAAAAAATATGCTGTTCAGAAAATACTGTTTACAATGCAGTGAGCAGAGTGGATCATGGTGGGTGATGGGTCGCAGTGGGTCACGGTGGGTGGTGGGTCACATGCTGTTGACCCACGTCCCACTCAGAAAACTCGACCCACCGACCCACTGACCCACTCACCCACTCCAACTCTGGTTATCGTTTCGGCGTCTGGAGTAAACAAGTTCTGCCAGGGGAACTTTTTTCTTTCAAAATATATTTTTATATGTTCATATTTATTATTATTATTAATTACTTTCTTGTATTTTTTCCTACATTATCTTATATTAGTGACCGCGGTTTAGGATAGATTATGTAAAGTCAAATACGGTTATGTATGTTTACATTTTCGTTTCTTTCTTTCAAAATGCACTCCTATCTGTTCACGTAGTCCAAACGTAGGCATACACCTCTGTATTGATCAACTATAACATTCTAGTGTATGAGTTTATTTGCTTCGGCTCTTCTGAGCTTAAGATGTAAGTAAAAACATATTAAGAACAAATAATAAAGAAACTAAGTCTATCTGATGGATAAAAATAAGAAATTATATAAAATGCAATGAGCTGATCAGTACGGTACTGTATACGTACTTTTGGGCCACCCTGTATATTATTAATAATTTATTTCTTGCATTTAATAATAACTAGCTGAAAATAACCACTTTTCGCATGGGTCAGATAAAATATCTATGTAAACAAACTGAACAACGAAACGAAAATATATCGGTAATTTTCTACTACTTTTACATATCGCGGGAAACGTCCCTTGTGACCCCCTGGTTCAAAATTTAAAAAGAACGCCTCTGGCTCCCAAGCGATGGGAGCTGTATTTAGAATTCAACGCCTCTCGAAGAATCACCATTCATCTCAGCGACCGTGAAAACTAAGGATTTGATACTAATATAGGCCATTTTGGATTATTTTTACGTGTTTCTGTACATCTCCCCCCTCCCGGTGACCCCGGCCCGCACGCAATGGTAGCTGATTTTGAAAGTCATCGCTAATTGAAGTGTCACCATTGATCTCAGTGACCGTGAAAACTATGAATTCGACACAAATATCGGCAATTTTCTAATATTATTACATGTCTCGGTAAACGTCCCCCTCCCCTGAGACCCCTGGTTCGATTTTTTTAAACTAAAAACCACTTGGTCCTGGTCTGGGGCCTGGACAAAAGTATCCGTTATTAAAATTTAGTAACTTCTTGTCAACTCGTCTGATCCCCAGGCCGCACACAGACAGACACACAAGCAAACTCGAACAGATAGAACAAACAGCGTTCTTTCGCATAGAATGTTGTTTCTTCCACCCAGTCTAAGTGCCGGATGGCTTCTTTTATACGTAAACACGTCTATTGAATCTGCCTCTTCTATCGAAGTAATGGCTCGCGTGTAGTGCTAGTATTTTGTTGTTATTGACCTTGAAGAACTAACAAATGGTTTCACATCAAGTCACAAGTCGCTTTGGTCCGTGAAGTTGATATACAGTAGAAATGACCTATGCATTACTCACCCGTAGTGAAATAGAAAGATTATGTTGTTTTTATCTGAACACCCACAAATCTGTTATAGCAAGAGGCCTTTCCACAACTACTTCCAATCTAGATTAAATTGCACGGCTAACTTTTTGAATCATACACAAGAGTATCGTTGATATGTTAGTGTTAATAATATTTATGGAACCAAAGACAAATTTTAAACTACCAAACTGTGCTGTGCATAAAGTCGGAAATCTTATAGAGTGGTTTCATCCGTGTGTCTGTTGACAGATACCAAAGCAAAGACAGAAAGTGATATAGAGACAGGGGCGGATCCAGGGGGGGCGATCGGGGCGATGGCCCCCTCTTATTTTTTATATATAAATAAAATCCATCCCAGAGTTTGGAACCCTTAAAAGTAGCATTATGACAACCCACCGCCCGGCTGACCAAGGCACCGGCTGACAGTAACGCGGCTGAGCGAATGAATAAAAAAAAAAAAAAAAAAACACCGCCCCCCCAGAAGTCGGTCCTGGATCCGCCCATGTATAGAGAAATTGTTTTCTGCTATTGATTCTTCATCCAATGAATAGAATAGGTTCCATCTCATCCGTTAACTTTATATTGAACCCAGAAGTGGTTCAAATTAGCAATTTCCGGTTCTAACATTTAACCCATAGATGAAAACGGTAACATACATGATTTTTTTTTTTGTAAACGATTGCGCGTGTATAGGCAACATATCATGGTCATTCACAATCTCTACTAAAATTGAAAATGGTTTAAATTTATTATTACTTCCGGTTTCAATAACAGTTTCAACTTTCATCGTCATAGCATAAAACGGTAACATAGCGAGAACTGATTTTTGAAAACGAGTTACCATCTAGAGACATGGGTACACAAAATATTCTACCGACATTATAAATGGTTGAAATTTACTATTACTTCCGGTTTCAATTTCCAATTTCCGCCTAATAGAAATAGTAAATGCTTCAAGATGTGGTCTTTTGCAATTAATTCAGTATCCAAAGAATATATTTTATTTCCTCCGTTAACCTTCTACTCAAACCGGAATTGCTTCAAATTAGCCATTTCCGATTTCAACGTTTGTCGATATATAAAGAAAATGATAACGGATAGTGAGAAGTGGTTTCTGCAAACGATTTAGAGTCTAAAGACAAATATCTACAATAGTAAATTCGGCTGTAGTTAGAATTTATTATAACTTCTGGTTTCAATAACGGTTTCAACGTTTATCGCTATAGAATGAAAACGGCAGCAGATAGCTAGAAACAGTTTTAAGCAAACGATTCAGCCTCTGAACAAACATATCGTTACTATCCATATAACTCTACTAAAACTGGAAATTGTTCAAATTTACTAGTACTTCCTGTTCCAATACTGATTTCCGTAGAGCAAAGATGGTAAAAGATATTAAAAAGTGGCTTTTTGCAATCGATTCATCGTCTCAAGAATAGCCTCCTCCATCTCCGTGGCAGCTTTGATTAAAGCAGAATTTGTTAAAATTAGCCATATTCTGTTTGAACGTTCTTCGCCATAGAGCAAAAACAGTAACAGATAGAACATTTTTGTCCAAACGATTTACCGTCTCTAGGCAACATACCATAATTATTGTCAACACCCTACCGGAACAGGAAGTGGTTCAAATTAACTATTACTTCCTATCTCAATTCTTTTTTCCATAGATCAAAACAATAGGAGATATCAGGATACGGCTTTTTTTTTTTTTTTTTTTACGATCAACAGAAAGTGGTTCCAATTAACTATCATTTCCTATTTCAATTCTTGTTTCCAGGAATCAAAACAATAGGAGATATCAAAATACGGCGTTTTAAAATATATCAGAGTCGTAAGGAAATGTTCCTCCAAGAATTCAGCATCCCAAGAATACTTTCCACCAATTCCTATTCAAAAAAGAAGTAGCTGAAGTTAGCCAAGCTCGGATTCAACGTGTATTGCTACATTTTTAATCTATGACGAAGAGTTTCAACTTGTTGCATATATTAGAGGAGTTACCAGTACCAATACCAAACTAAAAGAAGTGAGTATCGTTTCACAGTATGAAACGAGGATTTCCAAACAATATGAATTCAATAGTGAAACTTGAATTAGTGTTATCATCTGTCACAAAAGAAAATGTACGTTTTCCGCGGGATAGTATGTTTCTATCACCTCTCGATTTAATTAAATGTTTTAAAGGACCAATCCCTAATTATAAATCGATAAACGTATTACCTCTCGTTTTGCAGCTCAGACAAGATACGATAGAAATATCGTAAACCTTAATAGAAAGACAAAACAGCTACGTTCTTTTACAAGCTTGAAACTTACGAATATTAGCAGTATATATTTACAGAGTAGGGAGTTTCTGCTACGTTATTCCGTAGTTCATTGGATCCGTACAGAACTACCACCCAGATGCTATGTGAGCTTTGTGGTGGACAAATACCGTGTGTGTGGGAGTTTCCGGGGGTGGTCCCGCTTCCTCCCACTGTTTTCATTCCACCAATTCATCCCATCATCATCCACACAGCCTGAGCCGTAGTTACCTAAAGAACGTATGACAAAGTCAAGTACTTGACCTACTAAGTAGAATTTGGTACGCTACCTTTAGACCACGGAGGCCAAAACCGTGAACTGGCGTGCTCATAAGATCAGTGCAATTTGTAGTTATGTTCAATTAGCAAGCCAAATACCAAATGATGTTACATGTTCCTGTATTCTTTATATCATAGTATGATACTACAAATATAACAAAATATTATGATAAAATAAATCACCAAGACGCCAGGGCGGATTAGGTGTTCCTGGAACGGTGGCTCAGTGATTGAGCGTTCACCACTGGTGGATGGGGTCCCTGGTTCGATCCCAGGTCTCGCCAAATGAAATTTGTGGTGGACAAACACCGTGTGTGGGGGTTCTCGACGTTCTCCCGTTTCCTCCCACTTTATCAATTCCACCATTTCATTTCATTTATTCCACCATCATCACCGTCTCCTTTAGCCTAGCCGGCATAACTGTGGGACGTAAAACTCGAAGATTTCATTTGCATTGTTTTGTTTTCGTATTACTAGTAATAGCAGTAGTGGTATTCGCTGTCGTATTAGTATAGTAATAAGTAGTAGCAGTAGTTGTAATAGTAACAGTAGTAGCAGTGGCGGCAATTGTGGAATTAGCACTAGCATTCGTAATCGCAATAGTAATAATAGTATTAGGAGTAGTAGTTGTAGTATTAGTATCACATACGGTGTAGAAGTTTTACATATCTTCTCTGTTACTTGTAATGCATTAATGAGTGTAGTATAAGACTTTTACGTCCATGAGCTGTATTATTGTATAATAAACATGGCTGGACAGAGCAAGCACAAATAACAAATAGACAGACAGTATAGGGATATAGAAAACAAACCTTGGGTAACTTTTCACACGATTTTCCTATTTGAGAAGGACAAATAGACAGTGCAATATTATGACGACATATTTCTCATTTTCCATTACATATTGAAGGATTGACTTGATTTATCAACTTGGATGTTCTCAGGCCGGTTACGCCCGGCCCGTTTAGAGCCCGGCTCCTTTGTGCCCGGCCAGTTTAGAGTCTGGCCCATTCTCTGTCCGGCTCGAGATTCGGGCCGGATCGGGTCGAGACGGACACAGAATACAGATCCATCCGGGCTGTCTTCGGGCCTGGCTTTGCAGGGCTCTGGTCTACAGACACACGGATAAAACCATTTTATAAGACTTCCAGCATTTATGCACAACATAGGTTTGAAGGTCATTTCTATATTAACTTCATGAATTAAAGGGAACTTGTATTCCTCGAAAGGCATTTGTTGGTCCTTCAAGGTCAATCGAACAATGAAGAAACTGATACTAGGAGTATTTTAACACGCCACTCACTACAACGATATAACAGAATGCTGCCTCCGGCTGTTAAGAAAAGGCTTAACTAGCTGGAACTCGCTAGTACAGGAGCAACGTTATATGCCAAACAACGTTGTACTGTGTAAGAAATACTAGGGGTTGTTCTGTCTATGTGCGCCGCCTCCTTGGTGTTCCCTGGTTAAAGCACTCACACAAATAATCTTGTCAGGGCGCTGCAGGCAAGATTTTTAGTTTCGAAACATAATAAACATAATAAAATAAATATTTCTTGCTTGACACTATTAAAAAATAAACAATTAAAACAGAGAGATGGGAGTTAAAATTTCTAACCTCTAAAACATAATTGATTGTTTCAAATGTGTTTTTGCAAAGGCAACCAAGGAACACACTAAGTTAGTCACTTTATACTTTATGTCCACAACAAAATCCTTGCAGGGGGCGCGGTGGCTCAGTGGTAGAATATTCACCTCTGGTGTTTGGGGTCCCGGGTTCGATCACAGTCCCCGCCAAGTGAACCTTGTGGTGGACAAACACCGTGCTCGTGGGTTTTCTCGGGGCACTCCCGTTTCCTACCACTTTCTTCATTCCACCATTTCATTCATCTCTCATCATCACCGTCTCCTTTAGCCTAACCGGCATAACTGTGGGACGCAAGACTCAAAGATTTCATTTTCAAAATCCTTGCAAGTTCTTTTTGCAATACCATTAAAATTATTTTCTTTTATGATGATATTTTCATTTTAATTTGTATGAATGTAGTATTTTCTTTTAGTAACGTTTGATAATATCACTGCCTCTTGCACTCATTGTGCATCATGTAGGTTGTTGAAAATATACACTAAATACCACGATTATATATGTTGGGAATATGCATTACAGGAATTAAACTTGAACCCGGGTTTCAACCTGTTTCTTTACGTTTAAGTCAGCCGTGTTACCGACTGAGCTAGGACAGTCCGAACTTATCCTTATATTACCGGTATATTTTACTTTATCACAGCACAGCCCTTTATTACAGTGTTCATAAAAGATTTTAACTAAAAAGAAATCAATCAATAAAAATCGAGACCCCTGAAAACATATAACTCGTCCCGCCATTGATATGCACCCACATACATTTTGGAAAGTCGGCGCCGTTGGTTCTATCTGTTGTGTTTGAAATCAGTGTTTCTTTCAGAAACTATGTTCCGGGGGGGGGCACACTTCGTATTCCGGGGACACTATCGATAACTTTCTATTTTTTATTATATTATAGATGTATTATTTTGGTCTCTTCCGGGGGGCACTCTCAGAGCTCCGGGCGGGCAGTACCCCTAAAAACACTTCTGGAAGAAGCACTGTTTGAAATACACCTAATCTAATATAAATAAAATAAAAAGTTTGTTTGTGTCTGTCTGTCTGTATGTATGTATCTGTGTGCTGCCTGGAGACCAGACAAGAGGACCGAGAGTTACCAAATTTTGATCTTGGGTACCTTGGCCCAGATTCCGGATCAAGACGAAGCGTTTTTTTAAAAATCGAACCAGGAAGTCTCAGGAGACGTTTACAGGGACATGTAAAAGAAGTAGAAGATAACCGATATTAGTGTCGAATTCAAAGTTTTGGCGGTCGCTGAGATCAATGGTGAAACTCCGATTGCATTAACTTCCAAATTAACCTCACTTAGTTGAGGATCAGGGTACCGGAGATGATAACTGACATGTAAAAATAATCCAAAATGGCCGATATTAATGTCAAATCCAAAGTTTTCGCACTCGCTGAAATCAACGGTGATACTATAGAGGCGTTGACTTCCAAATACAGCCACCATGCGAATAATGGGTTTTTCTGATAGTTATTAATAAATGCAAGAAATAAATTATTAATAATAAATGGGAACAGATAGGAATGCATTTTGAAAGAAAGAAACGAAATTGTAAACATACATAACCATGTCTAACTTTACATAATCTACCCTAAACCACGATCACTAATCTAACAAGAAGAAAGTAGACTTTGGTAAATTAACTTCGGGGTCATTTTTCGCGAGGTAGTATTGCACATTTAAAATATGAATATTTAGGGATGCGCACGAGTCGAGACATGTCTCGAATCTGGACTGAAATTTGAGTTGACACACTTTGTAAAATTCGAGACGAGTCAAGACAAATTTATTTCTCGACTCTAATTTTCGAGCCGAGACACGAGTCGAGTCGAGACTTTTCGTAAAAATCTCGACTCGACTCGAATGTGTCGAAAATCTTTCTATAATTTTTAATATTATTTTGAAGAAAGTATTCAGTCTGAAACAGCCTTGAAACCAATTGCAGTATTTATTACTTTAGAAAGATACCGAACGCATAAACTTAATGGTTAATCTTTCGAAATCAAGATTTAATTTTCAGCTCAATTCCGTTAATTAAAACTAATAATTAATGTAGTGATATTTGATTGTACTTCAAATATAATAATAATAATAATAATAATAATAATAATAATAATAATAATAATAATAATAATAATAATAATAATAATAATAATAATAATAATAATAATGCTCTGGGGGACATACACGTGAGCATGTATCTAGTATAGCTCGAGCAAGGCACAATGACGGCTGACGCGTATCGCACACTGCTTGCAGACTACGTACACCCCTTGATGACGACCATGTTTCCCAACGGTAGTGGCATTTTTCGACAAAATAATGCACCATGTCACAAGGCCAGGAGTGTGATGAAGTGGTTCAAGAAATGTTCAACAATGTTCTATATCTGTTGACGATGTGCGAATTACAAGAGGGATGAGGGAAATCCCCATTGGTAATACTATATGCTCCTATAGCCAAAGGAGATTTCCCTCCATGTCAAAGAACTATTTGCTGTGTAATTAAAATGTATGAGTTGTTTTATCTGTTGTGTATGAAATAAATTATTAAAAAATGCAACAAATAAAGTATTAACAATACATGTGATCAGATAGGAATGTATTTTGAAAAAAAAGAAAAGAAACGGTAAACATACGTAACCGTATTTAACTATACATAATGTGAATAAACTAGCCGATGGTAACTAATCTAGAATAATGTAGGAAAGATGCAAGAAAGCAATTAATAATAATAAATATCAATATATAGAAATATATTTTGAAAGAACAATGTTTCCCAGAAGTAACTTTGTAAATTTAAGATTTAGGATTTAGATTTCTGGGCTTTCGGCATCTGAGACCATTTAACTCGTCACGTTCGAGGGATGACATCTCTAGGCGAACACACTTTCCGGGGAAAGGGAAGGAAGAAAGGATTGGGGAAGAAAGGAAGTGATCTGAAACCTAAGGTATCACCCTTTCATCTTCCTGATGAGAATGTGGAAAACCAAGGAAAATCTCATTCAAGGTGACTGACCTGAAAAACTTTTAAATTTTTCGACCGAGTGCCCCCACCAGGAATCGAACACGGGACCGTCTTCATGTAACCATATAAACGTATGTTTGTCTATTCCATTACATTGCGAATAGGCGAAATTGGAACAATGTTGCATCGGAGTCAGTCAATTAGTTCGAATAAAATCTTATTCATAGCACAATCCCTTCGAGGACATTTCCAAGATCGAGGCAGTAACCCACATGGTCGATAGTAGTGTTTCCACGAGATGAGACGAGAGAAGACTTCAAGCTGTCTAGTCTCGTGAGACGAGACACGAGAAATGTCTCGTCTCGTGGGAACACTAGAGCGGATGAGGCCCGCTAAAAGGAGCTGTTATACAAAGTGGTTAAAATTACAGCTTTTAACCACTTTTGTTGGGTCATCAGCACAACACACAACACGACTACAATCTTCCAATCAGTGTTTCTTTCAGAAAAAAATGTTCCTGGGAGGGTATATTTAGGATTCCGGGGGTACTGCTGGTATTATTCTATTATAGATGTATCATTTTGGTCTCCCCGTGGGGGGTACTCTTAGAGTTCCAGGGGGCAGCACCCCAAAAACATGTCTGGAAGAAACACTGCTTAAAACAACGACTACTTAGTTTCGACCACGGGCACCCGAATGGAGTGGAAGGGGCCCGGCCGCCCATGCTCACGAAAATATATGTGTAATATAGCAAACTACGTATATTAAATATCAGGCGTAGTATAGCAATCAAGGAGATGACCCTCTTAAAAATTCTTCGGGCGCCAATGGTTTCCAGTAATGAATTATTACGACAGGAATATTTGTCAATATCGTCGGTACAGTCGAAAGGCAAGCCTTCCCCACTTATTCTGAAATCCTTTTTTCAAAACCTCTGGCGCCACAAGAAGGCCCATGTGACTTTCTGATTTCAAAAATGACTTTGGTTCGAATAACATCATAAAACAATAAAACGAAACTAAATTTTATTGTCAAACCAGCATCCTTTCAAACTCAGTACACGAAAAGGCCTACACGTTTCTGTCTTTTTCGGAACGAGAAAACTCATGAACAATGGTTAGTTGCTGATGAAACTGGCATTAAGAGAACTTGTATTTCTATAAAGGATTTTTATACATAGATATAACCACCAGCCCTCGGAATGAAATATTCTGAAACACTGATCTCAAAGAATGGTTTAACATTTTACTTGAATCTGGAACAGTATCACTAAATATTTAAACTTGAATCGGTTGGAAAATAGAAATGAAAGCTGCTTGTAAGAATCATTTAAAAAATAACTTTAGGTCTTCCTTGTTCTTTTAGGATAGTCATGATTTGAAATAATAAACGCTGGTATACTTTCGAAGGCAATAATTTATTCCGAGTTAATAAATTTTTAAACAATTTCAAAAACTGTCTTTTCATTTTTGAGATATGAGACGATACGAGGCATTTCAAGAGACGTCTCTTCTCGTCTCGGAAACGAGACGGGAAAAGTAGTCTGTCTCGTCTCGTGTCTCGTATCAAAGGTTTCTGTCTGGTCTCGTGGCAACACTAGTCGAAAGAAAGAAACTAATGAAATCTTCGGGTTTTACGTCCCATGATTATGCCGGTTAGGCTAAAGGAGACGGTGATGATGAGTAATGAATAAACCGGTGGAATGAACAAAGCAGGAGAACCCCGAGAAAACCCACGCACACGGTGTTTGTCCACCACAAAGTTCACTTGTCGGGGACTGGGATCGAACGCGGACCCCAAGCACCAAAGTTGAACGCTCTACCACTGAGCCGCCGCGGCCCCAAGAAAGAAACAAATATGTAAAGATACATATATGAGTACACACACACGGATAAAGTAGTCATACATGTATTTTAATCTTCTGACTACTTAACCCCGACTAATTTAAGATTGCAAGAAAGTAATTATTAAGAAGAAATATAAACATATAGAAACATATTTTGAATGGGAAAAAAAGCAAACCGTACCAGCCGTGATATGAATCTGGGTTGCCCACTCAACAAGCAGACACCTTACCGAATTATCTGCGGCAGAACTTGCAATTTGTGGTTTTGAAGCTTTATTTATACTGTGTGTGTTACGTAACGACGCTACGGCATGTCATTACTAGTGCGACCACCTCATTCAAGACCCTTTTTGTAAATTGTTTGAGGAAAAAAAGTGATTTCGTAAATCAACAAAACGGATCTTGTATATAGAGGGTGTAACTAAAAGGTACGACAAAACTTCATGGGTGGATTCCTTATTGGTAGACAAGCAAAAACGTTCCGATGACCATATGTCGGGAAATGCATCGTTGCAGAATTACGGCCTTTAAGCCGACTACTCTTGTGAAATAGTCACATTCTGGTCGCTCCTTAATGTGTCTCAATTTAAACCTCAATATATCAAACTCTGATTAAGATAGGAAGGTAATTTTAGTAGCAACGTGTTCTGCAAAAATTAAGTTTTTCGCTGATATGCATTTTATGAGTGTATCTCCAAGGAATGCCATCTCCAAAATGCTGATGCAAAAACCAAACAAAAAACAAGTAATTACCCTCCCATGTCCACCGTGGTACTCCCACATATACATAAAATATACAGGGTGAGTCAAAAGTCCTTGGACACCTGCATAAGTGAAAATCGACGGGAAAAGTAAAAAGTAATGATGGGAACAGAGGTTTGACGAGGGGCCGCAACCTTTGAAGTGTATGTCATCTTGAAATCCGCCATTTTGGATTCACGTCATTTTTTAAAATGGGAAGGGGGTGTATGACCCATCAAATAACACTAGCTTGAGCTCAGGAATTTAGTGGTGTAATTTGTTTTTCCTATCTAGTACAGTTTAGAAGTTATTAATGTTCAAAGGTGGGAAATTACCTTGATACTGAATGCTACAATACATGTTCTACGTGTTGTCCATTTCGTGCAATGCACAACTGTAGTCCCTGCAACCACTCTGACTGGAGTCTCACACGGAGGAGATGTCTCCTGAAGTTTGGTCACAGGCTTGTTGGATGCGTTCCTCCAGGTGTCTCAAATCACGGATTGTCTCAGCATACACTATCTACTTAAGATATCCCCATAGATAAAAATCAAGGGGCGTTAAGTCGGGGGATCTGGGCAGCCACTCCACGGGACCACGGCGAACAACTCACTTCCGTGGCAGTTGTTAATCCAACCATTGACGGACACCAAGTCTATAGTGTGGAGGGGTCCATCGTGCTGAAAATAAGATGGGAAAATGCCGTCAGGGTTCAGTGTGGCAGGGAACACAAAGTCCTGCAACAGCATCAGATACTGTGGTGCAGTCAAGGTGTTGTAACTGAAAAATGGCCCAATGATGCGGGTGTCCCATATGCCACACCAAACCATCACCTTCGCTGGACTATGTTCTCGACTTGGGTCAACCCAGATCGGATTTGCGTCACACCAGTGTCGACAATTATGTCCATTAACCTCCCCGTTCAAAGTGAAATACGTCTCGTCGCTGAACAGTATGCCCTTGACAAACGCAGGATCCAGTTCGTGTTGTTCAGTAGCCCAAATGCAGAACTCCAACCGGCGATCAGGGTCATCCTCATTCAGTTTATGTTGCATGTGCAGCTTGTAAGGATGCAACTGATTGGCGTGCAATATCCGGACAACGGAGGATTGGCTTATTGGACATGCTAGGGACTCACGACGGGTACTTCGTGTAGGACTTTTCACAAACGACGCAACAACCACCGTCGCAGTTTCGTCATTGGTGGCAGTCTTTGGTCACCCACTACTTGCCCTATCTTGAACAGAGCCCGTCTCTCAGAATTTGGTGATCACGTGAGCCACCGTGCTGGGCGATACCGGTTCTCTGTCTGAGTGCCGTCGGTTGTAGTCAGCTGCTATTGTTCGGTAGCTGCGTTCCACTGATATAAGGATGGTTTCGATCTTCTGTTCACGTGTCAGACCTATTTTAGATCACCTGGAACAGAGAGAACTGGGTCAGTATCAAGGTAATTTCCCACTTTTGAACATTAATAACTTCTAAACTGTACAAGATAGAAAAAACAAATTACACCACTAAATTTCTTAGCTCAAGCTAGTGTTATTTGATGTGACATACACTTTCCCATTTAAAAAAAAGACTTGAATCCAAAATGGCGGATTTCGAGATGGCGGCCATGAATGACATACACTCCAAAAGTTGCAGCCCCTCATCAAACCTCTTTTCCCATCATCACTTTTTACTTTTCCCGTCGATTTTAAAACTTATGCAGGTGTCCAAGACTTCTGACTCACCCTATATATATAGGCGGAAAGCATCGTCCTTTACAAATACCTAGATATCAAAAATATCTTCCTAGGTTAATTAGAGTCTGAGTTATTGAGGTTTAAATTGAGTCACATTAAGGAGCGACCAGAATATGACTATTTCCACCATTAGGCGGCTCAATGGCCGTAACTCTGTAATGATACATTTCCCGACATATGGTCATATGAACGATTTTGATTGTCTACCCATAAGGAATCCACCTCTGAAATTTTGCCGTACCTTTTTGTTACACCCTGTATATATGTGTGTTGGTGCAACAGTAAGTTCCCAAGAATATAGATAAATTCATTTTTGATTTTAATCTACACAAGAAATGCTTTTTATGAAAGCAAGGAGTCTGCGAGTTAAAGATGGTTAAAGACCGTAAATAAAATTGAAGATCTGAATTGCAGAACATCCGAAGTCCACCGGAGTACTTTTTTGTTTTTAGAATAAAGACAAGAAGATTATACTTGGAATGCTATTCTGTTTAGCTGAAATTATTTTGATTTTTTTTAAAAAAAGTTTTGACTTGGACTTACGTATTATGCAAGTGAATATCCCTGAAACATAGATGCTAACATAAAAAACAGAAAACGAAAAATACGAAGAAAAAGAGTGGACTTAGGATGTTTTGTAATTCAGGTTTTCAATTCAAATTTCAAATGGAACCGGGGTAACTCGCAGACAATGGCTGACTTAACACTTTGATAATAGCTCGTGTAATGGCTGGTTTGAGAACACAATTGATATGACCTCTAGCTAAGTAGACTCCCACCCTTCCCCCTCAACATTGGATACGGAAATGAAAAACTTATTTAGAATTTGATTGTTGATTCCAGTATATTTCAAGCATCACTTCTCGGAATCTGGGCCTGTGATATGTCGATACATCGCTATCATCGATATCTATATTATCATATATCAACATTCGATATCGCAAATATATGGACATGAATATAATCATTCTAAATTTTCGATATCGATATTCGGGGAGTGGGGATGCCAGGTATAAAGGTCCCCTAAGACTTGCGATGGATGAAGAAATTAAACTTACTTTTATGCAAGATTGTTTTCTAATTATAATATCTTTATTACCAAACATTGCAATGTAAATACATCCACTTGCAAATTTGCAATATTATATGATGTAATTTCTTAGGAGCTAGAACTTTTTTATTCCCTGAAGAAAGAAACAAAAAATCACGTGGAAAAGCAAGTACTTCGAACTTTGAACTAGAATTTACCGTAAGAAAGTTTTTTGTTTCTCTTCCTTGGAGATTTCCATCCCATTTGGCCTTTGGGACCGCTAATTGACAAAAGGTGCACACATGATCGCTATATGCATTTATGCTCTGAGGCAGAGTCAGAGATTTAGAAAAGGAAACGACTTTTTAATAATAATAATAATAATAATAATAATAATAATAATAATAATAATAATTATTATTATTATTATTATTATTATTATTATTATTATTATTATTATTATTATAACAATGGGGTTTACAACTAGGGTCTTGTCTCTTTATCTTGCATGGGAAGGCCGCAAGTCTGCTACGCCACTGGTGTCCCCTATTCTGTGTTTGTCTCGTTTTCGTTTCGTGTAGATATTTGTTTTTGTGCTGTTAGGCTTTTATATGAAACTTTTATATTATGTAACTTTTTCTTTTTATGAGTTTCTTTTTTTGGGTGGGGCAGGGGGAAAAAGAGAAATGCTTTCTTCTGATATCTGTTTCTTACCATTCATCTTGTTTGAACTGCTTAAGTAAGTCATTTTGTAACTTTTGATGTCATCCAACTCCATCACAATAATAAAATTGTCATTCTTAACAATTTGTTTTATTCCCTTATTTGCAGTTTGCCACACTGATATATTTGTGACAAAATTGAGGTTTTGTCCAACGCCTTTCGAATTCGCAACCAACCCAACCGCCGAGCTTTTTGGGTTGCCTGCTATTGCAGGAAAAGGAGAATTGCAGGTGGTAATGCACTTTTGGAGTCGTGTATACAATATGATAGTATACTTGTTTTTTAAAATATTGTCAATAATTGCTTAAATGTAAAAATTGTAACCGAACCATTTCACGTACCTTTTGATGTAGCTTAAACCTCTGTCAAATAGTGAGTTAACTATTATGCAAGGTAAAGATGTTATTGATTCTTAGCTCCCAGAAATATGTTAGCTGTAAAGAAAGAAGAAACCTGGTTAAATTAGAACCTGACTTAAAATTTTCAACTGTATATCCTCTCAATTTTGAGAGAGAGAAGATTAGTTTCATCATTGATATGTTTAATGAGGTCACTGTATCAACTTTATATAAGCTTGGTGATATGGGTACATGTTTTGTGTAATGCTATTTTGACATGGAATCGATTTTAAACATCAAAATACTCATGACACACGTTCTGCAAAATATCCTTTGCTGCTGTAAATTATACTTGGATACGTTTCGTGGGAAATTATGTGGCTTGGTTGAACAAATTGAAGGAAATGAACAACTGTACAAATACTGAAATTTGCAGCATGACCTAAGTCGCATACAATGATTTGAATCACTGCACTTTGTTATGTTGTATTTAATTACGGTTTTAAAAGTTAATTATGCACTAACAAACAAGTTTCAAGCTCACAAATTGGTATCTCGATTCGGGCAATGTAGACAGTTAATAGAAGAGAATTACAACATCAGAATAGGACAGGTAATAGAAGCTGAACGGGAACTCAGGGTCAAATTCGTATTAAAGTTCGTTCCGCAAGATAAGGAAATTTTCATTCTCAAGTGAAATTTTGGATAATCATTATGAATTTGTAAACACACAGATGATACTCTTAATAATACTTCGTTTTTTGAGATTCTAAACCAAAACTATTCGAACTGTGTTAGATTAAAATTATTCTGCATTTCTGTACCTATGTGTGTTTCAATACAGAACACAAACTTAACTGCGAAGCATGTAATGATATTCTGATACATAAAGAGAAATCGAAAGGTGAATATTACATTAATGAAATCGAGGAAAATTGTCAGTACATCATATTTCATTGGAAGAGTATGGAAGCATATATTTGTCGTTATGCAGGCGATAATATTTAATTAAAAATATGAAAACATATTCATTTCAAATAACAATCAAAAACTTGTCCTGCATCGCTTAAGTACATTAGACGTAAACAGAGATACCTAAGAGCACATTTGTTTGTTTGTATAATGTTATATATATGTATGTCACCACGACAATGAGTAATTGATAGAATACATTGTTTCTGTTATGACTAATATTCTTTTGAATAACTAGTCAAAAGTAATGAGGGAGTATGCTTTAAAGGAAAGGAATAGAAGAAAACTAGAGATCGTTTCAACACGAGAACGACCTTCCATAGATCAGTTTCTGACAATCTTGTCAAATTAGTATATAAGTACTGTGTATGTGTTACTTACTTATGTATACTTACGTTCATTTATATAAAACAAGAACAGGACGTTATATATATCGTTGTCATTCATACTTACACATTATAGAATTAGTGCTGAAAAAGAATGCTAATTCCAACAACTTAATTGTCAATTTGGTGATATTAAGTTTATCCTACTTCCCGACGTCGAGTGATGTGGAAAACAGCGTATCAAGTAAAGGTCAGACACCTCCTACAAATGGTCATGATCAAGTGCATTTATTTAAACTTTTAACTCACCTAGATTAATAGGTTTTCATATCTTGCAGTGAAAATACTTGATAATTCATATCGATCAAACGCCCATATAGAATCGAACCAAATATCGCTTATATTGGTGGTAAGCATCGTACAATATAACTTTCTATTTCATGCAAAACCAAAATTATTTTACCATTTCACTATACATATATATATATATATATATATATATATATATATATATATATATATATATATATATATATAATATAAAGATGGAAATAATATAATAACAAAAAATGTCCTATTCTAGCTTTACAGGTAACATTGTAGTTCATTCTTCGCTGTACACTATATATTTATATACAAGTATTTATTACAGTGCTACAGAAAAAGAATACCTAGTTAATTACAGATATTTTTGTGGAATACTAATATATACTATATGTTATGATATTCTACTATCAAATTTCAGTTATTAACTTCTTTATTTCAAAGATATGCATTAAAATATTATTTTACGAAGATTTACATCACAAACACAATTTAATAATATTGAAATGTGATACTATTGGTGAATAACAGTAGAAGAGATCGAGAATATATATATATATAATCAGTAGACTATTAAAGCAAAACTCTAATATAGTACGTAGAAAACGTATAGAAACGTAAGGTAGAAAACATATACCTGTACATTTGTTTTCCTCACGTTATGTGAATCATAATATTTTTCAGTAAAATTACATAAAATCTGTTGCAAAAAGTCTCCCATTATGTCGTTCTTAAATTACAATCTAGTCCAAAGTTAATATACAAGTTAGATTTATTATATTATTTTAGCATCGTTATTACTTACACCGAAGAAGCATACAGCATTATCTTTTTTTGATTTGTGGCTGGACGTTTCGGGTTGAAAACACCCATCTTGCCTAAAATTGAAATATTGTTTCCATTTCATAAGGATGAAGCTCTGATAATATTCTAAAATTTAAATCATAACACTAATAAAGGTACGTACCTCCCTTCCATTTCCTTTTCCAGTGTTGTTATACCAGGTATCCTGTGTTGGGCCAGACTTCTAGGGACCCTGTGTGAACACAAGTTTTATTCATTTGCAGATACTCTTGCAATTTGAGTAATGTCATTAAATGTTGAGGAACTTGTCCGACACATTCTTGTTTCTTAATATTCACAATATTGAGGAATGATTAAAGTTGGAGTTGGATTTGAGATTAGCGTCCCGTTCAGCACCGAGGTTATATAAAACGTTAAGATACACCTTAGCGTGGAGTACGAGTCACATGAGCTACTACCGGGCATCAAATCAAGGTCTGTAATGCTGTAGACTCGTACGTTATCCATATAGCGACAAGGGAACTCAAAAGAGTGTCTTAAGAATTTAATCCTACGAGTATAATCTAAGCGTATATTATACGCTATTTCAAAAATAAAACTCCACCCAAAACTTAGATCGACGTATTTATAATAGGCAAGCTTCACACTTAACCACCGAAGACTTCACCAATAAGCACATAATTATAAATATTAAAATTTTATGTAACTACTTTGTAATAGCCCAACAAGATCACCTGTAAATTATCGACAGTGTTGGAGTTAATAAAAGCTTCACTTATTGAACTATGAAAAGTAAGAAATAGCATGAATACAGGATTATCCGAACCGAACAACAGAAATTTACCAGTATCCACTGAATCAATGTTGAAATATGTTGCATGGTATCATTAATTTTTATTCAAGTGATGGGGTAAATAGTTGTGTTAAAGGAATAGGAAAGCAAAAAATGTTACTAATTATCACAAACCCTATTTTTATGTAAGATTTCTAGACACGAAATGACGATCACTTCAACGTACGGGATAGCATGCTGATAAATAGTCTTAGTTTCTTCCTTTTTACGCAAAATATGAAGGAAAGTTGCAATGCTGCAGCAATAAACATCTCGAATAATGTTGAAACAAGAAGGAAATTCCCCAACCTCGTTTAAACAGTATTGTGCACCATCGCATCACAGTGGGAACGTATCCTCACTATCCGTAAGCGTAAAATCTCTACACGACTCGACTTGTAGATTGCGCAGTGGATTGTTTGGGGTAACTAGTTGTGTTTTTAGCGAAAAGTCCGTAGTTATACTACTTGATTTTTAGCTACAAAAACTTGAAAGTCATGATGTACTAAAAGAAAATCAAATGTGTATCTCGTCCTACTGTACTCCAGATACAATTAGTAAACATGTAGAAGAAAGACTTCAGTTTTATATATCTGTCTACATAATCATATTGTGAAATGAATATCTCATGTGGTTGCAATCATATATGACATCGTTAGTTAATTAGATTTAAGTTTAGCATCCCTTTCAGTAGCGAGACCATGTGAGACATGGACCTACAGCTTAACGTGGAATACGAACCACAAGCGCTCCCGACGGGAATTGAACCCGGGTCTCCCACTTTAAAGTTAAGTATATTATTCACATAACCACGAGAGAGCTCATATAGAACACCGTATTCACTACCAGTGATTGCCACGTAAAATGTACTGTACACCATATCTGGATTAGTACATAAATAAAGAAGTGACTTTCGTGTTACAATTAGAGATGTGGGTCGGGTAAATACCCAGTGGGTAGGTAAATAAATAATGGGTATTTACCCGGGTATTTACCCCTTTTGTATTTACCTACCCCAAAAATGGGTATTTTACGAAAGTTTAATTATGATGAAGTTTTAAGAATTGTTAACCATATCGGTGACGTATTTTTCTATTTTGAGGTCTCTCGAGCGTGATTTCTTATTCATTCACTATAAATATGCAAAATATTAACCAATTCATCCCGTTCAGGCAATTTTGGCCATGGCGAACCTACGGTATAATTTTGGATATTATATGTTATTCTAGGTTAAAGCGACATCTAAAACTATTTTTTAAAATAATTTTTCTCGAAGAACTTCATAGGTAAAGGGGAGATCAAAATATTGAATCGAATATTTTGCAAGGGGTAAATGGTGGGGGTGAGCTGTTACAATTTTCAGACGAAGCCCTCGTGTGCATCTATACACACATCTAAGTTTGAACAACATCAATAGAGCCAATCTTGAGAACAAATTTACACCACTTTTCCGATTTTACGTCATTGTTCACGAATAAATCAGAATCAGAGTTGAAACTGGAGGGATTAATGTCTCCTCAGGGTACCTACATTACCACTCACTTGCCTCAAGATTGATCTGGGACTATTTTACTATACTTATCCACCTGTGCTCTTTCTTTACCAAGGTGTGAACGGCTTTTAAACTTGGATTAGTTTCACCAAGACTTATAAAGTTCAGAAATCGTAGTATGACTTCAAGCCTTAGGTTGTCCAAACATAGAAATAGTATATAAACCCTCTTTGTTGAATCTTTGGGAGACAGCCTCAGTTTTAAATGTAAAGTTTGCGATATGCCACCAATTTTCAAGAACCTTATAAAGTTATTGTATATTTTCATTTGCGAACAGATGTTTTGAGACTCCTTCAATCCAACATTTTTTCTCGAAATGTAAAATTTTGAATTTAATTCTAAAATTCTTACTAGTTAGAAATGTTTCACAGGCAATTACTCAGACACCCGACACACAAATAAAAGATAAACGAAAGTTGGATCATATATCTAAAGCATTACGTACAGGGGCTACAAGTAGTAGAATAAAGACGACTAAAATTATCAAAATCTTTCCGAGTCGAACATTATGAAGTTCAAGTTAATCATGTAAAGATTGTGCCTTATGTCTACTACACTGCTCCACAAAACTTAAGCAACTCGAAGAAAGTGGCAGAAAATAAAACGACACCATCACTGCACCAAGTATAATAAACAAACCGAAGGTCTAGATGCACAATGCAACACAAGTAAAGACGAACAATACAGTTAGGATATACAGAGTGACCAAAAAGTTCAGCACAACAATACCTCAACTGGTGAAACTGGATTGTGCGAGGGCATAGGCAGTCAATATGGCGTCCATGCTCGTATGTGACCACCACGAACAGCTATACAGGCACGACATCTGGCCTCCATGCTGCAAATCAGAGTGTTGATCAAGTCTTGTGGCAGATGTTGCCACTCCTCGAGGAAAACTGCTCCCAGGTCAGGGAGAGTGCATGGTGGTGGACTGTACTGCGCTATTCGCCGTCCAAGAGCATCTAACACATGCTTGATGGGATTGAAGTCCAGCGAAGATGCAGGCTATGCAATACGCGTAATGTCTTCGCTCTCCAGATAGTAGGAAACAAGATGTGCACGGTACGGGCGGGCATTGTCATCCATGAACAGGAAGTTTGAGCCAAATGCTCCGCGGAAATTGCGCACATGTGCATTCAGAATTTCACCCTGGTACCGTTGTGCTGTTAAAGTGTCATGTTGCACAATATGGAGGTCCATTTTCCCATTCAGCATAATTCCACCCCACACCATAATGGAACCACCGCCATAGGAAGGCCGTTCAGCAATGAAGTTTGAACGATAGCGTGTTCCTGGCTCTCTCCACAATAAAGTCCGACCAGAATCATACAACAAACTGAATCTCGACTCATCGGAGAACATGACACGCGCCCACTGGTGTTCCCCAATGCAACATGTTCCTGACACCATGTGTAACGCGCACGTTTGTGCTCCACTTTCAATGGCGCACACAGCACAGGCCTTCCTACATACAGTCCTGCTCTGTTGAGCCGACGACGAACAGTTTCGCGACTCACGCGTTGTTCTGTAGCCTGAAACAACTCATTGGCCAGTTGAGAGGGTGACACTTGACGGTTACGTTTGGCAGAAATTGTGAGAAATCCGTCATCGGCTGCCGACGTCTTCTTCGGACGGCCTCCTCCATAACGTCTACTGACTTCACCTCCATTTTGGAAGCGACTCCACAGCCTTGACACAACGCTTTTGTTCACGTTGAATTCCTGCGCTACTTCCACTTGCGATCGACCCAATTCCAACCGCCCAATTATTCGCCCGCGGTCAAAGTCACTCAAATGTCGTCTATCTGTCATTGCAAGATGGGTAACCCACACAAGAACCACTAACACAATGCTTGGAGCCTCGGACACTACTAGGCTGTGGTGTACGCCTCATGGCATAATTTGTTCACCGCGCTTGAAACGATGCTGCTTATGCAATAGAACGTATGCTCGCCTTGCCTGTGTGTCTCTGACGCGTCTATGTGTATGTGCATGCCACTAACCAGTGTTGAATGGGCCCCACACGTCGCTTATACCACGTTCTCTTGGGTTGCTTAAGTTTTGTGGAGCAGTGTAGTTTCGAAATTAAAAGGACATTTTTGAGTAGTTTTATCATGAAAGAAGGAAGTGAGTTCGATATATTTGGTGTAGTCGTATTTATTATATGAAAACAAAATGATGAAGAAAAATCATTAAATCAATTTTCATCAAATGTAAAGGCTTTTCTTAACTTTTTATGACTTCTTAGGTTGAATCTTACTATTTAGGATTTTTATAGAATCTTAATATTGATGTTTCTTAAAACAAATAACGACTTATGAAACGTTAAGGAAGTCTTATAGGAAGTGTTGAACGAAGGTCTTGCCAAAGCGATCTTCGTTAGTAGGTATCCCTTGTCACTTGTTGACAACACTCTGTGGAGTGATTTTTTAAAAAAGAAAATTCGTCCTTTGTATGCTGTCCCATTAAGGTGTCGCCTTGCTACGAGTTACTTGGATGCTCAATACAGTGAAATGCAAGAAGTTAAAATGAAGTTAGAGGAATCAAGAAACCTACATTTACAATGTGACAGTTGGAGAACTTGAGAAATGAATATATCATTTATTTCGTAATTTTAAAACCTGAACCTTTCTTTGTTGATTTTGCGTTGTCAAAAGAAAATATACACTATACACATTACTTGTCTGAAGAGATTATGAATGTTCTGTAAAAATGTAACCCTAAACATTTTTAATAATCATAGGAGACAACGCGTCCAACATAAGAGCAGCTTTTAAATTAGTAAAACAGAAGTATCCTAGCATAGTGTCTTTGGGTTGTCTTGCTCATCTTCTCCATTTGTTTTGTTCTGACATCATCGGATGTCCATCGGTAAAGACATTACTGGGAAGTGTAATTGATGTTAAAACAATCAAACATAGCCATTACTTGCGAGCACTATTTACACAAATCTCAAGGGAGAAAAGGATTACAATTTCGTTAAACTTGCTTGGAGAAACAAGATGGGGAAGCCATTTGCACTGCCTCCAAAGTTTGCTTGTCAATAGAACTGTGCATCAGACGCTCGCTGTGAGTGAGGAATCGTCATTAACTTCAGAAATCAGGAAAAGATTTCTTGATGATGTATTCTGGGTTTGTATTGAAAAAATTGTAGCAATTTTGAAACCTATAGTTAATCTGATTAATTGCTTCCAGTAAAATGAGCCTGAGATAGACACTGTGTACTCAAAATTCCAGAGCCTTCATCAAACTCTGACAGAACAGTTTCCATCCTTTCAAAAACAGAAGAGCAATCAATAATGGAAAAATTTAAAGAAAGAATTGAATTCGGCATGGGTCCAATTCATCTGGCTGCAGATCTCGTCAACCCCACATTTCAGGGTTGCAAATTGATCGCTAAAGAATTGTTTGATGAAGTTAACTTCGTTTGTGCAGTTGGAAAACCAATGGGTTTGAATTCTGTTTTACTGATAGCAAATTTGACTGGCTATAGGGACAAGGAAGTCATATGGACAAGTAAGTTTTTGTGGAACGGACTGGAACAAATGAGCTCACTACTTTGGTGGAGAGGGTTTCGAGGCATCACCGAATTAGCTGATGTCGCTATTCGAATCCCTAGTGCTCCGGTTACATATGCTGCCACAGGAAGAACTCTTTCTACATTTAGTTGGATCTACAGTAAAACAGGAAATCATTTATCATCGGAGAGGGCAGGGAACCTAACATATATTTTAGATAACTAGAAGCTTTTAAATAAGAAATTGCCTGAACTTTCACGAATGCAATGCTCAGGGCCAGGATCGTCAAGGGAAAAGACACCATTTTTTTGGCATGGAACAGAACAAAACACCAGACAGATTGGAAGAGGATACAGAAGAAATGAGTGACATAGAAGAAAATGAAGAAACGAGTGATAATGATGTTGATACTGAAGAATTGTTTGATGATTCCGACTCTGATCTTACGGTTGATTCTGAGTAGGACTTTAAAATTTGTGGTCGGTTTATAGTGCTCCAAATATGGTAGAGATTAATTGCTGTTCTTAACGGAATAATTTAATATATAAATATTAAATTCAATGAGTTACTATATAGCTTAACGTTGTTAATCACATTAATATTTTAAATATGCTATTCCAATGAATATTTTCGCAAATCATTATTGTTAGTGTTAAAATCCACTTAGTGAACACTTCTAAAAATCAGGAATTAGTTATTTGAGTGTTTTACGAAGTGTTATTTCTTATTTTATGGATAATTTTCTCTCAACGGCATATTTAGTAAATAATTTGATCGACCAATTTATTAAGTTTAGTTACTTTGATTATTCTGCAACTTTCGGGATCATACATGTATTTCTACAGAATGACAAATAAGGTAAATTGTTTAGTTTCTAAGTATTTTCTAGGTTATTACTTACTAAAGCCGAGTTTCTTTACTTTGATATAACTACATCAAAAAGTTAGTTGTTATTCTGTAGTTTGTTAAACAGATTTAATTTATTAATTCAGTAAACCAGGTATCCATTTATTGGTTAGAAATTTATTGGTCCCATTTTTTTGCATAACTGACAATTCAGTACCACTCATTACCTATAGATAAAGTACCAAAAATAACATTATTTTGCGTGAAGAAAGTAACCAGCTGTATTTGGAATATCAGTTCAGTTTTTAAATTATTAAAAAAGTTGTTTTTCATGAGTATTATTAATTTTTTTAAGGTAATGTAAACTTTAGATCCTTAAAATAGGAAAGTAATTATAAATAATTCATTTTCCGCAATTAGGTGAACTAAAAGAAAAAGTGCTTGTTCATTTTAGTTATAGAGGTCTGCTGTTACTTACATAGTTTAGTTAGTGTTCATCGATGGTTTGAAAAATTGGAGAAGGTATGGCAGATAAAAGAAGATGCGCCAGATTGAGAAAAATGGAGAAAGCAGTTTCATCAGAGAGAACCTAAGGAAGAACTCAAACTCCGTGTAATTAATACCAGGAGCTGCTGGCGGACAGAATACTTAATAATAGGGTATGATTAGTTTGGTTACAACTCACTTCACTTTCTTTAGTCATCGTCATGCTCTGTCATAAATTTTATATTTTCGTGTTGGTTTGGTCCACTATCGAATTCTACCAAGCAGCTGATTGGACACCTCAGGGGCACACTACGGAAAGAATTCACGGGGTAGAATGGACAATTATTTTCCGGCAAGGGTAATAGAAGGAAATTTAGTGTAAGTAGAAAGAAAAATAATGGTGAGTAGCTAGGAAATCCGTACTGTGTTACTTAATAACTATCAATTTTATTCTTTAATTACTAGAAAAATGATTAATTAAGTGGTTATTTAGTGCCCCTGTTGCAGGTTATAGAGATGACCATTATATTTTTCATTGACAACGATAAAATCCATTTATTGGTAATTGAAACAAAATACCCACTAAAATACCCATTTTGGGTAAATACCCGGGTATTTACCCGGGGTATTTACCCGCTGAAATAAATACCCAGGTACTTTACATCCCTAGTTACAATATGAAACCACGGTCTACTTCAAAAAGTATGGAAATCGGAAATATTGTATGTCCCATTTGTGGTTTAATTGAGGGTTAATGGCGGAAATAAGACCTTTTTATTGGGAGGAGGAACTCGTACAATAAAATCATTTCTTGCTAACTCATTTTGTTTGCTTGTGGACTATACGGCTATTGGTTTCAACAAATGGACAAATGCGGAGATTGAACCTATAACTTGAACGTTGGATCGAATTCAAAGCACTATTTTCTGCTATTCTTTTTTTGTCTTTCCTCTACGAGGATCGAATTATGATGCAGAAATTGAACAAATATAAAATTTCTGGTTTTAACAGAGATAATAGTAGAGCTGGAATATTCTTTACTAACACTAATAAATATCAGTAGAACGTGTTTTCCTACCTCTCACAAGTTTTACTCTGATCTATAAAACAGAAGAACAGAAGGGTCATTCTACTACATTTCCCATAATATTACGTTATATTTATTATTTTAAATATTTCTTTCTTTCTCTCTCTTATTCTTGTGTATTGACTAAAAGTACCTAGTAGAAAGTGTCATTTATATTGATTAAGATAAGGCAAAATAATACCTTACCGTACCACGAGCTGTTTATTAATATCTATATGTTTATAAGTTCTCTCTTTGATTTGATCCATCTCATTTCTAAGCAATAAGATGATTGAGAAGATCCAGAAAAGATATACAATACGCCATGTACCACCAAAAATCAAATACCGTCTTCACTAAATTTATCATGAGACATGTTTCTCTTAATTAGCAGGGAGGGGGAGGGGGTTAAATTGTATCTCATTCTTAACTGATTTCAACTCCATGCAGTGGAGATTGTGAAGAATACTCGAAGAACATTCTATCATACTATGTCGAAACAGAATAATTTTGAAGAAAGTTTCGTAAAATTATTTCAATTTCATCAATGAGGATAAATTGATGAATTTTTAAAGAAAAGGAAACACAATATTGCCTCCAAATCAGATAAAAATGTCGCAAATTGTCGAAGAAAAGTATTTTCTTATCGTAGTAGTATTTAAATAAGGAAACACATTGAGCGCCAAGGAAAATTCTGCTGGTTCCCCCTCCCGAGCCAAGATGTACTTTCAAAAGGTAACACGTTCAGGCCGTATGTGTATCGGAATTGATACATATTGGTTTCCCTTCCTGAGCTCTATAAAGTTTTGAGACAAAAAGTAATTGTCAACAGACGCAACAATAGACTACCTTTCTCACGGTCAACTTGGCCCGAGAGGGTAAACCTGATGATTCTACTTTGGGCCTCAATGGAGTCTCGGCTGTGTATGTAAAATGATACACGCGGCCCTGGATGGAAAACCTGTGTGCATCAATTTAGATACACACGGCACTGGATGTGTTACACTTTTATTTGCATATCCTCAACCGACTTGAAATGCGGCAAAAAGGATGATGGCGACGGCCTAAAGAAAATCATTACTATGTTTAATGAAATCGAATATTTTTTACATACTTTATGATGGAAAATTATTTGTTCATGTAGTACAAATTTGCAATGCGGAGTGGATTTACTCTCTTATTTTTAATGGATTGCCACTCCAAATAGTATGCTTATTTTGGAAGATTGGGCAAAAGAGAAGCATTTTTGTTTATTATTCATTTGTTAATTCTATACATGACCATGGTTACCTTCAGAGATTAGTTTATAAGATAAATTTCACTACTAGTCGGTATATGTTTAAAGTAAAATAAAATGCTTAATTGTGATATTATATATAGTGTCCTAAAAGTGCGGTAACCCATTTCTTACTTTATTACACAAAAACTATAAATGATATAGCTGTCGTGTATATGTCATATAAAAGAGTATCTCATTTTTTTTTTTTTTCATTTTTAGGCAATCCTCGTAGTTCCCACATGCACCGCAGTTGGCGTTGGCATCGGCGTGTTATAAACATGGCGACTTATGGTGGAGAGTGTGCTTTTTGTGTGTTGGGGTTCGATAAAAACAAGAATGCTACAGATATGCAACGGACGTTTGGGAGAAGATACAGGAAAGAAGCACCAAGTAGGAAGTCTATTTATGCCTGGCATGTTAAATGTAAAAGAACTCAAGCGCAGGATTGAAAAAGTTGCTACAACTGTCTTTCAGGATATGCTCGAACGAGTAAGGCAAGAATTTGATTACCGTCTAAACATATGTCGTGTTACACATGGTTCTCATATCGAGGCATTGTGAACTGATACATTTAAAAAAAATTAGATGCTCTTCCATATGACATATACAAGACAGTTATATCATTGTAGTTTCCGTGTAATAAATTAAGAAAATTGTTGCCGGAGTTTTGGAACACGGTGTGTAAGGCTATTGGCGTCATTTGTAGCTGCACGAAGTGGTAATTCCCCCATCTCCAAGTTCGATGGAAAGCCCTGAGTAATTCGTCAACTTCTAGTCCTAACTCCTTAAGTTAGAAACTCAAAGTGTCGTCTTCTGACCTAATGTGTTCTGAAAAAAGAAGAAAAAAAGAATATACCGGAAATTCGACATAGAAAGACAGGAAATGCAGGGTTAAATTATTATAATAAAATGTCCTTATTTCGGAAACCCTTAAAATTAAATAAATGAAATTTGGTACTTCGACTTTTTTATTTTAAAATAATTCAAAACGCATTTTCTCGTCTTTGGACATTTGATCTAGAAGGAAAGAGAAAAGGACGAGGTGGTTGGTCATTACAAATGTCCGAAGAGCTATTCGAATTTTGTGCAAGACTTCGAGTAAAGAAGAACTCGATATGAAAGACACAGACGAAACAACACAAAATATTTCCCTCACTAGGAGACATGTGCACTAGCACATGTTTTAATCCTGCCACAGCAAAATTTTAAGACTCTTCTGATCAAGAAGTTTGATATGGTATGTAATTTATTATTGTTCTGTAACAAATTATAGAAAAATCCGAAATCGCAATAACTTTGTATTTTTATGTGTGTCTGTATTTCTTGTGTTATTTACGCATTTTTAATAAATAACAATGCTGTGAAAGCAGCTCTATAGAACGTGTTGAAATTTTACCGAAAACCCTTGGTATAGGATGTGCGCATTGAATTTTTCCTCTCTCTCTCTCTCTCTCTCTCTCTCTCTCTCACACACACACACCATACGTATTTGTTTGTTAGCTAGTGGTGGCATACCACAACTACATGTAAATGGCTTAAACTGCCAACACAATTTAGATCGGCTATCTCTTGAGGTTGAAGTGGAGTTGCTGTTAGTTGGCCACTCTATACGCATTAAATGAGAAGGACATGTCAATTCCTCTCTTTGTCCACTGAATGAAAAGGGCAACGCAATCATGTCAAACTCATCAAATGAACCTGGCAATTCATTCTGATTTCCACGAAAGAATAAAAGAAAATTCCATTTCAGACAACATGTAATATACAATATGTCAGTCAAACAGGAAATGAAATGACGTTCAATACATTGCACTACTTTCCAAAAAAAAAAAAAAAAAAAAAAAAATGGAGAAAAAAGTTATATTTTTCAGCTATTGTAGAGCTGAATTCAAACACTTGTTTATTTTTCTGGATAGTTTAAAAGTAATCAGATTTTATTATTAATTTGAATAATTCTGGACTTTGTACACATATAGCGACATACGAGGTGTATCCGAAAAGAAAAGTACCGTTTCGCATTCCCGTAGTTGCTGCGCTGCGATCGGTGTTCCGCGCATGTGCGCTAGTCGTCTTTGTCCGTCTGCTCTCAACTGACGCCATTTTGATCGCTCTGCGGGTTGTTGTTTGTTTACAATGCAAGTTTAAAATGTCTAAGACAATTGACGATTCCGCCGATTGTGAGATTCATTCAGTAATTCTAATTTTAAAAGCAAAGAATATGAAACCGGCAGAAATTCATCGTCAAATTAAAGATGTGTATGGTGAAAAGTCAATGACTGATGGGATGGTGAGAAAGTGGATAAGAATTTTTAATGAGGGTCGAACTAATGTCCACCATGAGCCCCGGAGTGGTTCGCCTTCTGTTGTCAACGATGACTTGGTGAGGAAAATCCATGAAAAGGTCCGTGAGAACAGACGTTTCACTATGACAACGCTTTCGGGCGAATTCCCGACCAAGTGAAACTCGCTGTGTAACAATGGTTCTCATCACTGGAGGCATATAGTGTTAAACTCACTGGCAGCATCGTTCTCTGAGGAAGGACTAGATAAGTTGATTCACCACTACGACAAGTGCCTCAATAAAGGTGAAAACTATGTGGAAAAGTAGTGTAACATATGCTCTTCCTTGTGACAATAAATGTTTTTCAAAATATATATATATATATATATATATATATATATATATATATATATATATATATATATATATATATATATATATATATTTACTATATTTGTTTCCAAAGCGTTACTTACTTTCCGGATACGCCTCGTATATACTAACAGAAATTCAAGGAAAAAGCCTATAACATTTAGAGAGTAACGAAAAGTAATATTTGAGACAATGTTAATATGTTAATTTAGTTTCTAGCAGTATTCTAAAGGAATATTTACAAACACTGCACAAAATTTGAACAAAACAGTTATATTACTTCTTGCCTGAATTATAGTCCAACGTTAATCTACTAATATAATGGGCATCAATATCCTTCATACAGTTTTTCTACGGTAGCTATGTCTTTATAAATTATTTCCCCATGATTATCCGATACATCACCCCAACTTTCTGGAAGACAGGCCAGATTTGAATCACCGAAATTTAATTTCAAGGTCATGGTACATCATAATTTTTTGAAAGCTTTGATCACTTGATTCATACATTCTTTGTATGTAGATTACCTTTTACTTCAATGGAAATTTGTCTTACTCTATTGTGACGTATCAATGTTTACTTTACCTGTTAGTTGTGCTTCAAATTGGCAATATTGATGAAGATATCCTATCTGAAGATATTGAATTTTAGTATCTGATAGCTGGGGAAATATGTCAGTAAGATGTGCAAATCTTCTACTTTCTGGACTAACAGCTTTTACACATGTTATTTACTTGCAATCATTGTTTAATTTTATGTGAAGAATGCAGGAAGTAGGCTATATCTTCACGAAATACCAGATTTTCCCTATTACACTTTTGAACTATTGTCCTAAAACTACTTTCTTACAAAATACTGCCAAATGTGAGCATGAAAAAGATAATTTACAAAAATTCTATGGATATACAGGAAATGTTTAATTACATTGTATTTCAGAGGAATCATAAAAAATCAAGTTACATTCGAAGAAATCAATAGTTTTTCACTTTGATTTTGAGTGTGACATCCTACACTAACTGAACAGGAATACCAACATACGTAAATGTCACAAATTCAAAAGTAATGTTGACAACTACTTACACAAATTTACTGTATTTGCTGCAATATTAACCATATATTTTAATTACTGGAAAACTATATTTGATAGAAAAATTTTGATTTCAAATGTGAATTACCGCTATAAATTCCTTTAAAATCACAAATTTCAAGTTCAGAATTAAAAGCTTTCTAACACAGTGTTGTTCTTCTACTAATTTTATTATTATTATTATTATTATTATTATTATTATTATTATTATTATTATTATTATTATTATTATTATTAGTGGAGAAATAACTTTGATCTAGGGTTAAAAAATACAGTATAATCATCATTAATAACAGACGAGTTTACTAGTGATATAATATCTGGAATTATTTAGGAGGCTATCGGGCTCAAGCTACCACGAAATAAATGTGTTAGTTCTTCGCATTCCACGTACAACACTAATCCTTCTTACCATTTCTAAAAATGTCATTGACTTTCCATTTTCTAATGCTCTTTGTTCAGAAATAATATTGTATTTGTCAAATTTCATTCCATGTAAGAACTGCGTCCTTTTGTTCTTTCTTTCGTCTTTTATACTGTGCTGTTTCTTTTTGTTGACGTTACTTTCTTTCATTTCGCCTATCATACCTTTATTGAGAGTTGTCAGTTGTGATTCAAGTCGGCCGTCATCAGTAACACCAAAACTAAGAGGAGTTGATAAGCGAAACTGGTGTTCCACACCAACTTGCGAGGATATCATGACAGTACTTTAGTTACTATAACAAAGGAATCATTATATCGTTTAGTTATCTTTAAAAGAACGAAATGTTTGAATTAAAGAAAATCGAAACTGGGGAATAATTAGCCCGGGAAATTAGGAAGGCCAAGAGTATGCTTCCTCTTTTCTTGTATGAATAAAAAAAAAGGGTTAGATTCACTCCTAAATTTTTGTGTCATATCATATAGGGTTTATCGGGCTGTAATTCTTGCCATTATAACTTCAATTTATGCATAAATTAAAATATATTTAATTCTCAAATTCAGGTGGACAATTGCCCACTTCCTTCCTTGTGTTGGGCATAGCTCCTCGAAACAAAATCCTAAATACGCCATTGGTTGTCTTCAACATTGGGAGGTGGGCAGATTTGAGGCTTATTCTAGAGAAGGGAGATGAAACTCATATTACGGTAGATGAATCTGACCAACTGTTGTACAGAATTTATATGTAAGGCGATGTAGATGAACTAGTAGTACATATCAGTGTTACAAATCACTGCCGTGAACACATTCTGAAATCTGAATACATGCATATTTTTGGCATGTTTATAATTAAGCATCCACAAAGATCCACGTTAAAATTGTTTTATAATAATATAATAATATAAATAATAACTTCCACAAAACTATGAAGAAAGGTTATCAATTAAGTATGGCGCAACAATACTCTAAGCAAAATGAAGATCTCAAAAACATTACAGAAATCTGACGCATGTCATATACTCTTTGATTAACAGATGTAACCCTAAGATTATGGAGAAAAATATTCCAGCAATAGAATTATTTTCTTTGCTTACGAAGGATCCTCTCTGAAAAAAAAAAAAAAAAAATGGGACACGCGAAAATACGTAGGAACGAACCATGGTTCGAACTAGCATAGAAGAGAAACCAGGCAAAATTACGTTGGCTACAAAATCCGAATGAAATACCTACACAAAATTTCGTATACATCAGGCGGGAAACTTCCAAAACTTTTAGAACAATGAAACGCGATTTTTGAAATCTAAAATTTAGGAACTTGAATATAATAATAAAAATAAAAACATTCGGGCATGTGTAAAAGGAACAACGAATTAAGAAAGGCTATCAATCTCGTGTTTATGTTAAAAAAAAAAAAAGCTGATGGAACAGTTCTTACTGATACGTATAGCATTTTAAATAGATGAAAAGATTTCTCTGACGATTTGCTTATCACGCAGCCAAATCTAATGTGCGTGGAGAAAAGGAGATACATACCGCAGAACCGTATATTCCACAACCCAACCGAATAGAAGTAGAAATCGCTATAAAGAAATTAAAGAAACAGAAATCTCCGCGTATGTAAACGAAATTCCGGCTGAGTTAATTTTAGCTGGAAGCGAAAAATTGTGGAACAGCATACACAAATTAATTCTCCTTATCTACTGCAAGGAAGAATTGCCACAAGAGTGGGAATAATCAATCATTGTTCCAATCCACAAGAAAGAAGACAAAACTAACTGCAATAATTATCGAGGCATTTATCTTCTGTCAACATCCTACAAAATGCTTTCAAACATTCTATTTGCAAGATTGACCACATACGCAAATGAAACTATTGGAGATTATCAGTGTGGATTTAGACGAAATCGATCAACTATCAACCAAATATTTACCATTCGCAAAATACTTGAAAAGAAGTGGGAATACAGTAGAGCAGTACATCAACTATTTGTTGATTTTAGAAAGGCTTACGACTCTGTTAGGAAAGAAACATTGTACAACTTTCTTACAGAATTTGGAATACCGAAAAAGCTAATTAGATGAATTAAGGCATGTTTAAATGGATTCCAAAGTAAAGTCCGGAAAGGAAAATTTTTGGCCACGAGCTTTCACGTCGAGAATGGCGTGAAACAAGGAGGTGAGTTGTCAGGATTATTATTCAACTTTGCCCTGGAATATGCTATAAGGAAAATCAAAGATAGCAACCAGGACCTAATGCTGAACGGTGTTCACCAAGTTATGGCATATGCTGATGATGTAAATTTAATAGGGGATGATAGGAGAACAATAGAAAGAAATGCAGAGGTCTTATTATACGCTTGCAGGGACAAGAGTTTAGAAGCAAATGTAGAGAAAACTAGATATATGGAAGTGGGTCGGGACCGTAATATGGCAAATTATGAATGCGTTAAAATATTAAATAATACTTTTGACAAAGTGGATAATTTCAAATATCTAGGTTCAATATTAACAGACGAAAATCATATTCAAAGAAGTTAAATGTTAACTAAAAACAGGGAATTTGTGTTATTACTCAACTCAAAATCTCTTGTCGTCGCCAATTCAGTCGAGGAATTTGAAGCTGAAAATATATAAAACGATAATCGTACCTGTTGTTCCGTATGGTTCCGAGACATGGTCGCTTACACTGAGGGAAGAACATAGACTGAAAGTATTTGAGAACAAGATGCTCAGACGGATATTCGGACCCAAGAGGAACTGGAATGGGGAATTGCGGAAACCTCATAACTAGGAACTAGATAAATTATACGGCTTACCAAACATTGTTAGTGTCAGCAAGTCTAGTAGGCTTAGGTGGGCAGGACATATAGCCAGAATGGAAGAAAGTAGGAACGCTTACAAAGTGTTAGTTGTAAGAACAATCGGCAAACCACCATTAGGAAGACGTAGGGGCAGATGGGAAGACAATATTAAGTTGGATTTCGCAAAAATAGGAATAGAAAGTACAAACTGGATCCAGTTGGCTAAGGAGAGAAGTCAGTGGAGATCTTTTGTGAACATGGCAATGAACCTTTGGGTTCCATAGGCTATAAAGTTAGTTAGCTTACGAAGCATGAGTAGATGGCTAGGCTGATACTACAAATAGATGAAATGAGCATTTACTGGAAAGATGGGTTCTACTGACATTGGATAGTCTATATACTCTTCGTACTAGGACCTAGGGGAGAAAAGGAGATAAGATTTCATATCAGGTTACGTCACGCACAGTCGCACGCCTTTATTTTCATTGAAAATGTAAAAGCCAAGAGAAACAAATTTCATCTCATTTTCCTTCTTGGCAGTCGGATACAAATCATCACACTTATCTCTAAAAAGCACTTATCAATTCGGATTATTAGGATAGCCTCCAGTTCCAATGTTGGGGGTGACGTATCCCCATTTCCTCGGAATTTGTGCCCGTACCTAAAGCTGAGACAACTTTCCAGCATGTGGAGATGGGCATATCCTCCTCTGGTAATTATTGCAATTTGTGCCCAAGTAGGGGAAGTGGAATTAATACATATTGATGAGACTACTAAACGCACTACAGCACGAAGTTCAGTTTGAAATACTACAGAATACGATTCTTTTTAAAAAGCCAAGAGAAATCAATTTCACCTTACATTCCTTTGCGGCAGTCGGACACAAATCATAACACTTATCTCAAAAAGCACATTTTAAGTCAGATTATTGGGGGACAGTCCCCCCAGGTCCAAGATTGGGGGGACATCCCCCCTCAGCCCCACCGGGATTTGCGCCAGTGGTTGAGATCTATCCCAGAATCCCAAGTCAACACTCAACCACTGAGCCCAAGGCTGGTCTATTTGTATTATTATTATTATTATTATTATTATTATTATTATTATTATTATTATTATTATTATTATTTCGGGTGTATTCGTTTTTTTAAGCGTTCCGACTATTGACTCAAGTTTATTTAAAGCACAGCTCTAGTCCCAGAATTCAAAGGACTATTCAAGGTATTACACCCATAGAAGTGTTAAGATAGTTATAAAATATATAAAACACGATATCTTTATCAAATATCATGTAATGAATTCAGTCTTGCTTTGCTAAGGTACGTTACAGTATTACTAAAATCCGGATTACGAATTTTCATGTAACATTATATATATATATCAAAATAGTACTTAAATATATAGCAAAAGACTGTAAAATATGTAATTGTGTTGAAATAATTGATAGTATATATATTTCAAATTTGGGGTACCAGAAATGTTTAGAATTACAAGCTCATTTGCCCAGCGCTGTCCACACATTTATCTCAATCTTCTGTTACATAGAAAAAATAATTTGTATTGATTTGGACTCTTTTTAATCAATGACCTATGGATTCGACACTTCGGTCGTATCGGTCGTTTTTGACTGTTTTTATATGTTATCTTTCCCCATATACTGTATGTAACAAGTTTTGTTAAACACACTCCATGTGTCCTAGGCTAAAACATAAAAACATACACAAACAGACTCCACACACTTAATATGGCATGGCCGATCTCGCTTTCGCAGCCGCTCAGCCGTCAACAGCAAGATTTTGGTACGTATATCACCACTCATACCACTGGGTTCATACATAATCTTCCAAAACCGACTAGTTCCGCCAGTAACACCACACCGGCCGTGGTGATAACATCGTCAAATCTCTCATCCCGTTGTACGATAGCAGTCCTAGACCCCCTTGGAAGTGACCATGTTCCCACTAAACTCTCTCTGCTTCTTCGCCATTGCCCTGCCAATCGTTAACATTTCCCTACTCGCACAATCCCTCGTTTTGACAAGGCCGATATGGTTAGTTACCGCTTCCATATAGCTGAACCTCTTGAAACTGTTACGCCTCCAACTACCGAAACTGACCTTTATATAGATCTAGACACTATTACCAACACTATCCAACTCGTGTATTAGAAAGTATATATCCCAGCCTACATTTCACCCACGTAAACCACCCTTTCCACCCCATTATCTTTCATTAATTAAGCGCTCTAGACAATCTATCGTGATTTCACCCGCACTTGCAATCCTGAATCCCTTAGGCTCCATCGTCAATACCAACATACTGTTCATAATTATCTCGTAGCTTACGAACGTCGAAATTCGATCAAAACTAGCAATAATTTTTCTGACACCTCTCAAACCACGAATTTCTGGAAGCGTTTTCATCAACTTACAGGCAAAAATACACGCCCTACCTATCCACTTCTAGAAGATACACTCCCTCTTCCCGACGATACTGCTAAAGCCAACGCTATTGCCACATACCTCCAGGATATATTCACTCCCACTGTACCTGATTCAACTTTTTTCCGGCATCCCACTGATACATTAGATCCTTCATCGCCTGAACTACAACCCGACCCCAAACATTAACTACCACTCCATAATCCCATTACTGCTCCTATCACAGTCCCTGATATCCAGCATACCATCTCCCGAAAAAGAACACTGCCCCTGGAATAGATCAAATCACCTACCGCCACATAAAGAAAGAGCCCTACCTCTTGCTTTATCTTCTCTTCATCATTTTCACTTTCGTCCTTCGTACTGGCTTTTACCCCTTACCTTGAAAAATATCTACCTTAATGTTTCTCAAACCTGGCAAACCACCTCAATCTGTCTCATCATACCGCCCTATTCAACTCACCCTTGTGTTTAGCAAGATCCTCGAACGTATCCTTGTCACTCGCCTTCACACACATATTTTGACAGATAATTTACTTCCTCTGCATCAAGCAGGCTTTCGTCCTTCCTTTAGCATCTCCGACCAACTTCTTCGTCTTACTACCTTCATCACTAATCAGGTCAATACATCTAAACCCTCCTGTCTCATATTATTCGATCTCGAAAAAGCTTTTGACAAAGTCTAGCATCTTAGCCTCCTTTATAAACTTTTCTCTTTTCATCTTCCCAGCTGTTCGCCTCATCCATCACTTTCTCTCCTCCAGACTTAGTTATGTAACAATAAATAATCACCTCTCCCGCCCTATCTTCCTTCATTCCGGTGTTCCCCAAGAATCAGCCCTATCCCCTCTTTTCTACCTTCTATACGTTGCAGACTTTCCCACTCTTCCCCCGAATATTGCTCTCTTTTAAAATGCCGACGAGACTGCTTTTCTCGCCACAGAAAATACGTTCAACGCATCAATCATTCTCTCCAATCGGCCATAGATTCTTTCCTCTCGTGGTGTCAGATGTGGCGTCCTATTATCAATGCCGCTAAAAAGCAAAACTTCATCTTACCGTCTGGTAAACGCTTCCGTGTTCATCGCAATCCTACTAACCTCCAGCTCCATATTTCTCACAAGCCTGTCACCGCCAGTAAAACAGTTACGTATTTAGGCGTTACTTTCGGCCAAAATCTTAAATGGACTCCACACCTCAAATACAACTGTACTAAAGCTTACTTCTAAATACATACAAGTCTTTCCTGCGACTAGTCCTTACCTACGGCTTGGATCAACGCCCCCTCATCTTTCTATAAACGCCTCCAAATTCTTGAACGTCACGCACTCCGACTTGCTTTTCGTATCCGTCTTCCAAGCCCCACCCGTGATTTGTATGACCGTACCCCATTTCCACATATTCTATACCACCTTGAAGCTCTCCGGTTACTCTGTTTCTCAGCGCTTCCAGAATCACCATCCCTTACACTTTGATAGCATGCACTCTGCCGCCACCTTGCCGCAAACAGAACTACTTCGCCATACTCTGTTGTCTTTACTCTTAACTCTATATCATTACTCACTGCCACCAGACAGCATTGATCACCCTCTCGTTACCGATTTCGATTCACCTTTCATCCTCCCATCTACTGCACAGTAGTCCCACTGTCTCAATAGCTCTCCCACTGTCTTCACCAGGATCCAGAGTAGCCCTGGATCAGAAGATAACCAGCATTTGTCTAATTAACCCTATTATTATGTTGTGACGTCTACTGCATTTCCTCCTCATCTCATCATACACCATGGATAAAGGCTATGATCATGGTTAAAGGCTAGGATCATGGTTAAAGGCCATGATGTTCTGGAGTTCTCTTAGTTAATACCAGTGCTGCAAATTGATGACTCCCTCCTAATATTGTGATTATTTTGAAATAAATATAGTTATAATAAATACATTAAACCTACCTTCTACCATATTTCTTCTCTCCGGAGATTTCCTTTATTCCTCACTCCCTAATAAAGGGCATTACCCTTTGGCGGGGCTAGTCGTGCGCGTCTAGCAAAAAAATAAAAAATAAAAAGTCACTCTAAAATGCCGTCGCAACACAGCTGCGGGAGCAGACTCAATTTCGTAGCGTCAACTGCTAAAGGCACCTGTGGTCTTCTACGGCCCTCCCATCCATTGATGGGAATGAAACTCTTATTTAAAAAAACGTATCACGTAACTACAACTGAACAATAGGGTTAGGTAGTTTCCTATTTTAATATTGCATTTTTGGATGTTATCATATCATCAGAGATGAGTTCATCAGATTGAAAGAATAATATAAATTACTGTAATTAATTACAAAATATGTTATATCAATCAAAATACACGGTTAGAAAGTTGATGCATCCTGTTTCGTTAACCGAGCAGTCGGTTGTTCTAACATGCTAACTAGGTTACCAGTTACACGTTATGATTGGTAGTGGTAACTACGTGATCGGTTCGCGTACCCCTGTGAGTTATTTCACTGTAAACTAGCAATGGTAACTTTTAACGCAAAGTTGCGGTAACCTTCTCTCGTTAACTTTTTTCGCTTGGTTGCTGGGACACACGACTTTGTTGTCTCTATATTGACAAACTAACTTGGTTACTGTCCACCTTTTTCTTGTTTACAAGTTATCTTTCTTTTTTGCGTGTAGTTTCTTGAAATCAATTCAACGTTTCAAGGAAAGATGTCACATCTACCTGTATTGTTCTACTAAAACCCGTGGTGGCAGATTTTAATACTATTTACAATTGGGAATTTGTGTTAAAATCTCTGGAATGAATGACGTTCAGCATCGATGGCTATGGTGTATGCAGCGCGATTACTGTTTTGTTTGTCACACCTGTAGACAGTGTTATAAAAATGATTCCTCGAAGGGCTAAAAATGAGTTTTCTCCAAGCAGACAACTACCAATGAATGGTCGGAGACCAGTTTTACAATCCCTTAAGGTGGCCACTATAGCAATTAGTGTTCCATTAAAGAAGCACCTGACGTTGATTCGAACCTTCTCTCGAGAGCCTATTAAAGTTCACTCACTATCCATGAGTTCGTACTTTACTATATCAGATTTCAGTTAATTCGGAGGTGCTTGCAAACTGAATTAGATTTCGGTCGTCAAGAGAGGACGTTTTTGCAGGCTTTGTGTCATGTCATCAGTGCATGCCGACTGGCGATAAGGTTTTGGGCTGTGTTGGACCATGCAGTGACCCAGTTTCCCTTTTATACGTTCTTGGATTCTCCAAATTCTCTTTGGGTGCATACGTTAGATATCTGGAATCAAACGCATATCCAAGAACTGCCTATCATAGATGCAAACGAAACAGGAGTTAGGTTGAAACGCTCCAGTTGATATATCTTCCCAATGAATACGAGACCTCTAATACCTTTTTCCCTTTGAAAAATTTTATCATAACTATATCAAGTGAATGATCACTGTTGCAGTTAATACAATAAGACTTGGTTGTTGAATAGGGCTCAGTACTATGACTTCCGTTACCACAATATACTCATACACAACTATGTATCAATCGTCGTACTATACGCTATGTGAATATACTCTAAATCCTGATACCTAAAGGTAAGAACTTTGATACTAGCCTTCACAAATTTCGGAAGCATAGACAAAACTGGAAGTAAGAATCAGTGAGGATTGAAAGTATTTTATCTGTTTTCTAACTTTTAATCTACTTCTGCTACAATTTAATCAAAACGTTCTGATTCATTATTGTCTTTGATTGAAAGATTACAATATGAAATAACTTCGTGAACCTTTCATGGATTCTACTGTGACGCAAAGATTTTTGAGAAAATTTTATCAGATGTGGATGTCGATTAAATAAGTGAGAATAAAAATATTTTTATATTCTGAAAGAGTGTTAAAATAATAATGTAAAACACCAAAATTAAACTATCGTTGCCATCCGTTGATCCTTTAATGGATCCCTCGCTTTGCTAGCGACCACTAACTGTCCTCTCTTGGAACTAAGTTACATAATTCCTATGAGCAGCAAGTTATATGTAATCTACCATGTTATTTCACCTTAAAAGGTAAACTTTCTCACTTCATAAGACTCTTCTCCTACATAGTTTTTACTGAACTTAAGACAGACTAAATAACTTAAACTAGAAAATAGATCCTGAACAAAACAACGTTTATTTTAAATTAATAACTGTGTGATAGTTTCTCCAACTAACTGAACATATTGGCTGATGAAGTATCTGATGTCTAATGAAGCCAATATGTTCAGAAACTAACACACAGTTAATAATTTAAAAGAAACGTTTATTTTAAATTAATAACTATGTGATAGTTTCTCCAACTAACTGAACATATTGGCTGATGAAGTATCTGATGTCTAATGAAGCCAATATGTTCAGAAACTAACACACAGTTAATAATTTAAAATAAACGTTTATTTTAAATTAATAACTATGTGATAGTTTCTCCAACTAACTGAACATATTGGCTGATGAAGTATCTGATGTCTAATTAGGCCAACATGTTCAGAATGGTCTGGGTAGTATTCTTAGTAATGACATGAAATGCGAACGTGAAATAAAAGCAAGGATAGGAATGGCGAAAAAAGCCTTTAAAAGAAAGAAAAGTCTGTTTTGTGGGACCTTGAACAAAGAGTTGAGAAAAAGACTCATGAAATGCTTCGTGTGGAGTGTTGTACTGTATGGGGCGGAAACGTGGACATTACGTAAAGGTGATGAAAATCGACTTGAAGACTTCGAAATGTGGGTGTGGAGAAGAATGGAAAGAATTAGTTGGGTCGAGCGGAAAACGAATGAGAGAGTGTTAGAAATGGTGGGTGAGAAAAGAACACTTTTAGATATAATTAGGAAGAGGAAGAGAAACTGGTTGGGACATTGCCTAAGAAGAGATTGTAACATGAGGGACATCCTAGAGGATATGGTGGCGGGAAAGAGAGGGAAGGGGCGAAGGAGACTACAATTAATGGGTGATATTAAAACAGAAAGATCATACGCGAAGACGAAAAGGTTAGCGGAGGACCGTGGGGCATGGAAGCTTTTCAGCTGCAGCAAGTGACCTGCCAATAAAGGCAGAATACCTATGATGATGATGATGATTAAACTAATAACTGTCTGATAGTTTCTCCAACTAATTGAACATATTGGCTGATGAAGTATCTGATGTCTGAAGAAGCCAATATGTTCAGAAACTATCACACAGTTATTAATTTAAAATGAACGTTGCTTTATTCAATGATTTGTTTGAGATATCAAAGCTAATATTAAGCAGTTAGTTAATGGACACTAAATTAATTTTTCACAGCCAAAAATTGTGCATTCGCCATATTTTAGATGTATTTATAAATTAAATTTTGAGCGGAATATTTAAATAAACATTCGACCAATTGTTTATTTCTTTGGTTGTTGATGTTAAGGGTTCCTTATTAATATCGATGCTATATGGACCTACAATTTAATGTGGAATCAGATTCTGTGTAATATGTTCAATAACTTCCCATTTAAAATTGAACTCGAGACCAAATGCTTAACATTCAACAAAGAACTGTTTGTTTTAGCTCGTAAAATCTGGAAGGATAGTTATGTTTACAGTTCAGTGAAGAAATTACTACTACTAGTATATTTTACTAAATGTGCTGACATTTTTACCTTCTAAGCAAGGTCAACCAAGATTTGAAAGCACATAATAGTATAACGTTAAACCCGTGAAACAGTTTGGTTTTATGACTTGATATTTTCACAATTATCTTGATACTATTTCTGTTAAAACCAGAAGTAGTAGTATATTTCTACCAGTTTCATTTTTAATAGAGTGATTAGAGTGAAGATGGAATATACTCTTCGGATGCTTAGTTAGCAGAATACCGATTTTCGCTATTTATTATCGATTTTTAATCTAGGGCCATCAACGTTAAAACAGGAAGTGTATTAAAAAACACTTAGTGGAAAGTAAAAAACGGAGATGAAGTGCATTCTTGTAATACTTACTACATTGCAGGAAAGGGTTTCTCGCCATCTTGACCGTTTTTGCTCTATAGTGATCAACGTTCAAACCGGAAATGGTTGATTTTTACCACTTCCGGTTTGAATACCACCTCTATCAATAATGAACTCGCTAAGTAGCTTTTGACTTTTCTGCATTCTGGTGAAAATTAATGGGGATCCACTAAGTGATTCAGATTTTTTTCTATCCTCAACGGGCGGACAGACGGAAATAGAAAATATATTAAAAATTATCTCTTTCTTTGTTACACAGAATCGTTTTCCAAAGTTCGATGTTAGTTTTTAGTAATACCATCTATACATGTTTAACCATTCACACTTAATATTCTTTACCACCAGTCACCCTGATCAACATACAGATAGGTTTTCAGTAATTACTTTTAGACATTAACGTATGACTAGCGTTTCAACGATTCGATCCTTATCACGTGATTACGTTGCTGTGGTTTCCTCTGACCTTATTAGTTCCCGCACCGGAAAGATAAAATTCTCTCTGCAATTGACTGGAAATCAGGTGACCACACGCTATGCGGGGAATTTTGATTCATTTTCTTCTTCTAATAACGAAACTGAAAATCCAAGTTATCTTTAATGTTAATTTTAATATTGGCTACAATCCAATAAGTACAATCCAATAAACAGTCTGCGTTCAACTATCTGTAGTTTAGTCTACCAACGTAGATGTTCAGAGATTCTCGAATAAATGTATAGTTTACACAAATACTTATTCCTATTACTTCTACTACAAATAGTAGAGGCGTCACTCCTAGGAGTAGACCCATATTATCATTAGAAGAAGATAAGGAACAAAAAGATGCAATTCTGTTATTTGGTTGCACATTCAGTATATCAATCAGTCAGTGGTAAATGAGGATCTGGAAAGCAAAGTGGACGCATGACGTCACACTGTCCGCAGTGCCTGTCTTTGCCCATTGTTTAGGAAGGGAGGGACGCCATAGATATTTTTGTAAGTGGGGAACGACGTCCTCTCGCGTTCCCCCACACTTTTACCCTGATTCTAGCAGGAAAAATACTACAGATTATTAGAAATGAACTGTTGTGAAAGGAACATTACAATGAGAATGTGGAAGGAAACAGAATAAGGCCAAGGAAAACCACGTACACAATGTTCATATTACTAATGGATGCTAATATTAAACTAATTTTTTTTTTTTTTTTTTTTGTGTGTGTGTGTGTGTGTAAGTCCCACGGTCCATGTTCTTTAGACTAAAAGATACGAAGCGATGAGTGATTAATGAAAATGAATGCTGATTGTGGAATTAAATTTTCTATGCTCTTGCACTTAAGTTCGAAACTATGATCGTGTGCACCTAAGGCACATGTATCAGCCACTTGACCAAAGGAAAGAGCTAATATTTCTTAGAATTTGTCCTTCTGGTGAAGTGTGTGATGCAATTTATGATCTGTTCCCTGGCCACATACAGCACTAAACGCCACTGTTTTTAATATTACGCATCTCACAGAGCAAAGTTTTTAAATAAATGCGTTATATTCTTAATACATTTGAAATTCAGAAGTTATGAGGCCTTTATGAAACAATATTTTGTCTTATTTAAAGCGTATGGAGTTATAAGAGTATTTGAATCTTAAAAGAGTCCTACAGCCAAATAGTAACAGTTACATGCTTAAGAAAAAAACAACGTAAAGTATTCCAATACAACGCAATACATATATTACGTGCAGGTTTTAATACTTAAGATATACAAGGTTGTAACACTAAGTGTTTGTGAGCAACATCTGGCCATTGTTACAGTAAATTAGAAGAACCACCACACTAAACTTTTCTTGCTCCAATTTTTAAACTAAATCATGTTATGTTGTAACTAAAACTGAAATATTTATTAGTTAAATACGGACAGATTTATAAGGGATTTTCGAAGATAGCTTATCCTCAAAAGTATCTTTATAAGAAATAACTAATGCACAGGCCCGTAGCCAGCTCAAAAATTTAGGGGGGGGGCCCCGACCCAATCATATTATACTTCATCACCATATTATAGTTCATTTGCAAGCCTACCGTGAAATTTTATGGGGGCCAGCCAAAATTTAGGGTGGCCCGGCCCCCTCTTGCACCCTGGAAAATAACGTCCGCAAAGAAATTCAACTTCACGAATAAAATAACACTTGTTGATTGTTTCATGAGAGACAACTTATCGTGTATTGCGAGGTTATTAATGAAACGTTTGTTTAAGAAAAGTGATTAAAATTGACTGAGACGTTTTTGAGAAAATCGCCCCAAAAAATCCCGAAAAATATACTACCCCTTTGGAAATTTTTCATCACATATGAGTTATGTCATATTGACAGGTTATTAATGACATGAAATCTTGAATTCGAGTTTTTTCACGATCCCGATACTTTCTTCTCTCCTATCGTAGCTTGAAAATAAAACTAACGTAACAGATTTTGTTAAGAAGTGTGGCATTTGGAATATTCAAAGAGAATAATGGCAAGACAATAATCTACAGAAGTGCAGCTACGGAGGGTCCATAAAGGAACAGAATATGACCTGTATTAACACGAAAAATCAGACATGTACAAGCCTTTATCCGCCTTGCTGGTAGTCGCACATCTTATCTTTTGTCGTCAGCTCTTGATGAAACTTTTAGAGACTGTACCATTAGCAATACTACCACACGATGGCACACCAGCTCAATATCAGAAACTTGATCAATCAAATATCCACAGACCTTTGGAATAGCCATGGAGGACTTGTGTATTGCCGAGCGACATCACTTCCTCATGTACAAAATTTCTATTGTAACAGCCGAGGACTTCGGCCACTGTGTCATTGCAGCTTACGCGGTAATCTCAGAAAATATTAGGCGTCTTAAAGCACATCGGGCAATACAGATTTAGCCACGTTACATGTATAATGAGACCAATGATGGACTGTTTCAACACCATCTCTGAGATTTCCTCCTTTCGTCTCTTTTGTATAGGTAGAAGAGGCATTAAAGTATCATGAAGAGAAGTATCTAATTGGAAATTTCAAGAGATCCGGCACTCAAGGCTATCGCCACTCTGTTCCAGGGTGAACTCATTCTATATATTTCATCTTTATTCTTTGGCCAGTCCGTGTTAGGTTACTTTGTGAGCAGCTTTTCACCACACTTTTATAGTAGTGTCACCTTGACACCATTAACTTAAAAAAAAATGTGCTCTCGTGCTTTGAGAGGCATTTACTTCTTTAATACAGTTCGAAGTTTTATTACATATAGCCTTTTAAATCCCACTCATTGTCAACGATCTTTTGTTTGCTACAAGGAGCCATGGTGCCTCAGTAGTAGAGCGCTCACTCTTGGTTCAAAGGGTTTCGGTCTCAGGACAAGTGAGTTAGTGGTGAAAAGCGATGTATTGAGTCGGTGTATGTTTTCTTTTCTTTTCTCTTTTTCTTTTCTCTCTCTCTCTTTTTTTTTTTTTTGAATACTACAGTTTTTTCCACATCTCGTTCTGCTAGTTTTTCCATAATTATATCATTTACTTTCATTAACCTTCTATATACTTTAGCCTATAGGATAACACTGTAGTATGTTGAATTAACTATTTCATTCATTTTAGTTTTGTCTTCTACTCTCATTCATTATTCTAGTTATTTTATCATGAACAACGCTCTAAACTTTTATCAATATCTTGATTTTATTTGGCAACAAATATGTTACTCGCTGGAACATCTTCAATGTATCATCAATCAGACCCGAACTGTTACAAGTTTGTCATTTGCTTTGCGTAACCTCTTACGCTTCCATTAAATTATTCTGAACTATGTATTTTTCGACAGAGTATATTAAAACCCTAATATAGTAACATTTCGTATTTGTCGACTGCTGGCAGCTTGGTATGTACATATTTGACATCCGAATTTCATTTTCCTAATCTGTTAGTTTCATTTTCATTTTCGCATTCAGCAGTTAGTATCTTCGAAATAAAGCGATTTCAAGGACATGTTTACGGAATTTTCTTTTTGTTCTTATGAGTAGAATCACCTTTGAACAATTTAAATGATCTGTGGAAGTATCTTATATAAATGAATGCGTCTGAATAGACCAGATATAGGGGCAGTTAAAGTTAAAATTTTGGCAGATTTGATTATATGATTTGGCGTATAAATCCTCTGCTCATGGACATTTTTCTATCTCTACTAACTGTGAAAATTACACCAGTCTTTTTCCACAATTGCTGTATTACTTTGATACTTTAGCATTCCCAACTTCCTTTTAACTTTATTTATTTATTATTTTTTAAGTCTTATTTTACATGGCGAAGTTAAGGCTAATCATGCCTTGTCTCCCACTTGACCATGCAATGATTATGATTTATCCCACAATAATGATAGTAAAATATATAAAACCCTCCCAATCACATACATACATACGCACATACACACATGCATCACATCACCTGCACTCATGGATTATAACAAATAACTGCATAATATAGTCACATTCATTTAGTGAACAAAAAGAACAAATAAAAGGTAGGAACAATAGAAATCAGCACTTTAGATGTTAGTAAGCCTTGATAGACTTATGGATGATCTGCTCAATCGATTCTTAAATAAATTGATTGTCTAACATTGCCTTGGGTTGTATGGAAGGTCATTCCACGCACGGATAGTGGATGGACTTTAGGTATCGTACTTGAAATAATTTAATCAATATTGTACTGATTCATTTCCAAGAAAAGTAGAAGACTAGGCGGATTAGACATGATCGAAATACGCTATGAACGTTAGACATGTCAAATAAGGACTGTATTAAACAAATAAATTCAACAGGCTACAAGATTTGCTCCTTTGTGTGATGTTTTAGGAACTACGTCAATTTATATATAGTCTGGTGGAAGCACATTCAAGGATACCAAGAAATCCACGGAATTGACCCAAACTTGGTACACATGTAGATTTTAGTAGGTAGCAACTATTCAAATATTACGCTCGTAGGACATCCTAGATATATCTAGGGTGCTCAAAATCGTTCACAATTCACTTTAGTAGCAAATGTAAACATTCCAGCTTGTCACAAAACATTTGTTCGACAAGAAGCCAGTCTTACAAAGCCGAACTATAAGTATTCTGTAGAGTATTTCAGTACAGTATTTCACGATTGTTGAAGATCGTGGCATTAACTGCAAATAGTCGACACCTGAGGGTTGCTGTTCCGTTCTACCATGTGGTCGATTGACATTAAATCTGGAGATATAGTAGATCATGGGTCAAGCGTATATTGAGTAGAGCTTCTTGAGTTAGCTTAACTGCTTCGTGATGTCCGTTAAATTCTCAAAGGTTAGATCTCATACAGTTGAGATAAGACCGAATGCACTAGACTCAAGTTATATTTTCTTGAATGAAAACCACAGGGATGTGTATATTATTATTCTCTTAACAGAGTGCCACATACACGGATTTGCTCACGACCGTCACTATGTCGGGGCTACTCTCATATTGAATATCACTACTGTCTATAAGACAAACAGGTTCTTGTATAACCAATCAAATATTATTGATGGCTCGGCAGGTTTAGGAACAAAACTCGTAGCCACAAGATCGCATAACGCAATTTCGCGTGGCCACCCAATATCTCACATGACCATAATCTCGTCTTACTAGAACATCGACGACCAAAACATCGCGGGCCTATATCTTACCTAGCCAAAATCTCACGAAACAAAACTTTGCCTGGCCAGAATTGGTGGAATGAAATCTCGCCTTGATCAAAATCTCACGGTTCAAAATTTTAATAATTCGCCATAGCGATTTCTTATATTTAGAATGTTCAAAATACATATACTTAACCTATACCTGTATATACTGTACAGCGAAAGACACTTCTAAATGGTACAGCCATATGGGGGTTTACGGCTAAAGTGCTCCACCAGTTGAGTCCGAAGCATTTGCCGGGGAGTATGCAACCAAATTAGCTGTAAAGGAAGGCAGGTGGCATAAACGCCAGGCACTGAAAATTCCCGTACACTTGGGCGAAATTCCCACTATCGTCTACAGCATCATTTCTCCAAATGAAATGAATCTACTTCTTATGGCAAACATATTACTTGATATTTGTTCTATTTGTGGAGATAAGTTGAAACAAAAAATTGAAGTCCAATCCTGTTGCTGTTGGAATGAACACTCTTTCTGTCGTTTGATCTGAAATGACTTTGCAGAGTCTGAATAAATATCCTGTCACTTCAGGAGGGTAGGAAGAGCGGATACCCCCCCCCTCCATCAATGTGAAAACACATACATTTAATCAAATGCTTAGTGAGAGTGAGCCCATTGGTATAGCACTTTTATGGTATAGCACTTTTCAATCTTTGCTCCCAAGCCATCTTATGTCATAGCTGATGACCTTGGAAAACGAGAGATGCAAATATGATGAAAGAGAGATACAGTCACATGCGCAAATTTAGAATTTGAGACAAAATGATCGGATAGCATCCATATTTTGTCGAAAATTTTGATTTTGTAAGTAGACATGTAAAAGCTCACCCGAACCTGAGAGCATCCCACTACCAATTGTTGAATTCAAGTGGAGAACTCAGTTGAGAGTATCAGATGATTACAGAGGGATTAGATCAGATGATCCCTCTGTAATCCCTCTGTGATCCCTCTGTAGATCATCTGATCAGGGAGGGATCAGATGATTACAAACAACATCAGATATGGGAAACAAACAATGAAAAAAATGGACTGGGCTGGGCAGGACTTGAACCACCAACCTCATTATTAGGAAGCAACGACTCTACTCACTCATCCACGGAGCCACACAGAAAGGTAGGCAGTCATAAGTCAGACGTAGAACGTTTGTTACTTACGAAAAGTTTATTTCTAAGGGGGAAAGCTAAGCAAATTTCTTTCCCTGACACTAACCTAATTACTGTTGTTCCAGCCTGGGAAGAATATTTTCAACCCCTCCATAAATTTTCCTAACAATTTTCATACATTTATATATAGCAGCACAAAACATTTATCTGTCTGTTCTGCACAATAATACTTACACTAAACAATTACTTCCAATTCTATTAATTCCATTACCAAGTAAACAGAAATACTGGATATGAAATTCTATATCTCGACAATAGTCTTGCAGAAAATATCCAAATTCAATCTTTCTATTTGGAACAGGGAGAGAAGGTAATGCACATTTAATGAGTTAATATTACAAACTGGGAGAACGCAATGGGCAAAAATAAGGAAAAAAAACAGTCTTCAAAAGTTTTCTACTTGCCATATGTACTGTTCGACGTGCAAGTATATCAACGGACGGCGTGGCAGAGTGGGTAAAGTGTGCAACTTGTATACAAAGCGACCCGGGTTCTATTCCCGTTGGAGTCAATCCTTGTTTGTTTTTTTCTTCAACTAATAAAGTAACCGTTTGTAACTATAAATAAAATATTAAGCCACCATATGTTTATAGTGAATAAAACAATAGACATTTTAAAATCACTTGTAAAATCTTTCGATGTTCCATGTAAATTAGCAAGAAAATTTAATCTATTCCGTAAATATACCGATATCACGATTGTATTATCGTTACGACAGTCAACGGCGCCGATTTCTCTGTAAATTTGGGAGGGGGCATTTATAAAAAATACATACAACAATACATGTAACAATAAAAAATTACATATAAAAATACATATTCATAAAAATACATGGGGCCCACATGAGCTTGGGGGTCCGCCCCCCATGATCTGCGCCCGTGACGACAGTCGTTGTGTAATAAATGTTCTTGACGCTTCGTGTCTACATCTGTTGACAGTGTGCGATTTACAAAGAAGTTGAGGGGGGAAATCCCCTTTGCTAATACTGGGTGTTGCTATAACCAACGCAGATTTCCCCTCATACCGCTTGTAATTTTCACACTGTTAGAGATGCACGCGAGACACTAGACGAGAGTGAAAATTTTATGCGAGACGAGACTAAACCATGCGAGACGAGACTCGGTTAAGTCTCGCACGAGAAGTCTCGCGAGACTTCTCGCAGTCTCGCAACATTTATGAATTACTTTTAATTGTATATTTAGTGATTTTACATTTATTGAGTTTTGCGTTAATGCCTCCAGGAAAAAAAGTGATTCAGGCAATAGACATTTTATGAGATTTATTATTATGCAATGTTGATTTTCATAATTAAAGCCTTCTTTAGTTTCCAAACATCATAAAAAGTTTTGTAAATTGGAAATTTATTACAGCATCGATTTAGGACTTTATTTTGCGACACAAACACACACACGCGGGCGCGCACGAATACATGAACTTCTGTTTTTGGTCTGAAAATGGAACAAGACTCCCTGTTGCTGCGAAATGTGATATTTCTGTTGTTTCTGTCTTTTTCACATTACTACTAGCGATTAATGTTGGGGGATGACGTTGAAATCCCTTCTCGTCAAAGTTTATTCCCGGCCCGGCTCGCAGAAATATCATATTTTTAGTTCGATGCCTCCGGATAGAATGCCTCTCAGCAAGCGATAGAATGCGGTCTACAACTGAGGTGTTGAAGTAGAAAGTTAGACGAAACCGCGTTCTTGTAAGGTCAGCATTTTACTTAGCTCAAGATCAAAGGATACGTGGTCTGGGTCTTTGTGGCTTGACACCAGTGCTATCGGGTTAATCAAAACTTTTCAGGTTTTGATATTCTGGCAACACTGCAGTTAGTTCAACTGTATGATCTGGAAATTGATCCAGAAAGCTTTTTTCGTATCAAGTATAGTTTGCTGGATATTTTGATTCTCGCAATTGTTAACATATTGCGTTATTTACAAGTCCGTTGACACAAGTAATGTTATTCCTTGGTGGTTGGTGTAAAGGGAGATAGGCGACAATAGATGGCAGCACTGTTCTCCTCAGTAGCGTAGCCAGAATGTGTGTTAGGGGGGGCAAGTGCTGTTATAGGTACATATAGAGAAATTACAAACAAAAAAATATAAACATAAAAATATATAAAAAAATTACAAACATCAAAGTACCAAAGAACATTGTCGAATCTCTTTGGGGGGCGGCCTCTTTGCCCCCCTTCCCTATGCTACTGGACACAAGTAACGTATTTTTATATTTTCTCTGCTACTTTCACAAATTTAATGCTAGAGAGTTTAAACTTTCCGAAAAGAAAGTTCAGACATATTCTAAGGAAACAATCCATGTCAATTTTGGATATTGTGACATTAAAGCATTCCTCGGACTAGAAGCAGGCAAAGACAAGGTTGAAATCCGGTTAAATAAAGACGAAGAAATTTACATATATATATATAGTAAAAGGATCCGGGTTTGGTTCAATGAGTTCAGAAAAACATATACGGAAATGTTATATTCTTTCTATCCTAATTACATTGGTGACTTTGTTTCGGGGCAAAAATGCGCCCGCATGGCATACTGGAAAATATTGCTGGAGACCTCTAAGCTGGAAAACAATGTTGGATCCAGCAACAATTTATGCTGGTTTTGCTGTAAATTATGCTATTAATTTGACGAAAATTAATGGTCCAGCGATCAAATTCCAGCACAACTTTTCTTTTAATTTGGAGCGGAGGGGACACAAGTTCGGATACCATGTTGAACTCTAGGTTCCGTCTCCTTAGGATGTTATGAACATTCATAACATGGAAAGCAATGGCAAACCACCATGGACTCAACTTGCCAAGGGACTTTTAGGTCAAATACCTGCCTTCGGACAGAATATCACATGATCATTCATTAACAGAAATAGAATATCAGATTGCAAAATTTTGACCCAGAATATATGCGGGATTGCGAGACCATGCGAGAAAGTCTCGCGCGAGACGCGAGATGAGACACAAAATTTTATGCGAGACGAGAGACGAGACTTTTCAATTTCTCGTCTTGTCTCGTCTCGCGTGCATCCCTACACACTGTCAACAGATGTAGACACGAAGCTTCAAGAACATTTTTTACACAACGACTGCAGTAACAATAATATTCACGGAAGAGATTAAATTTTGTTTCTAGTTAAAATGGAACATCAAAAGAATTTACAAGTAATTGAAAATTTCTATTGATTTATGCATTATAAACTTATGGTGAATTAATATTTTACTTATAGTTACAAATGCCTACTTTATTGGTTGAAGCAAAAAAAAAAAGCTTGACTCGAGCGAGAATGAAACCCGTAACCCTTTGCACCTGAGTCGCTGATTTTTCTCACTCTGCCACGCCGTGGTTTGACAAGTTTGCGCGTCGTACGACGACTCGCTCGGGAGAGTAATACTCCCGGAAGTACACCTTGTCTCAAAAAGGTTGAGCGCATTCTTTATTGGTGTTTTGAGGCAAAAATTTTCTAAGTCCAACTTCGGGTATCTTCGGAAAAAAGTAAACCAGGTTCGAACCTCCAAGCCAGCCTTTGCAATCGGAAAAAAGTTTGAAGATGTGTTTTTCTTCTTTTAAATATAATAAAACTTGTTACCAAGTGTAGAAAAAAAGCAACATTGATTGAAATACTTTATGATACAATATTTCGAAACCTTGTATTAATGTCAGCACTGCTTGTTTGTCATTTAGCTCTCCATACGTGACGGAACATTTAGATACGTAAACGAATCTTTCCATATGTAAAAGAATGCTCAAAGTTAATACATAGAATATAATTATCACCTGAGTACTAAAATAAAAGTCAAAGTAGAACAAAAACAGCGTTTGTAGTGGATATGAATGGCATAATTATCTTGAGAATATTTATACATCGCTAAAAGTATCTTAGCAGAAGTCCTTGTGTTAGCTCACTGGTAAATTGTCGGACCTTAAATCATAAGGTTATGAGTTCAAATCTTATCTAGGTCAATGCCTTTTTTTTAAATTATATTTTCCGCAATGCATGAAAAATTATATAAAATAATTACATTAAAATATATCAGTTGTATATATATAACATAATCATTGCAGAATGTAGTAATTATTGTGTTTAAAATATAAAATCTGAGATAATTTTCACAGTAGGTCGGTATTATATATGAAAATGTTAAATACAAGTTAGGAAAATCGTTCAATAGCAATAAATAAATTAGGTAGTGTATTTATTTGCAGCTATTTGTCATACAGATGTAACTTCTCAATATTCTCATTACAGCATGTCATTTACATTCGTGAAATACCGTATATTCCTACGGATATAGAAAGTGTATAAACAGAGTATCCAAAGTCGGATCCTGCTTCAAGACACACTAATTTTTCCCGATCCCCTTAACGTCACGGGAAGAAACACAAATTATCTTTAGAACGGAATGTCGTTACTTAGAGTCTCATTCAAATACGTTGAGTATGCTTTTGTATATTCATCTCTCTCTCTCGCGCGCGCACGCGCTTTGTTTATGTGTGTGTGTGTTGCGGAATATCCCAAGTTGAATACAACATTTGCAAAATATATGAGCATCATTGTCATCGAATACCAGAAATTGAAAGTCGTGTTTGGGTTGCGAGTTCATGTTAGCTCACTGGTAGAGTACGGGCTTGGCAATGAAGAGGTCTCGAGTTCAAAGCCTGCAGCGATTTATCTTTTTTTTGTTAGTAGAATTGCACTGAATTCGTATACAAGGAGTGGTTTACTACTAGAAATATTTTCAGAAGCATTTTTGAAAAGAGCTGTTTTCGGGAGTTAAGGCGGGGACATTAATATTGTGTCCAAGACCCTTCTCAATTTATTACACGCTTCATTCTTCTGGGCATGGAATCTATTAAATGGGTGACAAATCTATCTCCTTACCCTACCTCCAGCCATGCTCCGGAAACAAGATGCCACAGGTCATCCTGAGTTCTTGGTGGATCTGCCTCAGGACAACTGTCCCTTAGAGTGCGCTTCACTTCTGCCCACATATTTTCCATGGGATTGAGGTCTGCTCCATGAGGCGACCAGTCAATTAAATCAATCTCAGGCTGCCCTGCGAACCATTCCTGAACCACACGGAAAGTATGTATTGGCGACTGGTCGTGCTGGAACTGAATTACACCATCAGGCTGTAATACTCGTACAGATGGCACCGTGATATTACTCATAATGTCTGCGTACTGAGCACTGTCCAAATGTCCTTCAATTCTGTGAAGCTGTCCTGCTCCACGACTGAAAATCCATTCCCAACATGAAATAGGTACATGGCCACTGCGATTGCAAGCAGCCACATATCCAGGGTCATATCGGGTGCCTCTCGGACGATACACAAAACGGCGTCCCTCATTTGATGTTGTGAATATGGATTCATCTGAGAAAACTACGTTTTCCCAATTGCGACCCACATTCGCCTGTGCAAACGCGAGACGGTAAATTTTGTGGTCGTCTGAGAGTTTTCTTTCACGGCAGCAACACGGCCACGTAACCCAGCATGATGAAGCCTTCGCAGAGCTGTATGCAGATACCAGCAGCACATACCAGATCAGGATATTCTTTTCTCCTCATCAGGCAGAACTTGTCCAAGTCTTCGTTACAGAAAACCAGTTGCAAAGACTTGTCGCATGATCATTCTATTATTTGGTCAAGAAGTTGTGGAATCAGATACGTTAATGACGTCTTCAATGAAGGAGTTTAACATCCATCTTGAACCAGCACCTTCGTCGTTGGGAATATAGATATCACAGTTACTGAATCCACTGTCAGTGCCGGGCGCCGAAAAGAGGGGGCACAAATTTCGGAGGAAGTGTGTTACTCATGTTAGGAAGGTGCTGTGCACATGTATAAAATAGAAGGGAAAACGTAATAAAATGTGCTCAAAATCAAGGAAAGGCAGGGTTTACTTTTGAAAATTTTATTGAGCTTCGTGCCAACCATGGTGGCGATTCGCAGTTAGTCTGTCGACCTCACTCATATGTACGGAAACAGCGTATACTCTCGTCCCGGGCGCTAATTTTCCATGCCACGGTACTGTTCACTATAAGCAAGAAATTGATTCTACTATTATTAGAAATAGGTATGTTAAAAATCCCACACAAGCTTATTATAAAACAAATTATAAAAGGGTCGCTGGCAAGAGGATGTGATAAAAGGGGATCGTGATAGGAATTATATTGAGAATCACTGGCGTAGAGTAATTTTAACCACATTTCTTATAGTCTGAAAAAGAGTGCTGTTGGGTTACCTATAGCGAATGGGAGGGGGATACATATAAAATATTGCTAGAAAATGATCGATATTAGTGTCGAATTCATAGTTTTGGGGTCGCCTAGAGAGATAGTGTGACTTTCGATTTCGCTTAACTCCGATTAAGCTCTCATTAGTAGGGATGGGCACGAGCGACTTTTCTTTGAAACTCGACTCGACTAGAAACAGACATCTTTAAGGTCTACTCTAGGACTCGGCGCGAAAAATTTCCTGCAACTCGACTCGGATTAGAGTCGAGTCGAACCAAAACGAGCCAAATCCTGTGCGTAGTCCTACCGAGACAATACATTGACAATATAATTATTCTAATATCAATTATACTACTATTACTACAAATAATAATAATAATAATAATAATAATGTCGGTAGTCATGAAGTCTACAAGGCAAAGACATCGTTCATTACTCTAAGCTGTAAGCGTCGGTGGACTACAGATGGTCAACTATTGACCTCTCGCCAAAAATTGGTGGTCCCACAGCGACGATCCGCGGTGGCCCCAGTTCCATTTTGAAAATTTTACTACCATTGGTAGAGACGCGATGAAGCGCCAACGAACCACAAAATTACTCTCTCAAAATATGTTAAATTGCCTATATGTGTGATTTGTTTATATTTAGGTGAGTCAAAAAAACACTAAACAAATACCCCGTGGTGGATGCGAACTATTCATATTACGATTGCTAGGCACGTGTTTTTCTGACTTTCCCACGGAAATGATCATAAAAAACTTGCTTGTTGAAGGATAAATCATTGAGGTCTAAATTTAGCCAATCAGACAAACCCCTACATCTCGAGTTCTAGGAGGTGGTACCGTGAACCATTTCAGATTTATTGCTTTCTGGTGGGGTACTATCTATGTGCAAAATTTGAGCATAATATCCGACATGTATCTTCGGTGCCTCTTCTCTTTAGTACAATTTTAACCAGAGATGGTGTGGGTCAATGAAAATTTAATCCACGACCCACCATGACCAACTATCACCCAACACACAAATAACCCATTGGCCCACTCTAACCCATCATCCATCGTGATCCACTCTGACCCACAACCAACTATAAACCACTCTGAACCATAGCGACCAACTCCGACCCACCAAAACCCACCGTCATCAACCCTGACCCATGATCCACGTCCTCCTCTCCATTGACTAAAGAGGTTATACTTGTAATAAAACAAGACTGTGAAATTATCACTTATCGGAGTTTGAATTTCAACCTTCAATGGCTCAAACACTCCCTGTTACAATACTGGTGGACCTGACCTTTAAGATATACAAGGGTAAAGTGTTTCTCATCTTCCGAATTAAGTTGCCTTACAGACACATTTCAGTAGAAAATAGGATGAAATTTAAAAGTCTCAAATCAAGGAAAAGTAGACGAACGTAAAACAGAAAGAAAAACTAATTTTCTATATAATTAACCATGCCGTACTAATTGAAAATGCCTATGTAATTAAGTTTAGAATACAAATTTTATGGCCATTTTCTCTCAACTTTATGGCTTGATTGCCTGATGTTCTGAACGCTACATATATTAAACACTAGCTTCTGCAATTATAAATAGAAAACAGTGGGTATAAAATTCGAAGAACTGTAGTTTTCATTACTCAATTTGTTTCTTAACTAATATCAATAGTTTTCGATTATTTTTACAAATCAATCCAGTACCAGTTTCCAATATATAGAAAATGCAGCCCCCGCTCATAAAAAAAATTAAAAATGTCAGGACATATTCTGTTTATTTTTAGTAAAGAGTTATATGCTGAATTTCAGCTCTTAGTTCAACGGCTTGTGAGATACTCAATTTTTCGCAAAAAGTCGGACTTCTACTCCCCCCTAAGGATATGTATTATAATTGTTAGGTTTGTTTATTTTTGCTACCTTCAGTGAAGCAAAGTATTACTTTAATTAACTTCTCAAATCTACTAGAGTTTATAAATAAATTATACCACTTTCTTTTCACTGTCAACCTTTAATTGACTTACACCAATACACTCAATTAAACAGGAGCCTTTCTGAATCCCAAAAACTATAACAATAACTATGATCCCCACTTGGCATTACCATAAGCCACTAAAATATGAAAAGCCACTCTTGGCTCATCAACCTAACATAACAGTGTCCACTCTCGGATCTTCAACCTTATTATCAACAGCCACGCTTGGCACATAAACCCTAAAATATCAATTGCCACACTGGATCTAACTTTCCTTAACATAGAAAAGACTTCAGCCACTTATGGCTCCATTTCTACATCAACACGATTACACATTATTTATTTCTACACAGTAACATCCTTCATTTGTTGTTTCTATTTTCCAACACTTTGTCCGATTATTCAAAATCAACACCATGTCCGGCTAACTAATATAACCTAACACTCTCCCGGTATTGCCAAAAACAAATTGTCAAAAGCACAGTCTCATCCCAATATTCTCCCGGGGATTACCGAAATAAAACAGCAAAAGTATTCAAGGTCTACATAACTACAACAAAAGATGATCTCTACTTCAGGGCTACAGTCCATCATTTCATCATTTGATTTCTTTCTTTTCTTTTTCAACTCTGTTCAAGTTCATTTATCTTGCCCCTCATCTTCTGCATCTTCCGATCTCTGCAAATAAGCTCGGTAAACATACACACTTTTGCTCTCGTCGTTCCCAATAACTACATATTTCTCCGCCCCTTAATCCCTAACTTAAAAATAAAACTTAATTCGAATATGCTTAATTAGTGAATTTATTACAGTTAAATACCACTCACTAGATGCTACAGCTACAACTACGTAACAAAAAATAACAAATGTGAAATATGTTCTGAATTATTTTTTGGATTTCTAACGCTATTATTAAACATATTACAATAGTAAAAGAGGATTGTTCATGAAATAGTATATTTGCTCTTGATTTTTAACTTTTTCATAAGGAAAAAATTAAAACATTATTCAAGTTTTAAACTTCGCACGCTACAAATATGTTGCCCTCTAGGCAATGGGACTAATGTGAAATGTGGACTAATGTGGACTAATGGGAAATGCGGCACTGTTAGCGGCGCTGAAAACTTATGATTCGATTCTAATATCGGTTGATGTCGATATTTTTATGTCGCTACGTAACCACCCTGGGTGCTAATGGGAGCTTAATTGGACTTGAGTTCAAAGTAGAACTATTCACCTAAGCGACCACGAAACTATGGATTCGATACTAATATCGACCCGTTTCCAGCATTTTTGATATGTAGCCCGACAGTACTCTTTTCCAGACTGTAAGAAATGTAGTTAAAATTGCTCTAGATATATCAGAATTATGTTGAAACACACACATACAGCCACTTTTATATTCTGTATAAATAGAGAGTGAGCGAGCGAGCGAGAGAGAGCGACTCAAGGCATCACCACTTCCACATTGCAAAAGCATATATCAGGAATTGACATAGGCGGAACTAGAGACGGTCCAGGGGGTGCCGGCTCCCCCTAGAAGCAAAGCTGGCCCTCCCCAGAATTTTTATACTGGATGAAAATAATGTTATTAATTTACCTCAATTTACGCATAACAACTTTAATTATCCTTGCATTCGACATGTTTAATAGTGTCTATATTCGTCCGCCTATCGACTTTTTTTTTAACTATGGATCTATGGTCTTGTGCCTGAATGTAATAAAATACCTGGACCAATGTGATAGTGGGCAGTATAGCGACCTCTCGACTTGCGCTGTATGCGATTTTTTTTATTTGATAGCTTCATTAATGTAAATTATTTTTGTATTCTTTCAAGTAATTCACTTATTGACGTAGTATTTTTTCTTGTTTATATATGTGTGATAAATCAGTCTTATTGTTATTATTTTATTTATAGCATACTGTAGTAATGTTTGAACAGTTACGATTCTCAGAGCAAATTATTAAGGTACACTAAAAAAACAGAAGGGAAAGAAAAAGGAAGCCGAACTCTTGAACTGCTAAACTGAAGCAATTACGCATATAATACCAATTCAAAAGTCACTATTCAATATCGTTTGTTGCTTTTCCTCCTCCTTCTTAGTATTAGTATTAGTATTATTTATGAACTGAAGTTTGTAGTTACATTCTTAAGGTATAAACTGTAATCAGGTGCGCACCCAGAAATTTTTGTTCAGAGTGTCGAAAGTTGGGAGGGGTACAATATTGCAAGACACAGATACGGCGTTATTCTGCGTCCGAGTGAACCATAAATAATTTCCAAGTAGCGTAAGTTGTGCACCATATGAACAATTTTTAGATTTTGTTTTCGAAAAGGGAGTGTATTTGTGCTATGCTAAAGAAAAAAAATATGTTCCTGATAACCTGATATTTTAGTTTCTTGCTGTAAAAGTTACATGGGCATCGCAGCAATAACAAACAGTGTTCGTAGTTTGAGGGAAATTTCCCTAATCTAGAGAAATTCTTGCGCTTACTGATTACCCAATATAAATATTTAAATTTTTCTTTGTTCTTCGGAAATAAACCAATAATAATTTCACTGTTAAGTCAAGTATAGTTTTATTAAGGAAATGCACATATGTATGTCAAGTCACTAAGATTTCATGCGGTCCAAATTGGGTGGACTTTCCATGAGTGCTCCCTGGTACAGACAAAACACAATCATTAAATATATATATATATATATTTTTTTTTTAGGGTTCGGGTCCGGTGGACCTCTTCGTGGGTGTCCCCTGGCTGTAATGATATTTCCCAACGGTTGACGCTAACGATGTAACTACAACAATATGCTTAAAAGCTCATAATGTAATTCTGGAATATCACAAGTGTTGGTATATTTTCTCTCTCTCTCAAAATATTGTGATCAATATTATTATCAATCAATTCTGCTGGTTAAATCTTTGTTTCATTAAATGTTTGTTGTTTTAATTTTTACGATCACATCTGCTTGTCCATCAGGGCCACTTATCATACGTCCTCCCGAAAATTGTAAGGTGTGTAATTTAATATTTAATTGACAAGATAATGGGAAACATCTTTTATGGGAAAACGAGTCCCTCAAGTCCGTCTACATGTCTTCTCCCGTATTGTTAATCTGCTTTACTCTAATTGTATTTTCTTTTTTAAATATTTAAGTCGTTCGGGAAGTTTGCCAACTATATTTCTACCACTGTTTTGTATACCATTGTTTCTGTTTTTTAGTTAAAAATGTTTTGTGTATAAAAGTTGATTGTATTTCTTTGTTCGCAAAGATTTATGTAATTAAACTGCAACATTAGTAAACGACAATGAAACAATTTTACACTTTACTTTAAATACATAAATGAATAAACATTAGCCCATGACTGATTTTTAAAAAGTTAGAACTTTAAATTATGTCACTGCTTGTATATTTATTTGTGTTTCTATAAGATGTAAGAGCAGGGGTAAAAGTAAAGGGGAACGCGGGAGGACACCGTTCTCCCACTTCCAAAACTATATACGGTGCCCCTCCAATTCCTAAAAAATGCAATGGGCAAAAATAGGCACGGGAGACGGCGTGACGTCATTCGTCCCCCTATCTTTTCAGACCCACTTTTACCCCTGTGTAAGAGTAAACTGAGAGCATGACAGTTAACGTTTACGAATAATGTATTTTCGCTCAGAATTGCTCGAGTAAAACAGTAATAGAACATTATGAGTTTCCATAATTAGATTTTAGGTAGTTATATAGTAGCATCAGAATATAGGAAATATTTTTTAGCAAATTTCTGAAAAATAAATTTTCACTGAAATGTTACACGACAGTGTTGTGTTAGAACTAAATAACTTTGTGTTGATAATGAGTGCGGGGTAAGAAAGACCATATATAACATCATAACAAGGTCTTCTAAAAGATTCTTCTAATTTTACAGAACAAATGGACCACGCCCCCCCCCTAGGAAAATATCCTAGTTACGCCAATGGCAATTCAATTGAAAGTCTATGTAAAGACTTTCTGCTGTGGCATGCTTCATAAGGACAATTCCAGTCTGCTCACGTGACCATTGGGGTTCATGAATTTCTTGCGAGCGTTGCGACTTTGGATTCTCTGTTTATACCCTCTCTTTATGCATCGAATAATTTTTCAAGAATATAAATGATATTAATTGAGCATAAATGATATTCATTGAACATAATATGAATATTGAGAAGTACCCACTATATGACAAATAGCTGCAAATAAGTACACTACATAATTTATTTATTGCTATTGAACGATTTTCCTAACTTGTATTTAACATTCTCATATATAATACAGACCTACTGTGAATACCTACCTATCTCAGATGTTATATTTTAAACATAATAATTACTATGTTCTGCAATGATTATGTTATATATATATATATATATATATATATATATATATATATATATATATATATATAACTGATGTATTTTAATGTAATTATTTTATATAATTTTTCATGCATTGCGGAAAATATAATTTTTTAAAAAGCATTGACCGTGACAGGAATCGAACTCGCAACCTTATGATTTAAAATCCGACAGCTTACCAATGAGCTAACCCAAGGACTTTCGTAAACATGCTTCTACCAAAACATGTATAACGGTTCTAAAGATAATTATGCCATTCATATCCACTACAAACGCTGTTTTTGTTCTACTTTGACTTTTATTTTAGTACTCAGGCGATAATTATGTTCTATGACTTAACTTTGAGCATTCTTTTACATATGGAAAGATTCTTTAACTTATCTAAATGTTCAATTACGTATGGAGAGCTAAATGACAAACAAGCAGTGCTGACATTAATACAAGGTTTCGAAATATTGTATCATAAAGTATTTCAATCAATGTTGCTTTTTTTTCTACACTTGGTAACAAGTCTTATTATATTTAAAAGAAGAAAAACACATCTTCAAACTTTTTCCCGATTGCAAAGGCTGGCTTGGAGGTTCGAACCTGGTTTACTTTTTTCCGAAGATACCCGAAGTTGGACTTAGAAAATTTTTGCCTCAAAACACCAATAACAAATGCGCTCAACCTTTTTGAGACAAAGTGTACGTTTTTTCGCGCGTTACTATAGCCAGCTGTTTTACGCGCTATACTAGCCAATCGTTTTAAGCTGGTCACAATATTTATATCAGGGAGTGCAAGGGAAACAAAACGAGCCCTATATCATGGAGTACAAGGGGAACAAAACTAGCCCTGCGGGGCTTCTAACCCGTTCCTATTACTACTATTATTTATCTGCACAAAAATAAGTAAATCACTTTTTTGACTATTATTTTCATATTATTTTAATTTAAAAAGTGTTATAAAAATGTAAAAAAAATACTCCGCCCGGGTTTGAACTCACGCCAAAAGACATTTTCATTAGTAGCTTATTGCGCTAGCCTACTCGGCCACGAAAACCGACAGCAAATATGGTTTGATTTTTGCTATTTGAATGGAATGTGGCAAGAAATGGATAACGCCAACCAATCAGAACTGCGTTTTTCGTTCCTACTTCCGGGAGCATTACTCTCCTGGGCTAGACCTGTCGTACGATATATGCGTCGAGTAGAAAACTTTAAGACGGTTTTTCTACGTCATTTTTGCTCATTGCGCTCTGCCAGTTTGTAATATTAACTCTTTAAATGTGCACTACCGCCTCCCAAAAAATAGTTCTGAAGTTCACTTACCAAAATGTGCCTTTTCCTTGTGAGTGAGCTATTTTTTTTTTAATAGCTTTATTTCCATTGAAATACAGAGAAATTCACAAGGATATTTACTATTCACAGCCTCAGTGAAAGTGTAAAATATTATTCAAGATAAAACATTATTCAAAAAAAAACTTACTGATTCAGTTCATTTTTGTTTGTGGGTTGCATCATAAGAAAGTGTGGGAGCTATTGCAGATAAGTAGTTTGCAAAATATTTTCGTTTACATACAGGAGAGAGCTTCATAGCCTGGTATGTTAAATACATTTCATACATTTCAAGACACAATGGTCGTGCTGTTACAAGAATAAACATGATAGTTTGTACAGTAAACCAGATCATAGCATTATGTTTATAGCTAGGAAAGTAATGAAAATCTGGAAATAATATTACATTATGTACGCTAAAAACAGTTTGTGAGGTACGACATATTCTACTAAGTATAGTGCTAAAAGCCTGCCAAATGGGTGGTATGTCAAAACTGTTATGGAATCGATGTTCAAGAGTGTCTATCTGATTACAATAATAGCATACATTTCTAGAGGTGATACCTAGATTAAAGAGCCTAGCAGACGTTTCATATACATTATTAACAATAAAATACCACATTTCTTTCTGTTTGTGAGTTAAAAACTTGGCAGTTATGTTTTTCCAGATGTTACTCCAGTTTTTGCATGGCACGTGAAGCATGACGTGTGGCTTAACAGATACGCACGTGCTCTGATAGTGCCAGTATAATTCTTTGACTGACCTAATTTCGATCTGCTGTCGTGCGACTAATGCATACAGCATATCAAGTACTACATCGCGAAGGTGAGGGAATTTAATCGCCCAAGGAAAGATAGGAATCGGAAGTACAAGGTCAATACACTGAAAACAGACATTGAAAACCGTAGCAGTAATCGAATCGGGGTGGGAACAAACCATACGACAACTTCTATGCACAAGCAGAGCACGTGACTGAATTCCAATATCCATAAACTCTATTCCTCCTTTTGCTGCAGGCAAAAGTAGTTGTGTTTGACCTACTCTTAAAGCTTTATTATGCCAGAGAAAAAACAACGCCTGACTGTTTAAAGACTTACAGATAGACTTTGGTAACGGGAAAATCTGTGCAGAATGAAATAGTAAGCTAAACACAGTAGTTTTAAGAAACAAATTTCTACTGAAAAGACTAAGATTACGTGGTTTATGCGTTATTAAAAGACTTCGGATCTTAGAGGCTATGACTTCATATGTTTTCGTGATAGTCTGTTGTAAAGTAGGATACCATACAATACCAAGTATTTTGATTGATGGAACAGTTTCAAACGTTCTACTATACAGAGACTGATATTGTTCATGTAAACACAATATTTTTGTTTTTGCTTTATTAAGTTGCGCGCCTGAGGCGTGTTGATAAAGGCGTAGTAACTTCTGTATATATTCCAGATCTGCGTCATTGCGTAATATATAGTGTGTGTCACCAATGTATGATTGCACTGCTAGACTGTTGTTATACACAGGAACACCAGGGAGTAAGCGGTGTGCCGCATATACAAGAGGCGCTAAAGATAAACTAAATAAAATACTAGACATTGTGTCCCCTTGTAGAATACCATTACAAACAGAGATGGGAGCACTTAAACCTCCATTTAGCTTTAACCTGGTAATTCGTTTCGTATATATTCCTTTGATAAGAGAAATGAAAAGGTCACCAAATCCATATTTAGCTAAAACTTGGAAGAGATAATTGTGGTTAATTCTGTCAAAGGCCTTGGAGTAATCGGTGGATAAAATTGCTACCGAAGAAGGATCGGCAGACTCATGAAAGGAAATAAAATCTCTGAGATTGGATAAGGCCTTATAAATAGGGTTATTGTGGCCAAGACCGTATTGGCAAGGACTTAACAGCTTCTCAAGGTATGTTTTCATTCTGATCGTCAGACAACGAGTTAATAGTTTTAGGTCCGTGCACAAGAGACTTAGTGGCCTGAAATTTGTAACACTAGATGCTAATGAATGTTTGGGGACCAAAACAGTAATGCCCGTTCTGAGAGACTGGCCTAAAACAAAATGTGTGCGGTATTCATTAAAAAGGTCGGTGAGAAAAGGAGCTAAAATATCTATAAATGTAACATAGAATTCTAGTGGTAGAGAATCAATACCTGTGGACTTTCCTAGTTTGCCTAATCGGATGGACTGTTTGACCTCGTCTAGTGTGAACGGACCCGATAGACACTCTCGATCATCATCCGTTAAAACAGAGGGAATATACTCTAGTATAGAAGAATCAGTACAACAAGTAGGAGGTTGAGCATATAATTGTTTATAATAATCAATAAAACAAGTCATGACGTTTACGCCCTCATACACACGGCCATCGTCACCCTTAATTTTAGAAATCAATTTTGTCTGCCCCGTGTGCGCTCCTTGCGTATTTGGTGGATACTTGCCTGTTCAGTGTCATCATATTGACGTGTTTTGCTACGAATCATAAAACCTTGCATACGTCGTTTATGCAGCGTTAATAAATGAGCTTTGATCTGCTGAATTTGAGGTCGTACTTGACCCCCGCGTTGTTGTTCTATCATATAATCTCGTAATAGACCAGTATAGTAGTGATATTGCTGATAATGATCGGCGTTTCTAGTTCGACAATATTGTTTGGTCACAGAGCAAAAAGTTCGTTTAACACGATTTTCCCAAAATTGCATGAGAGAACCTTTGTAGCGTTCTTTCACATGAAGGAGGCCTTTCCATTCAGCATGTATCAGAGCTTCATATTCGGGCTCACGTAAAATTGACGTATTAAAGTACCACAATGGGCTACGTTTGAGAAATTTGTGGGCTGGTAGTTTGATGGTCATGAGTACAGCATGATGATCACTAAAACAGACTGGGACCACAGCCATGTGTTGAACCTGATGTATAAGAGTGCGACTGATATAGAATTTATCCAATCTTGAGGAACTCATCCCTGTAAAGAAGGTATGGCCAGGCGTGGTTGGAAATAAGTGTCGCCACACGTCGACTAGATCATAGGTGGCAATTAAATTAGACAGACTGGCTGAGAAGGTATAATTTGGGGTCATATCTATTGGTGCCAAAACAGCATTAAAGTCTCCGGCTAATATACAAGGAGAAGAACCATTATGTAACGCTTGGGCAAGCTCAGTATTAAAAAAACTATTGCGCTCTCGTGCATGATTCGAACCGCTTGGAGCATATGCTGTACACAGGCGTATATTTTCTAGTGTTCCTAAGGTGATACGTTCAGTAGGCATTTGGAGAAGCGCTTGAAAGTCAATATCACTGCGGTATAGAATAGCAGTTCCTAAACCATTTTCAGTGAAGCGTGAAACACATGAATAATTAGGGATGTCTGGGACCTCCCTCTCTCTTGCACATGAATAATTAGGGACCTCTTGTGCAAACAGAATATCAACTTCTTCCTGATATATAAAATCTCGTAGTGCGTGTAATTTGACCGGAGAAGTAAGACGATTTAAATTGACTGTGGCAAAACGAAAACTAAACATTACAAAAAATATATAAAGTAAATACATGAAAGTAAAGCAATGCGGGAACAAGAACATGTGTAAAGTAGAAACAAGGAAGAAATATATAAAATATATAAATTATTGATACCAATGATGGGCAATGCACTATTCGCCGTCTGATTGAACAACAGATTTCAACTTTTTGGTCGAAGCTCGTGTTTTCCTAACATTGTGACCACTTGTTGTTTCATCACTGCGGTTACCTTTAGAATTTTTAGACACTGCACTACTGTTAAACTGAAGTTGAGTTAACTTGCGCTTTTCGCAGGATGCTACACTCAGATCGGAATCACTTATGGTATCACTTGTAGCATCTTCAAAACCAGTGGTGTCAATGGAACCAACTGCGAGAGGAACGCTTGAAGGGGTAGCACTGTGCCCCTCTATTGTATTTCTATCACCTACCTCAGAGTTTAGTAGAAGTGGCTGGTCAGTCACAGGAACTGGAGATGGAACACCTGTCTCATCAGCATCGGGAGTAGGTGTCACTTCCATACTATGTGAGCTGTCAGCAATGGAAGGGTGGACGGGATGAATGTCGGGAACACTAGATGCAGCACTTGCAAGTGGCAAAATCGGGGACGACACGGGTATGTGGGTATCCTTCTGTAGAACAGGAAATGCACTGTAAGAACCGGTATCGGGAGCTGATGTATCCACTGGAAGGTTGCACGGCATGCGGACACCTGGAGACACAGAAGTAGACCTGGGTAAAGGTGGAGTTCTCTTCTTAGGACAATCCTGTACAAAATGGTCCTGAGAGTTGCAGACCGCGCAGGTCTGGATTTGACCGGCGTAACTGACAAAAAGACGTAAACCACAAACAGTAACAAAGGATGGAATGTTACGTTTAACAGTCATTTTGACTAGTTTGCGACCCGTGCGGGTAAGATAAATATGATCAGTAGAGTACTGTTCATCAGCAATATTCTGAATATCCCCATACTGGGAGAGTACACGACTTAACTGGGTATCACTAAGTTCCATTGGACATAAAGAGACTTTTACAACAACAACAGAGTTGTCTGCCAAATCAATGGGTAACACATGATCTCCATCAGTATTGGTATAAGTCACGGTGCCGTTGGTACCGGCAAGAATACGTTCACATAGCACTTTACTAACTAGTTTGATGTATAAAAGTTTACGAATAAAGTCGAGTTCTATACTTAACACTTGGTCAATTGTTAACTTGAAAACACTTCGAATCCATTCATGAATATGAATAGACGTAGGCTTTTGACGCACAGTTACGAAATTAATTCGGAGCGTATTAGACCTCATACAACTCATATTGCTTACACTCGACGTTACACGTCAACTACAGAATATATATATATATATATATATATATATATATATATATATATATATATATATATATATATATATATATATATAAATGGTGTTGCTCACAAGTGAAACAAAGGACTTGTAGTACACACTTCACCAAATCACTAAGTCACAGAAATAATTAAAAAAAAAAATCAAACGGCACTATTCAGCAGATACAATAGTACAGCACGGACAGAGAGGCGATGTTATGCGCCCCGTGTCTCAACACGAACTGAGCTATTAATGGCCTTCTGTCCAGTTACTTCACCATTAAAGTGAAAATGACATAAAATGAGCGAAGGCAAACAGTACTTTCACGTCATTTATTTGTCCATGTTTTCTATGTAGAAAAGTTATTGGATAGTTGGCTGTAAACAATATTTCCCACATAGTTTGAAATAATTTGATCAGTCCGTCATTGTAGTAAAGGGCCTAGCGGAATAAGCATGTGAATTCTGCATGAGGAATTTCTCATCTAGATTCTAAAACAAACCAAACAAAATCTGGATAAGACTTAACATTTTACATTCGAGACGGGGCAAGGCTAACTCAAATTATCGTCTCGCTTTAGAGATGAGAATCCAGACGAGGCGAAAAGTATCGTAAATATTTCTCGTCTTATCTCGATTCTCGAAATAGTGTATGCCACTCTTTCAGTAACAATTGCTCTGTAGACTTAATCTTATACGTTATTTTGTTACTTTGTATTTCAGAGCTAACCGAATTACGGTCTGTGTATATATTGTTGTAGCAAAGTTTTTATAATTGCATCTGCATATTCTACAAGTTAGTTTATTATTAGTTTAAAACTTTTAATACCGTTATTAATATCCATAATAATAATAATAATAATAATAATAATAATAATAATAATAATAATAATAATAATAATAATAATAATAATAATAATAATATTATTATTATTATTATTATTATTATTATTATTATTATTATTATTATTATTATTATTATTATTATTATTATTATTATTATTATTAGCTGCGGCCCTCCACTTTACTAGTAAAGACGGTTATGGCACTCAGGCTCATTATAATTGGACACCAGTGGTCTAGATGGATGTAAGGCGGACATAACGAGGAGGTCGCATCCCCGCTGTAAGTCCTCAGTTTGAGGAGAAACATTACTGTAACACGTCTGAAATTATTGCATAAAAATCACTTCAAAACAACATTTTGAAATTGAAAGGACGAAGCAGTTTATAGATAGGGATGGACGCGAGACGAGACATGTGAAATGCTAAAGTCTCCTCTCTTGTTTCGCAAAAATATTTGAGTCTCATCTCTTGTCCATCTCCATCAATAAATCAAAGACTTTTACATTTTTCAATTTTCTGTGAAGAAATGCCCTCATTCAGCACTCAGGCGGGAATTCATTTCCCAGTAAAATAATAAAAAAAAAAAAAAAAAAAAAAACAGGTACCGTATATCTTCAGATTTCGGTTTGGAGGCGGTATTAACTGCAGCAAATGAAGTTTCGTCACTGCAATTCCATTATCCGACATTTTCTCCCTATGGATATGTGCCTGTCTTTAGTGGTATTTCTTTACCTTATATCAGTAACGAATTTAGAAGAAACCCTTTTTTAATAATCTCGGAATTGGGGGAGAGGAGTGGAGTTTTTAAACATAGATATAATTAACAGTAATTTTTTTTTCGGTAGAAATTCCACACTTTACGGACTTCAGCCCAGAAACCCCCTTCCTGTAACCGACACTGCTATATATAATAATAACCTACAGTATAACTCTCAAATAAATATGAATAACTTATCTGACAGTCACATTTCAGTTGCTATTTTCTTTCATTCTCTATTTAAAACGTGTATATTATGATGTTTGTGTTTCTTATACAATATTGCTGGATTCCTCACATGTTCTATTCATATGTCTTTCATAATCAAATTTAACAGTGCAGCAAGACCTCTCGAGTATAGACATACAGAATCCTCTGCAGACGAAATTTTCAACAAATGAAGATTTTATTCCGTGCAGCGCTTCAGGGAGAACCAAAGAGAACATAATTCACAGCGATGCTTCCCCTGAACATCGATGTGAAAACATACTCGGTTGTTTATCATCGTGATCACTAATTCACCTTCGCGGTCGACCTCTAGATCGCGATGTAGCGTACCAAATTTCACAAAATTAAATCCCCACGTTAAGCGGGTTTGCATATCCAGGCTCCTAACTATGAAAACATTTACGCTCACTTCAACCTCAATCATTTCACGAATTCAACCTGTTTTACGTATGTGATTAGGACTTAATATCGATTGTGATTTTTTCTAAAAACACCTTTATACATTGCAAGAGCTGTAACGTCCAAATATTTACTGAGAACTCATAGTCGTATCGGAATAAACAAAAGCGAGTATGAAACAGTAAACTGCTTTCACAAGAGGCAAAAGAACATATGCAAAGGCATACAAAACGGTCGAGTGGTTTGTGTCGATACACTATCAATCACATGTTTGTGTGTTCAAACCCGGTAGTAAGTTGTTTCTCTTTTAAGTGTCTTCCTATTTTCATCCGGAGGCTGAAAATATTTCTTTGAGTAACTCATTGAAAACTTCTTTTGTTTCAAATTCGATTAGAACGGAACATTATATGAATTTCGAATCTTAAATCCATAGCTAAAAAAAGAAAGAAAGAAAAAGAAAAGAAAAGAAAAACATGAAGTATACTCACTACTCCATTATCCTCTTATTTGTAACGAAAAACTATTTATAAACAGTGGTGACTTCAGAAAATTATCCTCGGGGGGAATTTCAATATGCGGGTGGAGGGCAAACCTTGGTAATCCACATTGAGCACGATCGAATATATGGTCCTGAAGGCGGAAATTTCTTAGCTCGAAAGGGGTCTCAAATTCTCCGTCAAATTACGTCCTGAAAGTATCATTGCTTAAAAGCTTTTCGTAGCAAATATAATATTACACTTGTTTCTCGTTTTACATTTAGAATTGGTAAAATCATAACTTACAGAGGATTATAATAAAAGCATAAAAATTACAATACCGATCATGTATAAATTATCCTGTAAGTTACCAACTTTGGGTCAGATTAAAACTCAAATATTTGTTTTCGGATTGCACTTAGAAGTAAGTCCTCTCTATATAATCCTGATTGGAAAGCCATGTATAACTATAAATAATTAATCAATATTTATACAAATATTTTTTTATTTTACTATTTTTACTATTCAATATTATATAGACTTCATTTCCAAAATCAAAATCTCGAAAATGTAGGCTATATTGTACGAGTGCAGATTCGGAAATAAATGATTATTTATCATATATATTGGTCTCTATTCGAAATTCTATTTAATCGAATCCGACAAGAACACAGACAGAAACATTCAGAACAGGTGAAAAAAAGAGAGAAAAAGGTGCTGTACCCGGCGGAGACTCGAACTTACTTTGAATGGTGCTTTATAAGCCGAACGCCTTAAACCACTCGGCTATGGTAACAACTAGTGATTGTAGCAAAGGCTGCGAGTAGTAGTTCCTATTACAGAATAACGTTTTCTATTGCCTAAAATTTAAACCTAATTTACTTTGATATAATATATCTATTAATTTGTTTCATGAACACTTTGATGAATGATGTATGTTGTTGATATAGATTCTATTACACGTTCTTTCGTAAATATTATAGAAAGTATCAGTGTTATTTATGATCTTTCATGGAAATTGACTGGCGCATGCGCAGTACACAGACAGTTCAATTGGAAGGCGAGGAAGGAAACGCTAACACACTGTTAGAATGTTTCCCTCACAAGCAGTAGTTCCCAACCGAGGGACGACGGGACGCATTTCCTCCTCCTGGGGTGGCGTGAAGGGTTTACTAAGTCCCTTCGTTGTGTTATATTTCTTGAATGATTATGCACAATATACAGTCACATCTTCTACATTTGTAAGTGATAAATCGTCCTCCACACACAGTGATTGTTGCTTTTCTAAGATTATAAACTGGAACACTTTTTATTTCAATAGAATATAAAAGTTTCCATGGGAGGCGTTACAACCCCCTGGGTCTTTGATATGTCACCGCCTAAACTGTAACTTTCAAGTTAGGACCGAAAAATTGAGACATGTGACCTACTAAATATATTTTATTTCATTATACATTTCCATAAATAAAATATCCACAATTACAATGACAGTAAATGCTATGTAATTATTGTAAATGTTTGTACTTTCATTTTCCCTCTTTCTTCTCAACTGAGCTTGAAAAATGTAAAAATGGGAGGTTAAGAATTTCAAATATTACGTATATTTTAGCGTATTACGAAATTATAATTAATAAAATCCGGCAGGATCACAAACAGAAACGTCAAGAAGAGGTAAAACCAAATTGTATTGTGGTGGGATTCGAACTACTCTTGAATGGTGCCTCAGAATCTCTAGCCGAATGCCTTAGTACACTCGGCTAATGTCACAAGTTGAAAATATAGTAAGCGTGTTTCGTGTTCAATCTTTTGTTACAGCATGAAATTTATTTTGTATTCTCGGAAGTTTAAGCCTATTTTGGCCTGATGTAATAGTCTGTTGAAATTGTTTTATGTTTACGGTATTCTTTACTTTGACGAATGATGATGTTAATATAGGTTCTATTACGTATTCGTTCATAAATATTACAACAATTGTCAGGATTATTTATGATCTTTCATGAAAACTGACTGGTGTATGCGCAGTAGAAACAGAAAGATGCACTTTACCGACATTTGTCATACACGCCAGAACGCAAATTTCTAACAAGTCCTGAAAATGCCTCGCTCTAAAGGTTGTGGAGAACTGTCTGTTGCTCTGAGAGGAGAAATCATAGGCCGAGCAAAAATGGGACAAACTGTGCCTCAGATTGCTAGAGATCTGGGATGTGACAAGAAAACGGTCAAGAAATGGGTTCAGCGACATGAAGAAGGTGGTGAATGGTTCAGGTCTCGGTCAAGAAGAGGAAGGCCAAAAGTGACAACTGCAGCTCAAGATCAAGCTTTAGTTACAGAAGTAATCAACAGACCTCTACGCCACACGTCAATCCTCTTGGACAAAGCCAGAGAATATAATTGTTCTCACGAAACAATAAGAAGAAGATTATTGGGGGCTGGTCTACACTGTTCAAGACCCGCTAGGAAGACTCCTGACTGAAACTCACAAGGCCAGACGAATGGGATGGGCACAGAATAACATAACCCAACCTCAGTCATATTGGGACTTAGTCATCTGGACCGACGAGAAGGTTTTCAAGTCTAACCAACAAGGCAGAGTTATATTGTATAGACCGCGCGGAACCAGGTATGCTGAACAAAATATTATCAGAACTTCTTGTTCAGGACGAATATCAGCACACTTTTGGGGATACATGAGGGCTGCTGGTCCTGGAGATTTGGTTGCGGTGCCTGAGAGAATGAACAGCAGTGTTTACATTAATATCCTCGAAAATACGTTGTTACCGTCCTTAGAAAGAAACTTCCCCGAACAGGAAGAATATATATTTATGCATGACAACAGTGCTGTTCACACTTCCCGGCAAACACGAGAGTGGCTAAGTGAACATCCAGAGTTAATTTGTATTGAGTGGCCCCCTCTATCCCCAGATTTGAACCCAATTGAACATCTCTGGGCCTACATGGTGCAAGAATGGAAAGAGAGACGTGAAGACAGAGACCAAACGTTTCTTCAAAATCATGTTATGGAACTGTGGCAACATTTTCGTGACACACCGTCGTATTGCTCGAGACTTGTATCTAGTATCCCCTCAGACTTCAAGAAGTTATTGACTCTGGAGGTGATTACACGAAGTACTAGTGTGTTATTTTTTGTGTAAACATTTATTTAAGTTTCATTTATTTATTATATTTTTTCAAGAGCAATACTTTCTTCATTCTTTTCCTTTTCTTGTTTACTTATTAGTTCGTTAAAACGTTAAGGAAGAGTAGTATATCTTCAAAAAGTATTTGTGAATTTACTTTGAACGTTTCTAAGAATACATTTACTTTTTTTTTCTTACTCTATATCATGCCCAATATTACTTTCATTTCAGTTAATTAATAACTTTATTTCAAATCTCGGATAGAACTATTATTGTCTTTTTAACGATGTTTTTCCTTTTGATTGTGTAATTTCTAGTTTCATTGAATTATCTCAATTCGAATGAATAAATCACATTTTGTTTATTGTCCCTTCCTTAACTAGGTTCGAATTCGAGAACAATGTGGTGTAATTTACGTTCTTTATTCTTCATATTATGTAGTAATGACAATATTAATTATTTTTCATGAGTCCAGTTGATCAGTAAGAACTTGGACAAACATTAACCTGGTGATTCTTTACGCAATGACAAGCGTAAAATTCATTTTAGCTGTTCTTTATACTTCACAGCGATGAAACATTCTAACAGTGTGTTAGCGTTTCCTTCCTCGCCTTCAAATTGAACTGTCTGTGTACTGCGCATGCGTCAGTCAATTTCCATGAAAGATCATAAATAACACTGATACTTTCTATAATATTTACGAAAGAACGTGTAATAGAATCTATATCAACAACATACATCATTCATCAAAGTGTTCATGAAACAAATTAATAGATATATTATATCAAAGTAAATTAGGTTTAAATTTTAGGCAATAGAAAACGTTATTCTGTAATAGGAACTACTACTCGAAGCCTTTGCTACAATCACTAGTTGTTACCATAGCCGAGTGGTCTAAGGCGTTCGGCTTATAAAGCACCATTCGAAGTAAGTTCGAGTCTCCGCCGGGTACAGCACCTTTTTCTCTCTTTTTTTCACCTGTTCTCAATGTTTCTGTCTGTGTTCTTGTCGGATTCGATTAAATAGAATTTCGAATAGAGACCAATATATATGATAAATAATCATTTATTTCCGAATCTGCACTCGTACAATATAGCCTACATTTTCGAGATTTTGGAAATGAAGTCTATATAATATTGAATAGTAAAAATAGTAAAATAAAAAATATTTGTATAAATATTGATTAATTATTTATAGTTATACATGGCTTTCCAATCAGGATTATATAGAGAGGACTTACTTCTAAGTGCAATCCGAAAACAAATGTTTGAGTTTTAATCTGACCCAAAGTTGGTAACTTACAGGATAATTTATACATGATTGGTATTGTAATTTTTATGCTTTTATTATAATCCTCTGTAAGTTATGATTTTACCAATTCTAAATGTAGAACGAGAAACAAGTGTAATATTATATTTGTTACGAAAAGCTTTTAAGCAATGATACTTTCAGGACGTGATCTGAGGGAGAATTTGAGACTTCTCTCGAGCTAAGAAATTTCCGCCTTCAGGACCATATATTCGATCGTGCTCAATGTGGACTACCAATGTTTGCCCTCCACCCGCATATTGAAATTCCCCCCGAGGATAATTTTCTGAAGTCACCACTGTTTATAAATAGTTTTTCGTTACAAATCAGAGGATAATGAAGTAGTGAGTATACTTCATTTTTTTTTTTTTTTTTTTTGCTATGGATTTAAGATTCGCAATTCATATAATGTTCCGTTCTAATCGAATTTGAAACAAAAGAAGTTTTCAATGAGTTACTCAAAGAAATATTTTCAGCCTCCGGATGAAAATAGGAAGACACTTAAAAGAGAAACAACTTGCTACCGGGTTTGAACACACAAACATGTGATTGATAGTGTATCGACCCAAACCACTCGACCGTTTTGTATGCCTTTGCACACGTTCTTTTGCCTTTTGTGAAAGCAGTTTACTGTTCCATACTCGCTTTTGTTTATTCCGATACGACTATGAGTTCTCAGTAAATATTTGGACGTTACAGCTCTTGCAATGTATAAAGGTGTTTTTAGAAAAAACCACAATCGATATTATGTCCTAATCACATACGTAAAACAGGTTGAATTCGTGAAATGATTGAGGTTGAAGTGAGCGTAAATGTTTTCATAGTTAGGAGCCTGGATATGCAAACCCGCTTAACGTGGGGATTTAATTTTGTGAAATTTGGTACATCTTCGGCATGATCGTACCCATTAGAATCTATGTGTTTCAAATTCACATGGGTGTTTGTTCCAGTGAACAGTGCCAGTATCTAAGCACTGTGTTTGTGCCACTACCGAGGGTGCGACCGCGACCTATACCTCGACATCGATCACGAGGTCTCTTCCGTAACATTTTACCGATATATGAACATTTTCATATAATGTAACAATGTTAAAATGCCATACTGTGTTGTTACTCATAGGGATGGACACAAGTGAGTTCGAGCGAATTTTCTTTGAAACTCGATTCGACTAGAAACAGACATCTTTGAGTTCGAACCGAGAACTAGGCTCGAAAAATTTCCTCCAATTCGATTCGAATTGGAGTCGAGTAGAGCCAAATCCGGTGTGTATTTTCGAGTACATTCTTCAAGTATATTACATACACAGTATAATTATTATCAATGACACTACTACTACTACAACTTTATTATTATTATTATTATTATTATTATTATAATTATTATTATTATTATTATTATTATTATTATTATTATTATTATTATTATTATTAATTATAACAACTCTGTATGTAAACATGAAAGATAGGCGGTTTGTATTTGAAAACTAAGAAACTAGTTAAATGAGAACCTCGGTAGTCGTGAAGTCTAAGAGTCAAGGACATTGTTCACTAGCTTCTGAATTTGGGTTGAGGGTCTAAGTTTAGTATTCGGTCTCGAGCCAAACACTGTTAAAATTTATAGGGCAGTGTTGAATTCAGACATTTTCACCCGGGGCGGGAATGTCAACTCCTCGGGGGGGGGGACGGTTGTTTTTCTGTATTTTTGCAAGAAAGCAGCAGCATATTTAACAATTCCATTCACATACACATCTTACCTAATATTGAGACTAATTGCTGATAAACATTCAATGTGAAATTATAATTAAAAAAGAAAAACAATCGTTTGATTTCATCTAAAGCATTAAATAAAGACTGACAAAAATATTTTAGACTAAACTTTAACTGCTATTTACAGTAGCTATTTTTGTTATTATTTCCTATATTCAGTAGTTATTGTTTGTTACTAATGTAGAAGTTTTTAAAAAGATTTAAATTAACTCAAATATTTTTTGTCCTAAAACAAACACACACAAAAATATATTAACAAAAAGTTATCATTCTTTCTCACACTTATGATTCTAAATCAAGCATATTAGCCTTGGTTTCTTCGCTGCATACACATCAATAGTTTAGTTTACGAAATCTTCAGTAGGATTAGTGCCGTGTCGTGGAAAATCAGCGCTTGGCGCGAGAGTATACGACGGCACCCACTTATATATGAGTGAGGTCGAGAGACCAGCCGCAAAGGTGAGAAAATTTTAAAAAGTAAACCCTGCTTTTCCTTGATTTTGAGCACTTTTCATTACTTTTTTTCTTTTATTTTATATAATATGTGCACATGTGTTTTATTTCTCTGTTTTTCTTTCCTTCTTTTCTTTTCTTTTTCCCTCCCGAATTTTGCACCCCTTACTTCGGCGCCTGGGGCCGTCGCCCCGCTTGCCCCTCCCCCATGGCACGGCTCTGAGCAGGATCTTCATCACCTTCAATAGCGATCTTTCACTTATATACTAGTATCATATTGATAAATTCTATATAAGTCTCTAATCCAGGAGGGATAACTGTTCCTCCCTGATCCCTCTAAATGACGTCCTCTGAATCTCTCGCTTTAACTTAATTATTTTTAATTAAAGAAAGGTATTTTTACTTTAACAATCGTAAAACACATTTACGTCTGTTACTTCCGATGCGAGAAATGGGATTTAGGTGCCCTATTTCAAATAATGCAAGAACTGTACATTTTCAAGAACTGAAGTCTGTTGACATCAGAGATCATAAGGAATGATCGAAAGATCTTCCGTATCTTTCCTTTCCTATCTCAACCTGTGCTAGTGCTACCTACAAATATACAATATAGGGCGTGAGTATAGTACCTACTAAAATACAAACCTTTCTTCAACAGTTGGTAATTTCATGTTCTGCCAAACTCGGTCATAGCGTTAAGAAATACAAGTTTTATTGGCTATTTGGTATTCTATCTTAGATGTTACATGTTTAATATTTATATAGAATGGGTCTGCGTCATTTATGTGTATATTGAGAGATTGGATTTCGTCTGCACGTGCACGGAAAGAAAGCAAATAATTATGTGAAGTAATTTCTACATTTTGTGACTGAAATTCTTTGAGTTTCTCCGGGAAGGAATGCATTTTCTTCGGGGGGAGATTCCCCCAGGCTACCCCCTGAATTCAACCCTGGCACTGGCCAAATGTCTTCAAAGCTGCTCGGTCCGGGTTTAGAATTGTCAACGATTCGACCAGCTCGGCTCACAGCTCATTCACTATCGACCCGAACCGAGAAGTGAGCCGAGCCAACAGCTCACCCAACGACTCGGCTCAGTTGAGCCGAACCGAGCAGATTGCTCATCCCTACCAAGCCAGCTCGAGCTGATGGTTCACCCCAAGTGAGCCGGCTCGAGCCATCTTCTCAGTTGAGCCGCGCCGAGCTGAGCTTGTTATGAAAAATCTCTTGTGGTTTCGCTATCGAGACGAGACGAGATGCGAGCAGTGTCCCATCTCGTGAGCTACACTAAAAGTATTCCATATTACTGTTTAGCTTTCATTTCTCATGGCTTTCGTTTTCCAGTGTAATCAGGCCATGATTTCAAGACGAGTTAAAACGAACGAACCATTTATCAAACTTGACTGAACCCGAAACTCGACGCGAAAAACTGAATCGGCTCGGAACTCGACTCGAGGTTATTACCTTTGACTTGACTCGAAACTCAATTTGAATTCGAGTCGAGTAGTGTTTTAACTTGACTCGTGCTCATCCCTATGCGTTAGAAAAAAATGGTTGCTTATTATTATTCTGCTAAACTAATTATATAATAATAACAATGTTGTTATGCAAAATTAAAAATACAGAATATAGAGAAACATTACACTATAACTAATAAAATGAGAACACATGAACTGGGAAGGAATCAAAACTTGCCAGTAACTCTAAAATCGATACATGCTTTTTAAAGCTAATTTCAAACTCTATAATCAACGGGACTCTAGGATAAGCAAACTGATCTGAAAGAACTCCAATATTACATACCATCAGCAAACTATTTTCTAGTAATAAAGTAGGCCTGCTCATCAGAACACAGTTTTTTCATATTAACCCCTTACTATAAATCGTTAATTATGGCACCCTAGTTGTTGATAAATATTTTCCGCCGGTGCAGTTCAGACTGTTTACTTTTAAATTCTGTCCACTATCATCCTCAGCTCTTAAGAAAAAAGTATTCTTTCAAATGTTCGAACGGTAAAATATTTTTGTTCTCCATCTTTATAAAAACACCAATCAAAGTAATATAGACTACCAGTATCATTGCACTCCTAATTCACTCACTGAATGTATTGATTTGGAGCTGTCAAAATCTACGACAAAATCTTCCAGGTGCTTGCAATCAGTACACGTGATTTCCCTAAGGCTGTCCTCATCTTCTAAATACAGCAAGTGGCACTAAGAACTTTATAACCAATGCCCTCAATTTCATTCGTGCAGTTGAAACCGATTTTCCTGCGATCTGTTACACACCGACAATTAGTCTAGTGGTCTACGTGTTGAACTACTGAGCCAAAGGACGAGGGATCGAATCTCGGAGAAGGCCATGAAAATTTTATTACTTGCACAATTATACATTTCTCCCATAATACAATGAGCATTCAAACAGTTTATGTTTCCGTGGAAAAATAAGAATTTACTTCAAGTTAAACTTGTGAGCAGTGAAGCAAAACGAATTGGGCTCACGGTTGTCCGAATACCTGACTATTTGAAAAAAATCATACGACACGCCTTTAGTATGGAGTTAAAGAGCTTTCTGATACATATAAAGAAATCTCACTAACCTAAAATCCTTACGAAATAGGACCTACCAGAAGCTTCAACACCACGTCTGCGTCACTTCGGTGAACGCTGTATCGAAACTTCCTATATAAATTTCACTCACGTGACGTCTAGTTAGTTGATCGTACTTGGTTTGTTAGCTAACTATATTGAAGGGGTATAGACGAAAAATATGCAAAATCCATTTTTTCAATTTTGTCAGGCAACAAAGAAAATGTGACGCCTTTATGTTTCAGAATTGTTGTACGTTTTTTTTTTTTTTGGGGGGGGGGTAGATTTCACTCATCTGCTGTAAATAATAGCTACTGCTGTTAACAGTTGCTTTCTTTAATTTTTCATTTACACATCCTATCCTCTTTCAAGTTCAGTTCTACATGCCATTCCATTTAGTTTCATATATTCTGTTCGATTACATAAACATTCCTCAATCCCTTATAATAGGTTCAAATTAACAAAACGGTTCTCTTACTTTCTTTCTAATAATGATGATTTAGATTGCACGAAAGTTAGTTTTAAATAAATATGCAACCAATTTGTTAATTACTACGAGCATTGAGTTCTTCCTCATTGTGTGTTAATATATATTCTTTAGTGTTTACATTCTAATAATAATAAATATTTATGCCAAACTTAGATATAATTGCAGTATACGAAGGTTAAGTGGGTAATAAAGCAGTTAAGCCAATATCTTACTTCAATCTCTATCGTAGATTACAATTATCGTTAAAAGAAATTGAATATTCGTATCCAAAATTGATTTTATCTAGGTAGGATGGATAGGGATGCGCACGAGACAAGATTTGAGGCTGTCTCGTCTCGACAATATGCTGTAAAAGTGATGTCTCGACTCGAAAAATGTATATTTTTCTCTTGGAAGAGCTGTGTCTCGACTCGAATTTTGTCAGGAAAATTCTGTCTCGACCCGACTCTGTGCATCCCTAAGGATAGACAGTTTGAAGAACCAGTATTCCAAAGCTGGCGGGGTAACCAACTACACCATTACGCAACATCTATTTCAGATACAAACATTATTATACACTTCATTTTCACAAGCTTCTTCTTATAATAACTATATCGATTTCCTACTTAAATTCAATTATAGATAATTTTCTTATGTAGCAGCTAATATTCATGCTATACAGTATAAAACAAGTACACATTCAATGTAAATAAATAAAAATGTAAGATATTACAGATTACTGGCATTGCGATTTAATACGATTTTAAGCAGTACATATTTTCTAAATAATTGTTCAAATTGCTTTGTAAGAATCCAGATTATGAGGTACCCTAAGTTTTTGTAATGCAAAAAAATACAAATATATATATATATATATATATATATATATATATATATATATATATATATATATATATGTGTGTGTGTGTGTGTGTGTGTGTGTGTGTGTGTGTTTGTGTGTGTATCTTATGGGTCTTCCGGTCTTGATCCCCCCACCGAATTTTTATGTTTATTCAAATAAAATATTGTAAAGTGAATGAAGTATCTTGTAGAATGTTCACATTTCCAAGAATAAAGTTAGCAAAGCCCCCCGAAATATATATATGAATAATTTTCATTTTGGACGTGTGGTATTAGGTATTCAACTGTGTTCATATTCTCACTTTTAGCGTTTTCGTATATTAATTATGGACATGGCGGGCTAGTAAATGGGACAGGGATTTACAAAGTGACAGTTTGTCGGATAATGTGTTTCCAATCACTTCACAGTAGAAATTTATATTTATAAAAAAGTTCTCATATATTTAAAAAATAGGAAGAGAAACTTTAGCTTTCCTCACGGAGGCTCGAACCGTCGCCCTTCGTTTCAGAAATGTTAGTAGCAGTACCAGTGGCGTATTTACGATTTTCTTTCGGGAGGGGCTTTCCTAACTTTCGGGGGGGCTTTGCCTGGAAATGTGAAAATTCTGCAAGATATTTCATTTATTTTACTGTACTAAGTAAGATTTCGGGGGGCTTAAGCCCGGAAGCCACCCCCTAAATACGCCACTGAGCAGTACTAAACCCGCTTGACCACAGACACAATTTACAAGAGATTGTGTTATAATATTGATAATAGAATCACCACGTTAAATTTAAGTTACAAATATGCATAATTGCAATTATTATGAATATTTATTCAAAGTAGTTTACCTAAAGCATAGAAGAGGCTTCCTAAAAAAAATAGGTACAAAGTTGAATAACACAAATAAGCTATTAGTAACATACATTTTCCATAACTCGTAATTTTCCACCTTAAAACAAACCTGAAATCGGGTTTATTTCCTGTTGGTAACTTTTTCGTGGTAAATCATGCGCAGCGGAATGATGTCCATCCTTCAGCCAACAAATAACTAACTCGTGTACTTTGAGCTTGTCTAGCGGTGGGCCATTAACATTGATGAACAACAAGTTAGACAACGTTTGAGCACTTAGTCTATTTCTAATATCAGTCATCTGTAAATTCATAAGGGGAAATCCCCGTTCGCACTCTGTCGTGGAAATTGATAATACTTCTACCCGATTTCTGCAACTCCTCATCGACAATCTGCTTCTTAGACTTAAGTATGATAACGATTTTTCTTGGTCAGTTTTTAAATATTCAGCAAGAAGTATAATTTCTCTATCACCATACAACATATTTTCCATATCGACCATGTCAGTTGGCTATGTTGACTCATGGAGAACAGAAACTTCATCTACCACGCCTTCGATAGGGAATCTTGTGAATAAATTATCAATTAAAGCCTGATAAATTGATGATTTCTTACTTGTTAATAAATTTAATTTTTGCAATTACACATGAAGGTTTGATGCCATTACCAAGTTCCCTCCCCCGTCTAGAAAGCGAAAGGGAACCGAGGTTTCTGGAGTGTTCAGAGGTGAATGGGAATTTCCCTCCTTCTTCCCCTTCAATTACTACACTGTTGTTTGCCATGTGCCAAATTACGATGAATTTAAATTAAATTATCATAGTATAATTATTTCCTTGTTGAATTATCAATACTTTTCAGTGGAAAAAAGGATGAAATTTGAAAGTTCGAAATCAAGGTAAGTAGACCAACGTAAAGGGAAAAAAGTGTAAAATTTTCCATATAATTATGGGTACAATCCAAACTTAAAATTTTCGTGTAATTAAGCTTACAGTACAAATTTTATGCCTATTTTAGTCACAAGTTTTGGGTTGATTGCCCTGTGCTGTAAGCGCTCCATATAATAAACATAAACTTCAGCAATTATTATAGTAGAAAGCAATGTATATATGAAGCCAAGCACTGTATTTTTTGTTTCTGTTTTTTTTTTTTTTACTTAAATAACCGATCGTTTTCGATCATTTTACAAACCAACTCACTAACAATTTTCCATATATAGAAAGTGCCCCCCCCCCTCACATAAAGGAGAATTTTGAAAAATTCTATTACACATTCTGTTTATTTTCAGTAAACAATTAATACACTGAATCTCAGCTCCGTAACTTAACGGCGTGCGAGATACTCATTTTTTTTTCGCAAAAATTCGAATACTCACTACCTCCTTAGGATATCATGCATTATAATGAAAGCAATATAACATCCCAGTTTGGATTAAGGCCTAACTATATACCAAAAGTCATTTCATTTGACTTTGCAATTTGACCGTGATGATCAGGCAATATAGTTACATTCAATTTTTTATATAATAATTTATATATTACAGTGATTCAAAAAATATTTTTTCCAGTAGTTAGCTCCTCTATAAACTCAGAGATCTCGAAAGCCAAGTAGTAGTATAAGTCCTATTGCTATTATTACAATTAAAAATAACAATATCCAAAAGTGTCTGAAGTTCTTTTTTCACTTAGATATACTCACCTCAGGTAAGTAGACAGAAACAAGTGGAAAAGGATGGGAAATGAAGGTCTTGAAAGTAAAACGAAGACAAATTTACCAGTCTTCAGAAGATACTGTCTACAATGCAGTGAGCAGAGAGGGTCGGTAGATCATAATGAGTCGGTGGGTCGCAGTAGGTCATGGTGGGTGGTGGGTCGCAGTGGGTCACGTTGGGTAGTGGGTCGCAGTGGGTCCCGGTGGATGGTGGGTTGCAGTGGGTCACGGTGGGTGGTGGGTGACACGCTGTTGACCCACGACCCACTGACCCACTCAGAAAACTTGACCCACTTCACCCACTGACCCACTCCATCTCTGGCAAATAGTAATCGACAAATGCAATATATTATGGTAATTAATGTATTGTTAAGACAGTAAGAACATTTAGGATCCGACTCAAAGTGTGTATCTATATGGGATCGAAATCTATATGGGATCGAATTATTTTGTTAAACATAAACAAGGCAAACCCGTAAGTGCAGAAGAAAAGCAAATAGTTTATCAAACGATATCAACGTTGTTCAATTCACTTGAAGAAAATTAAGACTTTAAGTAGCTAATTTTCGTGTTCTCATAAAATAGTATATATACATTATTTATTTACTTTGTAGTACTGAAGTTACTATTTGTATGTTCGCATGCTACATAATGTAAGAAAGCGCATCAAGAAATTGAACTTAAGTAGGAAAAGTACCATCTGTTTTCATGGATATGCGGCGTAATGATTTAGGTAATAGATGAAAAAGAAATAATCTCCCATGATGATAAATAGGCTTGCTGTTACATACCAGAGCCATCTCTTTATCGTTGATAATTTGACACAATTTATTGTAGTTTTATCTGTAATCACAATTTGGACAAAAATAACAATGTTCAGTTGTTCTTAAAGGAGGGAGGATTATATAGTATTGGGTATTTTGCCCCATATTGCTGCAATTGTGTGAGAGTGAGACGAGTAATGCACATCCCAGTGGCAGAAATATATGCATGCACGTGCTGCAGCAGAAATATTGCGGGAAACAGAGTAAACAATTTCCTCTTCACCAATCAGCAGTCTTGCCCGCAGTGATACAACGTCAAGTTACGCGGTTTGTTTTTTAAGGGTGCAAAGGACTGTGAAAAACACTTTAGACACGGGGAATTTGCTTAGCTTTCTCCCTTAGAAATAAACGTTTCGTAAGTAACAAACGTTCTATGTCTGACTTATGACTGCCTACATTTCTGTGTGGGACTGTGGATGAGTGAGTAGAACCGTTGCTTCGAAATAGTGGGGTTGATGGTTCAAGTCCTGCCCTGGCCAGTCCATTTTTTTCATTGTTTGTTTCCCATATCTGATGATGTTTCTCCCCCTCTGTAATCATCTGATACTCTCAACTGAGTTCTCCACTTGAATTCAACAATTGGTAGTGGGATGCTCTCAGGTTCGGGTGAGCTTTTACATGTCTACTTACAAAATCAAAATTTTCGACAAAATATGGATGCTATCCGATCATTTTGTCTCAAATTCTAAATTTGCGCATGTGACTGTATCTCTCTTTCATCATATTTGCATCTCTCGTTTTCCAAGGTCATCAGCTATGACATAAGATGGCTTGGGAGCAAAGATTGAAAAGTGCTATACCATAAAAGTGCTATACCAATGGACTCACTCTCACTAAGCATTTGATTAAATGTATGTGTTTTCACATTGATGGAGGGGGGGGGGGTATCCGCTCTTCCTACCCTCCTGAAGTGACAGGATATTTATTCAGACTCTGCAAAGTCATTTCAGATCAAACGACAGAAAGAGTGTTCATTCCAACAGCAACAGGATTGGACTTCAATTTTTTGTTTCAACTTATCTCCACAAATAGAACAAATATCAAGTAATAAGTTTGCCATAAGAAGTAGATTCATTTCATTTGGAGAAATGATGCTGTAGACGATAGTGGGAATTTCGCCCAAGTGTACGGGAATTTTCAGTGCCTGGCGTTTATGCCACCTGCCTTCCTTTACAGCTAATTTGGTTGCATACTCCCCGGCAAATGCTTCGGACTCAACTGGTGGAGCACTTTAGCCGTAAACCCCCATATGGCTGTACCATTTAGAAGTGTCTTTCGCTGTACTTAATATATGTAGTATGTATATATACTTAACCTACGTAGCTTATACATTAAGCTTGCTCCCGGTGAGATTCGTGGGTCACTCTTACCAAATAATTTAACTAACACAGAATCGATGGATAAGATTTCTCTCAATTTTGATCTATTTTATGATTATATACCCATTGATTTTGAAGACATTTTTTCGCTTCTAGTGTCTAAATTAAGCATTTTGGATTATTATTATTATTATTATTATTATTATTATTATTATTATTATTATTATTATTATTATTATTATTATTATTATTATTATTATTATCATTAATGGTTTAGGCCAGACGAGATTTTGACCCGTAGGAGTTTGGCAACGATGTTTAGGCAGCAAGATTTAGTCTGTATACCGGCGCGAGCATGCAAGCTGGTTTTCTTTGTACGAAATAAGTACAGTTATTATACTTCGAATAAATTTATTTTCGTTTTTTTTTCTGTTTCTGATTTTACTGGTGAAATCTTTCCTAAAGATTCGTGTATCGAAGAAATAAGGTTGTAAATTTAATTAAGGCCTTATAGGAATCCTTATCTTCTAGAGATATATTCAGTGTAAATCATCAGATCATACGAGCTAACCAACCTTATTAGAGTTTGCTATTAAAGTGGACATTGATTTTGACGATTAAGCAGCCACTTCTAATTTTTTTAATTGTTAGGAATAAGGAAATCAGAAGCTCTTCATTACAGCATGCAAGATTTTGAAAAAGTGCTAATCGTTTCAAACATTAATTAACCAAACGACATATTATATGTACTATTGGAAATATTTCTAATTAAAACTCACTAAAGTTTCTCCTACATGTGCACAATTATTTCTCCTGTGTTCGTTAACATCTAATGATTTTGCAAATAGATTATGCCCGATTGAATGATACTGATCTTAAACAGAACAAAAGTAGAGACAGAAATGCAGAAAAATTATAGTAGTATATTGTATTATAAAAATGTTGCTCAAATTACTGAAATTTCAGCTATAGCAGGTGTGGAAGCACTATAATGTTGAAAGAAAACAACAATGCCATGTATTACCTTTCTATTTTCGTTTGAGTTGAACGTCCCACGAGTGTGTATAAGGCGGACGATCTAAACTTATACATACACAGCAATATACAAAAGACAGAGCTTAAATGTGCTATATAATAAGTAGAAAAAAGTATGTTGTTTATGTTAGGAAGCAATAGTTTCGTAAATAAATTTGACTACGATTATAGACTAAGATAAATTTCATGGGAAATTTAATGAGATCCGTAATATATTCGAATATACAATTTGTGTGGAGATAAAATTAAAAAATGTATATATTTGTGAACTTCAAAGAATATAGCTTCAGAAATGTATGATAATCCGGGTAGTAAGAACGAATTCAACTAAAATTTGGTGAAAACTGAATTATACGAGTACTTTAAGTGTTCGAGTAATAATATCAAATTATTCTGTGGCATACGGGTATTAATGAGGTTCAAGGGACCCCAGGCTCTCTAGAACACAGTTGTCTCCTTAAAACATTGTTGGACCACAGGTAAGGTTATTTGAATTCTTATAAGTGAGGTACCTTAGTCCCTTTCCTCCTCCCTCTAGCAAAATATCCTTGTTCTGTGGTGGACAGTTCTTTACCCTCTACGTATGTGCGTAGTATATTAAATTCATTCCTCTTACCTTTACCAAATGTTTTCAAGATACTGTTAATAAACGATTATTTCGACCATTCAGGGAGCACTAGTAAGAGGAATATTCAGGAAACAAACTTTAGTTGAGTTCTCCCATATTACACGGAAATATTATTCCTCATGAACCTAGTTAGATTATTAATTTCATCACAGCGCTTCAAGTCACATCTTATTGTTCATGTTTGAAATACAAATAAGTAGCTACTTCATATGTATTAAAATGTTTTGTTCCATTTTCTATGGCATTGATATTAAATAAGTATGCCCTCTTTCAGCGCTACAGCCATTGCAGTTTCCTTCTATTACAAATACTCAGAGCTATTTAACGTCTGTGTAGATGAGCTCTCTCACACAGACTCATAGACAGATCAATAAGTGTATTTTTTCTATACGAACTCTATAGAAGGATCAAGGAAGGATGGTAGGATTTTGAATGCAATCTAATCCTATAAATGATAGGGGTCATAATATGGCGATACAATAAATACCCTACTAAATACCCGTACCTCGAATGAATATGTGGTTATGTTTTAAGTGCTTTACGAGAAAATTAGAAATAACAGCGTTGGGAACTAATGGATACACACACATACACATGCTTTCGTATATCCAAATAATTGATGTATGGTTGGTTTCGGAGTGGAGGGAGGGAAGTTCAAAATCGCAGAGAACCTAAAGCCACGTAAACGAGTATATATATATATATATACATGCTGCGAAAAAGTAACACGAACGAACATCCGGAAGTGATTATATAAAATTGGAAAAGGAGCCCTCAATTGTGTAACGTTTGGTATTCAGCAGCATGTGTGGACAAAATTAGACTATCATTTGGACATTCTGTAAGCAGCCCAGGACTTTATATCCCCCAAGAACTTGGTTGCAATCCCTAAATATATATTTTTCTCCAACAAGTTTACCATTCTTCAGCTCCAATTCACCATTATGCACTTTAAACGTACCTTTCGTTCCGCTAAATTTACCATTATCCTAGTTTCGTTGTACCATTTTAAAGGAAAAATATTTTTCCCCAAATAACTGCATGAACGCAATCTGCGTTCTACCCCTTACCCCCTGTGGACATCTAAAACACTAACTAAAACACCCACTTACGATATAAAATGTTAACTTGTCCAATATCATGAGTTTTGTTTAGCAAGATAGAATATAGAAAATGAGAGAGAGAGAGAGAGAGAAATGAAGAGCATAAAAGGAGAAAAGATGGGAAACCAAATTAAAACAAAAGGAATTGAATTTCAGTAATAAGGAATTAATTAGAAATCAAGGTCTGAAGAAGGGTGGTAACAACGGATTAGTTTAGTAGAGAATACAGCTTCTCGTTGATTTCAAGTGAAAATTAAATTAAATCTTTCAGTCTTACGTCCTACGCTTATGCCGACTAGGCTAAAGGAGATGGTGTTGTTGAGAAATGAATGAAATGATGGAATGAATAAAGTGGAAGGAAACGTGAGAGCACCACGAAAACAGACGCAGACGTTGTTTGTTTACCACAAAGTCTACTTGGCGCAAGCTGAGATCGAACCAGGGACCCCAAGAACCAGAGATTAACGCTCTACCACTGATCCACCGCGGCCCCCTTTTTTTTTTTTATAGATTTCTTAGTCCATATAATTCGTGATGTGTATCCATGTTATTTGCATTTGTGTAACTGCTGCAGATGTCTATCAGGAAACAAGTGATAAAATGTTTCATTTTTTTTTTAATTTCTGACTGAAAGAAAGTACCTTAAGCCAAGAAACAAATATAAAAGTCCCTGTGGCTCATTGACCCTGTTAATATAAAGAAAATCGTAGACTCACAGTAAAATAGCTATTGCGTCAACACTGTTCACTGGAAATTCATGGCTTATAGTTCAGCATGAAACAGGCTTTTCAGAGGTGCTTGGCATTGATTGTTTAATGAGGTTTGTATTGATGATGAGTTTTGTATTGATAGACAGAATAGATATGAGGGGAAAGCGTGTATTGGTATACAATTTTTTCCCTCACATCTATTCCGTCTAACTCAAACTACCAATACAAACGCACACTTCTTATCCCCTATAGTATTATTCGAGATACATTTAGATTGTGTGCTTTTACCTGGGGCCATTCCATAGGGGTCTAAAGTTGATGGGAGGGATTTTAGGAGGGAATTTTCACGGCATTCTCCCAATTTTCCATGGTCAAGTACGTTATGGGGCCCAATACGTAGCACCTCTGGAAAGCTTGTTTCATGCTGAAGAGAATGAACTATAAATCATGACTTTCCAATGAACAGTGTCGATGCAATAGCTACTTCACTGCGAGTCTACGATTTTCTTTATACTAACAGGGTTAATGGGTCCCAAGGACTTACTCCATTGTCCATGACACATAACTTTTTGTGTAGGAACATATCTTTGTTATGTTTATTGAATGGACTAGGTTTGATTCGGATGTCCGAATGACAGGTTCATGTTCGTTCCTTATTAGTAGATGTGTATGTCACTTCTGAGATAGTATGATGTTTCCAGTTTCTGATTATGGCTACGCCCTTCAGAGGCGGATAGCGTTTTACTTGTCTTCATGTGTTAATATATATTCGCAATATGGATGCAGTTGTTATTGTTTCTTGATTGCTTTGTGTTTAGCTATCTGCTGATTCGTCATTTTTTGAATGATTTACGTTGTCTTATCAAAAGATCTTAGATTTTATGAATGATGGTTCCTACACTTGATGATATATCTCAATTCGGAGTTTGCTATTTTGAACTAATAAGTATTCCTTTTGGATGTTGCATTCTGATGTGCCTTCTTAGTAGTGACTTCCACTCACAATAACTAGTGACTCACAGCTTTGTCGGTGATGTTAAGTGTCTGCATGTTGGAGAATTCTCACCATCTCTGTTTGATGTTCAGTGAGTGTTGATATATGTATATGAATCATGTGACTATACTACCTTCCATCTTGAGACAACTTCCATGTAGAAACATCAACCCTAAAACACGTAGAAAGATTGAGACACGGTTAACATCAACCACGGCGAAACACGGTAAACAGGACGAACTTTTAGATACTTAATGACATTTAATTAACACCAGAGAAATATGTATTATAAGTAAAACGCACAGGAATATCCAAAATTATATACGAGGTGCATTCGATATTCATTTATATTTTATTTCGTTCACACAATCACAATAGTGGCACCTCTATGAATATTTCTATTCTTTCAACATAGTTTTCTTTCCGTATTATATACTTGTGCCATTCTCCAAATTTTCCCAGAACCACTTTATTTTTTTTTTATTTTTTGATCAAATGATTCAATATATTTCAGGCAAAAATTTTCTTGTAGGCCTTATATCTGGAGAACTACATATAGTATAGTCAAACTCAAACTATCACTTTACTCAGTACAATGTGCTTATTCCGTAAATGATACGAAAACTTGATTTAGGGACGTTCAAAAATTTTGTGAGACCTGATCCAAAGAATTCAATATATTTCATTGAATCAAACATTTTCTTGTACGCTTTATATCTGGAGAATTACATATAATGCAGCCAAACTCAAACTATCACTTAACTCAGTATGATTTGCTTATTCTGTAAAAAAAAATACGAAAACTTGATTTAGGGACGCTTCAAACTTTTGTAGCCTCTAATCCAAAGAATTGAATACATTTCATACAATCAAGCATTTTCTTGTACGACCCATAATTAGAGAACTACATATAGTGTAGCCAAAACAAAACTAACAATGTACTCACTATATGATGTGCTTATTCCGTTAAAAAATATGAAAATTCGATTTATGGACAGTTCAAAAATTTTGTGGCCCCTGATCTAAAAATTCAATATATCTCATACAATCAAACAATTTCTTGTACGCCTTTTATCTGAAGAACTACATATAGTGTAGCCAAACCCAAACTATCGCTTAACTCACTATGATGTGCTTATACCGTAAAAAATACGAAAACCCGATTTAGGAGACGTTCCAAACTTTTGTGGTCCCTGATCCAAAAAACTAATTCTTTTGCAAGATCGCAATCTTTTGATCCATTTTTGGATTATTCTTAAAATTCTTGTTTACATTATATTACATCCATTTCAGGACAGCTACTTCCACATATTTGGATTCAGTGAAATGGTGTCCGCTCAGAAGTTGCTTCGAAGCTTTGAACAGGTAGTAACTAAGAACCATGTCATACCTAGACGCGTAATGCGCGGGATGAGCTGGGTCCATTCCCCATATGATAATGCACCTGTTCTCCTCAATAAGCTGCTCACCTTGACAGATTTAACTGGCGTTGTCATATTCCTTCCAAAACTGATTTCCGTTCTTTATTGCGGCCATATTTCGAGCTACCTTTTCAATCGTAAACATTTCTTTCATGACTCTGTTCTCCCCACTCCCTCTACCAACTACTTGCGAACCTAAGCAGTTGTTACACCCTTCTTTGATACAATATTATCTCGGCCAGCTCTATACCTGTTGTTCACTTGAGTAATTGCAGCCATGGGAGAAATGAATAACAGTTCACAGATATCATACTTCTCTGGCCTGTACTAAACATCTGGCAATAAACTTATGCACTACCTCTCAGTGTCTGTTATTGTAGTAAGCAGGCCAAATGGCGAACTTGGAATTACTAGGATGTAAAAAGTGTCCATCAATATGAAACGCACGTGTTACAAAAGTACAAATTCCCAAATCTCTGTCGAGTAACATAACGGTTTCTCCTCATGATCATATCATATCCACATATGAACATCGACACCGTTATTTAACTTATCAATATAACAGTTTACAAATCTAGTTTGATCACTCAACATTATTATTATTTTACAAAAAGAAGTGATGCAGCTGTTAAAAATCTATTCTGCGCATCAACCTAGTTTTTCATTATCTGACAAGCAGTTGGATAATTTTGAAAAGAGGATAATTTAATAATTCCAAATATTTTTAAATAAATTGATCATTGCTGTCAATACTGTTCATTAAATGGAGAAAGTTTAGTTTTGACAATAATGACGTCATAGATAGCATAGCCACATTTCTCGCCTATACGAAAAAAGTTCTGGAAGTAATTAATGCGCATTTTGGACACAATGTTTGAATTACTTTCTAAATATTTGTCCCACATTAGATTTTTCCTTCTTGAAAAAATAATGACAAGAGAGTTTATATCACATACGTACAATCTTGACAACTGGTCATAATGATTGTACCATTTGATTGGATCATTTTCAATGAAAAATTATGTTCCCGCAATAATAATCTTCAGGGAACACTCTGCGTCATATAACCCGCCTGTGTATGTCTTTTAAGGCCACCATATATCGTAAACGATATGTAGAACTCGTCCTTCTATCACCAAAGTTTTACCACACCATGACTTACTTAGTTCTTATGCGAAATATATTTTGCTATGCAGAACTTTACTTCCAGAGCTATGTCTTCTAGGTCCCTGCGGCTACTAAATTTCTGATTATCTTTGTTCTTTTGCATTTTACTTTAAAAGAAATCAATTACCAGGATTCTATATCGTATGCGATTTACAACGCTGAACTTTTATTGAACATGTACTTTGACTTGCTAGGTGCGGAAGTAAAAGATTTTGCATGTAGACCTTCCACTTTCCGAATTATTGACCCTCAAGGTTGGGATTTGGACGACTATACCGTGTACATAGCATCTGCTATTTACCTACATCATCCGATTTTAACAAAACTTGATATGAAGGTACGCCTTGATTTACTCAGAAGACGTTTGGGAGATTTTTCCATTTTCCGAGTTATTGGTCTGACTTTGGAGCTTGAATTTAGTGAAACATTCTAAAACACCATTAATTGCTATTTAAAGCGAGAATTAAGGAGAAACAGCTGTAACATACATAACTTAACAAAAGAGACAATGACCAAAGCTTAAAACCCACTTTATTTTAAATTATAATTTGTAACTGTTTCGGATATCTAGCATACCCTTCTTCATACACTATCGAAAATAAATTAAAATACAGACAAATACAGTTATAATTTACAAATTATAATTTAAAATAAAGTGTGTTTTAAGCTTTGGTCAGTGTCTCTTTTGTTAAAATAATCAATCCAAAGCTATGAATAGTCTTACAATACATAACTTAAAATTAAACATTAAGAAAATATAGTGTATAAGTAGAATAAAGACTTATTAAAATCAATGATGGATGATTTTCTTTTCAATCAAGAAACTCATTGCAAGTTGGTATTCCTTTCTGGTTATATACGTAACTCATTAAAATTTAAAAAAAAAAAAAGTGGTTGTGAACGTAGGGAAGAACTTAAAGCAGAAATGGTATTGTCAGATAAATGTAAAAGGGATAATGATGGAAAGAAAACAGAAATAAGAGATGATGGCTCCAATGTTGATGTAAAGGAATATGACTAAAGAGGGGAAAAGAAAGAAGGTTAGGACGAGAAGGATTTTTGTGTATGTTTGATAGACTTTGTTAAACGTTTCTCGAATAAAACATTTACAAATAAAAGTTACCCGTACATTTAATACCTTTCAAAACAAGGTCTGGTAGTTGTATTAAAAGCCTTTAGCATTTGCGAAATGTGTTAGAAAATGAGTTGGAGTTAGCAAATAACAGTGTGTGTTGTTACAATTCTTATTTCGCTATTACAACTTCAAGTCAAATTACAATAACTATTTAAAGACCTTCGAGATTTGATGTCGGAGGAAGATGAAGAAGATAAAATGAAGTAACAAACTAAGATGGAGTAATATAAAGAAGAAGAACACAACTGAGCGATGATTTGAAATAAGCAGAATAAAATATTGGGAGTTGGAAGCAGGAACTGAAGATCAAGAAACGTGGAGGAAACATTTCCAGGCCCAAACCAAGATACTATTATTATTATTATTATTATTATTATTATTATTATTATTATTATTATTATTATTATTATTATTATTAATTATAATATTAATTAACACTTGTTTTCTATGTTACTTTCTATCTTGTAGTTACATTTTATGAAATAAAATATAGAGGTACTCACAGAGAATTAAAATTATAGTAGTAATTTGACATTCTATTAAAACAGATAATACATAAAACACTCAACATTTATTTGACTTCCACGCTATATCATGCATATAAGTACAGTCTGTAAATCATAAAGATCAACTGTATATGTGAGTACGACAGTCAACATACAGTACATCAGAGAGACAATACTACATAGCAAGAGAGATACTTTGTGTGAAATCAGAATACCAAAAATAGATTCCATTTCTATCCCATTCAGCTATTTAAACGGGAAGTAAGAGATCTATCACTCAATTTCAGTATTTAATTCGTATCGATTGTATATTGTTTATCAACCCCAAGACAAGCCCGCAACGGCGTGCCTCAGGGCTGAATATTAGGTCCAATCCTATTCCTAGTGTATATAAATGATTTTCCTGCAATATTGAAAAATTTTGAAGTAATTTTATATGCAGATGACACAAGCGTAATTGTGGAAAATAAAACCATAAGCGAGCTAAGGAATAACAAATATAGAGTATTGGATCAAGCCAAAAAATGGTTCGAAAGTAACTGCTTATGCATAAACAACACAAAAACAAAATACCTACTTTTTCACACAAAACAAAACACGTATAAAAGAAACCAAAAATAAATTGACTGATCTAAAACTAGATTTCTCCCATGAAATTACATTTTTAGGATTAAATATAAATGAAAATCTAACTTGGGAAACCAACGTAACAGAAATAATAGTAAAATTAAATTCCAGACTTTATGCACTCAGGATACTTAAAAAACGTTAAACACTAAAGCTTTGGTCCAAGTATACTACGGGCTTATATACCGTATACTAAATTACGGCATCATTTTCTGGGGCAAATCTTCAAGCAGCAAAGCAGTCTTCATGAAACAGAAGCAAGCAATACGGATAATATTTGGTCTACACATGAGGACAGCATGCAAAGAAAAAATTAAACAGCACCACATTCTTACCCTACCTTCTATGTATGTATACGAAACTGCAATCTATGCAGCTAAATTTAAAGATGGAACCCTAATAAGTCACGTTTATAAAACCAGACGGCAAACTGAAAGAAGACAATATTTTACAAAACTAATATTAGTACAGGAAGGCTCAAGCCATATGGGGGTACAAATATACAATAAGCTGCCCAGAGAAATAAAAAAATAAAGAAAATACAAATGTTTTTAAAAATAAACTCAAGAGATTCCCGGTGGATAAAGTATATTACAGCGTAGCAGATTATCTTTGCAATAATGTGTATTAAATATTGTAACATTTATTTTTCTAAGTGTATTTGAAACAAGAAAGAGGACTGTCTGAACCCTCCAAATACCAAATGTTTCAAATGGAGTAAATAAATACAAAGTTATCAGTTTACGGGAAATGAAAAACTAAACGAATAAGAGGGCCATAAGGGGCTTTAACGTATCCTACCACTGTGAAGTTGAAATTTGATACAGATTGTTTGATTGAAATTCAACATCTCTTTTCAGCACCAAGATTATACACCGTGACGGAACTTCCTAATTAGAATGGAATACGAAACACTACTTAAGTTTAGCTTCTAGACAAGTATCACACCAAACCGTAGCACCACGCGCTTTAGCCAGTCGATCAAGAGGCGACACGATAGTTTGCAAAGTAGTTTTCTATATCTGGCGTTCACAAAATGGCGCCCACGGACCACACTATTCTACACGTTAAAACAAAGCTATATATAGCTTTCTGTATATTAGCATAGATTCTAGCCAGGTGATAATTAAAGTCAATAGACGTCGATACTTATTAGCGTAACAATTGATGGAACTTCTTGATGGATTCGTACAGAACGCTAATGGTTTCAAATTAATCTGCGAAGTTGCCACGTACTGAAATTTTGATTCCCCATAGCGGCTGAAGGAGGCCCTAAAGGGTATTTCATCATTTAATATTTTCGCTTTATTTTGTCCTGTAGAATAGTAATCTGTCGTCCGTGGGCGCCATTTTTAGAACACCCGATACACCTCACACTGTAGATGAGGCGGAGTTTTGAGAAGAATTGTACTTTGAATTGTAATTCTTTTATCATAAAATAAGCGATGCGTTATTTTTTATTTGTAGGCGAAGCGTAATTCCACAAGTAGTGTAGGTGCGATAAACTAATAACACAAATAAAATTTAATGTATCATAATTCGATTTTCAGAATAGAAATAATGTAATAGTCGGAATTCTATTTTCCTTTTTGAGTTAAACAAAAAACTGCTAAATCTACTTATTTTAAAGAACTTTCTTAGCTGTATTTCTAACATTGTTCAAAGTTAAATTTATGTGCACGTATACACAGTATTTTTTGTTGTTGTTTAATTTAACAAGAAAGAATCAATATTTATATAAGCAAAAGTAGACGGAAAGAAGTCTATTATTATTATTATTATTATTATTATTATTATTATTATTATTATTATTATTATTATTATTATTATTATTATTACTATTATTATTATTATTATTATTATTGAACAAATACTTACATGAGAAAAACACGCAAAATGTACTAATGGATTATTCCGATTTAGTTCCACTACAAATATTTTGAAGTGTAGTTAATTTTTTCTTCTGTCTGGGATTAGCAGGGGGATGAGGGTAATTTCCTCCTCATTTGTGGTTTTCAGTTCCTGCATATTTAAAAACGGGGAGAGAGAAAAACGTACATTTTTACAGTTAGCTGTCAAATTTCTTGGATAAGCGCCTCTTACTTGTATGTCCCAATACTGCATTTGATTAATGCATCACGTGATAATGACTTCACTAGAAATGTTAATGCTCAGAACGAACTTAATTTAAACCAACGCAAGATATTTAATATTGTATTGTATGCAGTGGCATATTTAAAGATGTGGCAAAAAAGTTAGCAAAGCCCCTTCCAAAAAAAGCAAAGTCCCCGGAAACAAAATCCTAAATACCCCACTGATTCTATGAAAAGGAAAACTCAGCTAAAATTACACACAAATATTATTTTATCCTTTAGGGTAGCATTTGGTAAATTTAAAGTATACATATATTGAATGTATCAGACTTATATTCTACAAGCTATTATGGAGTAGGCCCCATGTAGGACAGCTACTCGGACTAACTCCTGAGAGTACGTACCTAAATTAAGCAAGCTATCACTAATAGAAATGCATAATTCTACACACAAACTTCTTACTCTGTGTTATGGAAATCATTTTATAACATATTAGCATTGAAAGATGCCTTCAACGCTAAAACTAAACTCCGAGAGGCGAGCTTTCGCACCTTCCCAACAATGCATTCAATTCCCAGCGATAATAGCTTCGCTCCCTGACCAACGAAGCCCGTAAACCCATCTAGCGAGCTGGTGAAGCTCAGATGGAAGGGACTCCGAGTGTTTCCAACTTATTATTTTGTTACCGAAAAAACAAAATATTGAAGTATTGACTTTATGTATGGCATAACTCATTATCGACAAAAATGTCATATAGCGGTACTTCGAGGCGCAGCGACGATATAGAATATTATATGTACAGTACGTCTACTTGAGAAAAGTGTCCACGTCATAACTAAAATATTCTGTAGCCCATCGGCGCAAATCTGTCTTCAACATTGGGGGGGGACGGGTAAGACCATTCCAATATATATATATATATATATATATATATATATATATATATATATATATATATATATATATATATATATATATATATATATATATATATATATATACAGATGGTAATCAGAAAAATGGAAACACCTGAACGAAATTGCAACTTACCAGATTAATATTGTGTCGGGCCAACTTTCGCCTTCAGAGCAGCCTTGATGCGACGTGGGATGGAGGCATAGAGGTCGTGAATAGTAGCAAGTAGAATTTTACACCATTCCTCATGCAGGGCATCGGCCAGTTCTGTGAGAGAGGATGGAGGTGAAAATCGTCGCCGGAGTCGTGTTTCAAAGATGGACCACAGATGTTCAATTATGTTGAGATCTGGGGATTGAGCGGGCCACGGGAGGTGTTGAACTTCATCCCGTTGTTGCTCAAACCATGCTGCAGCAACGCCAGCTGTGTGAATGGGTGCATTATCATCCTGGAAGATGGCATCATTGTCCGGGAACAATATCCGGACCATAGGTTGCAAGTGGTCTCCTAAAATTGCGACATAATCGTTGGCAGTGATTTGTCAGCTAAGTGTGACCACAGGACCCAATGAAAACCATGATATTGCGGCCCACAGCATCACCGAACAACCGCCATGTTTCACAGTGAGGCGGAGACAATGCAGATCATAAGCTTCTTTGGGCGTTCTCCACATATAAACACGGCCAGTGGTTGGGAATAGGGTGAAGGATGACTCATCCGACCATATCGCACGTTTCCAGTCCTCAACGATTCAAGTTGCATGGTCGCTGCACCATTTGCGGCGTGCGAAAGCGTTATGGTCCCTGATGAGCGGTTTGGCCCGTGCAACACGACCCAGTAAGTTCATGTCACGTAATTCGCGGCGGACTGTGATTGTCGAAACAGGGTGGGGGAGATGCTGATTGAGTTCCTCCGTCACTTGCTACGCAGTGGCATGACGGTACTGCGTGACAATGCGCTTTAATACCCGGCGTGACCAGTCTCTCATGATTTTCTTCCGCTCACTGTTCCGCTTCCCCGATGTGGTTTTCCCGTGTGTTGTGTAGGCCGTCTTCACCTTCGACACTGTCCCACGCGACACACCTAACACAGTAGCCACTGCCGTCACACTCACTCCACATAACCGCGCACCAACAATTTGCCCTCTTTGAAAATCTTAGGGGTCTCCCATTTTACACTACCTCCGTCTGCTGCAGCCACTGGACACTGCTGTTCCACTGCGCCTGACGTAGTATGGAGACCGACCTAACACACCACCACCAGCGGTCCGGCGCTGCGGGTGCCACGACACCACTGCCAACCCATACATCTGAAGTGTTGCCAACTCCAGGTGTTTCCATTTTTCTGATCACCATCTGTATATATATATATATATATATATATATATATATATATATATATATATATATATATATATATATATATAAGCGATGTTCTTCAAAATTTTTATGAAGTTGAAAAACAATGCTGTGAAAGATCAGGGGAGCAGAATTGTCTTCAGTGGCGTATTTAGGAGGCTATCGGACTCAAGCTCCCTCCGAAATAAATTTGTTAGTTTTTCTCATTCCATTTACAACAATAATCCTTCTTACCATTTCTGACCTTCTTATTATGTTATTGACTTTCCATTTTCTTATGTTCCTTGTTCAAAAATAATACTGTATTTGTCAAATTTCATTCCATGTAGGAACTGCGTCCTTTTGTTCTTTCTTTCGCCCTTTCTACTTCTCTGTTTCTTTTTCTTGACGTTACTTTCTTTCATTTCGCCTATCATACTTTATCGACCGTTGTCAAGTGTGATTCGAGGCGGCCGTCATCAGTAACACCAAAACTAAGAGGAGTTGATAAGCGAAACTGGTGTTCCACACCAACTTCCGCGGATATCAACATGACAGGACTTTAGTTACTATAACAAAGGAAATATTATATCGTTTAGTATTTTTAAAAGAAGGAAATGTTTGAATTAAAGAAAATAAAAACGGGGGAATAATTAGCCTGGGAAATTAGGAAGGCTAAGAGGATGCTTCCTTTTTCTTGTATGAATAGAATAAAGGGTTAGATTCACTCCTAAATTTTTGTATCATATCATATAGGATTTATCGGTCTACAATTCTTGCCATTATATCTTCAATTTATGCATAAATTAAAATATGTTTAATTCTCAAACTCACGTGGGCAATTGCCCACTTCCTTCCTTGTGTTGGGCATAGCCCCTCGAAATAAAATCCTAAATACGCCATTGGTTGTCTTCAACATTGGGAGCTGGGTAGATTTGAGGCTAATTCTAGAGAAGGGAGATGAAATCATATTACGGCAGATGAATCTGATCAACTGTTGTAGAGTATATTATATATTAGGCGATATAGATGAAGTAGTAGTAAATATCAGTATTACAAATCACTACAGTGAACACATTCTGAAATCTGAATACATGCATATTTATAATTGGTATGTTTCTAATTGGGCATCCACAAAAATCAACGTTAAAATTGTTTATAATAATATAATAATATAAATAATAACTTTACCAAAACTATGAAGAAAGAATATCAATTATGTATGACGCAACAATACTCGTATTTGAGCAAAATGATGATAATCTCAATAACATTACAGAACTCGTTACAGAAATCTCACGCATGTCATATACTCTTTAGTTAACAGATGTAACCTTAAGATTATGGAGAAAAATATTCCAGCAACCGAATTCTTTTCTTTGCTTACGAAGCATTCTCTCTCAAAAGAAACAAATGGGACACGCGGAAATACGTAGGAGCAAACCATGGTTCGAACTAGCAGAGAAGAGAAAACAGGCAAAATTACGTTGGCTACAAAATACGAATGAAATAACTACACAATTTTTTTTTTAGATATCAGGTGGAAAACTTCCAAAACTTTTAGAACAAGAAACGCAATTTTTGACAGCCAAAATTTAGGAACTTGAAGATAATAATAAAAATAAAAACATTCGTGACATGTATAAGGGGCATTCTCAACGAATTTAAGAAAGGTTATCAGCCTCGTGCTTATATTAACGAAAACTGATGGAACAGTTCTCACTGATACAGATAGCATTTTAAATAGATGGAAAGATTTTTTTGACGATTTGCTTAACACGCAGCCAAAACTAATGTGCGAGGAGAAAGGGAGATACACACCGCAGAACCGTATATTCCAGAACCCAACCGAATAGAAGTAGACATCGCTTTAAAGAAACATAAATCTTCGGGTGTAAACGAAATTCCGACTGAGTTAATTTTAGCTGGAGGCGAAACATTGCGGGACAAGATACACAAACTCATTCTCCTTATCTACAACAAGGAAGAATTGCCACAAGAGTGAAAAGAATCAATCATTGTTCCAATGCACAAGAAAGGTGACAAAACTGACTGTAATAATTATCGAGGCATCTCTCTTTTGTCAACATCCTATAAAATCCTTTCAAACATTCTATTAGCAAGATTGACCCCATAAGCAGATGAATTTATTGAAGATTATCAGTGTGGAGAAATCGATCAACTATCGACCAAATATTTACCATTCGCCAAATACTCGAAAAGAAGTGAGAATACAGTAGCCCGGTACATCAACTATTTATTGGTTTCAGAAAGGCTTACGACTCGGTTAGGAGAGAAACATTGTACAACGTTCTTTCAGAATTTGGAATACCAAAAGACCTAATTAGATCAATTAAGGCATGTTTAAATAAATCCCAAAGTAAAGTCCGGATAGGAAAGTTTTTGGTCACGAGCTTTCACGTCGAGAATGGCCTGAAACAAGGAGATGCGTTTTCGCCTTTATTATTTAACTTTGTCCTGAAATACGCTACAAGGAAAATCAAAGATAGCAACCAGGGCCTAGAGCTGAACGGTGTTCACCAGGTTATGCATACGCTGATGTAAATTTAATAGGGGATGATAGAAGAACAATAGAAACAAATGCAGAGATCTTATTAAACGCTTGCAGGGACATGGGTTTAGAAGTAAATGCAGAGAAAACTAAGTACCTGGAAGTGCGTCGGAGCCGTAATATAGCAAATTATTAATGCGTTAAAATATTAAGTAATACTTTTGATGAAGTGGATAGTTTCAAATTTCTAGGATCAATATTAACAGACGAAAATCTTATTCCCGAAGAAATTAAATGTAGACTAAAAACAGAGAATTCGTGTTATTATTCAGTTCCAAATCTCTTGTCGTCGCGAATTCTGTCGAGTAATTTGAAGCTTTAAATATATAAAACGATAATCATACCTCTTGTTGTGTATGATTTCGTAACATGGTCGCTTACTCTGAGGGAAGAACATAGACTGAAAGTATTTGAGAACAAGATGCTCAGACGAATATTCAGACCCAAGAAGAACGGGAATGAGGAATGGCAGAAACTTCATAACGAGGAACTACGCAAATTATACGGCTTACGCTTACTAAACATTGTTAGGGTTATCAAATCTAGGAGGCTTAGGTGGGCAGGACTTATAGCCAGGATGGAAGAAAGTAGGAACTCTTTCAAAGTGTTAGCGGAAAGACCAATCGGAAAATGACCATTAGGAAGACTTAAGCGCAGATGGGAAACAATATTAAGATGGATCTCGCAAAAATAGGAATAGAAAGTACAAACTGGATCCAGTTGGCTAAGGATAGAAGTCATGGAGAGCTTTCGTGAACGCGGCATTGAACCTCCGGGTTCCATAGGCTATAGAGTTAGTTAGCTTACGAAGCATGGGTAGATGCCTAGGCTGATACTACAAATAGATTAAATGCGCATTTACTGAAAAGATGGGTTCTTCTGACATTGGATAGTCTTTATATTCTTCGTGTGCTAGGGCCTAGGGGACAGGAGGAGATAAAATTTCATATCAGGTTACGTCACGCACAGTCGCACGCCTTCATTTTCATTAAAAATAGAAAAGCCAAGCGAAACAAATTTCATTTCATTTTCCTTTGTGGCAGTCGGACACAAATAATCACATTTATCTGCAAAAAGCACTTCTCAAATCGGATTATTGGGAGGGCCTCCAGTTCCAATGTTGGGGAGGACATGTCTCCCCATTTCCCCGGAATTTGTGCCTGTACCTACAGCTGAGACAACTTTGCAGCATAAGGAGAGGGGCATATCCTTCTCTGGCCCTTATTTGCAATTTGTGCCCAAGTAGCGGAAGTGGAATGAATACATATTGATGAGACTACTAAACGCACTACAGCACGAAGTTCAGTTTGAATACTACAGAATACGATTCTTTTTTTTAAAAAAAAAAAAATGAAAAACCAAGAGAAATCAATTTCATCTTACATTCCTTTGTGTGAGTCGGAGACAAATCATCACATTATCCCATAAAGCACTTTTTAAGTCGGATTATTGGGGGGGACAGTCCCCCCAGGTCGAAGATTGGAGGGACATATCCCTCTCGTCCCTCCGGAATTTGCGCCAGTGCTGTAGCCTAATATTTAAGTTGCATTCTAGTGCTTTTCATTTAAATTTTAGCTGTAAAATCATGTAATGTTAATCATATTATCATTTTAACTATACCTAGACTTTCATATCTGGGTGACAGTCTGTTGTTGCAAGTATTTTTCGAATGCATTATAGTAGAATGTTCACATGTGAGGATGAATAACTGTGAACAAGACGAGGTATAAAAAACAATATTTTCTTCTGTGAGACAGGAATTTTGCTTATTCCCAGAAAAGAATGTTCGTAAATTTCAATGCGACTCGGAGATTCCTAGGATGACACAAAATCGTGTTTTCATCACATAGAACAGAATAACACTGGTATGGATTTCCTTCTAAATTCGTTTGGTATTTTGACCTACGCATATATATCTATTGTAATGTACCCTATAATGTATTCAGCCCTGTAATGAATTCCTATTGAGTAAAATTTTCATTTTCCGTCTTTTGAAAAGCTTGCTGCTTTGTTAGAAACAACGCTTTAGAATTTATTTTCCATTTTCCTCCTTTTTTGTTCCTGACACTTCTTGTTTCCTTCATTTTGAAATGATTTTAAGAAGAGAGAGAGAAACTAAAATGGAAACTCGTAAAATAATTTTAATTAACATTTCGATGATAAAGAGTCATTAACGACAAAGAAATCGAGGTAAGGACAAATTAATTGAGAGAAAGACAAGTTTTCAATTTTTATTTTCATTGAGTTAATATTCTTCTAGTTATCCATCTCAATTAAAACGTAGAATGAATTCTAATGAATTTGATTTTTATTTGAATTTTACATCAAGAAGGAAGAAGTACTCTTTGTACTTTTATACTTTTTTAAAAATATTGCAATTGTTATCAGGACAAGTTGGTATTTTAATTGCACAATCGTTTTTCCCTTTGGATTTGATTTATTCTCACGAAGAGAATATGCACAAAAGGTAATTAAAGTCAAGTAGGTACATATAGTCTTTATTATATAGATGAAATTTCTTAAAGCATTGATTACATTTTAATTTATTATTCAAAGTAATCTGGTAGCTAACGAAAGTTTTACACTCAGAAAAAGGTAACGTGCAAGCTACACATTTTTAGAGGTTACAGGAAGAAGGCTTTAAGCGACACAGCATTAGCAACGGAAGTTCGGCATCCATGAGTTCCAAATGGCTCTGTACCATGACTTCCCTGGGCACAATTCCCACTAATGCTAGTCGCTATATTTCATGAGCTGCTGATTTACCCGAAATATTGACATGTGTCTGACGCTTCAATAGTGAAGAGGAGTACGTATGTAGATACGCACTTCCAGTCGATAATATGCAGCTGTGACGAATTCAGAATAGTAGTCAAACTTAAAAGTAAAGAGTCAGTGACCGAACTGTGTAGCATGTTGAGAGGAAATTAGATGTTTCTCTGTGTAAAAAGAAAAAGAAAAAATGATAAAAGTTACTATTAGAACCTTGAGTTCATAGTGGGGGTTTAAGTAACTATGAACTTACGTTCATGGAGACAGCTGGCTAGGAAGCCATAAGTATTCTAATTAAAGTACGAAACGGATGTTTCTGTAATATACCAAAATGGTGCTCTGCTTCTGTGTGCAGTTTAAGTAGCCAGTGTGGAATATGTCTTTTTTCTGGAAAATTAATGGCCTTATTAGTGATTATTATTATTAACTTACATATATTGTGTGCTATGATCTGTTATGTTCTGATCCTTTCTACTTATAACCTTTTAATACGACGAAATTAGTAATATTTGGATTTTACATCCATGTGTTAGTGAAATTTTCATGTTGGAGGTTAAGTGGAATGTTCTATTGGAAGATGTATAATTCAGTCAATTCGATGTATCTTCAGTTATTGTGGACTCGAGGATATTTTGGTAAGCTGAACTATAGTATTTATTATATTTAATTTATACTCAAATTAAGAAAAGAACTTTCGAAAGTAACAGACATTTACGAGAAAAGTAGTTCTAATTTAGCATCCAGTGTCTTCAGTTGGTTGGTTAATTTTAAAAGTGGATACTGAAAACTCTATTGTACTGTTCAAATATTTATTAGTTTACCAAGTTGAAAGGATTTTGTAATATTATGAACTTTTCCACCACAACAAAATTATTAAATTACCACCTTAAATTTTAAAATGGAATTTTATTTGATTGATCCACTTGAACTTTCCAGTGATTCTATTCAGTGATACCTCATAATACTTTAGTTTTCCTCATTATATTTTTGTTCACTCAAAAGTAGAAAAACTTTAATTATTTTGTGTAAGTAATAATTACTCGACACCAGGTGTGTCTTGTACTTTATACTTTACACGTCGGCACAGCTAAAAGCAGTTCACCTGCCTTCTTATTATTGGCTTAAACTACTTCTACTACCTAGTACTCTGCTGGTGCTGATTTCATCTCCTCTTCGATCGCAACGAGATCCCAGCAAGATATTTTTGTATGACTAACACTCAGCTAGTGGAATTCTACTGGGACGCAAAATGGTCGGATGCTCTCTAATTCAGTAACTTTCCAGTTTATTTCTGATTAATCGTTTTCACTAAAAGAGTGTCATTTTTGTTTCCTGATGTCCTCAACTTGGCCGGCAGTGTGTTCGATTACATTAACGAGAAAAAGGAACAAGCCCTTAAAACTAATCGGACAGCTAAACTTTGCATATGCACTATCAGTACGTATTTCTTTCATTACAAATGTCAGATAACAGTAGTCACGATACTTAAATTTAACAGCATAGGAACGTTCAATCTCACGCCAGATTTGGGTTTTTAACGAGACATTGAAACCGGACAACAGCTGGAAGATTTTTTCCCCCTAAAATTGAAGTTCTAATACATTTTATAAATGAAAATTCGCCTTTACATTACACTGAAGCTTTCACAGGTGAAGCTAATGCTACTTGCCTAGTGATCCAGTAGACATACACTCACAATAAGAGGAACGTGGAACTGACGTGGCCAAGGGAAATAGGAGGTGATACACTGTGCTCATACATCCAGGAGACACATCACGAATACTAACGGAAAAGATATGAATTAAAAAGAAGACAATATGAGTTCAAGAAAAACCTATGAAGACAGGAGACCTTTTAGTGATGTTTCTACAGTTTTCTTTCTTTTAATTTTCTTTTACAACACACAAAACAAATAAAGACTAACACAGCATCAGATCGGGAGTACACACCCACCTCGCTGGAGGAAACATCCACAGGATATCTTCTTCCTAGACTCATGGCAACCATCCGTGAGTTCTGTAGCAGTATTGGCAACTAGCAGAGGGCAGGCAAGAAGTATAAAGATTGAATGATGATTAATGCATAATAAATGAAGCTTCCCTTCACTGTCTCTCCCTTTTCTCAGAATGAGCAACCACAGCTGCAAGGGGTTAATATTAATAGTGTGGATGAACCACATAATTTATACGGTTTACTGAACATTGTTAGAATAATCAAGCCTAGGGGCTTAGATGGGCAGGTGATGTAGCTAGATGGAAAAAAGTAGAAACGATTTCGAAGTCCTGATTAGAAGACCAATCGGAAAACGAAAATTAGGACAATATTAAGATAGATCTCGCAGAAATAGGAATACAAAGTAGAAACTGGATCCAGTTGGCTAAGGATAGAAATCAGTGGAGACCTTTTGTGGACGGGGCATTCAACCTCCGGGTTCCACAGGCCATAGAGTTATTTAGTTAGTGTTGATGGCTGCTATAGATAATAATATTTATGACTACACTTACTTCTTTTGTCCTTAGGTCCATCTCCACTCTAAAAGCAGTTTTAAAAGTTCTGAAATTTAAGTTCGACATATTTAGAGCCAAGCATCGTTGTACTTCACTATAGAATTGCGTCACTTCTTTTTCTTTTCGATTGCTGCAGTTCTTTCGGTCAACTGTTTAGAAAAGTTGAACTCATTTTACATTTAAATCACTAAATCCTAACAATTTTGAACTTATACACGTTAGAAGCTTAAAAAAGTTTACAGTTGAAGTTTCACAAATTTTCAGTTTACATCGTTACAAATTTTCGAAATTATGCACCTAGATTATACTATTATATAATTAACCGCACATTTCCTTCATTTTCTACTCTCTGATAGAAAACTAATCTAGAATGGACTATATTGCAATCACAACAAAAAGTTTATGGCTATATAGGATTATCATGTCTTTCCAATTAATCAATTAATGCTCTGAGATGTACAACGGCATTCGGTGTCTCTAAATCCTTTAGTCTAGAGTGTCTTCATTTTCCAGCAGATTGAAATTATCTTCCTACTCTGCGCAATTATCATTAAGTTGAAAGAAAAAAAAATATAAAAAAAAAGCTAAAATAGAGTTGGAGAGGCTAAAATTTAATTCTCTTTAACGAGGATGATTACGAAACATCACCTACTGATTGAAATCCAGATTATTTTCCAATAGAGTAACTTCCAATAAACCTTTGGTTATTGTTAATTATTCCATATCGGACTCCCGAAGAAAACTCATCGAAATAACTTATTGACCGTGCCAATAGCGACTACTCTCAATCATGACTCCGTTTTCTTTCATTTAGAAATAGGAAAGAAAGAGAAGAAAGTAGAAGGGTAAAAGAAGGAGGTAGGTAAAGAAGAAAGAAAAGAGATAGGGTATTTTAATGAGAAACAGATTACTGGATAATTCCGGAAATATAGTAAAAGGTCGGGAAAGTCGTTGAAAGACGAATCATTCTAAATGTTATTAACGACTAATCAATTTTGGAATGCTTCGGAATAGACACATGTTCCCTCATACCACCCAGACCTAGCTCCAGGCACAACGATCATGGGGTTGCCCAGACCTAGACCTGGAAATAAGAAAAGTGAAATTTAATTCTTTGTAAAGTTATTCCGACCGGTGACTGATAACTATCCAGCATCTGAACTCTGTCCTCTAGGATCGATCACACATATAAATTAGCCGAGGAAAAAAAAAATCACACTTATAAACTCAATATAAATTTATGTATCGCATCAATAAAAGTCTCAACTTCCTGGAAGAAAGATGTCGTATTTAGGCTTATCCTGCTATTTTTTGTTTCACTCCTAGAGCCGATTTAAACCATTAGTGACGGTCCTTCATGACCTAGGTTATTTACCTTAACACATATATATTAAAACATGACACATATATTGCAGATGTTAATATGACAAATGATATCACTAAAATTACTTATATTAAATCTATCATGCATTCACACGCTCACTCACTCAGGACAGTGTATCTATGTTTAAAGGAAACCAACTAACTACAAAGGTACAAATAGTTTATTACATTCATAGTGAAAAAAAGGACAAAACAAATAATTATGAAGAAAATATTAAACGCACAAGTTCTTGGTTATATATCAATAGAATACAAAGAGTTATATTTTAGTAAATTTTTATATATTCAATCATATTGACAAATGAAAAAGAAAGAAAAAAAAATAATTACACGTATCATATCTTAGGCATGCTAAAGCAAAATGATGATTTGCGACATACGCAAAAGAAAAAAAACTTATTTCACTTAAAAAAATTGGACAAAGAGGAAAGAAAAAAAAAACTTTTTGGTGTATTAGAACTTATATGAGTCTCTACCTCACATCGAGATATTAAAATATTAATAATTTCGAGCGTCCAAATCACAACTCACGCACTAGTCGTAGTGTCCAAAACGTTTCGCTCCATTTAACCTAGTTTGTGGTCATTTATATATATCTCTATATATATATATATATATCTCTATTGGTTTACAAAACCATTCGTCGTCTATATTTGGTTTGTAACTGGTAACAGTTTATATCTGCAATCGCACACTGCTACGTCTATACCCATCTAGGGATTTCGAGAAAATAACTTTCACTAGAGGAAGTTTCTCCTCTTAGACGGTCTATTTCCAAATTTATTAATCGAATAATTTCAAGTTATTTATCCGACACTGGGACACTTCACGAGACCTTTCATTAGGATCACTTTCGTATATGTTTATACATGGTTCGGATTAAAAAAAAATTGATCTTCCACAGGTGTACGGAGTATGATGGTTCAAATTGAGGATAAAAAAAAAAAACTGGTCAAGTCACAGGATACACATGAAGGTGAGACGGATTCAAGGTACACTTTCCACAATGGTTTTAGGTTAATTGTTCAGGGATAATATTTGTTATGATGTGGGTTACGTTTAGACCTGCCGATATTTTTTTCAATGCATGCCATTATATAAGTACAGAGGTTATCACTTACATTGATTCAGAAGAAAAGGAAAATTATTTAAGTGCACGGCGGTATTCTTAACAAAATCTACATTCTTAAATTCGTCGGAAGACTTCTGGTAAACTATAGCAACCAATACACGTTTTTTAGGGGGACTGACACGAGCGCTCTTACATATATTCATAATACATTTAATATCATACTTTTACTTTAACATCATATTCACATACTAATTACACATACATTTCGAAGTATTTATTTCTCTCTCTATATATATATATTTATAATAAATGCGCACACATTAAATTAATCACCCCAACAATAAAATTTTTCAAGGTTGCAACATTGTCCAAGAAAACAAATGACTTCCAACATTACATTTGGAAACAAATTAACTTTTATCTGATACCGCGCGTCTATAAATTTTTAACTTTTATATAATCAGTTCGTGCTTAAATCATGGAAAAAAAAAACTTTGGAAGGCAGGCACGTAACACAGAGCATTTCTAGATATAACTAGGTAAATCAAGATACAATTTCTGGGCCCAGGTTAACTACAAAGTAATTGAAAACCAAAACAGAAAGGAAAGTGACCAACGGATTAAAAAAAAAAACTTAAGAGGAACGACGGTGAAAGAACGTAATCGAAGTGTCGTCAAATACTAAGTCTTTGTTCATTTCAGCGATAGGTCAAAATGTGATGGAGGACCCAATCATTATCTACTCCATTCATGAATCGTGTCTTGCAACGTCTCAGCTGGTAATTTCAGATCAGAGTTGTACGTTAAATAAATCGTAAGTAACAAGTTCGAAATCTTGGGGGGGGGGGAGGTTGAAAAAATTAAAAAAAAACTTGAAGAAATGAAGACAGAGAGAGAGATAGAGAAGAAGGAAGACTAAGAATAGGGGCGCCAAAGACTTAAGTGAGAAATAACTAACGCTACAAAGTTAGAAGTCGAATTTCGCTCTCAACAAAATCCATAGCCAAAATATTCTTAACATGCCAAAAAGGGTTCGGCTTACCAAATAAATAGCCGATAAAACTGTCTGCGAAGATGAGACAAGTCTGTGTCCACAATGGGATTTTCGGAAAGACAAAGGCTTTAGGGAAATCCCACCACTCACCGTATCCGGTCAACACCCTTGCAGACCCCGAAATCCTCCGGAAGGTTAGAGACGGCGTTAATTTAGGATTTCAAAAGGGAGAAAAAAAATCATCCGACCTCTTGGAAACTAGAAGATTCCAAGATAGTAATGAAATTAGAGTAATAGTTAAGATATCCCTAATTAGTGATTTGCCAAAATAAAAAAAAAAATTAAATAAACTGAATTTTGGATCGGTGATTTCAATTACCAAAACATCACCGATAGCTACCCCGCGCAGACACGCCACAGTCTGGGATGTCGTTAATTTCCCTCGTCTAATTAAACTAAGAAAAGAAATGAAAATCCTTAAGGGGACTAGGGGTCGACATCCGGGTACGCGAATAATAAATTTCAATAATTAATTGTTTTGATTCTGTACCCAGTCAGAGCTGTCGCCTCCATGAACATTGTAAGCTAGCCTGAGTAGGTAACGTGAAGAAAAAAAAAATCTCACGGAGTGGTACATTCTATTTTTAAAACCGACCAGAAGATATGATTCACTACAGCCCTGTTGTCTAACTACTATTGTCTTTTCATAATTTATTATTCAATATGTCTAGTCAACGATTATATGATGCTACCCCTTCTATCAGATGGTATTACCATGGTTGATTACTATTATGACACATAAACTACAAAGTATTACCGTAGTCCGACTATATATCGCCCTCCGGTCCGCGTGATATTATGGTGCAGGGGTCAGAACCTGAGATGTTTGTAGCTACACGTATCTATTTAATATCTATATATCAACACGCGGCGAAGTATTCACTGGGCTACTATATATTTAACTATATGGGTGTCCTATATTCTATATTCATTTACTACAATATTCATATACTTATTAATATTCATATTCACATTAATATTCATTTGCCACGACGCTATATTCTACAAACACCCTGTTTCCTCTATCTACGCCCAGCCTATTTACACATTTCATCATAATACTTTAAAATCTATAATCACCACAAACATTTTCCCATTCCGATCACCGCACGACAATCTCACTCGAACCCAAGACTCTTTTACCACACACACAATACTATGTAATACTTGGTAGCTTTATTAAGAAGAAAGAAAAAAAATCCTATGTATGTTCACTGAAAATAGAATTATCTGCGATAATGTCTAATGTTTATAAAATTCTGCATCAACAATGAAATTCTACAGCCACGAAGAAAAATGGATATTTAATATATTTTCAAAGCGAAGAACTAGCATCATATCGCCCGACTTCTGTTAAAAATTTACGTATTGTTTATTTATTTAAATATTTAGATTTCTAGACTATGCAGAGTGTTGAAATTTTCAGAATATATTAATTTTGGGTCACTTGACCTAACTGTACATTCATATGGGCTGTGAATTATACCTTCTAGGTTTTATTTCGGAAAGAAAGGTCAATTTCATGAAAACTAAATCACTAAGCACCTCGACAGAAGAATGGCGGTTAGTACTGACTTTTGACACTAGGGCTAGCGACGATATAATGAACCCTTGAACAACTGAATGTGACCTTGTACACGGAATTATTATACTATATTACGTTCACTTAATGACGGAGTAATAAAAATTTATCGCATAGTAAATACTACACTGTCCAACACACTCTTTCATCACTTAATTATCACTATCACTGATACTACATTACAAATATACACATACTACTCGAACTACAAGACACATCATGCCACATTCATACTACACACTACATTAATACATGTTATACTAATAAATATACACAGAAATCATTCCGATTTTACCATGTTAAATCGGCTCTATGAAATGTAACGAAAGGAAAGAAATGAACAGGGCCAACTGGCCCTTGTATTTACTAAATCATATTCTTTACTCGACCTATTTAATCGATGCCCTGAGGGGACATATCGGAGTATTAGCTAGCAATAGGACCCCTGCCCTGAAGGGGCAGGAACCCGGAACAAACTGAATGTTCAACTCATCCCGCTGGAAGCCGTACTCCCAATTTGGGAGTCAGATAGGAGCCCTTACTGAAATTTACACGTGCATTGTGATTACTGGACTGACTACCACAAAATTAAATACCGCCATGTATGTAAGTAAAAAAAAATCACTCACTAACTACATAAACAAATCTATAATGGACAGGTCTTGTAACCCTCAATTAGTAGGAAAATTGGGAGGTAGAAATATGATGGGAAACACTGATCTTCTGAACCGGTTTTGGGAAAAGAAAGACGGAAATCACACTACTGTTGAATCCTGTCCATAGCGATCCGCAGATGAAAACATGGCGTCACTGTTGCACTTACTATTTTTTATTTCTTCAGTCCGGTTTTTACTGAAATTTAATAGTTTTTTGGCTCCTAGAGACTTCCAACGATTTTAGGTTAAAAAACTCCCTAATATTACCTTGTTCGCAGTTTTCTCACTCCGTTGCAACCTTTTTGCTGGGAAGATCCAAATCTAGCGGTTGTCAGCAAGATTTTCCGGCTTGGAATGGAAATAATTGCGCCCTAATATCATAGCGTGGGTTTATCAGCCAATCAAAACTAAGCATTTTGGCGGTGGGGCTTTGAAGCGAATAAAATTTGGTAAAATCTGGATTAAACTAGATTTTAGAAGGACCTAGGTATCTAAAAGAGAGGTGAAGGGTGGTCCTGAAATTTCTGTCGAATTTTAGATTGGTTATTTGATCTGGAAAGTTCCGTCCAATAGTGGATCTATATTTTCGGATAGCACTGACACCGTAAGAATTGTAATAATCCATTTACATATACATATGCAAGACTTATAACTAATTTAAAATATAAATAAAGATATTGATTCCCAAAACTATCATTCCCAATGAATTTTTTTTTTTTTTTTTTACAGTTTTTCCATGTTAATTTGAAATAGAATAACAAATAAAATTACGAATTATATGAACAGCCAGAAATTTTTTGTTAAACGTCAAGTACAGTCGGTGCAAAAAATTTCGGGCACCCTCCTATTAAAAACATAATTTCATTTGACTGTAATGGCACATTACAGTTCCCCGGCGTCGTTAAAAAAAAATTTTGTTTGAATAACAAAATTTTGTTGAATAGAATTAACATGTATTAATACTAATAAACTAACTACTCACTCATACTCTCATACACTCATACACTCAAATGAGACAGTGTAACATTCACTTTGGGTATTGAGATAGAAGTTCCCGTTTTTTGTCCTCAGTACAGTTGAAAAGTTTAAGATTTTGGAAATTGTGAGTTCCAATACTTTCACCTTTTAGATTATGTAATACAGCGCAATTTTTCAATAATTTAACTGCTAAAACGTTCACAAAGGAGCAGGACTGACAGGAGTTCCAGCTGAGATATTGAAAGAGACAACTCATATAACTATCCTTCCTCATTTCACCAGGTAGTTGCGGAATTAGTTTGTCGATTTGACAGCGGTCTCGCGACTATCAATCCCTCGAGTGGCTAGAATTCCATTTCCGCCATTAGTTTGTAGTTGCGAAGGGGCAGAATTCTGAGATCTACTTGCACAGTTATTGTTAACATTGCCGTTTTGACCATTACCGTTTTCTCTTCTCCGGTACGCCCCGTTAAAGTTCCTCCTATTATCGTCCCTATTCGGGTTCGATTCCCCCATTGTGCGGTCATAGGGGCGATAACCCCGGCGATTGTTAAACATCGGTCGGTTACGGAACAGACGTCGACCGTTATATTGATTGCTTTCTGAGCCACTCCCACTCGGATAGCGAGATCCAGCTTGGGTGTAACTCAGAAAGTCCGTTTGGCAACTTGCCGTTGCCTTGCTTTTCACGGGTTTCACGACTTTTGCCTGTCGAGCGAAATACCTCTTTGGTGGGCCTCCAGTTTCTTTCCCACACAGAGCAGCTAGGCGTGACGTAACTTCTCGCACCGTTTGGCATAAGTGGGAAGCAATAGCCCGCGACTCATCTGGTGGAAGAGCGTTCACTATGATGTCTACTAGTTCGGCTTGCGATGGATTCTCTGCAATCTGGTAATACAATTCTATGATCTTCCAAGCATAGTCCAGAAGGGACCCATACTTGGCTCGATCATATCTTAAAGATTGGAGGTTGCGTTTCTGAAGCCTCTCTATATGTTCATTGCAGTATTCTTCCTTGAAAAGGATCAGGAAATCGTCAAACGTATGGATTCTATATTTAATAGAAGCAAACCACGCGCCTGATGCTGCAATTAAAAGTTTTTCCACTATTTGTAAACGTTCTCTATCGGTCAGCCGATACATTTCTAAACACTGCTGCAATCTACGCAGAAAAACACGAGGCTGTCCATTGGTAATATTCCCGTCAAAAGTGGGAAAACGTTCGATGTCCCTCAGCGAAACCTTGGAACCCATACTAACATAAGCAGGGGAATAGTTACTGGGAATTAACATATTATCCTGCACAATCGGAGTCGTCACCGGATTTACCACCGACGACGTCGTAGCGGTGTTATAATTACCCATGTAAGTGAAAGGGATTTTGTTGGTCGTATTGAGTATGTTGGGCTCCATCCCCGGACCAATCGCACCCATGAACAACGACTCAGAATGGCACCCATCTCCTTTTCCCGGCAACACGCTATGTGATTGTATACCTCCATGTAAGGAGGGAGCACTCACGCTAGTGACCGTAGTCGTCACAACACTCGACTGATTCGGCACACTATTAGAATTGAACCACGACTTTGGTTCTGACCGATACATGGGGTAGTGAGTCGCAATATCCCGTGCATCAACTGACGTTAAATTTTCTTTTCCTGCGCTACATGTAGTTGTTATCGCAGGTAATATTTCTGAGAAATCGCTACCGGGGAAAGGATAGGTTACCTCTGATTTTTCGCGACTAGATTTTGTCATTTCTTTTCGAATATTTGCTATGTCATTTTGAATTTTCGAAACTTTCTGGTCAGTTACTTCCAGTTCGGTTTTCAATGATAAGTCTGACAAGGTTGACTTTAAACTATCAATTTCGGCCTGCTGTGTTTCCAGTTTATTGTCGATTTTATGTAATTTTGTGTCCATTTCTTCAATTTCAGAATTTACATGATCTAATTTACTTTCAGTCTCCTGCTGAAGTTGCTTTATGGACTGTTGAGCCTCGCATCTGACCAAATCGATGTCAGTAGACGTTTGCTCTCTCAATTTGTTTATTGAGGAAGCAAAGTCCAAACATATGTTGTCTATTTTGTGAGTTAATACTTCGAATCGAGATTCGGTTTCTCGGTTCGAGGCATCTATTTTTTCATTCATTTCCCGGCTATTCTTATTCATTTCACGTCTCATCTCCAGGCTATTTTCATCTATTTTTTCATTTATTTCACGTCTCATTTCCCGGCTGTTTTCATTTATTTCGCGTCTCATTTCCTGTAGCATTTGTTGCAATGAAAGGAGGAGAGCGTCATTATTAGACGGCCCAGTCTTCCTTTGCTTCTCTTTGGGTTTATCACCACTTGGATCCCCATCTCTTTCATCATCATCGAGGTCAGATATCTCCACTGGAGATATTTGGCCTCGGTTCTTCGGGGTACTATACCCTCGCTCACCATCCGAATCGGGATGCTCATTTTCTTTTTTAGAGGATAAACTCATGGGTTCACGCGACTGGTGGAGCTTCCCTTCACATTCTTTACAATATTTGACTATCTCACCAGCCCGGACCTTTTCTGCATTTTCCGCAGTATCCTCTAAATTGATACAACTGAAATGTATCCATTTCAGCCCACATTCGTGACACCTCACTAGCCTACGAGAGACGCGAGCTCTTTTCTCACCACTTTCTAAAGTACATTGCGTACATGAGACTTCCGCGTTCTCGTGTGATACTACTTCTCTATTGGTTGCCATAGCTTACACCCAAAAAGACACAATATAAACACATACAATTATATACTTATCAACTAACAAGACTTATTAATCAGGTACTATTCATAAATTAAGGGACTCCTATCTAATTCCCTCCTTGGGTCAACTTCCAGCATTTTCAATTTTTAGAATTTACTTTGACAAATTCCTTCATTTCCCCCTTTCTACAGAGAGAGACAAAGATAGCAGAACAGCCAATGACTATAATTATTTAATCTCACTGTAACTTTTAATTATGCACCTTTTGTGGCCAAGTCAATATGTGCTCGATCCTAAACAGTGTTTAATAAATAATTTCAGATCCGTTACCAGGGAAAACAATTGTTTCCATGGTAACTGTCCGATGTCAACGGTCGCCAAAATTGAAAGAAAAATCAATCATGACTCCGTTTTCTTTCATTTAGAAATAGGAAAGAAAGAGAAGAAAGTAGAAGGGTAAAAGAAGGAGGTAGGTAAAGAAGAAAGAAAAGAGATAGGGTATTTTAATGAGAAACAGATTACTGGATAATTCCGGAAATATAGTAAAAGGTCGGGAAAGTCGTTGAAAGACGAATCATTCTAAATGTTATTAACGACTAATCAATTTTGGAATGCTTCGGAATAGACACATGTTCCCTCATACCACCCAGACCTAGCTCCAGGCACAACGATCATGGGGTTGCCCAGACCTAGACCTGGAAATGAGAAAAGTGAAATTTAATTCTTTGTAAAGTTATTCCGACCGGTGACTGATAACTATCCAGCATCTGAACTCTGTCCTCTAGGATCGATCACACATATAAATTAGCCGAGGAAAAAAAAAATCACACTTATAAACTCAATATAAATTTATGTATCGCATCAATAAAAGTCTCAACTTCCTGGAAGAAAGATGTCGTATTTAGGCTTATCCTGCTATTTTTTGTTTCACTCCTAGAGCCGATTTAAACCATTAGTGACGGTCCTTCATGACCTAGGTTATTTACCTTAACACATATATATTAAAACATGACACATATATTGCAGATGTTAATATGACAAATGATATCACTAAAATTACTTATATTAAATCTATCATGCATTCACACGCTCACTCACTCAGGACAGTGTATCTATGTTTAAAGGAAACCAACTAACTACAAAGGTACAAATAGTTTATTACATTCATAGTGAAAAAAAGGACAAAACAAATAATTATGAAGAAAATATTAAACGCACAAGTTCTTGGTTATATATCAATAGAATACAAAGAGTTATATTTTAGTAAATTTTTATATATTCAATCATATTGACAAATGAAAAAGAAAGAAAAAAAAATAATTACACGTATCATATCTTAGGCATGCTAAAGCAAAATGATGATTTGCGACATACGCAAAAGAAAAAAAACTTATTTCACTTAAAAAAATTGGACAAAGAGGAAAGAAAAAAAAACTTTTTGGTGTATTAGAACTTATATGAGTCTCTACCTCACATCGAGATATTAAAATATTAATAATTTCGAGCGTCCAAATCACAACTCACGCACTAGTCGTAGTGTCCAAAACGTTTCGCTCCATTTAACCTAGTTTGTGGTCATTTATATATATCTCTATATATATATATATATATCTCTATTGGTTTACAAAACCATTCGTCGTCTATATTTGGTTTGTAACTGGTAACAGTTTATATCTGCAATCGCACACTGCTACGTCTATACCCATCTAGGGATTTCGAGAAAATAACTTTCACTAGAGGAAGTTTCTCCTCTTAGACGGTCTATTTCCAAATTTATTAATCGAATAATTTCAAGTTATTTATCCGACACTGGGACACTTCACGAGACCTTTCATTAGGATCACTTTCGTATATGTTTATACATGGTTCGGATTAAAAAAAAATTGATCTTCCACAGGTGTACGGAGTATGATGGTTCAAATTGAGGATAAAAAAAAAAAACTGGTCAAGTCACAGGATACACATGAAGGTGAGACGGATTCAAGGTACACTTTCCACAATGGTTTTAGGTTAATTGTTCAGGGATAATATTTGTTATGATGTGGGTTACGTTTAGACCTGCCGATATTTTTTTCAATGCATGCCATTATATAAGTACAGAGGTTATCACTTACATTGATTCAGAAGAAAAGGAAAATTATTTAAGTGCACGGCGGTATTCTTAACAAAATCTACATTCTTAAATTCGTCGGAAGACTTCTGGTAAACTATAGCAACCAATACACGTTTTTTAGGGGGACTGACACGAGCGCTCTTACATATATTCATAATACATTTAATATCATACTTTTACTTTAACATCATATTCACATACTAATTACACATACATTTCGAAGTATTTATTTCTCTCTATATATATATATATTTATAATAAATGCGCACACATTTAAATTAATCACCCCAACAATAAAATTTTTCAAGGTTGCAACATTGTCCAAGAAAACAAATGACTTCCAACATTACATTTGGAAACAAATTAACTTTTATCTGATACCGCGCGTCTATAAATTTTTAACTTTTATATAATCAGTTCGTGCTTAAATCATGGAAAAAAAAAAAACTTTGGAAGGCAGGCACGTAACACAGAGCATTTCTAGATATAACTAGGTAAATCAAGATACAATTTCTGGGCCCAGGTTAACTACAAAGTAATTGAAAACCAAAACAGAAAGGAAAGTGACCAACGGATTAAAAAAAAAACTTAAGAGGAACGACGGTGAAAGAACGTAATCGAAGTGTCGTCAAATACTAAGTCTTTGTTCATTTCAGCGATAGGTCAAAATGTGATGGAGGACCCAATCATTATCTACTCCATTCATGAATCGTGTCTTGCAACGTCTCAGCTGGTAATTTCAGATCAGAGTTGTACGTTAAATAAATCGTAAGTAACAAGTTCGAAATCTTGGGGGGGGGGGGAGGTTGAAAAAATTTAAAAAAAACTTGAAGAAATGAAGACAGAGAGAGAGATAGAGAAGAAGGAAGACTAAGAATAGGGGCGCCAAAGACTTAAGTGAGAAATAACTAACGCTACAAAGTTAGAAGTCGAATTTCGCTCTCAACAAAATCCATAGCCAAAATATTCTTAACATGCCAAAAAGGGTTCGGCTTACCAAATAAATAGCCGATAAAACTGTCTGCGAAGATGAGACAAGTCTGTGTCCACAATGGGATTTTCGGAAAGACAAAGGCTTTAGGGAAATCCCACCACTCACCGTATCCGGTCAACACCCTTGCAGACCCCGAAATCCTCCGGAAGGTTAGAGACGGCGTTAATTTAGGATTTCAAAAGGGAGAAAAAAAAAATCATCCGACCTCTTGGAAACTAGAAGATTCCAAGATAGTAATGAAATTAGAGTAATAGTTAAGATATCCCTAATTAGTGATTTGCCAAAATAAAAAAAAAATTAAATAAACTGAATTTTGGATCGGTGATTTCAATTACCAAAACATCACCGATAGCTACCCCGCGCAGACACGCCACAGTCTGGGATGTCGTTAATTTCCCTCGTCTAATTAAACTAAGAAAAGAAATGAAAATCCTTAAGGGGACTAGGGGTCGACATCCGGGTACGCGAATAATAAATTTCAATAATTAATTGTTTTGATTCTGTACCCAGTCAGAGCTGTCGCCTCCATGAACATTGTAAGCTAGCCTGAGTAGGTAACGTGAAGAAAAAAAAAATCTCACGGAGTGGTACATTCTATTTTTAAAACCGACCAGAAGATATGATTCACTACAGCCCTGTTGTCTAACTACTATTGTCTTTTCATAATTTATTATTCAATATGTCTAGTCAACGATTATATGATGCTACCCCTTCTATCAGATGGTATTACCATGGTTGATTACTATTATGACACATAAACTACAAAGTATTACCGTAGTCCGACTATATATCGCCCTCCGGTCCGCGTGATATTATGGTGCAGGGGTCAGAACCTGAGATGTTTGTAGCTACACGTATCTATTTAATATCTATATATCAACACGCGGCGAAGTATTCACTGGGCTACTATATATTTAACTATATGGGTGTCCTATATTCTATATTCATTTACTACAATATTCATATACTTATTAATATTCATATTCACATTAATATTCATTTGCCACGACGCTATATTCTACAAACACCCTGTTTCCTCTATCTACGCCCAGCCTATTTACACATTTCATCATAATACTTTAAAATCTATAATCACCACAAACATTTTCCCATTCCGATCACCGCACGACAATCTCACTCGAACCCAAGACTCTTTTACCACACACACAATACTATGTAATACTTGGTAGCTTTATTAAGAAGAAAGAAAAAAAATCCTATGTATGTTCACTGAAAATAGAATTATCTGCGATAATGTCTAATGTTTATAAAATTCTGCATCAACAATGAAATTCTACAGCCACGAAGAAAAATGGATATTTAATATATTTTCAAAGCGAAGAACTAGCATCATATCGCCCGACTTCTGTTAAAAATTTACGTATTGTTTATTTATTTAAATATTTAGATTTCTAGACTATGCAGAGTGTTGAAATTTTCAGAATATATTAATTTTGGGTCACTTGACCTAACTGTACATTCATATGGGCTGTGAATTATACCTTCTAGGTTTTATTTCGGAAAGAAAGGTCAATTTCATGAAAACTAAATCACTAAGCACCTCGACAGAAGAATGGCGGTTAGTACTGACTTTTGACCCTAGGGCTAGCGACGATATAATGAACCCTTGAACAACTGAATGTGACCTTGTACACGGAATTATTATACTATATTACGTTCACTTAATGACGGAGTAATAAAAATTTATCGCATAGTAAATACTACACTGTCCAACACACTCTTTCATCACTTAATTATCACTATCACTGATACTACATTACAAATATACACATACTACTCGAACTACAAGACACATCATGCCACATTCATACTACACACTACATTAATACATGTTATACTAATAAATATACACAGAAATCATTCCGATTTTACCATGTTAAATCGGCTCTATGAAATGTAACGAAAGGAAAGAAATGAACAGGGCCAACTGGCCCTTGTATTTACTAAATCATATTCTTTACTCGACCTATTTAATCGATGCCCTGAGGGGACATATCGGAGTATTAGCTAGCAATAGGACCCCTGCCCTGAAGGGGCAGGAACCCGGAACAAACTGAATGTTCAACTCATCCCGCTGGAAGCCGTACTCCCAATTTGGGAGTCAGATAGGAGCCCTTACTGAAATTTACACGTGCATTGTGATTACTGGACTGACTACCACAAAATTAAATACCGCCATGTATGTAAGTAAAAAAAAAAATCACTCACTAACTACATAAACAAATCTATAATGGACAGGTCTTGTAACCCTCAATTAGTAGGAAAATTGGGAGGTAGAAATATGATGGGAAACACTGATCTTCTGAACCGGTTTTGGGAAAAGAAAGACGGAAATCACACTACTGTTGAATCCTGTCCATAGCGATCCGCAGATGAAAACATGGCGTCACTGTTGCACTTACTATTTTTTATTTCTTCAGTCCGGTTTTTACTGAAATTTAATAGTTTTTTGGCTCCTAGAGACTTCCAACGATTTTAGGTTAAAAAACTCCCTAATATTACCTTGTTCGCAGTTTTCTCACTCCGTTGCAACCTTTTTGCTGGGAAGATCCAAATCTAGCGGTTGTCAGCAAGATTTTCCGGCTTGGAATGGAAATAATTGCGCCCTAATATCATAGCGTGGGTTTATCAGCCAATCAAAACTAAGCATTTTGGCGGTGGGGCTTTGAAGCGAATAAAATTTGGTAAAATCTGGATTAAACTAGATTTTAGAAGGACCTAGGTATCTAAAAGAGAGGTGAAGGGTGGTCCTGAAATTTCTGTCGAATTTTAGATTGGTTATTTGATCTGGAAAGTTCCGTCCAATAGTGGATCTATATTTTCGGATAGCACTGACACCGTAAGAATTGTAATAATCCATTTACATATACATATGCAAGACTTATAACTAATTTAAAATATAAATAAAGATATTGATTCCCAAAACTATCATTCCCAATGAATTTTTTTTTTTTTTTTTTTTTTACAGTTTTTCCATGTTAATTTGAAATAGAATAACAAATAAAATTACGAATTATATGAACAGCCAGAAATTTTTTGTTAAACGTCAAGTACAGTCGGTGCAAAAAATTTCGGGCACCCTCCTATTAAAAACATAATTTCATTTGACTGTAATGGCACATTACAAAGTGCAGATGATATAATCACCAACAGAGAACCTGCATTTCTGCTTGTCAGTAGTACGATGTCGATTCCTCACTACATTCCCAGTGTGAAATTTTTATACAATGGAAATAAAACCAATTTAGGAACGTATGGCAAGATAGCCCCCCCACTTTAGAAAATTGAAACAATGACTAGATCATTCGTTTGTACTACGTTTGTACCGTTTGTACCGAAAATATTTTCGTTTGTACCATTTTCCTTATACGGTTACTTATAAGGTCAACTGGGGGGCTATCTTGGCGCCAAGATAGCCCCCCCCCCGCATCACAGCACAAAAAATTGAAATACACAATTTGAAAGCAAATCGTTTGTACCGTTTGTACCGAAAAAAGTTTTGTTTGTACCCTGATTTTTTTCGAGAAACAGGGGATGACATTTGGGTGCTATCTTGGCGCCAAGATAGCCCCCCGTATCACAGCACGGAAAATTGAAATACACCATTCGAAAGCAAATCGTTTGTACCGTTTGAACGGAAAAAAATTTGTTTGTACCCTGATAGTTTTCGAGATACAGGGGATTACATTTGGGGCTATCTTGTAAGCAAGATAGGCCTCCTAATGTGTACTTTTTCCATGCCCATTATGAAGTATTATATGTTTATTCATATGAATTGATGTGTATTTAGAATTCTGGTTGTGCACATCCAAATAGAAAAAAATTCGGAAATAACTCAACGTTAGAATTGAATCGGCGAGTGGGAAAACAGTGTGAGTCCAAAATAAGCTATTTTGAAGTAAAGACAAAAATAACACTAAAGATGTAGATCTACAAGTTGTAATGAAGAGCAGTGCAATTTGCAAGACCTCGCACGTTATAACAGAATGCTATAATGGCGACTGTACATTTGTGGCATTAACAAACGAAGGTTCTTTTTTCAAATATCTCAAAATGCGTTTCGTGGACTAGTAGGATTTTTCCACTCACCGATTCAATTAAATTTTCAATATTTCTGCCCTTTCCTGTAAGTAAATACGTATTATGCAGCAATGACCTACTTCCTTTCGTCTATTGTCTATGAAAGCGGCAAGCTTCTCGAGCCGTTAATGTGATAGATATAAACAGTTAATTTCTTCAGTTGGTGTAAAGCTGAAACATGGAAGGACGGAGTTTGGGTGAGCAAACATTTCATTTTTTTATTTTTCTTTGTTTAAGACTATTTATGTGAATCCAGTTTCTTTCTGAATTTGTACACACTTTGTTATTCTTTTTACAGTATTTATTTACGGAAAAGGGCACAAATAGATAAAATTTAATTGAATCGATGAGTGAAGAAACACTACTAGTCCACAAAACGCATTTTGAGATATTTGAAGAAAGAACGTTCATTTGTTAATGCCACAAATGTACAGTCGACATTACAGCATTCTGCTATAACGTGCGAGGTCTTGAAAATTGTACTACTCTTCATTACAGCTTGTAGTTCTACATCTTTAGTGTTATTTGCCTCAAAATGGCTTTTACCTTTAACTCAAAATGGCTTGTTTTGGGCTGTGATAGGGGGGGGCTATCTTGGCGCCAAGATAGCCCCTCCAAATGTCATCCACTGTTTCTCGAAAACTTTCAGGGTACAAACAAAACTTTTTTCGGTACAAACGGTACAAACGATTTGCTTTCGAATGGTGTATTTCAATTTTTTGTGCTGTGATACGGGGGCCAAGATAGCCCCCCAAATGTCATCCACTGTTTCTCGAAAACTATCAGGGTACAAACAAAACTTTTTTCGGTACAAACGGTACAAACGATTTGCTTTCGAATGGTGTATTTCAATTTTTTGTGCTGTGATACGGGGGCCAAGATAGCCCCCCAAATGTCATCCACTGTTTCTCGAAAACTATCAGGGTACAAACAAAACTTTTTTCGGTACAAACGGTACAAACGATTTGCTTTCGAATGGTGTATTTCAATTTTTGTGCTGTGATACGGGGGGGCTATCTTGATGCCACGATAGGCCCCCCCAGTTGACCTCTCAAATAACCCTATAAGGAAAAGGGCACAAACGAAAATATTTTCGGTACAAACGGTAAAAACGTAGTACAAACGAACGACCTAGTCATTGTTTAAATTTTCTGAAGTGGGGGGCTATCTTGCCATGTGTAACTTAGGACATATCCTAGAATTTTTACCATTCCTATTTCGGAATTTTCTTAGAAATAAAACGAATGTAGTATATGTTCAGATTGATCTGCTGGTGCTTCAAGAGCAAGGTTTCTAGTTGCTAAGCTTGTTACTGTCACAATGCATTGATACAATTTTCTTCAAGTCGTGTGACTAGCTGAGTCAGTCCCAATTCAAGAACATGTGGTTGCCAATTTATAATAATAATAAAAAAAAAAGTAAAATTGCAATATTACAGAAGAAGAGTTGGCTCTAGAGATGGACGAAAATAAATGATAGAACGATTTGACCAAGGATTATGTTGGTTCAGTAATATTGCGCACACCTTTGTTGCGGTGATTCCTGGCTCGATTCCAGATCATGTAAGTAGTAGACAACATCGAATCCGTTAGTTTTCTAGTGATCTTCCGTTTTCTCGTATGCTCTCTTTCCGCCAACTCCTTCACATTCACTCACTTTCGTTAATCACCAATATCCTTTAGTCTGAAAGATTTCATTTTACATTTTTGTATTTTGAATTATCTTTAACTTGCGGGGAGGAGTATGCATGCATACCTGGAACTTTAATTAATTTAACTTCCAATATAATTTTGTTGTATTATTTACATATATCATGAAAAGAATTCAATAACAATAAACATGTTTTACTAATAAATCTATTATTATTATTTTGTGCATGCAATCATGTACTTAAGTCTATATCTATAGGTGGTCGAGGGTATATCTATATCGAGGGTATATCTTCGTCCTTAGGTGTATCATAGGGTTAACGAAGTCTATATCTCTCCTTTTATCTTTCTTTTGAAACTGTACGCACTGGAGATCTGGTTTCAATATTATATTCTTATTATTTGGATGGACTTACAACTTGGAAGAAAACGAAGCAGTTTGCTTACCTCACTACAGCTCAATTCAAGCAGTTTGTTCCTTTCTTATATCCACACTGGGAATTTATTCATTCTATTAGAAAGTGTATCCTTGATAACGCACATCAATAGTTACGCACAAATCCTATGGAAAAAGTTTTAAAGTATTTAGTATATTTTGGTCTTAGGTCTGGTAGGAGATCTTTCTTTCTAATCCAATCAATGAATGAACCAAAGCATGTGTATGAAGTCTCCAACTTGGTATATGTTCAGAACATACTTTCGAATATCCAGTGTGTTTTCGATGAATCTTGTGAAAGTACTATTAACTCTTGAATATCCATGGTGGTGGTGGGATCAGCGACTTACCCCAGCATACTTTTGGTATTATTTCAAAATTTGAGATTAGCTAATAAGACATTTCTTTTGAGTAGTTTGTGCTTAAAAATATAATTTACCCTCTCTCGTAACAGTTAGGTTTCCCTCTAGAAATTATGTAATTCTCGTTTTTTCACTATTATTGTAACTACTTCCTGAAGTATGACTTGAGATAGCTGTTATGATACACAATTGTGTTTTTGTTGTTAGTGACCGCTCGTTTTCTCCTTTCTGAAGCTTTTATGGTACAGAACTATGTTTTTGTTGTTAACGATTGCTCGTTCTCTCCTTTCTGAAGCTTATATAGTACAGAATTGTGTTTTTGTTGTTAACGATTGCTCATTCTCTCCTTTCTGAAGCTTTTATGGTACAGAATTGTATTTTTGTTGTTAACGATTGCTCGTTCTCTACTTTCTGAAGCTGTTATGCTACAGAACTGTGTTTTTGTTGTTAATGATTGCTGGTTCTCTCTTTTCTGACAATATAATGAAGTTCGAACAAAGTGCTTTAGTTTCTTTAATGTTGCGTTGCGACAGCTAGCGGCCTTAATATAGTTTATATTCACGCTATATTAGACGGAAGTGTAAAACTTGTGAATAGATGTTGATTGTATGTTTTCCAGTAATAACACTAACTAAAAGACAAAAGACTCTATCCCTGAATGAAATTGAACATTGAATTTTGAACTCAGGCTTCGCTGGTGAAGATAATATTTTCAAAGTTTAGAAAGTGAAATAGAGGGCTTAAAACACTTATGAAAAAATTAGTATTAATTGCTATTACTAGTACTAGTACTGTAAGTTACAAATAATTAATTCCTTCAGTCATTCTTTGTTTTCTTAGTATATTTGTGTTTGAAGTGAATGACATAAATTATATTCTAAATAACACTTTAAACGTTTAATTTTAGCATACGTTCTTTGCAACAGGCATTAAATTAATTAATTAATTAATATGTTGGGGCCGCGGTGGCTCAGTAGTAGAGCGTTTACCTCTGGTGCTTGGAGTCCCAGGTTCGAGCCCAGCTCACGCCAAGTGAACTTTGTTGTGGATAAACACTGAGTGCGTGGGTTTCCTCGCCGTTCTCCCGTTTCCTCCCACTTTCTTCGTTTCACCATTTCATTCATTACTCATCATCACCGTCTCCTTTAGCCTAGCCGGTATAACCATGAGACGTAAAACTCAAGGATTTCATTAATAATTAATGTGTTCATGTAAACATTCATTATTTCCTCTGTTTAAAAAAATAAGCAAAAGTTAATCGGACTAAAGTAACCACAGATTTGTGTAACTTTGGCATATGACTTAGTATCAGATACTGTCCCCGAATTGGAGTTCTTCTAGATAGAAGCAGGCATTGGTATGGGAGTCTTAAGCATACACAATTACAAGTTATTTTCTTTCATGAGCTCAACCTGGGACTTTCTGCACAAAGATCCGCATAGCAGTTGGATCAAGAGTGGTGAATGAATTTATCATGCAACGTTGGTTTGTGAAATTTTATGGGAAAATCAGTTCCGTGTCCACCGACCAAGGCAATGTTCAGATGAGCTTTCGAATAAAACCTTGGAAGCACATCTTCGTAAAATGTTAATGCAATTTTCGACTAGTTACCCATACACCATATCACTCGTTCGGTGACTCTATGCAATCGATATGGTAAAAACGTTGGACTCGTTTGTGCCATATGATGTGACATAATACAAGAAAGATAGCTGTATTGAACTGTGATATTCTCTGACTGTACAGAATAACTGATAATATTTTCTCCACTATACTGTCACTTCTGGCAATTAGATGGTGCATGCCATCGCACTAAATTTATTACTCTCACTTCTTATCATATAAAATTGCAGCCACTAATGAAATATTTATTTATTAAATATGAATAAGATTACGATAGGTAACTTCTCTGATAACAATACTGAAGAAAACTCACTCCCAAGGGTGAACTAGGAGTTGTATATTTTTCCTTGAAAAATTATTCATGACGTATTGTAGTGGTGTTAGAGAAATGTTTATTTATGAAGCATGAGCAAGAGGGACTGTACAGTTTTTGAGAAAATTGTTTTGGGAAGAATTCACGTCCCGAGAGTAAACTACCTCTTCTGGACGCTTTCATGCAAAATGACTAATACTGGATTATAAAATTGCTAATGAAATGTTTACTTACGGAATAAGAACAAAATCAACTGAAGAGTTCCGGAGAAAATTGTCAAAAAAGTAAACTATCTTTTCTGGACTTTCTCATACCAATTCATTTATGCTGTATTAAATGATTACGAATGAAATATTTTTGTTATTAACAGGATTAACTTAACAGTTTTTCAGAAAATATAAAAAGAAATATGACAAATAATTTGGTTGTTAACACAAACACTTCTTCACGACAACAAACTTGTTTGAGTCGTTTTTGAGAAAATTGTCAGAACAAAATCACTTTCATTAGTAAACTTACCCCTTGTCAAATTTTAATGAAAAATGGTTTATCTCTTTGCGGCATAGTGATGCATTTTTGCATCATCGATTTACTAAACGATTGCACGGTGTTGCACTTATTGTGTCACTTTAGTGAACGCTCAGCTCGTACTTGCACAGTGCTGCAGATTTCGAATCACTTATTCGACGTAGTTACGATGTTTGTTACTAGTTCGCTGGTCATATTGTTTTCAGTCAATTGTCATATTCCCGCGTTTTGTGGTTTTGTTATGATTCTGTTTGCACGTAGTGATAATTAAATTGGTAATGTTATTGGTAAGCATACTAATTTTATGTATTTTGCCTATGAATTCTTGTATTTTAGATTATTGAAACGTAGTGCAGATGATGTAGAGGTCACCCGGGTTAAATTCGTGTTTTTTATGTTATTTGTTGTCATGCAAAAGTAGCATCACTGTGCAACAAGCCGATAAAAACGATATTGATTATTTGAACGTGTGTTTCTCATACGTCGCAAGTTACGTGTAATATTTTCATTGATGGCATTAAGAAAATTATAGAATAAAATAACACCAATGATGTAATCCTGGGGGAGCTCCGAGGGCACAGTCCTACTTCAGAAAATTTCGTTTCTAACAATAGTCTTAAGTTTTCAGAGAAAATATTTTTACATGTATTTCATTCATAGGTACACGGGTAAAATGAGAGGGATCGTACAGAGATTCCATCCTCCCACTTCGTAAAATTAACTTTGGTGTCCTCCCACTTCCAAAAACAAATTATAATGAACAAAGATAGCTCAGGGGGAACGGCGTGACGTCATATGCGTTCTATTTATTTCATAATACACAATATATAACACATAGTAATTCGCGTTATTTTAAATATTTAGTTTTAAGTAAAGTGCATCATATTTATGGAAAGGCATTAGTGTTGTTGCACAGTGATGCACTAAATGCATCACCCATTTTGGCGCCAATAATTATAAACTAAGATAAAATATATTATTACTGTGTTTTATAGGGCCTAATATATTCAAAAATACATGTGGTTTATATTAACTAAAGAAATATTTTTCGCGTGCAACATGAGGGTATGAAAAAAATAATTATCCGTGCCGGAAAGAGTTATACCATGTTGTAGGCTTGTAAATTGAACATTTGTTTAGAAATATTAACAAAATTGACTGAGTCATTTTTGAGAGAAACGTCCATTAAGTGCCAATTCCCAAAAGTAAAGCTCCTTTTGGATTTTTTCAGAGAAACGATTATACTATATTCTATGATTATTAATGAAATGTTGATATATGGAAAACAGAATTTGTCCAACTGTTTTTGAGAAACTAAGAATTTTGGTTTTATTAACTAAAAATTTTTTGGTAAATATGATTATCTCATGAAAACTTTAAAATTTTATCCAAATACGTTGAACGATGTGACTTGTAGGGTCAGTACATTATGATGTAAGGATGAGCAGATATCGAAAAATATTTTTTTTGTTAAGTAAAGACCATGAAATTAGTAAATTCGTTGAAATCTCTAATTCGATTTTTTCCAAATCAAAATACTTCCTTATCTCCTATCGTTGCTCGAAAGTAGAAGTAGTCCTAGCTTCGTTAATGTTCACAAAAATAAGTGGATTGTGGTAAACGCACATCACGGTTTCCAAATCACCCATACACCCTCAGGAAATGTTGCTCCTGGTATTGCGGTCTACAGTGGAGGCGATCTTACATTTTTCTCCATTCAACATTAATCATCACTGCAGATTAATCATTAATCATCATTCAACATTAATCTTTGTTAATCATCACTGCAGATCATTAAAGCGTTAAACTCAATGAAATGCACCGTGAATTTTTTTCCACAAGTACACTACCAATGGTCAACAGACGTGGTGTTTTCATGACGCATAAAATTGCATGCCCATATGTAGCTCAAAACAGGATTCAGACTCTTCACAGTTGTAGTATAAAACTCCTCTTCATTTAACCGAGTTCCCTTGACATCTCTCCCCAGAGCTGGATTTAGATTTGGTGGGACCCTAAGATATTGAAGGTATTGGGGTCCTTTGTGTGTTCAAATGAACGTAGGCGTCCTATATACAGAAATGAAGAACAAGAAACAAGTGATATTTTAAAAATTAGGCTAGCACAAGGGGGCTCATTATTACATCATGGAACTTACACAACACGAAGCACTGTTGTTATGTATAGATTTTTATCTTATTTATTGTTTCTGTTATATTTTGGAAATATAAATCAGTTTTTCCCTTTATTTTTGGGGTCCTCAAGAGAGTGGGCCCTAAGCTATAGCTTGTTTAGCTTATACGTAAATCTGGCACTGTCTCTCCCACTGACTACCATCTCTTTTCGCATCTCTATTACTTTTTTTTATAGTGAAGTAACTGCTGGAGGTGTCATATGCAGTTTAGTATTTCTTCGCATCGAGTTGATTCGAGTACTTCCGACTTCTTTTGTAATTATATCCAGTCGTTGAAATTATGTGACAGGAGCGGAAAACTTCTATGACTAACCAGGTATTATAATGTGTATTTATTACTGTTTTAAAATTTAAGAGTCACACACATCAGTCAGGCATATTGATCGTACCTACCGAATATTTTCATATATTGAAACTGGTGATTTTAAACAATTAGTATTGAATATAAAGTTTATGAGAATGTTATTTGTGAAATTTACTTCTGATCTTCATCCTGATTCCTGCCTGCTGTTAGCTAGTATCCATCTCTGAATTCCGCTGTTGGAAGAAAATGTTATCCTATTTCTTACTATTACAAGAAGAACGAAAAAATTTCACTTCGAATGCTTTTGAGGTCGGATGAAAAGATGAAAAAGGACCTGGAAACGAGTTTCATGTTTGCGCTAACAAGCAAGATTGAATTTAGATACTGTCACCTTTGGACGTTGAGATCATTTGATGGGAAGGATTTGATATATCTCACACAATATGCCTCCAGGACGTCTGTTTCGTAATGCGATTCTTGCGGAAATGCGTCTCCCTTCTGCATTGCGTCTATTTTTCCCGATGTACAGATATTTTTCGTATGTTATTACTCTCTTTACGAATGTCTAAAAATACGCAAAACAAAACACCAACACTCAAAAATTTCTATAAAGTTCTTCGCTAGCGCATCCTTGACTAAGTACAATATGTACTCTACGAGAGAGAAGTCCAGCGCTATTTAGATATGCTGAATGGATCAGTAACATAAATAACAGTTCAGTGTCCTCAGTGTAGACAACGTGAAGGGAATCTTCACAATTATTACACCCTTATATTTAACTTACATTCTTTGTTAATCTGTTTGGGTTAATTGATAAAAACAATTTTTCAGTCAGTTATATCGTTTTGACATTCCTTTAATTTTTCTAGGTTGTGTGCGTTTTTATAAATACTCGATGACACAAAAGCATTAATTAAATTATAATGCACACTTCAAATGCTAATCGTGTCGTCATAACATCTGAAAACATAAAAATATTTAATACCGCTCGAACCCAGGTATCACCACAGTGAGCGTTGCTACAATCAAACAAGGAGGGCGCTACGTGTGGGAGGCTAACACATGTACGATAGTCCCATTGAGCTGCTCTCAAAAGAAAAAAACGTTAAATTGCAGTGTCTGCACAACCAGAGAAATGAAAGTATTTTTTGTGATTTTACTTTCTAATGTTAAACTTTACAATTTAAAGGTAACTTTTATAATTTATTTTGTCTGAAAGACTATTATATGAAACTTATAAGTGGAAAATGTAAAGAACTAAAATTAGTTGTTCTATAAAAAGCAATATTAGTAAAGAAGCAGCTTAGATATACTTAAGTTTAACCCTTTAATGCGCCATTTTTCCGAACAGACTGATTTTTGCAGACATCGCGTTGACATCTGCAAACTACACTAAAACTAGATAGAACCAACGGCGAATGTCAGCGTACTTCCACTTTTGCACTCATTACACTACTAACACAGTATAAATCGACAGTTCAAAACATATCCACCTAAACGAGTAAAGAAAGTTCAAAAATGACAAAATGATAACTCCGAGTGCAGCAAGTAAGAAAAAGAATCGAACTCTGGCTTACTATGGTATCTAGCGGGAAATTCAGAACTTCATTAGTGAAAGGAAAAATGTATATACTAAATAAAAATCATCACGGAAATTGCACCAGACATAAACCTTTTGACTGATCATGTTGACGTTTAACTTCAACTTTCAGCGAGAAACGATATGAGATAGGATCCACTGAGCACATAACAGTTGTAAGAAAATAAATAAAGTATATAAAATAATAAGTATATACTGTTTCCTGTGTAACCCGAACTAACACTCCACTTGAACTTTGTTACCTTGTACTCTGAACACCACAAATATGGTACAGTTACATTTTTTTTTTTTTGCATGAATACCACAATACCTTTGTCTTTTTTTGGGTCTGAAGGATCAGATATAAAAATTTGACTCGTGCAAAGTCGAGAGTGTTGAAATGAATATGGACATAATTTCTTATAATCAGGGCCGGATTTAACATTTTGGCGCCCCTAGGCCCAATAATTTTTTCCGCCCCCTAGTCTGGTTAAAGTTACTTTCCTAAAAACCTTTATTAAAAAATTATTTCAGGTCTATATGTTAATTGCTTAAACACCACTCCACGATGCAAATAGTTTAACTTTACCAACAATTATTTGTTCCAATGAACTTCAAAATCAGAATGCTTTATTAGCCTGATATTTTAAAATCAATTCAAAAACTATGTTAAGTTATGGCTATTTATTATTATTTCTAGATATTTTTTATTTTTTTCTTTCGGCCGTGCGCCCCCTGGGAGCTTGCGCCCATAGGCCCGGGCCTACCGGGCCTATTGAAAAATCCGGCCCTGCTTATATATGTTTCAAATTAAAAAATTATGAATGAAAAAAATATTAACAATTGAACTACTATACTCAGAAAGTAGTTATGGTCTCTGGGTTGTTATGTCTGGTTTTTGTAAAGAAGTAGAAGTAAATGTTATTTCTAAACTCAATGAAGAGATTATTAAGATATGTTCAATTGTTATTCTTGTCATATTGTTGACGTTTCTGACATCTCTGCAACGCATGTACCTACCAAAGATGATATTCACTTATGGTCTTGCAAAACAAGAAAGTCTGGAGGATGAAAACTTTAAAAAATAATGATGGAGAAAGCAGTAGCCTAAAGCATCCAGAGTGTAGATAGTTCTTTAATTTGTAAGGCCTGATTACGGTGTCTTATCCGATATTCGTAAAGTCAATTTGGTTTCCTTTCGATGAAAATAGACACAGTTTCTGGACGTTGTTGTGGCGTGTGATGATCCATCATAAATTTCTCCTCTAGGAAAAATCTGTGGTGAAACAAATATAGCTTTAACAACCCCATAGAAACGACCACTACATCTTATAGGGGTGATATGTTTGTGTAGCCCTTTGTAGATACGTTGCTATATATGCTTGTTATTTTGACATAAAAAACACTGATATATTTTTAAAAAATATTGAAATAATACGCAAAACTGTCCACAGGAAAAAAAAGTTAATAAATTTTAAATAAATATATATTTAACTGATAAGGTTTCTCGATTACTAAACAACGTTGACATGAACAACTGAGTGATAATTGATTGTTTATTTTGAAATTATTTGCCTCTAGGAAATTTCACTGTGCAGAATCATTTTTTGTAAACTGGTGATATCCATTTACAACATTTAATTAAAACAAGTTTTCTCTGTTTTTTCTATTATATTTATAAACCAGCATGTATAACAGCTGAAATAATACAGAAGATCAGATATCAATAAATAATAAAACATATTTATTCACTTTTTTCCTTCCATGATTTTTTTACCAATTTTAGTTGGCAAAACACATTTGTAAAGTAATATACATTTTGTTAATAATGTAAAGTTCTTTTGACCTTCGCACTAAAATAATTGATTACTAGTGTATAAAAGAAGTGCATGAAAACGTTTGTAACTAAATATAATGAAATGAAATTTTCTTTTAACGATGTTGAATACCTAGGTCATTTTTATTTTTAGCGACTTAATTTATGTTGGACTTAATTTCTTTCTTTTCAAATGAAACGGAATTTTAATTATTTATTTCGTCTTCGAATATATTTAAGTGTCCGCTACTTCGTAAAAATTAAGGTTCGTTGTATATAAGTTTCAGTGGCGGTTATCTCATGTATGTAAGGTAAACAGTGCATACCCAAAGATAAAACTCATAAATAAGGTTATTATTTCTTTTATTTTATTCCGATCGAGGCTCTTTTGTTTGCCTTTCTTGGCATTGGAACTGAATAGTTGTTTCGAGTTCCTCTACTGTCACTAGTAAGCAGCATTATAGTATATTCTTGCAATCTAGCGTCATTATTTGGTACTACTTGCGTCCTGGAAGCAATTCTTCGCTTTATATACTCATGCCGAAAATGAAAACAGAAAGACTGTGAAAAGTGCGAAATCCTCTTGTCATTATTACAGAAAATTTGCAGTAAAATTAGTCATTTATAAATTGTATTGATGTGTATCTGTTTTACTGTGATATTCGTTTGTTTAATAGTATAAAGACATACTTGGATATTATGCAATTTGTAGGAAGAAGGTACGCAATAGCAGTGGAAGCAAGAACCAGTGAAATGGAGACAAAGTTAGGAGATAGAGATAATTGTGGCTGCATGATTTTGATCTTCGGCCATCTAATTTTGCTTCTCGAGCGTACGAAAATAAAAAAAATGATTGTATTCTCAACTTAATATTTCCAGTGAAGTCGAAACATGTATTCGACATTTTAACATTACAAGAATTCATGATTAAGTAGCTGTATACAAACAATTGATATCGTTTCTTCAAATAGTAGGAACATTTGAAACAATGGAAGATATAACTACATTAATAATGTACAGTTTCTTTTCTCTCTTCTTCTTCTTCTTTTCGTCCTGCGAATCACGTTTCAAATTATTTCTTTCTTTTTACTCATTTTCTGTATCGCTTATCGTTTTCTTCTTTTCTTTTTTAGCCTTCAGGTCTTCAGTATCGTTTCTAGTTTTCTTTCTTTCTAGTTTCACTTTCTCTTCTTCAGTTTCCCTTCTTGTTTTCTTCCTTTCTTTTTCCGTTTCTCTTTTTATTTAACATCTTTAGTATTATCTTTAACAATTTTCTTCTTTTTCCATTGATATTATTTGTTTTTCTTTTATCTTCTTCTATATTTATTTTTCTTCTTATTTTAAATACAGTTCGGAAGAGCTTCATCATCTTCCCCCTTTTTTTATCTATCACGTTTGTTTTGGTCCACAATAAAGTTTTCACAAATATTATTCAGGTTACTCACACATTGTCCCAATTTCAGCTCGTTAGATCTAGTCACATCAAAAACACTATGGACCTGGTTGTCATTTATTGTACTAGGTACTTGAAGAACAAATCGAAAAGGAAAGAATGACTATAAATGAAGATGGAATTAATGCTCTCTGTCAAGAAGATAAAGTAAATCAACGCACAGAAGAGGAGAGCAATTATGAGAAGCAAATACAATTACAGGAAAAATGCCAGTTTCAGAAAACAAGATAATAGTATAATGAAGAAAAAGGAAAATATAAAATTGGAAAGAATGGTGATATTAATGATGAGTCGGAAGAAGCAAGAGAAACAAGGTATCGATTAAAGAAACAGAAGTATAAGGAGACAACTGTTGATAGATGTGAAAGATATCGAAGAAAGAAAAAGAAATATGATGAAGTCAATCAATAGAGGAAAATGAATCAAAAAGAAAAAGAAAAAAGGAAACTCGCAGAGACAAGTAACAGAATGTGGAAAAGAAAAAGAAAGAAAACAGATTTTAACACGTTGCACACCAAAGACAAGAAAGACAAGATTTCAAACCCTTAAAAGGACGAGAAGAAAAATGAAACAATCGATACAATGTGAATTAAGGTTTACCAAACCAAGAGTCGGAAGTCAAAATGGAGAAGAAAGACGAAAGAAACAAATAGAAATTCAGAAATGGAATAGTACAAAGAAAAGAATGAAATTCAGAAAAGAAAGAAAAAAAGAGGAGTAAGAAAAATTTTTGTTTAGCAAACAAGAAAACAGGAAGGAAAAAGTCGAAAACAGATTGGGACCTTGAAAGACATAAAACGAAGAAAGATTTGGAAGGCAAGAAAGAGAACATAGAAGAGAAAGGAATAGAATGAGCAGTAACGAACCATGGCACTCCAAGAGAGAACAAGAATACGAGGTGTGACAAAAAAAAAAAAAAAAAAAAAAACGAGACTGTTCCAATAAGTCAGTATACTTACAGAATTAGTTCTCTGTGATGTTATCACCTTCAAAGTAGTCCCCTTCAGCATTCACACACTTCTGCATTCGGTGCTGCCATTGCTTGTAACATTCCTGGAACGAGGTTTCTGGAAGGCCCTTCAGGAGATTCTTCGTTTTCTCCTGAACATCTTTAACTGTGGTAAAATGGGTCCCCTTTATGCAAGATTTAATTTTGGGAAATAAAAAAGTCACAGGGAGCCAAATCTGGTGAATAAGGTGGATGCTCCATTACAGTAATGTTTTTGCTGCTCAGAAACTGCTTGAGAGATAGGGCCTTGTGAGCGGGTACATTGTCCTGATGCAACAGCCATCCATCACTCCACAACTGTGGCCTTTTTTTCCTAATTTTCTCACGAAGTCTTTTTAGTACTTCAATGTAGTAGTGCTGAGTAACAGTCTGACCACTGGGAACGCACTCAATCATTAGAATTCCCTTAATGTCGAAGAAGACAATCAACATTGCCTTGAATTGTCCCTTCCCTCCGAATACCGTTTATGCCATTCAAACACACGTGCTCGAGACAAAGTTTCATCTCCATAAGCCTCAGTTAACATTTGAAATGTTTTTGTGGCTGATTTCTTAAGTTTCACAAGGAAACTTGATGTTGATTCGCTGTTCAGTTTTTACACTAGACATCTTTCCGACAGAATGCAGTTGCACGTGTTCACTCACTGATGCAATACTCCCAACTGTCATCACCGGCTGAGTCTAAACTAGCAGCATGGATAGAGGAGGGGTGTGGCATTACGTCACCAAAACAGTTGTTGCCAACTCCAATCCTTTTTCAAGTTATGCACTTAGTCTCGTTTTTTTGTGTCACACCTCGTATATATTAGATCCATATGAATGAATTGAGAAGAAACATTTGCTGATAAACATAGAAAAATCCGTTCTTCCGACAGCGGTATATTCTACAAATATACGGTATCCTCTTGCTTACTATAGAAATCGCTACGGAGCATACGTTATCCGTATGCTACATAGGCACTGCCCTTAGGTGTTACATCATGCCGTTGCAAGATGTCTGACATCTAACAGTTTTCCGTATATCACATACATATACTTATGTTACCTTCGTCAGCTATATGTTATATACGTCCATTTGTATGTGAGGTCCTGACTGCCTACATTGTTTCATACGGAACGTACGTATAGATGGAACACTTATACAGAAAGTATTATAAAACATGCGTTTTCAGTTATACGTCTGCTACACGTTAAGTCAAAACTACAGGAATTACGCATGTAACCTATCTTTTTAAGTACGCCACCTACAATTTTTTCTCAGTGTATGAGTTAATTGTATGTATATATTAATTTGCGTTCAAGTTGTTTGTTGTTTATTAAAATTTGGTGTTACTTTTTCAAGCCATCACTTCTATAAGTTATTGCTGAAGAGTGGCTAGATAACAGATAGAACAATCCACTTTCAAATTGTATTTATGAAAGAATGCATAATTTATTAAATGATTAGATATGAAATAAGAAAATGATAGCTGGTGTGAAGGAAAGAAAATTATTAAATTTTAACCAGTGATAAAATTTTTGTTCACTCCAAGGGGATACTGTAATTCACCGCTATTTTATACCTGCACTGCATTACACTTTATATTGATACAATTTACGTATGTGTCTTAAAACGATTATAGCAATAGCCCAGTGAGTTTGTTCCAAGTAACTACGCTGTTTGTAAAAAGAAAATGAATATAAAATACAATATATAAAGACAAGAAATATTTGTGCTCAATAATTACAAATTGGAATGAATTATCTATTTTGTTTATATAAAAAAGGAAGCAAACAAGTTCTTAAAAACGAATATAACATTAAGATAAATCTTCTGAATCTTCCTCACAAACCTTGAAATTTAAAGTATGACTATTAGCATAATTCCATTACAGTTCTGGAAACTCTTGGACTAATAGAATAATCATACGTCTTACCTACGCGATCCTCTTAATGTTCATTATACAGTTTAAAGTTATACGTACGGTTAATTTTTTAGTTGATTCCAGCAAGTTTAATAGGAACGTATCATGTAGTTTGCTGAGTTACATCTTCAATGTCGTTTTGAGTTGCTGCACTTACGACCTGAAAGTAACAAATGAGGATATTTTTAATGATGTGAATACGTATGAAAAAACTTTTTGATAATGTCAGTTATATATATATATTATCACTGGATATTCATTCGAAAACGATTGTACACATGTGAATGACGATTGGTCTTTTCGGCAGTATATTGGACACAAGGATATGTGATGCTATACTTGCATTATTCAGACTTGCAAGATCTTTTCTTGCAGGACACCACATACGGGCTGATGCCATCTCGTGGTGATAGCTATGTTTCTAGTTAGGACTGCCGAATGTCATCTTCTTGCAACTTTTTGATATGCACATATTCCATCTTCATCTTGCTCTGGAATTATATTTGTTCGAGGGGCTGCAGATCCCAATACATGCAAGTAATAATGTGGAAAGTAACAATCAACTCGCATTATTTACTGTTTCCAACTTCACAGCAGAAAAGCGGATAGTTCAACCTTAACCTCAACTTGAGGAACGTTTCATTGAGAAATATTTATTTGACATGTTTCACAGTTGAAGAACCAAATTATGAGTAACTCAAGCAATTATCGTATTTTGGTACACGAGTTAGTATCTTGACTCGTGTTACATAAAAGCTTTTCAAATACTTAACAACTTTGGTGTAACCATTTAAATGGTCTGCATTGACAAGTGCCTGCAAGACCGGACCCCAAAGGACCGAAATTTTTAACTTACTTTAATTTCAATCTATATTTTGTATGATATGTAAGATCATTGGAGTAGGTCAATAAATGCAGACAAAGATTTATAAACTTATTTCCTTCAATCGTACCATATTTGATATTTTCAGTTAATATTAACCATTTTCTAACTCCTGTATGAGCAGTGTTCTTTTATGTCTTCTCATATACATAAGCTAGTGAAATAATATACATTATTCATACCAAGGAATTATAATGCCATTGATATATAGCACAGTAGATATAGGATAGTTAGGCTAATTTGAACTTGAGAGACCCTTAAACTGGTTGGTTGCTAGGTGTTTGTGCTTATGCTCTTAAATGTTCGCGATTTACTTAACTGGTAATGGACTGTCTTCCAACAATGGAAACTTCCAATACTTGTTTTTAGTTTTTATTGTACCTTACTAATCGCTGGTTTTTAACTAACACTTAAAATAAACCACAAAGTACATATAATAACTGCACTGTGTTCATTGCACTTAAATAACAAACTTAACTTTAAAATTATGGAAGAAATGTTCGTGCCTCGTGCCTTATGCACCGTCTCTCTTCAACACTTTCCATCTTGAATAACAAATGAAATCTAAATTTCGTAGAAACAGTGTTTCCAGTTCTTAAAAAATATTACTACATAACATAAGACTTAACATGCCGCCCGCCAAAAAAGGGCTAGTGACCTTTTTTTTTTAAAAAAAAACAAAAGAAAACAAACTTTACATTACAACAAATAAAATAGACTAAAACAGGAAATAATAAGTATACTTTTACATGAATGACATTACGATTCATCATTACTTGGTAAAACACAAAGTCCTCTAATTGAGCGTTTATATAAACCATTTGAAGTTTTAACAGTAGCCACTCGAACCAAACCGTCAGGTCCAGAATGTACTTCAGTGATGACTCCCAATTTCCACGATAGAGGAGGTAGCTTATCTTCTTTGAGAACCACCAATTGACCTGGCTGTATGTTGGCACAGCTTCTCTTCCACTTATTTCTTCCTTGTAGTTGTGACAAGTATTCCATATACCATCTTCTCCAAAACTGTTGAAATTGTTGTTGGATCCTTTGCCATCTTTGAATTGAATTAATCTTCTCCTGATGTAAGTCACGTTCTGGTAGTGCTGTCAATGGTTGACCAATAAGAAAATGACCAGGAGTTAATGCTACTGGATCATTAGGATCATTGGATAATGCTACAAGAGGTCTCGAATTTAAGCAAGCTTCTATTTGTGTGGTTAATGTTGTTAATTCTTCAAACGTGAGATATGACATTCCCATGACTCTTCTTAAGTGGTATTTAAAGGACTTAACTGCAGCCTCCCAAAGACCACCGAAGTTGGGCGAATATGGCGGAATAAAATGCCATTGGATTCCTTCAGTAGTTGCAAAATTCTTAATCCTTACTTGATGGTCAGCTGTATGCAACAACTTTGCGACTTCTTGAAGTTCCTTGTTGGCACCAATGAACGTAGTTCCATTGTCGCTATAGATATGCTTGCATTTACCTCGACGAGATATGAATCTTCTCAAAGCAGCTAAAAATGCCTGACTAGTAAGATCACTCACAAATTCGAGATGGATAGCCTTTGTTGCTAAACACACAAACAGTGCAATGTAGCACTTCACCTTTGTTTTTGACTTTCTGGTACCAGTTTTGATGTAAATAGGACCGGCAAAGTCAATTCCAGAATTTATGAAAGGTCTTGTTAGTTCTACTCTATGTTTTGGTAGTTGTCCCATTAATTGTTCTGGTCCAGACGCCTTTAATCTTTGACATGTAATACACCTTCTAATAACTTTCTTGATGGCATTTTTACCATTAGGTATCCAATACCTTTGCCTTAGTGATGCTAGCATTAACTGACATCCAGAATGTAGCAATCGCCTGTGTTCATGTTCTATAATTAGTCTTGTCAGGTGATGATCTGGTGGTAGAATAATTTGATGTTTAGCATCAAATTCAAGTTCAGACATCTTTAATCTTCCACCAACTCTTAGTTATTGTTGATCACATATGAAAGGATTGAGAGACAAGAGTTTGCTCTTATTGCTAACTCTTCCACTTTCTTTAAGATCAGCCATTTCCTTAGCATAAACTGAGTTCTGAACTTCTCGTGTTAGTCTCATTAAAACTTCTTCAATTTCTTCCAAAGTAAGAGCGTCTACATTTCTTCTTGATGTTTCTACTTTAGCATTCTTGGAAAACCGCATACAATAAGCCAAGACTCTCTGAAGTTTGTTCAAAGTAGAGAATGTTTCGATTATACTATTATCTTGAGTTGTCACTAAGTAACTTGATTTTAATTTTTTCTGTTCAGGAATCTCTCTGAGTGGGGCAGGCTCCGTCTTAGGCCAATCAAGTGAAGAACACTGTAACCATTGAGGACCGTTCCACCACAAACTATTATGTATTAACTTGTCAGGACTTGTTCCTCTTGATATAATATCCGCAGGATTGTCACTTGAAGCGACGTGTCTCCATTCTCCTCCCACTTCTTGTACCTCAGCAACTCGATTGCCAACAAATGTTTTCCATCTATTTGGACTTGCTCTTAACCATGCTAAGACCACCATAGAATCTGTCCACATGTATACCTGGGATATTCGTTGTTTTAATGCCTTAGTTAACTTCTTGACAAGTTTTGATGACAACACTGCTGCACATAACTCTAAGCGAGGCAGGGAAATCTTCTTTATGGGTGCCACTTTGGACTTAGCACATAATAGCTTCGAAGTAACTTGACCATCCTTGTTGACGGATCTTAAATACACACATGTCCCATAAGCCTTTTCTGAAGCATCTGAGAAAGCGTGAACTTGAATGTCAATCAAGGTACCTGACTGAAGGACTGTCTACACTGATATCTGATAATGAAGGAATAAATTCAAATACTGTCTTGCATCTTTGCTGTAGTTCTTTAGGAAGTGTTTCATCCCACTCCAATCCTGCTTGCCACAGATCTTGAAGAATTATCTTACATACGATTGTTATTGGACTAACAATTCCCAACGCATCAAAGATTGAAGCAATAATACCCAACATCTTGCGTGTTGTTAAATTATTATTCGACCTTTGATTTAGAGTGAATCCATTCATCACTTGAAGTTGATCAGTTGCTGGATGCCAAAGTAATCCTAATGTTTTGACTTGACCCTTATCGTCTAAGCGTAATGGAAGTTGTGTTTCTCTCAATTCTTCAGAGATGGATTCCAATAATTCAGTACTGTTGGAACACCACTTTCTTAGCAAAAAACCACCCTTTTGTAGCATTTGTATTAATTCGTCCTTTATCTTTAAAGCTTCCTCCAAACTTTCAACCCCTGAAATACAATCGTCAATATAGAAGTCATTCTTGAGAATTTGTGCTGCCTTCGGATATTCACAAGCTTCTTCTGCACTTAATTGCTGGAGACACCGAGTAGCAAGGAAAGGCGCTGAGGCTGTTCCGTATGTGACAGTCTTTAATTCATATACCTTAATGGGTTCTTCTTCTGATCTTCTCCACAAAATCTTCTGGAATTTACAGTCACGCTCATCAATCAAAATCTGTCAATACATCTTCTCTATATCTGCAGTAAAAGCTATAGGGTAGGTGCGAAATCTTAATATAATTGACTGCAAATCGTCTTGCACAGTTGGACCAACTTTGAGAACATCGTTCAGTGAAATGCCACTAGTTGAGCATGCGGATGCATCAAATACTACTCTAGTCTTTGTAGTAGTACTAGCTTCCTTAATAACTGGATGATGAGGCAAGTAATATCCTTGAGTAATATTAGAGCTACCTTCCGCTTCCTTCATATGTTCCAAAGCTTCATACTCTTCAAGGAATGCGACATAATCTGTGCGTAACTTGGGGCATCTATTTAACCTTTTCTCTAGTTGTTGTAAACGCTGAACAGCTGTCTTATAAGAATCACCTAACTGGGTCACTTCTTGTTTGAATGGCAATCTCACTATAAAGCGTCCTGTTGAATGTCTTCTAGTGTTTGCGATAAAATGTTCTTCGCACTCCCTTTCTTCTTTGGATAAAGGAGTTTCTTGAATATCTTCTATTTTCCAAAACTTCTGCAACTGATGGCTTAAATCATCGTTGTTGTGCAAAAAGAATGTTCGATGTTCTGGCGTGAAGTTGTTGTGCTTTGGCATCTGATATTGTCCTGAAACTATCCATCCTAACTCTGTATTTTGGAGAACTGGAAATGCTCCTGGACGCACCTGTTGTCCTGCTTTGAGTAGACTAAAGAAAATTCCAGCACCTAACAACAAATCAATCTTACCAGACTTGTTGAAATTAGGATCCGCTAACTGTAAATTCGGTGGAAAGTTCCATTCTTTAATGTCAATATCAGCATCAGGTAAATTTCCCGCTATTTTGGGCAATACAAAACACTCAACATCTACACTAAAATCACTTACAGCAGAGAATATTTGTAACTTACTTCCGTATTTAACGTTGCAACTTACATTATTAATACCTTGTACAGGAACATTGATAGGAAATTTCTTTAATTTTAACCTTTGAATGAGAGATTCTGTTGCAAAATGAGATTGGGAACAACTATCAAGCAAAGCCCTAACCATATGTAATTTACCATTGCAATCTTTAACTTGAACAACTGCAGTTGAAAGTAAAACACGCACATTACTTTTAGGCTTCACAGAGCAATAAGTACTAGTATTAACAACTTCCTGTCCTAGAGACATTGACTTTTCTCCTACAGGTTCCGTAACAGTATCATTTTCAACACTGGCAGCATGATTAGGCTGTGATTTCTTAAAATCACTATGCAATAACGTGTGATGCTTGAGATTACATATTTTGCATGCACTTAGCGAACAATCTTTCGCTACATGGTTGACAACTTTCAAACAATTAAAACAAAGTTTGTTCTGTTTCGCAAAACTTAATCTTTTGGATACACTTAATTTCTGAAACTCATTACACTTGTGTAACGCATGACTTTGTTGACAAAACAAACACAAAACATTAGTACTCACATAAGATTGTCTAGCATTTTTTACTTCCTTGACAACAATAGATTTACTGAGATGCGATTTTGATTGTGTAGACTTTATCAATTCTAAGGCCTGGCATTTATTTTCTAAAAAGACATGAAGTTCTTCTAAACTAGCAAACTGTTCCCTATTTGTTTGATTTTCAAAGTCTTTACGTGTTTGTTCATCTAGCTTTTCCAAAACTAGCTGCGATAACAATATATCACCCAAAGGAGTATCTAACTGTAATGCCTTAAGTGCATTTACGTTACTTATAGTTTGATTTAATAATGTCCTTAAGTCCGCCACTGAATCTTTACTGACAGTCGGTAATGAAAACAATGCCTTTACGTGAGCAGTTGCTATTAGCTTTGGATTATTATACCTTTTGCATATCATTTCCCAAGCAAGTTTGAAATTTTCACCTGTCACTGGTATATTCTCAACTAATTTGCTTGCTTCACCTGATAATGAGGACAACAAATAATGAAATCTTTGAATATCATCTAAACTCTGATTGTTTACAACCAAACTACTGAAAGTATCATGAAAATGTCTGAAATCTATAACTTGACCTTTAAATATTGGTAGCTTTATGACTGGTAATTTTAGACACCCTGTATTCGCGGATGAATCACCTGATGAACTTCTATTGCTACTACCAGCCTTCTCAGCTGTTTCAACAATTGACGTCAATTTTGCAAGAGTATCGTAGTAAGTAGCTTCAAACAATTCTCTATCCTGTGTGTATTCGTCGCTTTCGTCCTTTAATTCAAGCTGTTTTTGCACTTCATCATATTCTTTGAATATATTGGGTAAACGTGCACACCTAACTTTAATTTGCATTACATCACCGTCTGCTCCAAATTGTTCAACAAATGTTTTCATTCTTGTAAGGGACGCTTTAGCTAGGCCTCTTGCCTTTATAAGAGAATTTGTATTTGAATCCATTGCTTGTGATATATCTACCTGAAGTCCTTATAACAACAGACCTTTACACAAGTAAAAGAAACAAAAAAAATATACTTAGCTACGTGACTGCTACATTGCGCCTTTGTTTTTCTGCAGATTGCAATGCACAGCTGAATGCGTAGGCGCGTACGTGATAAGTCCACTAGGTCAATTTTGCTTGATTCGTAACACTCACTGTCTTTACACACACATAGTCAATATGAATGTTTGAATGATTCACTTATTCTTTTTCTTGGCACAACACTTCCTCCATTCGGCACTGGAGGACCAAAAAAACTGTTTGTGCTTATGCTCTTAAATGTTCGCGATTTACTTAACTGGTAATGGACTGTCTTCCAACAATGGAAACTTCCAATACTTGTTTTTAGTTTTTATTGTACCTTACTAATCGCTGGTTTTTAACTAACACTTAAAATAAACCACAAAGTACATATAATAACTGCACTGTGTTCATTGCACTTAAATAACAAACTTAACTTTAAAATTATGGAAGAAATGTTCGTGCCTCGTGCCTTATGCACCGTCTCTCTTCAACACTTTCCATCTTGAATAACAAATGAAATCTAAATTTCGTAGAAACAGTGTTTCCAGTTCTTAAAAAATATTACTACATAACATAAGACTTAACACTAGGTGCTATAGACAATGTTGGCTATGGGATACATCGGTAGACGCCTACAACCGTCGAAGTCCAGAAGTTCTCATTGAAAATTGACCTTTTGCTAGATGGCATAGCGTTGAATGGTTATGTTGAAGAACTGATGATTAGACTGTCGAATTTTGTCTTGGGTTGGCACGTGTTAGGTGTCATATCGTGTGGTGAATAAGTGATAGATTCTTGTGAGAGTGCGTCAAATTTGAAATCGGATATCGCTATGGCTATTTTTTTCAGTCACGTTTTGCTAGGAAGTACTGGGTCATGTTATGTGTGTGTCAGATTACGTCGAACTTAGCCATGGGTTCCCATGTGAAATTGATTAGTTGCTAGACGCCATAGTATAATATGGGAAAATCCGTGGAATCAAGTTCTTCTGGATGTTGCTATGACTATTTTTGTCCAAGTCACGTTTTTGCCGCAAATATCGAGTCACGTGATGTGTGTGTGTATTTGTGTGTGTGTGATTGAAGCCTGTATAGGAATGGGTGATTAATTGTGTCTGATGGTCAGGGAAGTGTGTTGGTGTTGTTCGTTTGCAAATAGAAGTGCTTTTGTTTGGCGTCTGACTACTTGTTGTTTATTAAAATAGTAACCGTAAAGTGAAAAAAGAACATTGATGATGTAAGAAAGCCATGATGATGTTTTCATCAAATGTCAGAAAATTTAACTGTGGTGCATGTAGTTCCAATGGGGTTTTAATTTAAACTAAGACCAAGATGAAAAATATCTTTAATTCAAGGTCTCACAATTATGTCCACGGAAAAAAACTATGAACACGAAGTTGTCCACCACGAATTTATTCAACTCTTGTTTGTGAGGTTCCTTATTTGATACCAGGAGAATGTGTGAGGAAACGGGAATAGTCGAGAAAACCTATGAACACTATGTTCACCACAAACTTAAGTAAACTCTGGTTCATGAGGTTCCTGGTTCGATCCCACCTCTCATCAAGTAGGTTTTGCTGTGGACAAATACTGTATGTGTACATGAAATTTCTCTCTAGATTCTTCCTTTTCCTACCAATTTCTTCGTTACATCATCGTTTCTAGGGATGCGCAAGAGACGAGTCAAGACAGGATTTTCCTGGCAAAATTCGAGTCGAGACACGACCCTTCCAATAGAGAAATATACATTTTTCAAGTAGAGTACATATACACTTTTACACCACATTTTTGAGACGAGACAGTCACAAATGTTGTCTCCTACACATCCCTAATCGTTTCCTCTAACCTATATGGTATATCTGAGGGACGTAAAAACTAAAATACTTCATTTCATTTCATTTGGTTGAAGAATCTTGCCTCTCTATATGTAAAGTTCTGTCCACAGCACACATTATTATTATTATTATTATTATTATTATTATTATTATTATTATTATTATTATTATTATTATTATTATTATTATTATTATCTTATTAAACGCTTGCAGGGACATGGGTTTAGAAGTAAATGCAGAGAAAACTAAATACATGGAAGTGCGTCGGGACCGTAATACGGCAAATTGTGGAGGCGTTAAAATATTAAATAATGCTTTTGATAAAGTGAATACTTTCAAATATTTAGGATCAATATTAACAGACGAAAATCATATTCACGAAGAAATTAAATGTCGACTAAAAGCAGGGAATTCGTGTTACTATTCGGTTCAAAATCTCTTGTCGTCGCGAATTCTGTCGAGGAATTTGAAGCTTAAAATATATAAAACGATAATCGTGCCTGTTGTTCTGTATGGTTGTGAAACATGGTCGCTTACTCTGAGGGAAGAACATAGACTGAAAGTATTTGAGAACAGGATCCTGAGACGAATATTCGGACCCAAGAGGAACGGGAATTGGGAATGCCGGAAACTTCAAAACGAGGAACTACATAGTTTATACGGTTTACCCAACATTGTTAGGGTCGTCAAGTCTAGGAGGCTTAGGTGAGCAGGTCATGTAGCTAGAATGGAAGAAAGTAGAAACGCTTTCAAAGTCTTGACTGGTAGACCCATAGGAAAACGACCATTAGGAAGACCTAGGCGCAGATGGGAGGACAATATTAAGATGGATCTCGCAGAGATAGGAATGCAAAGTAGAAACTGGATGCAATTAGCTAAGGATAGAAGTCAGTGGAGAGCTTTTTTGAACACGGCACTGAACCTCCGGGTTCCATAGGCCATAGAGTTAGTTATTATTATTATTATTATTATTATTATTATTATTATTATTATTATTATTATTATTATTATTATTATTATTATTATTATTATTATTATTATTATTATAGGAAAGTCGGGTAATTTGGTATACTGTTTCTATTTTCAATAATACAAGAGAAACGAATGAACTTACAATGCATTTTATGCTAAAATATGTTGTGGTGCGTGGTCATTAAGAAAACAATACTACAGAAGTTACGCACGTTACATTCTCTAAGTTTGACAAGCATTATCAAAAAACTGGCCGAATTTGAGGTCATGCAAATGTAGAGGGTAATGTGGAATAGTATTTCAAATTATCCTCTACCTGTTTCAAATAAATATTGATATTACAATCTATGTTTTCATGGCCACTGAAGTAGGAAATCGACAAAGAAAGTATTTAACGTCAACTGCTACATTTGTTGAATTTAAAGGGTACATATGAATGTACTATGTAAAAACTGAGCGTGAAAAAATAAGCAAACAATATCTAAAACAATAATTGTGAGGAAGAACACATACAATACTGCATGGTGGGAAATTTACGAGCAGTTACCACAAATGAAGTCCATTGTGTATTCTCCAGCGCACTCAGTATGACACCATTGATTACATGAGAGACACCGAATCCACTGTTCACCTGAATTGTGTTCGGAAATTTTCCCATAGCAGTAGGTGCACTGAGCGTTTGCCCTTCGGTAGAATCACTATCATGACAGTCTTCGGGTTCTTCATTCTGAGTTGGAATGAGACTTCTAGCTATTCGGATGTAGATAACAAATATTTGTCCCTCACCGAACGTTTTGTAGGCTTAATACACGTCTGCAGTTTCTTCCTGAAAGGTGATAAAGATATCATTGCTGCTGCTGACTTGGGTCTGCCTCGTATTGAGCTGCGTCTCGTTAATGAGGGTACCAGTCAATTAGCTTGTGGCGAGACTGAGAGAACTCGCTTGGGTGCGTCTCTTTGTGTGTTCACGCAGATGAACTGTATGAAGCGGTAGGAAGATTTGTTCGTGATGTAGATGGAATGGCAGAAGAAACTGTCCCTGAGGTAGATGGAATGGCACCAGAAACTATTGTCGGAATCTGGCATGAATCTTCGATGGTTCGTTTCCACAATTTCAAGGATGAGTTATTTGTGAGGGTGCCGCCATTGATAAACTATCACTGAAGAAAGCACAAATTCATGGATTTCAGTTTATTTATTTAAAGAACAATAAACTAAATCATGTACACAATGAAAATGCCAAAACATTCACTCCTGGTGCTGAAAGGGATAATTAACTGGTAATGTGGAATGGTATTAAACATTATCCTCCCTATTCCACTATACTCATCCTCCGCCATATTGTTATTTTCACCCCTCACTTTCAACTGATTGGCAGAATTCACATAAAATATTATTCGTTTCTTGCATTATACTTTCCTTAATTAGCACCATAATTATGACGTCCACTCATGCACACAAAATTACATTGCATAAGTAAAATAGACACATCTCCAAAAGTTTAGTAGTTCTGACAAATTAGATTTTCTTTTCGTACTGCAACGCTTGCAACAACAAGCTCATATTTTCATTGCCCTTCCTGCCCTGCCTGCCCCTTGCCCTTGGGTAGCTCAGGACATTTTTGGTAGACGTCAGCCTTTACCACTGCCGCAACAATGGTATTCCACATTACCCGATTTTCATCTTCTTCTTCGATTATTATTATTATTATTATTATTATTATTATTATTATTATTATTATTATTATTATTATTATTATTATTATTATTATTATTATTAAAGAGTACCCCTTCGGGTAGCTGGGGCTACGCTTTCAGCTTAATAAGATATATCGTTTGATGTGACATGTAAAATATTATCAAAGCCAGAACACTCATTTATTTTATAATATAGTAACGACTTTTATTAGCATACGACAATTGATGTGTCTTTTCGTTTCTCCTCCCAACTTCCTCTTAGAGACTGTTATGCATTCATCTCTCCCTCGTCTTCTCCATACAGGAGTTAAACTTTCAACTTAACATAAAACTAGCGGAAATCATACAAATGCTAACTAACCTTGCATTGTATTCTTGGAACTACAACATGTATGTATGGTTGTGTTTTTTTTAACGCTCCAATTGAAATCCATTATGTAAAAATTGTCTTCCGTCAATTATGATATTTCGCTTACCAGGTTTTTTATATAGACTAATCTCTACCCCTTCACACCTCTCAGATTATGTTATCACTACATGTAATAAATTGTGTGTGTGTGTGTGTGTAGGTGTGGGTGTGGGTGTGTATGTACGTTGAAGTAATGTACTTCCCATCTCTCTCAGACTGTGTTAGCAAAACTTAATACACGTAACCCAAACTGCTGCATACATGAAATTCTTCATGCAGTGAAGTAATTATTGTTCGTCCTCCTCTTTATTCAAAAGGACGTTATACTGCTGAAACACGTATCTTCATTCTAAACTATGTCTAACTTTTGTGCAATATCGTTACCATAGCAACATCTATATTGTATGTTATTTTCTCGAATCCAGCCACGAAAGGTGATTTTTTGATGAAGAAACAGCGTATGCGTGTGGGGGATTCTTGGTTCGAGCCCAGTTCACGTTCAGTGAACAACTTGGGTGTGGATTTTCAGAACACACATCTCTCTCTTTATGTATATTATTATTATTATTATTATTATTATTATTATTATTATTATTATTATTATTATTATTATTATTATTATTATTGTTTTTATTCCATTATTGTTGAATATTATGATATAAGATGTGACTGACGCTTTAAATGCTCCGGACATAATCGTGATATATTCACTTTATTTATATAAAACCTGTTGACTTGCTTTCAAAAATCGAGCAAACACACATATAACAACACACCTCGCACTACACTAAACAAAATCAACACACTTTACCCGTAATTTCTGAACATACAATGTAACATACATTAAGTGGCAATACTTCCACCAAAAAGTGACTGAAAAAATACCCATCATACGCAACAACCATTGCAAATAGCAACTACTTATTTCTATACAAGCTTCAATCACACACAAACACAAATATCACGTGACCCAATACTTTCGGCAAGAACGTGACTTTGACAAAAAAAAGTCATAGCAACATCCAGGGGAACTTGAATCGACGGAAACTCCCGTACTACGCTATGGCAGTTAGCATCTGATCAATTTCACATGGGAACCCAAAGCTAACTTCGACGGAGTGTGACACACAAATAACCTGACCCAGGACTTCCGGCGAGAAAAGTGACTTTGAAAAAAAAGATAGTCATAGCAACATCCAATTTCAAATTCTACACAGTCTCACACACCTCTTCCATATAGTCATCATATGCTACGACCTCTTGGTTATAAATGAATGATTAAAAATAATTAAATTGTTTACAAAACGTCACTATGGTTATTACAAATTAATTAATTAATTTCATTTAATTAATTGAATGAAAAAAGTTAAGAACTAGTATATCCATATCCATGGACTGAATAGAATAAAAGGTAGTATGCAACTATAGATGAAGTAGGTCTCATGAAACTAATAATTTATAATTTACCTTCGGGAAAAACGTGACTTTGACCCCCCAAAAAATAATCATAGCAACATCCATGGGAACTTGAATCGACGGAATCTCCCATATTACGTCAGGAAGAAGAAGAGTTATTTATCTGAATATTTTGTCATTAGAACTCCAGATTCTTATTTTCAGAAAACATTTTCAGTATTGTTCAATTGCAAGCTGGCGGTACTATTTGGTGGCAAAAATGTGACAAAGTCTCTTCACTGTTGTATTTAACGAGGATAGCACTATCTCTAACCATATAACCAGGACATCTGGTATCATTGTCAATAGTAACAGAAACAGAATCAGTGAAAGGTTTCGCAGATTAAGATCTAATTTATCAATTGAATCTGTGCGTTGGTAAAAGACGTAGCTCACTGAATATTGGCAGGGGTTGAGCTTCAGTCCTATATGAAGACGTTGCTGATCCTTGGCAGCAATATCTCTTTCATGTCACCCCGCGATGTATTCTTATGAAGATATTTATCTACACACACCACAAATGTGTTTAATTTATTTTTTGGTTTATGACGCTCATTCCTCCGACGATGCTCCGGGCTACCTTAACTGTAGTTGGAAAAGGCATTTTGGATTTTCTTTAAGTTCTAGAAGAAGGTTGTTATGTCTGTATAAAGAACACCCAGATTATAATGTGATTTTTTGAGCTAGATTTTGAAAGGAAGAACTATAACACTCCTTTCCAAACTATATAAAAGTCTACTTCTTGATTTGCTATAATAGTTTCTTGTGGATTAAGGCGTTTCTCGATTTTGACCCTAGAAGTGTGAATTCGTGTTGAACAATGCCTTTTCTGAAGACTTTCGGGCAACATCTTATTTTGTGATTTGCGGCATTTAGTATTTTCTTGTGCTTTTCTTGGACTGTGATGACACTCTCAATTAAATTGTAGGAAGATAGGAAACCTTGAGTTGTAGACGAAAAACTGGGATCTTTATCCTTATTTCGAAGTGTAGAAGCGAGAAATTTGTAGTTTCATTCATCACTTTACCCCAAGTCACTACAAAGTGTTTGAAAAGTAATTCTAATAAAATAACCACGAAATGATATATCAAAATCTTATTTATTGAATTACGAACATCTCAATGGAAATTATGTGGAATACATTTTTGGTGCATTGTCATAAGGGCTTAAATTATTTTTAGGCCGTTTAAGTTTGTGATACAGTTTTGACCAGAAAGCACTATAATTCATTTGATATTATTGAGGTATGTCTGGGTGCAATAAAGAATTACTCATTAACCATAACATTCTATCAACTTTTAGGACCTATAACAACATATTTTAAAGTTTGTTTTGGCTCATCTGAAAAAAGTATATTTTTTAGCATATGCCCTTATGACTTGCACAAAGAATATGAATATGGATTTTTGAGCCAAGGTTTCAAAAGTAGAATTTAGAACGTACAGGTGCTGCAATATGGCCTTTAGTAGGAAGATGGATGGTCAAGATTTTTAAAATACGTGGGTCAATCAGAAATTTAGTTGCACTCTTTCGTAAATATTTTCGGCCAAAGGCTCTTTTGTTAAAACTGTGTGGCAACACTGACGCACTGTGTGGTAACTGCATCGTGTGACGTAGCGGCTTTCACGACCTAAGTGGAAGTATTCTGATAATCAGTTGTAAACACGTTTCGACAACTGCAAGTGGCGTCCAAATTGGAAATACGTGCAGCAATTCGTTTCTTGTGGACAAAAAGGTGTAACTGTACTGTAATTTATTGGTCGTTGCATGAAGTGTATTTTTAAAATGCAATGTCACGTCAAGCTACCGCGAAGGGGTGCAACATGAGGCATTGGATGGCAAAGTTACGTATCTCAGAGTTAAACGATCAGGCCATACACCAAAAGATGGCAGCACAAAGAACCGATTTTGTTCATTTTTTCTGTATTGATCGTAATAAAAATCTCAGCATCTCACGATGTCTGAAAACTGAGTTACGGCACTTTGACATCCAACACCTCACATGTTTGAGACCAGACATGCAGATATTGACGATGCTGGGCGCGAGGGAAGACCATTACCCTATTTAAAAGCCTAGCCGTTTCACTGTGTGACTCTCATGTATTTCGTCCAATGAAAGACCAACTCTCAAAGCAACGATATCACTGGAAGGACAAGGTGAAAGCTGCAGCCCAAGAGTGGTTATCATGCGTCGGACTGGGTTTCTTTGCAGAAGGCATAGAAAAACTTTTACCAGTCTTGATAGATGTTTAACTAACGTCGGTAATTGCGCTGGAAAGTAGATTGTTAATGGAACTTCAAAATGCAAATAAAGTTATTATAAAATTTCAATCCTTTTTTTATTTTCTTAAGCAGTGCAACTAACTTTTTAACTGACTTTCATATATCATTATCAATTTAATGGAAAAACCTGGATTTGTAGAGAAGTGAGACGTCTTCACTGCCAACGGTCAGGCGACGATCGCAGCTCCAGAGTTTAGGTGGTAATGTGGTGGGGCAAACTCCGTACCACGTGAAGAGAGTACAAAGACAATGTGCAGAGAAACGAGCAGACGGTGAAACTGTAAAATGTGACACCTCTCATTTCCGAGAAGACTAATTTGTAAGCGCTCTTTTATGTGGTGTATACGTAATAAAAGTGGCCAATATGTTGCGTGTGTCGCGAGAGATAGTTTCTATGCTGATTTCGGCATAGAAAACTCATAGTGACACACAATCATAGACATACGTCTTGCAAATAAAATCAAAAAATAAACACACTGTTGAACAAGACTGCAGTTATTTAATATAAAAACACACTTTTGTGTTTTTATATTAAATAAGTACAATCTTGTTCAGTAGTGTGTTTATTTTTCCAAAACTCATAGTAAATTCACATCGGCGAAAAGGAGCAATGATAGAAGGAAAAACGTCAGTGACGCGTCTCGCTGAGCATAAAAGCAGGTTTTTCTCTCAGAACTGTCCTGCAACTGGATGCAAATGACGAAGGAACTGAGGGTGAATATCCCTCAGCCTTTGCCGATAAACACAGTTCACCGCGGCGTATCTTACATAGACCTACAGGATCTCATTGCACAGCCAAAACTCCTGATAAGAAACCATAACGTTTTGCACAACTCCAACAGTGCCGCGAATATGCAACATAGAGTACTGATGATTGCAATGTGTCGTCTAGTAGGATGAGTCGTCATTCACAATGTTTTAAACCACGGGCCGTGGTTGTGTGTGACGAAAGCCCACAGAACCGTATGATCCACAGTATTTTCGCTCAATTGTGAAACAAAGCGGAGGATTTATCATACTATGGGCACCAATATCCTAGTTTCTAGTGAGTAAAGTGATGGTTCTCACCGTCAAGTCACTGATTATTTCGTTATTTCAGGGCGCAATGTGGGTAGTGTGGTCCAAATGTATGAGAAAAACTGGTTACATCATTCTAATAAAAAAATTGTTACTTCACCCTCCCTTGCCACATCTCTTGTTTCCTTGTTAGCCAATAGTAGATAGGAACTACATATGGCAAACTTCATCCGAAGAAGTACTCGGTTTATTTAGACCGCACTATGCATCGCACAAGGAAACTAATTTGGGGAAGAGAGGATCGTAAACTTTAATTAGTATAATTAGTCTGAACAAAGATGAATTACTTGGGGGGAAAATGTAGGACTAATTATATACTAATGGTGAACTAATTCTGATAGTGACCACCTATTATTCTTCACCATCTTCGTCAGTGAGCGAATTAAGTGTAATTAAATCTTGATATACGTACATATTTTTATTTATTTATTTTTATACCTTTTAGTTTACCCTCAAGTAATTCATCTTTGTTCAGACTATTTAAACTAATTAAAGTTTACGATCCTCTCTTCCCCAAATTAGTTTCCTTGTGCGATGCATAGTGCGGTCTAAATAAACCTAGTACTTCTTCGGATGAAGTTTGCCATATGTAGTTCCTATCTACTATTGGCTAACAAGGAAACAAGAGAGATGGCAAGAGAGGGTGAAGTAGCAAAAATGGCGACCGTGACAGGACAGGTGATGTCCTCGTTTATGAACGAAAATTACTAAGTTTGTGAATCCAAAAAGTTCTAAAAAAAAATTGAGATTCCTCAGGAAGGGTACGAAAATGTGATTGCGTTAGAGAGAGAGCAAAAATAAACTACGAACATCTAATAAAGGGACAGAGCAGGAGAGAGCAACTACAGAGCAAAAACAAACAATAGGTAGCTTGCATACATGATTAGTGGTAAGGCTATCATATGAATAGTAAGTAGACAAATATATCAGAATAGTAATATTTTGTGGGTTGTATAATTGTAATTTGTGAACGATGGATTCCGCTAATTCAACTAATACTTTTAAAGGAAGTAATAACTCTGAAAATAAGCCATGTCACATATGTGACCGTACTGAACATGACGTGTACACGTACTGGGTACAGTGTCCTCAGTGTAATGAATGGTATCATTTCAATTGCTTGGGTTTACCCGAGACCGATGAACAAAATGTAGCATTACAAAATGATCAGGGTTGGCGATGTTTGTACTGTCAGAAGGAGCCGCCAATACCAATTAACGTTAATAATGGTACGATAAACGGGAATACGAGTATTACTGGTGTTGGTCTTAAACCTCAGTCAACACCGATAAGCAAGGAAACTTCCAATCAGGGAAATGAAACAAGTGACATAAGTAACACGGCTAATGGGAAGACTTTAGGGCATGTAATCGATGGAAGAGAACCCAATAAAGTCAAACGTCCGGAAGAGAAAAGTACGGAGATAACAATGTCGGATTTAATGACGCAACTAGTAACGATGCAACAGAATAAACAAACTATGGATACTCGGTTGACTAACTTAACCAGTCAAATGGAAAATATGGTTATTCGAATAAATGCGACGATAAGCGGAGTAACTGCTCATGTAGATCGTAAGATAGAGAATTTAGAAAGTCAGATTCAAGCTGTTCAATTAAACAATGAAAACCAGTTTAAAAGGTTACAGGACGATTGTAAGGATAGGTTTGAGAACATGTCTGTGAGATTCGACAATATGAGTCGTAGAGTAGGAAGTATCACTAATGCGATCGATAAGAAAATTGACTTAGTACAGCAGGATTTAGGTGACGGTCTAGGTAGAGCTAATTCTGAGATTATATCTCTAGCGACATCAGTAGATGATCTCAAGATTCAGATTAAAGAAGTAGACGAGCGCGTGAATTTCACGATAGAGAAAAGAATAGGTGCGGTAAACGAACAAGTTAAACATTTTGAAACTCAGGTTAATGAAGTTGACGCTAAAGTGTCTGCTGTACGGGAGCAGACCATGCAAACGCAAGATGGGTTGAAGGAGGTAAATACCACTGTGCAGGACATTTCTTTTCGCCTTGAACTTTATGAATCGAATATGTTTTCTTATACAGGGGATGTCAGTACGTTGCGTAAACAATCTGAGAAGGTAGAAATGGATTTACAACTAATAGATACCCCTACGCGGCGAATGCAACAGAAGTTAAATGATATACAGAAGAAAACTGCAGAGGATATTAGTGATATTAATAGGCGAATAATAGCTATTGAGTTAAAGTCAACACTTCTTGATACTGGCGAATTAGGAATTTCTCGTAAGAGATGGAATGAAGGGATAAACCGAGATAAATCGGTTATAGATGAAGAGACCTTCAAGACCGTGAGTGGGAAGCCAATAACCGTCGTAAATTCCACAATGACAGCTACTACTAGTGTAACTACTAGTATTGTTACAACTGGAGGTGTAAATACAACCTTTTCTGCACCTTACCTATTTGAAGGTATGACCAGCGGAGTTTGCGTCTCTTAACCCAGCCCTAATTTCTATCCGCCAGTTGGAAATGTACAAATGACGGAATCAGGCGTAAGATATGGAGTATATACTCCCGGAGTATACGATAGTAGCAATTCTATTAAACCGCCTCTCAGTGGTACTACTCAGACGGTAATGTGTAATGTGAACAACACACGAACTGTGTTTTTATATATTATTTGCAGATCAAATTTTTGCTTTATTTTATGAATATTTAATCGTTTAATTTGGTGAATTTACATATTTATTTTATTTGATTTGCATACGTAGCAGCGGGAACAGATGACTTATTTGTATTTCATATATATATATATATATATATATATATATATATATATATATATATATATATATATATATATATATTGTTTGTTTAGTGTATTTGAATAAATGTAGATGAACGACAGGACTGGACATCATACTGGGACAGAGATATTTTAATATAATTGAAATACTATAATGGAGAAGATAGAACATTTTGAGTTTCACATACGCTAGTTTGCTTTTCGTAGAGGCAGAGAAGTCCTTAGAGAAAAAAAACTTTAAGAAAGCTTGTTTCTCTGAAGGAGCCTTGTTCTACAGCAGCGTGGGAATGTACAGTTAGCCACTGTAGCTACCTTAATTCTGATAAAGTAACCATGAGCTCCAAACTTCGTCTATCAGTAGAGCTAGTCTAACTTTCTAGTGTAGTATTAGTTAGGGACATACACTGATACTATAGAGACAGCAAGTCGGTCTGCACAATAGTTTTCGAAGCAAGCAAAATTATAGCGTATGCGTGACAAATTGTCGATACAATGGAGTGTGAAGTTTGCAAGACACACCCCTTTTTCGCGTCCTAGTTACAGGATGCGTGGCTTGGGCAACGAACTTCTATCGGAGAGGAGAAGTTTGAGAAATTTGAAATTTTGGACGAGTCCACTTTAGTCCTAGTTGTAATAGTTCAGAAACATCCGTCAGATGTCCCTGGTGTGTGATTATTTTCGTCTGCTTTCCCTTGCATGATTTGCTACATGAGTATGTTTTGTAATGTGTAAATAAACTTTCTGGATGTATCCGTATTATTTAGATATATTTAAATCGATAATTAGTTGTATTATATCAATGGCTTGTTCTAATAGTAATTATAAGCCTGGTTGATGGTTTTGAGAGGTGACCTACGGACAAACACAAACCTTAGTTTTTTTTTTAACATCGACCAGATTCCAATGTTGAATGTTAAAGAAGGGAACCCTCAAACCATGTTACAATACTCGTTTTCAGGTGTTAGATCATGACAGCCCGCTTTGGGACTGTTATAATATCATATCATATGTGTAGTTTATTTAGATTGCTGTATTTACGCTGAGAAATCATTTTATAGTCAAAAACTTTCAATGTAAACATTCCAGGTTTATGCCATTCTCAATGTCACTTGGACAGAAAGCTAGGTTCTTCGTTACGAGATGGCACCACTCGTCAAGACAAGTCCGCGAACATATCGAGTGACAAGTTTAATATTTTTTTGTGTGTGTAACTAAACATTGCCAATTAACACGGCATAGTGATTGTGGGTGATATACACCATATTAAAGCTTATTAAATAAGCTAGCGAGCACATATAGTGACGGTTAACAGTTTAATTGACGTGAACTAGAAAACGAATAAAAGTAAACAAACCTGTAGAATGTAAAAGTTAAGTAGGTCACAGGAAAGCTTCCGGTGAGGGAGGAAACTACCTCACCTATTTTGGGAGCAGCGTTGGAAAGTGGTTTGACCCGACGCGGAGTTCAAACAGACAATGAACTTCGGTTGAAATAAAACGATAGTGGACAGAACACTAGGGGCAGTTGAATCTTAGCTTTCGAAGTATAAGCATCGTTCGTGACAAACTTGATTTTTCAAAAGGGCAGTTGAATCTTAGCTTTCGAAGTATAAGCATCGTTCGTGACAAACTTGATTTTTCAAAAGGGCAGTTTGTTACTTAGTTTTCGAAGCATAAACATCGTTTACGATCAACTCGGTTTTGAAATGGCAGTTTTGTTTCTTACTTTTCGAAGCATAAACATCGTTTGCGACAAACTCAGTTTTGAAGTGTTGGTTGCTTAATTGTGTTGGAAGCACACATAGCATCTGCGAAAGTTCGGTTTTTTTTCCGAAATGACAGTTGTTTGATAGTTTTGTTTCACAGAGAACATGTACGGCGAATTCGGGTTTGAAGTGACATTTCTTCATATTAACCTGCAAAGTGCTTAGCCAGACTAGACATGAGAATAATATTTCAAGCACCGTAAACCATGTTCATAGTTTATTCGCAGTGAATACTAAAATTTTGCTAATTTATTGGTCGAAACAAACTTAGTGCCAGTCATGTTAGGCCGTTGACCAATGTTGCAATAATTCGCCGTTTGTTTTAAGTAGTTAAAACACGCGTACAAGAGACTAAGCCTACAGCCTTGTACATATTGTTCGTGTAACGAGTTATAAAAGTTTAAGTGCTTTCATGGTGCTGCGAGATAGTACAAACTTTCATTGCAAGTCAAAAAGGTGAATAGTACCATGACCCGAAGGACAGCCCTCTCAACCGCCACTGAAAGAGTGTAACTCAGTTGCTGTATGGACAAACACCTGTAGAAGGAGAGTAGCAGAGACTCAGAAGAAGAAGGGAAATGGTGACTGCAGATAACTTGGCCGTCAACGTGGGAAGCAACATCGTAGTGCAGTAAAGTGGGATTAAACATACATGGACACTTCAAGAAAGAAGATAACAGCGAAATTGGCTTAATGAAGTGCACGAACAATTTCGATAAGCGAGAGCTCCGCTTTGCAATAAGTGTGATTCAAAATTAAAAGTAATATTTTTTTTCTTCTCTTGTCTCATTGAGAGGCTGGGCGCGAGTGCTTTTGTATCATAATATATTTACGTGCTTGGAATGTTGGATCTGCACATTAAAAGGGATTCAAACAGAAATTGAAGATTCTCCTTTTCTTCAATCAGCTTGGCTGCCAGGTATGTGTTACCATTTCCTGTCTTTATGTTTGCTTTTCAGGCCAGATGCCGGGATTATGTATGAGTCGTGAATACGAGGAGCATGTTTCATGCAAACAGTGGGTAATTTTCACACTCAGGATGGTTGTTAAAACTGCGCATACCTGTAAGTAAGAGTTTTCATGCTACATAAATCATAAATTAAATTTTCAAAATTTAATTTTTACTAATTCAGACTCTACCGACTGAACTAATTTCATTTATTTAACTTTGTGAGTGGAAGGGTGCGCATTATTAGAGTAATTTTCAGCTTGCGTGTGAGGTTTCCTCCCACATTGGCATTCTAATAAACCAATTATTTTTATAAATTATTCATCACCTGCATTAATCCTTTCCCCCGTTCACAAAGAACTTGGCTGCCGTTGGCGTGGGGCACGGCACACACCATCCTGAGTGCAAATTTTGTATCAATGTCCCTTGCAAAGTTTGTTTTAAATAATTAACGTTGTGGCAAGAGAGTAAAGTTTAAAGTTTTTTTTCTTTCATTTGTCTGTTTCATTGAATTATGATGCCATAACAAGAAAAGAAAATTACCCAACGGATTCACGACAATTAGCACAAGCCAGCCGCGTGTCAGTATATGTTTCTCTTTCAGGTTGTCGCGGGAAGCCATCCAGAAAGTTTATAATTTATTTGTGTTTTTATTTTGGTGTAATATGTGTATATCTCTTGAAGTGTGTTGAAATTTATAGCCTTTTGGAGGGGAATACTTTATTAGAGAATCAGTTAGGCACATTAAAGAACAATTTTGTTTAGTAGTATCATTTAAAACACATTTATGGTTATAACTCGTAGTAAAGCTAAAGAAATGGAGGGCTCTGCAGACAACAGTTTAGTTCAAGAACAATTTGCGCAGGTTATTGAGTTCCCGTCGGAGTCTCAGGACACCGTTAGTGATGCTATAGGCGACGTAAATACTTCTCTCCAGGAAGTAGTTCCGCCTGGAGAAAGTACCGTAAGCACTGAAAGGGCAAACGAACCGGAGCAGGTTAGGGAACCGATTCCATCCACCTCAGCGCAAGTCACTACCGTTACTGACCCGTGTCTCGCGTCACTGTTTCATATGATTAAAGAGATGGCAGAGAGGCAAGAAAAGTCGTTAACTGAGAGTTCTGGTAAACTTGAAACTCAAGAGAAGAAACAAGAGAGGACGTTATTGGAAATTTTGGAGAAACAGGAGAAGTCACTGTTAGAATTGTCTGGGAAACATGAAAAATCACTTCTGGAAATTGCGGATAGGTTAGAGAAACACGAGAAAAAACTAGAAAAGCAAGAAAGGGTACAGGAGAAGACGTTAGAAGAAATAGCGCACAGGCAGGAGAACTCTAGTAGAGTTATGCTAGAGAGGTTAGAAGCTGTTGAGAAGCAAATTACTGCCAGTTTCAGGCAGGAAATGCTTCAAAATGTATCAGAGCTGGAGGCCAGGATTCATTCCTCAGCGGAAGCTCTTGAGTCAAAGATCACAGCATCCTGCCAGGAGTTGAAAACTTCTGTAGAGGCAACGGAAGAAAGAGTTAACCAACTAGAAGTAAACACAGAGAATAGGATAGGCGAGATTTCAGAGGTCCTTGGTTCGGATCTGGCTCAGGTCTCTCGTGATGTCAGCCATTTATTTCGTGACATGGAGAGAGTGGGTGAGAATGTTACCGCTATGTCGAGCGAGGTAGATAGAGTAAAGGCCACCGTTGAGAGTTCTGTAGGACACCTACAGTCAAAACTAAGACGTGCGGAATTGAGATGGGAGGAACAGTTGGAACTGTTAAGGGAGTCGGTGCGAGAGAACGGTTCCAGCTGTCAAAACACAGCCTCTGTTTCGCATGAAGGAGTTGACACGCCGGTTGCTGGACCGAGCCATGCGAGACAGTTCCCTGAGCTCTCCAGACGTGAGAGTTCAGATGAGCAGGCTGCCCCTCCCACCAACAACAATAATAACACCAGCAACAGCAGTAGTAATGTCAAGTTGCATCCGCTCTTGGCCTAGTGCATAGAGACTTATCTCTTCCTACGTTTTCTGGTTCTGAATCAGAAGTCCAGGCCCACAATTTTTTAGTCGAATTAGAGAACTATTTTAACTTGACTGGTGTGCCAGAAGAGAGACGGCTTGCATTTTCATCCCACTGTTTTCGTGGAATATCACGACATTGAGTGCAGGTCACGTTAAAGAAGTGCCGCAGCTATCAGGACCTCATAAAGCACTTCAAAGAGGCCTATCTAAGTGAAGAGAAGCTCGCTAACCTCCGCGCCTCTATTCTAACGTCGAGGTTCGAGACACGGGGCAACAAGAAACCCACAGAATATCGAAATTGGCTTAATGAAGTGCACGAACAATTTCGATAAGCGGGAGCTCCGTTTTGCAATAAGTGTGATTCAAAATTAAAAGTAATATTTTTTTTCTTTTCTTGTCTCATTGAGAGGCTGCGCGCGAGTGCTTTTGTATCATAATATATTTACGTGCTTGGAATGTTGGATCTGCACATTAAAAGGGATTCAAACAGAAATTGTGGATTCTCCTTTTCTTCAATCAGCTTGGCTGCCAGGTATGTGTTACCATTTCCTGTCTTTATGTTTGCTTTTCAGGCCAGATGCCGGGATTATGTATGAGTCGTGAATACGAGGAGCATGTTTCATGCAAACAGTGGGTAATTTTCACACTCAGGATGGTTGTTAAAACTGCGCATACCTGTAAGTAAGAGTTTTCATGCTACATAAATCATAAATTAAATTTTCAAAATTTAATTTTTACTAATTCAGACTCTACCGACTGAACTAATGTCATTTATTTAACTTTGTGAGTGGAAGGGTGCGCATTATTAGAGTAATTTTCAGCTTGCGTGTGAGGTTTCCTCCCACATTGGCATTCTAATAAACCAATTATTTTTATAAATTATTCATCACCTGCATTAATCCTTTCCCCCGTTCACAGTAACTATGTTACTTCTAATCCTATTTCGCATGAGAATCGCAGAGTGACTCTACCTGACTCCAGGTTAGCATCAATAAAGAAACCTAAACTTAGTGACCGTAGCTATTTCCCTACATATGATGGAAATACTACAAAAAGAAAACCTCGTGAGTTCTTGGAAAAACTCCAAAGATGTTTATCGATCTACCCGTCACTAACCGATGAGGAACTTTTAGAAATTGCAAAAGAGTAATTAACATCTTATGCTTGAGCGTGGTATAAAAGTGTCAAACAGTATTACGTCTTATGCGGATTTTGAACGGTTATTTCGGGAGATGTATTGTAATGATCAACTGGAACGGGCGGAAAAGTGGGAATTACAATTTCGCCGATACGACAAAATGAAGGATTCGTCGTTAAAAGAGTTTACCTGGCGATTGATAGACGATTACTTCCAAATTGTTAATAATCCGGATGAAGCTGAAATTGTGGATTTAGTAGTAAAAAGCTTGCCGCCAGAAGAGTCCCGTACTATAGCTTCTCATTTATGCAAAAATGTTAGAGTTAACGGCAAAAATAGCTGTATTAGCGGGACAAACGAATTCTATTGATTCTCGCCCTCCACCTAAAAGGTTTTTTGTGCGGCAAACTAAAACCAATAACATGCCTCAAACGCAAGTGGAAATCGGTAGCCAGACGGAATTTTTGACTTATACACAAACTAACAATAGATTTCCGCCATGTTCTCAAAATAGTAATAGTGACAATAATGGATTCAGAATTTTAGTGACAATAGAAATAATCGATATTATCAGCCTTACTGGGAAAGGAATAATCAGAGATCACAGTCAGGTAATAATGGAACATTTTGCTCGTACAACAGATGGAACGGTTCATATAATAGGAGAAATGGTCGTGGACGAGGAAGAGGATATAGTTACGATATAACCCTAATAATCGAGACGTAAATCATGACTCTGAAAGTAAAAGCGGTGGAAACAATCAAGGTGGCTCCGAGAAAGATCAGAGTAGGGATCATTCTAGGAATACTAGTAGTAACGATGAAAATGAAACAATCCCTAAGTCAACAAACTAGCTCCGCAGTTACCTTGTTTAGAGGGGGAGGATAACTGCGGAAAGCCTGAACACCCCACAAATACAACAAATAGTGGCTGATATATCCGAAATTTGAATCTAGAAGGAAGTTGTTTAGGTGAGATGACTAACCCGATTTCATTTGTACAATTTGACGTAAATTTTGTGGTTGAAGAAAAAGCTGAGAAGGAAAACGATGTCAGGTATTTTTCGACTTTCCCTTCAGTAAAGGGAAATATAGGGGGTGTACAATTAACCTGTATTATTGATTCCGGCTCAAAACTGTCTCTAATGGATTGGGAGGTTTGGTGTAAATTGAAAAATAGATTCCCATCAGCGAAGCTGAGACCTTACTCAGATCTAAAGTTGGGAGCATTTGCAGGAAAGGAAACATTTTCAGTTAAGGGCGTACAGACGTTTAATCTAAGAATTCAGGACCACATTTTCGAAGTGACGATGTTTGTTATTCAGTATCTGCGCGTCGATATACTACTTGGATGTCCATTTTTTGATCAGTTTAAAGTAATTTTGGATAGAAGTGAAAAGAAGATTACAATGACAGATAGCAGCGGCAATATTGTCACAGTTTTCACCGATCGACCTACTGTAATGTTAGTGAAGGTGCCATATGAAGAATTGGAGGTTGCCAATTTAGGAAAGATAGGAAAAGAGCCTGTTGTGCGTACCCTGAACATGCTTTTCAAAGCTCCGTCAGCAGATGTATCATCTATTGGAGAGAATCCAGAGAGAATGACCGCTACCGACTCGTCTCTACAGTCTGATTGTAATGTATCTGAGGAAGATATTAATGATTACATAGCATCACAAGACGACTTGCCGGACGAAATTAGAGATGAACTTCGTAAAATACTGTTACGATACCGAAGTTAATTCTCGGAATACCCACGTAGAGTCAAAGCACTTCCGTATAGAATACAGTTAAAGGATAATTTGCCTGTTGTAAGACCCATATATCCTGTGCCACAAGCGATGCAAGAGGAATTTGAAGCAGAGTTTGAAAAATGGTTGAAGTTAGGTATTGGAATTTAAAAAACTATCTCCATATAAAAACGCTGTGACGTGGTTAAAAAACCATCTGGAGGAGTACGTCCAGTACTGTACCTAAGATCAATTAATGAAAAAATTGTCACTCCGCAAGTGCAGGTGGAGCCGATAAACGATTTGCTCAATCGTGTGGCAAAGGCTCATTGGTTTTCGAGCTACGATGCGTCGAGCGTGCACTATGGCATAGGTCTTCATCCAGCTTCGTACGATTGTATAGCTTCTTAAGAGTTCACCAGCAATTTTCCAATATACGATGACTCAAATTTTTGATGAATCTACTCGTGACTTTATAGTTCTTTACATAGATGACGTACTTGTGAAAAGTGCGACACAAGCCGAACATTTAGAGCACTTCCAACGGGCGTTCGCTATTTTTGAAGAGGCAAACTTCTCTTTAAATTTTAAGAAGTGTAAATTTTTTGAAACGGAGATTAAATTTTTGGGTCACATAGTGAGTGGGACAGAAATAAAAATAGACCCTAAATTAAACGAGCCCATAAGATGTTTCCCAATTCCTAAAACTAGTAACCAACTTAGACGATTTTTAGGATTAGTAAACTGGAGACACCGATTCGTGCCCAAATATGCAGAACTTGCGATTAAACTTTGTGATTTATTGAAGAAAGACCGAAAATTTATATTAGATCAGGAATCACTTGACTCGTTTTATAAGCTCAGAGTAATTATGAGTAATCCGCCGGCACTTGACCAACCAGACTTCGCTCTTCCTTTTCATATATATAGTGATGCCTGTTTGGAGAACCTAGCGGGATATTTAGCCCAACACCACCTGGTGAAATGGAAATGGACAAGAAGAATCAGCGAGTGATTGGTTATGCAAGTCGAAGAGTGAAGCCACATGAGTTATCTCTCTCTATCTCAAAACTTGAGTTATTGGCTATGCTATTTTTGTGAGAGCACTTCCAACTATATATCATAGGACGAAAGACCTATGTCCACACTGATAATGCAGCTGCTTCTAATGCATTAACTCAAAGAGGTCTTCAACCAAGGACAACAAGGATTTTGTTGAAGTTGCAAAAATTTGATTTGCAACTTGAGCATTGCCCTGGAAAGGAGAACACTGTTGCTGATACTTTGAGTCGTAGCCCTCCTGATGTTGAAGCTGAACCAGAAGTGCATTACATTAATATTCTGTCAAGACTAGATTTCTCTGAGATAGATTATGCGAAGATAAAACGAGAACAAGAACGGGATGATATGTGCTTAAAACAAAAACAGCAGCTAGGAAACATAAGCTCTAAGGAGAACTTGACACTATATAATGGACTCTTGTACTTGCGACCTCCAAATCTCGATGGCTCTTGGTAATCCCGGAAAGTTGCGTAGAAGAGATCACAAGTACGATACACTCAACGGGGCATTTTGGTGTGCAAAAATGTCTGAAGTTCTGTAAGTCGCTCTTCTACTGGAGAAAGCAGAGAGACACGTTCAAGCGATATATTAATAGCTGTGTGGAATGTGCACGAGCGAAGTTTTCAACGCGAGCAATTTCTCGGCAAGAGTGCCATATTGAGGTGGAAGCACCGCATGTAAAATTGGGGATATATATCGTAGGAAGGTTACCTCCTAGTGGTGGTTTTCATTATATGTTATCCATTATTGATATATATATTCGCGTTTTGTGATGTTCCTTCCTTTGCGAACTGCTCATACAAAGGAAATAATTATGAGCCTCGATAGAAAATATTTCCACATAGTGCCATACCCCCAGGAAATTGTATCTGACCAAGGGTCTCAATTTACCTCTAAAATGTGGCAGGATTATTGCAAGAAGAATGGAATTCGCCACATTCGTACCTCAAGCTACTCGCCAAATTCAAATGGTGTGACCGAAAGAAGCCATTAAGAGTTAAACAGGTTAATCCGATTATATTGCAGTCAAGATCAGACCAGATGGAATTAGTATTTAGTTCAAATTCAACGCCTTCTAAAAAATTCATATTGCACTAGTATAAACGGAGTTCCAGCCGAGTCGTTTTTAAATTATTCTGCTGTTGATAATTTTAGAAAGTCTTTTCCATGGCCAAGGAACATAGAGCGTATAGAAGATAAACGTCCTTATTTTTGTTTCGGGAAAGGAGAAAGGAATTTTAGAGAATAATATAGGAAAGGTCGGACTTAAGGAGGGACAGCTAGTGATGCTTCGTACCCACTACTTGTCCTCAGTCCTTAAGAAATAATCTGCTAAATGGATGAATGTGTACTCAGGTCCATTTTTAGTAGCAAAAGTATTGAGAAATCGAGCTTTATTACATATATTAAAGGTGAAATTCTCGGTACAGAAAATTTTCGTAACTTAAAAATCTTTGATTGCACTGATGAGAAACAAAAGGAGTTGCTACAGGATTACCCTAAACAGTAAGAAATTTTGTAAATATTGTGTAAAATTTTCGTCTTATAGTTATAATAGTATATTAAAATTTAATTGACATTAAATTTTATTGGAGAGGCGGGAGAATGTGACCTACATGTCACATATTAATGTTTTGTATAGCCCCATAGAGATTTTTGCCCATGTTTTGCGCTCCTGACATTGTAGTGTTACGGTTTCGATTATAACTTTGCTTTAAGAATTATAAATCTTGCGAATGATAATTAATTTAAATTTAATTTGTATTATAATATTAACTATATTTGTTGGTGAGCGAACGTTATAAACATCTAAAATCACAAGTGTGCATCAAAGGGTGGGGAACGGAGCGAGAGATAATTTGTATTGAAGAGATACATTTGTATGGAAGAAGAAGAAGAAGAAGAAAAAGAGAGCATAATATAAAATTTTCCCTCGTAAGTGTGGGAGAAAATAAGTGGACAACACTTTTAAAAATTCATTTTATTCTAACTAATAAAATAATATCGTGTGTGCTAGAAGAGAAACAAGTTATTATTGTGTAATAACGAGGTAGGACGACGTTTGAAAAAATATAAAAGTAATAAAATTTGTCACCGAGAGAGAAAACAGCGGATGCAGCATTTTCAAGTAAGTTGTATTTAAGCAGATTAAGCAACTCGGAAAACAAGGAAAGCTGGCAGTTGCAGTTTAAAGATAAATTTAATTTCCGGGAAATGATAAGTATATGGTACCTATAACTTTGGTGAACGAAACAGGTCAGTGTTAACATATTAACTTCATAGTGATAAATCGGTATTATTATTAAACTCAAGTGCTTTAGAGGAATGGAACGGAATATTTATGCAATCTGACATGTTTACAGAGGCAATAGATGTAAACGTGTAGTCTAGTAAACGTGACTTTTGGGTTTATTATATTTTAAATATGGCTAATGAAACTTCTTTTTGGTGTATAATAAATGCCTAATGATGGATTGTGAGTAAATTTGGAAGACGAACCACTAATCATGTAGCACAAAGCTGGCCTAAGTTCACCTGTTGAGGTGACCAAACACCGTTAAATAACAGCTAACTTTCCAGCGTTATGTAGCTCTGTTCTAAGATTTCATGCTCTCGCTCCGCTCTGATAAACCCTACGCATCACTAGGAATTTCCTTAAGCACCCGATTTGGTGTGTTTTCCTTTTCCACTCATACTGGAATGATGGTACATATATATAAACTCTCGAAACAGAAAAGTGTTTCTACAAATCGCTGTTCTATTTATTTTATTATGTACTATGCAGATCGCAGTGATATATGCTTACATTTATTTTGAAACATTTTCACATTCTCTCTTTCTCCCCCTCCTCTGCGGTCTGGTGGTGTGAGCTAATATAATTATTACAATAAAGGCGATAATACGTTACGGCGTGGACAGCTAAAAGTCCATAAGAGGGTTCATGGCCTCACGTGCCGTAGTGGCTGCGGTCTTTTGGTATTTTGTGGCCGCTTCACAATATTGAAACCTTTATTAACAATTTTTTATTTTTCTCTTTCTTTTTGGTCGATCACGTCCTGGTTGAAAATATAATATAGATAGAATGAACACTGAATACTTAATTTTGAGATCTGATAGAAAAGGCTCTTCCATCGTAAACAGTAGCGTCATATTTGTTCAAATATTTTGACACCAAGATCATTAACTGTAAATATTTTAGAAAAGGGAGCCAAGAATATCTTAATAAGAATATGCTAATCTGTATTAGTGAGAATATATATATATATATATATATATATATATATATATATATATATATATATATCATTAAAAACTGTAATTAACGCATAACAGTATATCCATTTAAGATGTCTATTGTGATCATTTCTTATCGCTATCCAGTTATCATAAGAATTTACATACGAGCTATGCATATGTTATTAGTATTACTTCTTTTTATATAATGGAAAAAAGGATCATGTTGGTCTATTATGATCTATTTGTAAAGTTATCGATGCCGTTTCCTTTCATTAATAAATATACATATTTGTAAATAGATTTTCTTATGTATTTTGATATTATATGAATATATTTTGGATGTTAAGGGCTTAAGTTTCTTATATATATATATATATATATATATATATATATATATATATATATATATATTCGTGATATGTGTTGCTGGTAATGATATTGAAGTGAGAAATTTTATGAGTATTTAGTCGTCGATGAGTATATTCCTGTATTGAATATTGGTTATGGAGTTGTTTTCCTATAATGTATGACATCGTCTATTCATAATGTAAGGCAGCACTTAATTGATATTCAGCCCTGCATACTGCTACTGTGGAGATTGTTTACTATATTAATTCAAATAAAGAAGCTCTCAACCAAATAATTAATAAAACTACACTAGAAAACGGCACGTTTTGCTTAAGATGGCTCGAGAATTCGTTTATTGGTCATTTGGGTTAGTACAGTGTTAGTTGAAGGAGTGATTGTAAGCTCTTCTTCTTTACATATGCGATTTGTTTAAACAAGAGGTATGAATGTATATTTTCTCACTAAGACATAGCTATGACTAATAAATACAGTTTGTCCCAGTGGAATACTGACTGACGGCATGCGTTGGCAATGCGGTATAAATGAGTTTTCTTTTCTCTGAAGTATCTGCGAACATTGTCGTAAGTCTCTCAACGTCAAGAGAAGTTTTAAGTCTTGTCATCTGCCTACGTGGAGTCTTTTCTTGTTTTCCTAGTCAAACTATAATTCGACGGATAAGAAGTTCCATTTGCTGAATTATTAATATTTTTTTAGTGACACCTCGTTTTATTATATAAAACCACCACCAGGCTGTGCGAGTTCAAAACCTTTTGCAATAAAAGAGATTTTTTTAATGGTTAGTATACTTACGTCTAAAATTTAGTATTATACCAAAGTAGAGTTTTAAAGTGTTGAGGAATAAAATAAATAATATTGTAGCTTGTATCTATATCCGTTAGTTGAAATATTTTATCGTTTATACTGTTTCTTTTTTATTTTATATGCTACTCAACTGCTATTTAAATAAACGTGTTGTGCCATTTGTTGGCAAACGAGAATACTCAGTTTGTAACCTACATAATCAAGTATTTTAAGTATTATTCATAAACAGTCATTTCCTTTGTAAGTTGAGTGAATAATAAATTCTGCTAATGCTTTTGATTACGATATGTCCTGTCACGGTCGCCATTTTTGTTACGACACCCTCTCTTGCCACCTCTCTTGTTTCCTTGTGCGGTCTAAATAAACCTAGTACTTCTTCGGATGAAGTTTGCCACATGTAGTTCCTATCTACTATTGGCTAACAAGTACATGTACCTTTCACATATTAATGTTTTATATAGCCCCATAGAGATTTTTGCCCATATTTTGCGCTCCTGACATTGTAGTGTTACGGTTTCGATTATAACTTTGCTTTAAGAATTATAAATATTGCGAATGATAATTAATTTAAATTTATTTTGTATTATAATATTAACTACATTTGTTGGTGAGCCAACGTTATAAACATCTAAAATCACAAGTGTGCATCAAAGGGTGCGGAACGGAGCGAGAGATAGTTTGTATTGGAGAGATACATATGTATGGAAGAAGAAGAAAAAGAAGAAGAAGAAAAAGAAAAAGAGAGCATAATATAAAATTTTCCCTCGTAAGTATGGGAGAAAATAAGTGGACAACACTTTTAAAAATTCATTTTATTATAACTAATAAAATAACATCGTGAGTGCTAGAAGAGAAACAAGTTATTATTGTGTAATAACGAGGTAGGGCAACTTTTGAAAAAATATAAAAGTAATAAAATTTGTCACCGAGAGAGAAAACAGCGGATGCAGCATTTTCAAGTAAGTTGTATTTAAGCAGATTAAGCAACTCGGAAAACAGGGAAAGCTGGCAGTTGCAGTTTAAAGATAAATTTAATTTCCGGGAAATGATAAGTATATGGTACCTATAACTTTGGTGAACGAAACAGGTCAGTGTTAACATATTAACTTCATAGTGATAAATCGGTATTATTATTAAACTCAAGTGCTTTAGAGGAATGGAACGGAATATTTATGCAATCTGACAAGTTTACAGAGGCAATAGATGTAAACGTGTAGTCTAGTAAACGTGACTTTTGGGTTTATTATATTTTAAATATGGCTAATGAAACTTCTTTTTGGTGTATAATAAATGCCTAATGATGGATTGTGAGTAAATTTGGAAGACGAACCACTAATCATGTAGCACAAAGCTGGCCTAAGTTCACCTGTTGAGGTGACCAAACACCGTTAAATAACAGCTAACTTTCCAGCATTATGTAGCTCTGTTCTAAGATTTCATGCTCTCGCTCCGCTCTGATAAACCCTACGCATCACCAGGAATTTTCTTAAGCACCCGATTTGGTGTGTTTTCCTTTTCCACTCATACTGGAATGATGGTACATATATATAAACTCTCGAAACAGAAAAGTGTTTCTACAAATCGCTGTTCTATTTATTTTATTATGTACTATGCAAATCGCAGTGATATATGCTTACATTTATTTTGAAACATTTTCACATTCTCTCTTTCTCCCCCTCCTCTGCGGTCTGGTGGTGTGAGCTAATATAATTATTACAATAAAGGCGATAATACGTTACGGCGTGGACAGCTAAAAGTCCATAAGAGAGTTCATGGCCTCACGTGCCGTAGTGGCTGCGGTCTTTTGGTATTTTGTGGCCGCTTCACAATATTGAAACCTTTATTAACAATTTTTTATTTTTCTCTTTCTTTTTGGTCGATCACGTCCTGGTTGAAAATATAATATAGATAGAATGAACACTGAATACTTAATTTTGAGATCTGATAGAAAAGGCTCTTCCATCGTAAACAGTAGAGTGATATTTCTTCAAATATTTTGACACCATGATCGTTAACTGTAAATATTTTAGAGAAGGGAGTCAAGAATATCTTAATAAGAATATGCTCGTCTGTATTAGTGAGAATATATATATATATATATATATATATATATATATATATATATATATATATATATATATATTCTCACTAATACAGATTAGCATATACATAATTAATGAACGCAAAACAGTATATCCATTTAAGATGTATATTGTGATCAATTCTTATCGCTATCCAGTGATCATAAGAATTTACATACGAGCTATGCATATGTTATTAGTATTACTTCTTTTTATATAATGGATAAATGATCATGTTGGTCTATTATGATCTAATTGTAAAGTTATCGATGCCGTTTCCTTTCATTAATAAATATACATATTTGTAAATAGATTTTCTTATGTATTTTGATATTATATGAATATATTTTGGATGTTAAGGGCTTAAGTTTCTTATATATATTCGTGATATGTGTTGCTGGTAATAATATTGAAGTGAGAAATTTTATGAGTATTTAGTCGTCGATGTGTATATTCCTGTATTGAATATGTGGTTATGAAGTTGTTTTCCTATAATTTATGACATCGTCTATTCATAATGTAAGGCACCACTTAATTGATATTCAGCCCTGCATACTGCTACTGTGGAGATTGTTTACTATATTAATTCAAATAAAGAAGCTCTCAACCAAATAATTAATAAAACTACACTAGAAAACGGCACGTTTTGCTTAAGATGGCTCGAGAATTCGTTTATTGGTCATTTGGGTTAGTACAGTGTTAGTTGAAGGAATGATTGTAAGCTCTTCTTCTTTAAATATGCGATTGGTTTAAACAAGAGGTATGAAAGTATATTTTCTCACTAAGACATAGCTATGACTAATAAATACAGTTTGTCCCAGTGGAATACTGACTGACGGCATGCGTTGGCAATATCGGTATAAATGTGTTTTCTTTTCTCTGAAGTATTTGCGAACATTGTCGTAAGTCTTTCTACGTCAAGAGAAGTTTTAAGTCTTGTCATCTGCCTACGTGGAGTCTTTTCTAGTTTCCTAGTCAAACTATAATTCGACGGATAAGAAGTTCCATTTGCTGAATTATTAATATTTTTTATAGTGACACCCCGTTTTATTATATAAAACCACCACCAGGCTGTGCGAGTTCAAAACCTTTTGCAATAAAAGAGATTTTTTTAATGGTTAGTATACTTACGTCTAAAATTTAGTATTATACCAAAGTAGAGTTTTAAAGTGTTGAGGAATAAAATAAATAATATTGTAGCTTGTATCTATATCCGTTAGTTGAAATATTTTATCGTTTATACTGTTTCTTTTTTATTTTATATGCTACTCAACTGCTATTTAAATAAACGTGTTGTGCCATTTGTTGGCAAACGAGAATACACAGTTTGTAACCTACATAATCAAGTATTTTAAGTATTATTCATAAATAGTCATTTCCTTTGTAAGTTGAGTGAATAATAAATTCCGCTAATGCTTTTGATTACGATATGTCCTGTCACGGTCGCCATTTTTGTTACGACACCCTCTCTTGTTTCCTTGTCCGGTCTAAATAAACCTAGTACTTCTTCGGATGAAGTTTGCCACATGTAGTTCCTATCTACTATTGGCTAACAAGGAAACAAGAGAGGTGGCAAGAGAGGGTGTCGTAACAAAATCTTGTATCAAACTGTGCAATGCAAATTGAATGATAGTTTGAAACAAAAGAAAACAAAAATCCAGAAAAGCGTGGGGAAAAATAACATTTTGTTCTTCTTGACAAGCAACTCATTTTGTACGACTATAGTTTTTCACCGGGGAAAGCTATAACCGAAGAATACTCCAAGCAAGTATTAGCGCCCTCTATGAAGAGAGTTGCCACAATGTGGCTAAAGTATACAAACTGGGCCTAAATTCTGAATCAAGACAATGTTTAAGTGTACTTCCCTTTGATAATTGAAGCTCATAACAATGAACTAAAGTTGGAGATTACAGACACCTGACCCTACGTGTCATACCTTGGCCCATGTAACTTACTTTTGCTCCGCTGAGATCCCAACGAAAAAAATTTGTTTCCATTTGATATGTTATAACTAAACGAATCCCAAAGTTATACGTGCCACTGGGCGGGATATCGTGAGTTACATATTTTGTAATATAAAAGCTACAGTATATTACCTGGCAGAATAGTTTGAATCGATACATTTGTTCGGAAACGGTTGGGTAAATAGGAAACCTGGCGAATACGTAACTCATCATTTTCAACGACATATTTTATGGGATAAAAAGTTTACCCCAGGGTCCCATGCAGGGTAGCAGACGGGAACCAACTCAAAATTTTCAAATGGCAAGAGGGATTAAATAGATAGTACATCGTTTGAAATCTGTTAAAATGAAAGAAAATGGAGCAAGTGTCACCTCTATACGACAACCCTGTGCAAAATGGCGGCGGGTCAATATGTAAGCAAAAAACTTAATTGAAAAATATATGACCACCCCCATAAATCGGAAACGGTGAGACAAATGTGAAAACAGGAAAGGAGATGTGGCATTATTTTCAAAGTACAATTATTTAAGTTAAAACATCTTGTCCTAATGCACCCGCAGGGTCCCAGGTCGGGTCCAACTAAAAAGTTTCAAACGGCAAGAGGGGGTTAAGTAGCACATCGTTTGAAAGCTGTTGTTAAATGAAAGATGGTGGAGCAAGTATTCACTTTCTACGACAAACTTGTGCAAAATGGCGGCGGGTCAAAATGTAAACAAAAGCTTAATTGAAAATCTATGGCCAGCTTGAATCCAAGATGGCTGCCTAAAACCTATATCGAAAGGATCGAAAGGATAAACATACCAAACTGTTGAAGCAAGGAAAACCAAATTTGGCATGGTTGTTGATCACTGGGTGACGAAACGATGCGAAATGCTCAAAAACGCGACATCTTGATTTCAAAATGCCGCAGTATGCATCGGATACATGTTCAGCTCAAACCACTGGTGTTGGAGAAGCGAAATATGATGTTAAAGTTTATAGTTAATAGCAGATATTCACAAAATATCAAAGAGTATCATTTGTAATTCAATACATAATCCAATGGCTGCCAGCTTAAAAAATGTATTTGTATATAAATATGCTATTTCTTGGAATGTTGTGACAAACCAACAAAGTTTACGCAGCTTGATGAACTGAAATGTTTTACACCTAGTTTGGTACTGCTCGCCACTCTTGTAAAAAAAATTGTATATTTCATGTTGCTTGAAATATTGCGATCAAACCGACGAATGGCATACAAATGTAACCATCACGAATACGTTGCAATAGAGTCCCCAACCTCACTGATGGAGCAAGTCCTTTGTGTATGAACTACTTATGACAAAATTAGAAAAATACCCGAAGGTATTCATCTTTTGTTTAGCAGCATGGATAGGAAGTAAGAGTTGTATTTTCATCTCATATTCGTTATATTCACGTAAATGATATCGAGAGAACCGTGACGGACGTGCGTTAGGAACAAAAGATATATGTGTTGTTCGGAATGAAATAATAGTGAATCGAAATTCAATTGTTCTTTAGTTTTCCTATTGTTTCTAAATACGTAATGGAGAAAAATATAAATTTAGATTTGTACTGTTATGAATGGCATAGGCTTTAAGTGGCCATCTTAGATTCAAAGTGGCCATAGATTTTCAATTAAGCTTTTGTTTACAATTTGACCCGCCGCCATTTTGCACAAGGTTGTCGTAGAGAGTCGAGACTTGCTCCATTTTCTTTCATTTTACAACAGCTTTTAAACGATGTGCTACTTAATTCCTCTTGATACTTGAAAATTTTGAGTTGGGACCCGTCTATGACGTTGCGGTAGACCTTGGGGCAAACTTTTTTATCCCAAAAAATGTGTCCTTGAAAATGATGGGATACATGTTCGTGGAGATTTCCATTTACCCAACTGTTTCCAAACCAATTACCCGGTTCAAACTATTCTGGCAGTTTTGTAGCTTTTAAATGACAAAATATGTTGTCACTCAAGATATTCCGCCCGGTGGCACATATAACTTTGGGATTCGTCTAGTTATAATATTTCAAATGCAAACAAAATTGTCTCGTTCGGATCTCAGCGGAGCTACTTTGTGACCCTCCCTTGTGAGATAAAAGCAGTTCAAATATGTATCTTTAATTTCGATAGTGACCTTAATAGACCTGTGATATATATTGCAAACAAGCTTGCAAAATGCGAGTTTCATGTTGTATTTTGTCAAGTGAATTCGTATGAAAAAAGTATATTTTGAAGGATTCTAGTTTAATTATACATCATGTGATTGATGTCTCTCTTGTGATGCGACCTGTTTCTTATGCATGCATGCAAAGATGGATTGATCACATAAATACACACATAAATTTTAAGCTTTTAGAAAGCAGAAGTTTCGTTATATAATACTATATATATAAACACTATTCGGATTAGTAGCTGTAAGTTCATAATATTAGTTTCGAATTGCGTTTCAGTTGTTAGTGCTCCAAATTATTATACAAGTAACCATAAGTGTCGGAAATCTTATGTCGTCCTTTTGTCCGTTCTTCTGTCTGATTGTTGACAAGTATCAGATCAAAAACGATAAGAGAATCGGGAAATTATTTTCTTCTCCTCCGTTAACCTTCTATTCTAACCGGGAGAGGGAGAAATCAACAATTTCCAGTTTTAACGCTTATTTCCAGGTTTCATCTTATCCATTAATACTATATCCAACCTAAAGTGGTAGAAATCAACCATTGTTTTTGTTTTAACGTTGATCGCTGTAAACAGAAAAACGGAAACAGTTAACGACAAGTAGTTTTTCTGCAATCTAATTATCGCCTAAAGTAGAGATTTCACTCCTACGGTTAACCCTATAGTTAAACCGTTAAAAATCAACCATTTGAAGTTTCAAAATTGATTTCCATAGAACAAAAACATTAATAAATAGTGATAAGTGGTACCTGAAAATCGACTCAGCATCTCAAGACATTACTCGTGCGATACTCCACCGAAACCAGAAGTGTAATTTGATATGGATTAAAGCGTCCGAGGAACAGGTTCTTTCTTTTATCTTATCCCTCTATTGCAACCTGAACTTACAGATATATTATTTCAAATTTCGGTATTAAATTCGCCTAGTTTGGAAGTCCAACTTACGCTATGTTGCCATACTCACCAGACACTAGTAGAAAATGCTTGAAGTCTTCTATATACATTATACAACCTATAAAAAGCTTTGGTGATTCAGAACACTCATATCAGCTACAGCAGTCAATATAGACAGAGGGCGCGAACTTAGTCAGACGGAAAGAGGAATATCATTGGAGCTCACATGTTCGGACATTTGGCCCGTGAGATTTCCAACAAATATCAGATACTCCGGTTAGCATTGAGTGATTTTATCGTGAAGTGCAAGCGAGAAGGAGGTGAGACCTACGTTCCAGGATCACTAAAACGAAACCACTAACATATCGGAACAAACTATGCTTTAAACGTGTGGTGAAATCAAACCGGAAAGCGATATTAAAGATATTGGCATAGAATTTTCATTCACTTTCGCAATAGTACTGCAAGTGATCGTACCGTCCGCCAAGAGATAATCGCGCATGTTTTTCATGTTTTGAGCAGCAGTTCACAACCTATATATAACAGCACGCAATGCGACCCGTTGTTTACAGTGGTGCAAGGAACGCCGCCATTGGACTCTCGAACAATGGAATTCCATCCTATGGAATGTTCAATCGCACTACCAAATGTGGCGATCCGATGGACATTTTTGGATGTAGCATATGCTTGGAGTACGCTGTTTACAGAACTGTAGCGTACAAACAGTGAAATTTGGTGCAGATGGCGTCATAGTGTGGTCCTACTTTTCGTGGTATAGTGATGGTCCTCTTATTTTAGTTCAGGGGAAAATGAATGCTGAAGTATAGCAAACAATTCTAATGGGCACAATTCGCTATTGACTTACATCTGTTTCAGCACGACAATGCACCATGTCATACGGCAGTCAGTATAAAAACGTGTTTCAAGTACATGGGTGTGGAGAAACTTGATTGGCTAGACCAAAAGCAAGATTTCAATCCCATTGAGCATCTTTGGATCATCACTTGATAGTTGGATGACTACTTGAGAGTCAGACCATGCTGCCCAAAACACTCCAATGAGCTCTTGCAGGATGAATAGGCCAAGATTTCTTTCGGCATTTATCGCAGATTGGATTAACGTACTGGTATGAATGTCTAGTGACGAGTAGTAACATAGTATAGCTTGATATTGTGAAACGAAAATCACATATTGGGCGTTTGAAATTGTTCACACGTTCCAACCAACACAGATCAACAAAATGGATAAGAGGATAAAATCTATCTACTATATGTATAGTTTGTCTATATTGTAAAATTATCTCTGTTTTATAGGGTAAAGCAAAATACGGTACACGGGAGATTGAAGTTTTCCATCACCTTTTTATTACAAAAGTTCCTCTTAAATACAAATATTTTACAATAAATAAAGTTTCCTCTAATATGTATGTATATAAATGAAAGGAACCCAATTAACAGGCGTCTTAGGACTTTGTAGGTTAGGTTACTCTCAATGACCGGGCGTCTTACAGGAAAATAAGAATTGGTTGATTAGGTACCTCTCAATTGACCAGGTGTCGCTGAGAGAGGAAAGGTGTTCCCAATGGTCAGGTGACTTAGGGCTCTTGGTAGTTTGATCAAATGGAAGAGATTGATGCTTCTTGAGGTCATCATCATCATCATCATCGAACCGAAGGTTCCCCACGTGAAACGAGGAAAGATTTATTAGCACAGTTGTTCCTCTATTCCATTGTAGTTTGATTTGGTTGTTTGGTATTTTTTCTCCCATCGGGCGGGTAAATCTCGTTCTCACTGAGGTGTTCTTGCGGTGTGGGGATGGGGACGGGGGAGTTGAAGAGTCCTAGCTGAGGCTTGCACAAGTGGTGCTGTAGTAATCCACATTTCAGAGGGCAAGGGAGATATCCTCATAAGAAAAGGGGGTTAAGTTTGGTTTTTGTTGTGAGTTTGTTATGCTGATTGTGTGCAATTAGCCAGTTGTGTACTGTTACTTTTGCTGTTGTGTATCCTGCCTCTTTCGTAGATGTGTTTCATGCTTCTTAGGTTTGTTCTGTGAATGTGAAATATATGGGTCAACATGAGTAGAGGTAATGATGCTCAGGTAATGATGTAGGATTTGTTTAGATGCAGTTTGAATTACTTTGAAAACAGCTGTTTGTTTTGTGAGTTCGGTTATTGAGGTGAGTATGTAGCTAACACAATTCATGATGTATTCTGTTGCTTTCTTAATAGCACTTTGGATGAGCTTCTCTAATGGCGGAGTAGAGTTGATTTTCTCTGCTGTGATTGGTCGATGCGATTCTTCTGTGATTGGCTGGTGCGTTTCATCATCTAGTTCTTCTTTTTCTTCTTCTTCTGCAGGTTTGGATTGGTGTGTGTTTTCTACGTGTTCCTTGCAGGGACCTTTTCTTTGCTGTGGGTTTTTATTGGTCTGTTTTTGACGAGGTTTGGAAGTTTGCTGTATATGGAGTGCAGACCTCCCCACAGTCTTTTGTGGCACTTACTGTGTCCGGTCTGGTGTCCCCTATTCTTGCATGTGGCACAGAAGTTAGGGTCGGAAGGGAGCTTGCACTCTTTGCTGTGGCTCTTCCACATCTGTAGCAGATCCTTTGGTTCTGGCAGAGGGGAATTGTGTGTCCATATTGATAGCACTTCCAGCAGGGCGGGCGGTGTGGTTTCTGAAACAGTAGCGTGCTGGAGCAAACTAGCTTATTTACTTGCTCAGGATTTTGGGAGAAGACCCTGATCAGGGGAACAGGACCATCCTCTCCTCGAATTTTGATTGCGTTGCAGAAAAATCGACGTTTTGTTCCTGCAGTTCTTTGATTTCACATTTGCTGAGGTCAACTCCTTTAATGACGCAGGTGAAAGTGATGTAATTTCTTCGTTGCTTTGTATTTCGTGATGTCTTCATGTTTTCATTTTTTGTTTTCCACGTATACTTGTATGTCGTTTGTCCGTTTGTTAGTGTTTGGTGGGAGCGGTTGTAATGAGTTCTTCAATGTTACAGGATCTGTCATTTTCCTTGACTGTGAGGGAGTGTTTGTGTTGTTGGCGTTCGTCCTTTTCCATACAGAATAAGCGCGTTTTCCGATATCTCATTCAGTGTAAACGATTTTGAACCACCTGGAGTTTGCGGCTGTCTTGAAAGCAAGGTAGAAGAACGAATCCGCCTTCCATCACTATGTGTTTCTTTTCGAACTTCATTTGGAAATTTCTTGTTGAATATAATTGAATATAATTGCGAATGCCTTTGGCTATGTCGTTTACATCTTGTGGCGTATAGTCTACTTGGTGGGGGTTGTAAACCCTGAAAAAAGGGGCAGATCGTTCTCTTTGGGATCTTCCATTTGTGCTTCTCTGCATGCAAGCTGCTTGATTGGGTCAGCTACAGTTCGCTCTGTGGAGTGCCCGTGCGTCTCTTTGGTGTCGTTTCTAGCAGGAGTGACGGGTCCTGGTTTGGGGGTTGCCGCCTCTGATTTCTTCTATGGCGACCTCTACCCATGGTATTGTGTATGTGAGAAAAATAGAGTATATATGTAAGCTTTTTACGTAGTGGTCTTGGGAAGGGTCGTCTGTTTGTGTGGAGGACGCGAGTGTTACTGTTTCTTCCCGAAGAAGGAAAGAAGCGGTCTATACCAGCGGCTGTCGCCAAGGGCTATACAACAAGGATGCCATTGCGAATCTTGGCTATCCAAGGGGCCACCACGGCTCGATCGTTCTTCCTTTTCCACGTGAATGATACAATGAGGGAGGGTTGATAGGGCCTCAGCTTAAAGAATAGAATTACGTTCCCTGGGTTTAAGTCAATGAAGCAGAACTCTAGCGAGACACCGACGAATTCTTCCAGCACAAGTCACTAATCTTCTTTGTGTGGGAGCAACGCTCTAACCAGACACGCTTGTAAGCACGGTCTTCTTTTCTTCTTTCTTCTGACTGCGAGAGTCTAGTTTGCTCAGACCGCCCGAAAACTCTACTACTTGCGATAGCGTACTCTTTAAGTGTAGGGAGTAAGAAGATACTTCTTGAGGTGTGCTCTCCTCTTTTATACCATAATGTTGCTCACTGCTGGTGGACCCTGCGTCACTAGTCGAATATTGAAGATGATGGATGACATCCTCTTCGTCTGTAGTGTGTTTGTTTATTTCAAGCACGTGTAATAGACATATGGTTACAGCATGGCGTGAAGACATTTGGAACCTTATAATATACATAAATGTATGTATACATAAATGTGTGAATGTGTATGTCTCCATTATTGCGAGATAAAGCAGAAAATTACATTGTCCGTTTTTAAAATAATAATATAAAAATTAAACGCTTCGTTGTCCCATGATTTTTTTATATATCATTACAATACCAATTGTTTTATACATATTTTTTATGCTACACCATTTATACACATCTTCACTCATGTGAAATATTTATTATGTCATTTGTGTATTGAAACACTAGATTTTATGATGAGCTTTTTGTAGCTTTATCAATTAAAATTATGTTGAATTGAGTTTTTAAATATTTAAATACAGATATTACAAATTATTTTTTGCAGTCAATAAAGAGACGCATTTATGTTTAGCTTCCACTATGTGTATTATTATTTAGACTTATTGTTTATTAGCAAAATATATTTGTTTTAATTTAATTAAATATAATCTTCAATTTAACGTTTATTCTACCATACACACTACAGTGGATTGTTGTAAATACAAATAAACGTCTGTAGTTTATTGATTCGTTAAAGTATGGGAAGAGTTAGATGTGATTAACTTATGGATAGGTAGAGGAAACAGAAGGAAACAGGATTATAGTAAGTAACACGGTATTCATAAGGTGATAGAGATACTTAGGGAAATACATAGCAACAACTGCTTACTACGAATTACTATAAAGTATATATTTATTGATATATGCTAAAGTGATCTCTACCATTAGAAACACCAACACCCAAATATTGCCCTTGAGTATGAACTCTTGTCCATGTGGCATGCATGTATATCTTCTCAGGATGACTAAAGAAAAACAATATATACATCACAGTACGAAACATTTTAATTTAAAGAGACAATGTAAAATTTTACTCCAAGTACAACTCCTTTTTTTTGTGTGTGTGGTTTTCGAAAGAAATAATATTTACCTCAAAAGTATGAATAGCTAGGAAAATGAAAAAAAAAAAAATAGGTTTTTGTATGTGTGTCTCAAACTCCCATTTCAACCTAAGGTGCATCGTGAAGTTGTCCCTCTACGTTTGTCTTTGAAATGTTTCTTTATGTTTCTCGAAACAAACTACTTTTTACCTCAAAATAGCTAATAAGTAATGAAAATGTACAGCCACTCACAAAAGTAGCTCCCCACTAAGCGATAACTTTTCTCAGTACTGACAGCAGTTGGTAGACCTGATTCAGGTGTTTATTCAGGTAAAATTGTAAAGTAGGTGACTAACGAAACAGTTCTCCATTCTAAGATGAATCTCTATGGTTTGGATAGCGTTTTCCAAAGAACCCCATATATTAATCTCAATATTGTTGTGTATGTAATGTATTATTTTTTTATATACTGTATGCTTAGAGAAATAAAAGTTATGAAAATCATATGGCAGAGACATGGGTTCGAATCCCGTCGTGGCAAAGCTGTAACTTAAATTTTTCTGGGGAGGAGGCAAGCATTAATACACGTATTTGCACCCCTAAAAAAAGTTGTTTCCCTAATTCTTGGGCCCCTTGTTTTAAAATTCCTCTTACTCTTTATGGGCCCCCGGAGCCTGTGGGCCCTGTCGTACAGCAAGGTCTGCGGGGTCGTTAGTTATGCCTCTGTACGAGTTCTATATACGACAAATTAATTAAGGGAACAGTATTAACAAATCTGACAATAATATACGAATATATATTATTTCTAGGGCCCCTAATAATAGAATTTTTTACTAAAATGGGTCCACGACTCATTTTTGTTTTATTTACCTTTTGTGTGATGTTCTGTTTATGTAATGTAGTGAACCTGATTGATGCTTCACTTATAATTTCATGCTCGTATCGTATATGGAGTAAGACAATTTTGTCTTAAAATGGACTCCATTTGAACGGCCGGGGAGCTTCCCTGGGGGCGGTGGCGGTTACAAGTTACGGTCCTGCGTCGTGCCAAATCATTTCTTTCTTAATTGGAAGGTATCGTTTACGTAATTGATTTTGTAATTCTGTTATTCCTTTATTATTATTATTATTATTATTATTATTATTATTATTATTATTATTATTATTATTATTATTATTATTATTATTATTATTATTATTATTATTATTATTATTGCAAAGTCGAGACTTGGCTACATATTTTATATTTTATGAATTTCTGATAGGATTTCAAGTCTTTTTGTTGAATAATCAACACACTCCACTTTAGGGGGTTTGTTGCTTTTCATTGGTTTACTTGCACGCTACACCAAGCCTGGATACTACATTTCACCTTTCTATATCTACGGGAAGTACCCTAAAGGTTGTGATGATCATAAGAGAATAAGTGAATAAGTGATGAGAGCAATGAACTTTGCGTATTAACAACATTTAAAGTATCAGGTTGTCGGAAAAGTCATGACGTATCTCGGTAAAATATGACAAATGATGATTTGTGGATATACTAGAGTTATTCAAATCATGCAATAGTTATGTCATGAAAAGCTAAAATCTTGAGCGTTTTGTCGTTTTGTGTATTATTGCTCTTTGTTTTGTTTAAGAACACTCACCGTGGACCAGTATGACCCACTACTCGCAGCATGACGCACCATCCACCATGAACCACTGACCCACCAAAACACATCGTCATCAAGTCTGACATATGATCCATGGCCTCTTCTCTACCGACTAAAAAGTTTATACTTGAATAAAACCAGGTTGTCAAATTCTGACTAATCGGAGTTTGAATTTGTACGGTCAATCGCTCAAGCACAGCTCTGTTACAATAACGATGAATCTGATCTTTACGATATAAAATGGTAAAGTATTTGTGATGGACAAAACTACGATTAATTTCAATTAAATTATCATGCTCTAATTATTTCCTTGCTGAATTATCGATAATTTTCAGTGAAATTTGAAAGTCCCAAATCAAGATAAATAGGCCAATATACAGAAGCTTACATTACAAATTTTATATCTATTTTTCTCACAACTTTATGGATTGATTGGCTTGTGCTCTAAGAGCTCCATATAATAAACAAGCTTCAGCAAATATTATAAAGCGCATGGTAAGTATATATGGATATATGATGCGAAGTACTGTATTTTTTGTTGAGCTGAGTTGAGTTGATTTTAACTTCCGTTTCAGCAGCGAGGCTATATGAGACTTGGACCTACCCCATGCCGTAAATGTCGCCAACACCTAGTGGCCCACTTGCGGGAAAACGTCGATCTTCAATATAGCGACGAGTCTAAGGAATGCCGCTAGTGTCCCACTGGCGGCAGGGTTTCGTCGAGTCGAAACAGATATCTGGAGTCGGGGTGTTGAAGTTATCACCGCGTATCAGCGAGGACTTCGTTTTGGACGCGCTCCTTTGATTCGTCGCGGAGAATCGCGAAGGAACCAACGCGAACTATCGCCAGTCATTTGCATGCGGTTATTATTATATATTATTTTTTCCTGACGAATTGTTCCTAACATGAGCTCCGGGGATCAAGAATATCATCTGCCTCAAAATCATGAAGTGAAAAATCTTGAGATAGATGAGATGATTGTATGAATTTCTGTAGCAGTTAATTTTTGTCTTATTCTTTTATTTTATTCCATTAATATTTTGTATATTATTATTTTATAATTTAGTATGTTTATGTATTTTATGTATATTCTTTAATATATTGGAGATACCCAATATATTAAATTTTCTTCGTTCTTTAAATAAATAAATAAATTTAGATGACAACTGTCGTCGATCATTAGAAAGTGAGTAAGGGAGAACTATGAAATAAAGTAAATAGACACGCGTCATTTTGTTATAAATTACATGGCGAACGGATTTTGTCTTATCCCAAACAGTTATCGTCTCATATACAGGGTTAAAGGAGCGCTCTGACTGACCAAATTAAATGATCTCAACGATTTATCCCTTTACCAGCAACGTTTTCTTCATCGCCTCCGTGGCGAAGTAGTTCGTCTGTGACCTTCGTGCAGCTCACATCGTGTGCTGTGTTGTGTCTGTACGAGTCGAGTGTTTGGAGTTTGGTGGAGGGTGGTGTCTGTTTGCTTAACTGTTCTTGCCTTCGTTTTGTGTTGTATTTGCTGCCTGTGCAATTTAATTGCATTGCTTTTTTTATTCTTTTTCTTGGAACGCTGTGATTTTTCAGTGACTCATGGCTTCCTTACGTCTTAATACGATTCGTATTAACTTCCAGAGTGTAGTAAATGTTCCTAATTCTATTTACTTAAATGAATTGATACACGATGAATTTAAGTGCGTTAATTGATGTTTTGAGCATAGACCTTGATTTTGCTCAAAGGTTCTTTTCAATAAAATTTCTAATGCGGGCTTGTGTGATCGGATCCTCATGGATCGTAATGGTGTTGTGTCATATACTGACGCTGAAGTTACTTATGAACTGCCTTTAGAATCGGCTTCTCACATGTTCAAATTGGTGAAAATTCATACAGTTCCTATGGAAATTTCGGATACTCAAATAAAGCAAGTGCTGGGACAGTATGGCGAAATTATTTCTATGGACGAAGAAAAATACACCAAAGGTAATTATTATTCTGTACGAACTGGTCGGAAACTCTTAAAAATGTTTTAGAAACGGAACATTCCTTCCTGTGTGATAATCTGTAATTTACGGCTTTGGTTACTTATCTTGGGCAATCTAAAACATGTGCGAGATGTGATAGCGAAAATCATTTCGTTTCCTCCTGCCCTCATCGCCAGGCCAAGCCAGTACAGCCTCGTGGGTACACGTCATCGTTAGTGGCTCCAGGTATTCATACCTTACTGAGGGGACCCCTCCCTTATTACAATTTGAAAGTGCACCAGATCTTAAAGATTATAGTGTTATTCCTGTGTTGCAAACGAAACCTCCTTCAGTCCCTCCCGCCAATACCAGTGTTGAGTGTGTTTTTTCTGTACCGATCCCCGCCCCCTCCGTAACTGAGGAAGTGCTTTTCTCAACAGTAGTTCATAACAGTTCTAAACTTCTACGTAGTGCTATGTCTGTTTTTGAAGCTGAACCTTCTACTGAAAAATGCTCTCCTCCGGATCCTGTATTTTGCAGTCGCAGCAACAGTCCCACTACCGTAGTAGAAGAATTGCCCGGCTCTCCGGTACCAGTTTCACTGCCTCACACTGTTGAGACCCATGTGAATACTCCTGTCACATGTTTGAATGCTTCATCTACCAAGACTGCGACTTCTCCTCAAGTTCTTCCCGTTTCCCGACTTATTCTGACCCTATGGTACTGGACGGCGTTTCAACCGCACCTACTACCACAGAAGTCAACCGTTCATCTTCTGCATCTCCAGAACGAGGACGTCGAAAACGTAAGAAGGGACATGAACTTGGTAGGTTAATGTTCTCTTAAAACGCTCAATTACAAGAAAATATCAGTGCTACTCAGTGAACTCGCCGATCTTGTGTAAATTGAAAACTACAGTGCCTAGTGTATGCTGGATATTGTTTTGTTTTTATAATGAATCTCCTCCTGATCCGTTTTTTACTTTTATGGTCCCTCTTAATAGGACTTTCATCGTTTTTGTTACTGTTTTCGTTTGAATATTTCTACATGTTTTCAGCGAATCTTGCCACAATTAATGTTAATGGTTTGTCTTCTGCGGTTAGAAAGGCTGTTTTGGTGGATTTTATTTTGGCCCATTCTCTTGACGTAGTGTTTTTAAAAGAAATAAGCTTTTCTACTCTTCAATAACCGCATTAGTATATCTATGTTGCTAATGATACTCCTTCTGGTACCGTAACTGGTCTAATTTATAGGACAGATTTGGCAATTGATAATTTTTTTTTTATATCCGGAAGGTAGACTGTTAAAAGCAAAGTTAGAGCAGTATCACCTTTCTGATGTTTATGCTCATTCGGGAAGTTATCAAAAACCTGTCAGAGATAATTTTTTGCTACGGATCTTGTCGTCGCTTTAATGATAGTACCGTTCCTATTATCTTCACAGGGGATTTCAATTGATCTCTTCTTGCGCAAGATCATCCAGAACGCAACGTTTCGTCTACCCTACAACAGGTAGTCACTTCATTTAACCTTATTTATGTTTGGAATTATTATAAGCCTACGGAACTAGGCTATTCATTCTTTATTAGCCACAGTTCTAGTCGGTTAGACAGATTCTACATATCTCGATCCTTAATTCCTTGTGTGCTAGATATATAACTTTATCCTGCTTCGTTTACTGATCACTGTGCTGTATTGTTAACATTGAAGTTACCTGTTCAAAAATTTTCTCAGTGTTCTCCAGTATGCTATATAAATACATCTCTATTAACAGATCCTGAGTTCCAACAACGCACTATTACTAAATGGCGCCAATTTTCCAATTATAGTGGACGTTCATCCTTGCTTACTCGTTGGGAACTTTATATTAAACCAGCTTTAAGATCTGTATGTAGATATTATTAGTAAGGACCGTCGGCATGCTTATCATACCCAGTTTAATTATTATACTCGTTTACTTCATAACTATTATTCTGCATATCCTGGACCTATGCCTCCTTCTGTGTAAGGTCAAAGAAATTAAAGCGTTACTGACATCTTTGTATCGGAAGCGTACAAAAGTTTTTTTTTTTTTTTTTGTCAAAAGTAAAGCAGAAAGTTGTAATGTAACGGAGGAAGCGGCACTCCAGCAAACTTGTAAAGAACGCAAACGCGGTCAACGTAAACTTATAAGTAAATTAGTAGATCAGACTAACACTGTGCATCAGGGCAATCAGGTAGTGCCATGCTTTCATAATTATTATACCAGTTTATATACAAATATCTCTCCCGTAAATACTTCCTCTTCCCCCTTTTTTTGCTATGCTTCCTAGCTTGGAGGCTGCCGATCGAGAAACTCTGGATGCACCACTTACAGAACAGGAACTTAAAAGTGCCATTCTTATGGCTAAACGACAAAAGTCAGCCGGTCCTGAAATGGTACCCAATGAGATATACTTAATGTTTACTAACTTGAAGTTACCATTCCTCACTCAAATGTTTAATGGATTTTGGAGTCGGCCTCATTTGACTAGGCACATGAAGAAAGGTTTTTTGGTATCAGTTCCTAAACGTGCCCATTCTACTCGCATTCAAGATTACCGTCCAATTACATTACTTAATTCTGACTACAAGGTTCTTGCCCGTCTTCTTGCAAATAGACTGAGGTACGTCTTACATCGTTTATTGTCTCCATTTCAGTTTGGTCATGGCTCTTGCCCCCCCCTTGCATGTCGCCTTAAGTAATATCAGGGACACCATTGCTTATTTTACCAATTTTACCAATGACTGCATTACTATCAGTCGATATGGCACAAGCTTTTGATCACCTCCATCTCGATTATTTATATCAATTACTGTCGTGTTACGGTATCGGACCTCATTTTATTTCTATCATAAAATCACCTTCTTCATCGCTTACTTCAAATACATTGTAATGGCATTTTATCTCAGCATTTGGTTGTGAAAACAGGTCTCCCCTAGGGGTCCTCCTTAAGTTATATTTTATACAGTTTAGCTGTTGCACCCTTAGTATAAAAAATTAATAATCTTTCCCTGGTGTCCGTATTGAAACAAGGGCCATTTGCATTCAAGCATACATTGATTATGTCCACGTCGTACTTAAATCCACTGCAGATTTACAGGTGGTTCAGACTGAGCTCAATTATTTTGCTGCTAGTATTTCGGGTGCTGTTGTTAAGTACCACAAAAGTAAACTTTTTTGTTTTCACTCTGAGGCTGAGAAGTTTTATCACACATCTTTTACTCTTGTTGATAGTTTTAAACTTTTATTTGTTCACTGGCGGCGCACAATAAAAGAAACCATATATTATAATTATTCGCAAGTCACGACTAAGGCACTTTCTATTTTATATGCTAATAAGTTGTGAGACCTTACATTATATGGCCGTGCTTATTTTCTTAATGTATTCGCATTTTCTCAACTCTGGTTTCTTGGTCAAATTTACCCATTACCGGTCAAATATGAAAGTAAAATCACCAGCCACGCATTATATTTTCTGTGACATAAACAAATCTTTAGAGTTGCTTGTCCAACTGTATATGAGCCTCTTGCTCATGGAGGTTTACGTGTTTTAAATATTCCCCAACAATGCCGCAATTTATTGTTATACAGTACATGTACTTTTCTTTGTATGTATGACTCTTCAATTACAACTGTGTTATTAAAACTGTTTTTTTTTACCTCAATTTGGATTCGCCAGTCAGTGTTCTCCCTTGGTCTCGTCTGTACCTTCACCTTACTAATGTTATTCCTGATATGAGTTATGCTCTAATCATTCAGGAGAATATAGAAACGTATACTGTTAAAAAAATTATATTGTTATTATCATAGTAATATTAAGTATGTTCCCAAAATACAGCAGCAATTTCCGACTGTTCAATGGTCGCAAATGTGGACCAATATTACGGTGAAATTTCTATCCTTTAATCTTAGAAATCGCTTTGGTTTCTTCCCGTACACAATTTAATTGTTACAAATGTACGTAGATATGACATTGGACTAAGTAACACTATGTATTGTGCTCGTAGCCTTACCGAGGATACAACTGAACATCGTCTTTCAGGGTGTCATGAAAGCAAATTGATCTGGTCCAAATATTGTTGTATTGTAAGCCGCATTCTCCGTTTGCACCCGAAATATGTCACTGTTACGAACATGTTGCTTATTCCTGAATATAAACATTTTCACCAAGCAAAACACAATATTATTATTTGGTTAACGATTACTACGGCAGCATTAATCCTTAAGGACAATATCAAAGAAAATACTGATCTGTAGCTAAAACTTTTATTTTCCTGTCTGTCACTTATTACATCTCAACAACAGCAGCAATATTTTGCTAATTATGTAAACGCCATTTATTAACGTTCAAATTATATTTTCTGTTTCCTTTTAGCTTAAATCTGTGTTTCATTATGTAATTGAAAATTTCTTGAATAAAGAAGGAAGAAAAAAGTCGGAAAAACACCCGCCCAGTAATCATAAGATTAGTGGTTCGAGACACTTCCGGGGTACTTTCTTGGTACTTATTTTTAGTGCTTTTTGGACTCACCTTAATGTAAACAAATTACGGATATAGACGGTTAAACATATTGTTACACAGTTAAGTCTCGAAGTCTTAAGCCGGACTCAAATTATGGGGCGAGACGCTCGCGCTTTTCTAATTGTGTGTGTTGCAAAGAAAGAGAGAAAGGGAGAATGGAGTCAGGTGAGGCTTTGATTGTATTAGCAATCTGATGCCCCATTGACACCAACCCACACGCATGTAATAGTGGTATGACCCTGGCTTTGATTTACCTAAATCACAGTGCCGGGTCGCGAATGTAAATTTAGTTAACACCACGCAAGCGATAAGTACATAAAAACATTATGTATTTGGAGCTATGCGTGAAATAAAAATGTATTAGAAAATGTAAAATAGATACTTCAGCCCCGGCGTGATGGGGGAAACTCATAGAAAAACCTAGAAGTCTTGGCCACTATTGAGCATGCGCGTGAAGAAGCTTCTCCAAGCTCGTCGAGGCTCGTGACGTAGCTCTCGAGCGACGTCGGAACTAGCAGAAATGCGTGGGACGAAGTCGCTTTATAAGCGAGGCCCGTCGCCCAGCTCGAGTTGATCATTTCCAGCATTCGTCCAGTGTTCTTCGCTCTTCGTTCCGGACGCTCGCGGTAAGAACAGGTATGTGATTATTTTTCTAAGTTCCCCCCAATACGGAGCAAGCACCTTGAGATTTCTTACGGATTAATATAAAGTTTAACTTCAACATGAGACCAAGTTCACCCTTCGAAAATTATCACTTTCCCTTTTGGGCCAATGCAAGTTGCGAGTACGGATTATCACATTTACTATTTTCAATCAACCACGGCTTAGCATAATAACCTTCTAGCACCCGTTTGGTAATGTAGGGGTTGTGCCCATACATGTTATGTAGTAATAATTTCAAGTTGTAATTTCAAGTAACCGATTTGTGAGATTCTTTGTATTGTCATTTTAATTTTTTTTATTCTTATAAATAAACCGTACGATGGAAATGGTCTCTTTAATTTAGTCATACTATCCCTCCCTATCTGGATTCAGTTCACAGTCTTCATATGTTACCTGGGTTTCGATTTCCAGTACAAGCTCTACCTCTGAAATACGAGTCTCCCCCCACTATTGAGACTTGTAGTGCACTTTCTCATCATCTTCGAACCAGTAAAGCCGAAGACGTTTCGATACTGAGGCTTAAAGGGAGTTGGACTCAGTACCAACTTTGACATACTGGGTGGAGAGTAGAGGAGTGATCTCAAATACGATTTCACGAAAGAAAGTGTTTACAAATATAACGACAATCTCAGAAAACACATAACAGTTTTATGGTGGAGGCGCCGGGTAACAAACTATGTGTCTTGAATCCTTAAGCAAGCCTCTGGTGTTCGCTCACTTTATAGGGGAACCAAAAAATCTCAGTTGCGCTTCAGGGCAAATCGCGAGTGAATTTTTATCGAAGAGTTTTCAATATATAAAAGTGTAAAGTGTACGCGAAGTTTTACTTTTGACTAGTCAAGTGGTGTATCTGTACTATGTAAAGTCAGTAAAGTTCAGTGGCGTACCTGGCCTAGGCGGTGTTCAGCTTATGACTCTTATATACAAGTATAATCTTTCTGCTCTAAATAGTGCGTTTTACGAGGAGTGAAGTAGCGACGAAAATTTTCTATTCTCAACTTCTCTCGCTTTAAGTTGTTATAAGTCAGCGGAATAGTTGCTACGTTCCGCAGAGCAAGACTCAGTTTACCTCGCGACGTTTTCTTGTGTAGTGATGGAAATGTAAAATCGGCACGCGAGTGTTAAGACAGAATTCAGCTTTTGTCTCATGCACTTGCAAACCCTAAATCTGCTTATGCTTCTGCTAGCTTTGGTGGGATCACAGTCAGTTTGTCTCTGGGCAACAGAACCGCCCGTTTTACGGGATGAAAGTTCGACATGTTTGTCCGGCGATGAGTGGCTAAAATCCTCCACTTATTTGGGGAGGATCACAGGCAGTTTATCTCTATATAGCAGAACCACCCGTTTTACGGGATGAAAGTTCGACGGTCTGTCTGGCCATAAGTGTCTAAAATCCTTTCCCATGCGAGCTTGGGAGTCACAGGTACCTTATTCTCTTGGTTCAACAGGGCCCCCTGCACTAGGGGTGCATGTTCGACGGTTGCCTGGGAATAACTGCCTAAAACTCATTTATTCAAATGCAAAAAACCAAAAATCAAAATGCAGGTACATGATAAAATGGTTGGATGTTCGTAATCCCCCCTGTGTGAATTTAAAAAAATATAGTTTAAAAAAATGAAGTTTAAAAAAGAAAACAAGTTACAAAGTAGAAGTAAAAAGTAAAATCATCATAAGTGAACAGATAAACATTTTCTTTAAAATAAACAGCTGTCCAGTAACTTTCCGTTTCCCGTTCTAAAAAGTAAAGCCAATGTTATAAAGAAAGGGAAGTTGAGTATTCAAGTTCAAAGGAAGCTAAATAAAGATATTGAAATAATAATAAGTCTCATAATACGTAAAAATTTGACGTAGCATTTCCGAGGGAAGTAGCTATCAGTGATTAAATTCCTATTATATCAGAGGAAATAGGTTGATTGCCCACTGCCCTGGTTTGGGATGCCACTGACTTGAAAAACCGATTTATTTATCAAAAATGAGTTTTGCGCAGAAAATAAAAGAAAAGCTATTAAATTTAGGGCAATCCCATTGTCCTAAGACCCCCACGGGCAACCACCGTTATATTTTGGATCGGTGGAATAATTATTATTGTATTGAGTGCAATAAAGTGAAAGTAAACGGGCATTCCCCTCCTCAATTTGGCCGTTGGAAAAAGAATCCATTACCGAGATATTTGGATACGTGGAGTCAGCCCAGACATCTCGAACCAACGACCGCTAGCCCGCAAACTCCTGACGCTCCGGCGAGTGGCTACGATCTAACGCCGCTTGCCGCGTCCAGTCCTATCCCGACTAGAAATGATACAGAAATACTAAGTGCTGGTTCGAGTGATAAACCAACACCGGCTCCTAGGACGATATATGTTAATTCAGATACTGACGAAACCCCACCGGGGGTAGATCCTAAAACTCTAGTGAATGAAGTAAATTTAAAAGATGAACTAGAAATTGCAGAACTACTAACTGCAGGTCAGGAATGCCCTCAAGCAACAATTGAGATAGAATCAACAGCAGGTGTAATACCTGATGTCCCCTCGAACCAAAGACCCTTAGACGATAATAAGTTAGCTGATAAGGAAAATAGAATAAGTAACTTAGTGTTAAGTTCAGGAAATAAAGATAGTGGTGTCTAGTTGCGTTATATTTTCCTATTAAATACGAACTATCAGATCCCACAACGCCGTTAGAAATGCGAAGACCGACCTTCCAATCTTTTTATGCTGGTAGTAGTGATGAAACAGTTTATGCTGAGATCGGTCCTAGAACTATGTATGCTAACTTAAATACTGAATCACGAATATCAATGAGTAAAGAGCCAATTGACGAAAATACTGGTTTCGAACCCCAGACTTTAACGAATAAAGAGCCAATTTATGCAAATATAGGAACCGAACCAAGGGAAACGAAAATTGAGAGCGCTGACGAGAACAATGAAAATGAATTTCGCTCTCTGACACAACCTAACGATGGAGAGTTAATAGACCAGATTAAGTATTCATTACAAACGGGACTGTCTCCTGCAGTAGGAAACTTAATTCGACCTTTAACTAAACAACTACGGAACAAGAAAGTACAGGTCATAGTGGTTCGTCGCCAAGGTGACGATGAAGAGAAACTAGGTATTCTTTTTCAAGCTGACCCCTCAGCCCCCTTTGAAGATTTATTACCTGAGGAAAATGTAGTTGGAAATTTGATATGGAAATACAGACCGACGTTTTTCAAAAGAAAGATGTTAGCGTTCAGACCGAATATAAGTTTCCTAAAATGATCCGGATTGACACAGATCGTGATCTTAAAGTTATTCGGACAACAGCTACTCAGACCAACCCCGTCATGTTTGAAAATATTCTTACCCTCCAAGAGAAACTGCAATATTTGGACAGTATAGATAACATACTCAGTGTAGTTACTAAAGTTAGGTGGTCAAACGGAGATATTAGTAGTGCAGATTCAGATGGGGGCGAATCCTTGAAAGACGATTGGTTGGGATACGAACTGCAGAAATTACAAAACGAAGAAATAGCCCAATTTCAAGACGACAACCCGGAGTCTCCTCCCGCGTCATCCCTGGAGGACGAGTCAAAACCTTCTTGGAACTCCGAAGAAGAACTCCGATATGACCATTGGGATCCTCCTACGGTTTCTACTCCCCGAGCAGCGAACCAAGACCCTCCCACAGAGGACGCCGATCAGAGAAATGATCTCGTCGCCCCTGCTCCAGTTGAGAGGAGGTTAGACAATGAGAAGAAAAGTGATGATGCTTTTCCCTCAGTTTATTAAGACCACCAGAAGCAAATTGAGGAAAAAGAAGAAGACAAGGATTCCTGGTCTGAGAGTAGAATAAACGAAAACATTGGTAGAATATTTGATTACGCGGAAATTGGTGCGTCAGTAATTTGTTTAGATGAAGTAGAAAATAGAGACGATCCCTCAACCTCTCAAACCCAAAGTGAACCTAACAAACTGACAGTGTTATGAATATTGGTTTACCAACTTCCGCTAGTGCTAGTTCTAAATTTAGTTCCTATAACGAAACTGTTGAATCACCTGCAACTAAAGAAATGAAAACATATCAACAAGAGGAAAAGTTAGATCCCTTAAAGATAGTGGTTGTTTCGCCACCTGCCACCCGCCAGTGTAGTTACACCCACGACCCCCGTGGAGAAATTCAAATTTAGCGAAGGAGAAAAGACAGAAAAATCAGTACTTAGCGAACAAGATAGATCTTATACATCAGAATTTAGTCCAGAACAAACCTCCGAGTTAGAAAACATAAGCATAACTGATACCGACTATAAGTCCGTTTCTGAAAATTTCAACACCTCAGCTTCTTTAGACAGGTCCTTAGATCTGAAAATAAGCCCTTTCCACATTCATCAAGTGAGGATAAGATCTCGGACAAGCAAAAATCAAATTTTTCGCCTTTTTTAAAATTAGATCCTGAAGATAAGCCTCGTATAAATTTAAAATCTGAGCAAGAAATTAAAACTAGTCCGGTTACCGAGCCATCTATACCATATAGTTTTGAGAAACCTAAATTTTCAGATACAGTTAGAACAGGCCAAGTTAGCAACCCTCCTCCCGATGGTGACAATCAAAATTCTACTATTGGTGCTAAACAACAAGCATTCAAGATTTATCCAAATTGAAATTCCTTCCTTCTCTGGTAATAGACATGAGTGCGTGGAAACTTTCCTACAAGAATATGAATTAGTGGCTAGCATATACGAATGGTCGGCCCCAGAGATAGTAAATTATCTCCCTTGTTGTTTGAAAGGGGAAGCTCTCTCCTTCTATTTAGTAGACATAGCAAAGCTTTTACCCTTAAGCTATAACGAGATGAAGGAAAAAAATTAAAAAGGCATTTCTTAGTATTGAGTACACTGCAAGATTAGAATATGACGTTAATACAAGAAAACAACAACCCAATGAAAGTACTTTAGCGTTCATTTATAAGTTAATAAGATATTTGAAATTCTTACGAGGTTGGGTTAATGAAAGTGAATTGATGAGTAAGCTTATAATGAGTTTGTTACCAGACGTCCTAAATAAGCTGATACTTGAAGTGGATGATTGTGATAATTTCGAACAGTGCATGCAATATCTGAGAAAGTATCAGACAGCACAAAGATTAGTTAGTCAGAGGATTAGTTATGACGTAATATGGGAAAATGACCGCTTGGACTGGTCAAGCATCAAAGAAACTACCCAACCTGGATTTGTACAGATTAATTCTTGTTACTCAGACGAAGTAGTAGCAGAACCGGGTTACAAAATGTATAGGAACACTCACCAAAATACCTATGGCTTTGGCCATGGGCGGGCGCAGCTTTGTACAGTCAAGATAAAAATAGGAGACCGCTGGGCACAAGCCCTTATTGACACAGGGTCAGAAATTTCGCTGGCTTCGAAAACCTTACCCCCAAGATTTCCACTAAATGAGAGATTGAAGGGTTATGTAAAGCTTCGTGGCGTAGGTGCCCACCCCACAGATTACATTCCTGTGGTGAGAATAGCGTGTTGCTTCAAGGATCATTTGAAAACAACCAAACGAAGGTTTCTAGACGTAGCTATAGTTGACCCACAGTTTCGCGTCTATGGTGTTATTTTAGGGATAGATTTTTTGCACAAGTATGTCACAACAATTCATTCCAAATACTTGGAGCTAGCAGATAAAGACGGGAACCATGTTGAAGACTTATGGTTTACATTCCCAAAACGTACGAATGGGCATCGTCAAGATGTCATTCATACCTTAGATTTAACACATGTTGAACGATATCCACCGTCAGTAGTAAAAGGATCGTTTAACGATTCCCAATTGGCACAGGACGATAATGCTAGACAAACAGCCTTCTCTAACCCCCCTCATAGAAACAACCAAACTTATAGGAAACGGAACCTCCCACTCAGAAGTAAGGATCCGTCTTCAAAGTTGGTCACCGGAAATCCCATAAATCCCGTTGCTAGTGTAGCTGATAAGAGACAAAAACTCCCTGCTAAACAAATTACATCTCGAGTATTCGCGTGTTCCAGGGAAACTACAAAATTTCCCTCGAAGCCTACGAATAGAACGAATGGAAACGTTAATAGGCGTGAAAAGGCAAGACGTAAACGAACCAAGAAAAGCAAGGTATATTCCAGTGCTCCTGAGCTGGAACCTACCATTTCGCCTGACTTAGGGAAATGGGAAAAGAATCTATCCAACCTTGCCCCTCAACCAGGCCCTAGTGGAACTTTGGTCGCTAGTTCTACAGAAGGTTCGAATACAGAGACTATTCCCAGAAAGAAAAGAAAGCGTGTTATGCGAACACATATAGCAAACAGAACCAACACTCTGTACAACCACCCCTGGCCTCACAGGCGCCTTATGAGCCTGTAGAGGACAAATCAAATAGAGGACAGTTAGAAACATTATAAAAGCCTTTGACAACGCAAGGAAGTGTAAATGATCCAGCAACTCTCTCTGACCTTGAGAGTTTTGCTAAGGATCCTTTTAAGAAAGAGGTCGTGCCAAACCACTTGGGGATGGGCGACGAAATTTTGATATCTATCTGGATACTACCTATAAAGTGCACCTTCCAGCAAATGTCCGCGTGCCGTTCAAGGCTTCGTATGACATAGAAATTACCGCGCCAACCGGGAACGTGCATATTTGGGAATTCATACCGTCCAAAGGAATTCGGTATTGGCACTTCTGTATGATCCCCAGGGGACCAGTTTTTACTGAAAATGGAAATATTATCCTGACTATTTTTAATAGTTCGGATCGAACTAGATCTTTGTCTAAAAACCTTTATTTAGGGAAACTTGTTCCCCAGGTTGAGTCGTTACATGACCTGACAAACAAAGACGTGCAGACCGTTAATCAGATGGTACACCTTACTAACAAAGATGAAACAGACGATGTGGAAGTCTCTGGACAACCCCAAAAAGTCCCCCAAACAAAGGAAGGATTAGCTCAAGTTCTAAATATTGGTCCAAACTTAAACCCAGAAGAAAGAAACCAGTTACTGGACTTATTGATGGAATTTAGGGATGTTGTAGCATGGGACAAATCTCGTCTTATTGCGGCTACCGATAAGTTTATGTGCCCCTTAGAGGTCATCACAGATATTCCTGTTTCTCACCCGTCATATAGAGAAACACCAAAACAGAAAGTAAGAGCCCATATTAGGCCCCAATTGTGATAGTACCTAAAAAAGATGGCTCCCCACGTATATGTGTCGACTACAGAGGAATTAATCGGATTTTAAGGCCAAATTTTGTGCCAGTGCCGCGCATAGATGAGGTACTAGCCTTCTTCAACGGTACCAAATTCATAAATACTTTGGACATGCAAAATGGATACCATCAATTACTCATCCGTACGTGCGATATAGAGAAGGCTGCATTCATCTGCAGCCGGGGAAAATTCGAATTTTTGAGACTACCATTCGGCCTAACCACGGCCCCGGCCCTTTATCAAAACATGATGAATGTTACCTTTGGTGACATTATGTGGAAGTATGTAATTTGTTATTTAGACGATTTGGTTTGCCCTGGTCCTTCCTTTCCAGCTCTAATAGAAAAAACGAGAATTATTCTATCTCGACTCTGGAAGGCGAACGTAAAACTCAACCCTAAGAAATGTTACTTTGGTTACGAAGAAGCTTCGGTGCTTGGTCACATTGTCGGTAGACGAGGAATTTGTGTAGATCCCGCCAAAAACTGAGGCTATATCAAAGGTACCATACCCATCTACAGTCAAAGAAATACGTAGTTTTATTGGACTTTGTGCATTTTACAGAGCTTTTGTCCAAGGATTTTCTACTATTGCAAAACCACTCGTTTCATTGACTAAAAAGAACGCCAAATTCGAATTTGGAGAAACCGAGAAACAAGCATGGGATACTTTGAAATCGTGTCTCACATCTGCTCTAGTCCTCGCACACTTTGACCCAAATCAGGACGCCATAGTCTATTCGGATGCCTGTCGAGACGGAATCAGTGGATACGTCGCACAAATTAAAGAAGATAACAAAGAACATCCAATATCCTATTTTTCGAAATCATTATCTCCAGCGGAGCTCAACTACTCCACGGTTGAGCTTGAAGCTCTAGGTGCTACTAAGACAATTTTGCATTTCCACTTCTTATTGGCAGATTGCCCCTTCAGTGTTCGGACTGATGCCTGCGGCATCTGTTATCTAAGAAATAAGATGCTAAATTCTCGTCTTATGCGTTGGGCCATCCGTTTACAACCTTACCAATTTACGATTGAACATGTAAAAGGCCGCGATAACGTGACCGCAGATTTTTTGTCAAGGTGTCCGTTGAAGGATGAGTTACCTTCCAAATTTGTCAAGAAGAAGATGGTCCAGACGTGTGCAACCTAGTGTTATGTCCCAAAATAGATATAAGAACGATGCAAAAAGAGGACGATAAAATTAGAGAACTAATACAAAAGAAGAAAGATAATCCTACTAATCGTGCTCTAAAACCCTATGTGGTAGTTGACGATGGTTTATATCGAGTCATGAACAAAGATGGGAAACTAGTGATACCGGAAAAGGCAATCCCCGACATCTTACAAGAGGCCCACTCGTCTCCGCTGTGTGGAGGCCACACGGGATTCTCTCGCACTTACTCTAAAGTGAACGAACGTTACTACTTTCCTAACATGGGGAAAATAGTTAAGGAATACGTTCGCTCTTGTGACGAATGTCAAAGCGTGAACATACCTCGAGAAAAGAAACAAGGTTTTCTTCACCCCTTACCTGTAAAAGAGGAACTATTCTCCCGTTGGAGTTTGGATATTTTTGGCCCGCTACATAGTAGTGCAGGCTACAGTTACATCCTGGTTATGATAGAATATCTTAGCCATTTCGCAATATTAGTACCGCTGCGAAACATAAAAGCTCCTACAGTGGCTAGAGCCATGTTGGACGAGTTAATCACGCGTTTTGGCCCCCCAAAAGAGGTATTGACGGATCGGGGAACTAACTTCTTATCAGCAATAATGGCCGAACTAAATGACTTATTTGACATTAAACATGTTCGAACTGCAGCATTCAAACCGTCAACAAACGGGCTGTGTGAGCAATTTAACTCTGTAATTGCAAATTTTCTAACTAAGTACACGCCTAAACAGCCTACCAAGTGGGCGGAATATGTCCGATTGTGTGCATATGCTTATCTCACCTAGTAGAAAATACTCCCCATATGAGGTTGTCTTTGGTCAAAAGGCAAGATTTCCCACTCAGTTGGACACCCAGTATCAATTTACAAAAATACAGGAACATCAGAAACAACTAAAGTTAATCCGTAAGCTAGCTCAGCAGGCTATGACGCATGCACAGCAGCAGACTAAGTTACGAGTTGATCGCACTAGACAACCTATTAAGCTAAAAGTTGCTGATTTAGTATTGTGTAGAGATTATCTACCTAAGAAGGATATTTCTCCTAAATTGACACCAAAGTTTATCGGACCGTATTACCTAAGGAGTATTTCTCCCACAAACGCCTGTAAAATTGAATTAGTAGCAAACCCTAACCACACTCAGATTGTAACCATTGAAAGGCTAAAGAAGTATTTCCCCCGAGACAACTGACGCGTGCTGGAAGTTTCTAGCGATAGTGAGGACGAGGAATGTTAAGCGTAACGTATAGGTTGACTATGAGGCCCAGTCGCCTCAATTTAGACGGCCTTATGCAAAAAAAGGAAAACTTGGAGTATATTATTTATTGAGTGTGTCAAATATCTCATATATCGCATAGACCCCTAAGAGGTGGAGTACACGTATTCAAACATGACCTCTGGCATAACGAAACAAGTACATACGTAGCTAAAGGTATACATACATATTATTATGACTCGAGATCTACTCCCTCAGAATAATTTAAACTCCAACCCAGCAACGAAAAGATCTCTTACAACCAGTAAAATTGTGAAATAAAAAAACTGTATAGCATACTCTACGAGAATCAGAAACAAAAAGTTGATCCTCCTCTTACTTCCTGGGATCCATCCCCCTCTCCCCTCGATGTTGTAAAAGGCATTAGTAGGCCATGGGTAATAGGCACTCATCTTAGTCGGCGGCGCTAAAACCGATTTGAGGATCAAACACGTCATTTTTTGTAGAATCAGGGCCCTACCAAACCTACCATACCTACCATACCAAGACGCGTCACAGGAACAGTTATGTCGAATTGATACCTAAATGAATGTTTTGCCAACATATTGGGATGAATATTTTTTTGTTCTTTGTGTGAATGTGGCCGGCCACGACTGAGTTACCCTTCTTCTTCCCCTATAAGACTCCCAATATGCTGACAAATACAGAGAACCTATAAGGAAAACAAGTGTTGACATAGCTGAAAAGAGAAATTAATATTAGTGATGCGCACATTTATACATACATGCGTAGCTCCCTGTATGAAGTATACTCAAATCCGACTTTAAGTATACGTCGTTGCAGCTGCAAACTCCTCATTTACATTACAGGGATCCATCCGTTGCCGACGCCTGATTATTTTATTTCTTTCTCTCAAGAAACTCACCGCTCTCCCTCTTCGAGTCTAGGAATGCGTTAACCTGGAAAATAAAACAGAGTCAATATTGCTTGTTTTTGTTGCTCAGCTACGAACTTACTCCTACTTATGATACACGTGTTAATGTCTACGTTTCGCGTTCTTTTGACCTGGGTTATCTACCCGTGTGAATGGGAGCTTGATTCTCCCCACCAGATATTTACATAGGCTCCTTTACCAATCCTTTGCCCAGTTTGTTTTTCTTTGAGCTTATTTAGCGATTATTATTCTTTTTTATTTTTTTCGCGTAGTTCGGGCGGGAAGCATATTGGTTACATTAAAAAATAAAGTAAAATAAACACAAACAAAAATAGGGTAGAAATACGCCTTCGTCTCTTTTATGCTTTTCTGCTGCTGCTGTGGACACCACATATATATATACGTGAAATTTTTCCTGTGACCCTTCTGGGTGAACACAAGTGACCTTATGCTGCTGTAAAATTGCCAATCTCTTAGCAATGGCCAATCTAGTGGCAAACTACGGCAATGTACTAGCATACGGCGCATATTGTACATAATGCATTTACAATTATATATGTATCGGCCATTCATTTTTTTAAAGAATGTAAATAGCTACCTGTGTACTATACTTCGCTACCTTTAGTTAGTAAGATTACACTACCTTTAGTTATGTCCATGTTGAATTATGATCAAGTATTAACAGTTATGCTCATTAAAGCTGATGCTCATTCTAGAATAATGTTTTCAGTTATAAGGACATTAATAATATTGATCGAATTAATTGGTAGTATCATATTTTATCACTATCTCTTGTTCATTTTGGCAAGCTGAACTTATGTATGACGACCTCTTGATCTCATTGCCAACAGTCTAGTTAAATAGTTATTAAGGATGGTAAATAATTAAACATGTTAGCTGATCTATTGCTAGTAAAACCATTAATGTTAGTATACTTATTGTTAAGGCTACCATATGTATTTCGTAAGGACATTGGGTGTTGATCGAGCCCCCCCATTTTTTATGTCCTCCCATCATTGGGTAACGGGCTAGAACCCGCTTATTGCAACTAACTTGATTATATTACTACCGACATGTTATGTAACGTAACGTTTACAAAAATAACATCATTGTGGGATATAGTGACTTCCTAGATGCGGTCTTACCACTACACCACTATACTCGTGTTTTTCAATCATCCCTGTGTAACTGCCTTGATACAAGTCAGAATCTTAGCTGGTTTGATTAAAAGGCACACAACGCTGACAATACAACGCAGACTGGTATTAAATCACGCTATCACGTGCACATAATAATAATAATAATAATAATAATAATAATAATAATAATAATAATAATAATAATAATAATAATAATAAAACATTTCGTAATTAGGATCAATAATCGAATAATAGAATCTTTCATAATGTACATGACGCATATTAAGGATACTCGATCTCTGTCAACTTGGTTTTAATAAATCCGGTATAAACTAACTTAATTCTAGTCAGAATAAAACTTCTGATTAAACCAAACAAAAGACTCTAAAACTATACGTCATGAGACTTTCAAATTTGGTGGCCCCCTCCATAAGCGGCCCTGCTTGATAGGTGGGAAACATCACATTACAACAGCGCACAGCACCGTTGACACACGGTAAGTCAAAGTCAGATAATCCGTGAGAGTGATAGACAAACTTTAGGATATAAATTTAAGAACTTGACGTTAATAATAATTTTAAGTGAAATAAATGTCAAAACAAACAAACAAAGGTAGTACTCTTTCAAACTTAAAAGTTAATCGAATATCATTTGTTTAATGTAATTCTTAAAATGTTCACGGATAGTTCCTAAAAACCCGCCTCTTATTCAGCGTTCAAACTAAAGCAAATCACCTCTTATCAGGTTACGAGAGTGAACCCAGCTGCTATCAAGGACTCATGATGGTTGCGCGTGGCGTCAACATCGATGAACACGCCAATATTTACAGCGGGAACATATATAAAGAAAAAAATAGGGAAATGAAATCACAACGAGATGAATAATAATAATAATGTTGCCCCATAAATCATCACGATTGGAATACACCGTAGTCTCTGTTGAGCAATTGGATCTTAACGACCGCTGGTTCGATTTCCCGATGAATCACTTCTTTTATCCTATATCTGAATTATTACTCCGCATGAGCTCAAGTTAGAATCGAATTGGTTACGTGTATGTAGGTTAAAATCAAATACCTTCAATAGAAATATAGTTTACCACATATCATCACTATGTACACTAGGGGTCCCGAGTTCAAGACCCGGAATATTCCTGTCAAAATCAATATCATTGTCAAAATGATCTCTATTTCCGGTGATTATTGACATTTATACAATCACTTCCAACTTTGAAAGGAAACAGATAAGTCTGAGATCGAAAGCCGACTCACGCACTTTCTGTATGCGTGACACGCTCAAAACTATAGTAAACGTCGCTTTTTTTTGTTCTTTTTTCCTTAGGGGAACACTTACTAAATTCACAGGTAATGAAAAACGCACTTCTTATAATCATTGTTAAACTGCAACTTCGAACACTATCTTTCGTTGTAGCTTTCACTTAATTCAGTGATAATAAAAATCGGTATGGGATACTCCCAGGATACGAACTTCGATTTCGTTGCACTCGAGTTCAGCACTAAAACTATGTTAACACTCAATAGCTAAACGAATTGGTAACTTGAAGTGAAGTAATTGAAAATGTATACTTCTAGGATAATACACTAATAACTCAGGGAGATAGTACTTACCCGTTTTTCTTTTTTAGTAACAGGAGACCTACCCACATTGTCTTTGGAAACGTAAGTCTCCTCCCTTCTCTTTCCTTTGCGTTCCTCGAGCAAAGATGATGAATATACCCCAACAAGCTAAAAAAAACATAAACCACAAAGTTAAGAACGTATTTAAACTCGTTTGTTATCATACCTAATAATTAGCATAGTGTAGATTCAGATAAATTTATCTACTAATTAAATCCAGTAAATCTTTATCTAACAAGTTCTTTAAATTTCGACTAATAAGTAGTCGGGACACTACGAACACACTCGAGTCCCCGGGTTCAATTTATAATACTATTTTGTGTGTGAGAATTTTTCGTTCCAGAACTTTCATTTCAGAAGCCTAACAGCAGACGCCTGCCCAGGTGAGAGAAGTGAATGAACCTGCGCATTGGAGATAACTGAGTATTCATTTTCCTTTTTATGTTTTCTTAAAAGTTATTAATTTTGTATCAATTGATTATCAATTTACTTCTAAAAGAAATTGACATTTTTCCTTTGTTATTCTTACTAAGCTACCTACAAAAGTATGCAAATATAATGAACAAATCATAATGTGCACAAGATAAGACTGCCTTCTCCTCTGAGGGCCTAATTTGTCAATATTAACTATACAACGTGGCACCAAAGCTCAAGAACAAAAATTCTATAATATTAATCCAAGTTATTAGTAGCAATTGAGATACCATATCATCAAGGATCTAGTGAGACACTATTTAAAAAAAAGAAAAAGGAAATCAGCATACAAGTGTGGAAAATATGAACGTTAACTGAGAATTTCTCAAATGCTTGTTATGCCCTCTTGTGGAATATGTCTTATCTTGAACACTAATACGTACACAAGTGTAATAGGAAATGAAAACTAGAAATGAATTTCAATTATGAAATATTAAATGTTTCAAATTTATATTACCTTTCTTAATTGATTGACATAAATTTTGAAGATACTTTGGACTTATCTCTCCTAACTGGCATAATTGCAAAAGTATAAAGAAATTTAAATTAAATCTTGTTGAATCTAAAATCTGCTTAATAGTTCTATGGTTCACTAAGTTACTTGAAAGCATTGCATCAACTCGTTAAGTTTTACCTTTGTTAAAATTCAATTAAAAAACGTAACTAATGTTACCATTTTAAGGTATAAAATACCGTATACAACACACTTTTTGTACTCATGCATAACAATCCAAACGACTGACCACTCCCCATCCTCTATTTTTTTAAAAAAAAAAGAAATGCAAATATATTTATCTGATAATGTTAAGATGTCCCAGGTCTAAAGTGCTTAGCTGGCGACTGTAACAGTATACTAGATACTCTCTCTCAGTTACGATGCAAAACCCCCCTTCTCCCCTCTCTCCGAACGTTCGTAAGCTGAGCTAATAATTTACAAACCACATATCATTATACCAAGCTGTATAATTAGCTAACTTCCGCCAAGCTGACTCAATTCAAACTTCCTCTTAACACTCTATTCCTCAACTTGACTACATCTAAAAGCAAAATATACGGCAAATGTATGTCAATAAGGCAATTGAGTCCTGACATTGTAATAGCAAACAAGGTGCTGCCCATCCTGTAAAGTACCTTGGATTTACTCACCATATGACTCATCACCCATTAATCACTCCAGTAAATGAAAACTATATTTGATAATCCACTTTCCTCGCTCATTATTATTCCACTCACGAAGACACAGAGCAAATTAGGTAAATGAATCATCTTGTGACGAACTTGTTATACCATGATGTTATCTTTATCTTCGCACCATCACAGCTCAAACACAAGAGGCATCCTAATAGTAATGTGTGGTCGGCGCACATACACTTATTTCCAGGCTTCCGGTTTAATTTGTTCATGGTACAAAATTGATTCTTAATCTCATTGTGATATTAATACTACACTATTAAACAGGTATCTATACCTAGACTCTGACGATGTGTGGTCAGCATACTCAGGACATCTGAATGTAAAAAACATTTTTCTTATTCGACTCTCACTTTTAGATAGCCTTATTATTGGTAACCTTCGCAGTTTCCAATGATCACTATACCTTTCCTTAACTGATGTGTGGTCAGCCCCATTAAAAAAACATAATGAACAATTACGAGAAAGATACAGTGGACCATCCTATAAAAACAAGTACTCCGCACAAGCCAAGGTCATTATGTAAAGCATTAATGATAATGTAGTCTAAGAGTCTCTTTGATTGCAGATCTCTATCCATTGCCTTCCCAGTGTGATGCCTAGAGTAAGGTCCCCTCAGTCCTAGTATCTAGAGATACCCAGGGATACAGATCACACTGGGCTTTGATTGTATTAGCAATCTGATGCCTCATTGACACCAACCTACACGCATGTAATAGTGGTATGACCCTGGCTTTGATTTACCTAAATCACAGTGCCGGGTCGCGAATATAAACTTAGTTAACACCACGCAAGCGATAAGTACAAAAAAACATTATGTATTTGGAGCTATGCGTGAAATAAAAATGTATTAGTAAATGTAAAATAGATACTTCAGCCCCGGCGTGATGGGGGAAAATCATAGAAAAACTAGAAGTCTTGGCCACTATTGAGCGTAGCTCTCGAGCGACGTCAGAACTAGCAGAAATGCGTGGGACGAAGTCGCTTTATAAGCGAGGCCCGTCGCCCAGCTCGAGTTGATCATTTCCAGCATTCGTCCAGTGTTCTTCGCTCTTCGTTCCGGACGCTCGCGGAAGGAACAGGTATGTGATTATTTTTCTAAGTTCCCCCCAATACGGAGCGAGCACCTTGAGATTTCTTACGGATTAATATAAAGTTTAACTTCAACATGAGACCAAGTTCACCCTTCGAAAATTATCACTTTCCCTTTTGGGCCAATGCAAGTTGCGAGTACGGAATATTACATTTACTATTTTCAATCAATCGCGGCTTAGCATAATAACCTTCTAGCACCCGTTTGGTAATGTAGGGGTTGTGCCCATACATGTTATGTGGTAATAATTTTAAGTTGTAATTTCAAGTAACCGATTTGTGAGATTCTTTGTATTGTCATTTTAATTTTTTTTATTCTTATAAATAAACCGTACGATGGAAATGGTCTCTTTAATTTAGTCATACTATCCCTCCCTATCTGGATTCAGTTCACAGTCTTCATATGTTACCTGGGTTTCGATTTCCAGTACAAGCTCTACCTCTGAAATACGAGTCTCCCCCCACTATTGAGACTTGTAGTGCACTTTCTCATCATCTTCGAACCAGTAAAGCCGAAGACGTCTCGATACTGAGGCTTAAAAGGAGTTGGACTCAGTACCAACTTTGACATACTGGGTGGAGAGTAGAGGAGTGATCTCAAATACGATTTCACGAAAGAAAGTGTATACAAATATAACGACAATCTCAGAAAACACATAACAATATTTTGTGGGAGTAATTTTGTGGTTCATTGGCGTTTTGTCGCGTCTCTGTCACTGGTAAGCCGCTGGTGGTATAATTTTCAAAACGGAATAGGGGCCACTGCGGATTGTTTCTGCTAGGCCGCCAATTTTGGCAAGATGTCGCTAGTTAGGCATTGGTATATGGATTAACGTGAATCCGAACCACATGTGCTCCGCCGGGAAACGAACCCGGCTGTATTTCTTCTTTCTCAACTTGTTTCTCAACTAATATCGATCGTTTTCGATTATTTTTACAAACAAACCCACTATCTATTTACCATATGTAGAAAGTGTACCACTCCTCATAAAGGAGAATGTTAAAAAATGCTAGGAGACATTCTGTTCATTTTCAATAAAGAGTTAATATACTGACTTTCAGCTACGTAACTATAACGGCTTGTGAGATACTCAATTTACAACAGTACATTGTATATTTGTAAGTTTGGGCCATAAAATATTCTAAATTTGTACTAGGCTGATTTTTAATATCAGAAGAAGAGAAAGAAAATAGATATAAAATTAATGTTAATATATAAAGATATTAAAATATTTAAAAATAATAAGACTTTGGAACGTCGGTGTCGGGACAACCAGGTATAAATAAATTGAATAAAAAAGGACGGAGTGTGTATTATTTAATGGCTCAAATTTATTACAAAAGGAACCAGTGATTTATATCGTTGTATATGGTACCGAAACCAGGGAAGGAAGGAAAAGGTTAATCGTTGTATATGGTGCTGGAAACCCGAGAGTGGAAAGGAAAAGTAATTGTATCGTTTTCGAAGCATAGTAAAAAGCGATCAAGATTGAGTAATATATTAATTGTACTTTTTTGAGAAGTGGCCGAATTATATATAGGAACATTATGAATGTTACCGATAATGCAACAATGGACAACCAAGTAATAAATTCATCCAACAACATATTGGTAGCTCTAAAAGAAATATCACGGCAACTCAAAGACCAATCACAGCAAATCATAGAACAGGCTCAGGACCAAGCTCGATGTAGCGAGGAACTATCCCGACAAATTAAAGAACAGGCTCAGGACCAATCTCGATGTAGCGAGGAACTATTCCGACAAATCAAAGAATAATCTCAGGACCAAGCTGAACAGTTTCCTAAGGTCAACTAGCAATTGGAAAGGTTGGATCAAAAGGTGAATCAGCAAGCTCAACATTTTGATGAGCGATTAGAGCAATTGCAACATCGTAATGATGGCTTACAACGGCACTTGCAACAAATGAACCAACAAATTGTAGTTATATTCAAACTTTATGATGAAGAAAGGGAGAAGATAGTACAGAAATTCAACGAGTCAGAAGGGTCTGTAGAAATTGTAGAAATTGAAATTACAGTTCATGAACATATAAAGCTGAGTGTAATGGATCAAAACAACGAGAATGCAGAGAATGATGGTTGTTCCCAAGAGAATCGGCATGACTCCAAAATTTGACTTCCATCCCATGGTAGTGCACAGACCAACAATAACTTACAGTGCATTGATTCTGTTCCTTTTTTGCAAATCCTTGAAGCGAATGGAAGCAAAGAACTTACTTCCGATAAGATTGCGAGGCTAAAATGGGCTGATAGAAAAGGAAGAAAGTCAGACGGAAATTATCCGCCTGGTAGCAAGGAGGTTATTTCCAAGAAGCAGGACAGTGACACAGCAGATAACCAGAGGAAGATTCCATGGAACCGAAACCGTGGTAGGACAAAGTACCGTGAATATTGTGGCAGAAATAGGTACAGCCTTATTAGAAGACACGACATTTCATCACCAGTCAAAAGGATGAGGACTGAATCGAATTTTACCGGTAAGATAACCGAACCTAACCTTAGTAGCGACAGTAAATGTGATTGTGTGACTTGACCTAATCCTAGTGTAGTACGATTACGTTCGCCTAAGAAGCATGTAAGCATTAGATCTAATCACGTTCCATGGGGATTTCGTAGGAATCCCATAGATGACGGAAACTCTCAAAGTAAGAAACAAAGAACTGTAGATGTAAATAACTCGCAAGACTGTATTCCGGTTTGTGTCCTTCGATGCAACCCAAACAAATTCATTGGTCATGTAAAGTAACCTAATGTAGGGGCGTCTAAAAGGACATATCAAATTGATTCTTAATATGGCCAAATGCCTTAATGTTATGTGTTTTCTTTGATATTTGTATTATCAATCTCATTATTCGTGTTCCATGTTATTGAAACATATTTAAAAGCATCTTTGTAATGCTAGGGTATATATTGAAGTTAATACGTTTTGTTTTTTATGAGGAATTTGTTAGTCATGTAACTTAGGATGGATTTTCGATGTCCGAGAAGATCGTATTCAATTGATTTTGCTTTCATTATGATTTCGTTTGTTATTCGTATCTTATTTGAGCTCTATGATGTTAAAAAGACTTTAATTATTATGTTATGTCCTGATTATTATCGATATTTCAATCTTAATCTATATTTTGTTTAACTATATCTTATATTCGATCATGTTGTGTTCAAAGAATAACTATATAAATATCACATACATCTTTCTCGATATATTCTTCATGAAGCCTAAGTAAATAATTAATAGCTTATAACCAGCGTTTAATGGACCCGAAAAAGGACTTAAAATCAAACAACTTGCAAATAAAATTTCGAATGTGCCTTATCGTCGTTGAAATGTATAAATAAATGAAGATGATGATAAAGTTTAAAATAAATATGATAATAATATTGTTATTATATGAATTGTAATTTTCATGTATAAGAGGTGCATTCGAAAACTCAAATGATTAACATGTAAAAGTAAACAATCCAGAATTATTTTTCTTTTTATGAAGTTAATGAATAAAAAGTATAGTTTGTCGGGCACCATAATATACAACAGTACATTGTATATTTGTAATTTTGAGCCATAAAATGTTCTAAATTTGTACTAGGCTGAATTTTAATATCTGAAAAAGAGAAGGAAAATATATATAAAATAAATGTTAATATATAAAGATATTCAAATATTTAAAAAAATACCAAGACTTTGGAACGTCGTTGTCAGGACAACCAGGTATAAATAAATGGAATCAAAAAAGGACGGAGTGTGTATCATTTAATGGCTCAAAAGGAGACAGTGATTTAATCGTTGTAAATTTTTTCGCAAATATTCGGATCCCATCTATTCCTTAGGAGATTATTATAATGAACGCAATATGATAACACCACAGTTTGGATTAAGGCCTAACTATATACTTAGAGTCATTTTATTTGACTGCAATTTGGCCGTGAGGATTAGGCACACAAAGTTACATTCAATTTTTTATATAATAATTTATATATTATAGTGTTTCAAAAATGCATTGTTTAAAGTAGTTAGGTCCTCTAAAGCTCACAGGCTGTGTGTCTCGAAAGCCAAGTAGTAGTATACGTCTTATTGCTATTATTACAATTACAAATATCTATATTCAAAAATTCCTCAAGTTCTTTTTTTACTTAGAGATACTCATCTCAGGTAAGTAAACAAAAAAATGAAAAAGATAAATGGAGTCCTTGAAAGTAAAACGTACACAAATTAACCAGTGTTAAGAAGCATGTTTCTAAGTCACTCTCGACCTTACTCATAGGAGCTAAATTCTTGTTGTAAGTTGGATTTATATGTTTCTCGCCACATAATACAAATATAGCAAAAATGAAGTGTCTGTTACTGGCGGTCTTCGTGTCCGAAAGTACTAGCGCAATGAGCTAGTAATTATGATTGCCCTTTTCAAGGATTTTTTTAATTTTTATATTTTATATTAAAATTTTCGAAACATTTTTTCATTAAAATAAGGCGAAAATAATACTCAGAAAAATGATTACGTTACGTGCCCAGTTTTGTTATACGAATCCACAGTATAAGTAGTAGTACTAGTAGTAGTAGTAAGAGAAGGAGGAGGAGCGGGTTAGAAGCCCCACAGGGCTCGTTTTGTTCCACCTTGACTGCCATAATATAAATTTAACCTCAACTTCCTCAATTTTCTTCTTCAATTCCAACAAAGTGACAGTTGGCTTTTATTACTACTATAATACACAATACATACACCAGAAGGTTTGGACAATTGCAAGCCGCAACCAATCAGAAACGTGCTTTTAGATTTTATGGCTAGGGTCGAGGGTGAAAAATTGTGCTGTTCAGAAGATGCTGTCTACAATGCAGGGAGTAGATAGGATTGGTGGGTCAGAGTGGGTCATAGTGGGTGTTAGGTTACGGTGGGTATGGGTCACAGTGGGTTACGGTGGATGATGGGTCACAGTGGGTCACAAGTTGTGGGGAGTGGGTCACAACTCACTGACCCACTAAGAAAACTCGATCCATTAGACACACTGACCCACTCCAACTCTGGATTTGAGACCACATACAAAATGAAAGACCAAAGATTGCATACTCATCATATTTTATTGTTCTACTTCAGACAAGAAAGAACGAGCAAATAGCTTTGTAATTTTTACTGTTCTCCATTTTTCTGAGTTTTTGTCCCTGTTCTTAAAGGGATGTCAAAGTCAACTGTGCAAAGAGCCGCCAAAAGAGCCAAGCTGTTTCCATATCGCGTTACAGTCGTCCAGGAGTTGAAGACTACAGATTGGGAAAAGCACGTGATGTATTGTCGTTGTTTGGAAGCTTTGTTGCATGATAACCCAGGAATCCTAGACTAGACTTGGTTCACAGATGAAGCTTGGTTCCATCTCTCTGGTTATGTGAACTCGCAGAATACTCGGGTGTGTGCCGCCGAAAATCCCCATGTATACCATGAGATTCCACTTCATCCCTTGAAGGTGGGAGTTTGGTGTGCAATTTCCCGACAGCGTATCATTGGACCCATCTTCTTTGAAAGTACAGTAAACACACGTTTACTTACACACCTTCAGTGAATTTGTGAATCAGCTTGACGATGAAGAACTGCGTCGCGGTTATTTCCAACAAGACGGAGCAAGATGCCATACTTTCAACGTGGCCATGGCAGAAATTGAGTCCCTTTTTGGTGACAGGATAATCTCCAAAGGATTGTGGCCGCCAAGATCCCCGGATTTGCACCACCTGATTTCTTCTTATGGGTTTTCTTAAAGGTTGTGTCTACAAAAAACCCACAATCACTGCAAGAGTTGCGAAACAACACTGAGAATGCGATTCATGAGATCACAACGGACACTTTCAGCACCTGCTGTGAAGGTCATGTATTCAGCATGAAACAAGGTACGTGTGTTGTGAATTTCATTTTCCTATGTATATTTGTTCGGAAATTATAACGTGTTCTTTGGATTCGAAAGCTAGTGGGACGCACTGTCTTATCGCGTTCATGTGTAAACCTAAGAAACATCTGACATACTGTATATAATTTCTGTTCCTATGAATACCTTTGACTATGTTACTTTTTCTTCCGATTGTGATAATAATAATAATAATAATAAAGGAATAACATAGTTACAATACCAATTACATAAACATTATCTTCCCATTCAGAAAAATTAATAATTGCTACGACGGCATTTGAACCCAAGTAGTTGCATTTGAACCCATGGGAGTTTCCTGCTTTTACAGTTTTTAAGAACAAATCGCCCCAACCGGAATATTGTTCGCCACTGACAGCTCATGTACTTTCAACGTATTCCAAACACTACAAGGACACGATCACAGAAATACCGAGTACAGTTAAAATTCCGACCTACCTCTTCAGAGGAATTCGAACCCCTATTGGATTGCGCCTCATGATCAGCAGCCGAACGCCGGAGGACATCCGGCTAGTGTCACCTTCTCAATTTGCCACAAATTCCTCATATGAATATAAGAAAATAAACTAGTAGTTATGGAACATAAACATAGAACTGTCTATTTATACACGTGGTGATACAATTCAAAGAATGTGACAATAATTTCTGTCGTCTTTTTTTCTTTGGAAATTAGTAGTTATGGTAAAGACGAAATGTAATGTAAATCGGGATCTTCTCTGCAACCAATGACCAGAGCCGTAACTTAGTTACTTTTCTGGGAGGAGGCAAGCATTAATAAGCTTATTTGGGCCCCCTACAAAAAGTTGTTTTTCTAATCGTTGGGACCCTTCTTTTCAACTTTTTCTTAATCTTTATGCCCCCCGCAGCCTGTGGGCCCTCCCGCAAGGCAAGTTCTGCGGTTCCGTTAGTTACTTCCTGGGCCCATTGCATACATGACAAAATTATTAAGGGTACAATGTCGTTAAATATCAAAGCCATGCGAATAAATATTATTTCTAGAGCCCCTAATAGTAGACATTTTTATTGAAATGGGTCCACGACTCATTTTTTTATTTACCTTTTGTGTGCTGTTTTGTTTATGTAATGAAGGAGCCCATTTTGAGACAAACTTTTCTTACTCCATATACGATACGAACATGAAACTAGAAATGTAGTATAATTTCTAATTTCATGTTTGTATCGTATATGGAGTAAGAAAAGTTTGTGTCAAAATGGTCCCCCTCGAAGGGCGGGGAGCTTCTCGGGGGGGGGGGGGAGAGCAGCTGCCCCCGACAAGTTACGGCTCTGCCGATGACACCGCCTCAACTTGAAGAACGTTTCGTTGTATTTTCCTCATTGAGGAACCTATATATCTTGTGTTTGAGTTAAACAAGGAAATCTCGAGTAAGTCATTAAGACACTCACGCAAGTTACGTATATTTTCTTATTTATATTTTTATTTATATTTTGTTTATATTTGTTTCTTTTTGTTTGATTTGAGATCTTGTTTATATTTTTCCATGAAACGATTTATCTGGAAGGTTAAGTGGAAGGTTAAGTAGTGCGGTAGGTGAGTGGATAGCACATTAAACTTCTATTCGATATACCCGGGTTCGTATCCCGGCCAGGCTGAATCTTTTTCAATTGTTCCTGTTTCAATTTTAATTTCAATGCATACTCAGTGTGACAAGTAAGATCTTCTCTTTCCTAGAAAGTAAAAGATGTTGGAATAAAGAGAATTGGAGAAGGTTGTCAATGGAGACAGTGATTTACAAACGTATTTCTAGCAGTTGTTGTAGATTTGATATTTTCGTCTACTTTCAAGCATTTTCTGATTCATGTGTGATCAGTGTTTTTATTTCTTTGAATTACAGTATATAATGAAATAATACGTTACATACACAGCAATATTGAGACTAATATATGATGTTCATTGGACAACACGCTCTGAACCAGAGAGATTGATCTCAGAATGGAGAAATGTTTCGTGCGTCATCTACTTACAATTTTACTTGCGTAAAGACTTTACTCAGTGCTACCAACTGCTGTCAGTGCCGAGAAAAGCTACGTGTAAATTGGGTTGCATCTGTCTAGGCGTTCTCACAACTGCAAATGACCTGGGCTCCAAGTAATGGAATTATAGCGCTTAAGGGGGAGATACTTTTGTCAGTGGCTGTACAATTTATATGTGCGTGTTAGGAAGGGTCACGAAAGAATGTACATGCCAATGTAGAATTAAGTTAATGGTAGATAGTCTGTGGTTGTTAAGATAAACAAGTAGTAATGAAGGGAGTTGCGCGGTGCTTTTTATAATGTCAATACCTCTGATAGTGAGATACAGAAGAGGAAGTGGTTAAAGTGAAATTTTTTCATCGTATACTTATTTTACACATCTACAGATACTCATGAAAACACCTACATCCATCTACAACTACTTTACACAGCTTCATTTCGTTTATTTTTCACTTTTACCAGTTTTTACACCCTGACTAACTGGGTAACTGGGCCTCTTCTTCTCGTCGGAACTCCTTCACGATCTTGACTACAGTTATACCTTATTTATACTATTATTACACCCAACTGTGACCATACATTTCTTTCACTGATTTCGACAAACTGTTTTTTATGATTTTGAATTTGCACAATGACAATTTTTATTCTAATACATTTTCATAACTATATATATATCAGGCAACTCGACTGGAAAGTCGACCAACAAATGCAAATGGTGGCATACGCCATTTGTAAATTTCTTTACAATTTTAATACAGATAACTACAATTTTTTGAATAAGTAATTCAAAATACACGCATTTTTAGCCCACTTGAGTTATACAGCTGGTGCACCTATTAAAACACCATTAACGGTGAAGAAGACAAGACAAGACAAGAATATAGAACATATGTCGTAAGGACAAAGATTAGAAAGATTATAGTAGTATATGAATTTTTAAGATTCAAAGGATATAATGTTAAAAACATTAAAGAACAAAGAAAGTTATGATTATGAATAAGAATGAAGTTTACATATTATTATAAGAGTGAACACATGCGTTTGATTACTAGTGACATAGATTACGGATAAGTTTGAAGATAAATTATTATTAAGGTACCAACACTAGCCAAATACCGTTTAAGAAAGTAGCATCGTTTCATTTTATAAAGTAACAGTGTGTTTTGGAACATTATTTTTATACGTACACTGTAAATTTAATACGAAATGTATACATTGTTTGAACATTTTAGTAACTGTTTAAAGAACTACAAACCCAACACAAAATAAAGTGAAATTTCTACTTTTGTGTCCCACAATTTCTTCTGACCCCAACAAACTTGTTTTCAAATCAAAGTCATTAATAACGAAAGTAAACAAACTGCTTTGAAATCTCACATAATACTAAGCGACAAACTTCGCGAAGATTATAGCACATAGAAGCACTCAGACGTAACAAGCCAAGAATCATGATAGACCACCTTTTGTTGTGTTGTTAGTGCTTCATTCATAGCATGCTCTATTATTCTCTTGCTGTCAGTATTAAAAGGAAAGAAAAATGCATCTTCCTCGTCAATTGAAAAAAGTACAAATTTTGTTGGGAAAGATACGAAACATTAGTTACAAAAGTAGAAACACCGCAATAAGTAATGGTTTGGGGTTTATATATATATATATATATATATATATATATATATATATATATATATATATATATATATATATATATATATATATATATATATATATATATATGAAGTAAGCTGAAGATTAAAATCCCTAGTAGCAAAGAATGAGCAATATATTTTAGTTTTTACTCGTTAAGCTTCATGCACTTTCCACATTATCCTACTTTACATTGAATTACAATTCTAAAAATATTTTGTTTCATGTGAAGAACATTTTCCTTGTATTCCATCATCGTATATACAGTTTCAAAGACCTCCTTTGTGCTCCATTTTGATTCTCAAGTATGTTCTGGAAATGATGGTATATAAAGTAAATATGATCTACTTGCATAAGGTGTGGGTGTGTGTGACATGTATGTATGTATCCATATGTCCGAGCAGAGCAGAATACACTTTTAACAGAAGGTAATTTTTTCGTATAGTACATTTCTTTACCCCTTTCAGCAAATGCTCAGTGCTTCAAATGACATAACTTAAAACAAATCAACCATTGCGTGGATCATATCATTCAGATTCCAGAACGGTCATTTCCCCGGGTGGTTGTTGGACAAGATGAATAAATGTTAATATGATGTTGCAATGTTCGGGGAATATGAATTTTCAAACCAAATCTGAAACTCATCTTACAGCTGAGCTTAGCAACATGTAACTTCACACACTCTTAAAGCAGAATTACATCTCTGAAGCTCACAAACAAGGGCTCCGTGGTTTCTAATTTTTCACACATACTTTGCAATTGCTTCAGATACTCAACTAAATTGATCATTTGGCTAGTTGGTAGTAGTTTGTGATGCACAGTGCCCTGATTAGTATAACGCTTTTTCCTGCTCCAATATTTAAATGGATAAAACTCAGCTCGCGCCGTGTGGACTTTGTGGTGGACAAACACCGACCGCACAAATGATGATGGGGCGGCGTGTCTTGTCACACAAAATCAGTTATTGAGTGAAAACATAAGGATATAACATTTGGATTTTTTCATTTTAAATTTTTACATTCCCGTTTATGCCATTTAGATTCAATGAAACGGATGAATAATGAAGGTGAGTGGTTACAAAATAATTGATAATTACGTATAATGTGGACGGAAACCCAAAGATCTTAAGTAAACCCACTGCATGCACAGAGAAAATCCGTTCTCCAAACAGCGGTATATTGTACAAATATACGGTATCCTCTTGCTTACTATAGAAATCAGTACGGAGCATACGTTATCCGTATGCTACATAGGCACTGTCCTTAGATGTCACATCATGCCGTTGCAGGATGTCTGACATCTAACAGTTTTCCGTATATCATATCCATATACTTATGTTATCTTCGTCAGTTGTATGTTATGTACGTCCATTTGTATGTGAGATCTTGACCGCCTACATTGTTTCATACAGAAAGTACGTATAGATAGAACACTTATAAAGAAAGTATTATAAAACATGCGTTTTCAGTTATACGCCTGATGTATATTAAGTTCAAAAACTACAGGAATTACGCATGTAACCTATATTTTAAGTACGCCACCTACATTTTTTTCTCAGTGTGATGTTATGTATCACAAACACACATACTGTGGGATTGAACGAGGAAACGCTCGTAGTAGAGGTGGACGCTCTACCACTATTTTTAATTCGCCCGAATTGAAACATTGTCTCCAGATCTACTTCATATCTATTCTACTTAATTCAATGGGACAGGGACACGAAGACAGAAACTTTGAGGGCAGTTAAAAATCCTCTCGTACCCTATCTCAGAACTCAAACTCGTAGTGTGTTTTGCTTCTAAATTGTTAGCTTAACATCTCAAACCGTTCGACAAACACTGTACGTGAAGGATACTTCGTGAAAATGAGGTACTTGAAGAAAAGTTATCGTTAACATACTTTCATAAGTGTCATGAATTCGCTGCTTCCACCGGGGGCGCGGGGGCTCAATGGTGGAGCGTTCACCTCCGGTGCTTGAGGTCCTTTGTTCGATACCAGCTGGTGCCGTGTGGACTTTGAGGTGGACAAACACAGTGCCCTTGGTTTTTCTCAGGGTTCTCCCGTTTTCTCCCACTTTCTTCATTCGTTTTCATTCATTTCTTCTCATGACCGTCTCTTTTAGCCTAACTGGCATAAACGTGGGACGTAAAAATGAAAGATTTCATTTTCATTTTTGCTGCCTTCCATTTAATTTCAACTCCAAACATAAGCTGTAGGTCTGTTATTGCAAACAAAACGCACACATCTGTTCCATAAAATCCTGAATTTTACAAAACTTTAGTAAACAATTTTTTAAAATGGTGGAACGACAAAGTTCACTTCATCACAATTGACAAGTATTACTCCAGGGAGTAAAGATAATTGCAACGCCTCAGACATATGTTACAAGGTAATAGAAACAGTTCTTGCCATTTTTGACATTAAACTAATAATGTGCTCACAGAGAGGAAACGAAATGAGGCAGGTGTCTGCCAAGCGATCAGGAGTTAGACAAATCATCGACCTTCAGCAATACCCTTACATTGTATATACACAGCAGTCATAGATCGTCCAGTGTCGAAGAGAAATGAAGGAATTGAAACAGTTTGTTCGCGTGTGTTTGTTTAATGACTTTAAAGTGAACTTGCCAGCTGATGCATCAAGTCGCCACATATGCCAAGCATTTGGATATAATGCTGTGAACGAACGCACCGGAGAACTTGTAATGATAAAAAGTGTGTGTTCTTTAACATTTGCTAGCTCTCAGACATGGGTTATCGCCACGTGACCCTGTTCCTCGCAACTCAAGATCACTTCTACACGCATGAAAAGTTTTGCTCTCTGTATGCTGGAATTGTTGACAAGTGGTGCATTACGAGTTCCTTCCCCTGGTCAGAACATTACTGCTTACCTTTAGAATACTCTCAACATTTGCTAAGGGTATATTCTGTACTGGGGCATTAGCTGGCATTGGTGAATTGTAAGGGTATGCTGTTGCTGCTCGACAATGCCAAACCACACGTGCCGAAGAGGCTCCGTGCGACCCTACAGCAACATATGTGGGAGACATTGCCACGCACTACATTCACCGGTCAGACAGACATATGCGACAACAGATTACCCCCCTGTCTAATTCTCTCGACAATCACCTCCGTGGAAGATCTTTCGCAAATAAGGGAGACCTGGGGAATGCACATACGAACCATTTTGCATCCACGACTACCAAGTTTTTTCACCAGTATATCATGCAACTGCAGTAACGTTGGCTAAAGCTGTTGGATGCTAATGGAGATTATTTCGAAACCTAGAGGAACCTACCGTCCACTGTATTGCTATTTGTTTATCACTGCTCTAGAATGGCAAGAACATTTTTGGTTGTCTTGTACAGTGGCCACATAAATTCTTGAGGTTTAAAGTCCGTGAGTTAAGCAACCCAATTAGCGCCCATTCCAAGATTAATTACGTTTGGTAGAGTAGCTAGAACAGCATCATGAAGTTGCCCCCAACTGTTAAAGAACACATCGTAAAGTGTGTTTTTGTGCAGGAGTGGGGCCAAACGCTAGCTGACGAAATGCCAAAAGGGAATATTGGATACTTGTACTCACAGTACACAGCACAGTACCAGAAAAAAATATACGTACACCAGAGGCGGCGATGAGAAAATAACAGTCCGGGAACTTAAATAATCTTAGAATTAACTCAAATGACGGACTGCATAAAAAGTTAACTTACTTTAAATGAATAAATGTATATGCGTATCAAATAATATACGGAAGAGTATGCGGTATATGTAGTAGGTTTCTATTTTAAGTAAACACAAAGCCTTGCGCGGAGTTTTGAAACTATTAACAGTAGTCCTACGTGCAAATCAATTAAAGTATGGATAAATCATTCGGAGGAAGAACCCAGCCCCCAATCAAATTCTTGGGGTCTAACATGGTCGGACTTTCTATGTTCCGGTGCCACTACTACTACTACTTGGAGAAAATAACTTGTTCGATTTCATTATTCGTTAATTGACTTTTGAAAATGCTAAATATTGGTATGCACTAATTTATTTGTAAATATTAAAAATGCAAAAATCGATAACACTCAAACGAGTTGGAGAATTATCCGTACTAAGCGTATTTCCCCTTGGGTTGCAAATACAACTAAGGATTCCTGATTTGTATAATATTTATGAAAATTTACACAATTTACACACACAATTAAATTAACAATGTTGTATTCAAAAATCTTTGAGTTTTACGTCCCACGGTAATGTTGAATTCATAATTTTTACATTACTAATAAGAGTTTTTTTAATGCTTTTGCTGTTTGTTATCTGATTCCTTGTTATTTATTCATAATACAGTATATGTTATCCCTTTTGGAAAAATATTGTTAGGTATTAGAATGTATAATACTTTCCTTCATCTGAATAAAAAAGTGAAAAAAGAGGTAACGCGTCCGCTTTCTAAGTAACAGGTCTGGATTCTATTCCAGGCAAAACAGTGTTTTCTCTTGCATTTTTTTCTTATCTCCATTGCTTCGTATTAGCAAAGTAGTTTCTGTTCGTGTTGCACGAACAAAATAATTTCGTTATTACATACGTAGATGGAAAGGATATATTTATGCCGCAACTGTTAAGATGGTCTCGAGATGAGGTAGTATGTTCGTGTGAAACTTCTAGAAGCTTGAAGTATTTAAATACAGACATTTGTAGCTTTGGAGATGGGGCATCAACAGTTTCTTTCAGAAAGAAGGTTCCGGATGGGCACTCTTATTATTCCGGGGGCACTGCTGATGCTATTCTATTGATCATTGTATTATAGACGTATTATTTTGGTCTCATCCGGGGGCACTCTGGTAGCTCCGGAGGACAGTGCCCCCAAAACAGGTCTAGAAGAAACATTGTGCATCATTTGCACGATGTAGTGTCCGGACGAGACTGCAATACATTTTGCCTCGCGAAAACAGTGTCAGCTTCAAACAGGAAATGATCGCAAAAACTCTCCCCTTTAATGCCCCTTGTAGATCCTCGTTAAGATACGTGCGTATACCAAGTTTGAAGTCTATAGCATAACTCTAGCCTCCAAACCGGAAGTTCGTCAATATCTGAACAACAGTTTGGAAAATAGTCATAAGAGATCCTGAAAAAGTATGAGATTATAAATTGTAAGCACACATATAGACAAAGAAACAAACGCCGTTTGATAATTGTCTCGTCGGCAGCGTACATAGTTATAATATATGAGATATGTGCCCCTTTCGATTGATAGTTTGTGTGGAGGGCAATATTGTAATCAACTTCCATGTATAATAAACTCAAGCTTATTGGCAATCAATATATATTATGAAAATAAACTTTCGGAGGAAGAAAAATGTAAGACAAGAAGATGGCGGGAACTCCTGGTCAGTAGACGCACATATTTTCACTGGCCTACTCAATTAGCTACATTTTTGACTTTCTACTTACCGTTCAGATAGCAAATGAGGGATAAGCATTAATGGAATTCCACCTGTAAATTCGGAATGCTAGTAACTTTATATATGCGTTTTAAAAAACGATATCGAGATGGTGTTTAAAGTGGAAAAAGTAGCCATTTTGATTGTAAGACTGTCCATTCAAAGACTCAAGACGACTCTAATTCTAACCTACTTGCAGATATGATGGAAACAAAGAAAAAATTCGTTCAAATGTGCATATTTAAGCGTAAGTAAGAGAAAAATCATACTTGTTCTAAAAGTGTTAATCTTCGATTCAATAAGCGGATCAAGAATTTTTAACCTTGAAAATAGCAACAAATCATTGAAAAAGTCGTCTTCTTGAATGCAAAGTTGCCATGTTGTTGAATTGACTTGATTTACCTTCTTATGTATTTTCTGGAACGTAATAAACGTTCACTTTTGGACGTAGTAGATTGGGTCACAGGTAACATATCCGCTTACTAACCACGCGGCCCAAATTTGATTCCCGGCAAAACCTTTCTTTCGTCTGGTATATTTTTCCTATCACGATTGTTTTGCATTAGGAAAGAAGTTTTAGTTTGTGCGAACCAAGTATTTTAATTTTTAGATGATTTTTTATATGCGCTTTCTAAAGAATATCTAATTAAATATTATAAATAGCTTTAAACAATACAAACTAAAATTGAAAATAGCAAAGAGGATAATTCAATACTACATAAATCAATTAAAAGGGGCCACGGTGGCTCAGTGGTAGAGCGTTCACCTCTGGTGCTTGGGGTCCCGGGTTCTATCCCAGCGCCCGCCAAGTAAACATTGTGGTGGAAAAACACCGTGTGCATGGGTTTCCTCGGGGTTCTCCCACTTTCTGCATTCCACCATTTCATTCATTACTCATCATCACCGTCTCCTTTAACCTCACCGGCATAACCGTGGGACGTAAAACTCAAAGATTTCATTTCATTTCATAAATCAATTAAACTTTTCTACCTACTTGTTGTCTATATACGAGGTTTCTTGAGCATGTCCTAATTCTAAATTCCTTTTCTCCGCTAAATCATTGTTAACGGTTGTAAGGGATTCTGAATACATTGTTTACTTGCAGTTCAAGATGATATTAAGAAATAATGAAGTTTCTAATTGAAGACTATTTAGTGAGAGTTATCAGCAGGAAAAGCAAGTAAATTCGTCTACACTACTTTGTCACAAGTTAACACAGTTCATGGGAAAGCCGTGACCGGGGTCTGAGGGTCAGCGAGTATTAAATCTAAAATCCATAGCTGAAAACAAAACATTAAGTACAGGGTTTTCATAAAGTATGGACGGATTTAATTCGCTTATAATTTACATAAAAATGCTCATATTGAAATCAAATAAAGTGCAAACGGTAGCGGAAGGATTACATTTTTGCCTGTAATCTGCACCAACTCAGTTCATTCACCGTTGTCTGTGGAATTCCGAGTTCCATGGACCGTCTAGGAATCGACTTCTGTGGGCTGTTGATGATGCTTTCCCTTACCCTGCTCACTGTTGCAGGCGATGTTGGCGGCCTCCCACTTCGAGGACGCCCAAGACGCTTCCTGTCTCCAAGAACTTAGCATGCCACTTTCGGATTGCACTCTCAGTCGGTGCCGGCTTTTTGAACTCTTTGGTGAACTTTCGACACACCAGAATTGATGATTTTAGCTCTGCGTACCACAGAACACATTGCGCTTTCTCTTTCACCGACGCCATCTTTGATACGGTAAAAAAGATAGTCTTCTCAGATGAGTTTTTCATTTATTTATTTCTTTAAAAGACACATACACCAATACAGCTTACAACTTACTTTTAACAGTCAACATTGATACAACAATGAAAACAACAATGGATGGAATTTGGTAAGAAACTGATCCTTGCCCTCCCTCTCCCTCTCTCAACGTGTTCAGAGTTGCCGCTTATCTAACACTGTTGCCAACTAAATATTTAATCCTTCCACTACCGTTTGCACTTTATTTGATTTCATTATGAGCATTTTTATGAAAATTATAAGCAAATTAAATCCGTCCAGACTTTATGAAAACCCTGTATGTTCAATATTGCATTATTATCCTCTGAATTATAATGAAAAATTATTTATTAGCAGTGATGATCTCCGAAGATTCTTCCCAACGATGAAATTCCTTAGGTCGACAGTGTCTCAAATTCTACCTCAGGTTACCCCCTTGAAATTATCACTGTTTGGAAGGTTTTCTTAACAAATAGAACATTACAATTATTTCTCGTTCTATGGTTTGAAATGGCAAAATCATAACTTAAAGAGAATTACAATATCTTGAAGCATAAGGAATTATGGTACTAGTAAAGTAAATATTATTGTGTAAATTATCGATTTCAAGTCGGATTAAAACTCGAATATTCATTTCGATGGCATTTAAAATAAGTCCTTTACATATAATCCTTACTGGAAAAGCATGTTTAACTCCAATTACTTAATCAATATTTCGATGAATATACTTTTATTGGAGTATCTTTACTATACAATGTTGTATACAGTTCATTTCCCAAAGCAAAATCTCGCAAATGTATATTGTACTATTAAACATAACTTTCTTACAAGGCTGTCTATATTCTTTATTATAAATTAGCGAGAAATTTATAATAAAGAATATAGACAGCCTTGTAAGAAAGTTATGTTTAATTTATGTTTAAGATGGACACAAGGCCTTTTTATAAAAATATCTATATTGGACTAGTGACTATTTGCAAAAGACTATCATTTAGTTTATATAAATGCTTCAAAGCCTCATTTTAAACTGCGTAACCTTGAATGACAGGGACACGAACAAAAACTACGAGGACAGTTAAAATTGCAAAGGCTTTTCCACTGGAATCAAACCCGGGATCCCATACGACAAAGCCACACATTCTAGCCACTAGACCGGCGGGGAGAGCAACTAAAATGTATTTTGTATTGTCTGAAGTTTAAGCCTATTTCACCCTCATGTTTATTGATTTTTTATGTATACTATATCCGTTACTTTACGAATGGTAAATGTTTTTGATATAGGTTCTTTTATATTTTTGTTCATAAACATTATATAAATTATCAGAATTATTGATAATCTGTCATGGAAATTCACTGGTGCATTCACAGTAGAGAGAGTGCAATTGGAAGAAGAGTTCGACATCCATCGTGTCTCTCGCCAACTGTATTTGATATCTATCTATTGAACAAGAGATATTGAACAAGAGTCTACATAATGAAGATGGCCTTTCGGTTGGAGGTAGAATGATTATCTATATACGAGTTGGAGATGATATTTTTCTATGGCAATTGTTGCAGAATCTACAAAGAAAATCAATAAGACGTAGCAAACTTGAGAAAGGCTTGTAAAGAATATGAGGTGAAAATAAATGTTACAAAGACAAAATTCGTGTTGATTGTAACTAAGCGGTCGGTGTCAAATATAGAAACAGGAGGCGAGAAAATAGAACAGGTGACTTGTTTTCGATATCTGAGTAGTAATAATAGTGATGATGTACGTGCGAACGTGAAATAAAAGCAAGGATAGGAATAGCGAAAGAAGCCATTAGGAGAAAGAAAATACTATTTTGTGGGACCTTGAATAAGAATTTAAAGAAAGACTCATAAAATGCGTGTACCATATTTTACCGTACTATACAGGGCAGAAACATGGACATTAGGCAAAAATGATGAGTAACAATTGAAGGTTTCGAAATATGGGTGTGGAGAAAAATGGAGAGAATTAGCCGGGTCATGAGGAAAACAAATGAAAGGTTGTTATAAATAGCAGAAGAAAAATCAGATAGTATTAAGAAGAGGAAGGGAGATACTTATTGCGACATTGGTTAAGAAGGAACTGTATCGAGAAACGTGCTAAAGGGTGTATGATAGGAGGAAAGACAGGAAGGGGACTAATTATAATATATCAAAACAGTTAGGCTATCGGCGATATCAAAACAGAAAAATCGTATTTGAAGATGAAGAGGCTAATGTAAGAGCATGGAGCATGGAAGTTTCTCAGTTGCGGCAAGTAACCCACCAATAATGGCGGAATATTTATAATGTTAATGATGCTGATGATGCACAGTAGAAATATCCACTTTACTGACATTGCTGATACGAATCACAGCGAAAAGTTCAACAGGCTGTCAAAATTCTTTGCTCTGAAGGCTGTAGAAAACAATTATTTGTTACTCGGGAAGAGGAAATCATAAGTCTAGTAACAACGGGATGAATGTCCCTCACATCGTTAGGAATCTGAGATGGGACAAGAAAACAGGGAAGAAATGCATTCAGCGACTTTAAGAAGGTGGTCAATAGTTCACATCTTAGGGGACCGCGGTGGCTCACTGGTAGAGCGTTCACCTCTGGTGCTTGGAGTCCTGAGTTCAAACCCTACTCCTGCCAAGTGAACTTTGCGGTGGACAAACATCGTGTGCGTGGGTTTTCTCCGGGTTCTCCCGTTTCCTCCCACTTTCTTCATTCCACCATTTCATTCATCTTTCATCAGCACCGTCTCCTTTAGCCTAACCGCCATAATCGTGGGACGTAAAACTCAAAAATTTCATTTCATTTTCATCTTTTGTCGACTTAAGAAATTTCGATCATGAGCGAAGTGGTCTATCAGTGTTTCAAAAAAAAAATATCGTTCTTTCACAGCGTGAAAATTATAGTTATTGCCATATATTTACAGAGTAGATGAGTTGTGTTATATTATTCCGTAACTCATTGGATCTGTGCAGAATTCCAATTCCCGCGACCCGTTTTCGAATCTTCGTCCTAATTCGTTCCTATTTTTATTTTTCATTGATCAGGTAGAACTCCAGTAAAAAAAAAAAAAGAAAACAAAATATGGTTACAGCTTAAGGTGTGATTCGATATTCTGCAAGTGGTCCCGTTGTCGCTAACGCTCTAGACTTTGGTGCGAGCGGCGGTCCTGGGTTCGATTCCCAGTGGGTTTTCATTCCAGGTATATTGAATGAGGTTTCTCCTAGTTTTCCTAATTCACACAATTCAAATGCTGGGATGGTACCTAACATATTGGTCCCAGGCCGCTTTCTTCCTCCCCCAATCCTTTTTTCCCCTTTCCTTTCATTGGATAGTGTGCACGCTAGGGACGTCATCCCTTATATACGTGACGGGATAAATGGCTTTCAATGCCGACAGCCCAGAAATCTAATTCCTAATCCTAAACGATATTCTACAAGTATTTATTTATTTATTTTCAAGCGAACAAGATGAAGTAAAAGTTTACAAGCGTAAAACTGTTCTAGATTTTACTGTTAATAAAGACTATAAATAAGTTTACAGCTCAATGGAGTTTACAGCTATAATAGAATTAAGCAATGGTTTATAATAAAATAAACTGCAATGAAATGCAGGGTAATTGAAATTAACAATATTTACCCTTATATACTGAAATGCAAGTTTCTTGAATAGATAGGGCCTCTTCACCTTGAAGTATATACCTTGAGTTTGATTATCGATAGATACGGAAATATATCAAGAACGCAACACAAGATTGAAGTCCCATGGCTATAATCAGTTACATATTTAGGATATTGTTTCGAGGTTTGGCTGGAAAACTAATAAGAAGTATTTTTCTTGGACGTATAATGCGAAAGAGTAATAATGAAATGATTTCGGGGAAGCTTGAGTCCGATAGCCATCTCCCTAAATACGCCACTGGTTATAATTAGTGATGGGTAAATTCCCGGGAAGATATTTTTTCGAAAATAGGAATTTATCCGGGAATTTATATTCTATTCCGATGCGTTTGTTTTATGGTTTCATACGTTAAATTACGTTACCAACATTAAATTCAGACAACCTTGCAGAGCGAGCGTTAGCGATTCAAGGTGGGTTAGAGCCCCCCATGACACGTTGTCTTCATTACCAACAATTCACTTTCTTTTCTCACATAAATCACTTACACTTACCTTTCCGTTTTGTATAAATCCTCTACTGCCCTAAAAAAATGTATTCGATACTTTCTTGACTACTTGAACGTCACTATCAGCTCATTTCTTCCGTAAAACATCCTCATTTTTGCTAGTTTTGGCCTTCAATACTAAACAATTACCTTACTTTTTAGTGCAATTGAAAATGGAACAAAAAATTATATTATTAGTTATATAAAGTACAGTCAAAGAATTTTAAATATTTTAAACTCCAAATTCTTTAAAACCTAGAATTAAATCATAATATATTAAAAGAAAGTAATTAGTCATATTGTTCTTATAATTTGGAAGATAAAGTAAAGAAATGGAAATAAATTCCTTCCCGGGAATTTATATGCCAGGGAATATTCCCATTTTTTAAATTCCTTCCCACCGGGAATATTCCCACTGCCCATCACTAGTTATAATATTGTCATTACAAACTGACTAAACTTGCGATAAATCCAGGGAGTACCTCACTGAACCAGCTCCTTTTTGACGATTTTTAAATATATAAATCAAGTATCTAACGCTGGATTTTGTTCGAAAGAAATATTTTCCTTTGCATATACAGGGAGAACAAGTGACGTCGACATTTAATTAGTAAATGTAGCAACTGATCAAATTGAATAATGCCAAAAATAACCTAATTTGCTAGCTAGAACCTATTTTTGGTGGAAGTTCCTGCATCAAGTATTTTTTGTTAGCTTCTTGACTACTTCGGAGGGTTTCACAGAATGCTTGTTATTATACATTTATGTTTGTCTTCTTTGATACGAAACAATGTTTATTATGAAGAAAATGATCTGCGGACCTATTTCTAGAATATCTGTTATTAGTTGTAGTAGTTGATTACATTTTAGCATCCCGTTCAGCAGTGAGGCTATATGAGACATGAACTTAAAGTTTAACGTGGCATCCGGAGCACATGAGCTCCTGCTGGGAATTGAACTCCGCTTTTAGAACAACGTATCTGGCCACAGTCAGTTCTTACGCATTGGGGTTGGAACAAACCTTGTATTATATATAGTATTGAGAAACTGATAAAACTAGTTAAGAATTTCATGACCTGGAAGTAGTCTGACCTGTGAGCCGGTAGGACCGGAGAAAAAAACCTGGACTACGGAAACGAAAATTTGTATGATACAGTTAAAGTAGTCCTTAACGTTCCTGCTGGTCTAGTGGCTAGCGTGGGCGCCTGTGATTCGTGTAGTCTCAGATTCGATTTCCGTTAGAAGATCGTTGAAACTTTACTTTAACTGGCATTTATTTTCATTGATTATCCGTCTTCTTTAGCTTAAAGGACTTAATCATGGAACGTTAACCTAATTTTATATTAATGTTGATTTCATTTTAAGTGTAGTTCTAACAACTCCCCCGCATTCCCCAGATCTCAGTCCCTGTGACTTCTTCCTATTCCCCAAAATCAAAAATGCTGTTCGTGGCCATCATTTTGGGTCTGTAGAAAACATTGAAAGGGTTCTGACACAGAAACTTCGAAAGATGTTAATTGAGGATTTCCAGCAATGCTCCCGTGAGTGGGACCAACGTTTGCTTCGGTGTGTAGCTTCTCGAGGGAACTACTTCGAAGGTGACCATGTGGTTTTGTAATGCATTGTAAATAATAATGTTTTACAAACACAGTCTCGTTACTTTCCTGACAGACCTCATATATATGTATATTCCTGACGAATTGTTCCTAAAGTGAGCTCCAGGAGTCAAGGCTAATCGCTGCCTCTACATCATGAAGTGAAAAATCTTGAGACGAGTGCATATAATTGTATTTTTTAGATGTCAACTAATAATTTCACTAATAGTTTGAAAGTGTATATGGAAGAACCGTGAAATAAAGTAAAGAGACGCGCGTCATTTTGTTAAAAATTTCATGGTGAGGACATTTTATCTGATCCCAAACGGTTATAGTCGAATATATACGGTTACAAGAGCACTCTGATTAGCCAAATTAAAATAACTTCAAGGATTTATCCCTCTACAAGCGACGTTTTCTTCATCGCCTCCGTGGGCAAGTCGGAAGAGCACACGCTTAGTAATCAAAGTGTTGGTGGTCCGCGTCAAACACCGGCTCTTTCTTTTAACTTTTTCTAAGTGTTTTTTAGACTCACCTTAATGTAAAGAAATTACGCATTTAGGCGATTTAACATATTTGGGTGGAGTAATTTTCGCTTGCGGAATGGTGAAGAACATACCTAGAACATACTTGGTAAGTTCCCCAGGTATATGTCAGGCATGTGCCTAGGGACGTACATAGGCTGTGACTATCACTTGCCATCCATGTGGTTTCTCTCTCACAGAAGCATAAGACACACACTGGGCACATTCCCATGTACCTGAGGGAACATGATAGGCATATGCCTGCTATGTAATTGTGCTGTTAGGGTACTCACTACGCCAAATACTCAGATGTTTTTTTTCTATATACTTTAAATATTCAGCTTGTTTAAACACTTTAAACAATTTTGTTTCTGTCGTATTAACATATAAGTTTCTCTGCTTCCTCTGCTTGTCACACTCTTCGTGTTAATTATTGTGTAAATTGCATTTGGAAAAAAATACATTAATATATTTTATTGTTCTACCAAGATCCATGGCTTTTAAGTTTTTAAGCTCAATTACAGTGTTAAGCGAACTAATTTTATCATACTTTCCATCACTTCATGAGGCAAGAGATACTATCCCTCGAAACAACATGCGTTATTTTATGCGACAGCAGGGTCGTAATTTAGGGGGGCAGAAGGGATCAATTGCTCCCTCCAGGAATTTGAGGTTTGCGTATACTTTAATCGATTGTCTACTGATATATAAGTACAAAACGTGAAAGTCTTACGTCAGAGATGTTCTTGCCTCCCTCACGCGAAGTATGAAATGGCTCCCCTGTGTGACAGCTAATACGACTATGATTTTGCGGTGAATATTTGGGCGTTACATGTCTTGCAATGTATAAAACTATTTTCCGAATAAATCACATTGATTTTACGTTCTAATAACTTACATAAAACTCTTTGAATATATGAAATGATTGTAGTTGTAGTAGTCGTATATGTTTTCATAGTTTAACTATGGATACGCAAACCCGCTTAAACTGGGGACTTATTTCTACTTATGTGAAATATGGTACTGTATAAATCCTTGAACAAATAGGCCCTGGTGCCTTCAAAAGCTTAAATAAATACGTAGTTTGAGGTGATTCCTGTAAAAGATCTCCTATCGAAAAGAGTGAACCTGTCACAAAGTTAGCCAGGGGCCTTACAGTTGTCTACTACCCCATCTGCGGTTTGCCAAGTGTTTATGACTTTACTTCACAAAAGAGCAAAAGCACTTGACCGGCTTATTTGATTTCAGTAATTTTCGTGGCAGTCGCTTGGCTAGCGTTTTGACAGGTCCACTGTTTTTGATGGGATATCAACAGTGGTGCTACTTAGCTGGTTCGCACCTGTTCTTGCGAACGGGTTGTTAACATATTTCGGGCTCGCAGAACCGTTTGTTATACCCAGACATAAACAGACACGCATGACCTAACCAAGAATGAAAGAAAGAAGCCAAACAAATTAGTGAAAACACCTCTGTACTTTTCCTGCTCCTATATAGGGTGATTCCTTATATCAAAATAAGGAAAAATGTTCACATGGATCTATGGTGAAAAGTGCATAGTTTCAGCATAGGGCTGTCCAAAATCTGAAAAATGCAAAATTTCAACAGAACCTATTTCGAATTCCAGAAACTGTGGATGCTAGTTCTTATCAGCATAAACAATCCAAAAATGAATATTTCATGAATTTTCAATAAGTGTCCAGAGTATTCGCTACAGGGTATAATTCTCAAATATGCTCTCAATAGAGTTTTCAGATATACACTGATTTCAAGGAGGGCCCAAAGTAGGCAGAAGGTAAGCCTTGACAACAATGGACATCCAATGCTTCGGAGGGAGGTCGGAAGTGTTGGGAACCGGTAGCTCCATGTTTTTTGTGCTCAGAATAATGTTTGATGCTATGTATTTCGTCACGATAAATTTCACGTTTTCTTCACTTATAGGCGTAAAACAAAACATCGCAGCATGCATTTTTCCGAGTGCTGCTGACGATTCTTAATACTTCCGACATCGCGCAAAAGATTTTCGTGTTCACTGCTATCAAGACTTATCATTTGCCTACTTTGGACCAATCTTAAGTCAGAGCATATCTCAAAATTCGGTTGATGGCATGTCTGTGAGTTTCACCCTGCAGGGAATACTCAGTACATCCATCGAACAGTTTTGGACTGCGTATGCGTGACTTCCTTTACGCTGATCAGGACCACCATCCACAGTATCTAAAATTTGAAATAGGGCCTGTTGAAACTTGGCCTTTTTGCGATTTTGGACAGTCCTAGCTCTGAAACTATACGGTTTTCCCCACATGTCCATGTGAACTTTTTGTCTTATTTTGATGTGAGGAATCACCTCTTACAGTTTGTCGGTTTAATTCATTAACACCCTGTGTATATATATATATATATCTACATATATATATCCAGTTATTCCCCCTTTCAGAAATCCAGCCTTTTCTATAGCTTAAACTGCAGTGAGAACGTTTACGAAATTTCAAGGTATTATGCCTAATAGTTTCATAGATGTGCGAACGACAAAAAATCATTCAAGATCCTTTGTCCCCTTAAGTTGCTGCATTTCGAAAACTCCCATCTTATCTACAGCCTAAGGTACAAAGACGTTTCTCCCAAAATTTCAAAATTCTATACGTAATAATTTCAAAGATCTGGAGACCGGCAAAAGATCACTCAAGCTCCGTTATCCCTCAATATTTACCCCTTGGCCAAAGGCAAATTAATATATTCTGAAATACAATCTGCTACTCACACTCACCGCTAATAGTTTATCAATGCGCGTCAGGAGAGAAAGAGAGTGATTTTCTCTGGTCTCACGAGTTTAACGAGATTTTAGGTGTTAAGGGTATAATGTTAAGAGAGAGAAATTCCAACATTTCTATTCACATTTTTCATTTAGAAGGTTTTATTTTCCTTTTCTTAACTTTTCAGTTAACCAAGTAGTAACTTCGGTACAGAATTAAATTTGACAATTAGAAATTAATTAATGATTGTGTCTATATAAATTATTATTATTAAAATATCGTTATTTTGAAAAATATAGAGACAAAGAAAGTATGATAAAGCATCTTTCTTTACAATAAGAATAACAAGAAAGGAAAATATTAGTATCCTAATTCGTCTTGAAACTACCATTAAAACATATGAACACAGAAATTAAATGGAAGTATCCGAACGTTAGTTAAACTCTTAAATCAAAATTAGTTTCAAACTATTTCATTTAGTTCTAGATATCTTTTTACGGGTGTGAATATATAAATTTATGTATAATTTTAAATTTACATCATAATTTACAATAAAAATACAATACATATAAAAAAAACTGTTATAATGAAAATTTAAAATGAAACAGTAAATATCTATTCTTCGGTACTTTGTTCCCATAATGTTCGGCAGGTAGTACTAGGTATTGTGTTATGGATCCTTCCTCTAATATAATCCAGTATGTAAAGATTTTGTTTTCAAGTTTCAGTACTGTTAAAATTATTGTATTACAGGTGAACTTCAAATGATGATTCTGGATTGGTATGCGAATGTCAATTGAGAAGAACTGTGTAATTTTAGAAAGTCGACTCAATTAAGAATATTTTGCTGGTTTTGAATATATATATATATATATATATATATATATATATATATATATATATATATATATATATATATGAAGTGACTATTTGTGTTTCCATAACTCTTAAACCACCTAACCGATCTCAATTCAATGTTGAACGTACATGAGGTTCGGGCCTGTTATTGGAAAGGAATGTAAATTAGTGTATTTAAAATTTCTGTGCATAAGCATCTTTTCTAATTTCATTTGAATATCGATTCTGTTAGAATGTTTTGTCATGACTTGTGGTCTTCTTTCTCTCTTTCACTTCTTTAACTTCTAAAATATTCTTTATAATCTTTATTGATTGAAGATGCCGGGTTATAAATAATAAAGAAATCCTGCAAAAATTAAATATAGCTCTATATACTGAGTATCCAAAATGAGAGCTTCCTTTTCGCCAGGGGCACAGAAATAACGATACAAGCTGCTGGAACGTCAATTGGCTACTAGTAATCCCTCCCTCCATCTATTTCTCTCTTCGTCTTCCCCTCGAGCTCACAATCTTTCCTTCTCTCTTTCTTTCATTCCAATTAATCAATTTCTCAAGTGAGCTCCTGATGCACTTCATCTCTTATACATTGTTTAGAGAGCATGTGTTATGACAGGTCCTCTTTATTGCATTAACTGTGTAGTTGTGCATTTTTTCAACAGCGAGAATAACAGAAGTCAAAGGAGAATATAGTAAACAAAGCGAAGGGGATTACTGGAAACTTACATCTATAAGTGAATCTATGCTGGTAGTTGTAGCAGTCAATATTATGTACCATTTCATATTCTAAGTATAAGAGAGATAAAAATCTCACCAATATTTTATTTTTTGGTTTAATCAAAATTCTTAAATTTTAGATAAAACTGATAACAAACAATAATAATAATGCTCTAGGCTTTATCTACGCACTAGCACTATTTAACCTCACCAATACTTTTTGAGGTTTAATAAAACAATCTTATATTTAATTTTAAATTAGTAACAAACAATAATAATAATCCAAGCTTTATATACCCTCTCGTAGCGTTTAATCTCACCAAAATTTTGAGATTTAACAAATTAATTTGAGATTTAATTTTATATTTGAGGTTAAACTGATAACAAACAATAATAATACTCTAAGCTTTATATACCCTCTCATACTCGTGTATAAACCCTCTTAAACACCATTTGACCTCACCAATATTTTTTGAGATTTAATAACATAAAGATTTAATAAAAATAAAATAAGAACTTTTAGCTTTTTATTCTACTGAAAATCTAACTCCAATACATATTTCTCTATAAGCGATATGTGATTTGGATAGGCAGTTAAAGTCACCATTACCTTTGAAGATGTTAACAGATTCGCTCCATTAAATAACTTGGCCGAGGTATTACTGTAGCTGCTTATTCCAAAAGGAAAACAGAATTCAAACATCCGCTTTCTTTCAAGAGTTATCGTGTGAATTAATGGACGAATGGAAGAACTAACGTTAAAATCTTATAAGATACTTTGGTGTAATCTTACTAACCTTAAGATATTAAGTTACTTGTGAAATATTGATATATACAATATTTAAGACACAGTGTAGGAAGAAATTATTCACTCAAATTTAAAATAAATAAATAACATACATTTTTCCAATAAGGGTCAGAGGAACTTTGCAACGACTTCAAACAGACCATAATTTTTGTGGTTTGCTTTATTAAATTGTAGCTGTTACCTTTCTCAGCAGCGGATAAGCACAATTAAATTTGTTTCTTGCAAACATACTTGTCAGATGTCAAATTATGGTATCTTTGGCATATCTGTAAAAACGAGAATTCACGTTCAAGAACTTTGGTTTACCAAAACATATATATATGCATGTGTACGAAAGTTTGTGTTTCTGTTTGTATGTGTGTGTGTGTGTGTGTGTGTGTACCCGTCAGCAACACGAAAAATAAACCTCAAGAACTAGTTGATGAATCAAAATCAATGGACATTTCCACTGAATTTTTTATTGCTCTAAAAAACCTTCAAAGCTAGCTGATTACGGAGAACACTTCCTTTCACTCATGCGACGATTCTGACTAGTCGAAATTTTCGGTTGAATTTCGGTCTGATTTCGGTCTGCTACTCGTGCGCTTGAAACAACGACCACCATGTTTGTACGTCACAGGTCGGTACAGGGGAAAAGGTCTGCGCCATTCACTAGGGAAACGACTTAGCGAAAGATACGATGTATGTTTTTCAAATGTGTACGACGTTGCTAATCACACAAAAAATAAGAAAAGTATCAGAATTTAAGGTTTATATATTTATATATTTATTACCAATTATTTGAATATACTTGAATAGCTTAAGACAAAGTTGAAGTGTACACCATTAAAAATTTGCTTGCTCAGAAATGAGAAAAATGCATGTTCAAAACAAAATAAGTAATTTTTACTCATATTTGAGACAAAGTGTCTCATTATTTTCAAACGTGTTTTCATTTGTGAGCTCGAGGCAAATTTTCAGGTTCCCATTTATGAGATTTTCTCATTTCTTAAAAATTAGAATGGAATAGAGAGTAATTTGCAATATCATAGATAATTAAAAAGTAACGGTAACAATCTTAGCGAAATAACATTACTATGTTTTACTAGAGAGTAATATTGTTAGGGCTTAATTACTGTACAGGAAAGGAGATAAAGGATTTCAGTCGTAGCAAAGTGCGAATTTATATGAGTACGTAGTACGGTAATGCGGCTGAAGTGGCGTATGGATACACACCATGTGACAGCGGCGAAGAGAATCATATATATCAGCTTCCCAACGTAAGTTTGGGTGAATTGTAAACATACTACCATAGACTAAAAGACACTGTAATACATTCGTTAGGGTGTAGAATGCTGACCCCATCCCCATTATTAAACCTTATATAGGCTACAGTAGTCAGGTTGGCTCCTTTATGTATCAAAGCTCAATAATCAATTCAGATAATAACGAGTGCAACAGTAACAAGTGGATGCGGGTGAGAGCCAAGTAGGGCACGTTGTTTTCTATTTTAGAATAGAATGGAGAGGCATGCCAATGTTTTACACCTTTTGATATTCGTTATAAGGTGCAAAATAGTTTATGTACGGAAACAAAGAACACGTAAGTTATCTGTGTACTTAGAAACAACGTTAAAAAGATATTTTTTATTATGGAATTGTAATGAAGAGGTATTTTGTACTGGTCACCTAGCATAGATTGACGCCTCTTTTATTTCTCACCAGTAATCGTTTTAATGACACAAGTTTGCATGTTATTTTTGCCATAGTACTGTACGCATTTGTTCTTAATTTAATGTAGGGGCTGCAGTAGCTCAGTGATAGAGCGTTCACCTCCGGTGCGTGAGGCATTTGGTTCGATCCCAGCTCGCGGCAAATTTGAGATCCCCGTTTTTTTTTTGTTTTTTTTTTGCACCTTTTCTTGCTTTTGTGGAAGACATTTCTCAAAATTCTTTGAGAAATGTGTTTCTCAAACTCGGGTTATATTTCACATTTCCTCAAATGTTACTTTCTCAATTTTAAGAAAAAATACATTTTTTTCTCAAATTTGAGAAAGCATTTGCACCCTACAAAATTAGACATAATTCCTCACATTTGAGTCATTATTTCCCAAAATGATTCGAGAAAATCGAAATTTCGCTTTTAAGAATGTATTACTCGGTGCACAGGTAAGAAACGGATGTTCTCAAATAGGAGGATTTTTTTCTCGGATTTAAGAAGCCATTTTTAAATGTGTACTAATTTGCTATATTATTGACATTATTTGCAGCCTGAAGTAAGAAACTAATTAATATTATCATGTTTTGGTCACCGACCGACCTTGCGAAGCGAATTTTACTCATTCTTAAGAAAAAATGAAGAATATAAAAGCATAGTTATTTGATAGTAGAGTGCTAATTTCTCATATGCAAATTCATCTTGGATTCGATAGTTATGCGTTGAGGGGGAAGCCCAAGGAAATTAATACATGAAAAAACATTTCACTAAGTAAAAGTAATCTAAATTCTCTATTGAGTTCAACACCAGGACGCACAAACTTACGATGATAATTATGTTCATGAGCATTCTGATAATTTACCAGTACTATAGTATATACAGGACGACGTTTTTAAACTTTTGAAAAGTTACAGAAACAAAACTCACTGATTCTGATTATGAATATGATATCCATTTTACTACACTAGCTCGCATTTTTGTGTAACGCATAGTTGCCAGATTTACCATAATAGGGAAAATGAGCTATCATGAAGTGTATTCTGTCAATGAGCTGTTTGCGTGCCGAAAGGGAATCAACTTCATTTCGACAGTTGCTCAAGAACGACATTCAGTTTTAAAAATTCTTAAAATTAATTTATTGAATCAAACCAGTTAAAAAAACTATATATTCTGTTTGTGTATTAGCACTAAAAAATCTATATATATTCTGTTAGTGTAGGCCTATTAGCATTTACATACACAGAGTAATTTATAAAGTCTAATGTTTAGAGCTGCAAATAACACCATCTACTTTACTTTTTTCTTTTATGAAATTTTGGGTCCTCTCTCTTCACCAACCAGCAATAATTCCCCATCATTACAGGGTTCCAACGTCCTTGATATCGAGTTTCAATCGTTCTTATATCCTGGTGAAACCGTTCTCCCATTTCGTCGCTTATATCTGCAAGATCTTCTGGAAAGAAGTTGAGGTGGGAGTGCAGAAAGTGGATTTTCAAAGACCTTATACATCCCAGAGCTTCATATGAGACCAAAAGTTGTTACAGCAGAGCCTCGTAATTTTGAGCTTTAGTTTTGCCCAAAAGACCTTTAACAACTTGAACAAAACCACGTCAGGCATTTAACTCTTTGTCGTTTAAACTCTGTTCATACAATTCGTCATGGATAAGTTTGCGAATATTAGGTCCTGTGAAAACTCCTTCTTTTAATTTACCATCACTTAGTTTTGGAAAACACTGTCTAAGATACTTAAATCCTTCACCTTCTTTGTCCATAGCTTTTACGAAATTCCTCATGAGGCCCAACTTAATATGAAGAGGAGTAGTTAGGGGTGGTTACTTCTGGCGCATTTTCCTCCCTCCAAATATTTTTGACCAGCGCAGAAGAAGCCAGCTAATTATACAAAGTTAGACGGCGCAAAGTATTCCCCTAACTACAATGTTAAAGTGAGATTGAATATGCTTTTATGACATTTGAAATCATAAAAACTTATATCTAAAACTTACAACTTATAGCGCTGTCTTTGATTGAAAAAATAGTTTTTGTTTGATCGAAATCGCTTCAGAAATAGCTGAATTATAAGAAGATAAAGTTTAGTATATCGCATAGGCTTTTATGACATTTAAAATCATAAATAAATTTTCAAAGTAAAAAGCAGCAAAACCTGTGCACAGGTGGACCTGAGAGGACTTACGCCTTTCTCTTATTTGTTTGTTTGGTTTGCTTTTGGCTGCCTCTCAGGCTCCTTTTTCTGTTTGTTTCTCTTTCTGCTGCTGCTTCTGCTGCTGCTGCTTCTGTTGTGCCTCCGTTTCTCTTTCTGCTGCTGCTTTTGCCGCTGCTTCTCTTGTGCCTTCGTTTTCTTTTCCCGACTAGCGCTAGTCTCCATTCACGTCAACTCAATCTGATTTGCTGCTTATAGATGAGAGAGTGAAAATCCTTCTTCTGGCTTGGAGGCGACTCGAACTTGCGACGTCCACGCCGATAACTACTTACAGCTGGCCAGACTGCAAGCGAGCGAGCTCGGCTAACACTACGCTCAAGAAATCAAGTGAAAATTGGTCCTTATATATGAACAAATACTTCTACAAGCAACGCCATCTATTAGCAAAGTGATAAACTACATGATATACAGCGCTATCTACTGAGTAGCTGAGTAACTTCTTAGAATGTCCACCTAGCTAGCAAACATCAATGTTCAAAAAAGAAAAAAATGTCAGTGTTGCCAACTCACTTGCCCAATATTATAGTGTTTACCCAAAATATTTTTAATAGGGTAGTCTTACGTCCCCATAGTTATAATGTGCTAACTCATCAAATAAAAAAGTTGGCAAATTTCTGATAAAAAATTATGAGTTGGTATACACTGCAAAAAATAAAATTCATAAATTTGAAAAATAAAAAATACTAGCATAATCTACATAAAATTCTAAGACTTTTTTAAAGAATAACATTTTTCCGAAAACTCAAAAATAAACCCGTAAAAAGTTCCCGAAATTTTGATTTTTTCTAAAATTCTCTGTAACTTCACCGAATATTAACCGATTTTTGAAATTCAAACGATATTCGACAGAGAAATAAATTTGCCATCTTTTGACTGTATTGTGGGTTGCATACCTCTAAGGATACTATTCCGAATTTGTTATATCTCCGTTGTTTATTAACCGATTTTCAAAATTCAAACGGCAGTCAATAGACAAATAAATTTCCTATCTATCGAATGTCTTATAAGTTGCATAACTCTAAGGATATAATTACAAAAAACTCAAATAAATCTCTTATTTATACATGTATCTTTAAAATTCGAATGACATTCAAAAGTACTGCTTCTCCTTATGCATTGTGTATATCCAAAGGTCTTAGTTTTATGGCTTTATCACCATAAAACACTTAGAACATACTTAAAATTACAAGTTCGGATATTGATAATGGAATCTTCTGTTAACCTCGTTCTCAATAGGAAACAATGACTTCTTAAACTCTGTCCACTGATCGTAATTCAAACTGAATAGACAGCCGTTAATGTCAAAAACCACTTGAACTTCGGTTTGCACATTTTTCACAATTACATTAAAGTTATTAGTAAGAATGAACTTTTTTTGAGGATCCATTTCTAAACACTCCATTTTTTGGTTCTGACAACATATTTTTGTTCATTTTCATTCATTTTTGGATTTACATACAGAACTCAACAGTTGGATAGTTTTCTTTTAGACCAGTGTATTTGATTTTTATTCCATCTTTAACGATCTCATCAATCATTTTATCTGTTAAGTGTTTTGTAAATCTAGGTGGAAGAAATATCTTAAACTCTTCACATTCAACTAAAATGCTCTTCCCAAACTTAGTTTTAATCTTTTCTATTTTCACAATCTTATATTCTGTATTTAATTCTAATTCTCTTAATCCAATAACTTGTTTTTGCTCAAGACTTCCAAGCTTGTTTAAAAGTTCAATGTGACTCGCCATCGTATTTATTATATAGAAAATCAAAAATATTTAATCATTTTCGTCAATTTCGTTTGATGGAAAAACTTCCATAAAACAATCGTTAATGAAAACAGTTTGAGGGTATCTTTTCGATACCCTTATGCCCGTTGATATTTTGCTAACTAACTAAAACTCTTCTACTACTTTCTCATTCTTAGGATCATATGTAAAGTTCTTTCGCCCAATTAAAATCGCATAACAAATAGTATTAGCAGCCACAACTTCAGCAAAGTCTACAACAATCTTAATGTTTGTTCTTTCATTTACTGATACATTCTTCCTCTTACTACAATTAATCACATACATTGGTCTGTTGTCTATAAACTCTTTAGGGTCATAGTACATTTCAGTGTTGCCACATGTTATTCTCTTAAATGCAGTATAATCTTCGTACATCTTAAAGTAATCCTTGTTAGCAATATCTAAGTTTCTTGATTCTTTTGGAAATACCTCATTCCTTCCATTCTTAAGATAGATATTCTTCACCTTACAATGATCAAACTTACTTGCATCTGCTGTTTGTTTGCCACTTCTATCAGTTTGGAACATTACAACTACGAAATCAGGCATATCAAATTGCCTAGAATTAAATTGCGTAGTAACATCAAACTCTAAGAAAGAACCTACAACAGTCTTTTGAACACATTGATAAGTATGGAATGAAAACATGATTTTAGGTTCTTTAAGAATATTCAACTTTAACTTGTTTTCGTAATTAGACTCGTATTCAACAATAGGCATTCTTATCTCCATACTTTTTATTGTTATTTTTCCATCGTGAGGAGCTGCTCCTGATCCAGCCCATTTGTACAAGACATCGTTATTGTTGTTAGCTTTTGTAAATGTTATTCTCAATCCACCTTTCCACATAACCTCTTTATAATCACTTAAAAAGCCTGGAATTAATCTTAACGGATACAAAACACTAAAGTTCTTTCTTAGACCAAGTTTATCATCTGTTTCAAATCCTGCTTGTTTTAGATATTCAACTTCTGGTTTGGAAATCTTTAATGTTCCGATAGCTGTAGATGTTATCCCTGGTAGCTCAATCTTGTCTATAACAACACCATGCTTTCTAACCTCAATTTCAGAAAAGAAGAATGGGAAGAAGTTATCTACAAGTTTTATAGTATCGTTTGCACCAAATGTTCCTCCAGCTGATGCACCAACAACTTCAAAAGTCATATAACAATCTGCTTTGTGTGGATGTATAAAGCCGTCCCCCACGTTGAAATCAAACTCAATATCTTTGTTAGCTTCATTCAAATTATTAAATGTTCTTGTGTTAGCTTTAAAACTCTGTAACTCGTAGCTTTCAACACTATCCATTTATTATAAAGAAAATCTTGAAACAGCGCTTTATGGTAAACACCATCAAGCTATATAAATATTAGCATTGTCGTAAAGTCGACTGAGGAAAAATTTTCTGAAGCTTATAATCCCCATCCCAACTTAACCTTAGCATTCATAGCAGTACCAACCCCAAAAGCAGCTAATCGTTCACCAATTGGTGCATCACTACTAAATGCTCTTTTCCATGCTTTAGTTTCCAGTTCCTTATCTGCAATATGTCTCGACTCTGTATCTTTATTGTCTCTGTAGTATATATCGTGTTCTTTACAAGCCTCATCTAATGGGTTAATGCCTTCATCACCTCTCTCTAACCTTTCTTGAAGCTTAGTCCCCGGACCGCAAAATCTAAAACCCGGAATATGTAATTCAAATGGGAGTTTATTAATCAAGTCATTTACTAATCCTTTCCCAAGCTTCTCATCATTCCAGAATCGTGGTGGTAACGTATTTAAGATCTTAATCAAATAACCTATACCTTTTGGATCATTAGGAATAAACTGTGAAAGCTTATTATTAATCATACTCACTATACCTACCTTCTCATTGTAAAAGTTATCATTTCCAGCCTTTTCTTCTCCATCTATAACTATTAACCGATCAATTAACTTTCTCACATCATCCATCCATATATATTCTTTAGGTATCTCTGTATATTGTTTAATTCCTTCACCAGTCCTTTTAGGTGTCGTGTTCTTTTTAGGAGTTGGGGGTAAAGTTGGTTTAATATAATTATCCCAAATAGGTTTGATAATATTAATGTACTTTGAACCTCTACTAGATGCTACCTTTTTATCTCGATTATATTTTTGGAAGGCGGCATCTGAGTCTATTATTATTTCCTTGTACTGTTCAAAATCATCATCATCATAATCTTCAATGGTTTTATTAGTATTCGTCGTTAACAATTCCCATAGACCTTCTGTTCCTTTATAAGTTTTACCATTAATTATCAAATCATCACCATTCACTTTAACTTCCAAATTTCCTATCTTATTTATTATTTTTCCATCTTCTTCTACAGTTCTTATTCCAAACACAGTATCATTTCTTTTACTATAATATTTCGTTGCAATCTTACCAAATGACTGTGTTGTTGTTAAAGGTTCTACTCCTTCCACTTTGTCTTTAATTTGTTTTCTCATTTGTTTTATTTCTCCCGTTATAGGTGTATCACTACTGCTTGGAGAACTATCATAAGGTATCTTTTTAGGTGTTTCTAGTAGACTAGGATCTATTGAAGCCGTCTTATGTACAACTGGAACAAGTTCAGTTATTAGATTTTTATTTTGTTCTGCTACTTCTTTGATCTCACTTCCCAAGTTTTGAATAGCATCAATTACAGGCTGTTCTTGTGTCTTAAATTTATCGTATATACCTGCTCTTTCTTTCTTCCAAGATTTGAAGCCCTTTATCAAGAACTCCTTCAGCTTAATATTCTTATCAATTTCTTTCTCATCCATTTATTGTATAGCAAACGAACAAACGTCAATGAACGTCAAAGAACAAACGTCAATGAACGTCAAAGAACGTCAATAAACGTCAATAAACGTCAAAGAACGTCAAACGTTAAAACGTAAAACGTCAATAAACATCAAACGTTTAAGAAGTGTTTTATCTTGTTCCTATACTTACCATTGTTTACCTTCCTTGTCATATCAATTACTATGAAACCATAATCTTCTTGCCAACATTTTGAACATATCTCTTTAAATTTATCATAAGACATATCTCCCCCAACAAACTCATTATACACATGTTTAAGATTAGTATCATCTTGTCTGAATATGCATAGGAAGTTGACGTTATCTCTTATAAGCTGTTTAGGTACTTTTGAATATGTTTGTGCAAGATAGAAACAGTCTAAATGTCTATGCCTACCTCTTGTAAAGTAATTTCTAACAGTATCTTGATTCTCCAAAATGTAATCGTCAAACACAACAACAGAGTATTTTTCACATTCATCAATAGGTACAATAGAATCATTACCGCTTAAGAACGTTGCTATTTGCTTCTTAAACTTTAGTTCTGCCTTTTCAAATCGATCTTTTAACTGCTCATACTTTGGCTGATTCATGCTTTTAGAATATATGTAGAAGTAATTATTGTTTAACCAACCTGGCTGTAATAAGAAGTTAAATAGCAAAAACGTTTTTCCACACGCCGAGGGACCCACGATAAGACAACGAACATCATCAGGTATAAGCTCTCCATTTCTTTTCTTAGCTGTTGTTTCTTTTATCATCTCTTTTACATCCCAATTAATAGTTTTCTTACTCATTTATTATAGAGAAAATCAGGGGCCACCAGCACTGGCCCCCTTTCAAACAGTTTGAGGATGAACTGTAGGGTGAGCGTTTTGCTCACCCTTTAAGAACATTTTGGACCTCCGAATACAGCGGGGCAAATCTTATGATCTTATATCTTTAAGTTGTTCTCTAATCTTAAGCAACGTATCTTTTATATATTCACCATCCATTTCCCCATTCAATGTTATTATCATCTCTAACTGTTCTTTAAATGAGTTAATACAAGTGACAATGGTTTTATATTCGTCTTTTCTTTTGCTTATGTTTAACTTCGAAGACAAACCTGTTATTATAGCACTTCCAGTTGCAAGAGATGTTGTTAATATTGAGTAAATTGTTACAGGTATAAAAATATTAATAAACCCAGTTGTTGCAGAAAGAATAACCGACAACGTGATCAAAGTGTAGTATGCATATTTAACAATTCGTAGTTTTCTCTTTTTCTTCTTTAAACTGCATTCTAACTTTCGAATGACATCTTCTATTAACTTGATTACTTTCTCTCTTGGAATATCTCTAGGTAAATCAAACTCATTCATTTATTATATAATAAATGGCTAAGGTATTTAAGCTAACGAGTGATACTTCTGTTTTAAAGAAGAAACTCTATTACGAATTAGACAACAAGAGCAACTATTTAAGTATAGGACTAGTTGGGTTTTACAGTACATATCTAACTCCAAACATAACAACAGAAAAAAACAGTTTCTCATATGGTGATAGACAAGTTTTTATACCAGAAGGGCAATACAGCTTAAACAGTCTTAATGAATATTTAAAATCTCAATCCATCAGCATAACATTATCAGAAGATCATTTAAGAAATAGAGTTAAAATTGAAACTGATAGTAATGATGTTACAATTGGGAGTATAGGCACTGTCCTCGGGTTTAATGTTTTTGAAGTTTTAGAAAAGAACAAAACACATATTGGAAGTAAGTTGCCAAAGTTTCATCCGTTTGATACTGTAAATGTTCACTGTAGTATAGCAGATGGCATGTTTGTTAAAGATACAGAATACACACATAGAGAAACAGGGATCATAGCATCATTCAAAACAGATGCTGAGTTCAAACATAGTATTATTTACGAGCCTACTTATCCATTATTTTTCCCTATATCCAAAGACAAGGTTGACAATTTTGAGATAAGGATAACAGATGAGAATGATTCCTTAATTGATTTTGGTGGAGCTACAACAACTGTACTTTTACAAACCAAGATTTTCTCTTAGATAAATAGGAAGATGTGTTCTATTAAAGGCTGTATGTTTAGTGTTCCTTATAACGAACTAAAGGATCTAAATATTGATCATGTATTAACAAAGAAACAACTTAACGATAAAGCTAAGAAAATTAAAGAAGGTAAAGGAATGGATTTAACTTTAACTACTGCACAAATGAAAAAGATTAAGAAAGAGCATATTGGCGGTTTTATTTTTACAATTCCAGCCATTCTAGCAGCTTTAGGAGCAGTTGGTTCATTAGCAGGTGGTGCAGCAGCGATTACTAAAACTGTACTGGATGCTAAGAAGAATAAACAAGAACTTGAAGAACAAAAAAGACACAATATGGCTATGGAAGAAAAGCAAGGGGCAGGTAAACCAAAGAAGTCAAAAAACTAAAACCATTGACCAACTTCGATATAGAGAGGTTGGCTAAAGAATTAAAGATAAAACGATTTAGAGGTGTATTTATGAGTGATGAACTTCCACAAAAACCCTATGTACATGAGTGTGGCGTAGTTAACCTTGATAAATCAGAAAACATTGGTACTCATTGGATATGCTATTGGAAAGATAACAACATAAAGTACGTGTTCGATTCTTATGGTGGTGTTCCTCCTAAACAACTGGTACAATATCTTGGTACTGAAAACTTACTTTACAATGACGAACGAATACAAGACTTTAACTCAGTTATATGTGGTCATCTTTGTGTTAAGGTTTTAAATCTTCTAAATCAGGGGTATTCTTTTAGCGACGTTATGTATATGATTAAAAATGATTAAATGCTTTTATGGTTTTGTATCCATAAAAGTTTTGCTTTAAGATAAATATGGAAGCTATACACAATAGATTTTTAGATTATTTTGAGAAGCATGAGGATGAACTAGATGCGCTAGATAGATACAATTTTTATCAGTATTTTCAGGATGTTAGCGAGATAGACTTAAAAGATAAAGACAACGTATATAATGTTATTGATCTATGGAAAAGGTTAATACCGAAATTTTTGTACACGGAAGAAGAGTTGGAAAAGTTACGTCCAATAATTACCTTAAAGGACTTGTTGTTGAATTATAGCTCTAAGCCATTACAATGCAGTTATTGTGGTAGTAAGTCATTAATAAAAGGTATGAGTAGTTGCATTTGTGACGATTGTTCTGTAGAGAGTGGTTGGGTTTACAGTACTTGTGAAGAAACGAAAGCTGCTTGCGTAAGAAAACCATGGTATGATACTATAAAAAGATTTAAGTTACAGCTATCTCGTTTGCAAGCTTTACAGGATAGAATTATTCCCGAAGAGGTGCTCAAGGTGTTAAATGATAAACTTAGAGATATACCAAGAGATTTAATATCAACAAAAGATGTTCTAGAAGTACTAAAGAAAAACAAATACACAAAATATTATGATGATGTCTATTTAATACACTATCACCTTACCGATCAAAAACCATTAAAATTACAACATATGGAAGAAACACTTATAAACGACTTCGAAAACTTACACGAGGTCTTTAGGGAGCTGTATCCGGAAAGAGCATTATTTATTAACTTGAAATGTGTATTGCACTATCTGTTGAGAAAGCACGATGTTCATGTTGATATTGATTTTAAACGCTCACCTAGACAAATAGAGATGTTAAAGAAATGTTTTGAAAAACTAGGATGGGCATTTTCTGTATAATAAATGAGTATAGATATATTTGGTAATGTTAAAGATAGAAAAGGCGATGTTGATATTAGTGAAGAAAAATTAAAATTGTTGGAGAATTTAAATGATATTGTTAGCATAAGTCAACTCAGGTCAATAGAAACCCAATTAGAGAACGATAGAAAACGATTTGAAGATGCATTAGAAACGTTACAAGACACATACATCAAGAAAGAAGATTTTCAAAAGATTAGAATGGATACCACTAGATTGGTTATGCAGAAAGAAACCATGCCTCTACTATATCGATTAAGAGCTAAAAACGTTAAGGAGCCAATCTTTAGAATATTTAATCTCTCTAATGGTTACAAATTTCTCTATAATGGGAAAATAATGCACATGGACTTAAGTTTGGATAAATACTTTTTAGATATATATTTGGGTGATACTTTGGTTAAAGAGATACCTTTTGACTTTAAGAAGAACGATATAATTACGATTAAACCAAATAAAAATTCTGCTATGGAAGAAGGACAATTATTGTTTGTTGTAATGTATATAGAGAGAGAGCTTTCCTAAAGACGTTTGCTATATAATAAATATGGATATCTTTGGTAATGTTAAAATGACATCAGAGTTAGATAATGCAGTTGTGAGAAAAGACATTGCTATGTTGAAAGAAGAGCTTAACTTCATCAAACGGAGTTATGTTATAGAGCTTCATAGTCGATTGATATCAGAAAATGTTGAAACTCCGTTCTTTTTAATACATAATCTATCTATCGCATACAAATTTCTTTATAAAGGTAGGTTAATGCACATAGAGTCATCTTACAATACGTATTATATAGATCTATATTTAAATGATTCTCTAGTTGAAACTTTTCCATTGCACTTTAATACAAATGATCTATTAGCAGTTAGGCCTTCTAAAGATTCTGGTCTCAAACATGGTAAATTACTATTGCTTCTTATGCATGTAGAAAGAGAAGACGAAGATAGTGATGATGATGGTGAGAATGTTGAAAGCATAATATTAAACAACGGTAGTTATTGATTTTCTATATAATAAACAGGATGTATTGTGTTAAGTGTAAGAAAGTGACAGATACGAAGAAAGATACTATTAGAATTGAACAAACAAAGAATGGAAGATATCTAAAGAAAGGTATTTGTTCTGTATGTGGTGTTACTAAAACTCAATTCGTTAAAAAACCTGATTGACTAGAAGAAGGTAAAGGTGTTAGAGAAGACATTGTAGAAGAAATTCACAAACCATCTAGAAAAAACTTTGACAGATTAAGTGTAGTTATAAAAGGTATCGATGATCTTTGGCAGGCTGATCTTGTAGAAATGGATAGTGGAGTGTTAAAAGGTGTTTCCAAAATCAATAAAGGTTATAAGTATTTGCTAACGATTATAGATGTGTTCTCGAAATATGCGTTTGCTGTTCCTGTTAAAGATAAGAGTGGGAAGAATGTTACAGAAGCATTCGAATCCATATTAAGAACGAGAAAACCTAGCAACTTACAAACAGATCAAGGTAAAGAGTTTTACAATAAAGAGTTTAAGAAGTTAATGGAAGAAAATAAGATTAATCACTACTCAACCTATAGTGGTAAGAAAGCTTCTGTGGTTGAAAGATTCAATAGAACGCTTAAGCAGAACATGTGGAAAAGGTTCACAACACAAGGGAACTACAAATGGATAGAGATATTACCAACACTAGTTAAAGAGTATAATCATCAAATTCATAGAACAATTGGTTTAAAACCTATAGAAGTTAGCAAAAAGAATGAGCGAGCAATATTGGAGAAAGTGTATCAAAAAGAATATAAGCGTGTTAAGCCCAAATACAAGTTAGGTGATCATGTTCGTATAAGTAAGTCGAAAGGGTTATTTGAGAAAGGATATACACCTAATTGGTCAACAGAAGTATTTGTTATTAGTGAAGTTATTCCATCTAATCCGCCTACCTATAGAATTAAAGATTTAGAAGAAGAGGATGTGCAAGGTAGATTTTACGAACCAGAACTATTAAAGACGAAACACAAAGATGAATACTTGGTAGAAAAGGTGTTGAGAAAGAAAGGTGATAAAGTATATGTTAAATGGCTAGGGTTTGATGATTCGCATAATAGTTGGATAGATAAGAGTAATGTTGTAGTGTAAATATAAATGTTTGTCTTTTATGGTTATTATGCCATAAAAGGGTAGTTTGAACGAAATAAGGGTATCGAATACCCTCATAGCATATATTTCCAGGGTCTCTTACATAAATCAAAGCCGGTGCGGGATATCTGGCGCCGGCTAGCTGGTAACGAAAATGAAGTTAAAAATCAACATTTTCTATATAATAAATATGAGTACTATGGATAGTTCTAGTTTAAACGATATTTGCTACGAACAGATTAAAGACAATTATTGGTATGGTATCTTCGGTGATTTCAAGTTGATTATAGATAAGAGTACAGGATACTTTAACGCTACTAAGCTGTGTCAGAGTGGTGGTAAGAGGTTTGATCATTGGTTAGAAAACAAACACTCTAAGGAGCTTATTGAGTATTACAACAAACTTCGAAGTTCCCGGGGTTCTGGGGACTTCAGAAACTCATTTTACACAATAAAACTAGCTGGTAACAAAAATGAAGTTAAAAATAAAGATTTTCTATATAATAAATATGGGTACTATGGATAGTTCACTTAGTCTAAATGATATTTGCTACGAACAGATTAAAGACAACTATTGGTACGGCGTCTTTGGTGACTTCAAGTTGATTATAGATAAGAGTACAGGATATTTCAATGCTACTAAACTGTGTCAAGATGGTGGAAAAAGGTTTGATCACTGGTTAGAAAATAAAGGATCAAAAGAGCTCATAGCATACATTTCCAAATCCGGTAATCCGGGTCTAGAAATTATCAAAAAAGTAGCAGGCGGCAAAGGAGAAATATGGAATGAAATAAGAGGAACGTATGTTTGTAAAGAATTGATTCTAGATGTATCACGATGGTTATCTCCAGAGTTTTACCTTAAATGCAATCAAATCGTTATCGACTATTACACGAAAGACTTTAAACAATACAAGGATAAACAGGAGCAGCTAGGAGCAAGAGTGCAAGAGATAGAACAACAAATGAATCAGTTATGTATAAACAATGAGAAATTAGAAACTGAAAATCAACACCTTAAATCAATCGCAGCTGAACATACTGAAGATCCAGGGAAAGTACACAAGCTAGTTATTATTAAAAAGAACCTCACAGCTGGTCAGCTTCAAGACATAGTAGACAAGTACGACACAGACAAACACGATCAGGTTAGGCGTTACGAGTCATACAAATATTGGGTTGGAAGGATTCAGCAGCGAAACATCAAAGCAAGACTTCAGTGTCTTAAAGAAAAGTACCCAAGAATGTCAGTGTTATCAGAAACCAAAGATCCAAACTCAGTCAACCTCCTAAACAAAGTGAAAGAAAAATACAGCTGTGTTGTTTCGTATGGTTGTCACGTGGATATTGAAGGAGAATACGACGATGAGTTTGTTGTGGATTTGTTTTTGAGTATAAGAGATTTGTAAAGGTAAAGGTAATGAGTTTTTGAACATCCCTACCAGAAGAAGATTTGGTTACAACTGGGGGTCTACCAGCACTGGACCCCTTTCAAACATACAACTTTTATGGTATAATAGCCATAAAAATAATTAGTTATGCATTAACCCTCTGCTGCAACAGCGAATGCTACATTCAACATATCACCTAAATTGGGATTATTATGATATTTTCTTATTATAGCTCTCCAATCCACAAAATGTCTAAATGCATATATAAAGTCTATAGATAGGTCTTGATAAGTTGAAATGTTACGCCAATGAACTCTACCTTCGAACTCTGCAATAAATTCTTCTGTTAAATTTTGAGACATTGAAATCATTTCCCAATCTACTTTGTCAGCGTAATCTCTTATAAGGTTTTCTGATAATTGTTTAGTTCCAGATATGTACCACCAATTAACTCTATCTGCATGTTCTCGTATAAAGGCTTCAGAGAGTTCGTTTTTGTAAGATATAGCATCAAAATCAACTTTATCTATAAACTCATTAATAAATTCTTCAGATAGCTTTTGGTGATACGATACTTCTTTCCAATCAACTCTATCTGCAAATTCTCTTATAAAGTCTTCTGATAAGTCTTGGCTTCCTGAAATAATCTCCCAATCAACTTTATCAGCTAATTCTCTTATAAACTCTTCCGATAAATTTTTCCATAAACATATTTCAATCAAATTAACTTTCTCCTGATATTTGCGTATGAAGTCTTCTGTAATGTGATCATAGTTATATTCCTCCTCATAATCATCATAACCTATAGATAGCCATTGTTCATCAGTCAGTGAATCTAATATCTCATCGGATAAGTCCATAACGTTTGCATAGAGAATGTTTTGTATGAGAAATGAGTTGTTTTCTTTAGTGGCTTTCTTGAACAAATGATCTAACATACCTATGGACACGCTAAAATTTATTTTGTCTTTATCATTATAACCACCAATATCTAAATATTTACATACACAATCAAATACAGGTTTGTAAGACAATATTTCCTTAGCACTAGTCATGTTTGTTTTTATTCTTAGATTTTTTAAATTGATTCATTTTTGTTGGTTTTCTATATAACAAATATGGAGAAAGATTTTGATTTATTACATGATAGACTTGAACTAATTCATCATGATCTTAAACTCTTAGCAACACTACTAGAGAAGCAAATACTGTTAAAGGAAAAAGAGTTATTAGTAATGCAACAAAAAACATCTGATTTGAGTAGTGATGATGAATATAAATATGGTAGTGATGATTATGATGATGATGATGATGAGTAAGCTTACAAAAATGATTCAGTTTTAAATGTGTATATGTGACTTTGATGGGTTAATCCCATAAAAGCCGTGTTCTAATACAACGCTTAATATGTAGACAATAGCAGGGGTGTACAATGTTAAGCGTTGTACTAGGACAAATGAAAATGAACTGAAATAACCCGGTGAAGATAAAAATTGAAGAGTATAAAGATTTTCTATATAATAAATAAGATGAATAATTATAATAGATTTACTGTAGTAGAGTTAAGACGACAATGTAAAGAGAGGGGAATCAGAAGATATTCCCGATTAAGAAAAGCAGAACTGATAGACCTTCTTAAACAACATGATGATGAACAAAGCAGGAGACAGATAAGAAATATATACCCATTTAAACAAGAAGTATTTGAAGAACCAAGAATCAAAGTTGAATCACAACCAATCGATGTAAAACGGCAGAACATTGCATTAAAATCAAGATTAGAAACATGGAGATTTACAACAGATTACAAACCACAAGATCCACTTGAACAATATATTACTGCAACATCTAAAGCTATATCAAACAGATTACAAATTAGCTTAAGTAAACATAGTTCATTGAAAGCTAATCTTTATATAAGTTGTACATATAAGAAAGGTGAAGAAACTCAAAACTTCTATTTTAACACTGAAAACCAAGAAATATATCGATCAAGTAATTTGAAAGAAGAAATAACTAAGATGAAACAAAGGTTAAGAACAAGAATGGATGAGCTCCAAGCTAGAGGTTCTGGCTGGGCTCTTATAAACATTAACTTTTTACAACTAGCAATTGTCAAATATACACCATATAGAGGATCAACATACATAGAATTACCTAAACAAATTCAAAACAAAAAGGCAGTAATTAATGTAAAGAATGAAGATGAAAAATGTTTCTTATATTCAATTTGTTCTGCACTATACCCAGTTAATAAAGATCCACAACGACCTTCCAAGTACAAGCAAACAGCCAAATACTTACAAGAAAAATTAAAAAATATTCATTTCCCTGTAAAACTATGCGATATTCCAAGAGCTGAAAAATTACTTAATATTTCTATAAATGTTTATGCATATGATAAAGACTATTCAATCTATATACTACATCACACACAAAACAAGCAAGAAAAGCATGTCAATTTATTATATGTAAAAGAACAAAATGAAGACCAAGTTAAAACACACTATTGTTGGATTAAGGATTTAAGCAGACTAGTATGTACACAATTAACTAAAAAGAGAGCTCGAAAATATTTATGTGACAGATGTTTGTTATACTTTTACTCTCAAAACGCTTTAAATAAACATGAGCAAGATTGTTCGTTAAATGAGCCAGTAAAAATAATAATGCCTGAACAAGGTAAATGCGTTGAATTTAAAAACTACCAATACATAATGAAAATGCCATTTGTGATTTATGCTGATTTTGAATGTTTGTTACATAAAGTTATGGGTTGTGAAGAATGTTATCCAGATAACGAGCCATATACCAAAAAATATCAACGACACAAACCATCTGGATTTTGTTATTATGTAGTAAAGAGTGATGGAAGTAAAACCAATCCTGTTGTGTATAGAGGTAAAGATGCAGCTAAGAAGTTCATAAGAATGTTAAAGAAAGAAGCCAAACAAATATCAAACATATATAGTCAAAATAATGAACTGCCATTAACACGTAAACAGATAAAAGAGTTCAACCAATCCGAATCCTGTTCTTACTGTAAAGTAAAATATACACCAGAAAACCACAAAGTTAAACATCACGATCATATAACAGGAGAGTTTGTAGCACCTCTATGTAATAACTGCAATTTAAAAGTTAAAGTACCAAAGTTTGTGCCAGTGATCATACATAACTTGACAGGATATGACTCTCACTTGTTTATAAAAGAGCTTGGATGTAATAAAGAAGAAATAGATCTAATACCCAATAACGAGGAAAGATACATATCATTCAGTAAAAAGGTTGGAACTATTAAATTGAAATTTGTAGATTCATTTAGATTTATGGCTTCTAGCTTAGACAAATTGTCATCGAACTTGAAACCTGAGCAAATGATACATACCCAACACTTTTATCCTAATCAAGAACAGTTTCAACTTGTAATAAGAAAAGGTGTTTACCCATATGATTATGTTAACAATTGGGATAAGTTTAGAGAAAGAAAATTACCACTAAAAGAAGCATTCTTCAACAAGCTTATGAACACACATATAAGCGATGAGGATTATAAGCATGCAAAGAAAGTATGGGAAACATTTGGCATTAAGAATCTCGGACAATACCATGATTTATATTTGAAAACAGATGTATTATTGTTAGCAGATGTGTTTGAGAACTTTAGAGAAACATGTCTTAAAGCTTATGATCTTGATCCAGCTTGGTATATGACAGCACCAGGTTTAGCTTGGGACGCAATGTTAAAGATGACAAATATAAAATTAGAATTATTGTGGGATTATGATATGGTATTAATGGTAGAGAAAGGTATAAGAGGTGGGATTAGTCAATGCTCAAAAAGATATGTGAAAGCAAACAATAAGTATATGGAAGATTACAATAAGAATAAAGAAGATTCTTACTTAATGTATCTAGATGCCAATAACTTGTATGGGTGGGCAATGAGTCAATATATGCCGTTTAAGGGATTCAGATGGTTAAGTGAAGATGAGATAAGAGATATAGATTTCACAAATATTCCTGATGATTCTGATACTGGTTACATATTAGAAGTTGATCTTGAATATCCTAAAGAATTGCATGACTATCACAAAGACTACCCATTAGCACCTCAAAACATGTGTCCACCTGGTTCAAAACAATCAAAACTCTTAACAACCCTATATGACAAAGAAAAATATGTAATTCACTATCGAAACCTAAAACAATGTCTTTCACTTGGATTAAAACTTAACAAGATACACCGAGTAATAGAATTCGAACAATCAGATTGGTTAAAGAAATATATTGATTTAAACACGCAGATGAGAACTAGAGCAACAAATGACTTTGAAAAAGACTTCTATAAGCTCATGAACAATTCAGTTTTTGGAAAGACTATGGAAAATATTAGAAAGAGAGTTAATATCAAACTTGTAAGTGATGAGAAAAAATACGAGAAGCTTGTAGCAAAACCGAATTATAAGAGTACCACAGTTTTTACGGAAAATTTAGTAGCAGTTCACATGAACAAGGTTAAAGTGCAATTTAACAAACCGATTTATGTCGGTATGTCAATTCTAGATTTGTCAAAATATTTAATGTACGACTTCCATTATAATGTGATGAAGCCAAAATACCAAGACAAAATAGAAGTATGTTATACAGATACTGATAGCTATATATACCATATTCAAACAGAAGATGTGTACGAGGACATGAAAAACTACATTGATTACTTCGATACGAGTGATTACCCTAAAGATAACAAATATAAGATACCACAAATCAATAAGAAAATACTTGGTAAGATGAAGGATGAGATTAAAGGTACAATCATAGAAGAGTTTGTAGGTTTAAGAAGTAAGATGTACAGTATAAAAGCACCTCAAATAGATTTAACAGATAAAGACTTGAAAGGTAAGTTCGATAAAGAAAAGTGTTGTAAGAAGGCTAAAGGTGTTAAGAAGAGTGTTGTGTATAAAGAACTTTCATTTAATGAATATAAGGACTGTTTGATTAGCCAAAAAGAATATTATAAGAAGATGAACTTGATTAGAAGTTATAAGCACGATTTGTACAGTATAGAAGTAAATAAGTTAGCTTTAAGTTGTGTAGATGATAAGAGATGTGTTTTAAAGGATGGGATCAATACCCTACCATGGGGACATTATAAGTTAGAAGAGTTGTAGTTTTAGATTTAAGTTTTTAGATGTAAGTTTTAGATGTAAGTTTTTATGATTTCAAATGTCATAAAAGCATATTCAATCTCACTTTAACATTGTAGTTAGGGGAATACTTTGCGCCGTCTAACTTTGTATAATTAGCTGGCTTCTTCTGCGCTGGTCAAAAATATTTGGAGGGAGGAAAATGCGCCAGAAGTAACCACCCCTAACTACTAAGAGGTGGAAGCAGCACCTTGACTGGATCGATCAGAGGCTCCTACCTGACACTGTTGGTACCGGGCTTAAATGTCTCTTTGGGGGGAGGGGGGCACTCTCTTTGTGAAAAACGTTTTCTGTGGCTCCTGAGTCCCAAAGACACAAAAAAAACAGTACTTTGTAAATCCACCATGCAGACCAACTAATATTGCAATAACTTTCAAATCTCCGCAAATTTGCCACCATATTGTTTGTAGTTAATACGATTTAAAATGAGTGCGAGATTCTCGTAAGTCTCTTTCATCGTAACAGAGTGTGCCACAAGAATAGACGGCAGTTTGTTTCCATTAGAAGTAAAACTGCTTTCAGACTGTACTTGGACGAATCTATGAAAATACGTCATTCGGATGGATCAGGTTGAATTTCTAATTTATTCATCAGACCATTGATGTCCATGCATACGCAAAGGGAACCTTCCAATCTGTAGTATTCTGAAAGGGGCTCGTCTCTTTTCCTGTAGTGAGTGTAAGTAGTTCCAGGAGCCAGTAAATTCCACTCTTTGAGTCTAGCACCCAAAAGTTGAGATTTCTCTTTCGAAAGTTGCAACTCTCTCACTAAAGCATTCAACTCATGTTGTAAGATGAAGTGAGGTTCATCTTTTACGTGGAAGGAACCGTCTCTCGGATCTTCATCTGCAGATATTGAGTTGGTGTTCTCATCGCTTCCTGTAGGCGCTGTACTGTCGATAGTTTCCAAATCTTTCGGAGGAGTAGGTACAGGTAAATTTTCTCCATGGGGCACTGGTTTGATCGCGGATTGCAAGTTTGGGTATTCGATGGCACGTTGCTTCCTCTTGTTACTTCCTGCTGTATTCGTCATACAGAAATAGCAATGATCATAATGATTCCGGGTTTTTCTCCATATCATCAGAACAGCAAAATACATCCTTTGTTTGGTTCCTTTAAGCCAGGCAGTCAGAGTCGAATAACAAATCAAAGAACACACATGATGGGCTGAGCTTTTATCTTGATCACCTATCTTGCGGCCAAAATAAAAATAATATGCTTTCCTAACTCATCATTTATCGATCTAATCTGCGACTTAACCATAAATACGCCACAGACTTAACAAAATCTGTCCGCTAAGTTTCTACATCCTCTGCGGGAAGAACTTGACATTTTGCACAGGAAAGCAAAACTTAGAGCAACAGCACAACCACTTATTCCATAAAATCACTAAAAAATACTGAAAACACAGGCAAACAGTTCTTAAAATACGGTAAAATAAAACTGAAGTTACTGACGTAAAAAATCCAAGTCAATTCTCCCGACAAGATACTTATACACTGGAGAGATTGCTTACTGCAATGCATAACAGCAAGACTGAGCCACGCAATAACAACGCAGTAGGCGCTTTTTTCGCCCGCGTCATCGTACCGCTCATTGTTGCCACATAGACCCTATTTTTTAAACCAGTTTCAGTGGCCTAAAAACAAATAAACAAAGGAGGGGGAGGAACACAAGTGTCAAGCATTTCAATCATCTTCGTCCTCCCGGTATTCATTGTTATATATATATATATATATATATATATATATATATATATATATATATATATATATATATATATATCTGTCGCCAACTGAGTGAAATCTAATTTACGGGGCCTGTCTAAAAAGTATCCGACCTTAATTTTTTCCACGCAAAGTAGTGATTCTCAGGCGGCGCCACCGTGCTCGGTGGAAGGAGGAACCTTAATGCGCATGCTTGAATTTTTTCACCGCGTTCGCATGTGCCAGTCGTGAGATGGTGGTCGCGAAGTGAGGTGCTGTTGGTAGTGTTCGTCGGATTTAGTGTTTCTCGCAAGATTACTGAACGAATTGAGCAAAGATACTGCATCAAGTTCTGTCAAAGGCTGGGTGATTCTCAAAGCCAAACAATTCGTAAGATTCAGCAGGTTTTTGGAGAAGATGCGATGGGTGTAACACAAATTAAACAATGGTTCAACCGATTCAAAGATCGCCGCACATCAGTCGAGAGTGAGCAGCGTAGCGGCAGGCCCCAAACTGCTCGGAATGCAGCTGTTGTTGAGCGCGTGCGAAATTTGGTGATGGCAGATCGCCGTTTGACAGTGCGGGAGATTGCAGAAGATGTTGGAGTGAATAAAGATTCTGCACATGCAATTTTGCGTGACGATTTGAACATGAAACGAGTGGTTGCTAAATTTGTACCCAAGTTGTTGTCTCAGGAACAAAAAGACACCCGTTTTAACGTTGCACAGGACCTTCTGGACACTACAAACACTGATCCTGGGTATCTGAATTCCGTGATAACTGGAGATGAGTCATGGATGTACGGGTACGACCCAGAAACAAAACAACAATCGTCTCAATGGAAGCATCCCGGTTCTCCAAGGCCGAAGAAAGCGCGGCAGGTGCGAAGCAAAATCAAGGTGTTGCTGACTGTTTTCTTCAATGCCCGTGGAATTGTGCATCACGAGTACGCACCGGAAGGACAAAGAGTGACAAAGGAGTACTATCAAGATGTTCTCAAGCGACTCAGTCCGGCGCAAAAGACCAGACATGTGGACAGCGAAGAACTGGCACGTCCATCATGACAACGCACCAGCACATTAATCGCAATTGGTCCACACGTTCTTAGCCAAACATGGAATCTCAACCGTTCGCCAACCTCCCAACTATCCAGACCTGGCTCCTTGTGACTTCTGGTTGTTTCCAAAATTGAAGACGCCTCTGAAGGGATCCCGTTTTGAGAGTAGAGAAGACATAATGCGGAACACGACGACGGAGCTGAATAACATTCCAAAAGAAGACTTCCAGCGGTGTTTCCAGCAGTGGAAGGATCGGTGGGCTAAGTGTGTGGAAGCACAAGGGGCCTACTTTGAAGGGGATTAGGGTCCCAAATCTGTCAGGTATTCGCAACTGTATTTCTGGCCAAAGGTCGGATACTTTTTAGACAGCCCTCGTATTTCTTACTCAAATAGCATTGTCAGAATGATTACTTCGATGACAACTGAAGCCGTTCCTACAAAATGGCAAAATTGGCAACAATGCATAACGCCAAAATACGAGCTAATGTAGTAAAGCGGCTATCAATTTCGAATTCAGCATCCTGAAATTAGTCAGAATCAGAGGTTTTCCTTTCTATAACTAAGCTGACTTCGGCCAGTGATCGAACTACTTTACACATTAGCAATATTATTTCATCATAATATCTTCGCGCTTATTGTCGTTTTCTTTAGAAATGGAACATACTCGTAAATTGTTTACATTAGTCCATGTCAACATTTACAAAATGACTGAAGAGTTTTGAGGACATGAGTATACATTTAAACCAACAAATAAACAGGTATGGTTTCACAGTAATTATAAACTAGTTATAGTGGCTCATTTCTGAATAAATAAAATTTAATTTCTACTTTTATGTTCTACGAATATGTCCTGTAGGCAAAGGGGGACGGATGATTAATGAGAGTGAATGATTATAAAAGAATCGACGGAATGATTATGTGCGAGGAAACGTCTGAATCGCGAGAAAACCACGGACAAAAAATCACATATTTATAAGGCTTGAATTCAAACAAGATACCACTCACACTAGAAGTGAGCACTCCACTATTGATCCACTGTGTCCTTTGATAATGAATGTTTATGATATGTCATGAGTTATGACGAGTAATGAACACATTAATGAGTGAAACAATATAAGAGAAATCAATCTAGTGGACGAAACATAACAAAGGCTGACCTCTTGAAACGTTCGCTTTTATGTTTTTTTCTTCTTTTAACTTGTGGACCTCAGAGCATAAAACTCAATACTTTCAGGATATAATCTTTTGCTAATGTACTACCATATACCAAACATTAATCATCTCAGAGTTGAGGGGAGGCTTGTAGCCACCCCAAAAATGTAGAGGGACCCTGTAGAAGTTAGAGAGGCTAATCCAACCATATTATAGTTCATCACCATATTATAGTTTATTTGCAAGCCTACCGTGAAAAGTTAGGGGGCAGTAAAAGTTTAGGGGAGCAGCCTCCCAGGAATACTGGCCTATCTAAAAGGGAGAAAAATATAAATAAACTTATGTTTGTATACTTAGAACACTATTTCATGTGAGGTTATTGAAAAGAAAAAGCTGAAGGTTTAAAGTAAGAACATAAGTAACACATAATGAATTTCTGTCAATATTCCTCTTGTTCAGGCTCGAAAAATCCTGGACACCAGTTAGTCAATTGTATTGGAAATAGGAGTCTGGCTCATAAATAAGTTAACCAAAAATAAAATTATGAATGCCCATGTATGAAATTGTATTATTATGGTGCCTAGGTTTGAGAATCGGCGCCTAGGTCGCAAGAAGAATTCTCGAGCACTTATCTTTTTATGATAGTCTTTCGGCAGCCTAACCATCTGTCTGCCTCTATTTGGTACAGCTTCCTTCAGCTTCAAACCACCACGGTGACCACAAAAGCACTTCTCTTGTAGAAATATAACAAAGTAAAGCGCTATAAAATACGATTCTCGTAGCATTAAGATAAGAATAGTTGCAGCAATGGTGTGGGGTGACCGATTGGTAATACGCAGAGTAAATAGTAGAAAAAATGAAAGGATGTAATAGGATATGAATAAGGGATTAAAAGCTCTTTGGTGCAGAAAGTGCTTATTTGTAAGCGTAGTATAAATAGCATGGAGATTCACGACAAATCTTCAAAATAAAGGAAAGGAAAACTATATGATGGTCTAGATATTTTCAATCTGAGCATGAACTCATATAGTGCTTAGGCTCTAATGTTTTTGGGGTAATACAATAGAAAAGTAATCCTCGTTAAGTGTATAAGTATCTAAATGTTTGTAATAATAGAACATCACAAAAGACCATTAATGTATTTTAAGCTAGGAAAATAGGTCTTATTAACACGTTACGTTTATATACAGTAAGCGTATTACTATTTTGCCATTTTTCCTTTTACTATTCTAGTAAATTTATTTGTAGTTTTCGGTGAGAAACTGCAATATGGAAAGATTCCCTGAAGGTTTCAATGTGTTCATTACTCGTCACAGAGCCCTACGGACCTATGACGTCACGCCAAAACCCTTGTCTGTGTTGCCGTGACGTAAGCAGCTCATTTTTCCATTGGTTGAAGCGTTATATCTCCGTAACGAAGAAATATTTTTCTGAGATTTTTAGTATGTGGTATATTGAAGACTAGTTCTACACGATGTTGTCTTTAAATTATAACCTTTGGTCAAAAAGGAAATGTCCGTTTTGTGCTGGATATAGATGATATATAATTAGAAACCTAGATCGCTGATGGAAGCAACGTGTCTATTGGTAGTGGTAGAAATTAACCACTTCGGTTCTAACGCTACTCACTGTAGAGGGGAAATTATAACAGATAAAGAGAAGCTGTTTTCTGCAATTAAGCGTTTTAAGAATACATTTAATCTCCATCCGTGTAACTCTCTACTAAAATCGGAAGAGACAGAAATCCACTAGAATTTCCGGTTTCATTGCTGATCTACATAGAGCAAAACAATTAAGAGATAGCAAGAAGCGGCTTTCTTGAATCGATTTAGTGTTCTAAAAATGGAACATCTCTTTTAACCTTCTACTGTAACTGCAAGAAATCAATCATTTCCAGTTTTACCATTGGCTGATACACAATAAAAACAATAATACATAGCGAGAAGTGGTTGACTGCAATCAATCAAGCGTCCCAATAACATATTCTTCTTTCACTTTATTTTCTGTACTAAAACTGAGAACGATACAAAGCCGTTACCACTCCTTCTTTGAATATTTATTGAAAAACAATATCACGCAATACAAACCAAACACTTTCACGTGATGCACATGTGTCACCACTAATTATTTGTTACAATATGAACGTAACGGAAAATTTTATGTGATGGTTTTTCGTATATATTCTTATAACAATATATATTTTTGGTGAGTGAGGTTCAATTTGATTTTGCGTCATACAACAATATATCCATGTGTTTGTCTTCATCAGTGTGAAAATTATCTTACTATATTGCTCTAAAACTTGCAAACAAAACAATTTTGTTCCCGATGCTATCAGTTCCACACGCTGAGGTTGCAATTTCCTATTGGGAAAATCTTTCTTTCTTTACTTTATTTCTCAATTTGTTCGCAATGTAATAACTTTTTTTATATTATTTCCGTTCCTCATAAAATTTCACATTCTTTCATATCGATTCTCTTATTTTCTTCTTCTTCTTTCTTTACTTCCAAAGCCACTTCCATCATCATTTACCCTCAAGATTAAGGACTTCGTTCTAATAAAAGTCATCTACAACATCTGGTAACTTCTCTTTTCGTTTTTCTGCTTCTTAGTTATTACCCTAGACACATTTCTTCAGTTCCATTTTTTTTATTATTATTTCCACAATAGACACGTATCTTTGTTTTATATCTAGCAGTCGTTCACAAGTTTTCTTCAAATATTGGTTGTACATGGTGAAAATATTGTGTGAGAAAATGAGGCTTGGTAAATAACCTTAAATTTATATACTTTGTCGAACTTTTCCAGAGATATCTAAAGTTGTAATAAGTAAGTTCTTTGATGTTTTGTTTACATTTCATTATATTTTATAGTAATGCTGCTTATTTGACTACTGGAAGAAACTGCACTTTTTGTTTGGATACATCATTTCCACCAAGAAAAATAATAACTTTTACAGTTAGGGTTGTAAGTAGAAAAAAGTGTTTAATTTAAAAGAATAGTTCTTTTAGAAAAAATTCGTGAATCGCCATCTTATTTGTAAAATATGTCTTTTCTTTTCAGACAAATGTGAAATAATGTACACGTATGTAAAGACAAACAGAAACCAAAATGATGTTTAGAATGTGTTGGCGTTAGTTTCTTTTGTAAAGTTACGTAATAAGAGAGAACACAGCAGTGAAATTTCAAACTGCTCACTCTATATTTTGTGTAATCAATTTAATGAAAAAAAAGGGAGGTATCATGATAGTATCTTAATTATTATTGAAACCAGAAATGATACTAAATTTTTACTACTTATGATTTTAGTAGATAGGCTAGAGTAGGGATGGAATATATTCTTGGGACGCTTAATTGATTGCAGGAAATCTACTTCTCGCTACCTATTACTGCTTTTACTCTATATCAAACAACATTAAACCCTAAACTTGTTGATAACTGTTACTTCCGGTATGAATAGAGGTCTAACACAGAAAATAGATCTGTATCTATTCTTAGAGCGCTATATCGATTCCAAGAAACTGCTCCTCGCTATCACTTATCTTTTTGATCTATATATCCTGAAGCAAGAAGAGAAAATTTTATTCTGTGTGTGGGGTGTGTGTGTGTGTGTGTGTGTGTAGTTTAAATAAAGTTACACACCACGAGATAGATTCACCAACCTTATTATCAGAAATCTCCTTATCATGTCCCGAATAGGAAAGTGGACTTACGGGTACAAACATTTAACGAAATATCACAGCATACAAATGAGGGGCTTAGTGGAAAAGGGGCGTATCCCACATTTGAATGTTTTAGAGAAACAGAAGGTTTTGCGTTGCAACTGACAAAACTTTTACTATGTAAGAAATGTACATAAATATAACAATACCTATTAGAAGAAGGTCTGATATGTTTCAGAAAAGATCACCATGTATCTTACATCTTATCTTTAAGAAGAAATAAACATAATATAGGCACATGATCATGGTAGCCAAACCAATACGAGCTTTCTATATTAATAAATCAAAATGAAACTTCCCATACGCGAATATTGATGTAACACACAGAATAACACAACAGTTAGACCATGTTCGTCTCTGTCAATAATGTTCACGTACTCCACTCAGTAAAAAAACTCACATGTACGTATTGCCACTCAAATAACATAGTTTCGAGAACAAAAATATTTTCTTTGTACGGCAGCACTGTAATATGCTAGAACCAAACACACTGTAAACACAACATTGCAGACGAGTATAATACACTTTATATTTCACAATAAACCATTACCCAAGGCACAGTACTCGCGTCTTTGAAGAGACACTTCACTTTATACAATCACTCGATATCGCTACTGTCAATATCATCTACCCCTGCGTGGTTTTCGTTGTCATTGTTCCATTTTAGAGATCTGTAATATTCGTGGTGGATGGGTGGAATGTAGTTTAACATGCTCATTAGATTATCATACTTAGGTTTCTGAATAAGTCTTCCTTCCAGATACTTTGATACCAAAACCATATCTTGCAGAGAGCGCGGTCGTCCTCTTTCTCGCTGCAAACTTAAAGTAGTCCAAGGCTCACATATCGAGTGTGTGTATTTTACCTGGACTAGTTGGCTGCCTTTCAGAAATTTCATGCTAGTCGCTGCTCTCATATTAAAGACTTTTCCATCCTCTGTTTTCTTGCGAAATGTCAGAACAGATCACAACGCTGGTACAACCTTCATGTCTTCTGTTGTCATTTCGATGACTTGAAATGGTTTCTTTTTGCGTGCTATATTTATCAGAGTGGCCCATTGAGCGGGGGTGTACACAGATTGTGTTTTCCTCTTCGCTCTCTCAATAATACCGAAATCAGCATCGCAGGGGAGAAATGTGTGGCCAGGAACCAAAAATCTATGTTCTATTGTCTGAAGGTTGGTGACGGCTAAGAAATACAGCCAGAGTCCCATAATGACAGAATTTTTATTTTGCCCGACGCACGAATCACTATACACTATTAAATTACGTCTGTTGCGAATATTCTGGTAGGTGCATATCACTCGAAGAATACAGCTTCCAATTTCATCACTATCACAAGAAGCGACAGATTCTGGCCAGACACACGTAACTGCAGAATCATCATGACAGAAATGGAACCCAAAACAATATGTCCACAACTGCCGCAAATAGAAAACAGTTTCCGTGCTTATCATCGGTGTTGGAGGTGCTTGTTCCAGATCCATAGCTACAACTATAGTGCTGCTATTAATGTATTTGCATTCCTGTTTTGCATTTCTCAAATATTGGTAGGCTTCTTCGGCTTTACGAATGGGTATATGATATTCACATTGTCTAGGTTCTACATGTAGCATCAAATCACAAGAGTTACATGTGTCGGTGCTTGGCATTTTAAATGCGATGTTAAATTCATTATTGAACACATATCGATATGTATGTAGTTTCCACCAGTGGAAGAAATATTAGCCTCTTTACAGGGTAATGCAGTGTTCGGAAGTTTAGATTTAATACTAGCCTATAATCAGGTCGAATTGCATGAAGATTCGAAACCTTATACAGCGTTCAGTTTTGAAGGTAATTTGTACAAGTACAACCGTGTAGTCTTTGGGCTTATCAATGGTAGTGCGGCGTTAGCTTCTTGCTTAAATAAAGTCTTAGGTCAAGACTTACGCAGCAACGTAATTACCTACGCTGAGGACATTTTGATAATGGGTAAAAATCCTCATGAATACTTAAAATACCTGGATATTGTTTTAGAGAGATTGGAAAGTTCGGGTCTCACTATCAACATACAGAAATCCAAATTTTTACAAAATTCTATAGAATTTCTTGGCTACCAAATTGATGCATCCGGTTTACAGTTTAGTCAATCTAAAGTACAAGCAATAGAAGATTTGCCTGTACCGACGAATGTAAAACAGACACGGCAAGTATTAGGACTCTTCAATTGGTTTCGCAAGGCCATCCCACGATTTGCTGAGATAGCTCAACCTTTATTTATGATTACAAAAATGGGAGTACCATGGCAATGGGGGCCGATTCAAGAATCTAGTTTTACTAAGTTGAAGGAGAGTGTAAAGCGAAACATCCATTTCAACCATCCTCGATACGATGTTCCTTTCTATGTTCAGTGCGACGGTTCTCAACTTGGAATCTCTGCGGTACTCTGGCAACCAAATCCAACTATCAAGGAACCGGCCGTTATCCATTGTGCTAGCCGTACTGTAAAGAAAGCTGAGAAAAGCTATACAAATACGGAAATTGAATTATTGGCCGTACGTTTTGCAGTACAAAAATTTGCTCTGTATCTCAGCGGATGCCATTTTATAATACTTACCGACCATAATTCATTACGATATCTTAATAGTGTAAAGGGATACAATAACAGACTACTTCGTTGGTCGTTAGAGCTTCAATCTTATGACTTTGAGGTACAACACATCAAGGGAGTAGATAATGGACCCGTAGATACTTTATCACGTTTGTTTCCTGGAGAAGAACAACATATCTTGTCTATCAACGAATTTAAGGTCTTACAGGATGAAATAGCCACTATTTCAATGGAAGATTTAAGAGAACATCAACTGAATCATCATGAATACAATAAAATCATGAAACATTTGTCTTCTTGTAGTGCGGAATGCAATTGCCCCACACAATGGAATTCCAGATTTAAACTATCCAACGGAATACTGCTTATTAGAGATTTTAAGTTCAAGTCCAGAAATAAAATTTGCATACCACCTACGTTGACAACCCGCATATTAAAAGCCTATCATGATGATTTCGGTCATTTTGGTTACATGAAAGTATGTGCCTTGATTAATAAATCTTTTTATTGGAGAGGAATGAGAGTCCAAATCAAGAATCATATCAAGGACTGTATTGAATGTATGCAAATAAAACACAACTACCAGGCTGTGCAGAAACCTATGCTATCGATAACCCCAGAGAGACCACATTCGTTCATATCTATTGATCTATATGGACCTTTACCGCGAGCAGCTACAGGAGAAACTTATTTACTTACCACTATGGATATTTTTTCGCGCTATGTAATAGCTTACCCTCTGCGTAGAGCAACTTCCGCTGCTATCATAAATAAAATTTTGAATGTGTACATTCCACATTGTGGTCCTGTCAAACACATATTATGTGATAATGGTTCACAATTCAAAAGTGATGTGTTTATTAAAGCAATGAATAAGGCTAACATTAAAATTCATTTCGTAACTCCGTACCATCCTAGTAGCTCTATTGTAGAAAATGTGCATCGTAATTTTGGTATGTTGTTTCGACACTTTTGTAAAGACAAACATACCGAATGGATTAAACATGTTAATCAAATCACGTATCTTTTGAATTATTCGATATCAGACACATTGGGCGTGTCTCCTGCTAATGTACATAACGGTTCTGATTTGATTTTCCTTGTGGAACAACATTTTAATATCAAGTTGGAAGATTCGGCAATCGTAGATTCTTCAAATTTAGTGAATATGGTAAAAATTCGAAGACACAACAAATTTTTGAAGCGTAATTCTAAATTAGAGTCTCTACAAGAAGGAAAATATCGAATCAAGACCAATGACTTAGTTTTTGTTAAACAACACCCACAAAGTAATGCGTTGTTAAAGAAGATTTATAAATTTTGTGATGTTTTCTCAGGTCCTTATTTATGTTTCAAGGAAATAAACCCTAAAGTTTTTGAATTGTTGAACGCTAAAACAGGTACGTCAATTGGACTTCGTAATATAGACGAGTTGAAGGTTTGGAGACCTTCCCAGTATACAAGAGAAAAATGGATGCAGCTGGTAAAAAAAGTTAGTGGCACCTGGCATTCTTGCTCAAATAAATAAGAATGAAGGAAACTAAGGGTGATTTTGTCCTCTATCTTGTTGCTTCATTATTTTCATCAGTTAGTACCTTTATCTTTTCACCATATTCCCCGTATGATAAGGAAAAGAGACTTATGTTTGTGTGAAAATAAATTTATTTCCTTCTTTTCGCTCACCCGAGCATAGGTTACATTTAATTTTTGATTTTTTTTACTTAATTTAATTTTCTTTAATTCTCATTAACAAATATTCATTTCCAAATGATTTTAATTCTGTTTTGCTAATGTGAAAAATTATAATTCGATTTATTATTGATTAAAAACAAAGGTTATTTATATTATATTGATTTGTGTTGAAACTTTATTGTCAAAGGTTATATTTAGTATAAGGCTTATTCTATTAAGTTAATGATCTGACGACCGTACCGATGCGTCACCTTATATGATATTCGGATAAGATTCTTTTGTATCCCGACACCTTATTGATATGATACATAATTATTATATAATTCGCTCTGGAAAGATCAACCATTTTTTTTAACATTGACGTTTTTAATGATGATTGGAACTATTGATCATTGTAATTTATGTTTCAGAATGTAATTATCTTACGCTTTTGATTTCGAATCCTTCGTTAATTGTATTAGTAAGCGACGACCTTTTAATGGTAAAAGATAAATAATAGTGGAATGAAAGTTTTGTTGTAAATGTATTTATATGAGAACTGAACGAAGTTATATATGAGGGACGATTAAAATGTAAAGAATACAACTATTATCATGTTATTATTATAAACGGGCCAGTGATTCTTAAATATAAAAGCCAAGCTTTCATGTAACTTTTATATTTAGTCCCTTTATCGAGCGACATTTTCTATAACGAGATACTTTGTATCGATTCATAATTGCATATATCTCGGGCAGAAAGTGCTTTTACACAAGCACCATACCTATTATAATGTTAATTAAAAAATAAAAAAAGATGAATGTTCTAACATAATGAATATATAAGTAGTTGTTGTTTTGTTGGATGCTATGTCGTTGTTTGTGTGAATATACGTTAAAAGGTAATCAAAGAATAAATTACTTAATATTTATCATTGGCTTGTAATTTCATTAAAAGGGGTGATCATCTTAGTGAATATAACATTTGAAGATATTTTTAAGTGCAAAATGAGTATTGCCACTAGAGATATACTTATATTAATTGTACTAGGGTTGATGACTACCTTTGGTGAGTCGTTGTAATTTTTTTTAAATATTAAGTAATTTATTCTTTGATTACCTTTTAACGTATATTCACACAAACAAGGACATAGCATCCAACAAAACAACTACTTATATATTCATTATGTTAGAACATTCATCTTTTTTATTTTTTAATTAACATTATAATAGGTATGGTGCTTGTGTAAAAGCACTTTCTGCCCGAGATATATGCAATTATGAATCGATACAAAGTATCTCGTTATAAGTTTCACTGGACCGATTTCTTTTTCTTCACATTGTTTTACATACAAATCGTACATTTGTTGCACAGAATGCACCGAAACTATATATGAACGTTCAGGGTTTGCAGCTCTGCTGTAGTGAGAACGGTATCTTGGAAACGACCTAATATGACTCCTGACAATATCTAGTTTTTCTTCCGAAATAGCATGGGGGCGGTTGTGATGTTTACCTCGACAGTCTTCTTTTTTGGGAGAATGCAACGGTTTGGTAGGCATATCATTTGTATGTGTTCTCGATTCACCACGGGCTGTACGCAGTCTACGTTCAGTGATACAATGGGCATTGCAGAATGCTTGCTTGCATACATTAACTTCCATTCCTGATGATGAACGAAGAACATAATGAAAAGTATTAGCGCGCCTGGAGACATTTACATTTTTCCTGTCTTTAATGTACACACGTTCACATTCTGACCTCCTGATTAGTCCAAATAGATAGGCATTTTGAGTGTTGAAATCTTGCATGTTGTAAAACGAAATGAAAATATTATCTTTTGTTTCAGAATCGAAATCCTTCATATATCTACACCACTCGGTTTTACAACACCTCACATCACTTCGCATTTTATCCGGTACTTCCTTACCTGTGCGTCCAACGTAACTCTTTCCTGCGTTCCTCTTACGCTTACGTTCATTATCCTTCCATTTGTCTTCGTTTCGTTGTCTCTTTCGTGGTTTAACAGGCGAATTTTCCAGACTAGAATTACTTTCAACGTCCTGCACAGCAGCCATTATTACTTTCAACAGCAACATGTATCAGCGGTCACACCTGGCTGATTTCTAGACTCACAACCAATGACAGATAGTGTTATATCACCACAATCGAAGTTTTATCGTAATTAAATAAAGTGAAATGAAAGTCATTTGTTTAATGATGAAAACACTTCCTAATAACACAATTCGATTCTAATTTCATACTTTTTGAGAAGCCTTGGGTGCATGTAGTACTATATTAACTTATAGCAACTTATTACATAAATATCTCGAATGGGTTATTCTAGGTAGAAAGCAATCGAGTGCTCTGAGTATGCCTAAACGGGGGTAGGATAATAATAGAAAATAAGTAAGTTTCGTTACACAATTGAAACTTTCAAAGTAAAGTTCAATGTTGCAACTGAAGGTAATACGTCTATTATTATCGGTTCCAATATATGGATACGGTCAGAGATGGAACGGACACAGTGAATATGGTCAGAGAATATGTTCCTGTTATAATGAATTCATTTTAACTAGCTGTTTCCCGATATCTATTATAGTTTTTCACTGTGACTATCAAAGATGAAATAGAAAATCATTTGAAGTGGTGACATTTAATGATTAAACAGAAAATTGTAGATTTATAGCACTCAGATTTTAAATAGAAGGATAAAGATACATTACAGTAGAAGAAGAAGTATTTCTCATATTTATTTGTTGATATAGTGAAGAGTACTACAGGTAAAATTACCCATTTACAGAATTCACAAGAAATAGATAAACATACAAGTAATCACTTTAATGACTTAAACTGTTTTAATGAAATATAAGGTAATATTTGTTGTTATCCTTCCCAACACGCACAGTACCTAAAACAAACATATTTTCAAAAGTTTTGCTTTACTATAACTGACTAACTAATTCTGACAGCATCCATTCAAGTTTGTTTTATTTACTTGGAATTAAAACAACTCTACTAACTAACAATAGTTATTTACGCTTGTTAATGAACATTTTCGTCAACATCGTGAAAGTCGAATGCTAAAGTTTTGTTAACTCTATCTATCTACTTCTAAATTTATATTACAGATTCTTTTGTTTAAATAATAAAACATGCCTTGAATTACACTCTACGCGAACACAAGTGTATTCATTAAAACTTTGTTTATCTACTGCTCTGCAGTAATGAAACTGCACAGAAAGAATGTGGTAGGCTTTAATTAGGTATTCTTAACTATGTCAAGGAAACATTTTGAACGTATTGACACAATGATTTATCAAATAACAAGTACCAGGGCCAGTGTAGAGCACGACAAAGAGTTTGGTTTATCGCATTGTACACTACGTTTGATAACTGTAGTTTGAATTCTTGCATTTCCTCCTACATTCCATTTCATACACAACATGAATAAAGAGGTCGCTTTGGCTCAGTGGTAGAGCGTTCACCTCTGCTGCAGGAGGTCGTTGGTTCGATTACAGCTCGCGCCTAGTGAGCTTTGTGGTGGTCAAACACCGTATGCATGGGTTTTCTCTGGGTTATCCCGTTTTCTCCCACTTTCTTCGTTCCTCCATTTTTCATTCATTTCTCATCACTGTCTCTTTTAGCCTAGCCGGCATAACCATGAGACGTAAAACTTAAATATTTCATTTTCATTTTTAAGATGAATGAACACTTGAGAAAACAAAAAGAAGAAAGTATCTTGACTTCACGAGAAGAAAGGACTTTAGTTTCATTTTAGTATTTTTTTTTCATAGACTGATTAGTATTTTGTACGCTAAGCATTATATTAAGTGTTGTAATTTCTTTTGTCTAACATTAAGAAATGAAGCTCGTTTAAGAAATTCTGTCGATAAAGTTTGCTATCAGCGTCGTCAGGTGATAATTATTATAATACGCTGTGAGTCGAGAGTAATATGAACGGTGCGACTTCATTCTGAACCTCGTAATAGTGGGGTAGGGTAACCGAAGAATTTTGCAAATCGTGATACAAACATGCCATTTGGTGACGTGGTAGACTAGTACCTAAGGATAAAATTTAGATGTAGACCCCAAACATCAAACCCTTTATTTGCCCCTGTGACGTCATCATACAACATGGCCGATCGGGCATTACAGAAACACCGTTTCTCACAGTAAAATCTTATAAAACTGTGATTACAAACGATTCACATCAAATTTTTAATTCCTATTACTCATATTTGCTAATAAAATGTACATTTTTGTCACTGAATGCTGTAATTAGTATTATACAGGGTGAAACAAAAGTCCGTTGAAATCGGCCAACTCCGTTATTATTGCAGAAATAAAGAAAGGTAAAGAGAGAAAAAATGTTGGAAATATGTCATCTTCAATTTAATATGTTGCAACCTTTAAAACTGGGCGGAGTACCTGGACCTCAAGTAATGAAACTATAATAGTTAAAAGTCCAGGTATATATCTGAGTGAGGGAGACGTTGCAGAATTGATTTACGGTGCTTGCTTACAGAATACAGAAGATGATGAAATGTGTTTGACTAGGGCTGCATCCATCGTGCGGAAGCACATGTTTAAAGCTTTCCCACAATTCAATGGGCATATTAGCACAGCTTGCCAGGAGCAATCAGTTCCATAATCACTAGTAACACTTGTACGGATGATTCTTGAAGGTCCTAATATTGCAAATGAAGAAACTGTTGTTGTAAGCCGTGCTGCGCTGTCAGGGTCTCAGTTACTCCGGTTTAACGCAGTGAGACGAGAAAGAAAGCAAGGACATGGAAATGTACGTCATCCACTATCTAGCGAGACTCCCCTGCCCCTGTACATTGGATTAGTGATCCATTCAAAAACGCGGAACAGAGGGATTATAGATAGACTAAATTAAGTAGCTGTGAGTGTATCATATGATCGAGTTCGGGAGGTATCGGCCACCATGACCAATGCACTGTGTGAACAATTTGAAACTAAGAAGAGAGTACATCAAGATAACCTTCAAGCAGGCGTTTTTACTTGTGCTGCCATAGACAATATCGATCACAACCCGTCGTCAGCAACCTCTACGCAAACATTTCACGGCATAGGGATATCTATAATTCAGCCATCTTATCCTCGTACCGATAGTGGGGTTGTAATTAACAAGTGGTCCCGCAAATGCAAAGGTGACTTGCCTGCATAGTTTACAAATGTTCCTCAGATGTCAATGCTGAAATCATATGTGCCCCTTTCTACCGTTAATAGTGGTGAATTACCGCTACAGGAAGATATTTTATCAAATATGTGGTTGAAAGCAATCGAGATTATTGTCAGAGAACGGCAGTATTTACGAAGAACATATTACCTGGGCAGCTTTCCATTTCCAGCAACTTCGTGGTAAGATTCAACCTACAAGTCGATGTATTCTATTACCCTTGTTGCCAGACTCCATAAACTCGCCTGCCATGATTCGTCATTGCTTTGACATAATCATTCAGAGTGTGTCATCACTTAATCCTTCCCAAGTCCCCATGGTTACCTGTGATCAACCCGTTTTTGCTATAGGGAAGCAAGTTCAGTGGTCCCAGCCTCTTCAGTATGGGGAAAACAAGATGGTAGTCATGATGGATCCACTTCATATTGAAATGGCAACCTTAGAAATGTTGGGTAACTAGATGACTGAGAGTGGGTGGACTAATCTTCAAGTGGAAGCAGGCGTAACCACTGCTGGAAAAGCAGATAATTGCTTACATGGATTCCACGTGAAGCGAGCGAGATATGCTCACGAAGTGACATCTGCAGCCCTACACATAAAGCTGAAGAAAGCATACTCAGAGAGTGCATCGCCTGAATGTCCCCAAAGAATTGAAGAGTGCCTTAAAATTAGACAGAATGAATCCGTTCAGTTTAAATACTGGTACACAGTATTGGAACTTGAAATGCTTCTCTTTAGACTCTTGCACAGCTTACGTTCTGCAGATTTTGAACTCTTCATCAGTTCCCTATCAGAGTTGTGTTCCTGGATGTTCGGCTTGGACCACACGCACTACGCACGTTGGATGCCAATATTTGTTAAGTCATTACAGGAGCTCAGTTGCAGACATCCTACCATTTATGAAGAGTTTGTGCGAGGAGATTTCGTTAATACTAAGACAAGTCGTCCTCATTCTTGTATGGGTCATGATCAAATGCATGAACAATGCCACAAAGTCGTCAAGTCTGAAGGTGGAGCAGTTGGAATAATTGACAATCCTTTAGCGCTCTTGAAGTGGATGGGGTCTGGTCCAGTTATTGCCAATCTCATTTCCAATTTTGAGGAAGAATACAGATTGTTACTTGATGAAAGTGATTGTCAGACACATCACGAAGACACTGTGGCTGCCAATAAACGATTTGTAAAAGACGTCTCAAGACCAGTGTGTACATTTTCAGAAGACGACAGAAATCCTTTCATGCAAGACGGCACTGACCTTGCAAGCATAGTGTCTGACGTCATTATGAGCGAAGATGCAGTTGCATCAGTGTACAATGCTGAAAAGCTCGGCAGAGACCAGTACGACAGCTTTAAAAAAGAACGCTTAATGCAGTGCAGTAAATCAATTTTTGAACCAATTCATCGAAATAATCTAGCCCTCCACCGCAAACAAATCACAAAAACCACTGCCGCACACCGCAATGTTATTATCATGAAAAATTATTGTTCTCTTTTCAGCCGAATGTTTATTGCTTGTCAGAGCCGACAAGGCGATCTTTCTGACTTCTTCGCTCATGAAAATTTGGAGTATCCTCCATCACTTTCTGACGATGGTTTCATTCGCAAGGAAACTAAGTCAGATGTTGTTACGTGTCTGGAAAAGTTCGGAGATTCCCAGCATAATGCTCCCCAGGCCACATGTGTGATACTTGATGGTTCTGCTGTCATACACATGTTGAAACCATCTCCTACAGAAACCTTTCGAGATTACTTTGATACGAAAGCGAAACCATATATATTATCAATCCTCATGGACAAAGCTAGAGTGGACTTTGTTTTCGACCGCTATCTACCAGGCAGCCTGAAATGTGAAGAGCGTCAAAAACGAGGGATTTCGCCATGAGTACGAGTTGGGGACTCAACTCGGATTCCTAAAACTTGGACCATGTTTCTGCATAATAAAGACAACAAACAAGGGTTATTCCAACTCATTGCAGACTTCTTGTCAAATATTGACACACCAGAAGGCAAGACTGTGGTCTGCACTAAAGACACTGGCATATGGAGCACGCCCAATGTTGATGTTTCCAAACTCGCACCCTGTACACATGAAGAAGCCGATACGCGACTACTTCTGCATGCCAAACAGGCCAGTGATTCTGGTCAGAAATCGATTATCATCAGAACAGTTGATTTTGATGTGGTGGTGCTAGCTTTACATGCCTTTCCCAACCTAACCCTGTATCATCTATGGATTGATTACGGAGTTGGAAGGAATCGAAGAGATCTTCCTGTCCATGAGTATGCAAAAGAGCTTGAAACCAAAATTTTGCAAAGCAATTCCAGTCTGGCAAGTATTCACTGGCTGCGATACGGTATCAGCCTTTGCAGAATGTGGGAAGAAAACAGCCTGGGAAGCTTGGCAAGCAAACTCATATGTCACTGATGCATTTGTGGAGCTTTCACAGTGTCCTTCGGAAATTGCAGACAGTTCTTTTAGAGAAGTGCAGCGCTTTACTGTGTACTTGTATGATCGCAGCAGAAACGCAGAGAGTGTTAACGAATGTCGGAAAATGCTCGCCACCAAGAAAGGTCGTTCACTGGAAAGTGTGCCTCCAACTGAGGGAGCACTTCTTCAGCATGTGAAACGAGCAGTGTTTCAAGGTGGACATATTTGGTCTCAGTGGCATAAGTTAAAACCTAATATACCCGATCCTCAGCAATGGGGCTGGAAGAAAGCTGGTGCTTCATACTCACCTTTATGGTCTTTACTGAAACAAATGTCTGAACACTGCCAAGAGCTTGTTCACTGTGGGTGTAAATCACTGTGTTCACGTGCATGTAAATGTGCTAAATTATGTCTTCCCTGCACACCCTGCCAGGAAAGAAATATCGTGTAATCTGCACACTCTTTCTTGATACCAGAGGCGGCTTGTGAGGGAAGTTACACCGGTAAAAATTAATGTTTTTTCTCTTCAAATTAAGTAAAAAAAAAGGTTAATTAATATAATAATTGTTATATATAACAATGAGTAAATTAGAAAAGCTTCCATCTTTCAGTTTTAATAGAAAAATCCAAATCTTACCTGTAACTTCCCTCGCGAGCCGCCTCTGCTTAATATTCGTTATATAGTAATATTTTTTTTCTATTATGGCAATGCAGAAGACTTTAATCAAGACATAATTCAGTTCATCACATCAAAATATAAAATGTATCGTTTGTAATCAACGATTTATGTGCCTTTACTGTGTTTCTGTAATGCCCATGTCGGCCATGTTGTATGATGACGTCACAGGGGCAAATAAAGGGTTCGATTTTTGGGGTCTACATCTAAATTTCATTCTTAGGTATATATCTACTACATTACTAAGTAGCATGTTTGTATCATGATTTGCAAGATTCCCCTATCTCGTGACGTTATCCTACTCCACTATAATAGCAAGAGTAAAAGCTCGTAACAGCAAGGTTGGAATAGATAGTTAATGAATTGATTGAAGCTCTTTAACATTGCTGTTAAGAAGAATATGTACGAAATGGAATTATGTATTATATTCGTTGGAAGCTAGGCAATAACGAAGTATATTTATACGTACAATAGTGCACCGTGTACTAGAATTTGTAACGAGAAGGCTACTAATATGTGGAACTTGGCGATAACCTTGCCGGAAGTTGAATTGTCAAATGGAGTTCAGAAAGTCCAATAATGTTTCCTGTCTTATGTAATGAGATTCCGGTTTCTGCGCTTTCGAGAGGAAATGGAATGTACAGTGGTAATAAACTGTATCCTAATTATCTAATATAAGTAACGTTCGTACTACTTTCTAGAATGAACTTTTGTTCATTTTCATAATCTATCAGCTATTCGGCGTTTATTAAAAAACTGTATTCGTGGTAATTTCAACGTTTATACAAAGTTAGATTTCTTTTCTCTTTTTAACCCAAACGAAGAATTTAGCAAATATCTAAAGTAGAAGCAGTTTAAACTAATAAGTAAATTTACAGAATCTTGTAAAACAAGAATTCTGTAAAATTGTATTCGAATTCATTAATATTCTTTCCTTTGACTACATGTTTTCAAAATTACCCAAACAAAATAGAACATAGACCAACTTTTATAAAGACGTAACTTTACCCATAAAGTGCCCCCAGCTTATATAGGTACGCTACAGAAGAGCAGCATAGCAAAATTATATTAACATGCTAATCTCAACAGCACTGTGGTAGCGTTTCAAGCAAGAATGATATTCATAATCGCACCCATAACAAAGTATGTTCTTAACGTTTGACCCTGCATATCATGGTCAAAATAGATGTGGTTCATCAAATAATCTTTGAGATTTTGTGTCTCCAAGACGGGGACACGAACAGAGTGAATACAGAAGAAGTTTCTGATAAACCAAACTCCTTAGAAATTCATCTACTCATATCCTGCAAAAACGTAATTCTCCTGTTCTTTGTGCACCAAGTTGTTCAAATGTGTCATTTACATCTTTAACCTATTTAAGCTAAATTTTTGTGGTAAGTAATGAAAATTTAAGACGATAATTGAATTCTAGAAAGTTCAAATGATAAAATGGTAAAGATGCCAGAATTGATATAATGTTACCTAATTAAACTATGTATCGACGGTAATACCTAGGTACACATGTAGAAAAAATATATGTAAGTATAACTGGGTAGCAGGTACTTGATGAATGAGATGCTTATAATTATAGGATCAAGAGCTCACTCACAGGGAGTCCACGGATTCGCTTCCCAAAACTTTCAAACAAGTCAACATACAATTGTACACTTTCTAAATAAAACTATATTTGGGAATGGGAATGGTTGATTTCGTAATAGCTTTTGATTTTACAATTCATCTGTACTCTTTCTCCTATAAAAACAATCTAGTTCTATCTTTTTTTGCTGACAATATAGGTAGAAGTATTTTACAATTATTTATCAAGTACAAAATAATACCCTTTCAATATTACACAGATATAGTGCCTCCTAATATTGGAAACCTCCCCTCACGCTTTTAGCACCCAACAAAAATTTCTGTTAACGCCTGTATAGGATTAACATTTCGCTGTGTAAACATATACGTACACTAGTCGATCTAGAATGAATTATTTCCAGCTAGCGCCTTCTGTATTTGACTATATGATTAATTTGTTATATGATACGAGAATTAGCTATAATTATCACTCAACTAGGGATTCTAGTTGACTACACCTATTTCAAAGAATGTGGCTTTTTCTTGGCACAATTTAGAAAATGCAGATTCATGTTTATTTTCGCTGAGACATGAGGACTCAGTTACGTAGAACATTGAGGGCAAGGTACTTGTTAATATCTTTACCTACTGAAATCGTTTCAAGAATAGTCGTCTCCGGTGTGGAAGATCCAGTTTCGATTCCTGGCTGGAACTTATGTGGTTCGAATTTCACGTTAATCTGCAACTCCACGTCTCATACAACCTCAGTGTTGAAACGGACTGTAAATTCTAATAATGTAATATGAAAGAAATGTATTTGGGATCCTATTAAAAGCGAGAAAAGGACTTGAACGTTTTCATTATCTGGGATAAAAGAGACAGACACTCTTTCAGGGTTACGTCCAACGGTTATGCTATGTAAGCTAAAGTCGACGGTGATGAGAATTAATGAAACGTTGTAATGAAGAGGTCGGGAGAGAACGGGAGAACCCCGAGAGTACCCACTTGCACGGTATTTATGAACCATGAAGCCCACTTGGTGTAAGCTGTATCAATCCAGAGACCCTACGCACCAGAGGTAAATATTCAGCAACAGAGGAACCGTGGTCTTCTGCAGACTCTTTTGTCAGCTGCTCCATAATCAAAGAACTTAGTGGGCTAAGGTAAGACATCGGAGTGCAAAGGTGATTAATTGATGTCGGAACATCGGACACAGAAGTTCTCGGTGTTGGCTTACTGTGGCATAGGGTTAAGCACCACAGGATTAGTACTTTAGAACATAATAGTGTTCGATATATGTAATAAATAGAATTAAATTATAAGCTTACTAGTTTTAGAATTAGATTAATCTTAATCTCAGAAATATAAGATAATAAGACTTACATATTCGATTTTAATTGGTTCTTTATTATTTCTTTTATATAATCTTAAACAAAATATATGAGAAATACGAGACTAAATTATCTTGAAAACATATTAATGGCAATATAAAGTCCTTATGGCAGATAGAGAGATATTAAATCAAAAACTATTACAATACACTTTTGTTGTTAGTTTCCTTGTTACAACAGTAGTAATTGGTTTCTAGTCCTTCTTTGGAAGGATTTCCAAATTCCTCTCTACTCCGTTTCCTTTTTTGTTATATTTCTATTTCGTTTTCTAATATCTGCTTTATTTATTAATTGTTTTGTTTTCAAAGTCTTTCATTACTGGAAGGGGATGGTGGTAAATAAATAGAAAGAAATAGTATTATCTTCACAAAGAACTCGAAAAGCATTTTTCTTAAGTTGGTCGTACCAAAGCACAATGGCATATTTTGTAAATAAACGGTTTTGAATTCATGGAAGAAATCGACATATGTTCTACAGTTCCTCAAATCATAATTTCAACACACACACACACACACACACACATATATATATATATATATATATATATATATATATATATATATATATAGGGTGGTAAGAAACTATTTGAACAAACTTCGGGAGCTGATTCCCGACACCGAAACCAGCAAAAAAAAAAGTCCTGTGGAACTTTGGTTAGTGAGGGATAGTTTCGGCGATATAAGGTGCCGAAACCGTGGGAAAATGAACTTCAGAGGGCTGTAATTTAAAAACAACACAACGTTGAAAGTGAGGTTTAGAACATGACACTCGAAGTCATACCTGCTCAATAGAAAAAGATGTTTTATAATTTTGTAAGATGTGTGCGAGGGATTCTCCAAAAGAACGTAGGGATTACTTGCCAGGTTTAAGTGAATACCTACGTTCCTTTGCGTTCCTTTGGGTCCCTCCTTCTCGCCTTGTTGAACGAACCCGGGGATGCAATTGCATATGGCATGAAATAAAACTTAAAATGCTTGGTGTATGCTGAAGAAGAAAATCTTTATCAGAACCACATGAAACTCGATTGTTAACATCTTTGGCAGACGTTTTGGCTGACACCGAATTTCTAAGTACCTTCCAATGTACATTTTATCGTGATAAAGATGCTTTAATAAGTTTGCGGGATGTCTATACAACTTATCTTAATCTACTTTCTGAGAAAAGTGGAAACATAGTTGATGGCAACTATAAGCGTCATCTGAAATCACAAATACGGAAGAAGTTACCAAATGTGAATTTTGTCCGTCCACCACAAATGAAAGCTCCTGAGAATTTGCGCTTCCAAGACAATTGAAATGGCCGTCTATAGCTTCGAAAACATTTCTCATGCTGACGCACCTGCAGTACTCAAAGCATCACAAATAATTCGTGACGGAATCCTTGTCAGTGATCACTGGAAATTTGATGGATCTTTTGACGAGTACTCTCCACCAATGCTCCAACAGTTAATGCATTCGCTGATACAAGGCTGTAAGTCAGAGATGCAGACAACACGACGAGCCGAGTAAGTTAATAAAGTTGTGAACAACTTATGCCAATTGGTTGTCGCTAGCTATAGATCTGATCGTCAAATTAGCTATCATCCAAAACATGACGATAGTAATTTCCGGCAACAAGCTGATACATCATTAACCATTGGGCTTCTGCCTCTCCTTCATCATAAAACAAGAAGCAAACAGTCCGTAAATGCATTGGAGAACTATGGAATTGGAGTTAATTATAAGAAAATAGAGGACATAAGGTAAGATAAGTCACGAAAAACTTACTTGAAGTGAGGGCATTCGTCAGTTTTCGACTCCAGTTTCTCAGGCACAGACTCACAAAGGTCATTGTATTTCTAAACCAAGTTACGAACTACATATGTGCAATTACAAGGACATTGTGTGGATTATTTCATCATGTGCATGCATAGCAAAGTCAAGCACATGTGATTCACAAGAACAAAATTAACGTTGTGGGCCAAAACCTGCTGCGAAGTTCATGACTCCTTGAACACCGTACAACTTTACTATTTATTAACCACCATCTCTTCCAGTAATGAAAGACTTTGAAAACAAAGCAATCGAAAAATAAAGCAGATATTAGAAATAGAAATATAACAAAATAAGGAAACGGAGTAGAGGGGAATTTGGAAATCCTTCCAAAGAAGGACGAGAAACCAATTACTACTGTTGTAACTAGGAAACTAACAACAAAAGCGTATTGTGATAGCTTTTGATTTAATATCTCTCTATTTGGCATAAGGAATTTATATTGCCATTAATATGTTTTCAAGGTGATTTAGTTGCGTATTTCTCATCTATTTCGGTTAAGATCATTAAGATGAAATGATAAAGAACCAATTAAAATCGAATACGTAAGTCTTATTATCTTATATTTCTGAGATTAAGATTAATCTAATTCTAAAACTAGTAAGCTTATAATTTAATTCTATTTACTACATATATCGAACACTATTATGTTCTAAAGTACTAATCCTGTGCTGCTTAACCCTATGCAACTGTAAGCCAACTCCAAGAACTTCTGTGTCCGATGTTCCGACAACCATTAATCACCTTTGCACTCCGATGTCCTATCTTAGCCCACTAAGTTCTTTGATTATGGAGCAGCTGACAAAAGAGTCTGCAGAAGACCACGGTTCCTCTGTTGCTGAATATTTACCTCTGGTGCGTAGGGTCTCTGGATTGATACAGCTCACACCAAGTGGGCTTCATGGTTCATAAATACCGTGCAAGTGGGTACTTTCGGGGTTCTCCCGTTCTCTCCCGACTTCTTCATTACAACGTTTCATTAATTCTCATCACCGTTGACTTTAGCTTACATAGCATAACCGTGGGATGTAACCCTGAAAGAGTGTCTGTCTCCTTTACCCCAGAGAATGAAAACGTTCAAGTCCTTTTCTCGCTTTTAATAGGATCCCAAATACATTTCTTTCATGTTACATTATTAGAGTTTACAGTCCGTTTCAAAACCAAGGTTTTACGAGACGTGGAGTTACAGTTTTACGTGAAATTCGAACCACATAAGTTCCAGCCAGGAATCGAAACTGGATCTTTCACACCGTAGAAGACTATTCTTGAATTGATTTCAGTGGGTAAAGATATTAACAAGTACCGGTAAATGATTTATATACAAGCAGTATTACGCAGAATGTACATGAACAAAGTGAACTAGATGAGATCATAAGAAATTATGGTAGTGGTGATGCACAGTCAGCAATTAGTGTTTGGAAATTGCACTTAACAGGTGATCCTTAGAGTTCCAAATTTCCTTGTTAGTTTGAAATCTAGATTTATAATTAATTGTAAATAAGAGCTAAAATAGAATTTTTCATTATTCAACTCATCTGAGACATAAGAAATATCGCATGATTTTCACGTGTGTTGAAGGTGTCAGGGTAGAATTTTACCGAATACAAAGTCAGATTTGCCCTCAAAGTTCTACATAGCTCAGTCCTCATGTCTCAGCAGAAAAATAGACATGACATCTGCATTTTCTAAATTGTGCCAACAAAAATCCACATTCCAAGGCCGGGAAAGAATCAAGCTCAAAAGTTTTTCATAGCTTGATTTTAATACATCCTGTAGAATCGAAGTGGTGGTTTTTGTCAAAACACATATGTACCGTGTCATGCGAAAACGAACTAAGCGCCACTTTCATACTTTTAAGAAAATTACGTATAAAGGTTGATGTCCAACATAAATGTAGCCGTAATCAAAAGTGAAATTATGTTTCTTGTTTAAGAAAGGTGTTGGCTTTCCTCTCTTTTCGATTGTGCAAAACTTTCTAATGCGTATCAGGAACCAATTGTCGCATTTACGTGGATTTTCAAAGATTGGCGCTTAGTTCACTTTTGCATAACACGGTACATATATAGCGTGACTTGTGAAACACACAAGCAAGGGATAAATTATTGGAGAGCATAAAATCATATCAACAGCCGAAAATTACGCTGAATGAAGCTAAATAAACGTGGCGTGATTAATGAAGAGATAACGTAGTTGCAATTAAGAAGAATAAAGGTATTTGTTGCATCTGGGAGATAGCCGCAGGTCTAAGGTTTTTTACTGTAATTTATAATTAATTGAATGTTTCTTATTTTCAATAATAATAATAATAATAATAATAATAATAATAATAATAATAATAATAATAATAATATACTGTATAAAATGAGGTGTTGAAGCAACACATAATGATTACCACTTTAACGTGTTTCTTATGTGTTAATTCAGCACCAAGCACATCGCATTCCGAGCGTATCAGAAATAAATCGTAAGTACCTAGAGAATCTGCATTGGTATCTATCGTTTAATATGAGGAAAGCTTGGTGAAATATATTTGGCACTTATGCCAAGTAATTAATAATGTTCTGTTTTCTATAATCGATCACAATAATGTTGTTGTAAACGTGTGAATCGTATGACAACACTTACATAGACAACAGTTCTGCCAACTTCTGTTCATACGTGCAAAGACACAAGAATAACAGATAAAGAAAATAGATGGAAGCACTGCTATCCGTTTAACTGTTGTCAGATGATCACAGGTTTACAACAATGTTGTTGTGACCGATTACAGAAAACATCTGTTATTAGTCACTTCCCATAAATGTAAAATATATTTCGCAAAGCTTTACACATTCCAAACAATAAAAACGATGCAAATACTCAAGCCAATATCAGGGTATTTCTGATATGCTCTGAAGGTCATGTCTTGTGGAACTATCTTACACACCAGCACCTCTGCCGGTTAGATGTGAGAAATGTCAACAATACAAATTCCCATCCGACATCTGAGTGTCCGAATACCATCTAATATGGCTATTGTTCACTGGAACATCCTACCAGAACTGCCCTAATCTTAAGGAACCACCACATTGTGACCGATTTTCTGAAAGACATCCAACTTATAGCTACAAGTGCAAAGCTAAGCCTAAACCCGATCCAGCTAACCCAGAACTTGTTGTACCGATACGTTCTGTTGACACTCCAACACCGCCAGCCAATTCGCTACGCCACCCAATAGCAGTTGAAGACCTATTACGCTTCCTTACTATTTCTTTACAAAACATTCATCCTTTTGATCGCAACCACATCCTGAATCAGATCATGTATGCAGCCAAATTACTGGTTAACTTACAACTTCATGCTACCTATTCCGTACTTACAGTTCACTTTCAAATGCAACCAGTCGAAGTCTATGTTTAATGAAGTCTAAACTAATTTTATTGAGTTTGTACTTCTACATACACTTGTATCCTACGTATCATTGTGGCTTATAACTTACCTTTCCTCAACATTCGACCAGTCTTAACCCATCACATGCTCTTCGCACAAATTCTCCATGAACAAAATATAGAGACTTTGCACTTCACGAAACTTACCTCGCACCACATATTTCCTGCTACTTTCCGAAATATCATCTACTCCGACATGATGCTTCATCTAGTCCAAGAGTCTACGGAGGTACAGCCTTCCTTATCGAGCAGTTACTCCAGCTCTCACACCATCTTCCTGAGCATAATGTCACGACTATTTATTTTCGAGGCCATACTGTCACCTTTGTCACCATATATTTTTGTCCAGGCAAAGCAATCAACTGTGACTTCTTTCGATATATCGATTCTACCTTTTGCCGGTCACAGCGAGATAAAACTAATTTTATTGAGTTTCTTCACACTGAAACAGTTGCCGAGTTCCATGTTTTACTCAAGCCTACACGCCCCGTCAACAATACTACTCCTGATATCATCACATGAACATTTCTCTCGCAGAGTATACATATCGATGTGCTCGATTCTATGGGTAGTGATCATGTACCTATCAAACTTGCTTTTCACTGCTCTTCTCGCTCTCAACCTACGCTACCTACTCAGAAAGTGTTCTGCTACAAACGAGCTAATTGGGAACAATATCGCTCTGATTTGGACAATGCTATTAATACACTACTCATGCCTACTACACAATGCCATCTAGATCACACAATCGTTGTTCTTACTGAATCTATTCAAGGTGAAACACACCGTTCCATTCCAACAACAATAGTACAATTACATAAACCAAAATTACCTCCGCACTATTTACCTTTCATATACACTTCTTGTCGAGCACATCGTGAGTATCTCGCTACGGGTAATCTTGAAGCGCTTCAACTTTATCGCCAATACCTTCGAATTACGCACAATTATATTGTCGCCTATAAGAAACGCCATTGGATTCAAACTTGCAACACACTTGCAAGTGAATCACACCCTAGTAAATATTGGTGCACATTCCATCAACTCACCGGGACAGTATCCCGCACACCATACCCCATTGTTCACAATAATCAGGCAGTGAACACTGATGTAGATAAAGTTAATACGTTTGCTTCATTTTTTCAAGATATTTTTACACCTCTTCCCGGTTGGCATACACCGCAGCGTCTACAAAATTCAATAAACCGACGTACAGATCCAACATCTGCTTCTCTGCTTCCATCTATCAACCATTCTTTAAAACCCAATAAACAACTTCCCACTCCGAACCAACCAGACGATATTCGCCAAACATTGCTCCGTAAACGTTACACTGCCCCAGGTTTTGTTTCTGTTACCTATGTTGTCATCAGGCAAACATCACCGGCTTTTCTAGTTTTTCTCAGCACCATATATACGTTCATCCTGCGAACTGGATTCCTTCCAATCGACTGGAAATACTTAAAAGTTCTTCTATTTCCGAAACCTAACAAGCCTCTATCTGAAGTACAGTCTTATCGCCCTATTCACCTCACCAGTTGCCTTTGCAAAATATTGGAGCGCATTCTAGTCCTCCCCATGAACTTATCTTACAACTCATAATCTACTTCCTATTTATCATGCCGGTTTTCGACATCATTTTAGTACGCTGGACCAGTTATTACGACTATCTACGGCTGTTTATGATCAATACAACACAAGTTTTCCTACTTGTCTGGTAGCCTTTGATCTAGAAAAAGCTTTCGACAAAGTTTGGCACCCTGGTTTACTATACAAACTCCATAACTACTTTCTACCATCTTCATATATCAGATTCATCTATTCTTTCTTACTAGGGCGACTAACATACATCTCTATTAACGGAACACTTTCTCATCCGATCTTTATCCAATCTGGCGTTCCTCAAGGCTCGTCACTGTCTCCTTTATTATACCTATTTTATGTTTCTGACCTTGTTGTTCCAAACAACATCAGCATATTTCAGCTTGCTGACGACACCGAATTATTCACGACAGCCCGCACAGTCCAATCCATCAGCAAAACTATGCAAACGGCAATTGATGCATTCGTTCACTGGTGTAATATATGGTGGTTAAGTATTAATTCTACCAAAACTTAGGCTATTGTTTTCCTGCAACGTAGACGCCGTTCACGAATACAGGAATACAACTCAATTAAACCTCCACCTGTCGTGGCGTCAAATACTCTTACTTATCTTGGCGTCATATTTGACTCCAAACTTACTTGGACTCCACACCTCACCAAGATCATACGCCAAGCGCAAAATCGGCTCAACCTCCTCAAGCGCTTAGTTGGTACTATCTGGGGATTAAAACCGTTAACAGTACTTAATACATATAAAGCATTTATGCGCAGTACGGTCACACAACCTGGACATCGGCACCGCCAAAATTCTATCAGAAATTGGCTATCCTAAAGCGCATGCCTAGCACATCGCATCCGCTTACCGCATCTGACACGATTACTTTACGAGTTGATTGATTTTCTACCTTTATTGCATCATCTCGAACAGCTTCGTACTCGGTACTTTTGCAAGCGAATTAACCAGCAGCATGCCATGCTACTTGATATCCTACGGTACGATCGGGATCATGACGCACCCTCAACTTACGTTGATATTCCCCTATAGCACTTGATGACTCTCATGACTCTATCATTTGCAACTGGATGATGCTGTAGTGGATTCCGAAACCTTTCACATCTACGAACCACGTGAGCTTTCATCATTCATATATCCATCATGCACCGTAACTAGCTATTAACATGGGCTTCCTCTGTCCTCATCAGTTCGTGAATCACCCGGGAACAGAAGATAACTTGCATTCGTCAGTACTAACAAATACCTTGTGATGTGGCGTTCAGAACTCTGCATTTCATCTTCATCTACTTCTTTCCCCACTGCATCCTGCACTTTTTTCATTCCAGTTTTCCATTCGTCTTAACTCAGCACTACATAATTATAAATGTATTATTTTCTACAATATTGCGTCTCATGCTTATATTATGCTTGTGCTTTATTAGATGGTATTGTCACCCTTCAATCACCTCTCTGTGTATATATGTACTTAATAAATAAATAAATATTATATATTTGTACACCTCTTTCACCAACCACATTAAACTGCAATCTACCTTTTAAATGAAACACTTTCCCGAAGAAAGGACAAAACCCTTTAGCGGGACGACGGACAAAAAAAAATCTTGGTGTTGAATTGTCACACAAGTAACACGCTAAAGTGGTAGTCATTTTGTGTTGTTTCAACACCTCATTTTTATTATGTACTGTGCAGTAAGTTTAATTAAAAGAAAATAAAAGAAACTTCCTTGTTTTTTCTTGATGTGAGGTCATGAAATTTATGTTACTCCAAGCTACGATGAACTCAATGGTGAATTACCAAACGCTTTGATGTTGAAGATGGTTAGGCTTCCATATACAGCTAGGCTCATGAAGATGGTAAAAATGAAATTGATAAATAAACTCCTCCATCCCTTGACTCGATATCCAGTGGCTATTCATACAACACGTGTATAGTATTGCTTACAATAAGAAATAGAAAATATTGCGACTTCTCAATGTCAGTTACTTATATATCTATGATTATCTATGCAAGACCAAAGTAGACGGTAAAAATTGTAATGTAGCTGCGCAAATTAACATACAGGAATTGAGACGACTGATATCTTTGCTATGTCAATGTTCTTAACAAATGAAAGGTTTGGGTAATCACTGATGAAAAATGCTTTTATCGATATTAGTAGGCCTATCTCAATAAGTTCCGTGCACAGTGTGAGATGGACTAACAACACGTGGCATTTTGAAGAAACATGATGACTTTGTCCTTTTTCGTGTGCTTCCGTTCTTTAATCTAGTTCTTTAACATCGCTGCGGTGTTACTTTCACACCGCTCAACACAGGCTGTGTCAAACCGGTAACACCAGGCCAGTGTTAACCACAACAGCGGACATTTGGTGTTGACATAATATCATAAAATAGTAGTCATGCTGGAATCAAAGGTTTGCATTAAAATTAAGTAGGAACTAAAATATCTTGGTTCATTATTTCAAATTACCGTACAATATTGAAGATGAGACCTCACATTACACATGTGGAGAATTTTACAAGTATTGATATTAGTAAAATCTCGACATAACCATTTCAACATTTTTATATTCTTCCTAGCTGAAGATTTTTCTGAAAATGCTATTTTTCGTCTAATATTACCCCTAAATCTCTAACATGTTTGGCAAATTAGATATCTTGATTTCCTATCTCATATTTGTAAATTAAAGAGGTAACTTGCTTCGAATATGTTATTCCTTCAGTTTTATTAAACTTCAGACGTAGAGAATTTCCTCCGGACCATTTTACTGTTGTCTGTGAATATACATACACAGGGTGTTAATGAAATATATCGACAAAATGTAAGAGAGTAAGAGGTAATTCCTTAGATCAAAATTTGAAAAGAAGGTTCATATGAACCTATGGCGGAGAGTAAATAATTTCAGAGCTGGGGCTGTCAAAAATCGCGAGAAAGCCAAATTTCAAAAGGCCCTATCTCTAAAGGATTGCGTATGTGTGACTTCCTTTACGCTGATAAGGGCCAACATCCACAATTTCTTGAATTCGAAATAGTGCCTATTGAAATTTAGCTTTGTCGCGATTTTGGACAGTCCTATCTCTAAACTATGCACTTTTCGCCATAGCCCCATATGAACTTTTTCTCTTATTTTGATGTGAGGAATCACCTCTTACAGTTTGTCGGTATAGTTCATTAACACCTTATATATATAATACTTTCCTTTATACTTATAATAATAATTTATTTTCATTTAAATACGACGTCAACAATTAATAATACAGTTACGGTTACCTCTCTCCAATTTGTTTGCCAGTAAGTAATTAGGTAATTTATCTAATGCCTTAGCCCAAAATTTATCAAAAAGTCAAAGTAAATAGCATCAACTTAACCACTAGCCCAAACAAGTGGAAGACTTGCTAAATTAGTAATTACCAATTTACCATTCATTAAACCAAGTTTATATTAATTTCACCTTTTATCTTGTTACAAACATATTTATAGATTATTTTCCCAAAACTTTTCGCAATTACATTCATTACAGAGATTGGTCAAAAATCATTAACATACTTTCCATTAGTTTTAGGTATTGGTGTTATAGAAACAATTTTCCATGCATGGGATAAATACAAGTTGATGAACACCAGTTAAACAAAGTTATTTCACATATTCTCTCAATTATGAAAACTGAAATACCTGGAATACCATATACTCCACTTGACGATTTAATCTTTAAAGTTCTGATAGGTTCCAATACATGTTGAGTATAAATTTTTGGGGGTCTAATTTGACCAAAGTTTAGAAATAAAGATTTATCTTTAATAGTACTAACAGAGAAAGTTTGATAGGCCTGTGAAAAATAGTTAGCAAACTTTTCAGAGAACGTACTGCCATTCGTCAACAAAACATCGTTGTTAACAATACCAGATATTACCTTACGTTTTGAACCATTTACATATTTACATATAGATGCACTTGTTAGAACTAAATCCAAATTCGATACTGCTGTTTCAACACTTGAAACGACTTTAATAGAATAATAATGTATTCCTCGTAAGGGTTCTTTATTTAACCAACCTATTTTAGATAAGGTTGCCATAAGTTTTTGATCCAAAATACGGAGAAGTATTAAAATGAGACCCATTAAAGATACGGTGTCCAAACATAGAATAAATATTTTGAAATTTCTTACCAAAAGATCACCCTTTTAGGTTATCACACAACTGTTTACTGTAATACTTAAAACACTATTGGAAACTAACATGTTTTATATTTTTTAATTAACACAAATATAATAAATCATGCCATTAAATTACGTATAATCAATCTAACTAAAAGAACGCTGGAATGGAAAAATGAGACATTTTGAGACATTTTTAAAAATATAATCTACTTTATTAATAGTAACTAAAATACAAGTTATGTGATGAAAACTCAAATGTTTTACATTAATTTAGTAACTTCGATATTTGCTTTTATCACACCAGAAGTATCACAGTTTTTCTTTAAAAAAAAGCTAACAAACATTGTATAAAAATCAAAAACGAAAACTATTATTTGATGATAATGTAGTAGGATTTTTGGGAGTAATTTCTTATTATTGCATATGTTAATACTATTTATGTGCGCAAAGAATATTACTAATTTTAGCAGAGTGCCAGTCATATTTTTCTGAAGACAATATAGGGGAAAGTGGGGGAATACCACGCACTTAAGGTACATTTTCCAATATCTCACTACAAATTAAACAAATTAACATAAGGAAAATGTATGTTGTAACTTAATCATTCTAGTTTCATATTCGGTCGTTGGTAGTGCTCCTTGATTTTCATAGGTTTTGTAAAAATAAATTTTGTGGAAAACGAGAAACGCGTGGTATTCCCCACCACATCGGGTAATCACACGCATTTCATCGAGTATTGGCACGCACTAATTACTAGCGCAAATTCCTTAACGTGAAGCATCAGAATCACTTTCCAAAAACTTCAGTCTTTTGTTGACTGTACGTTTAGGTCAACTTCTAGTTTGTTTCCTCAGGTTGTCTTCACATTTTCCACCAAGATCGAATTTTTGAGTTTTCTTTTCAACTTTGCTTTCTGGTGCTTTCTTCGCTAAGAGCTCTTTCTGAATTCAGCTTCTTCCAATATTCGTTTGTTTGGAGCAGAAGTTAAGATTTCTGAACGCTTTTTGTTATTTCGAGGAGTTGACTTGACAGACCTGGAGATAGGAGAAACCTGTGAGACTTTCACAGCCGCATTTTGTAAAGAAGACGGTTGGACAAGCAATGGTAACTGCTGGGATGATGTTCCGGGTAGTTAATGTTCTTCTTGATTTAACCCTACTTTCGTCGAAGATGGTTGTTCATTTTGACGTAGACCTATAATAGTTTGAGCATCGGAAAGCGATTGGGAATTCATTTCTTCAGAAGTCTCTCTTTCACCTTCAAGTTCTACGGCCTGGAATTGCTGAGCAACTTCCGCCGTTTATTGCTCCTATGGCGTTTGGTAGCTGTTCTAATGTCCATTTGCACTTCTCTGTCTGCCTAATATAGTGTCATGGCATCTGCAAACTACATAAAAAAGGAAAAGAAACGCAGCATAAACTTCTTTGATAACTGCTTCGTGAAGGGGCAATACCACGCACAATGGACGACATGCGTGCAATTACCCCATTCCAAGCCGAGAAAGAAAAAATGAACCTTCAGAAGTTTCACGTCGTTTCATATAAACAGATTTAGCATGAACTTACTACTAACACACTACGCTAAAACACTGTATACAAAATATAAAAATCAACTAAGTATTTCAATACATACCTCTAAATCTGCAAACGAAGTAAATTAGAAGAAATTACAGCAAAACAACATTTCGCCATGCCATGAACCACACCTAGCAGCAACTGGCGCCTCGATCATGCAATATGTCTTTCATAGTCTAAACTAGATAGTAGCACTAATCTGAATCAGTTTCGAAGCATTACAATTGAGAAAATAGGGTGCGTGGTATTCCCTCGTTGCGTGGTATTCCCCCACTTTCCCCTATTCTTTAGAAATAACTGGTTTCCCTTTATTTCGTCAAAAGATTCAGAACAAGAAAGATTGCAATTAATTTTGAATAAAACAAAATTTGAATTTTTCTTTTACCATAAGCCTTTTTCTGTCCGAAGCCCACACATGTTTCATGAGCGAAAAAATTCATTCAACAGAAGCAGAAGTGCCATGCAGGCGAAAAGCAAATTCAAAAACCCTTTAATATTTTTTACAAGAAGATTCGGAATATTTCAACATTTGGCTTGCTTCAACCTATAGTGAGACTCCTCATAACTCAACAAAATCTTGAATTTAGTTTTCTCCTTTAGCCTTTCATTGGCCAGTCATTCTTTGTTTCGTTTTCTCCAACACAGTATTCAATAGAGTTACTTCACCAAATATCTCATTAATATTTATTATATTTCCCTGCAGTGAATTTATGTCCTCACATGATTTTTCCATTGTTTCCCATTCAAGCAATAGTTTTCTGGTTTCTTTATCCAAATAAAATATCACCGCCCGAGATTTTAGCGATTCACGATTCGGGAATTTTCGTGCAGCTCCAAAAATGTCGAACACGAACACATTCTTACTTCATTCTTTGTACAATACGGACACCGACACGGACCCAAAACTGCAAACAGTCCGTACAAAATACGGACATATGGCAACCCAAATTTTACATATATTAAAATCTCCAAAAATTAATACATCATTTTTTTAACAGGTTAAGTTTACTGGAAATACAATTTATAGTTTTCAAATGCTTCAAGAGAAAATGTTGGATGGAAATACCAGAGATCACAAGATTTTTCATTGATTTACACTCTGAAGTTCAGTTCAGATACGTTTTCCAAATCATTTCTTCGAAACCCCTAAAAGTTATTTCTAACAACTATTCATATAATAATAATAATAATAATAATAATAATAATAATAATAATAATAATAATAATAATAATAATAATAATAATAATAATAATAATAATAATAATAATAAAATATAATATTTCTATCTGAATTTGTTGATAGTAGTGACCACAGCCTAAACCATGCGCTCAGTATATACGGCAAAAATACGAAAATAATATACAACGGAGGATTACATCAAAATAAATACAAAATAAAAAAATAAACAATTTAAAAGAAAATGGTACTAGTCGAGGAGTCGTACATAGGTCCTGTTGGAAAGTTCGACTTCAGAGAATTTCTCTTCAGATATTTGTTAGACAGTTGAAATGCATGATTTTTGGCTTGGGTACGTTGTTCCAGTCCCGTCAGTTTTTTTCAAAGTGACCGCCAAATCCAATATGGCGGCCAGATGTGACATGTTTCAAATAATAAAACAGAAACCTCATATATGTTTTAAAAATACGTTAATTTTTATTGCAACTTTTTGTACATAAAATTAGCTTTCCATAGATAGATAGAACATCAGTGTTCGAATTAAACTTTTGGATTGATATAAATTAAATAATGTATCTTATCATCTCTTTTTGTTTCGCTTGTTTCAGATAAACAGTAAATCAACATGGAAGGAGTTTCACTGAAGCGATCACCTTGTAAAAGACGGCGTTCTGATCCTTTAGAGGGTTTGTCATGTGCCGTGTGCCACCGCTATGTTCGTGGAAAACCTCTGTAATGAAGTGCCAACGGACGCAAGAAATTGAACGAAGCTTCCCTGAAGTGTGGTGACAATATATTTAAAAATATTACAGAAGAAGATAGTTGTAGGGTCGTTTATCATATGCAATGTTATAAAACTTACGTCCTAAAAGCAAAACATATTAAAAAAACATGCGATGAAATTGATGTAGAAAATGTAGGTGATTTGTATCAAACGGACCGAAAACGACGCTCGAGTAGACATTCAGTCTCTCTTTCCGCTGACTGGTGTGTTCTTTGCAACTACAAGTCCTACAAACGCGACACAACACTCTATCGAATATGTGAAAAGGATCGCGCCAGTTTCTTTTTGTCTACCACTCTATTTCTAAAGGACGATGTTTATTACCGAACTAGTACTTTCATGGATGAAAACAGTGTTTTGCGGCTGACATTATGTATCACTCGGTGTGTATGAGTGGTTATCCATCAAAATATGTTTATGCTCAGAAAGAAGTCAAAGCAGAAACTGAACAATCCAATAACGTCCATGTGGCTTTGGAACTACTACTTCAAAAATTAGATTTTCTCAAAAAAGGCTACAGCTTAATTAAAATGTGCTCTTTCATGAACACTGAATGCAATCTTTCCTCTCCAGTGACTAATAGGGAGCTGAAACACATGCTTATTTAAAAACTTGGCCGATCAAATCATGTTTTCATATCCCAAAGAGAGAAATTTGTCGCAAGTTGTGTTTTCATCAAACGCTAATATTTCATCTGTTGTAGAGAAAATCAGAGCTAATGAACCTGTAGTAAATGCAGCCAAGTTACTACGTAACGAATGCTTACAGTTTACCTTTGATCTGGATAACACGTTTGGTGATGAACGGGATCTCGAAGCTTTATTCAGTAAATATACAGATAACCGTCCACCTTTGTGGGACCAATTCTTGAGTGCTAATTCCAAAAGAAAAGAGTGCAGATGATGTTCAAAGAAAATGCGACGCCATTTTTCAGATAATCTTTTATCTGGTTCATGGTGGGAAGAAAAAGACTCCGCTGCACAAGCGCACAAGCAATCCATGAAACATGCAGATCCAAGTCCCTTATTACTGCTTTCAACCACCTCAGTCTGTGTGTCAGCTATGAGACTGTGCAGTGACAATACTATTCCCTTGCATGGAGAACTGTATCACTTGAAGAAGGCAACAGAGTGCCATTACCGCCAGTAATTCGTGCGAACCGGCACATTAGAGCAGCGATGGATAACTTTGACCTGGAAGAAAACATACCGTCTGGGATTGGGGGAACATACGACACTGTTCTAGTTCTTTTCCAGGATAGTGCCACTTTGGACAAAGACTATGCTTTACCAAACATGACACTAGACAGTTTTGAGTTCGATAAATGGAGGAAAACATTTGATGACATCCTAGAGTGCCAAAAGTTAGTAAAATTCATTACACCTAAAACTAGAGGTTGTATTGGGCAGGATTACATTCCAAGTGAAACGGTCGTCAGTGTTGAAGAATCCGTTCGAACTGCGATTATTGATCAAATCTGGTATTCGACTGGATACTTCCAACAGCTTCCTATTGAGTCTGAAGAAGAGTTTCCTGCAGACAAGCAAATACCTTCTTGGAGTTCCTTTAATTCTATTGTGACGAGTAAACAGTTTCCAAAGACGAATGTTGCATATACTCCTATTCTACCTTAACCAGCCACTGATGTCTCATCCATTTATACAATAATGCTGAATTTTCAAAACGCGATGTGCCAAGTTCAGATTAATGAGGGTTCTCTATGGTGCGACGGAGTGTATCGGATTGCACGGGAAATACACTTGTGGGAGCCAACAAAATTTTCAAACATATTAATCGGTTTAGGATCCTTTCATATGTGTAAAGTAATAATAAATTTCATTGGACAATTTCTGTAAAATAGTGGAGTAAAGGAAGTGTTGATCGAAACAGAAACATTTGGTCCGAAAAGAGTCGAGAGTATCCTTAATGGTAACCATTACGCATGGGCTGTTCGAAGACTATTTTTATTTTCCGAAGCAATACAACGCCTTCAGTTCGAACAGTTTTTCAACACTCCTGAAGGCCATAAACATTTAGAGATACGCGAGTTGTTTTGAACGCTGCAGGAAGCTTGCATAAAGGCAGACAATCAGAAAGCAAGTGCTGAGGTAAAATACGTAGAGTACAATCTTCAGGAAATCGACAAATGTTTTCAAGCATTTCTCAGCGAAGGAAATGCAAAGTCAGTGATGTTCAAGTACTGGAACACATTCCTTACTGAAATATTCCCCATTCTTCGTGACATTATTCGTGCTGACCGGGAAGGCAATTGGAAACTGCATATCTCAGCTGTTCGAAAAGCACTGACTCTATTTTTTACATTCGGAAAAATCAATTACGTAAGATGGGTCTCTCTGTACTTCGAAGATTTCATGAAACTTGAGTTTAGCCACCCCAGCGTTTATTCACAGTTCCTTGCTGGTGCCTTCGTTGTGCAGCATGGAGATCGTAAGTTTAGCAGCTTTGCCATGGATCAAGTTTTAGAGCAACTGTACAACAAGCATGCCAAAGATCACAGTAGGATTATCGGAATAACGCGAATAAAACAATCTGTAGCACAGCGTGACCTCATAAAGCATGAAACATCGAACATATATCAGTTCCACCAAAAGATGTGCGGTCTCCTCGAAAAGTCTGAGTACACTGTACATCACGGATTTTCTTCATCAATTACCAAAAGGGATGAAGCAAACATAAAATGCATCATGAAATACATCAGTGAACGTGAAAATCCATTTGACTTGAAGCTAACTGGTATCTTTAATATCATCACTGGGAAGCACTTTGAAGAAGATTATCAGCACTATAGATTAAATTGTGTTTCACACGGCGAGACTCTTTTACATGTGACTCTTTTAAATGTGACTCTTTTAAATATGAATCTTTTAAATGTGAACGTTTCGTTGATAAGACCAAAAGGCTATTAGATCCTCTTCCAAGGCTGAAGAAAGTTATACCAAAGAAGAAGAAAGTTGCAGGAACCAATCAGTGTTGAGAAAGAAACTGCTGAGACACTCCGTACTATTGATGTTGCTCGGGAAAGATATGTTGCTCAACCCTATTGACAAGTTACTATGTTGGGAGCTGACATCGACTTCATCCTTTCTAACAAAAGATGGCTTTCTTCAAAAATCTAATAAGTCGGATCTCGTTCATGAGCTGGAAAGAGAACTTAAGGAATGTAATATTTCTCTTCTTCCACCTTCAAGCTTAAAGACTATTTGTGTTTGACTTCATGCTGCATTCTAGAGTAATTTCTTCAGTCAAAACATCAATGAAAACATTTGGAGAATTTGCACATTTAATTTTAGAGCGTATTCAAGCCATTTCCAGTTGTTCTTCTCGAATAGATATTGTCTTTGACGTTTATAATGAAAACAGTGTCAAGTCATCGGAACGTTGTCGAAGAGCAAAAGTTGATTCCATAGAGATGACTATTTCAGGGTCAAAAACTCCTATTCCAAAGAATATGGAAGCATTCTGGGCATCGGCAACAAATAAACTTAGATTCCAGCAATTTTTCGTGAAATATATGTGATCGACAGACATTGAATGGCCTGACAGAGAGATATACATCGGTGGATTTGTTGAGCATAGAGAGAAAAGTGGGATTATGAATTGTAATGAATTCATTGAAATTGCCGACCTTTCGTCACAACTTGAAGAAGCAGATGAACGATTATTTCTTCACATTCAGCACGCTGCAACTGACACAGGTGTTAAAACAGTAGTGCTAGCTTCATTTGATGTTGATGTTTTTGTCTTCGCAGTGTATTACTTTTTAAACACTTTTAGGAGCAATGGTTTGAGCGAATTTTGGGTTCTGTGCGGAAAGGGAAACACTTCACGTTATGTCCCCGTTCTCGTCTTTAGTGATGTTCTGGACTACAAAGTGATTCAAATCCTTCCCGCTGTTCATGCATTAACAGGGTGTGACACAAGCAGTAAAATAGGAAGTAAACGTTCAGCTCTGAATTGTGCCAAGAATAGCCCACTACTTTTAACACAGTTCGGGAAAACTGAATTGTCAGACAATATGGTGGACGACGCAGAGAAATTTCTTTCTCAAGTCTTATCACCGGAATTCACCACAGTAAATGCTCTCCGCATTTATCAGTACAACAGAATGAAGAGACTTGATTTCACTAAATTAGCTCCAACATCTTCAAGCTTACGACTGCACATAAAACGTGCATAGTTACAAAGTTATAGTTGGTTTCATATTTTTGACAAGATGCCCAAATTAACTCCAACTGAATACGGTTACGTGCGTAAAGATGATGATATTATCCCAGAAATTATTGAAAGTAGTTTGCCAGATGATTTTCCTCATCCATGCCACTGTAGTGTGCTAGAGAAAATACCTGTGTTTGTCAAGTTCATAAATGACCTGATGTAGATTGTGTGCCTGTGGGAGAAACATTCATTGTCGCAATCAGTATGAATGAAAGTGACGTGCTGCAATGAACGCTTGAGTCTTATTATTTTATAGCTGAATAATCATTGTGATAATTATATCAATACATGTACACTATTTCTTTGTCATGATGTGAGAGTAATAGTATGTAAGTTATGTTAAGGTGAATTTAACAAACCGGCTGAAAGAAATTTACTTTCGTTTTTATTATGTTTGGTGCAGAATGTTTTGTGGGTGCTTATCCTAAATAATATGAAAATGGACCTAAAGTGCAAGCGACATCAACAAAGCCTAGAGCCCATGGGTCCTTTTTGAAAGTTCTCGTATAGGAATTTCTCTTGAAATCAATGCTACTGAGTCCTTTCATGAAAAGCATCATTTATTTTCGAAAGAAAACACGTTTTTATTTCGTTGTTGCACACATGTCAGTTCTGGCCACCATATTGGATTTAGCAGTCATTTTGAAAAAATCTGACGAAACTGGAACAACGTACCCAAGCCAAAAATCATGCGTTTCAACTATCTAACAAATATCGGAAGAGATCGAACGAAACAAAAAGAGATTATAAGATACATTACATTTTAATTTATATCTATTATACTAATAAGCAGAAGCACCCCCCAATCCAAAAGTTTAATTCGAACACTGATGTTTTATATGTCTTTGGAAAGCTAATTTTATGTAGAAAAAGTTACAATAAAAATAAAGTATTTTTTAAAAAAAATAGATGAGGTTTCTGTTTTATTGTTTGAAACATGTCAAATCTGGCCTCCATATTGAATTTGGCGGCCATTTAGAAAAAAACTGACGGGACTGGAACAACGTACCCAAGCCAAAAATCATGTATTTCCACTGTCTAACAAACATCTGAAGAGAAATTCTCTGAAGCCGAACTTTCCAACAGGACCTATGTACAGCCCCTAGACTATACATCGAAATATCTGAATCAGATATAAAATGTATACTATGTTCATACGAAATATCTGAATCAGTTCATATGTTATACATGAACTTAATACAAGCTCAGATTACAAAGTAAAATTTCAACATTACCTTCTTTCAAGTATCTATTAAATTGATAACTGTGTTGTAATGGATTACAAAGTAAAATATAATGAGCACTAATAAAATTAAATATAATTTCGTAAGAATTTATATATATATATATATATAACAAAGAACATGACTACATAAAAATAACTGTACATAAAACGCAATACAATTAGAATGTCATAGGCATTATACCACAGGATACAAATGCGAATTTATGTATTTACTGCATAATATATTCTATATTGCTTTTTAAGTAGAGCAAAATTTACATTGAATAGATTGATTCTCAGAGATTTTGTTTATATTCTCTACACTAATAAATAGTGGAATACCAATTAATTTGTTATTACATAAAACAGATCGATAGTCCCTGGGGTTATGGGAAGGAACTCTAATATATAGATGTTCAATTACATTCACCCTAGCATGTATTACATCGTCAATAAGCCTTATTTGCCTTAAATTTCTTCTGGCATCAAAAGAGAGCACATCAAATCAATAATAATAATAATAATAATAATTATTATTATTATTATTATTATTAGTAGTAGTAGTAGTAGTAGTAGTAGTAGTAGTAGTAGTAGTAGTAGAGGTGGTAGTAGTAGTAGTAGTAGTAGTAGTAGCAGCAGCAGTAGTAGTAATAGTAGTAGTCGTAGTATCGCTGTGTATACGGGACAATCCTGCAAAATGCATTACTTATGGGTGCTGTAATTTATGACTCCTTGTTCTAGGAAAGGCAGCAGTTCTGTTTAAACTTGAAGTTTCTTTATTTTAAGGGGCACTAGGATTTCCGAAATCAGTGGGAGTGCTGTAAATCACACCTTACGACCGGACGATCTGAAGGTACAGAATACCACTGATTGTTATCTGTCTCGGAATATTCTAGATTTACTCTCCAGAAAATTCAATTTTATGTATTTTTGAATGAAAGTGGAATATTATATGGTGCCTTGTGACCTTCGGAAATGGTTTTAAGACGTTTGTTACCATTGCTATTTTGGATAAATTGCTCATCATTGTCACCAAGGAACGTAGGTTTGCTCCAAAATCATGTAAGCTTGTGTAAAATGTGGCGTCACTTTGTTTTGTTAATATTTTTCTCTTTCCATCTACTACTTTTATTCTATTAATTTGTACTCATGCATTAATGATCTCTTTTCTTTTAAATCCGAAGATGTCACTCTCTGGCGTACACTAAAATCCTATTGAATTTCATTCTGAGTGGAAAATACTTGGGGATTGGAATATCTGAGTGTACTGTGTTGAATTATATTTTATTTTCTTTCTTAAAGGAAAAACAGGAAAATCTGCGCTGTCTAATCAAATGCATAAGGTAAAGGAATATAAGCAAATATAAATTTACATATTTCGTCAATTACACGTCTTGGTAGCTTTGAAATAGGGGTAGTTAACTAGAATCGCTAGTTGAGTTGTAATTATAGCCAATTCTCGTATAATATAACAAATTATCATAGAGTCAAATACAGAAGACACTAGCTGGTAATAATTCATTCTAGATCGACTAGTGTATGTATATGTTTACACAGCGAAATGCTAATCCCATACAGGCGTTAAAACCGACATTTTTGTTGGGTGGTAAAAGCTTGAGGGGGGGTTTCCAATATTACGAGGCACTATATGTGTGTAGTATTGAATGGGTATTATTTTGTACTTGATAAGTAATTGTAAAATACTTCTACCTATATTGTCAGAAAAAAGATAGAACTAGATTCTTTTTATAGGAGAAAGAACACAGATGAATTGTAAAATCAAATGTTATTCCGATATCAATCATTCCCATTCCCAAGTATAGTTTTATTTAGAAAGTGTACAATTGTATGTTGACTTGTTTGAAAGTTTTGGGAGGCGAATCCCGTGAGTGAGCTCTTGATCCTATAATTATAAGCATCTCATGCATCAAGTTACTACCACCCAGTTATACTTGCATATACTTCTTCTAGATGTGTATTACCGTTGATACATAGTTTAATTAGGTAACGTTATATCAATTCTGGAATCTTTAGCACTTTATCATTTGAATTTTCTAGAATGTAATTATCGTTTTAAATTTTCATTACTTACCACAAAAATTTAGCTTAAGTAGGTTAAAGATGTAAATGACACATTTGAACAACTTGGTGCACAAAGAACAGGAGAATTACATTTTTGCAGGATATGAGAAGATGAATTTCTAAGGAGTTTGGTTTATCAGAAACTTCTTCTGTATTCACTCTATTCGTGTCCCCGTCTGGAAGACAAAAGCTCTCAAGGATTATTTGATGAACCACATCAATTTTGACCATGATATGCAGGGTCAAACGTTAAGAACATACTTTGTTATGGGTGTGATTATGAATATCATTCCTGCTTGAAACGCTACCAAAATGTTGTTGAGATTAGCATGTTAGTATAATTGTGTTATGGTGCTCTTCTGTAGCGTACCTATATAAGCTGGGGGCACTTTATGGGTAAAGTTACGTCTTTATAAAAGTTGGCATATGTTGTATTTTGTTTGGGTAATTTTGAAAACATGTAGTCAAAGGTAAGAATATTAATGAATTCGAATACAATTTTACAGAATTCTTCTTTTACAAGATTCTGTAAATTTACTTATTAGTTTAAACTGCTTCCACTTTAGATATTTGCTAAATTCTTGGTTTGGGTTAAAAAAGGAACAGTGTTTTTTTTTTTTTAAAAAAAAAAGGAACCTAACTTTGTATAAACGTTGAAATTACCACGAATACAGTTCTTCAATAAACGCCGAATAGCTGATAGATTATGAAAAATGAACAAAAGTTCATTCTAGAAAGTAGTACGAACATTACTTATATTTGATAATTACGATACAGTTTATTACCACTGTACATTTCATTTCCTCCAGAAAGCGCAGAAACCGGAATCTTATTACATAATACAGGAAACATTATTGGACTTTCTGAACTCCATTTGACAATTCAACTTCCGGCAAGGTGATCTCCAAGTTACACACATTAGTAGCCTTCTCGTTATAAATTCTATTACACGGTGCACTATTGTATGTATAAATATATGATATAAATGCGAAAAACCAAACTCTTTGACGTGCTCTACATTGGCACCGGTACTTGTTATTTGATAAACCATTGTGTCAGTACGTTCGAAATGTTTGCCATGACAAAGTTAAGAATACCTAATTAGAGCCTACCACATTCTTTCTCTGCAGTTTCATTACTGCTGAGCAGTTCATAAACAAACTTTTAATGAATACACTTGTGTTCGCGTAGAGTGTAATTAAGGCATGTTTTATTATTTAAACAAATAATCTGTAATATAAATTTAGAAGTAGATAGATAGAGTTAACAAAACTTTAGCATTCGACTTTCACGATGTTGACGAAAATGTTCATTAACAAGCGTAAATAACTATTGTTAGTTAGTAGAGTTGTTTTAATTCCAAGTAAATAAAACAAACTTGAATGGATGCTGGCAGAATTAGTTAGCCAGTTATAGTAAAGCAAAACTTGTGAAAATTGTTTTAGGTACTGTGAATGTTGGGAAGGATTACAACAAATAATACATTATATTTCATTAAAAACTGTTTAGAGACGTTATTGCTTCATTTATTCTTAGATAGATAGCAATTTGAATCTATTTAAATTGTGCTACGTGAAGTTGGAGCGAAGCTTGTAGAAACCTGGGGTTTACGGTAAAAAGTGAAAGGGATTTTTTTAAAAAAAGCAGATTCATTAAAAACGATATATCGTTAAATAGAATCTAGAATACGCTCCCGAAATCTGGAACCCTGCCAGTAAAAAATATAGCCACAAATCAGAAATGATACATTCGACATTTGCAAGGTACTTTGTTTGCAAGGAAACAGGAATATATCCCAAATTCGAAACACTACAATCTTTAAGTAAACAAGTGAACATTTTTTTCTCTCGACAGCAGAAGAAAAGTTCGGTTGCTCTGCCTGTATACAAAATTTTAAACAAGAGCCAATTGTCATAATTACTTGAACTTATAAAATTTAAATTTTCCAACGTCAGAACACGTCCAAACACTGCCTTGTTTCCGTCTAGAACTTTAAAAACTAATGTAATGAAAAAACTCACCTATTTGGAACATGCGTGTTCTCCACAACAAACTCCGTATGGTTGGTCCAAATATTAATATATTCAGGATGTCGCTCATTAAATTCAAAAAAGCAGTAAATTCTTAAATTGACGGAATCGATGAATATCCAGGCATTAAAGTGATTGCTTGTATGTTTATCTATTTCTTGTCGATTCTGTAAATGGGTAATTTTACCTGTAGTACTCGTCACTATATCAACATATAAATATGAGAAATACTTTTTCTTCTAGTGTTATATAAATTTCTTGGAAGTTCTTAATTTAAGACCAATTTTTATAACAGCTGATAACCATCTGGCTTTTTGACATTTTTATAGCTAAAGATTGAAAAGAGCATCATTGGCTTCTGTACTACTCAGAATTCGTGCACTTTTCCTGTCCATTGTGTTCTTAGATTTCCAAACTATGCTCTGCATAAATATGAAAAATCTTATAGAACAGATATGTTTATGTGTCCGTCCGTCCGTCCATCTATCTGTCGATAAGTATCAGAGCAAAACAAGAAAAAAGGAAGAGATATAACAGCTATCTCTGAAATTGCTTCTATATCTTGTTGCAATGCCCACCTTTAGATGTACTAAAACCGAAAATGGTTGGACATTTCTACTACTATCGGTTTCAAGATGTAAACAATTTTAAGAGAAAACTAGAATATCCTTTTGATATAAAGTCAACGTTCCAAGAGTCTAAGTTTAATCTTGATCTTTACCCTTCTATTTAAACTGTGAGTGGTGAAAATCTACAATTTTCTGTTTCATCATAGAATTTCACCACTTCAAATGATTTTCTCTTTCATCATTGATAATCATAGTATAAAAACTAAACAGATATCAAGAAACAGCTAGTTAAAATGAATTCACAATAACAGGAACATATTCCATCTCTGACCGTATTCATATATTGAAACTGATAGTTATAGACGTATTACTTTGAGTTGCAACATTGAACTTTACTTTGAAATTTTCAATTGTGTAACGAAACTTACTTATTTTCTATTATTATCCTACCTTCGTCTAGGCATACTCAGAGCACTCGATTGCTTTTTAACTAGAATAACCCATTCGAGATATTTATGTAATAAGTTGCTATAAATTAATATAGAACTACATGTACACAAGGCTTCTCAAAAAGTGTGAAATTAGAATCGAATTGTGTTATTAGGAAGTGTTTTCATCATTAAACAAATGACTTTCGTTTCACTTTATTTAATTACGATAAAAGCTTCCAATCGGAACTACAAGTTGTAATTTGAATACTGAAATTGGTGCTATAACTTTCAGTTGTAATAAGTTGGCAAGGTTAGAGATGAAATGTGTTCCTCGGATATTAAATCCATATCAAAAAGTTTATTGCTATACGTTCACCCTTATTACTATACAGGAACAAACATTGAAGTTGGAAATTTTACTAGTTTTTACAACTTCCGGTTTCAGCAGAAGAATAGGAGCTAAGATTAAACATACTCTCGTGATTTCGAATCCACACCAAAAAGGAATTTCTTATTATCTCTAACCGTTTCTGATCTATGGAGATCAAATTTGAAACCAGAAATAGCACTGGATTTCTACCACTTTGGGTTGCATTCGAAGTATAAAATTGGAAATGAAACTTATCCATGTGGTATTAAATAAATATTTCTAAAAGGAAAATCCTCTAACTATCTATTATCGCTTTTCAATATGGCGATTAGTCTTGAAACCAGAAATCGTAGATTCCTGGCACTTACAGTTTGAAACGAGAAATACAGGTAGAGAGAAAATGTATTCTTGGCACGCTGAATACATATTACAAAGTTATTGTTCATTGGCTCTTACCGTTTATTTTTTACCGAAATCAATATTGAAAGCTGAAGTTGTTGTTGATTCCTAACGCTTCTGTTGTTAGTAGAGAGATAAGAATGGGACAAAATAAATTCTTGGGACTTAAATTGATTGTGTTAAACCATTTCGCGCTACCTATAATATTACTGATTTTACTATATAGTCATCAACGAAAGAAAACGGAAATTTTCTTTTTTATTATTTCGGATTATATATGAGGATAAGGGAGTAAATAAAATCTATTCCTGGTATCTTGAATTGATTCCAGAAACCTCTTGTCGCTATCTCTTAACATTTTTGCTTTAAAAAAATCAATATTGGAACTGGAATTTAGGCGATGAATTTCTACCACCTCTTGGTTAGTAAAGAAATAACGATGCCGTTAAACCAACTGCAGAAAATTGATTATCGCTATCTATCGCTATGATAACCAGCGTTTAAACCACAAATGATCTTTTTATAACACTTTCGGTTTGAATATATGGTAAAGGGATGAAATTAAACTTATTCTTTGGTTCTGAATCGATTGCAAAAAGTTACCATTTGCTATTTCTTATCACTTTTGCTCTGACACCTGTCAGCAGGCGGACATAATTTTTATATAAGGGTTTCTGTGTTTGTGCATAGCTGTGCTTGAGAGCCTAAACTCAACTGAAAAGAATGTAATATTATGGAAAATATTGACACATTTGTTATAAAACGTCATAATTCAGTGCATGAGTCATGGTCTGTGTTATGTAAAACCTTGTTCAGAAGTAGGGCTACTTGAACATCCATTCTATTTGAAAATCAATTTATTGCAAGTAGTAGTGTGTCACTAATCAAACACGACAAATAGTGTATTTTATACATATACAGTATATTCAATGTTTTCATAAACTGGCAAATATCTCATTTCCCATGCATCACAAACTGGCGTATGTGCCAAATTTTGATTTACTGTAAAACGACTTTGAAGGTTGTACTTTTTCTCTTTTATTCGCGACAAACTTAATGAAAACATATTCGGGACAAACTTAATGAAAACTTCACAAGCTGTCAGAACAAAGTACATGTTGTTTTGACATAAACAGCAACAACAAGATTCAACGAAATTCTACACATTCGCTAGTTCGTGATGCATGGAAGTTGGGATATTGGCCAGTTTGTGAAAATATCAATGATATAAGATAGTGCATTAATAAACAAACGATCTGTTCCAGCAGATTTAGAAATATCCATTTGTATTAGAAACCAAAAACTACGCATGACAACTTACTCCCAAGGAGGTCATATCGTTCAGCTTATCAGTTTCGTTTACTTTTGTTATTATTTTCTTATCCTAGTGTGCATATGAGAATATTGATGTTGCGTGTCTTTTGATTTCCCTATAATTGGTCTATATCAGCCCCAACCAATGGGAATGACCGCTAATATTTAAAGGCATATCGTCGTCCCTAAGCAGAATCTCTTCTTTAATTAAAGTTGATGACATATTTTGTAAATAAAAGGTTTTAAATTCATGGAAGAAATCCGCATATGTTCTACAATTCCTCAGATGATATTCTCAACACACACACACATATTTTATATATATATATATATATATATATATATATATATATATATATATATATATATATATATATATATATATATATATAGGTTGATACTAAAAACTATTTGAACAAACTTCAGGAGCTGATTCCCGACACCGAAACAACCACCAAAAAAACCTCTGGAAAGTGAGGGATAGTTTTGGCGATGTAAGGTGCCGAAACCGTGAAAAAATGAACTTCAATGGACTTGAATTCAAAAACAATACAACGCGGTTTAGAACATGACACTCGAAGTCATACCTGCTTAATTGAAAAATATAGGTTTCACACTTTCGTTAGATATGTGTGAGGGATTCTCCAAAGGAACGTAGGGATTACTTGCCAGGCTATAGAGAGTAACTATGTTCCTTTGGGTTTCTTTCTGTCCCTCCTCCTCGCCCTGTTGAACGAACCCGGGGACGCAATTGCATATGACATGAAATAAAACTTAAAATGCTTGGTATATACTAAAGAAGAAAATCTTTATCAGAACCACATGAAACTGGATTGTTAACGTCTTTGGCAGACGTTTTGGCTGACATCGAAATACTAAATATCTTGCAATGCACATTTTATCGGGATAAAGATGCTATAATAAGTATGCGGGATGTCAATACAACTTATCTTACTCTTCTCTCTGAGAAAAGTGGAAAGATAGTTGATGGCAACTATAAGCGTCATCTGAAATCACAAATACAGAAGAAGTTACTATATGTGAAGTTTGTCCGTCCACCACAAATGAACGCTCCTGAGAATCTGCGCTTCCAAGACGATTGAGAAGGTCGTTCATAGCTTCGAAAACATTTCTTATGCTGACGCACCTGCAGTACTCAAAGCATCACAAATAATTCGTGACGGAATCCTTGTCAGTGAACACTGGAAATTTGGTGGATCTTTTGACGAGTACCCTCCGCCAATTGTCCAACAGTTAATGCGTTGGTTGATACAAGGCTGTAAGTCAGAGATGCTGGCAACACGACGAGCCGAAGAAATTAATAAAGCTGTGAACAACTTATGCCAATTGGTTGTCGCTAGCTGTAGATCTAATGGTCTGATCCAAAACATGACGATAGTAATTTCCGGCAACATGCTGATACACCATTAACCACTGGGCTCCCGCCTCTCATTCATCATAAAACAAGAAGCAAACAGCTCGTAAATGCATTGGAGAACTATGGAATTGGAGTTAATTATAAGAAAATACAGGACATTGAAGTTAGATTTGCACATGCAATGCAGACAGAAGTGAGACAGTATGATAATGTTCATATACCTCCATTCACAGTTAAGGAGAAGCCAGTGTTGTTTGTTGTTGATAACATCGACTATCGACTTTAATGAAGATACAGCCACAGGAAAAGACACTTTACACGGAACTTGCACCGTAATGTATCAGTAGTAGTATTCCAATGAAGTAACGATGGTTCAGAGTTGTGCAATGACAAGGACATTGCGTGGATAATGTCATCATGTGCATAGATAGCAAATTCAAGCACATGTGATTCACAAGAAGAAAATTAACGTTGTGGGCCAAAACCTGGTGCGATGTTCATGATTCCTTGGACATCGTACAACGCTTTTCTTCCGAACCAGTTAACAAGACCAACGTTTCCGTTATTGCACCCATTTTAAGAATTCCACCCACAGAATATTCAGGACTATTTAGCGCCCTGATGAATGCACGACGCATCTGCGATTTAGTTATGGGCTTCAATTCGCCATATGTTGTAACCCTTGATATGGCTTTGTACGAGAAAGCTCAAAAACCCATGGCCCGCGAGGATATGAGAGGAAAATTCGTACTGCGTTTGGGTGAACTCCACACTGTCTTGGCATGCTTGCGTTCTCTAGGATTCTACATTGAAAGTAGTGGGCTTGATGACTGTTAGGTTGGTGCTGAAATTTACAGCCCCACTACCGTCCGTCAAATTATTCAGGGAAAACAATTATACAGAGGAATAGAATCACACACGTCTATGGTGCTCGCTCTCTATTCCCTATATCTGGATTGAATATGGCAGAAATATCCAGAGAAGAAGACAGAAATATATCCAACCTTAGACAAGCTTCTTACTGCTGTATCTTCTGATCCAACATGCGCACAGGAAAATAAGAGAACATAACAATGTTGGCAGCCATTTTGATGGCCGCCATATTGGATTCGGCTAATCTGTCAGACTGAGACTACTTAAATTCCTCTTTCGTCGTATCATAATATCAACATATGCAACTGTAAAGATTTCAGCAAAGTGACTCTTTGGTTTTTTTATTACTCTTAGCTCCCTCTATTCATGTGGGGAAATCAAACTAAAAAGGAAATATTAACTTCTTATAATTTCGTTGTTTCTAAACCAAACTGAATGATATACATGGCAGTTTAAAGACAATTTATTACTCTTTTAAAAGGACACAACGTTATTCTCAATTACTTTCCGTTTACTTGTTATGTAATATATATATATATATATATATATATATATATATATATATATATAACACCATCATAAAATGAGCAAAATTTGAAATAAAATTATTTCTCACGTTATTAATTACATTGGTAAGTAATAATTCTTGTCAATTTGTAAGAAGTTGTTATTTTCTACGTCGTTTGGTGTTTGTTGCATGAAGATTTTTAGATTAGTTTGGGAGATATAGGCTTTTAAAAACAGCGCTGTGCATTGGAGAAGGCGGCCTTCTTTGATAGCCGCCATATTGAGTTCGGATAACGAAAAAAATGGCAACCGTGTCAGAATTTCAAACCATCACCGAGAAAATAAAAACCAAGTGTTAGTTTAATTTTAACAAGAAATGCACACGGAATTACACAATACCCCCCACACACATGAAATGCACCTTGTCACAAATACAGGTACATGTTCCATTATATAAAATTTGGAGGTTCGGTGCGCAAATGAAGGAACTCCCACAATGAGGAACGTAGGATCTCTCTGCCCATCAGCCATGCATAAAACTGACCATTAATAATCAAGCTGTGCATTAAAGTCTATGAGACGTCAACTAGGTTAAGCAGTATTTAAGAACAACGTATGAATATCTATATAATGTTTTTAATTGAGATCAACTCTAAAACTGTTAACAGCCTTTTTTCAAATTATATCTTACAATTAGAACGTATTCATTACGTATTATCTTCTTCTTTATATTTGTATACAATTCTCATACTTCATCATATTATTTAAATCATACTTCATCATACTTCATCATTTATTTCACATATCATCGTATTTTGTTTTGAGGGCTGTTTCATGAAACTAGAATTAAATTCTCAATAATATATGTATATAGACAATCAATAGTAATATATAAACAAAATACTAACTTAGTTGCTCCAGCTCGAACTGATTTTACTTATTTAGTTTTCAGCTGATTATTAAATTTTAAATAGAGGCCTAAACATAAATACAATCATAGTTGGTTTTAGCTTTCGACATTGGATCCGAGGCTTTACTCGTTTACAGATACATATTTCTAGTATATCTATTGTCAATCAAAATCACAAATGTCTTCTTCACCATATTTGATAATATCAATTTCTTTTAATTTCGGTTCGAAAAATGTTTTAATATTCTTTTAAATTTTTATTTTAAGATCATCTGATACAGACCGGTATGCCTCTCACCATCTTCCAAGAATCGTGTAATGCGACTGTTCAGCTATAAAATAGCGGCGCATTACAGACTCCCCTTTGTCTGAAAAAAAAAAAATTGTCACTAGATATTTTTTAAAAAAATTTCAGTATCCACATTTTCTCTAGACATCATTTCTCTAGAACATTCTAACTATATAAGGACCAACTTATGATGAGATATTTCATAAAATTTTTCGACAATAATCAGGTTTCTTAGAACATGAAAATAAACAAAATTAATATAAAACAATTAATTTGAATTGAAATATTAACATCGTTAATAACTTTTCCAGTTGAACATATCACTGAAACACAACAAGAAATATTATCACAACACCATCTGTGTTTTTAGTTTTCTTTTTACGCCAATGGTTTCTTCTCTGTTCGTCCTACCACCGACATCGTCGCCTCTTCCGGATATCAGTTTTCTTCCTTTTTCTCTTTCTGTGAATTATAAATATTGTTCTCCTAACTCTTAGTTCACGAAAAGGCATCTTCTTAATTTTTATTTTTATCCTTCTCCTTTTTCGTGTTTGGGAACTTGTCTTCCTTGCCTTTGATACCCAACATGCCAATACTTTTCGTTTCTTTCTTTTTCTTTCTTTCTATTTCGGCTCTTTTTACTTCTTTCTTTTTCCACTATCTTGTCCTTTCTTTTTCGGTGTTTCCATTATTGTCCAATTTAAATTTCCTTCTTCTTGTCATCCTTTTCTGCAGATTCCACAAATATTCTTTGGGTTTCCTTTTTTTCTTCTTCCAGCACTTCTCCCAAGGTTTCTTTCTAGTTTTCTTTATGTTTGTTGAATATTTATCCACTTTTGGAGCTCCTTGAAATGGTTCTTCTTGATAAGTAATAATTTCCTCTTCACAATCATTTTCTTCTTCTATCTTAGTTACATGACATATTTGTTCAGATTCTAACATATCCATTATTTGTTCTTCGTTGCCAATGTCTTCTTCAGCCTTTCCAACTACTTGAAATTCCACTTTAATAATGTCCACTACTTCTTTTTCTCCATCAACGATCTTCTTATGTTCCTTTCTATCTCCAGTTATCTCATGCCGAAGTTCCAAAAAATTATTATCGAGCTGCTTAGTTTAAAATGACAACTTTTGGTTAAGTTTATTTCTTAAGTCTTGTTCAAAATCAATGTTGGTTTGTTTAAATTCACTTCTCATATAGTCCAAGAATTTGGAGGTTTTATCACTGTTAATAGTATTTTCGGTCTTCATTATTTTCATTAAGTTACCTCTGATCCTCATCTATTGCTGCTACCAACTGTATTGTTCATTATTCAATGAGTACTGTCTTCACTGCCGGTCGTATTCTTCACCTGCACCTCAGAAAGTCCTTTGTCACGGTCGCCATTTTGTCGTGTTACTCCTTATAGGTTACAGGTTCGGAAACAAGACGGTGTGCCCTCGTAAGAATGTGTTCCGATGTATTTTCTTACAACTAATGTTACCTGTAGATTCCGGAGAACGTTTGTTTACAGATGCATCATTTTTTTTATTTTAAACTTTCTGGCAATAAATCCCTTTCTCAAAATATAAAAAGCACAAGAATAAATAATTGTAGTTTTATATCTTTAGATTATTTTGTGATTTAAAATTGCACAAAATTATTTTTCAAGATTATTTAATAGTCTTGTTTTAAGACAATACACTATATATCTTCACTTACTTTCTTCTTCTTTAAACTTAATTACAAAAATGTTCAAAGATTATTTATATCAGAAAAATAAGTTTAAACCAACAGTGCAGATATACATAACGTCGGCATATTGACATTAACATTGAAATAAAATGAACAAAGCAGTAGAAAACCTAAACCCAACAGCGCAGATAGACATAACGTCAGCATATTGAATAAACATAAACCAAGCATTCAACCGTCAACATTGAAAATAAAATGAACAACGCTGAAACGGTCCGTTACACACACTATTAGTATTGTATTTGTATATTTAATGTTCAGGAGTAATTTAAATTAAATAGGACGTATATATACACCTCTATTGGCTCTTTAGAAGATTCAAGTCAAACAGGAAATAACTAAGCAATTTTCACATTAATAACCATAAGGAGACAGCCATCATTTTTTACTGACTCTTCGAGACACTCGTCTCTAAACTTATTATTATTATTAATAATAATAATAATAATAATAATAATAATAATAATAATAATAATAATAATAATAATAATAATAATAATAATAATAATAATTTTACCCAAAGCTTGTATGAAAGTTATCGATGTCATATTTCGGAGGTTTGCTAAGTAAATTTAACTAAAATTTAAAAAAAAAACTTACGGTCAATTTAAATCTTTTGTTCACACCCAAGACATTTATATATTAATAATGTATAATTATTTTACACACAAATAAGTCTAGTTTTTTAAATAAAATATTGCTGCCCATCCATCTTTAACAGTTTATATTATATTACTATTAGAAGAGTGCATCCTAAATGTTATCATATTAATTTAACTTGTAAGATTGATCTTAATTGACCCACAGACAAGGAAAGTCATGCATTTAGAGCACCAGGGGAAAAGTCAATTTTCGGTCAAATTGGCATATTTCAAGTTTAAGGTCCCACGTTTATCTATACTAGAAACCTAATGGAGGCTTGATGGTGATAATGAACAAAATTGTGGGATTATGTTCTGCCGATTCTTTCAAAAAGAAAACCTCCTGACTAATTTTTTGATTCTACCACTGCTCAGGACAACTGGACTCTACAAGGACACTATCACAGAAACATCGAGGACAGTTAAAATTTCACCCTTGCTAATACAGAGGGACTCGAATTCCCAATAGGTTTCACTTCAAGATCGTCAGCTTCACGCCTCAGACCGCTCTGCCAGACTCGGACTGGCCAGGGCAGTAGGGCAGGGATTCTTGCCGGGGCCCTCTCTAAGTATATGATGAATATTGAATAGCACAGAAAGTAATGTCTGTTGTGTTGAAGCATAGTTACTCCTTATAGTTTCTTCCGTTCCCAGAGTTCTGTGACTCACAGCATTGAATATGGCCTTGTGGTTCTATTATTGAAATGAAATTAACAGTACTATAGAGTCCTGTTTGGGGCCTAGTAAGAATATGTTTCTACAATACGAAGAATGAGATCCCAACATCATATTATCTAAATGTGCATTGTGTGCCATAAATGCTGAAAAGAGAATGACTTTTACAAAGTTCTGCTGGGGCCCTCTATTAGTCGTTTGACAAGTTAATGCAATGCCATAAAGAAACAGAAGAACAGATCCCTAGTCCGGGGACCCTATTACCACGTGTATACTTTGTAAGGCTCCTACGTGCTACAGGGAAGGCAAGATGGGGCCCTTCAAGTGAGGTTCCTGCCGAGGCCCTATGCCCCCAAGTGCGAGAGTGCGTTTGACTACACCCACCGGCTAAGCCATTGCTGCCTTCTCCAAATATGTTAAGCCAGATAAGTAACCGACTTTCTCCTTTACTTGTGATGTGAAAGAAACAACAACAGCGCAACTCTATCACAATCTTATCCAAACCTGATTGTCTGTTACTTGTGCAGCCAGTACAAAAGGACAGGCGTAAAAGTTTGCTTTAGATTGAGGAAAAGCACAAAAAAATATACGAGATACGTCTAAAAGAAACATATTGCGCCACAGCTCTTTTGTGCATATGAGTATTCGACTATCACAGGAAATTTTGTGGAAAATATAACGTAACTTAATTTTGTGTAAGCATGGGACACGAACGCGAATTTTCTGAAAGAAAAATAAGGCAGAGGTCAGATGTTGGTGTTGTTATATCAAACATACTACCTGGTTGTGACAGTTCAGATACACCGTGAACTTGCGTAAGGACAGAGTTAACCTGGGACCTCCACAGAACGTCATAAGGGCGTGTATACTGTACGAGTTCAAACGGGATCAAAAGCCGTTGCAGCGGGGTGGAAGAGGCCAGGCCTTTGATCAGAGCGTCGTGAATGTCCAGACGGTGCAGCAATGGTTTAACAAGTTTAAGGACGGTGACGAAATACTCGAAAACGCACCACGTGCCGGAAGACCAACACATGTAAAAAAAAAAAAAAAAAAAAAAAAAAAAAAAAAAAAAAGATCTTCAGGCAGAAATTGAGGTGAACAGTAGCTAGACATTCGAGGAACTGGGACTACAATTCAGTGTGAGTGGGAAAACCACTCGGAAGCACCTCCATCAACTTGGAAAGCAATACAAGTTGGGTAGATGGGTCCCACATGCTTTGACTCTGGGCCAGAAAGCAACACGAGCAGACACCTGTGTTTCTTTGTTCTCTTGTATGAGGAAGAAACCATTTCTGGACAGGGTATTGACATGTGATGAGAAGTGAGTCCTGCACGAAGCTCCACAGCGCCGTTATCATTGGTTAGCATCCCATTAACTGGTTCCAAAACAGCCGAATCGAGCATTGCATCAGAAGAAAATTCTCCTGTGTGTTTGGTAGACTGCTCGCGACATCATAGATCGGAAACTGCTATCAGCTAATCAGAGCATCAATACAATTGTGTACTGTCAGCAGTTGAGTCGTGCTCAAGAAAATCTGAAAACTCTGGAGCCAGCACCTCTTAATCGCCTCCTGGTACAGGACAACGCTAAGCCCCACGTGGCTAGAATGAGCCGGGATCCGTTCTACGCCTTGGATGAAAACGCTATTGATCCCGCCGTACTCCCCGGACATTGCAGCGTCTGATTATGACCTGTTTCATTCCTTGGACAATCACCTTAGAGGACACCAGTTCAAATCCCTAGTAGTGGTGAAAATTGTACTTGATAACTTCTATACTTCACGATCCAACAAGTTCTGCCGCAATGGAATCCATGGCCTTCCAGAACGTTGGCAGAAGGTCGTCGATGCTGATGGGAATTACTTTTGATCTTCCAGATACGTCTTAAATGACATATTGGTGTTCGAAAGTGGTGGGTAAAGAAAGTTGCAGAACTTTCTTGGTTACCTTTATATAATAAAGTACCGAAGAATTACTATCCAGAAAATTTGACACGCAATGCACCTATCTATGGAAGTCAATTGATAACATTGTGGAAAAGGGATGGAATACACGAAAGTTGCAACAAAGTGGAGTGGTATTATCTCCAAATATGTCATAAGTAAAAGCGAGTTTCTTACTGTTAAATAAAATTGTCCCACGTGATAAGAGCTGAATTATATATATATATATATATATATATATATATATATATATATATATATATATATATATATATATATATATATATATTAAGGAAGGAAGCCAGGTAACAAAATTTACAGTCTACCACAAAGGTAGTAGAATCCAATGAAAACAAAGTTCTGAAACGTGATTGCAAGATTGTGAGTTTGCACTTCTGTGAGAAGGTCATTGCGTAGTATAATATTGCTTTAGCATAGAAGAAAAAACACTGTAACAAAGTAATATGAGCATGTAGATAGCTAGTGGCTTCTACATCAAGACTACGCTCTGACAGACCTAACTAAAGTTGATATCGACGAACTACGAATTCAGATTATGATGTACTGCAACATAATCACTTGATCTTGTGACTTTTACGTGTTTTGTGCAATGCAAGTAAGTTCGTTTAAACGTATTTTATACCGATAGTAACCTTAACAAGTCTGTAATGGGTATTTGTGGAAAAAACGCTCTAAAGACCGCATCCACTCAATATTTCGAAAGTAAATAATTATACAACAAAAGTGAATTAGTTACTACAAGGAAAGTAATTAGAAGGATAATGAGCATGTCTTCTACGATGCAGTAAATCTCGACATTTATCCATCATCCTCGTATATAAGCATTGTCAGAACTGTTTATATTAAAGAAAAGGTATATTTTCGGATTCAGTCATTCCAAAATAACTGTTAAAATAAATCAATATATATATGTATTTCACTTTTTCTGGTATTGGTAAACTGAAATCGACATAACATTTTCAAGCGATTCTCCTCATCATTCTTTTGTTACTGATCTTTATATATATATATAGTTAGTTAGTTAGTTAGTTAGTTAGTTAGTTACGGTGTTAACTTTGAAGTATTTATATAATGCTATTGTAAGTAGCTTCGAACAGTGACAGAATGTTCAATATATCCTTGAAATTCTCTATCTGCACTACTTTTACGTCAACGTACAGAAATAACAATTTCTTGAAATGTCCATTCATCTTTCTCTTTTAGCTTGTCAATCATTCTATAGAATTGTGCTCTAAACAGAAATAAGTTCTAAAAATAACTCCAGAAGGGACCTGTTTTCGTATTGACAGCTACTGACATGTATTTTCTCTGATACCTTCGGGAGATACAGGCTTCAGGCAGTGTTACCAAAACTTTGACACAAAAAGTCGCTAAACGAGAGGTGAAATGACTCCAATTTGGGGTGAAAAGTCGTTAAAATAGTTTTTGTGTGTGTGTGTGTGTGTGTGTGTGAAACACGATGTTTATAAACATTGTTATAAAGTTGCAGATGTAATTTATATGGCTTACCATGTTTTAAACATGATTATGGTCTACTACTACTACACAGAAACACACACACACACACACACACACATATATATATATATATATATATATATATATATATATATATATATATATATATATATATATATATATATATATATATATATATATATATATACAGGGGGGCTATAGAGGCTATAGCCACACCTTGACGCGCAGGTATACACTGGATAAAATGGGCTTCAATCCTGTTTTATAGTGGATAAAGCTGCAAACTATGGTTTAGTAGCAAACTATGTACGAACGTGCACTCGCTTACGCAGCTTTGAATTTACAATATGCACTTGGCTAAAGACCCTCTCCACTTCAGAGTTTCAATGTGGAATACTAAGAACTTTTATTGCAAGGCGCCGCAGTTTGTAAAATAGATTTTTTTCTGTTGAATCACGATAATTTCTACGTTCAACCCCAAAATCAATTGTGTATATATAGTATTGCTCCATTTTACAAAAGTAATGTTCCGAACTGATTAACTATAGCATCAATAACCGCTAAAGTTCTTAAAGTTCTTAAAGTTCTACAATCAAAGGTCTAGCAGTTTTAAGACATTCACTTACAGAAATCATTGACACTTTTTGCAGTATGTCCAGATTATAAGATAAACGGTTCTTTAATTCTTTAGATAATTTCACAACGAAACGGCTGTACTTATAGTCAATATTCAGATTTGATTTGGTCAACATATTTTGAAATTCGTATACGGTTTTAGGTCAATATGTGATTTAATATCATCTGTTAGATTTGCTGTAGATGTTGTAATTGGATCATATAACTTACTAGTAACTATCGTATAATTTACTAGTAACGTCAGTCAGAATACATCTTATACAGCATATCTGCTGTGTTACAATTCTCATTTGATCTTGTCAAATTCCAACACGAAGTTTTATTTTATCCCAATGCGAGAGAATTCTGGTTAGACTGAAAATCACCGAGCACACACCCACGTGATTTTCAATCTCTCCTCTAGATCGTTGATTGTGTCCTACAACTCCTTAAATATTGTAACTGACATTAGGATTGATTGGATTTGAGTTTAGCATTCTTTTAAGCAACGACGCTATATGAAACGTGGATTTATAGCTTAACGTGGGATCCGATCCAAAAGAGGTCCCGCCAGAAAACCGAACCCGGGTTTCCCTCCAAAGGTGTGTATGCTATCTACGTAGCGACGAGGGAGCTCGAACTGGTGTTCGGATAATTGTTGAAACCAATGTCAAGCTGCAACGATTGACACGTGCACTGCACCATAATTAAGGTGGATCACCATCCGGAAGTTAGTACATATTTTAGCTCATTCCCTTAAGTACTGCACAATGAAACATTACATATTATAGATATTGTACTATAAGATAGAGTATTGTTTCAGCTACAGCACAAGACACTGATTCATTTGGTTGTGTCTACTGATATCGAAAAATGTAACAAATAAAAGAAAATATTTGATTCGTTTTACAATGAGCACACAAGATGGCAGTTGTAAAATCTTACAAGAAGTTCTCAGTTTTATGAAATGTTTATTTGTATGTGTAAAGTAGATAAGGTAATAATCTTATCACGAAATAGATATATTGTTTGACCGTTTTTCGTGTTATGTTTCATATTTTATTTAAATAATAATATACATTTAAGGAAATAGATTTTGAGACGAAACTTGCACAAAACGCCATAATGCGTTGTTGCCAAATTGGTACGTTTACTGTGATAGTCACAATAAGTAAATTCCTGGACTCTAGCGTTGCAGTTCGAGAAGCGGAATCGCGGGAAGGCTCGAAAACTAAGTTCTCCAGTAAGTATCTAACCGGAATTCCATGATTACTCCCTTTATTATCTGCCATCAGTAAATTTTCGACACTATCTGGCAATACCGCACAATTTAAACAGAGTTTAACATAACACCTAGAACACCTAGTGATCTACCTTAATTGTTGAGTGTTAAGTTCTTGTTTTAGTAGTTCATAAACACATATATATATTCTCCAACTTATTATTTGTCCCGTGTCCCGATCTGACAGTCATCGGGACACAAATTGTCACGATTTATCGATCTTCATAGTTAATTAATATTTTACTGGGCCAATTTTACAAAAAAATATTCTTTTACACGGAAAGCTTTACATATAGAATCAATTTAACAAATTTGTATTTTGTATATGGTAAATAAATGAAAGTTGCTTTGGTTTGAATTTTTTGTATATATTGCTTATACCTAGTGATGAGCAGTGGCTGGGAAAATAAAAAAAATAAGGTGCAACATTCATTCAGGTTCTGATTATTTGCAGTATTCTTCAGCTGATTATTTACAGTGTTTTCAACGTGTTGTCCCGTCCCGAGTTTTTCTTAAGAAGAGTTGGCAACCCTGAGGAGCCTCATCAAAAATCAAACTATAGCACTTATTCACCAATATCTTTACGCAAGATATCACAGAAATATGGAGAAGGAGCTTTTTAATATAATCTCTGTACACTTTGTACGGTGCTTTCGTAGATTGAGTTGAGTCGATTTTGAGTTTAACGTCCCGTTCAGCAGCAAGGCTATATGAGACGTGGACCTACTGATTAACGTGGAATCCGAACCACATGAGCTCCCACCAGGAATCGAACCCGGGCCTCCAACACCAAAGGCACGTAGACCCTATGCTAACCGCTTAGCCACGGAGGAGCTCCTTCCGTAGATTGAAGCAGCTTTGCTGTCAGTGAATTGCATTTTGCATAATTGAGACAAAGATCTGAGGACAATAGTGAACAATGAACAGTGTTTCGCAACAAACATAGTTATATTAGCTTCTCTTGCATTTGAATGGCGCTTTGGTTCTTCAATTATAAAATCTAATTTCAGTTGACTATAGGGTTGCCATATTACCCGATTTTAGCGGGTACCGCCGATTTTCAGGTCCTATATTTGTCACCCGCTTAATCGTCTCTTAATCACGAAAAACGACCCGCTTTTTAGGATTAGAGAAAAGTCTGAGACTACTTTGTTGATAAAATGTTATATTCAACGTAGACGCTACATCTTTGTGTAAAACTCAATGAGACTCGCAGTCAGGCTCATGCTGTTAGTCTTTATGTATTAAGAAATGATTGCAAATTGACTTACTATATCTTTAGCATTTTGTTTAGATTAAATTCATTATTAATATTTTTTTCTCTTAAAACGTTTATGCTGTATTTCGTATATTGTGAACCCGTGGTAATTTTATATGTTAGTACGATTTTAAGTAAAAATCTTTAAAGATGATTACTAATTTTATGAGATGGACCAAAACTCCTAAATATGTTTTTCCTGTGTTTCTTAGAGAGAAAACGGTATGAACAACATCTGCCATATATGGCTTTTATTTTTATTTATTTATTTATTTATTTATTTATTTATTTATTTATTGAGAACTTATCTCACAAATATCCTCACAATTACAAATACCTTACAGTATACTTTACAATTTGAGATTCACATTTGTTCAACTTAAAACATTAAAGGCAAAAACTAAATTTGCTTTACTTTAGTTTCGTTAGAAAAGTACTCTGTCTCTTAACAACAAAATCACTTTAAAAAAAAAAAAGCCCGAAGGATCCCAGGTTAGTATTTTTAATACATAAGTTCACATGAGTACTTACGGTTGAGAATCCACCGTTAAAATTTGGCAACCCTAAATGACTATTGCTGGAAAAAGGATCCCCAAAATTTTGTTTGTGTTTTAGAATGACAGCATACTTTCTCATATGCGTTAACTTTGCGTAATAAACAATATTCTCTAGTAAAATATTTGTCAACAAGACGCAACAAATCCTTGAATTCAGGGATAATTTTCCATTTTTTCGGATATTTCTAAGATAATTACCACTAAAGTACTTATGTTATATGATTTCTAAAAGAAGTGTTCAATAATACAAAGATAATAAAGGATAAAGATAGCAAACACCCACTTTGTTTTTACTCACGACTCTATAGCTAATCATCTTTCTTTCGGTAATGCTGTAGTACTTGTGCCTGTGTACGGAAGATCTGGAAACTAAAGGGCATGAAGATTGAAATTACCCTCCATTAGAGGGAAAGGGTAACATAACACAATGCAGATTATGGAATGCTACGTTACTCTCTAAATCGTAATCGTTTGTTCTAATTGAAACAAACCGAAATGGAAAAAAGAAACATGAAGAAAAGAAACTTTGAACTAATAGTGCTTGACTACAGATGGGCAGGATGTTTGGAGGAAAAGTCGCTAGATTTATTAGTCAGTAAATCGTCATTCAAAAATCACCAAACCGTCGCCAAAATCGCAAAAATTGTTTTTTGGTGCTATCTTAAAGGTTGAATTACCTCGATTTAGGAACTTTTCCCTAAATTGACAACACTGGCTTCAGGCTTTGTTTACGAGAAAAGAGCAAAGTAAAAAAAAAAAAAAAAACTTGCTTCAGAGGAAATTATAAAGTATATGTAACATTGTAAAGGATATATCTTTGTTGGGTACATTTAGTTAGGAAAGCTTCTGGAATTCAAGTCGTTTTATTATTTGTTTCTTGACAACTCTAAACAGCAGCAGCACCAAATTTTGCCCAGATGATGAGGTAAATGAAAATAAAATACTTGAAATGTAAACCCGGATTCTTAATGAAACTGATTGTATGATGTCTTAATTCAATGGAATTCGAAAGTTTGCCTGTCCAAAGCCTACCATCAATCCTCCTCTTATCTGAGAATAAGATGATGGGAATGTCTATACTTGACAAGAATAGATATAAGCCGCTATATAAAAGTGTTCTCTTTTTATTATACTGCACAAAAATACATAAACAATCTGTTTGAGCGGAATAAAAAGTGAGCCCTTTGTTTTACATTAATGATAGAAATGTTTTACCAATACAGCTACTAAATTAAGTACTAGAAGCAGGATTGGCACCAAATCACACAATAGCTATTTTATGAATAGGGGTCTTTCTGTGTCTACGTGTGAGATATAGACATCTTTTCCTTTCTTCCTTCCAAATTTCATTTTTAAAAAAGCATTTCTTCCTTCTTGTATTAATTCATAGAGAAGTGGAGAAGTAAAAGTAGTTGGAAAGCATGTTAATTTGCGGATATATTTTTGCATGAGCTTATATCAGCAACTGAATATTTCTGTAGTCCTCATATACAGGGATGAATTACCACATTCCGGCGCGCTAGTTTATACTTCAGGGGCCTCCTCCTCCTCCAAGAAGTACTGTAGTTTAATTTCAAATATATTTATACTTGTCAAATTTTAAAGTTTTGTTCTTGCTATTATTTATTCTCTTCATGCATGAAGAATTTCCATATTTTGGTCTAGCTATATTTTGATGACAAAAACGGAAAAACATATTATAGTATGTAACGCAGAAACGAATGGGAAATTTTCAGTACAATAACCTATATTATCCTGTAATACATAAAGTGAAGGATAGAGAGCCAGATAGGCCCATGCAGTCAATAGGTTCCACCCTGCTCACAGCCTAATTGTTGTAACCCTAGCCTGCCTATATATATTATCAGAGTTACCACAAAATGTAACAGGGAAAACCGTCCCCAAACATGATGTTTTCAATCTATTTAAATCGGACAAGCCGTTTGGGTTGTACACTCTTTATGTGCTTAATGTTAAATGGAAACGCAATGTTGCCGTTTACCTGGACCCACAAAATAAGTAAACGAAGTTACTACTTGAAATGGGGCTGGCCATCGACACGTTAGCGAAAAAGACAGTAACCTCATTTACTTATGTTATGGGTTCAGGTAAATGGCAACGTTGCATTTTCATTTAACATTGGGCGCATAAAGAGTGTACAGATCAAAAGGCAAACAATTTTCTCTCTTACATTTTGTTGTAACTCTGATAAGGACAGATACCCTATTGAGGGGACTTTTGAGACACCGTATAAGCCAATAAAATCTGAAAATCTGAACTGCTTGTACACTCCGCATTAAAAAAAATTGCGAAAGATAACGCCGTGCAGTTAGGCCACCCTACATACACTTTCTTATCTCATAATCGTGTCAGGTACAGAGACTCCCTCCCAATCCTCCTTTCTACTCTCCCATACTAAAATTAGCTAACAACATGAGTGCAATTCTAATTTCAAACTACACATATACTAGTTTCGATAAAATGAAATAACAAAACCGAGACGAAACACGATTCATAAGTTGATGTAGGGAGAAACTGAAACACACACAATGAAAACTTAAAACCAATGGATATCTATTACACAGAGATTCAGAAATGAGGCAGAGAAAGAGAGAGAGAAGAGGAGAAAAGAAGGAACCGAAAAGGAAGAATAGATAAAAATGTGGAATTCAAACGTAGTAAGAAGAGAAACTAAAATTATAAAGTTTCGTTTCCAGAAATCCAACAGTAATATAGAAATAACGTTTGTTTTTACATATATTTCAGAACAATTCAAAAATGAAATGAAATGAAATCTTCGTTTTTCGTCCCAGATTTATGCCGGTTGGGCTAAAGGAGACGGTGATGATGAGAGATGAATGAAACGTTGGAATGAAGAAAGTGGAAGGAAACGGGAGAACCCCGGAAAACCCACGAGCACGGTGTTTGTCTACCACAAAGTCCACACGGCGCGAGCTGGGATCGAACTAGGGACCCCAAGCACAGGAGGTGAACGCTCTACCACTGAGCCACCGTGACCCTCTAGAACAATTCGAATATATAGACGATGCTTTAAACACTCATTAAGTCACTTTCATAAAGGATAGCACACTCAATTTCCAGTAGAACTGCAGATCTCCGAGACACATCTAGGATAATGTCAAAAGTTTAACACACATGCTTTGTTTCCGTCTGGTTCGATTCCAAAATTCGGTAGTGTTCATTGGACTTACTGATCCAAAATACATTCTAATAAACCCAGTAAAGAGCGTTGGTCATATCCTCTATTTCAGACTACGAATGCAAACTAACAAATAAAAAAAGAAAAAAGAAAAGAAAGATAAAATTGAAAGAGTGCTATTTTACTGCTAAATTTCTATATTAAAATTATCCTATAAAGAAATATCCTATATTAAAATTCCAAACTTTATCGTAATGAAAAATTACAAATGTTCGAAAGGAAAAGTTTGTTTCCCTCATACATGTAAAATGTTTCAAATTTCAACTTGAATTAAACACATTGAATTATAGGGTGAAAACAAATTTTGTGTCGAACTAGCTTAAATAAAATTTTGTTTTCATATAACCAAAGAGGTTGCTACGTTTTTTTAGTCTTTTCCGAAGATTTATCTGTTCCGAACATCCAGCATCGATTTCCTCTCTTGCGGATATAACGTAATTTGCACAGATAGAATGAACAGGCTAGAGCTCAAACGGGTCATCGCGTCAATCGGATGATGTTGGTTAGGTTATAGACCATCACTGGGCTGAGGATTCAAACCCGTAGTGACCCGGTAATTCAACTGAGACTCGATACCCCAGAGAATAGAAAGCACATTTTACTTATCCTCTTGCATTTGAAGAGTATTTCTGTTAGAAATGACCAGGACTGGAGATGTTATCCCCAGAGCACGAAAAACACGACGCCGAAGTTCCCAGTTAATTAGGTTTTCTTGCTCTGTTTTAATTTTGGAGCAAGGAAAAAAGTACGTGTGTGTGAGAGAGAGAGTGAGAGAGAAAGGGGGAGAAGTGAAAGATGCAAAGACAGGATAGAGAAACGTCAAGAAAGATAGAGGTGGGACGAATATAAATATGAAACATAATTATCGTTACAGTGTATGATGTAGAACGCACACATTGTTTACTCGAATTATCGCCAGTGTTGCCTTGTACGTTCTCCAATAGAAGATGAATCTCTGTCTGCAGCCATGAATCTCTGTATGCGAAAAAATCATACTACCTCATGATGGGGAATCGAACCAAGATTTCCCATTTGGAAATCTAGCACTTTAGCACTGCACCACAGATTGCTTTACCCAAACTATATTTAACAAATGTCTGAGAACAGTGTTTCTGAGAACGATAACACGTAAAGTGTATACTGCAGGTCAATGATGTGTTTGAAATGTCTTGGTAATTCCCTTGTCGTTTCCCAACCAACATTCGTAAATTGTCTCTATCATAATCACTTTGTAAAATAAAGTAAACTTTTTCGTGAACAGGATTTGAACCTATGCTAGAGAGCTGTATTTGTACATAACGCAAGTACGTTACCCCTACGCTATTTTCTTTAACAAAAATTTAACTGACTCACCGAACATGTAGCAGTAACTTACTTGAACTAGACATTATTATATTTTATTTGCTTTACTCGTTTACTTGACTTTTTTCCAATCACCTAGAACGACAGGGACAAGAACACAGAAACATCAAGGACACTTAAAATCATAACAGCTCACGCTATCGTGTCATCTGTAATCACAAGCCAAATATTACTTACTTTAGCCCTGATCTTTGGAACGAACAGACTTCTTCCTGTGAGGTTATTTGCACCAAAGTGCACAACGAAATTTATTTATTCGATCGCCTACAGAGAAATTAGTGCCCACTAATATAGGAAAAAGATACAATCCAGGAAAGAATGAAGAAATAAAACATATTTTGCAGTAATTTCGCCGTGCATGTTCAAAAGTACGTGAATAATAATAATAATATATAATAACATTTATTATAAACTTATAAGTAAGTATGTTTGTGGCTCCTAATCTCTTGAACCACCCGACTGATCTCGATCAAATTTTAACGTTGATAAGGTTCAGGCCTGGGAAGCTTTTTTATGATTTCATTTTAACGGTAGAAATTAGAGGGTGGAGGAGGGGAGATATATGAAAATGAATAAAACGTAGTAACTTTTGAACCACCAGACCGATCTCTATCACACTTTCAACATAGATAATTTTCGGATTTGGGACGACTTTTATCATTTTAGTTTGACGGTGCAACGTACGGGCGGAGAGAGGATATATATATTAAAATGAAAGTGACTATATTTGTGATTTCATCACTTTTGAACCACCCGACCAATCTCGATCAAACGTTCAACATAGATGAGGTTCAGGACTAAGATGGGATTTATCTATTTACTTTCACGATATAGCTTAGGGGTAAGGTTAGGGAGGAGTTAAAACTGGATATATATATATATATACTGGATATATATAAATTAAAATGAAAGTGACTATATTTGTGATTTCATCACTTTTGAACCAAACGATCAATGGCGATGAAATTTTCAACCTATATAAAATTCGAACCTAAGATGGTTTCTGTCATGTCACTTTGGCGGTGTACCTTAAGGGAAGGGGAGCGACATTTAAAAAAGAACGAAGTGGCGAATCTATAATTTCTGGAGTTGCTGAAATTAACAGTGGCACATCCGATGCTGTTTAAATACAAATTCAAGTCCGCAACTTGGAGAAGGGGGAGACGTATAACAATGATCGAAATAACCAATATCTGTGTCGAATTCAGTTTTCTGGCTCGCTGAGATAAACAATGACACTGCAGATGCCGTGTCCCATAACATGGGAGGGAATATATATAAAAATAATCGAAAATCACCGATATCAAAGAGTGCTTTAATAATAGTAAAAGTGACTGAGTAACGGAACGTATTATTATTTTTTCTCAATTTAACCCAGCGAAGCGGGTAATTGATGCTAATAATAATAATAATAATAATAATAATAATAATAATAATAATAATAATAATAATAATAATAATAATAATAATAATAATAATAGACAACTATACTGTGAATATAAACATTTATTGTTATTTTTATTATTTACGTACTTTTGAACTTGCACTGCGACATTACTGCAAGATATGTTTTATTTCTGTAATTTTTCCTGGGTTGTATGTTTTTCCTTTCTTAGTGGGCACTAATTTCTCTCTAGGCCATCGAGTAAATGAATTTCGTTGTGCACTTTGGTGCAAATAACGTTACAGGAAGAAGCCGGTTCCTTCCAAAGATCAGGGCTAAAGTAGGTAATATTTGGCTTATAATTTCAAATGGCTTATCTTACAAGGTGATTGTGAAGAATCGACTTCTTATACTGCACAACCAATACGCAAGAATATGGAATCACACAGCTGTATCATGATAGACACGATTTACGAATGTTCGTTAGGAAAGGGCAAGGGAATTACCAAGTCTTTCCAAACACATCATTGATCTGCAGTATACACTTTACGTGTTATCGTTCTCAGAAAGAAGCACTACGCCATTTGTTGAACAATGCTTGGATAAAGCAATCTGTGGTGTAATGGTAAAGTGCTAGACTTCCAAATGGAAAATCTTGGTTCCATTCCCCATCAGGTAGTATCACTTTTTCGCATAAAATAATGGCTGCAAACAAAGATTCATCTTCTGTTGGAGAACTTACAAGGCAACACTGACGATAATTCGAGTAAACAATGTGTGCGTTCTCTCGTCCCTTCTCTCTTTCTTGACGTTTCTCTGTCCCGTCTTTGCATCTTTCACTTCTCCCCCCTCTCTCTCTCTCACAAACACATACACACGCAATTCTTTTAATTGCTCCTAAGATAAAACGGAGCAAGATAATCTAATTAACTGGGAGCTTCGGCGTCGTGTTTTTCGTCCTCTGGGGATAACATCTCCAGTTCTGGTCATCTCTAACAGAAATACTGTTCAAGTGCAAGGGGATAAGTAAAATCTCCTTTTTATCCTCTGCGGTATCGAGTCTCAGTCGAATTATCGGGTCACCACCGGTTTGAATCCTCAACCCAGTGATGGTCTATAACCTAACCAACATCATCCGATTGACGCGATGACCCGTTTGAGCTCTAGCCTGTTCATTCTATCTGTGCAAATTACGTTATATCCACAACAGGCGAAATCGATGCTGGATGTTCGGAACAGATAAATCTTCGGAAAAGACTAAAAAATGGCAACCTCTTTGGTTATATGAAAACAAAATTTTATTTAAGCTAGTTCGACACAAAATTTGTTTCCATCCCATAATTTAATGTGTTTTATTGAAGTTGAAATTTGAAAAAATGCTACATCTATAAGGAATATCCAATTTTCCTTTTGATCATTTGTAATTTTTCATTACTATACAATTTGGTCTTTTAATATAGGAATTTAGCAGTAAAATAGCACTTATTCAATTTTCTCTCTTTTTCTTTCTTTTTCTTTTCGTTTCCTTTCTTTGTTTGTTCAGTTTGCATTAGTAGTCTGAAATGGAGGATATGATCTTTGCTATCTACTGGAAATTAAGTATGCTGTCCTTTATGAAAGTGACTTAATGAATGTTTAAAGCATCGTCTATATATTCGAATAGTTCTGAAAAAATATATAGAAACAGACGTTATTTCTATATTACGGTTGCACTTCTGGAAACGGAACTTCATAACGATAGGTTCTTTTCTTACTACGTTTAAACCACATTTTTATCTGTTTTCCCTTTTCTTTCTCTTCTCTCTCGCTCTCTCTCTCTCTCTGCCTCATTTCTGAATTTATGTGTAATGGACATCCATTGGTTTCCATTTTTCATTGTGTGTGTTTCAGTTTCTCCCTACATCAACTTATGCATCTTGTTTCGTCTCGGTTTTGTTATTTCATTTTATCGACACTAATATATGTGTAGTTTAAAATTAGAATTGCACTCATGTTGTTAGCTAATTTTAGTATGGGAGAGAAAGGAGGAGGAGAGAGAGGGGGGTCTCTTTACCTGACACGATTATGGGATAAGAAAGTGTATATTTGGTGGACTAACTGCACGGCGTTAGCTGTCGCAATTTTCTTTGGATGTGGAGTGTACAAGTCTCACGACGACCCTCTTCGGTTGATTACAAATCAAAAATATTTCCTTTTTTTTCTTTTTCAATATTCTTAATAATATCAATTGGCATATTATGCACCTTTTCGTTCTTTATTTTGCACTATGCTGTGGAATTTGTCCGTCAGCAATTTCAATTTCTTTGTCGTTTTAATGCCTAAAATGTACAGGTTACTCCCTTTGTCATAGAATTTCACAATATATTCTCTCTATCTGCATTGATATGTATTTCATTAACTTGAGTTTTCTTTTCGTTATTAGTTTCGGACGGCATCTTTAATAGCAGTTTCCTTAATGGTGTAAAACAGAGTGACTGTGGTTGGTAATACTAGCACCAAAATATGGGCTGAATTTTCCCTCCGCAAATAGTAAGAAACTGCAGGGACCATCTCTTGATGGCTCGTCTATAATAGTTCTCGCTTCCTAAATTCATAGTTCTATTGAATTTACTTTCATATGTATATTATTGAAATTTCTCTATCCTTTCTCAAATGATCGCAACGGGTCGTGAACGTCGAACTAGATCTACTAATTTCAGCATCCAATGAAACGCTAGAGTTTGTTCCGGTCGTCAACAGGAAGTTTTGTCACTGTCGTCTCTCGTGCTATACGGAGAACATCTTCGGAGAACAATGTTGTCGGATTACCACTAAGTTTCGTTTTTGTTTATTGTTGTTAACGTGTTTTATATTTTGCTATTATTATAGTTACTGTTTAACTTGAGCAAATGTTGGTATTCGTGTTATAGTTCTGTAAGTGTTGTTTTCTTGTCGGTTGTTCACTGTCTTCTAAGTTTGGCAATATTGTGGATGCACTTGTATTGTTTCAAGCTTTCTCAGGTGTGCGTTCGGAAGTAAGGTCCACGAATCGTACCGAATTCTTTCGTTGCATCCTACGTGAGGTAAAGCAGTTCCATGATTGGTGTAAAATATAGGTAGGCTTCACGTGTCGTCGCAGTTACTATAATTCCTCTTGTCATATTTATATCGATTATTATATCCTTGTCTTTGAATATTTCCCAACTCGCAGATAACCTTTTTACATATTTTTTTCACTTATCCAAAGTTTCTTTGTCATAGTTGAGCGATGACAAAAGTATGTGACAGCAGCCGAGACTACTTTAACTAAATATGAATCGTAGTTTCTTCCTCTTTTATCCTCATATTAAAAGGTGGCACACGACATTCAAACATTTGAATCACAACAACCTAACAACAATAAATATAACATTCATTTGATCTGCTAATTTCTTTATTTCTTTCATATACGTAGAACTAAATATGATACATTTCATCTCTCACACAAAATATAGGCGGAACATATTCCCTTGCCAGAAACGCCCGTGAATTACATGTTCAAAATTTCATGTCTAGTTCACTTGGCTGAGTTTTTGCCAACTTACCAATCCTGATTCGAAGTTTCTGTGAATGATTTTGAACTTTTTTTTTTCAGGATGACGTCTTTAGCTTCACGCCACAATCCCAAATTGGAGGACCATCCCTTGTCCGTGATTGCTTATTCAGTATATTCGCAGCTAACATTTTTACGTAGAGGCCTTTTCGATCTGAGGACGCACCATGATGTGATGCTACCCAATCAAAGTCATACTCCGTTACTATGTGAAACCATAGATATGTGCGTAAATTCTGATTGTTATATGTAAATTCTAATTATCACGTATCTTCCTTTCTTTCCCCTAAAAACAACACAATTGTCCTTTTTTCACTGAAAATTCTGGTCAACCTATCTGTCACATGACAGTCACCTGATGCCAAGGTAAATGGAAGCGTAATTACAAGCAAAATTCTTATAATAATAATAATAATAATAATTTGACTCTTTTATAATTACTTCTTTTATATTATTCACTAATTTACCTCTCTGTAGTAGGCCCTATTTTGTAAAATGTGGATATTAATCTTTAATTCTAGGAAACAATTTTAATTAAATTGTGTTCATACGCATAAGCGCACTATTATGATAATTTAGCCTTATCAAATCTTGTAATTGTACGTGTTGATTACGTAGCACTTTATTGCTGTCTGTGTTATACGTATTTGAGCTATAATCTTCTGACAGTGTAATAATAGAATTGAGTAATTAAACGAATTCTCTTCTCGGTCTTTCCTCATTTAATATAATTAGCAATTACGAATAAAGGGTGTGAAGGCATGGACAGAAAATTCCCGGTTTTTTATTATTTACTATTTTTTTTTTTAAAAAAAAGGTAGAGATCGTGTCTGGTTATTTGATTTCATTGAATCAATTCCAAGAACGGATATTGAAACGATTAATTAGTCTCGGAATACCTGCTTTCAATTTCCGTCACCAGATGTCAGAAGGGAAGTTATTAAACTAGAATGACAAAAGCCGTTCTTCTCTCTTTTTTTCTTTCTTTCAAAAAGAAATTAAAAAAGAAAAAGAAAAACTTCTAGTACTTTCTTTTATAAGCTTATGTATTGGGAACTCATAAAAGAAATTCAATAATAAAACTTTGCGGGACAAGATACTCCTTTAAAACAAAAAGCAAAAGAGAAACTTAACTCTTTTACCACAATTTCATTGTTTCATCCATCTTTTCTAACTTTTTTTTAAAGCGGAAATTATCTTAAAACTTAGTACATGAATTCCCTCAGAGAATGGAAATTAGATGTCTATTAATGAGGAGTGGATAGTGGTATTATACTGAATTTGAAACAAGAGATGAAGGGTTGAGAGTTACATTAATATTAATAAGGCACAACTGCTAAATCAGTGTGAGCCTACAATATATATATATATATATATATATATATATATATATATATATATATATATATATATATATATATATATATATATATATATATATATATATATGTATATGTATATATATATGTATACTAGTGCAAGTAAATCGAACTTGTTCCATGGGAAACCTGAAGTTAATGCAATCTATTTAAGGGATCGCCAATTCTCATACATGCATAATTAAACAGTATACAGGTGCCTAACGCGTGATACAGGAAAATCACAATATTGTATTGAGTTCATGATTATATATATCTGATCCTTAGCAAATTTACAACATTACAATTCCGTCTAACTGAATCGATGAAAGGTGCCCTTAGTCATGTTTGACATTTCTTTTAAAATGCCAATAGTAAATACAGTATTTGTTTTGATCTTACAGCAGTGTGGATGTAGCCCGGAACCGGAAGGCCAAGCCTTCCCAGCTTTTTCACAATAAAAATAATTTAAGCTGTTATTTATATATTTTTCACAGTAAATTCATGATATACCTAAAGGGAAGGGGAGTTCTTCCTGCCCCACTACCTAGTTTTTACTTTCTAGATCCACGTCTGTCTAACAGATATTTACCAAAGAGTAAAAGTTGATTGATTTGGCTGTTATGCTAAGACACTCCCCCATCCCCGTCTACTTTTAGCACACATGCTGTAGTGTACTGTAAAGGTCAAAAGGCAACTGGTAGTTTAGATTTCTACACAAATATACAGTAGGGATGACCAAACTTTTCCGGAATCGAAAATATCACTTTCCGGATTTCGGGAAAATTCCGGAATCCGTAAATAATTCCGGAATTTTTCCGAAATCTGAATTTTTCCAATTTTATTTTCAGCATTCCGAAAAGTAAAAATTAATGAATTGGCCATCCCTAATATACAGTATTTTATATTAAGGAAACCTTGTTCTGGCTTAACTGAATTCTTGTTCCGCCGAAGCACTATCGGCTCTATCAACTTCAGTTAAACAGAACTCTAGTGTAATTATTTTTATCGTAAACTTTCTTAAATTTTATGTATAATACACGGTGTAGGAGTCTCATAAAATACATGCAAGTAAAGAATATAAAAGACAAACCTAAGAAATTTATTAGTGTCGGCCCTGAGGTTTCACAATTGACTACAGGCGGCCAGTTCTGTTTCTCTGTTAATTAATTCTCAACCGTTAGGATAAACGACCTTCTCCTCTAATTAATTACGTTTGCAGAAGCTATCTTGGAATTAATATAGTATTCGCCTCTGGTATTCCACGCTAATCTAATTAGAACTAATCTTTCTTTTAATCTGAGTTCGTTGTGCTACTTGAAGTACCATGATTCATGGGAGGTATATAGATACCGTTTTCGTACCGTTTTCTCTTTAATCTGCCTTTCGAAATTTTAGAACGAATCTTTTTTTTTCCATCATTTCGTAAACATTTCAGAGATAGTTTGTTTTTGTTCTTCACGGAACTATTTTTACTGTTACTATAAACCAGGTAACAAAATACACTATATATATACTATGTCAATTTAACACAAGTGTACATCTATTGATGATGTTCGGCAGTATATAGTACATTTACAGTTACAATTCTTAAATCTTTCTATGTACTAAATTATATAGTCAAAATATTGTTTTACGAAGACGCCAAATCCTACATGTATTTGGATAGTACGAAGTGCATATTATTATAATAAACGATATACCCAATTTATAATCCTTCGTAAAACGTTTCAACAACAAATTCTCCCCCGACATAAGAGTTTCACTTTTTATGTCAGTATTTTACTATGCATTTGATAAAACAATATGTGTTGATCATACTCAAAGAAGGGGGAATTCACCCTCCTGTCCTGCTCAAATGACGCCCCGGAAACTTTTACTTGCAATTACTGAAAACAAAATGAAATTAATCATTGAATAACACTCATCCCAGTAGTTTTTAAAGTTCTAACCCGCATTACAGACTCTGGGAAATACAAAACCTACTGCCGAGATTGACAACTTCCATAGATTTCAAAGGAGTTTCTTCCTAGCTTGATGTGATGTGCAGCCTTTGAAGAAGGGAAAGAATACAAATAAGGGCATTTATGGAAGCTACGGGAACATTTTGTTTTATTCAGGATATAGAAAGGCATTTCAGAACAAACGAATGAAAGAGACGGTTTTAGAGCTGTAAACCTTGTAAACTGGTTCCTTTTTTTGTGTGTGTGTTTAAATAGAAAGAGTATATTACGTCACAAACTACTTTAGAGAAAGAGAGGAGGAGGATGAGGAGGTCAAGTTGGATTGAATACCATATATAGATAGTCGATCCAGACGTGTGTTTCTGAATGCAGAAGCACACAGCGCAAGGGCTTATTAGTAATTTGAACTTAAACGTTTTGTAACATTTACTATGCCGCGGACTGTACAAGGAGGTGAAATCTATAGAACTTCGAAGGAAACAACGTGGTATTACGATGGCAGTAGAAAATAAGAATGGGGACGTAATCAGGGAGAGAAGTGAAATTTTAGGAAGATGGAAAGAATATATTTTGGAGTTATATGAGAGTAGGAATAGACCTTGTGGTCTAGACGTTGAAGTACAAAATGAAGTACTCGAAGATAATAAAGGGTTTTAGTATTCTTCGAGGTGAGTTTGGAAAAGCTATATTCGAGACTTAAATAGAAAAGCAAATAGATATATAATGTACTAATCGAATTCATTAAGAATATTAGAGACAAGGGCAAGACAGAATTATTTAGACTCTCCAGTGAAACATATGAAACACGAGAGTAACCAAAAGATTTCTCGGAGATAGTGTTGACACAGGTGACTAAGAAATCGAACCCAGAGAGATGTGAGAATTATATAGCTATTAGTCTCATATCGCATGCACCAAAATTCTTGCTTCGAATACTGAACAGAAAATTGTATGATAGTGCAAATGAAACCTCGAGAAGAAAATTTAGATTCAGAAGAGATAGCGATACAAGGGATGTAATTGGATTATTAATGATATGGAAAAGTGAAATAGGTGTATATTGGATTTAATTAATGTAGAGAAGTCTTTTGTCCGTGTGAATTGGGGATTGTTGTTGGGAATTCTGAAGAAGGTTGGGTAGGAATGGAAACACCGAAAACTTATAACAAACATATATATGAATCAATAAGTAATGTTAGAGTAGGGAGGAAACGACAGAGAAGAGTTCAATTGAAAGAGGAGTCCGACAGGAATGCTGTCTCTCTCCAACATTATTTAATATCTATTTAGAGTAGATAGTATAAAAGAGCCTACTTAATGAATACAGAATTACGGGAGGACGCAGGTTGATAAGGTGTATACGGTTTTCAGATGATATGGATCTTGTTGAGGAATGAGAAAACGAAATCAATAAGACGTTAGAAAGCTTGAGGAAAGGAGGTATTTGACCTAGCGAAAAATGCATTCTCTCAGAAAAAAACCTTAATGAAATCTTTGAGTTTTACGCCCCACGGTTAGGCTAAAGGAAACGGTGATGATGAGTAATGAATGAAATGAAGAAACGGAAGAACCCCGAGAGAATCCACGCACACGGTGTTTATCCACCACAAAGTTCACTTGGCGGGGGGTGGGAACGAACAGGGGACCCCAAGCACCACAGGTGAACGCTCTACCACTGACCCACCGCGGCCCCTACACTCTCTCAGAATTCATACTACACTTAAGAACTGCCTCATTTAAGTCGACCAAGCTAACTCAGCGTGCTGCGGGCTGAAATCACGCTTCGCTAAACACATGCGGAATATCCTTCTGGAAATAGTGCTTTTTGTTTATAAAAATTAATAATAGTAGTTAGTCCTATAAATTGTGTGAATATATCATATTTTATACTCGGTTGGTTCCTAATATGCCATATCCAATAAAAGTAATAAATTATCCACAGATATATATTTTAATTGGAACATGAATCCTCATGAAGGACGGAGCGAAAACACTTATATCTTACGTACGTGCTTGCTTGTATTCATTTTCAAACAACGATAATCGCACACCTCCGAAAGCGGCAGTTTAAATCTCTTTTGCATATCTGATGCATTTTTTATTAACATAACCATGTCTGTGCGTGGTCATGTAAAAGAAAATTGAAAATAAAATTTAGCAAATACATATTTTGGAACGTAATAGCCTCTTTCTTATCTAACTTATGCAATGCGCTATTTTTTTTCCTATTTTCTTCTTCGTTCTTCTTGTAGATCCTTAATGAAGCTGGGCAGGCAACAAGAAGAAGGTCGCTCCTTCCAGTGACCGAAAAGGAAAAAATGCCTAGAAGAGACGCTAAAGGGGATTTAAGTGTTGTCAGTGAGTAATAAGATTTCAGAAGAAAAACTTTCCTTAACTGTTTTAAACACTGCTAACTTTATTTACCTCAAAGGCACTTCTATAGGCTGTATTTTTGCTTAATCAGCAATATTTATAGCAGTGTTTCCATCAAACGGAACTTCAAAATCACTGACACACACAATAATTGTAAACTTGTGGCCATTAGTATTATTTTCTGATTATTGTCTACAATTCATTGTTACACCAGTCTAAATTCAAACAATATACTATCCAATGAAGTCGTTATATGGAGAACTGTGGGTGCAACGACCCCCTTAAAATTCTCATGTGCCTCCAAAATTGATTTTGATTTATTCACTTATTATTCGTTCTCCTAATAACAATAACAATAACAATAATATTTATTTCTGTTCCATGAACACCTTAATGGCAAAAACGCAACACTTTATTAGATAAAAATAAACATATATTACATAGAATGTAACCTACTATATATAAATTCATTTTTATTACCAATAATGTACATAATGTATGCTACCGAACCTAGTTATGATGTCGCAAGTATATATATATATATATATATATATATATATATATATATAGTATATGCCTTGCATTTTTACACTCAGGCCATCGTTTGAAGATATGCCCTATTATTCTTCTAGTTTCTTGGACTATATCATTAATATGATAGCTAAATTTCATATTTCTGTCAAACACTATGCCTAAATCTTTAGTCTTTTCATCTTTATGCAATGCTACTCCTAAAGCACATATTTGCTTACGTACTAGGCCTACGGGGTTTTGAAAAATGGAATGAAACCTTTGAGTTTTACGTCCCACGATTATGCCGGTTAGGCTAAAGTAGACTTCCTACAGAATTTAGTTAGTATATACTATGTATATAATACTCTCACAATTTACTTTTAGTAAGCTATTTTTACACCATGTACTAACAATATCTAAATCTTCTTGTAATAAATAGTGTATTCACTATTTACTATTCTAAATAATTTTAAACCATTGCCATATAAGAAAACATATGTCAGCTTAATTTTCTTTTTTCAGTCAGGTCATTAATAAATAGGAAAAAAAAGGGTCTCAAAGGAGATTCTTGAAGTACGTGATACAATCATATTTAGAGGTTATATGACCAAACTTTACTCCGAATTTTCTGTTTGCAAGGTAGCCCACGAACGAGTGAGTGAATGCACAAAAGAGATAATCCTGTGTTCGTTAATAGGAAGGCCATGTTCTATAGAATCAATATAGCCTATATATATATATATATATATATATATATATATATATATATATATATATATATATATATATCGTCAATGTTTTCTTTTATAAACCCCGCACACTGGCTCAGTGGTACAGCATTTACCTCTGATGCGTAGGGCCCTTGGTTCCATCCTCATTTAAGTAAGTTTGTGGTGGACAAAATAGTGTCTGTGTTTTTTTTTTTTATTATTATTATACTCACAGTTTTTCACTCATTCTCATTCGATCAATTCTTCCATCATCATTCACTTGCCTTAATCAACCGTTTCCCTTAACGTAAAGGGCATAATCGAGGGACGTTAAACTTAAAGATTTTCATTTCATTTTCGTTTCAAATTTTAAAAAAAGCAAACAGAAATATATTTGAACCACCTAGAATTACAGAGGTCTCGTTATCTATAATCTCGTTTTTGATCTATTGACAATTATGAGTCACAGAACAAAAAACGTTAGATATGGTTGTGGTTTTGTTTATGTGTATGTGAAGCTTTCGTCTTTGTTTATTTATTATTTTTTTTTAAATTGCACGTTGAGGGATCCTGTTAGGGAAAAAAATGTATTTAAATATTTCGTGCACATTTACAGCTTCAAAAAAATGCTAATACTGTACGGTCAATTAAACAGCGAATGTGAACAATTTTTCTTGTCAGATACTACAGCAACAAGGGTAGTCGATATTAAGCTGTAATTAGGAAAAGAATATAGGCGTATAGGCGGATATATATATATACGAACCATTACATACAAAATAACATGCAATGTAAATTTATTATTTGAATGAAAGTTGAATCAAATTTTCTGGAACTTTTTTTCTATTTTTTTTTTTAATGGTGAGTACCCTACTTCGTAATTGACTAATTTTCTGGTACATTTTTTTTCATTAAAGTTAATTGTATATTTTGCTTTTGAACATGTATGTTGTAAATAGATTTCAGACTGACGTATCGGGAAATAGTTGTATTCGACGTACATTTACAGCATGCAGCTGCGTAATTAAAAGCGTGGACGTAATCAACGTGCTAGGAGTTCCGTAGGGGGGAAAAAGAGAAGAAGAAAAGCTAATTGAAATCCAGATATTTTATAATTATTTGTGCGAAACCTTGAACAGTAACAAACATTCATTCTAATAGTATCGAAATTCCTATGTCTTCTACTTTTTCCCTACTTGTTACGGAGACAAGCTAAATGATGATAATATGTATTGTATAGTGTACTATATCACTACATACATAAAGAATGAACTAATATTCCGACCTTTAGTCACACAAGTTTGCGGTAGATAACTCGCACATGGGTTTTCTCATGGTTCTTCCGTTTCCTCCTACATTGTCATTATTTTATAATAATTCAGTTTCATTAATCATCTGTTCTCTTTAGCATAAAGGCATAACCATATAGCGTAAAGCTAGAAAATAGTTTTCAATTTCATTCGAAATATCAAATACAGGGTGACGCAAAAATACATTAACATTAAATGGGGTTTACTCACGTGAAATTACAAGGCAAGAATTTGGTTACAGCGTTTCAATTTGCACCCATCCCGCTCAATGCACTTATGGAGTCTGTCCGTTGTTAATTGTATGGCCCTCTGGGCCATTTGGGCAGCGATAGAGTACAGCGGGTAATTCGAATACGCGGGGAATTTGAATAATGTTAAGCATTTTGCCAGCTGGAGTGGAAACGCGGCTCGCCATGTTAGTGAACCTGTGGTGGATTTGTAGGTAGTGGTTTGCAGAAGTCGCTCTCAGAAATACAAACTATTCCTGCGGTTCTGAAGGCTTACACGATTTTTTGCTTGCTGCAAGGTAAGTACAAATATGTCTATTTTTAGGTTGTTATAATTTTCAACGTTGTTTCCTTAAGCTTTCCTTATTATTAACTGGATAAAATGAAACCGCTCTGGGTTATAATTGTATCAGTAGCCTGTGGGGTATTGATATACTGTACGCTGGCGTCAACTAATGAGCAGTTTTCATACCACGTTCTGAATGGCATATTCGTCGACTGCATGACAATTTGTATAATTCAAAACGGGACAATTTGAATACTAGTGGAATTAGAACTATAGGCTACTATTTTATATTTGTTTGTCGAAAGCGAGACCTTCTGGTGTTAACAAGGAAACTGCGAATTCTTATTTTGACTTACTGGGAAAATTAATGAACGAGTATGATCTCCATAAACAATCCTAACCGTATTTATAATATGGACGAAAGTAGACTTCCTCTAAATAACAGACCCCAAAATTCATACCAAAAAGGGTAGAAAAGAGGTGATAGGATTAACATCTGTTGAGCATGGGGAAAATGTAACGGTGATACCATGCTGCAGTGCCAGAGGGTCTTTTATACCTCCTGTAGTAATATTCAAAGGCGTACGCCAAAATCCGGACTTTAAAACCCAAAATCTCACTCACAACTTTTGTCCTTAGAGTTCTGCCAAAGTCATGACTTCGAAGTGTTTTACCTACCTCCACAAGGCACGTATTACAACCACTCAATCGCTCTGATTTAAGGCCCTTAAAACCAATTACCACCAAGAGGCAACTATCTGGATTCACCAAAACTCGAGCTCAGTGATTAGTAAATCTCAGTTCTGCATTTTGTTAATTGATAGCTCAGTTCTGGAAGCGGACAGCTTCTGTTGGACTGGTAGTTAATGGGTTTTCATGTACTGGTATATATCTACTCCTTTAGTCCACAAGCTATTGAAGAATTTAGATTCACCCCTTTGGAAACATATGGACTTGTTACACATTTTGAGGAGCAGTCTTCTCGGGAAGATCTTAACAACGCGCCTTCTTCTTCCAGTCATGGTTCTCAAAACTTTCTCCCAACGAAAACTATGGATGAACTTATACAACAAGTGCTTCCCAGCCCAGAAAAAGTTTGTGTGCAGAAGAAACGTCGTGTCACAGTAAAATCATGGCACTCAACTTCTAAAAATATTCGGGGAATGAGAATAAAATAACTCCGAGGAAAGACGCAAGCATGGGTGCAACAAAATCCAAGGACACTACAAGAAAGAAGAGTGATAATACAGAACCTGCCAAGAAAGAAAACAAATGAAAGCTCGAAAGAAACGAATATTCTCTACCCCTTCTAGTGACCAAGATGTAGGCCTAAGTCTAAAGATGGTTGCAGGCAATGAAAATCAAAGATGGAATAGCTATTTTTGCCTTCTTAATTATGATTCAGAACGTTCTGCTAGAAAGGGAGACTGGATTCGTTGCCAGCGTTGTAAGACATGGTTCCACGAAGTCTGTGTCGATGCAGAAGGTCGAAAACGTTGTCGTTGTCGTTAAATACGAACGATGGAAGATGAATTAACCTATTATGGATCTTTGCCTTAGACAGTATTCCTAACAAATTTCTTTAGTGTAGGCCTGCATTCAAAAAAATAGCTACAGGTGACGCATATTTACAATCTGTGTACTTCTTTTCATTCAAAATTAGCATATTTCAACTACCGTAGAGTTTGCAATCTAACAATTAAGTAGTTTATACATGATTTCTATAAGAGTTGTTTATTTTGTTGATTATTCATATTACCCCACTCGTTATTCAAATTGCCCCTCGTATTTACGTTTTTCAAAATTTCGGCGGGGAAATTGAATACCTAAATTTCACAATTATATACCTCAGATACTATCTTAACAAAAATTGTTAAGTAATAGTAAGGTTCAAAGTTTTTGTTCACAATTTTGTATTTGAAACCAATTACAGTTTTTGAGATATATGAGAAAATGTCTAAAATTATTCAAATTACCCCGTTGTACCCTATCAGCGATGACCTGATACTGCGGTGCTTCAGGTCGTCCAAGTTGCTAAGTTTGCTGGCATACACACGATCCTTGACCATGCCCCACAATCAAAAATCACGGTGCGTAAGGTCGGGGAAATGTGCTGGCCATGGGAGAGGACCACCTCTACCAATCCAACGTTTACGTTCAGGTAGTACCTAACAATCTGACTGTAATGGGCAGGGGACTGTCTTGCTGATAGTGCCCTCTGTGGAGAATGGCAAGTGGTGCGTTCTTTTCCATGCTCGTGCTAAGCATGGCAAGGTCTCTTCCCTTACAGTCTCTTCTTCAGAAAAGAAAGATCCAATCACTCCCAATTTGATCACTGCACATCAACTTGGAGGAATCAATCATATGATTGCGAACTTCCAGTGTTCGGTCGCCCAGATGACACAGTTGTGTTGTTCATACGACCGCTAATCTGGAATGTTGCTTCGTCAGAAAACATGAACAGAATGTCCGGCTCCATGTGCAACATTTCCAAGATAATTTGTACAGCATTCACACCTGTTTGTTTCTCCGCATTTGTAAGGTGCTGCACAATCTGCAAGTAGTATGGCTTCATTCCTAAATCAGGGTGTAAAATTTTAACCATTGACCTTTGGGAAATGTTAGTCTCTAGAGAAAGTGTGCGCGAGGATTTGATTGGTCTGGCTACCATCGCTCCCTGGTGATATTCTCTTCAATTCCGACAGATCTCTTTCAACCATATTTCCTTCGTAATTGTTTTGAACGGACACTTCTCGTAGATTCTACTAATTGGCAGGCGCGAAGGTGCATCCCGTCCGATCCAGGCCGTGTAGTTTTCATGTGCGATACTTGAGGACTGATAATCCTCCATCCAGGCAGCTATTTTTCTTCGTTCCTCAATGAATATTGGCACGCCATGGTTTAATTTACAAACAAAAACAAAAGGAACACCCATTTAATGTTTTAGGTTGAAACTCAAGCAGACATAACCAAATTAAGCATCTTACCTTTGATCTCAGATACATAGTCCAAAATTGAAAAAAAAAAAGTACTTCTCATGTCAGTATTTAAAAAGTTTTATTTTTTCTATATTCTTACAGCATTGTGTTTTCGTATTCCAAGACAGACACTGAAATAATATCTAAATTTGGTGGTGGTTGTTTATTCGGAATCTCTTGAAGTCGAAGCTGTTATTTACCAAACTCTTTATATATTTACTCTGTCCATCTGTCCGTCCAGAAGATACAACATCTCAAGAACTAGCTACTTTATGGATCAACATCAATTTTGGACAGGAGGTAGAGCCTCTAAAAGTAGTAATCGATTTCGTTGATGACTGGGATCCATCTAATTGATCCTAACAAGGGAACCTTCCGAAAATGATAGTTGCAGTGAAAGATATGGCCTATGCCAATTGAAAGAGCTGTAACAGAGATGAGCATTCCCAAAAAATTAGCTGCCCATAGCAATAGGTTCAAGAAATATAAGGGGTGAAAGTTTGGGAAACAGCAAGGTTGGACAAGGGGGAAAAGTGCAAATTCCGCAAAAAAGGGGGGGCACGGCAAAATACAATTCTGGCAAGTGATGTACAGAAAGAGGCTTGCCACAATAGGGAACAAATGGAGGCCACCAGTAGGGTTAATAGTGTTGCCAACTGTAATAAAAGTACATGTTTTGCAAAGAGCACTATATGAAATGAGTGCAATATTCAGTGTCATGTAGAACATAAGATATGGTGTGTATAATCAGTGGTACAATCTAACAAAAGACAATAGAAAAAAACAGAAGTTTCCTGCATACTTGGTGCTTTATGTTTTGTTCATTCTAATATGCACAGCTCGTGATTAAATGTGGCGCATTATGGCCAACTTCGTCTTTTCCGTATTTTTCGTACTTCTGTTTTTTCTATTCTCTTTTGTTAGATTGTACCATTGATTATACACGTCATATCTTATGTTCTACAAGACACTGAATATTGTTCTACGTGACACTCACTACATATAGTTCTCTTTGCAAAACATGTACTTTTCATTGCAGTTGGCAACACTGTTAACCCCAGTGGTGGCCTCCATTTGTTCCCTATTGTGGCAAGTCTCTTTCTGTACATCACTTGTCAGCATTGTATTTTGCCGTCTTCCCCTCTTTTGCGGAATTTGCACTTTTCCCCTTTGTCCAACCTTGCTGCTTCCCGAACTTCCACCTCTTATATTTCTTGAACCTATTGCTATGGGCAGCTAATTTTGGGGGAATGCTCATCTCTGTTACAGCTCTTTCAATTGGCATAGGCCATATCTTTCGCTGCAACTATCATTTTCGGAAGGTTCCCTTGTAAGATCTGGATAATCAAAAATTGTTTCCCCAAGCTTTAAAATGGAAATAATTATGGATATTATCATTGTTTGATAGACTATCCCCAGTGCTGTTGAGATTAGTGTCAATTTCTGAGAAAGCAGCAGGGGAAAGGGATAAGTATCTATGTGGCTTAGAAATGGAAAACATATCTTTCCAACTACTATCTGTCAAAATTCATGGAAATGAAAATGAAATGAAATCTTTGAGTTTCACGTCCCACGGTTATGCCGGTTAGGCTAAAGGGGACAGTGATGATGAGTAATGAACGAAATGGTGGAATGAAGAAAGTGGGAGGAAACGGGAGAACCCCGAGAAAACCCACTCACACGATGTTTGTCCACCACAAAGTTCACTTGGCGGGGGCTGGGATCGAATCCGGGGCTCCAAGCACCAGAGGTGAACGCTCTACCACTGAGCCACCGCGGCCCCTCAAAATTCACGGAAGTTGAGAATGTACCTTACTTTCCACTACACAGTTTGCTACTTCACTATATTTCAAGACAGTTAGACATCAGAAAATTCTAGAAGAGACAATTTGCTACTTACACCTGTATATCATATTTTAGAATTATTAATCAATATACTTTAAAATGACAACAAGTTCAGTTTGAGTGTTTAGCGTACGCTCCTGCTGCGTGGCGGATCCGGTTTCGATTCCCGACGGGAGCAAATGTAGTTTGGAACCCACGTTATACTGTAGGACCACGTCTCATATATCCTCGCTGCTTAAAGGACGACAAATTCAAAAATCAAATCAAATTTAAAATACCAATGAAAGAATAAAGAATTTTTATACTACCAGGCTCCACAAATTTTGTGTTTGGCACGCACCGTAAGTAACAAGCTACAAACTGTTTAGTACGAGATAATATAAGGTTTAGTAAGATTCAATTAGAGCTAGGCAAGATTGGCAGGATGTTTCTGCTCTCAGACACTCTGAACTGAGTGATTCTTATCTCATTTTAGGAAGTCATTCACAACTAATGTTAATTTTCTTCTAACTGAATTAAATATTAACTGTTGTTAACACAATTATCATCTGCATTTTCAATACGTGGTGTAAAAGTCCTCCTTGCCTGTAATTCCTGAGCCAAAGATTATTACTGATCTGTACTATTTCACAAGCTTTCTTTATTTTTTTTGTGTATTATTAGCACATATTAATCTTCGGAATAAACTTGAAGCTCAATCACAAAATTTCTTTAAAGTCCAAGTTGTTATGTGTAGTTACGTAACATGGTAAAATTATAATGATGATAGCATATGACTACGGGTAGATATTAAAAATTGAAGTTAAAATTCAACTGATGAATCCTTTTGTTAAATTATTCATGTAGAAGTCGCATAATTAAGAAACAAAGATATTTAGATAACATCTATAGATAAGATTTAACGAAATATCTTGAATCACCTGAATGAAATCCTACAACTTACATTTCCAAATTGGCTTAAAGTTGGTTTTCCTGTTTCCACAAAAGAAACTGTTGGATTAAAATGCAGGAAGTCTTTATTTATTTTAAGATATTTCCATGTTCGATATTTTTAATCCACTATATATCGATAAAGTAGTTACAGTTGCGATTCTGCTTTTCGGTCATCTTAACAGAGCTCATGTTATATAACACATTGAATGCATAAGCTTACCATGGATATGGTAGATGAATCTTTTCCTGAAATTATAACCAACTGATTCGAGAAATGTGGAAAAGTATTGCTGTCTTTGTAACAATTTTTAAACGAGGAGCAACACAAAATAAGAGACATTGCTATTTCGGAAAGGAAATTTCAATTCATTTTGTGAGACAGTTTTCTGTTATCATAAACAGAACAAGTCAGTTTTGTGTTCATGTTATATTTGTACGTTTTGTAAATCAGTATGATAAAGTTTAAAATCTAGAATGAAAAGTCAACGCAGCAATAAAGACCTTGATAATATTATATTGTACTGACCAATTTTCACTCATAGATTTGCATTGAACTTCATATACACTTCACTTATTTGCCTCTATACTGAGAATCTCCTTTTTCTGGAGAAGCATTCCACATCTTCCAATAGAATATCTGACATATATTCATTTAGTAATAACTTATTTTACCTCACATAGTGACTTGATGTTTATCTCGAACATTTTTAGGAATTCAATTAACCACCAGTAAATTACCAGATAATAGTAAGTATCATCATGTGAAACAGCAACTTTGCGACAACTATTCATATTGGACACTACATATTAAGCTCATACAATAAAGTAAATGTATATGTTCTGTAGCAATTCCTATAAGAAACAAAGAGATGCCCCTGCAAAGTCATGTACGGTGAGACTTCCGTTGAATAATAGATGTGTAGCCTGAGGATGCGCTGTATAGAGGTTGTAAATCTTGTCACCATACTTTGGAAAGTTACAGAAGTGACCAGAAATACAATGCACACAATGCACGTTAACCTTCCACGACGATAGGTGAATTGTGGTGCATAAAGAAAAGGATAACAAGAGACTAGTACGGAAAGCACCAGTAGTTAGCTAAATGCTTATATGATTAACAGTGTCGAGTTGTTTAATCAGAAAGGAACAAACATATGAATGAGCAGGACAAACTTAGTCTAACTTGAACCCAATTAAACTCAATATAATCGTGACAGAATAATGAAATCTCCACCCCTGTTGCAGTGGGAAATACACGAAACAAATTAAGGGTTTGAAAAGAAGAACATTTAACATTAAGAATGTGTGTTGCCAACCTTAAGCAAAGATCAAAAGTTAAAAACAAAAATTAGAATGTGTCAGGAAGTGAGAGAGAAATGCCACAAATGAGCCAGTCCTGATCAACAAGAGAAATTCGTTGGTGACAGAATTAAACGCATTGAGCTCAACGGACAGAGAACACGGAGCTTGCTTCGTTCTGCCTGCGAACAAGACAATGTTATGTAACTGCGGATTAGTATCACGAAACTATCTCACAATGAAAATGAAAATGAAAATGAAATGAAATCTTTGTGTTTTACGTCCCACGCTTATGCTGGTTAGGCTAAAGGAGGTGGTGATGATGAGTAGGCCTAATGAATGAAATGGTGGAATGAACAAAGTGGAAGGAAACGGAAGAACCCCGAGAAAACCCACGCACACGGTGTTTGTCCACCACAAAGTTCACTTGGGTGGGACTGGGATCGAACCCGGGACCCCAAGCACCAGAGGTGAACGCTCTACCACTTTTTGTTTGTTTTTTTTATTTGTTAAAAACTTCCTGACATTATTTTCTTCAACCACTTTTCAGGACTACTAGACTCGACAGGGACACGAACACGGAAACATCGAGGACAGTTAAAATCACACCCTTGCTCTTCAGAGGGACTCGAATCCCCAATGGGCTTCACCTCATGATCATCACGCTAACGCCTCAGACCGCTCGGCTACACCCACCGGCTACCACTGAGCCACCGCGGCCCCATAGAACGACAATGAGTAGATCGATCGTCACCATAGAGCAAACCTCACATAGACGCATGAGTCTGAGATACAGTACTATTTACGACTACAACAAAGAACAATTCACTAAGAACATTGACTTGAGAACGCTATTTGTCTGTAAATATTGCTCTGAAAGACTAGAACTCACATTTGCATTTGAGTGCTATAGAATGATATTTGTGAAGAAATTTTAAATATTGAGCGTTACGCCCACGAAGATTTCAATCATGTAAATCTTCTAAAATTCCAGAACACCAAATTATGAGATAAACCTTCAATAAATTAAAGAATTTAGTATAAGATTGTCGCTATTAAAGCTGGGTTCCTGAATCCGGCACTGAATACGACTAAAATTGCATATAGTGGACCGTAAAGGCCGGAAACTACACTGAAATTTTCTCAAGAGTGTTTTTCACTACAAATATCGCACAAAATGCTTGTTCACCCTGCGCTCATAAACCTTACGGGATCAACTCTAAGTAATGTTGCGGTTAATATTCTAATGCTGTGACTTTCTCTGATTTTAAAATTGGAAGAAAAAGATTATCATGTGATTTTGGATTACGAAGAGATACAATTAAACAGTTGAAGTAATCCAAGCTATGAATCGCGCAAACTATTGCACAACATATCATCAGTTGTACCTTCATTTTTGGAGAGTATTCGATAACTCATGTGAGGCAAAGTCGAATTTGGAAACTTTGAGATAAACGTTATAATTTTCAGTATTGATTTTAGGCAAATTAAAAGACTTAATCTTGATATGATTGTAAAGCCCATGAATTTCGACTGAATAATGTCCAGAGTCAAAGATGGGTGAGATGCTGAGCAAATATGTTAGCTATCTCTGTGCAGTTATTCTCCAGAACCTCGTTGCTGTTAGGCCAGCCACATTCTTAATCTAGCAATGGCCACTTGTGGTGCGAACCTGACCAATAAAATGTAGCCATAGAGCTCAACTAGTGAAAGACTTTACTGAATCTTTCCACATAGGTAGTTCGAAGATTTTAGCAGAAACCTAGGACGGGCACGAAGAATGCAAAATTGCTGAATATTCTTAGAGTTGCATGCTGATTAAAAGTGGAAAAAGCACCCTGGTAAACCAAAATAGTTTTACAAATTTCCATTGACAACCATGGATTGTTTATGGCCATCGTGGTCCGTCTCCTTTGCAGTTTGGAGTGGAACCATCGGCAGGTTCGAAGATAGTCTTCCCGAATAGATATACAGAAGCATACATGGTATAATCATCTGGAGAATGAAACTCATGGAACTTCCGAAAGGTTAAAAATCAAGTTTTTGTTGAAGCGTAAATGATGACATGAATTAATAATAGGGAGACCCTCAGTAGTCACAGGAAAGTTATCACTGAAGAGTAGAAAGATCTTGATGTACTTCACATTTAAAGAAAGCCCCTAGGTAAACATTATACAGGACAATGTCAATGCACGTGTGAGTATCAATTCTAGAACGAATATGAGTAGACTGCCGTGATGAAAGACTAGAATCGCACTTTCTTCAAAATTTCGTTACTTGATACCCATAATCGTTAGTTCAATGAAATCCTGTTGGCAATACACACGCTTCCAGACTTTCGATAATCAATGCAGGTGGTTCAAGTTGATTGAAAAACTAAATCAGCTCAAAATCGGAAAGGCTTTTTCAACATTGGGAATATACAATGAACAGATTGTTATCCGTCACGGGAAGTAATCCCACACTTCAACTACTTGTAACCACGAAAATATGTGAATATTAAGAGTGTGAAAGTCAATGACTACAGCGATGGCTACTTCTTCAGTTGCTTGACCATCAATGTTCTTATTCCGCCTGTGAATTTTCTAACAAAATAAAACAGGTGACTGAAGGCTGAAGGTGAGTTTCCTGCAAGAAAATAACAGCTCGTGAGTGATGAGAAACCGGTAGTTTCAATTAATCAAACTGACACTAAAAGTATTAATTTTCTGTTATGGAAGTACCATAATAGAATAGTTTAACGCATTACACAACGTATAGAATATCAAAATTTAGACGGCAATACCCAGCCTTTAACACTTTCAAGGCTACTTTAATAATATCTTGGTCGGCTACTTTAGATTTAATCTCCTCATCAGTGGCTTTCAGGACGACTGACGTTGCAAAGACGGTGAGACTCTATGAAGAATATACTTAAAATGGATAACATTGGGCCACTTCTTGTGTCATTGCGCATTTCTACCAACAGAGTGTCATTTTTAAGTTTCCTTTTATCTTTCACTTATCCGGCATTTTGTGTAATTATTTTCTTAACAACAAAAAGAGATAGGCTCTTAAAACCACTTAGATGCTTAGTTTAGCATATCTTTAATTACTAGATATCGGACTATAGAAGTTGCGATGCTTGTTTCTTTTTTTACATTTTGTGCAGTAGGTTGAGATCCTATCTCATATTATTGTTTTCTCGAGAACCTTAGACCAGAACCAAATTAATGAATTTTATCCATAAAGTTTCTTTGAGTAAAACATTTTAAAATGAAAATTATGAGCAGCCGCTGCAACACCAGATCGTAGCATTCACAACGAGAACTCATGTTACTCCTCTATAACAACCCTGCACACAAGCATTCTTCGAAAAATCAACATCGGGCAGACTCGTCGAGGAGAATGGGATGTGTAATTACCATCGACAGAAACACGTACCCACGGATAATGAAAAAGTGGAGATACAAACTGGGAAAAGAGCCTGAAATACAAAAACAGAACACCTTTCATTCCGAAACAATTATCACTGAAAATGCGAGTGATATTTTTAACTAATTATTACTATTACTTTCATTTAATTTTAAGTTTGCATATACGCAAAGATAAACAGAAACTAAACTCACACGCAACGAAGTCTGAAGGGTTCGTGACCAATTCTGGTAGAGGAAGAAATCCACTGATTACCCTCTTTTATGACTCCACATACCACCAGAGAGTCCGGCAGTGGTATTCCCAACTAAGAGAGGGGGCGAAAAATATGTAGATGGAGGTGATCATGTGAATGATAGATAAAACTGCTCTCTCTCATTTCCTTCCCTTGTTCGCGTTTAGAGACCGCTGTGTGAAGATAAAGAGTTATAATAGTTAGCCCATGCTATAATTGTTCAGAAAAAAAGCTATTTCGAATTTTAAAATAAGCATTCAACAATCTGCATCACTTCCTGTGATCATCTATATCGAACTCGCGCAATTCAAGGAGTTATTCGTATTCAGCTTGTTATATGTATACACAAACTTTTGTGATTTAATATCCTCTAATGTGCACCTGTTTACAAGAAAAAAGTAGTAATAATTGCCTCCTTTTCTTGATCTTTTCGAGATGATATTTTCAAAATTCGCGTGAATATACGTGAAATAAATTCACTTTTGGTGTATTAAAAAACGACACTTACTCAACATTTCGTACTTTTAAATGCAAAAATTATTTCAAACATACATCTCCCCATGAGTATACCATATTATATTTGCTTAGTATCCTTACGAGCGGTTCAAGGTACATACAATTTACAAAATTCGTATCGTATTCATATAGATGCAAATGGATGTGATATTCATATTCCGCAAGTAAAAAAAAAAAAATCTGTTTATTCCTTTATAGACATGTTTTGAAATGGAATGGAAAATGGATAAAAATTTTATAATCTCAACTTCCTCTACTCATTTGGACGATATTTTATAAACTTACAAAAGTGAATACAATACTTGTATAGAAAATTCGTATGCTACAGAGAAATTAACCACAAACAAAATTTCCGCGTCATTCAAAGTTTGGAAAAAAAAATCTAACTTTCTGCTGCTTTGCCCCCACATTGAATTCACTCAAATGTTTGGAAAAGTAATTGCGAGTGACCAATTTACCTATATTATTTACACAAAGCATAAATACCTTGGTCAAGGTCCATAGGCTCAAAAATAATTTCATCGATCCCTGTAACATATGCTTTCTTTTTCATCCATCATCCTTCTGCAGTGAATGTTATAAAGTGCGTATAAATGTTATTTCAATTTAGTGTTCATAGAAAGTCCTCCTGCTCAAACATCCAAACACACAAAGCTTTTTAAATTTAGCGTACGCGTCTTTAGTGCGGGAGATCCAGGTGCTAACCGTGGCGAGAGTGCGTTTGGTAGCGATGTCACGTAATGCTGTACGTCCACGTTTCATTATAGCACCGATGTTGAAAGAGACGCTCATTCACAACCAACCAATTACTTCAAAGGCATTGTGCCTGAAAACATCCACTGATCTCTCGTATCTGCCACATTGAATTCGTCCCCACTCTTTTCTCTGTTAGCTTCTTGTAAGTAAATGTGTTCGTTTATAAAATATCCAGAACATTTTATAATTTTCCTAAGTTTCGTACCTACTTGCAACGTTTCAATTAATTCTACAAAAATAGCTCTCCTATTTCTTTGTCATACTGAATTAGCACTTTTTCTCTGTCACATCGGACTTCATGGTTTACTATTTGATTAATAATATAAGGAATATACATAAGTTTCTACTACTTCCGTTGCGTAAAAAGGAAAACGCTCGACTTCGAGGTATTCGAACTTACCATAATTGCGTCGTTCAATAAAAAATCCAGTAACATGTTTTTTTTATGATCTTTGTTATATGAGAAATCTTCTACATTTTAACGGGCGATTCGAAATCCATCTGCTCTTACTTTGGGAACATGCCTGGGATCACAACCAAGTACAAAAAAAATAGCATTTGAGTTGTGGATGAGCAGTCATCTCTTAGTGTGCAGCAGGAATTTATTCAACTGTAGGGAAGAATATTGTGTTACCTACTTTTAATAGTATAGTTAACTAAAATATCATCACTGATGCAACAAGTTTTAACCTAAAACTACGTATTTATAAAACTCCGTATATTACATTCTCTTATTAAAACAGAACATCAATATTTAAAAAATCGGAACCGACTAAATCTACCATCATATTACACACCTAATGACGTGCAATACAATATTTCCTGAAACTTTAGATAGTAAATCTGATGTTGGTACCTAACAAACAATGTTCTATATTAGCATTGTAATGAGACAATTTTGTAATTAACGTGAACAATCTGGACTGATATTTGGTCAAATAATGCTGCACTGAACGAGATAGTTTTAAGCTCAAGTTATTCCCCCCCTCTATTAATTACTCCCTGGTGCACATAGAAGTTACCAATCGATTGATCATCATATATAATGGGAGAAGGTATATCGTACAATAAACTTCCAAATAGCTCGTATTTCAAAATAACTAGTCGTTCCACACATTGATTTGTAAAATTATAATACCTCCTTCAAATGTTGAAGCAACGTACACAATAAGCGTTCGTATGAACAAAAGTTCATTTTCAACTTAACATTAACTTCCCTGTGAAGAATACTGTATACAATACTATGGGAAATAAATATTTTATGTTATGAAACACTAAGAATTTAAGTTTTGTATTCATATTACCTTACTTTGCGAATGAATATCTGAATTATCAAGTCAATATTACTGATTGTGAGCTTTCATGTGTCATAATCTAACCATAATCCTCATAGATGATTTCTCCATTCCATTTTCTAAGATTTTAGTTTTCCTTATATCGTTTTGAAGCACATGATAACAAAATAGTGCACTTATCCCCTGCTTTCCTCTCTTAGCGGTCTTAGCTATCTATGTGGTGAAAAGATGTATTATGAGAAAGATATTATAACTGACTTCGGGAATTGAGATTGATTAGAATTTCCTGAAATTGGTAACCGCGATGATTTGCCAGTTATCTATCTATCAAGATGATTTGCATCTTTAGAGGTCCAAAATTCGATCCCAACTCCGTAACCACACAAAGATGTTTGTTGTGAACTGCAACCTGATCGCTGCTCTAGGCTTGGAAGAGGAAGACGTGATGCATCTAGTGAATTATAGTGCCTATAATTAGTGTGCGATTAAAATAGTTATCGCATGACATGAAGATGAGACGAGAAGCTGACTTCCAAGACGAGACCGAAACATGTAAGTAGTCAGTAATGGAATTTAATGCATAAATGATAGATTCACTCTTAAGACAGTTCTAAGCGATATAACCCAAGCCTTATCATATGCCTGGCGTATTACTTCAAATCACTTTGCCAATATGATGATGATCCTTGTAAGTCAAATAGAATCTATATTATTTAAATAAACTCTGTTGAACTAAGTTTTATGACACACAGAGTCTGATATTGATTTACATTCAACATGAAGAGTTTGACCCTGGTTTAGCATGCTTCCTAAATATTGAAGATAAGCAGTAGTGACCAAAAGATTGGTCACTACTTGTTGTATGTATAGCTTGTGTAAATAAACAGTCATCGTCATTATATGTTTTCTCTCTTACTCCACTTTGCAATTCTTAAATAAGATTAACGAAAGGTTGTAAGAACTGGTAGCGTTATATTAGCGAAGGTTCACCAAGTAGTTTGTCAAATGATTACGACCTTATTTATGATGGAGTTGCATTGGCTTATCGCCCAGCCACGTTAGGAAGAAGAAGCATATACTTGCATTGCGTTGCTGAAGCTTTATTGCATTACAGATAGCATATTTTACAGGGGAATTGAACCATAGGTCAAACTCTCACTGTACTACCACACCGACTAAACTAATAATAGTAATATTCTAAGATAAGAACCATTGTCTTGTTCTATGGCTCCCCAATCGAGGAAATCGTTTTAGATCTGTCTTTTGAGTGAATTTATTTGTTACAAGTAACTCTTATTTCTTGTTTTATTTCATGTTACTTTAGTGTGTACATTTATTTTTTCTGTTTTTATGTACTTGGTGAGTTTGGTTCATTACAATTCGAATTCTTTCATTCATAAAATTTCATACAATTGTATTACAGGAGGTCTAATGAGACTTTTCCTTCCCCTCCTCCCTCAGTAATCATGGCCCCTATTTCATTAGAGGTATTTTCAGGACGTCCAGGAAAAAATGTAGAAGCTTTTATTGCTAATTGTGAAAGAGGAATCCCACTTCATGGCTGGAATATCGACAAAATTCGTAAGATTTTCCCCTCATCACTTAGAAAAGCTCCGAAATTTTGGTGGAGCACCAAACAGCATAAGTTGCAAAGACTGGCAGGAAATCAAAACGGAATTTCTCAGTTTCTTTGGTCGATCCAAAGGTGTCGACCATTGATAGAGATTGATAGAGATGAACAAGAAATGAGATTCAAATATTTTTGCGAAACAAGAAACGAGACTTTGGTATTTCTCAAATCTCGTCTCGCGTCCAACCCTAATCATAAACTGGTCCTTTCAATTTCAAAATGTGGTTTCGCAGTGATTTTTATGCACTGACGGAATAATTTCACAGCAATGTTTCTCCTTAAACTGAGAACTTAACAGCGAAGGTGCGACCTCCTCGCTATGCGCTCTTCATCCATCGTGACCTAGACATCGAGGTAGCGACCGCAACTTAAACTTCGACCTCGATCGCGAGATATCTTCGGCATGTCCCTACCCTAATGGAACATTAACATAATGTCGTTGCAGTGCACGATTGTTCAGTGGTGGATTACAAGTTGAAGTGCACGGCTGGTTACAATATTTTAATAGTTATCTGTATATGACTTGTATAGCCCAGTTTGATTCACTGTGTATCCCGAAAAATACGATTTCTTGTCATGCTCGTGAATTTTTGAAAATGTGTTCCATGTAGCTAATGTATACATATTTTGTACGTCTAAAACATATTTTGGTGGTACAAATTACCTACTATTGAACATGGAACTTCACATTATTATATGGTGTCGCATTCAAATCGCCGTTCGCACCACGTCTCATGCAGCCGTGGTAGTGAAAAAGGATTGGACTCCAAATCAATATTAAGTTCAAATTTTGCAGTGTTATAGAAGACGTAACCTTTGTTCCAGAGATGTGAATTTACCACCAATTAATAATTCAAATATAACACAACATTAATATTAGAAGCATCTAGCACATAATTACTATAATTATTATCATTATTTCAATTAGTCGTTTTTTTTCTTTTTAAATACCTTTCTTGTCGTCATTTTCATCCATTATTTTAGAAAACCATCTTCTTTAAAATTGTCTCTAAGATAAGTTTACTGTTAGTCCTTTAATTAGATACGATTTTACAATAAACCTAAACTAAACTCAGAGTAAAACGCAGCGTTGCCAATGTGTGTGTAATTACACAAAATGTGTGCAATTTTGTCCTTTGTGTGCATTTTGTGTGTAATGCCAATCTGTGTGCATTTTGTGTGTAGTTTGGCACAATTCAAAATTTCGATCATTAACGATTTTTGCAAAGTTCCTTTCATTCAAATATTCAGTATTTCCATTTTTTTCTGAACATTTCCTTCTAAAATCTACGAGCGTCTACGCCTGACTCCAGGGCGGCTCATTAAAACATATCTCGCTCCCTTGGTATCTCACTTCCTGTTTTTCAGAAGCGGGTGTCATGACCATTAGCACCCTTAAGCAATGTTGCTTTGTTCAAGCAAGGCAATATGAAATAATATTTACCCTCGATGCTGGCCAAAACATGAGACGGAAGAAGTAAGAGGTCTTTTTTGTCTTCTCATCACTTGTCAAGAAAATGCCATTATGCAAAGTGATGAAGGACAGAGTGAATGAGAGGGATGGGAGGTGTTTTATTGAACAAGAAGAAGCTGACGATTTTACTATAATAATAATAATAATAATAATAATAATAATAATAATAATAATAATAATAATAATAATAATAATAATAATAATAATAATAATAATAATAATAATAATAATAATAATAAATCAAACGCTGAAGCTTTGAACAATGGCAAGTCAATGTGTGTATAGATGTGGGCATCATCAGACATAATATACATAGGGTCTATAGATAGGTAGTTATGTTTTGTGCAATTTTGTGTGGGCTGTCTTCTAGTTTGTGTGTAAAGTTGTGCAATTTGGACGGAAGGCGTGTGTAATTTCGCTTCCTGTGTCTGGCAACATTGGTAAAACGTGCCTTCAATTTGAATGATTGCACGTAATACAATAAATTTCGTTGTATTGTGGAACTAAATACAATTTCCTTAATTAATTGTTGTTCTGTTACATTACGAGAGTGTATATTGCGTTGACTTACATTTTCGAAGCACGAAACTTTCACCGGAAATTGAACCCTGCTTTACCCATACAAAAGGCAAGGATTGTAACTTGGAGGGACCCTTAATATAATTTTTTATACACATAAGATGGAACATGAAAAAATTATGACGGTCAGGAAACTTGTGTAGGTTCGTAATTTACTCATTCAAAAAGTGTTCTCGAGGTGATTTTCTATATATTATCTTATTTTTAATTGTTTTATAGGTTGCGTTGGTTTACTAAAATCGTAATCACTAAGGCTATTTTATCCCGTCACAATGACATTAGTAACTTTCAACTGTGTATATTTCATTGACCAAAAATAAAACTTTCATTACGCCTGATTGAGAATTGTCGTACGAATATTGATGAAGATACAAATCTAGTCGTAACCAGATATAACTAGTCATAACAATGTAACTTCATAAATGAAATATTCTAAACAGCTTTATACTTCATCGATCTTATCATCCTATTGTGAGAAGACGTGCTGTTCCAGTCCTCAAAATAGCGCAAACATTAATAACAACGCGAGATTCTAAAGTGTGTAGATCTGTAACAGAATTGAATTGCAATTCGGTCCGAGAACGTTATGGGTCTTCAAATATTCGTTTGTACGTGCTTTCACCCGAAAGAGAGAGAAAAGAAAAAATCGATGACACGAAGAGAAATGGAATTGAATACTTGCTATTTAATATACAAAATAAATAGATTGTTTGACGTCATCAATATGTATAGAACACTCTCAGAAAGGGAGCTTCTATGATCGATTTTTTAAAACCTTCTGTTAGAATAATGAAAGATGTTATACGTTTCTCTTGTTGAAAGTTAAGTATCTTTTCTTTGTGCTGAATTTCAATTGCCACTCATGTTCAAAATTTTAAATTGTCATTTTAATTACAAATGCGGTTTATTTATGTTACTCTGCGCACAAAGAGATAATGTATTTGTCACGAACATGCTTTCAGCTGAAAATTACAAAAAAAAAAAAAAAAAAAAAAAATATTGTCAACACAGTTTTCTACGAATATTTTTTTTTTCAATAGGAAAACCGTCATTTGGAAAAGATGAATCAATGTAATACAATTTTTTTTTAAAGTATTCATACTATCAAATTCTGTTACTGGCGACTAAAAATTTTCAATGTTTACCAAAGAACGTTTCAAGTTTGTGGTATGAAGTTGTTGCCCTTACCAACTTGAAAAAAATACCACAACTCCATAAGTGGTTGTTCTTGAAGTCAAAGAACTGTTTAACAGCTATCAACTTTATATCTCAGTTTCCAGCACCTGGCCTCTTTCAGAACCACTACAAACTTCCACTTGAGCAAGTCTGTTCGAGATCTCTTGGCAGGATCGTCCACAATTTTTTTTTTTCAGGGGAAGGGGGAGAAAAACGCCGACACACAAACGAAGTCTGAAATATATATTGAAATGTTTTCGGTTGAGTCAATAAATAGTCCGGGATAAACCATTCACCAATTTATGGTAAAAATAAGTTTCTATAATCAATTTACAAAATTTCTTATTCCAAGTTTAATTTTATTCTTAGCACACAGCAGAGGCTTTGGATATTTAAGGTTCAGTTAGGTTGTACGGAAACCCTTTCGCTCATAGCAGCCTCCGAGGTGTGTTCCTTAAAGGAGTCTCCTCTGTTCGTAGCGATCTCGAGAGACAGTTTATAAGGAACCTCCTTCGCTCATGGTAGCCTCAGGAGGTAGGTTGTAATTAGGTCCAGGGTGGCCTACAGAGTTAGGGTTTAATTACGAATTCCCTCGTCCAAAGCGACCTTCAAGAGAAGGAGTTGTAGGTTAAATGATCAGTCAAGAAGTGATGCCTTGGTTCTCTTGCGGTCCGTTTTTATGAGTGTCCTCTGGGAGGTTCGTCTACCTTCGGTTTCCTCCAGACCGGCATCGTATCTTCCTATTTTCTCCTACTATCGTCGGCTTGTAAGTATGTTGGTAAGCTTACAGTTGTGATACGTGTTCTTAGAAATAACATAAGGTGGAGGTTCTTATAATATACACTTCGGTCTCTTTTTCAGACGCTAATCTATTCTAAAAAATGCTTATCTATATTAGCGATTTTGTTCTAACCAGAAATAATCCATTTCTACCATTTTCCGTTTGAATAAACGGTTAATGGAAAAGATTAAACACATTCTTGAAACGGTGAATCAATTGGAAAAGACCATTTCTCGCTATCCCCTATTGTGTTTACTCTATAGCAATTAACGTTGAAACCTGAAATCATTAATTTCTCCCTCTTCAAGCTTGAATAATAGATTAGCCAACTATCGTTGGAACGGTGAATCGATTCCATAAAATCACTTCTCGCTATCTATTACCGATTTTGTTCTATGATGATCAATGTTGAAACCGAAAATTGTTACTTTGTGTCAATTCCATAGGGTTAATGGAAGAGATGGAACCTATTGTTGGAACGCTGAATCTACTGGACGCTGAAGTTCTTTGTTATATCTAATAATTTTTGCTCTGCTACATTTCGAGTGACATACAGATAGACAGGCGGATACAGTCATTCTATGAGATTTCCGATTCTTATCCATTGAATAGTTTGGAAGTTGAAAAGCAAAAGCAGAGGAAAGTTAAATAATTTCTGTAATAAAAAATAATTTTATAACTAACTTAGAAAGAACAACTTATTGGGGAAGATGGTTGAAATACACATTACAAAAATATATACATATGATAAACTACGCAGTTCAACGTACGCAGTAGCGTTCTGTGCATTGTTCAACGTAATTGCGGAATGTCTGAAATGTCTGTGAAGTACATATTGACAGTGCAATCTTTCACTACGTGAAATTATTTTTCCACCTTACCACAATTCACAGCAAAATTCTGCTTCTCAAATTGCAATGCTACAAACAAGGAATTTCCCTGCTGTAACTGCCACAGAACACAATCAAATTTGGCAATTAACACAATGACATATTGTGCAAGTTTCTGCCTCACAATAATTTCGTTAAATCTAGATTAATATTTGAATAAAATGTGAAACGTAACTTTGAGAAATGGTCAAACAAAATTTCTATTTCATAATCAGATCGTTACTTAAAATACTTTAAATATACATAAAGATTCCTCAAAACTAAGCACACACCTAGCAAGATTTAACAGAAAGACTCACCTTCCGTGCTCAGCATGTAACAAATCAAGCTTTCCTTTTATTTGTTACCATTCTCGATATCAAAATACATAAACAAAGGAATCAGTATGTTGTGTTGTAGCTGAAATGTAACTCTATTTTATAATACAATATTTAAAATAGATAGCATTTCGTTACTTATAAGTTAAGACAATGAACTAATTTCTACTGATTTCCGGATGGTGATCCATCGTAACGAATTACATCGCTCAAATTGCCTATTGTTACATCAGATTTTTAAAAGAAAAGTCCTTTTCATTCGAGAGTTATCGTGTGATGTAACGGACAGACGGACGGGTATACTAATATTACAACTATATTAGGACTATTAGCGTAATCCTGTCGGTAATATTTTTGTTATTGCAGTGTGCCAGAGTACTGCATTCTTGCGTGTATTTTTTTTTTAAATTAAAAGAAAGGAAGAAAAAGCCACCAAAAATTAAGAATGCGCCTTAAATCCAGCAATTAAGAAAGAAAAAAGTCATCAAAGAATTGAGAGTGCGCCTTATGCACATAAATGATAAGACATAGGTAACCATCAATTCTTTAGTACAGTGGTTCTCAAACTTTCCGATAACGCGGACCCCCTGTGCATTCGGAAAGTGATCCGAGGACCCCCTGTTCATTTCTAAAGTGATCCGCGGACCCCCTTGTAATGCTATCTGAAATTTCACATGATATTAAAAACTATACTCATAAGAATAACTAACCACTGACAAGAAAAAGATCAAGAAAAATATTGGAATAAGTAATGTATTCTAAAGATACATGATTGATTCCTAGTGAACGAAATTTCAATTGAAAATACAGTAACTTTCAAGACTGAAAATCAATGTACTTTTTTTCTTTCTTTAAAGGAAATTCACTTGATAAACAATGCTCTCAAATATGAGTCTCCAATATGAGGAATGAAATTCTTTCTGTTTTTTCCTTAAGTGCACTGAAATCCGGAAGTTTTGTCGCCATCAATCTCAGATCCGATTCCACATTAAAATGATTTCGCTTTCAGGCTCTAATACAGCAAAGAGCAGAAAAGGTCTGTTTACTTAAGTAAGTGATAGGGAAAGGCATCAAATGTTGCAATGCATTTTTAGACAACTCTTCATACAGGGCAGAAATTTAGAAAAGTAGGAAAACATTTAAATGTACAAACGTAAGGATAATTTCGTACTGCTTTCTTTTAATACCTCTTGCATATCAACTGTGAGTTCCATTTTATTATAACACATTTCAATTTTTATGCGTCGCGGACCCCCTGGCTACGTCCCACGGACCCCCAGGGGTCCGCGTACCCCACTTTGAGAACCACTGCTTTAGTACATTTTTACTTGGAGCATGGTTGGACTAATTAATGTTTCGTAGGCATTAAAGAGCTACAGTAACTTTGCTTCTTGGCTCATTGACTTACATGGAAAATTATTTTTCTGTATTCCTTGAAAGGAACTGGATTATTAATATTTTCCTATTACTAATTATTTCATCAAGACTAGTTAAATGTTTTTTAATTTTTTAAAATTAAATTTTATGTAAATTTGATACGGCGTGGATCATAACTTGCTTGACATTGACGTAAACAGTACATTGTAGATAATGCATTGTAGTTTGTGAATAATGCATTGTAAAAAAAAAAAAAAAAAAAAAAAAAGTAATTTTACGAAGGATTTAAATCTTGTTACATTCATAATTATGCCAAAAATGCCAATAGAATAGATAAATAGAAAACATGCCACAGGATGAACATGTGTTTGTATTTCAAGACTAGTGTCTACATGAGAACAATTCAATTACCAAAATGTAATTGAGTGACCAAAGTGACGAGCTTTATATTGACAAACAATCCATGAAAATATTACGGATCTTAATTATTTAAAAGAGCGTATTACTTTTGAATTTCATGGATGGCCATTCAATAATTTTATTGATGTAATGTGTTGTTAATGTGCTCAATAGATATGATTTGTGCATTGACAATGGTGGAAAATACTTTTAAACTAAGGTTAGCAGACGTCACAATTAATGCGCACATCTCCCCTAAATTTTCTGTTCGTCTACAATTTGTGAAATTCCCTTATTTGTTCTGCATACCCTAAGCTTAAGTGCATTGCCATCCTAATTAGTCTATCGTATTGATGGCAGAGTTCAATGAGGAATGTAAGGATTAGTAACCTTGCTATGATAATCACTTCCGTAGCGCATCGCCAAAGTTTCTTTTCTTTCTCTCTCTCTCTTTCTTTCTTTAGTATCTACACAGTACGTTTGACAAGTTCAGGGACTACCTTAAAATAACATACTTAACGATGCCAGAAAATGTTATTAACTTACCAAGTTCACTTTTTTTTTATTCCTCAACACACACTCGTAGGACCAGTTCTAGAGGCTCTAGAATGCTCTATGAAAGTCGTTGACCATAGTACTGTTGGGAATCTCCGTCATATTCACTTTAATCAAGCAACATCCTCATATATACTCAACTTTTCGGTCAGATTTGAGGGGAAGTCCAAGAACTGTGACCCTTCTTTTGGCCAAATATTGCATTAGTTTGTTTGTGCGTCATACTTTTTGACAAAAGAAGGCCCACAGTCTTTGAATAAATCCATATTCGGCTGATTTTGACTCATTGGATTTCATACTGTCCTCTAAGTTGAAATGTGTCATCCAGGGGGGAGAGCATTTTGAGAACGTTGTGTCGATTGAAGTGAATGTGATGACTACGTTGAACAGCATTCCATTGGACGACTTTCATAGAGTGTTCCTGAGCAGCTGCGACCGGTTCCAGGAATGTGTGGAGGGAAAAGGAATGTATGTAAATAAAAATAACGTGGTAATAATTTTCTTGACACTGTCAATTATATTATTTAGAGGTAGTTCCGGTACTTATTGAATGGTCTGTGTATGCTCTTATTTCTTTCTACCGAGCTTTGCAGTTCTGGTGTTTTGTGACCATATAGTCATATTAAAATATTTAAATGTTAAAACTCGATACACCATACTTTCATTTTTATTTATGTTTTATGATATATTGTGTTTATTATATGTTTTCAGCATGTCAACCAGGCAAGGAGCACTGTAAATTCTAAATACTTCTTGTTCGTATGTATAACGAGTTAACCAGGTGGAAGTGTGTACTAGTTTGTTACAATATTCTGAAATGGTATTTTACCATTTTAGAATAATGTATCCATACGCTGAACATTTAGGCAACCTAACTTGATGTTACGATATAATTGATAATAATTTCACAGTCTCGTAATTGACAATGTATTTCAAATGCATTTTTGTCAAGTGAGTTATGACTTATTCTATACTAGCTGAAATACCCATTCTTCGCATGGGGGCTGTACAGTGAAACCTCCCTTAACGGACACCTCTATCATACGGACAGAGTTTTTTGTCCCGGCAAATTTATATGTTCTCTTATGGAACAAAATCCTCCCTTTAACGGACACTCTCAGATACGGACGCGGACAGCCCTTTTTTCCCCCAAACTTTGAATAACCTCTTCATAACGGACAGGAATTATTCTCGGTTCCGCAATATATTACAGTAGACAGAAAAGTCTTTTCCCCACAAGTGTATCTATCCTGAGTCTAGACCTGGTGAACCATCAAACAAAACAGCTTCAAGCTGAACTTGAAATTCTTCTTTGTTTATGCCCGCAATAAACTGCTTTCTGATGGAAATCCTAGAAAACCTTCAATAAGTAATAACACTCATGCAGGTCAGTCGTAAGGCCAAGAATTCTACGCGAAAGATCTTCCCTTCCCTAACAAATTTAGCCCTTTTTCATCTGGGCCTTGCATCTTTCCCGACAGTTTCTTAAATAACAAAATAATGTTTCTTTTACAATAACATTTTCAACGAGCAATGTTTCCTCTCTTACTTTTTTGGAAAAGTAGCATTTTTCTTTTACTTATCACACTGGAACAAGTCTGGGTTTGGGGTTTTCCCGGCTTTCTTTTCACTTTCACTAAGAGGATATTCTTTGTGATTGGGACTGGGTCAATAAAAATATGCACTTCCAATAACTTGCCTTTTCATCCAAAGAACGAATATATTAACACATTCCCCAGTAATAATAATATTTAAGAAATGAATTTCTCCTTCATCCCTCCCAGTAATTCAAATGCGTACTAAATAGAATATTTTCATATTGAATTTTACGTGTCTACGCTCATACATAATGGAGTTACTGTATATTACTGCATACAATTACCATTGTGAAAAATTAAATTTCTGTAACCTCTCTGTAACGGACACCTCTCAATAGCGGACAAAAATTCATGTCCCATTAGTGTCCGTTATTCAGAGGTTTCACTGTATTTGGAAGTCAACGCTTGTGGGAGTATCACCATTCATCTCAACGACCGCAACAATTATTGATTTGATACTAATATCTGTCATTTTGGATTATTTTTACATGTCTCGGTAACCTCCCCTCCTCCCGTCAGGTGAACCCCGGCCCGCATACAATGGTAGCTGAATTTGAAAGTCATCGCTAATGAAAGTGTCACCATTGATCTCAGCGATCGCTAAAACTATGGATTTGACACTAATATCAGTTATTTTCAACTCCTTCTGCATGTCCCGTTAATACCCCCTGAGGGTTCGAAAGTTAAAAAAAAAAAAAACGCTTCGTTTTAGGCTGGGGCATGGACAAAGGTACTCGTGACCCAAATTTGGTAACTCTTCGTCCGCTCTTCTGGTCCCCAGGCCGCACACAGACAGACACACATACAAACAAACTCTTTATTTTATTTGCATTAGATAAGATATACAGACAGCTAAAGTTCACTAAGTAAAAGACATTTGAAAAGAAATGAAGAAGAATTAAAAATATAAAATTTCCGTTCAATTGAAAGAGAAAAAGAAAAATCATTCTCCGTGTTAATCAATCGACTAAAAACACATGGGTATTCACTACGTCAATAAAACTTGATCAATAAAGTTTAAATAAATAAATATTCCTTTCATTTGTACGATCTTAAGTTTTAACACGAATATATATATATATATATATATATATATATATATATATATATATATATATATATATATAGGGGGATTCAATAAGAACGTACCAGGCCTATATCGCAGCTAATACTGCACTTATAACCTTCAAACAAACAATTGAATTACCAAATTGTATGTGTAAAATGCAATAAAAATAGTAGCGAGACCAGTGGCGTCTCGTGAATACCTCAAACGGGGGCCAACTTCAAAATTTGAAATGGAAAGTGGTATAACTGTTGGAATAGTTCGAAAGGACATTAAATGTCATGCAACTTTTAGAGGACAAACTTTGTCATATCCTTTCCCATTTAGCCGCTAGAGGCGTTGTTGTAGACTTGTATCTGACTACCCGTAGCAGGCCTTTATCTCAGCTAATAATGCACATAGAGCCGTCAAACAAGCAATTGAACTACCAAATCGTATGTGTAAACGTCAATAAAAATAGTAGTGACACCAGTGGCGTATCGTGAATATCTCTAACAGGGGTCATCTGCAAAATTTGACATGCAAACAGGGGTTGGTTGTGTTTCCATTGAAACAAGCGCACAATGGGAGAAAAGTCGAGAGGAAACACGTTGGCATATTTCTTCCTCTGTGGCAGCAACACGATCGCATTACAAGGTCAAAGTCAGATGATGCGAGGGTTTCTGCATACGGAACCAAAGGGAAGAGTTAATACTGGTCTGAAACGAACGGGACGTACAATTGTACATACGCGGAATCACACCGTGTAAGTGGCGTTCAACAATGGCGTCAGCAAGAGACTACGACGAGGGGAGGGTACATGCTGTAACAGTAAGCAGAGGTACATTTGCTGCTGTTGAATGAAGCTCTAAATAGGAAACCAATGACATACGCAATATTTGAAGACAGTGGTTTCCGTATGGCTGCGACAGTAGCGCAGTGGATGGGGGGGGGGACTATGATGAGGGACAATGTAGGATGCTATAACAAAACGGAAGAAAAAACTATTGGTTGCAACGAAGAAAGACGAACCTAATGTGCTGTTGCCAAAGTATGGAACAAAACATGGGGACAGCAAGCTGAGGCGTTGCAATCAAGCCATTGGAGAAAGATGAGTAAAGAGCAAAAGAATCAGCTTACCTTCTGCAGAGTGTAGTCGACGCCCCCTGGCTTTTACAAATGTTCAAAGTGATATCCCCGAACAGCAATACAGTGATTTATTCATTGTACGTAATTGTGAGCAACAGCTTCCAACTCGGCCACGTTGATGGTCCGGAATGCGGTTGTAATGCGGTCTTGCATGTTGCGAATTGTAGTTGGTCGATTGACATACACAAGATCCTTAATTGGACCCCAGAAAAAAATAGTCCATACAAGTAAGGTTGGGCGACTGCGGAGGAAACTTGAAATCTCTTCCGATCCAGCGTTGCGGAAATAGAACATTTAGCTCTTTCCTACACATGGCAGCATTATGGGCTGGACAGCCATCTAATTGAAACCACAGCATCTGACGTATATCGAGCGGTACGTTTTCCAAAGGTGGCTTTAGATGGTGTCGCAAGAAATCACGAAACATTGCACCTGTTAAATGACCAGCAAAAAACCATGGCCCAATGACCTGAGTGCCTACAATGCCATCCCACACATTAATGCGCCATCGGTGTTGCCGATTGACTTCTCTCATCCAGTAATTTTTCTTCGCTGCCCAGTAATGTGCATTGTGGAAATTCACGTTGCCATCACTGCAGTATGTCGCTTCATCAGTCCATAAAATGAAGTGAATGAAATTCGGATATTCTCTTACGCGATTTATCACCCAGTTGAGGAACAGAAACCGTAAATTACAGTGCGCATCACTTAGTTCTTGATGCAGAGAGAGATGGTACGGGTGAAAATGTGATTTCCACAGAATACGCAGGTCACTACCTTGACTGATACCACGATCTCGTGCGATCTGCCGTGAAGATACATGAGGAGTTACTGCAATAGCTTCAAGTACATCAATGGCAACGTCTTCATTGTGTACGACTCTTCTCTGGACACCATAGCGTCCACGCATGTTGCCTGTCTGCCACAATCGTGCTGCTAATCTCCGCAGCAGATTGTGGGAAATAGCTTGTCGCTATGGATAGCGTTCGGCGTATAATCGAGCTCCAGCCCTATAATTTTCCCAGCATTCCACTAAAATCATGAGCATTTGGAATGCTTCCAAATTCATATAACGTATGAATGTTATTTACTACCGACACTTCCTACTACAATCACTCAAACATCAACACATCAAAGAGGTTTCACTCTTTGTGGAAGTTTCGTATTCGTCCTGTCACGAGCTCGCAATGCACACGGGTAGTAGAACTCAATGCACGTCACCTTGTCCAGTACATGGACCACTTAAAGTCACTGAAGGTTAATCAGTCTCGGACTCTACAAGCTTGTGTTACCTGTTTTGGCCACAGCATCGCTCTTCTGCCCTCTGTCTGACATAGCAGCAATCGCCTGTTCGAGGCCGCATAGACTATGTCTTGATCAATGTCATGTACGTGTTAGGTACTGGATCTACAAGAGTACCATCACACAATCACTGGCAACGATAAATGAGTGTGCTGTTCGAAACAACGACAAACAAACGCACAACACATGCTCCCGGATTTGGGAGATATTTCATACTGTACATACGCACACAAGATACATCGCGCGCCCACGTCATTGTGTGTCTGAGCTACCCTTGGCTTAGGCCCCGAGTTAATCCTGCAAAGGCGTCGGCGGTTGTTAGCCAGGGCATGGTTTGCACGTATCCTTCCGGCATTCGCCTAGTGTGACTGGGAACACCCTCGCAACACCTGACTTTCACCTACTAATGCGATCGTGTTGCTGCCATAGAGGAACAAAATATGCCAACGTGTTTCCTCTCGACGTTTCTTGCATTGTGCGCTTGTTTCAATGGAAACGCAACCAACCCCTGTTTTCATGTCAAATTTTGCAGATGACCCCGTTGGAGATATTCACGATACGCCACTGGTGGCGCCACTATTTTTATTGACGTCTACATATACGATTTGGTAGTTCAATTGTTTGTTTGACGGCTCTATGTGCATTATTAGCTGAGATAAAGGCCTGCTACGGGTAGTCAGATACAAGTCTACAGCAACGCCTCTAGCTGCTAAATGGGAAAGGATATGACAAAGTTTGTCCTCTAAAAGTCGCATGACATTTAATGTCCTTTCGAACTATTCCAACAGTTATACCACTTTACATTTCAAATTTTGAAGTTGCCTCCATTGGAGGTATTCACAAGACGCCACTGGTCTCGCTACTATTTTTATTGCATTCTACGCATATGATTTGGTAATGCAATTTTTTGTTTGAAGGCTCTACGTGCAGTATTAGCTGCGATATAGGACTGGTACGTTCTTATTGAATCACCCTGTATATATATATTTGCAAAGGAACTGGAATTCTTTTCCAAAGTTTTTCTAATACGACAAAGTTATCCAGAAAACTCAGAGCAGGAAATCTGAACCAAATTTATAGAAATAAACACATTTTTTAGATGAAAGAAAAATCTACTTACATTTTAATCCTTTGTACTTTTATCTACGTGAGAAAGAAAGAGAAAAATTCATGAACAAAGGGAATCGTAAACAAATGTGTCTGCAAAAAGTTCAGACTATAGAAAAGAAAAAGGAATATCGAAGGTAGCAAACAGATGTAAAAGACGTGGGCGAGAAGTTTCCTAAGAAGCTTGTTACGCAAATTGTGTTCTGTACTTCTTGGAATAGCTTCTTTAAGTGAAAATACGCAAAGAAGCACTTTTAAAAGAACACAGCTGGTACATACCTGTAAGTCTTCCTAACTTTTTCCTTTATATATATATATATATATATATATATATATATATATATATATATATATATATATATTTGGGCCTTATTTCCAGTTGCGGACTAAATCATTTTTTCTGTATAAATGGTTACATAGAAAGATGTTTACAATTTACTATGCAAAAGAACATAAAACTAATGCTGTTAATCGGATTAGCACTTTTTAAAAATATTTAAGACAATTGTATTTTGGTACAAAATATAATGAAAAATAACTTAGTAATTAGTGACAGTTGATGTTATATTGTACATAGAAAGAAATAGTATTTAGCTAGACATATCCAGAGACAACACTACAGGAATAATCCTAATTGCCCCTTAAAACCTTGGTGTTTTTCATTACAGCTTCTCAGGTATGATTCCCGTTGAGGATGCTCAGTTCAAAAGGTTTTTTTTTTTTTTTTTTTTTTTTTTTTTTTTTTTTTTTTTAGACCAGCCATCCTGAGTAAAGTTTGTCCTGGGTTTTACTTATTCGTACCAGGCAAATGACAAGATGGTACCTAATATATAGATCCTAGGCCGCTTCCCTTCTTCCTCATTCTTATCTCCCTTCTCTCTTTCGCGGATAGTGTGCTTGCCGAGTGACATCATCCCTCATACGTGATGTATTTGAAGCTATAGCAGTCGATAATGTCCAGAAATATGTATAAATAAATCATTCCACTTTGTCAGTCCGTTCATCTGCATTAGTTTTAATTTGTTTAACCACTGTCTGCATTTGTTTATATAGAAGGTTGTTTGGTTTATATCCGACCGATCTGGCAGCGTTCTTGTCTGTATAATAGTGTCACGTACATGAAATCGGCGTCGCTGTCAGTGTGGTATATCTGATAGCAAGTGCCGAAGGGTCGGTCGGTCATCTTGGCGCTCCTGAAGTGACGTCGAAAGTGAGTCGTTAATGTAAATGATACGTTATGGTACGTTTCATAGTAACAATACCCTGCATAGCAGTTGTCAAACGCACCAAAGTAATAATCAAAAAATATTTTCACGCCAACTAAGGAGATACCACCAGACAAGATCGGAAATGCAATCTCAAGCTTAGAATCACCTTATGGTCATTTGGGGCAATATCGACACCCTAAGGACATTTGCACTACTACAAGATTGTAACGAATTATTAAAGAAACGAATTATATATAGCCCATGGTTAAGTATACTATTTCAACTACTTGACACATACAATACATGTTATACAAAAGCAATGTGTGGTTGTAGAGCCACAATTGAAATGAATGATGAAGAAGTGTCGGAATTCCACAGCTCTATGGAGAAGAGCGACAGGTTGTTGGGGTAATATCGACTTCCACATTAAAACCTTACGTACTATGATAATGTCACTAATAATTCCACAACGCACATTACTGTTCGTAAAGTAGTTCATGAGCTTCAAACAAACACGGGAATCAGTAAGTTTAGGAATATAAAATGTCTTTATTTACAGCTATAAAAAATATTTTTAAAATGTCACTGAGTTACAAATGAGGGAAAGAATAACAGCAAAATTTGTTCAGTTACAAGAAATATATGAAACAACAATTTATTTTAAAAAATAATGTACTAAATGTGAGCTAGTGCAAAAAGCAGAAAAATTCTGTACTTTATGAAAAAGTATTTCTTAATTTATGTTAATCATATGTTATTAAAAGTATGATTATGGATTAAAATATTAGTGTTAGCTTCATATACAGGAAAGAGCAAAAACATTATACTCATATATGTCTGAGATTTCACACTGTTGACACACAAAGAAGGGATCGTCTGGATGAAGAAAACAGTCCTCGTTAAACCGCTGAAAATATTTTGTACGTTGAACCCAATCAGCGGAATTGTTTTCCCATTAAAAAAAAAAAAAACTCCACAGATGGCACAATAATTTTCTTTTTGAGTTTTCTCATTTTTCTTATTGTGTTTTGTAACATTTTTATGTATCTGTATCTTCTTTTATGTGTCACTACCTTTTGATTTTTCTATTTTACTATTTTTCTGTGCAGATGTTAAAAGCTTGACACTATTGTCCTTCGCTTTACATTACGACATCTTATGTTCTTGGGTGAACCCATACGCGTCTAATATAAAAAACTCTTCTTCTAGTGCGTGCTCATCTTCTTCAGCAAATGTTGTAAGTTCACCAAAATGTTTCTTGCAGTCAATTTTGAATAACCTGTCACGTAACGTATCCGAGAAACTTCAAAAGCTCTTGAAGCAGTAGCAAGTAGCACTGCATTCTTTACGGCCTCTATAGCTACTGACATTTTCTTCAAATTCCAGGAGCATCTCATGCAATGGAAAAAGGATGCGGACATTCTATTATCTATATGTTAATACTAATGTAGTATTTTTGATATATAATTATTAAAAATCAACGAAAAGGGGGGAAAGCATCTGTCGAAAGTGCCCCAAATGTGAGTATCGGAAGTATCCCGAATACATATGTTACACTTAACTATATTTTATGCAAGTTAGAAACACTGCACACTGATGAAAATACATACTACCTGTGATTGCACAACTTTCAGTTGTATGCTTTCCACCATGAGTACTGAACACTAAATATTTCTAGATTCACTAAATATTTTTTCTAGATTTTTGTGAACAATTCATTCTAGCAAACTCAGTCCCTGACAGTGATCCGAATTCCTCTTCAGTGTAGACTGAAGAGATTTCGTAGCAGAGATTAATGTTATAAAAAAATGTACATTGAACATGCTTTATTCACAATTTATCTAGGAAAATTTCAAATAAATTGTGGAAATGTACCTAGTGCATACAACATTACTGCCATAAGGTGTCCTGTAAACTTAAACCGTTTTTTTATAACACTCTCCTGAATTGTACTTTGCTTGTTTTGCCTAAGCCTTAATTGTAAGTTTTTCCTCACTTGTAAAAAAAGCTGGGCATTTTTTTTTTAAATTATTTAAAGAAGTCATGATATGCAATTCATTCAGAATTTGTAGGTTATGTACAGAATTAAAGCGCACACAATAAAATTAAATCTAATAACTAATAACCAAAACAGCTGATACAAAAGAGATACTAGTATATGAATTGCGAATGTCACATATTCATACATAGGATTGTAAACTGGCCGGCTTTTCATTGGCCTGGCCAAAAAAAATTGATGTTATTTTGATTAAAGCCTGTGACAGGTACAAACTTCTCACCAGCCCCTTTATAACCTTTTTTTTTTTTTTTTTCAAATTTGTCTGTCATTCTGTAAACTCAAAACTGTTACCTTTCACCATGTATCAACGATTAATATATTTTGATCACCTGTTTAGAAAATTTTAGAGAGATGACAGGGACTGTATCAGGGAAAATTTGAAATTTACTTTCAAGGAATTTTATACATTTACTAGCAGCGTTCACCCCGCTTCGCTGCGGTCACCCCGGAACGCAATAAACTTTGTTACTTAGATAATTTTTACTTTTTCGCTTTCAAGTGATATGATAAAAACCATAGAAGATTGCATTAAATGTTAACATTATATCGCCTGTCATTTATGTTAACCCGCCCCGCTTCGCTGCGGTCACCCCGGAAGTTTTCGCTTTCAAGTGATATGATAAAAACCATAGTAGATTGCAGTAAATGTTAACATTATATCGCCTGTCATTTATGTTAACCCGCCGAGTGACACGGTCATGCGGGTTGCATATAAATACGTTTATTTTTACCTATGATGAACTAACAAAGGATTTGTACGTTATGGACACTTGAATGGTCAATTATCTCAAGACACTGGTAATTAAAAATTAAAGTGATATGATAAAAACCATCTAGGGTCCAAATCCTAATAACCCCCCAAAAATAAAAGAAATTGGTTCAGCCGTATTAGCGTGATGAGGTAACAAAGGATTTGTGCGTTCTCTTTTATATATATAGATTAAGAGTGGAAAAGGACTTCTTAAAGCAATTTTCTATAGTTGAAGTAGAGACTATATGTTTAAAGAGTGAATTTCATTTTTCAAATCCAAAATTGTCACGTAAAGATTATTATACTTTTGTTCATCTGTTTCGATAATTTTAAAGGAATGATAGTTACTGGTAAATACAATAAATAGATCAATGCCGATTGATTAATTTCAGTTTCTCATTTATAGCACAATGTATCTATTAAGGTTGCTAGTGAATGTTCTAAGGACATACAGAATATATGTGTTAATGCACTTTCGTTCACGATAGTACATTTCCTTTCCATGGATAGGTCCGAATAGAGATACTTTACGCTGAGACCTGTATCACAAAAATTTTGAGGAAGTGTCGGTTCTTTTTATTTTACAGAGTTGGCAACCCTATTCATATATCGACACACACACATACACACACACACACACACACACACTTGTGCGTAAAAAGAAAAAAGAACTACATTCCAAATCATCCGTCTTGCTTGTTACGCAATGCACGATACTTCCACATGAGGCGAAACAATGTTTATCAACGTTCTGGAAAGCAACCTTGAAACCCGCCAGATATAGGAACAACATGTTAGCTGGGAGGGGTCCAAAGTATTTGAGGAAGGTCCAATACGTCTACGTAATAACGAACCTGTCTTTTACTGTACCCGAAAAGATAAGTAATTCTTAATTACTGTCACCTAGATTTTTTAGAAAAAATGATAGAACGATTATTTCTATAAGAAAAGAAAGAGTACATGATGAGGCGTAAAATAGAATACCGGTATTTAGCTTACATCAATCATTTCTCTGTTTAAGAAGTATAGTTCGTTAAGAAAGTCTACAAATGCTAGTCGAGTTCCGAAATTTTGGGGAGGTCCGTACCTGGTTGACCCCCCTCGTGGCTACGCCTCTAAGCATTGCTAACTAGTCCCAAATTCAATGTGGCGTTCCCCACCATAGAGTTCTATCAAGAGTATAAAATATACTTATTTTATAAAAGAAATATGTATATACTAAAATACTATCCACAGAGGGGAGATTCTGCACCTTCACTTATTAATATTTGGTTCACAAATTACTGTAGAAGAAATTTTCATTATCTATATAAGCTAAGAATTAACTTATAAATGCGGATCTACTTTCATTTGATTTCTGCTCTACTATATATCTTATTTTTTATTTTGTAATTCTGCTATCACTTTTTTTAATTGTCATTATATTGATTTGCTTCAATATTAGTACAGTAATATAAAAATATGAATGCATAAAAACAAATTCCATTTGTTAACTGCTAGTGAAATAAAATTTAGAAATCTTATTTAGCGTGAAAAACCTTCTCGTTCACTGGAAACCGTGCTGTGTTGCAGAAGCACTGCAACGACCAGACCCTTTAACTTCTGAGATAGGGGAAAGGAGACTTAACATTTGCTCCAATTCCCGCGCTGAAGGAATCTGGTCGTTGCATGCTCACTGCAACACAATATAAATTAGAGACTCTGTGACGGATTATTTTTCGCTTTTTAAAACGGATTAACAAAACGGACAGTTAGAGAAGAAAAAATATGTTATTTAAAGTATATATGGGAGGATTAGAAAGTATTTTTTCTGTTCTTTACTACTATTGCTAATAATATTTTTTTCTTGAAATACTTTGGTCGTTGCGCAACGCTGCAACACTAACATTAGCCGCTACTGTTTGTAACTAGTATTGAAATCCACAGAAAGACATGGATAATTGAAATAAAACTTAATACACAAAATAGAAGACATAAAATAAGAGAATGCTTAAGTTTTCTTTTCTATGGAAGAACGCTTTAAGGGGACAAGAGCTTCCTAGCGAAACATTTCGGAAGCACTTCAGAAATCAACAAATCATAAACATTTCGAGTATATGTAAAGATTTAGAAAGTCATGTAAACTAACATTCAGTTTCTTTTGCGGAAATGAAGACAGGAGCTACCTATATTAACAGACAGACAATTGAATTATCGATGCGTGTCACATTGATCCATAGGCCTAATTAGTGAAATTAAAGACGAGAACACCATTAATGCAACCACATTATTTCTGTTAGAAGGCCTTTCTTTTATTTACGGTTTGTTTGTCAACATAATCTTCGCAGTATTGATATCCAACAAAGAAGTGTTGTAAATAAAGTGATCTTTTTGTACCACACACAACGAATTATTGCTACCTGTTCACAAATATCACATCTCAGAGCTGCATTCATGCCTAAGCAATACTACGTATATAGGCGTCTGAAATCGTTCCGGTCTTTCTGTTGTGAACTCAATGTGACACCAAGGGTATTTGAAGACATCTTTATACCTTGGAGATGAAAACTGATTGTGAATCAGTAATTGTAATTTTATAATATTATCTCGTGAGTGCAAATTAATATCTTGTCACTGTAAGATAACTACATCCGAGAAAGTCGAACAAATTTTTTCCACAAACAAATCATTTCGGTATTGTTAGAAGCGTTACATCTTTGTTTTGTGATTGAATTGTGCGTCTAGTATTTTTCACAATTGCCGCTCCAGGTATCTTATAGCAGCACTGTTTTATTATGTTTTGTAGGGAAATAAGCGTTCTCTAACAACGTATGGAAATGTTTCTTTGTGAATTTTCCTGACTTTGAGGTGAAAATGTGAATGTAAAAAAGCACGATATAAAAAACACACGTATGTCCTACTTTTTATTCGTTTATTCACTTTAGGAGTTTCAAGCAAATTCCCAGTGCGTTGCTAGTTATGGCCTTGCTGAAATGTGTCATATTGTCCTATGTTTGCACTTTAGGGGGGTATTTACTCCTTCATCCCCCATGTTGGCTGATATAAAAAAACACGTATATCCTACTTTTGATTCCTTTATTCACTCCAGGAGCTTCAAGAAAATCGGAGTGTGACACTTGAAACCCTTGCTTGTGAGTACCTTACCAATTAAACTATGTCTTGGCAACACTATCACAACATTTTCTAACATAAAATAAATTACACTATTACTGATCAAATTATTTCAAGGGAAGAAAATTGAGCTCATTTATTAGTTCTCCCTTTCACCTAATAGCTAGCGCATACGTCTTTGATGCACGTGATTCTGGACTCCATTCCCAGCTGAAGAACAGAAAAATAAATGTTAATCTCGCAATTGTTAATTTCATTAATCCTTTACCTAAAGAGCATAAACGCGGGACGTTAAAGTAAAAAAAAAAATCATTTCATTAATTATTTATCTTCATTTTTTTCTTTAATACTTATATTGACATTGTCAGATTTTTTTCAAAACTACATTTCTCTACACAAATTTCCTTTATTCTTCTTCCTATTCGTTCCAATTACTCAGTCTCTGTATTTTTTACTCTTAAATAGCAAGGTCTTTGGAAGATCTTTGAGATTCAAACAATGTCAAATAGTCTGCTTCACGAAATATCAAGGAGATTGCTTAGGGTTCTCTGCCAGTTGCGTGTCGTTTTATCTCATCATTAACAAATTAGTAAACAACCTAGGGTTGCCATATTTCAAAAATGAAAACACGGGACGCTACTAAATTATCGAATCTTTGAAATGCTTAAAATGAAAACAGTGTTACATACTACTTTACTTTCTTACATTCGATATATATTCACAAGTTGTTCAAGTATTATGTAATCGCATTTTGTTATTTTAGTAGACCTTCTCCCTAGTTAAGCAAACGTAAGCAGATGAGTTACCCCCTTCCCCTCGTAAGTTTTTTTTTTTTTTTTTTTTTTTTTTTTTTTTTTTTTTTTTTTTTTTTTTTTTTTTAGTTTCTCAGGATCTGATATGTTTCGTAGTTTTAAGAGCCTGTTTTAGCTCGTTCAAGGTATGATGTTTCCTTTCACACGTTTTCTGTTCGTGTTGTATCCTTCTTTTAGAACGGTTAATTCATTGGCAAGGTGGTAAAATATTTCAGAACCAAAGATGCAGATTGAAACAGAGTACCATACTAAAGATAACAGTGTACTTGCTTATTAAGATTAAGTAATAAAACCTTTTGTCCCTTTTCCAATGTAACAAATACTTCCTTCAATAGCAAAGTAGATAAATCGTGAACTTAATTAAATCTATGTGTTATGTATTCAAGTTTTTTTCAACTTTGAATTTAATTTGAAAAAGTAGAAGAGAATAATTACATACCTAATCCTGTTAAAAGAAAAACTAACTCCAATATATCCTTTCTTTCGCTATAGTTGAAATCTGGGGAACTATTTTCGGAACGCCGGGACGCATATCTCGATTCCGTGACGGTCCCGGATTTTCCACCAATGCAACCCTGAAACAACCTCTTTGATATACCAAAGGGTTTGTCCTGTGCAGTGGCGTGTCCTGACGTAGATATTAGGGCGTTGATAAGAAAGGAAACGTTGGTAAGAAAGGAAAAATATATTAACCCTCCCAACCATAGGCAAAATTGGAGGAGGACCCCCTCTTCCCAGGACAAAGATGGGCCCACCCACATTTCTTTTACTGATCGAAAATGATGTGATAAATTTACCTCAATTTACGCGTAACTATTTTAGTGGCATTTGCATTCGACATACGAATATTTAATAGTAACTAAACTTTGCCCACCCATCGATTTCTTGAATATAGTCTGTGCCTGGAAGTTCTCGCAATTTTTGAAAGTAAGAAGCCATGACCGTCCCTCCATAATGTACTAGTTAGGCTAACCTATAAATAGCACTTTTCTCTTAACAATTTAGTCTGCAAATTATAAAGATGAATCGAGGAGGAGGTTATTACGTAAGGAATAATTTAATTATAATAATTATATAAGTATTTTTGAAGTTTTTATTTCAATTCCAAGTACCTAAAACATGAGATTATAGGTTTAAAAAACACAGGCTCATTTAAATAACATGAAGAATTTCTTCATCTTTCCTTTAGACCCCTAAAAATTTAAAAAAAATCACTTTTGGCAATTTTCCTGTCAGTCCTGGAAATCTATAATTATGCCGAATTTCAACTTTCCACGTCAACCGGAAGTACCCCTTTAATTTATGTCGGTTCATGTAGTGTAGTTAGGATATAACCTCAAAATATGAAATTGAAAATCAAAAACAAACAATTATTTACTTACAATTACTTGAATTCCAGCTCAAGTCGTCTTTCTTTGCGTAGAAACCTACAGATTACTGCTTTAGAAACAGTAATATGGGGCCCGAAAGCGTTAGTCTTGAGGATGACACACTAACGGCAAAGTAAATGAAAATTAGGGAAAGGAAAAGGCAGAATGGAAAACCAACGACTTTCGTCCAGCTTAACGTCCAGGTTTTTTATATCAACTGATCCTGCGAACGCAACTTTATTGGATCGAGAGAAAAATTATTATATTTCTTTTCAACGTATTTTTTTTACTTTTTTTTAGCAAGAAGTCAATTGCACCCTTAACTTATGAATTGAACGATATGTTTAACAATAAAAAAGTGCGTAGATATACCCCCCCAAAAATGTATTCCGTATTGCTATAAAAAAAATCTGTACATCCACAGATAAATCTACAGACTTTGCAAGACTTGAGACAAGCAGAAACCTCAAAATGTTGACTTTCTAAACAACGCCTTGGATCACAGAAGCACAAGGTGAGAAACACGAAGCGCATGCGCAGAATGAGTCTTCTAAAGCAGTGAAAATTCAGCCAAAGCGTTGCCAACGACTTACTCGCAGAGGTGCCTCCTCAAAACATGACTGGGATCGCACAGCACTTCTCGGTTCTTCTGTACTTCAACAGTTGGTTCTGTCTCGATGAAAATAAAAGAACCTAGTTCTGACGATCCGTTTAATTAAATTAAAATATTCTTTTCTTCATTTTTCGTAGGGCGTTAACACACGACTTGCACACCCAGAGAAGACGCTACTGGTCCTGTGAAATTTCGAGAAATTTTCTGGAAAGAATTGGTTTCCATGGTGCGTAAAGTCTTGTGTTTCTCTTCCACTCAAAAAGACCCTCACAGACAGCAGCGCCCTTGACGAGGTTGTGGAGCTTTAAACCAACAGCTGTTTACACCGGCTAATTTCTGTTTGTCTTTCGCAAGTATATTACAGTAGTTGATATTTCCGGAAGTTCGCCGCAACGCAGCGCAAAGAACTTTTAATTGTAAGACTTTGAAAAACAAAGGATATGTAATTCCGAAATGTAAAATATTCTTTATAGATGTCACATTGCGTAATAAAGTATGATATCGAATATAAGAAACTAAAAGGCAACTTTTATGCTTGGCGTAGGTTTAACGGAAACCGATAAGAAATGAGGTGTTAGATGATTTTTTTTCTACAGAGTTGTAAGTGGGCTACTGTAAATTATATTCACACATCAATTTTATTTTCACATGGTAGCTAGCTGGTCTTTGTACCGATAATATACCATAATAAGTAAGATTGTTAAGGTGTAAATTCTAAAATTATTGTAAAGTTATCTTTTATTTTTTTTATATTATGCAGAGTATTATGTATTTAGAGAATTTATCTGTTCATTTTTTGCGGCATATACATGTATATCACAACCCTAGATATTATGAGAGTAGAAGTATATTAGTTGGTTTCCTATTTAATTCATTGATTTCGTTTTATAAGTTTTGACTTTCTAGTTGATTGATTGATTTGATACATCTTTTATCAGCAGCGAATAGATAGATAGATAGATAGATAGATAGATAGATAGATAGATAGATAGATAGATAGATAGATAGATAGATAGATAGATAGATAGATAGATAGATAGATAGATAGATATAGATATAGATATATAGATAGATATAGATAGATACTGTATAGATATGCACCTAGGTATATAGGACAAGTCATACCATTTTAAGTGGTATCTAACCACTGTAGTCCGTTTGATACTTTCATATCGTGGATCGGACGTTCACGTTTCGGACGTTCAATATTAAGTCTCGGCCAACTGATGGATGAACTATGTCTAACCATGAAAAGCCGATTTTAGGGGTTGATCTTCGTTGAAGTTGGTTAATTTACAGTACTGAAGAAAATGTACTAAACTTAGATTTTCAATGGTGCAAGAAAACTCCTTGAACTACGTTCAAGTTAGGAAGTTCGATCTTGAAGTTTTCGCCATTGCTTATTTGAACTTCGTTGGTGCACAGAGTCGTAAATCAGACTCGTAGCTACGCTTGGTCATAGGAGGCACAGGTTTGGAACCCCTCCAGCTTCATAGAAACTTGCAACTGTTTGTTCAGTTGAATATATGTATATACGAAAAGTAAAAAGCCAGCAACGTAAGTTAAGCTCGAGTTAGCCCCTAAAATTTTTTCGCACCCTCTTCTCCCTGGTTTAGTGTTTCAGCTCAGAGTCTGCGATGAATCCATATCTAAAAACCGTTTCTCACTATTTTTAAAAGTTCGCTTTGTAAGATCAATGTTGAAACCGGAAGTGGTACTTAATTTCGACTACTTTCAGTTTTAGTAGAGAGATAAGGGTGAAGATGGTATCTTATGTTGGGTTGGTTATTGCAAAGAGCCACTTCTTGCTAAATCTTACTGTTTCTGACATGTTACCTGTCGACAAACTAGCGGAAGAAAGGACAACCTACAGAAGTTCTACAAGACATTGCACACTTATGGATTTGGATTTGCACGTCTAAAACTAAAATAATAGCGTAAAGAGACAGAATTTTAATAACAGGATTTTAGAAAATAACGGTTGTATTGTTTACGAAATGCTAACCTATTAATTATCCACTATTAGAAAAACATTTGTAAGAATTACTTCATTAAATTCATGTCATAATTACACATAGACAGATATATCAGGTTATAAAACTTTACATATTTTTATGTAACACAAATGTATTTTTATGTAATACAAATAATGCATAGCAAAATGCTGTAGTGTCTTCTTGATTATTAGAAGTTAAGATATTTTAACATATGTTCAATCCTACAATAGCAACATAAATTATGCGGTCTTTAAAGGGACTGTCCAATTTGAAGGGTCGTGGTTGTGAAATTATGCCCCGCGGGTCAAATGCAGCCTCCCTGTAAGGTTCCATCCGGCCTGTGACATGATTTCTAATCTGACAAATAAAAAACATCATATGGTTACTCTTCTAATGAGTTAAATTAGAAATAGACATGATCATCTAAGCTTAAATACACTCTAGTTCGTACCAGTTTGTGAAGAACTTTAAACAATATTAGAACTTAATTGACCCGCCTAAAGGTTTTCCTCTTGACTTTTCTCCTTAAAAATTTTGCTAATCACTGTTCTAAAGGATATCAAAAGTTATATTGTTAATTTTTTCTTGGTATTGGTGTCAAAGCCAAATTCGATAAACTTCCAGAACTCCATATAGACACCATAAATGAACAGCTATGCTATACATCATATATCACACCAGATAAAGTCAATGCTTTGAAGAATATTAACAAAATGAGCCCTGTAAAAGATATATTTAACCTTCATCTCGTCACTGCTCCGGAAGTCATGAAGGCAATAAACAAAATCAAATCACCTGCTTCAGGAGCTGACGACTTGCCAATCATTCTTATTTTTTTTTTTTTTTTTAAATATTACCGTTCATTGTAGATGCCATTGTGCATATTTTTAATAGTTCCATCACAACCGGAGAATTTCCATCAATTTGGAAAATCTCTCACGTTCGCCCATTGCCTAAAACCACAAATCCTACAAAAGCAGATCTCTGCCCTATTAGTATACTCTTTGCACTCTCCAAAGCGTTACAGCATATAATACATGACTAATTAAGTTTCTCGAAAAAAAAAAAATCTTAAATTCCTTTCACTCAGGTTTCAGATCTCAGCACAGCACTTGCACTGCTCTAGTAAATCTCACTGATGATATTCGTGCCGCTATGAATGAACGCCAAATTACACTGTTATCCCAACTAGATTTTTCTGAAGCTTTCCAAACTATAGACCATGACATACTGATTGCCAAACTGTCTTCCTTCTACAACTTTTTCCAGTCAACTTTATCTTGGTTTAGCTCCTATTTATCAAACAGAAAACAAGAAGTTGTCAGTAATAACGTATGTTCCAATACGAAACTTGTCCCATGTGGAGTCCCGCAGGGCAGTATCCTAGGACCTCTTCTTTTTTCCTTATACATCAACGATTTACCTGAACACATCACCCACTGTAAATATCACTTATATGCAGATGATATACAATGCTATTTAACCAATAATCCCTTAAATTTAACCACAGCGATTGATCACTTAAACAGTGACATTGAAAGCATCTGCACATGGGCACGTGACAATGGATTGCAAGTAAACCCAACCCAATCAAAATTTGTCATGCTTTGTTCTCGTAAACTACTCTCCACAATCAATATTTTAAGCCTACCGAATGTTCTTGTAAACAACGTAGCCATTTCTGTGAGCGATAGCATCAATAGCCTAGGACTCAAGATCCACAAATTCTTAAATTGGACAGACCATATTAATAGAGTATGTAAGAAAGCTTACGGCTCCCTTCATTCTCTTCAGCGTTTAAAAAACCTTCTTCGGGAATCCATTAAAGCGTCCCTGGTTCAATCATTGGTAATCTCTCATTTAGATTATTGTGATGCAGCATATGTTGACTTAACCGAAGATCTGGCAAAACGTTTACGGCGCATTCAGAATGCCTGCGTTCGCTTCATATTTAATAAAAAAACGCTTCGACCACATCTCCCATTTGTATCAGCAATTAGGATGGTGTAATCTAAGCACCCGCCGCCACATTCATTCCCTAACACTTTTATATAAAATAATTAATTGTAAGAAAACCTACTTATCTATCCTCTAAATTTAAATTTCTCGGCGATACTCACTCAGTAAATACCCGTTCTAAAGGAAATACAATACTCACCGTTCAAATGCACAAATCTAATTTCTTTTCCAAATCTTTCACAATATTTGCCACCAAAGCTTGGAATGACACCCCTCAAAGCATCAGAAACTCTGGTTCAGTGTTGACTTTTAAACGTCGGCTTAAAGAATGTCTTTGTAATGAAGGTCTTCAGTAAACAAAACAAAATAAAACAAAGTATATATTATACATAATCACTTAAGTATGTGCATCAACTTATCAATACATAGTCAATCAAAGGAATGTATTTTATATGTTATATATAATCAAGATTGATTTCTTTGATTCTCATTGTATAGTTTAACATGTCTTCAGTGTTGTCGCTTGTTTATTTTAATGTTTATTTTATATGTAATAAGTTTCATCTTCACTTTTCATGTTTTATTTTCTTTCCGATTGTAAAAGGAAAAATATAAATGGTTGAGTGGAAGAAAAGGTTATGCCTTAACTCCGCCATTTTAAATAATAAATAAATAAATAAATAAATTTTGATTGTTTTTAAACGAATGAAAACTGTTTTCGAAATAAGAATCTTTTTGCTACTGAACAGTTCGGGCATCTTTATTGTACGCAGATGCTACATACTTTCAGAGAATTATACACATTGATATCATTGGAATTGGCATTTAATTATTTATCATGGCATAAGAAAAGTTTTTGTAGACTCTAGTCAAAAAAAGCAACCATCTGCGAAGATATCCTGAACCGTGATTTTCGTTTCTTCGTCACAGGATTCTTTTTAAGAAAGGATATGATAAAAACTTGTACAAACTGATCTGTCATCTTAATAACAAACTTGATGATTTACGAAACTGTTCATATTTCGTAAAGCAGTTTACAAAACGATATTACATGTTTATACACGAATTAATTAGTGAGAATTTTGCTTTTACTTCCAAGAATTGTGAAATACGTACAGTACTAACAAAATTGATCAAAAATTTAGACTAATACTATGGAGTACTAACTACTAGGAAAACTAAGTAAGAATTTATATTAAACTATTTAAGGTAATGAGCTTCACTAAGCAATTACTTTTAGCAAATAAATAAATTTCGTCCTTACACACCAGAGTACGCGCTGTATCACTTATTTACCGTAGACCTTAGTGTTTTCACACTGCATTATGCGTATTAAGATTTATTATTTCGCTTCATAAGAATGATATTCTTATGTATAAGTTCATGTTTTTGCGAGAGAGGGGAGATATATACCTGGGTATATGCTACTCAGCTTCTCATAGATAACAGCTCTTCTAGAATTACATTTCAGCTCTTGATTTTCTAAGATTGGAATTATCTCAACCAAGTTCAACACAATGTCTTGAATAGCATGCGATCACCAACCACTTTGTATATATATATATATATATATATATATATATATATATATATATATATATATATATATATATATATAGATAGATAGATAGATAGATAGATAGATAGATAGATAGATAGAACAAGAATAACTTATTCGATCAATGTATTGAAAAGTTAGGTTTATAGAATTGACGTGTACAAGAAATTCTTTCGTAATGAACACGAGGAAACTCTGAAAGGGAAGTTTACTGCTTTGCTTGAATTCGCTTCAATATATACAGCATATCAACTTTTGTATACACAAATTCTTTAATTAAATAGATCTCTCAATTTTGCTCTATTTGTCTACACCAGTTTACCAGATGATTGAAATGTTTTCAAAGTTATTTCAGTTTCGAGCATGGAATTACTGTAAATACGCACATACTTCACTGTCACTAAATTTGCTTGCTATTTCTTTCGGTGTGAGTGACTACAATAAAGAAGATTCATGTGGGAAAATATTACATTTTTGTGCACATAACAATGATATACGTACATAAGTAACTTAATCTGTCTTTTATCTAATACGAAAACATGTCACACAGAGAATCTTCGTTACTACAGATAAAACTGCTCAAACTGGTTTAAGGTTTCTTGTTCACATCCCAGACAGTATGCATGTACTGTGCCGTAACTTATTTTTTTTCTGGGGCAGGAGCAAACATTAATACGTATATTTGGTACCGTAAAAAAAACTTTTAACCTTATTCTTGGGCCCATCTTTCCATCTTTCTCTTATTCTTTGTGGGCCCCCTAGAACCCGTTGACCCTCCCACTCGCCACTGGACATTTTCCATACAAGAAAATTAATTAAGGGGGCAATATTGACAAATCTCAAAGCCATATGAATAAATATGATTTCTAGAGCCCCTAATAATAGACATTATTTCCTGAAATGGGCCCACGACTCAAATTTTGTTTTATATACCTTTTATTGCTGTTTTGTTTATGTAATGTAATAAACTTGTTTGATGCTTCATTTATAATTTCATGTTCGTATTGTATATGGAGTAGAAAAATTTGTCTTAAAGTGGGCTCCCCTCAAACAGCGAGGAGCTTCCCTGGGGGGGACAGTTGCCCCTCCTGTCCTTCCACAAGTTATGGCCCTGTGTATGTGTAATAAATACTATCACCATTCTTCTGTTTCTTGATTTCTGAAAGGCTACCCTCTTTCGTTTAGCTGTAATCCGTCTCCTTTAGATTATAGGGCAGCCATTTCCAACTGAATGATCTGTGACGTCACAGTTTTGCTGCTCCCTTTCTGTGTAAATCATAGGGTAGAAGAAGGAGCAGGCAAGAAACCTTGCGTTAAGAAAAACCAGTGATGACAAATAAACAAGAACATCGATAGGTCGACTGTTTTGGAGGGATATTATATTGGATTCATTATTACGCATACTCTCAACACTTGTTTATTCCATTTCTCCTATTTTATCCCTCCCCTAATTTGCTCTAGTGTTCTGTCATTTACCTGATTATAGAAGAACGCTCCTGTGACATAATTCTGGGATATTTTTAACCCTTTGTGTCCTGGTGGTAACATCATGGGACAACGTATGTTTTCTGCTGGTCACAAGGGGCAACCATTTTCCATCATTGATTAATTGATTATTATTGTCATTTCCTATACCGTACGTGGCCAATCGGTTATCGTACGCGCCTTTGGTGTAGGAGACCCGGCTTAGGTTTTAGGCAGGAGCTCGTGTTTCGGTTTCCACGTTAATCAGTAGGCCCACGTTTCATATAGCCTCGCAGATGAACGGGAAGTTAAACTCAAAATCAAATCAATGTAATATTACCTAGACCAGTAGAACAGCAAGATATTGAAAGATCAACCAGTTGTTACGAGTAGAGGTAATGTTTTGTTGTACTGTAACACTTAACTACGTTATATTACATGTATCTTGGTTTCCTTTAAGATTACCACTAACAATTGGGTAAGGGCATGTAACTTATTTTTCATGTTATGCAATTATATTAAAATTTATGTGACAGAAAAGTATATATTACCTAGAGTGATCCACGTACGAAAACAATAGTGTAAAATTATAAATAATAAAATGAAACCTCTCAATAACAAAATCCGATGGGACATCACTATTTGTCTATATATGAGAGGTGTCCGCTACAGAGAGGTTATACAAATTTCAATTATTCACAGCTGATGTAGTAATTACATGCAGTAAATAAACATTAAATAGTTTAGTTACAAATATAAACATAGGCTAGTATTGAAATACTGTACTTAGTATTCCAACTGTTGGGGAGTGTAATTTTTAAAAAAAATCAAACTAACAATTTTAGTAAAAAAATTCAAAATCTTTTCAATCAGTGCAAAAATTTTAGAACTTGAAATATGTTAAACAAAAATGTTTAAAGACCAACGCAACCAAAGAGCAGGGTCAACTACATTTACAAAAGTATAAATTCGAGTTGGAAGAACGTACATTCCAGTAGTTATTTTCTAACTGTTTCAAAATTTAAAAGTAGGACAAAATACCTCTTACAAAATTTAAGAAGTGTTGGTTAATATACCCATGATTTATGAAAGACTATACACCTGTGTACTAATCCATATAACAATATAAGGTAATATACCCCCTTCAAAGAAGATAATATAGGTCAAAATTTTTGAAATTTGAAATTTTAGTAATTTTTATACTTTGAGAACAACTAGTGGTCCCAACGGAGCTAACGAAGTTACATACCATGGTTTTATATAACCATGCCATTTTTTTGACAATTTCCAAAATTTAAGAAGTAATCCTAAGCACCCTTCCCGAAATCTTAGGAGATGGTCGAACATATCCATTGCCAAAATTTAAAGTGGTGGTCTTGTCTACCTCTGGCCTATGGCCTCTGAACTATGAATCCAGAACCACAAGAGTTAGAGCAACGTTGCGCAATATTACTAAGCCATACTAAATACGCCATTGCTACCTTCAGCATGGGGGAAATTAAACTCCAGATTTTATTTGTAAAGTTTGGAAGGAAAACGAAATTTTCGAGAGTAATTCTAAAAAGGAACAAACATCTCGAGATTCATTTTGTTGAATTGAAATGCTATTCTGAATATAACCCGAGAATTAGAATCTAGGACCTCCAAGTAGAAAGCAAAGGTTTTAACATTCAGATTTGGAAAGTCTAAAACATTTTCTCTTACAAGAGCTTACGACGGCAGTATACACTGTAAACTACGAATAAAACTAAACACTAACGTTTCTTTTAACATTTTTCCACTCACACTGCATATGGCAGGACTAAGTATATAAATAAACTCTAAAAATTAAATTAAAAGAGAAAGAATATCTGTGGAGTTCCAACTAAGTATAAAAGTATAAAAGTTTAAAACAATGTAGCTATTCGCTCTTTTTTCTTTACTATAATAATAATAATTATTATTAATGATGAGCAAAACTTCAATAAAATCCCTTAATTTCTACCAAAAATGTCTTTTTCATACACGAATGTTAAATCATTCATTTGTTCCACAGTGGATTTAGCAATTATTTGAAGCCCAATTGAAACCGCAGAATACAGACAAGCTAATTAGACCATTGATTGATTAAAAGCTACGTTTCTCTTATATCTTGTATAACATCTAATGAGGTAGAAGATAAAACGTTTATGCCCCAAAAATTCTCAGTTTGCACCAAAGAATATGGCGGAAAAGTAGGAACAAGAAGAAAATTACAGTCAATATTCTATTCTCAACCGAATTATACGTTTGTTAGAGCTTAAAATGTATGCATTCGATTTCGTCAGAAACAAGTACAATTAACCTATTTCGTAGATTACGTAAGGTCTTTCTCAAAGTGAAAGTTTTCAATAATTTATGTCCCATTGTTTAATTAATGATCTTTCGTAAGACGTATATTGACAATAGAAATTGCACTTTCTTTTTCATGTTTCTATACATTTTTCTTACTTCACGAAGGACATCCTTCTCTTCGATCTATATACTCTACAATGTTCTCTTTTTTCTTTTTTTAGTATTACCCAGGGGTAACAGTGAGGGGGAAGCTGTTACCCCACTTCCAAAAAATATCTATGGCGACCCCACGTCCTAAAAAATTACAATGATAAAAAGTAGGATCAGAGGACGGCATGACATCATGTGTCTCCTATCATTTCAGATCCTCTTTTATCCCAATTTGCAGCAGTAATAAGTCTATCACTGATACATTGTAATATGAATATCACTGATTATTACAAATTTTATAACAATAATATATATAGGGCTATTCCTATTTTGTACGTTTTCTTAATAGAGTTTAGATTCTCTTTTCAGCACTTAGGCTATATGAGAAGGGGTCCTACAGCTTAACGTGAATCTGGACCATATGAACTCCCACTGGAAATCGAACACCCGTTTCCCAAACCGATGGCGCGTAAACTAACTATACAGCAGCGAAAAAGCTCTTGTAAGTTAGCTTTACCGCTTCTTGTGTATTCTTTATATATTAGTTGATCTTATATACTTACGAGGGAACATCTTTTATTGATAGTAGCATCGCCTAATCAAACAATGCACAATTTATAGGGGAGTGAAAAAAAGTGAAAAATCGGAAGTTTTATGGGCCAACACCTAGAAACACAGAAGATACAGAGGAAAGAATGATCTAGAATTATGTGAACATAGCAATGCGAAAGACACACTGACACAGAAAGAACTTCAAAATGATTAAAGTAATCAAAGTGACATTTACACAACAGTATAGTAACCAAACATTGTACCCAGAGACATGCTCAATAACATCTTATGTAATGCAGTGTTACAAACTTAGCACAATGCCACTTTTATTACTTCAATCATTTTGAAGTTCTTTCTGTGTTAGTGTATCTTTTGCAATGCTATCTTCACACAATTCTAGATCCTTCTTTCCTGTGTATCTTCTGCGTTTCTGGGTATCGGCCCGTAAAACTTTGGATTTCTCACTTTTCTTCACTCATATATTGATTGTACATTGTTTGATTGAGCCTTAAGATGTTCCCTTGTTAGTATTTTTCTATTCCAGAACGTTCCTCACAAATTTCTTGTATCAGTTTCCTCAGAATCATGAATAAAATATCAATGATTAAATTTATTGTTCCATTGTCTAGCACACTTTATTTTACCGTCAAATTACTTGGTGAAAAAAAAATGGAGTGGTATAGATTCGGCTTACTTCTACCTTGTCGCACGTTTTGTTTAGCATATTTGTCAACCCCGGTAATTTCTAAAATGTATTCGTTTCCTTAATATCCACATTGAGATCCCCATTAAAACTGACTCAATCAATCTTTATGTCTAGATCTCGAACAGTTTTACGTTTTGTTCAATTTCTTATTAACTCTTCTAAAAACTGAGAAACAAAGCGATTGCAAAACTCGTCTGAATATGAATTGAAAATGAAATGATTTTTTTTTTTCAGTTTAGCATCCGACGTTTATGGCTGTTAGGTAAAAGGAAAGGGATGGTGAAGGCAAGTGAATGATGATGTAAGAATTTGTGGAATGAGAATGTGGGAGGAAACCGTAATATCCCGGGTAAACTCAAAAACGCGATGTTGTCCACCAGAAACTTATTTGACCGGGAATCGAATCAGGCGCGCCAGAGATAAGCGCTTTACAACTAAGCCAACATGACCTCATCTTAATCTGATATTAAGTCGGCGAGCTTAGCTACAATACTAATTCACTAAATTGGTTAATCTTCAACATTAGCTACACTCAACTTCAGTTTGTTTAAAATCCAGATATTGGGCCTTATAAGATTCTCACATAAGTTAGGACTGTTCGTTACTGAACGTGATAATTCTTAAACGGAAGTAAATTTCACAATTATATATTTTTAATCAACAACTAGAGCAATTATCTTGGGCAAACTCATTAATAGGGTCAATCCGTTTACACTTTCACAGGTAATGGTAACATTAATGATAGATATCCATGTATCATTCATTCATTTAAAAAATGAAGATCTGTGTAACGCAAATATGCAACGCTGAAAACATTTCAGAGTTACGGATTGCATAAATATCTAGGCGAAAATATTTTGATATTCTTAATTTTTATTATAAATGCAACTCTATTCATTCATAAGTATTACATTTCGTGTGAATCCTTTTACTGTCTTTAGTAGAGCTGGTTATTTATGTCAATATATATTAAAACAATTCGATTTAGCATTTCATCACTTTCTTACCTTGAATAGTGAGAAGAAATAAAGTAATGTTAAGATTAATTTTTCACTATCTATTTAATACGATAAGGAAAATGTCAGATTACAATACACATCTCATATATAAAGCTGAATGTATGTATGTTGGTCTGCTAACAACATTCCTTTTCTTTTCTTTCTTTCTTTTCTTTTTATTTTCTTTTCTTTTTCTTTTTGTATTTTACTCAAGGAACGACAAGTAAAGTACTTCAGCAGTGAATCTTAAACAAGTATTAATTATCTTTTATTCAATTTGTATTCGATACTCTCTGTATTCGGAGATTTTTTAAGGATTTCCCTAACTACATCAGGTAAATGTGAGGTTAGAAGTGTTAAATTGATCTAGGTTAGTTTCTCTACCCTCACGGTTTAATGATTTTACTATAAAATAATCCTAACACTGACTAGGCAATATTTTAAGGTGAATTAATACCTCTGGATTACCTACGAGGAGTTTGCCTACACAATGTTGTCGCGTGAGAACATGGCCATCGTCTGAAAACCCAAAACAATTGAGCGTTTGTGTTGTAGCTAACCCTCATGCATTGTCGTTGGTTTTATTCTTTTTGAGTTGAGTTGATTTTGCGTTTAACGTCTCTTTCAGCAGCGAGGCTATATGAGACGAGACCTACTGATTAACGTGGAATCCAAATCACATGAGCTTGCGCCAGGAGTCGAACCCGGGTCTCCCACACCAAAGGCGCGTAAGCTAGCTGTTTAGCCACGAAGAAGCTCCTTTATTCATTTTGAATATCAACTTTCGGAGTCTACAGTATTAATGGTAAAATGCTCCTAGCAAATTGAAACATAAACCATTGCAAGTGTTATTATTTATAAAATAATACGTAGCTGAAAGAAGTTATTTTGGTATGACTACATTTACAAATATTATGTCCGTTCCCTGCTAGAAGAAATAAAACAATAGATAACAATCTTCTTGTTAATAGTTTATATTTTACATGTACAGTAGACATAAATAAATAAATTATATATTTCAGTATAATAAAATTTATCTATTGTATCAAATTAGCAAGGAACAACATCTGATTTAGCAAAATAAAAAATCTGTTTTCTCGACTTTCTCGAAAACTAGCCATGAGCCTTTATGTTGGCATATCGTTTTGCTCACAGTCAGCTCATTGATCGGTATATGTCTCTTTTTCCTTGAGCGCTATTAAACTATATAGAATTAAGTGTATAAAATAAAAAGTTTGAAAAGAATGTCAGGAGGGATAATCCATCCCCACCTCCTTAAGAGCTTAGATTCAATCCTCAAATTTACCACTCTTCCTCCAAATTTACAATTTTGTCCCCATGTGTACCATAATTTCCTTTAAATTTACTATTCTCCAGTTTGATTGTACCAGTTTTAATGACAAATTATTGGTCCACTATAACATCATAGTGCCCTCAATTTCACCATGGTAACTCCTGACTATTGGTATTCTTTTAAAAAATATACTTGATCATAAGTGAAAAATACCACAATATTATATAAGAGTACAATGGGTGAAAAATGTTCAGAAAGGACTATTCCAGTCAACTGTAACAGACTCGATAACACTCCGTATATTATAGTTATATTGGTATATAAACATACTGCATTCAACGTTTCACTATGTTTAACGTTATAGCCCATAAGTTGTTGTTGGGGGCTTATGAATTTTACGGAGTGGCCGAGTTTTCACGTAAACTCCAAAGGTCTTCTTTCGGAATGAAATCATTAATAACTCAGCAACCATACAAGTAAGAAACGTACATTCGAAATTTATTATTATATTTCCAGTATATTATCGTTTCTAACATTGTCTGAAACATTGACAGTGCACAAAGTTAGAATTACAGGTTATAAAAAAAACGCACGAATAAGCTATTCATAACGAAAAAATGAAACTGTTCATAACCATTTGATGACTGTTTTTACAGTAGTATAAAAAGGTTTTAAAAATGAAAAAAGAAAAGCGAAAACACTAAGGTAAAATAACATATACTCAGATCTATTATACAATAAAATAGTAATTAATTCGCATGTGCGTGCATCCACTTAAGGCAATAACAGTTTTAATTTGGATTGTTTAGTTTTAATTTTTTTTATAACTGTTGTCGTAGTCTAAAATGATTTTTAATATAGATAAAATTATATTATAATAATCATTGTTCATGTGCTGTTATTATTTCAGAAGTTTAATAAATATATAATAGACGACGAGCATTTGGATGGCCAGTAAGTAGGTTGTCCAGTAGGGCCACCCGTCTACACACTGACTTTCTTACTAGCAAAAAACATATATGACGAAATCTGTTACTTGACCACCTTTCTAAGTTGATTACCTATATAATTTGGCCGCATTCTTATGTAATTTTATTTTTCCCCACAAGAGTTATTTTTCCCCACATTAGGCCCACGTATTACTCTGTAAGCTCTCCTATCTAACTTGGAGCCTGGCCGGATTGAAGCAATATTATTCCTATAGTGTTAATATTAAATGAACCACTTCATATTACGTTACCATTATGTCTTAGAAAACCATTGAAAACATCTTTTACTATCGTATATTTTAGGAAAATCGATAAACCCAAGGGAGAAATGAGAAAATTTTGTCCATTAACAGTACATTTCCAAAAATATAGTAGACTTTGGTAAGGTAAATATCTATTATCGGTAAGTATATGGAAAGATTGGTATCACTAGAGCTTTCCCTTGCAAGATTTTTGGTATCCAGACAGATTTATTAAGCTATGAGATCATATTGAGCTATATTTGTACTTTGTAAGACTTCGTTTTAATACAATGTATGAGGAGAGTACAATGAAAGCAGGTCATGATCCATAAATCCGAAATCGTCAAAGTTGCTAACCCTAGCGCTTATTACGGGGACAGGCATCTGATGAGAACTCTGGAATGCACAGTGCACACCAGTCGTGTGTTGGAAGTTCAAAGTAAGGTAAGCGATAGTAACTAAGATGTTCATCAAGCATCAAAAACGAGCTGAAGAAAGAATACAAGAGAGGTATGGTGAGCTGTGAGGAACTTGAAGGACAAAAAATAAATCATCTCATGACTGCTTTGTACGGTGAACACAGCATGCCACGTTCACATGCACTGGAGTGTCATAAGAGATTCTGAATGAAATGTGTCAGTGAAATATAATGAGCGACCAGGACAAATCAATCATGTCATTATTCCTAATCGTATTAGTGCTTGAGTAATAGCTGTTACCCTGAGAAGCCGACGGATCACTTTGGAAGAATTTCGTGGATATTGGTTTGCATCGGGCAATTGCGTGCGTGGGTTGGTCAAGACTATGTGTCACCGGCAGCCCAACTTTTTTTCAAGGATGGAATTGATAGTTTTATTTTCTAATATGGTAACAACTGTAGTGATCACTCTTGAGTTAGTCAATCTTAAATGGCACTTCCTGATGCCTCATCTGTTTTCATTTGACTGCCTCTCGCACTATTTTCTCAGCTGTTTATGTATATATCAACTTTGAAAAATGTAGGATCTACATTTTCAAAGGAATCAACTCACCTTTTAAATTTGCATTGCCGACATCCATGTGCTACTATTCTTTGTGTTCTAAAGAATGACTCTCTCTGTTAAAATGGAATCCGATATAACATGTGGGGTTGTACGATATTTAGGGCATCGTTATATTTCCAACTGTAACGGTACAGAAAGTTTCATCAAAGGCAGATATTGAAGCTCCCATATCATTTCAGGGTTATTGTATGAATATCTTAATATGGAAATGCTTACTGTATCATATTTTGTTGAAGGAAGAAGAGTCAATACAAGGAAACACCTTTGTTTACGCCACTACTCCCAGCAAGGTTTAAATCTGAGAACACGCGCGCCATAATGATGATGTGCTTTAGGTTACTTATTAGAGGGAAGAGAATTCCTTTCTAGCATATGCTGATTAAAGATCTAATGCATCAAATAGATCATAAATAGATCTTGATAAAATGCGATGACCTATAATGTCCTACTTACCATTTTATAATATGTGAATCTACTCTTATAGTTATTGTATGGCTTAAAAGTACCGAACAGAATGCTTCCTTAATTTTCTAAAGGCAAAATTGCACCGAATCCAAAGAAGACTCCTGAAATATTACCTGCGAATAGGGAAAACATTTTTTCTCTTAAAATTCCACGTTAGAATTCTTTTGTACTTGAATTAACGACACTTTTATCTTAACATTTTCCAATGAGAATGTCTTCAAAGGAATTTGTGGCAATCAAGAATTTCTCTCTTTTATGAGATAACGTTTCAAGAGGTATTTCACTACAGAAAATGTAGTTTCTTTTCGTCCCGTATATGAAAGAACTTTTAAGAAGTTTCTTTCCTATATATATATATATATATATATATATATATATATATATATATATATATATATATATTGTAGAGATCGTTAAAGTATATCAGACTACATAATCTTTACGAGACGAGTTCCGCCGTATATCACATTAAAGGATACAGAAATTTTGCAAGAATTTTGACGTCACAGCGTGCAGAATATTGAAATGCTTAGATGAAGCAACTTGTGAAAAAAATCTTCAATGCAGTACTCTAACACACCCACGAACTTTCTATCCGGGGAACGGAGTTACGAGACAGCAATTTCTTTGATTTGACAAAACAACTATGATAAGTAAAACATGCTATTAAATATAAAACATGTTTGTCCCGTTATTAGAGAAGAAAGAATGAAAAGTTGTGCATTCATCAAATTAACATGATATATATATATATATATATATATATATATATATATATATATATATATATATATATAAGTAGTAATGGCGTCACTTGAGGTCACTTTTTGGCCCCTGGGTCCCTGCCTCAGGACCCATGGTCCCTGGCCCGGGGTCAATGACCTAGGGGTACATAGGACCACCCCCTCTAAATTTTGGCAGGGGTACCATGGCCCACCCCCTAAATTTTGGCAGGGGTACATAGGACCACCCCCTTAAATTTTGGAAATTGCCAAATCTAAAAATTTGGTATGGTAGCCTAGGACCATAGTATGTACCTCTATCAGTATTGGGTGTCTATGTCGTTCCCTTTCATGGGTAAAAAATTGCCAAAAAGTCAAATTTCGGGGGTTTTTGACCTAATTTATCCCCTTGGATGAGGTGTTATTACCCTATATAGTTATATGGGCGTATACAGGGGTCCATACCCTTTCATAAGACATGGGTATATTAATGCACCCCGGGAGGGGTACCTTGGCCCACCCCTTAAATTTTAAAAATTGCCCAATTTAAACATTGGGTATTATAGTATAGGACCCAAATATGTATTATGATAAATTTTGGGTGGTCCACCTCGTTCCCTTCTAGGGGTACAAAATTGCCAAAATATAAACGTAAGCAATACGTAGTACCATGTGTTTGGTTTTTGGTCGATTTTATCCCCTTTGATGAGGTGTTATTATCCTATATAGTTATATGGTCATGTATAGGGGTCCATTACCTTTCATAAGATATGGGTATATTGGTGCACTCCTTTAAAAATTTGGGAGGGGTACTTTGGCCCACCCCTTAAATTTTGGAAATTGCTCATTTTATATATTTGGTATTATAGTATTGGACCCTAACATGTATTATAATAAATTTGGGTGTCCACCTCGTTCCCTTTTAGGGGTACAAAATTGCCAAAATATAAACGTAAGCAATACGTTGTACCACGTGTTTGGTTTTGACCTAAGTTATCCCCTTGGATGAGGTCCTATTACCTTATATGGTTATATGGTTATGTATAGGGGTCTATTCCCTATCATAAGACATAGGTACATTTGTGCACTCCTTTAAAAATTTGTGAGGGGTACCTTGGCCCTCCCCTTAAATTTTAGAAATTGCTCATTTTATATATTTGGTATTATACTACTGGACCCTAACATGTATTATGATAAATTTGGGTGGTCCACCTCGTTCCCTTTTAGGGGTACAAAATTGTCAAAATATAAACGTAAGCAATACGTTGTACCACGTGTTTGTTTTGGCTCAATTTATCCCCTTGGATGAGATCCTATTACCTTGTATGATTATATGGTTATGTATATTGGTCCATTCCCTATTATAAGACATGGGTATATTGATGCACCCTTTAAAAATTTGGGAGGGGTACCTTGGCCCCCCTCTTTATTTTGGAAATTGTCCAATTTAAACATTTGGTATTATAGTATAGGACCCTAACATGTATTATGATAAATTTGGCTGGTTCACCTCGTTCCCTTTCATGGGTACGAAATTGCCAAATTTTAGTACAACCACGTGTTTCGTTTTTCACCTAATTTATTCACTTGGATGAGGTCCTATTACCTAATATGATTATATGGTCATGTATAGGGGTCCATTTTCTATCATAAGACATAGGTACATTGATGCACCCCGGGAGGGGTACCATAGCCAATCCCTTAAATTTTGGAAATTTTTCAATTTAAGCATTCGCTATCATAGTACATGACCTCAATATGTATCATGATAAATTTGGGTGGTCCACCTTGTTCCCTTTCATGAGTAAAAAAAATGCCAAAATATAAACATAAGCAATATGGTGTATCACGTGTTTGGTTTTTGGCCCAATTTATCCCGTTTGATGCGGTCTTATACCGTATATGGTCATATGGTCATGTATATGGGTTCATTCCCTATCATAAGACATGAGTACATTGAGGCACCCTTTAAAAAATTTGGGAGGGGTATCTTGACTCATCCACTCAGTTTTAGAAATTGTTTAATATAAGCATTTGGTATCTTCGTACAGGTCTTCAATATGTACCACTATAAATTTGGATGGTCCACATCGTTCCCTTTCATGGGTAAAGAACTACCAAAAATCAAATTTCGGAGGTTATTGACCCTTTGGTAAGTATTTAGCACGTTATATGGTTTATTACCTTTATATATTTTTGTTCTCTTTTAAATTTGGGAATTATAAAATAACATAATTTGGTAAACGTTTTCTAGGACCCATTGGTGTTCCTCTTATGGCCAAATATTCAAAATTTAAAGGTTATTGACCGGCTTTATTATTGAATAACTACAGGATTTATTACTTTTTCATAAGACACAGGTGTATTTGTGTACCAATCTTAAATTTTGGGAGGGGTACATTTCTTATTGTCATATCAATAATTGGTAATTGTTCTTAAAATTGGATAGTATCTCATTCATTGGGTAAATCATTATGATCACGTGATCAGTTATTGACCTATGATGGGATTAGGAGTCCAGGACATTGGTACATTTAAACTTTGTAGGATAATTTGAGAATGCGTCATTGGTATTGATTATTACAGCCAAATATAAACGTAAGCAATACGATGTACCGCGTGATTGACCTTGATGAGGTAGTGTACAGGGATACATAGCTAACCTTATTGAATCTTATGACTCATAGTCTTAAGGGAATACATGCTATAACACTGGCAAAGTTATTGTTGATGTAATTTGATTGGTTGATCACTATCTTTCGTGCAATCTGATTGGCTGATCACTATCTTTCGTGCAATCTGATTGGTTGCTGATTTTCAAATCTTTGCTGTATTCAGTTTTGTTTTAACATTTAAAAAGTTTTTGAATTTTTTTGTTTGCAACTTTGGTTTGACATTTTTTCGTTTGATATTTTTAGTTTAAAAATGTTTGTTTCGAAATTTTTGTTTGAAAACTTTGTTTCAAAATTTTGTTTGAAACTTTTCGTTTGAAATTTTTGTTTGAAAAATTTTTGTTTGAAATTTTTGTTTCAAATTTTTTTGTTTCGAATTTTGTTTTTTCAAAATTTTGTTTGAAAATTTTTTTCGTTTTAAAATTTTGTTTGAATTTTTCGTTTCCAAATTTTTTCGTTTCAAAAATTTTGTTTCAAAGTTTGGTTTGACATTTTTAAAAGTTTGTGCACTCATTAGTAAAGAACCGGAACTGTTTAGAACTAAAACCTCTGGCAACATTGTGGTGCAATAGTACACATCAGAATATGGGGTTGTACTTGAAATGGAGAAACACAATTCATTGAAATGGATCATTTTATTACACTCCACATACATCCATACCAGATTGTGGTTCTGGATATTGTCGATACAATGTATTTTGAACTTCTTGCACTAGTTTGTCTTTAGCATATAATTTTAATTCCAATTGAAGTCTTTTAAGGTCTATTGCAATATCAATTGGTGGAAACTCAATGTCCATTTAATCACAAATAAACTGTTTATCAATACATGTATGCACCCACGAACGATGTTGACAACCATCACAATATCTAGATACATGTTGTACAATATGCATAACACATTTTTCAAAATAGTACTTTTTCAGGAATATACTTGTTTTGTTGCACACTTCCACTGCATGTTTAACACACTGGAATACGTTGATAAATTTGTTCCATTCTGTTTCCGTTAGATACACCATGTTGCGAGGGACATGAAATGTACTCTTTTTACGTAACAGCACCATCTTCTCTTCGAGGACTGTACGCATCACCACTTCATGATTTGAGCCTAATGATTTGACTATGGTCACATTTAGCTCATCATGAAAATAATCGTTCATTTGGTCGATTCGTGAACATAATATTTGCCATTCTTCACAGGTCAGTTGTACACCAAATTGTTCTGCTTTGCCCAATCGAATCACTGGTTCAAATGTTCTAGCACTGATACCAATCATCACATGTTTTGTTTGAAATATATTTATTGGATAATAGCTTGCGAAGATGAATTCTTTATCGTTAGAAGTACACATCTTTCCTCCTGAAAAGCACTTGCTCAAATGATTTCGTAGGATGACACTGTATTTGCTGGTTTATAGTTATTGCTGACGTCATTGGTAAGGAATGTGCTGACGTTTGAATTCATGATTTCATCACAGTTGCTAACGTCATGCCGACCAACCAAATTCATACAACTATGTCTGACGTCAAAGGAATGTGCTGACGTTTGAATTCATGATTTCATCACAATTGCTGACAAATCTGGCTGTGTACTAAATTCAAATTGATGACTTCGACCCAAGAATCCTTTGTAACATAAAGATACAGATCCAGTATTTAAGAAACGCAGCAGTTATTCTTGTTTTGATGCTTCCATGGGAAAATATCTTGCTGGTAAAATTATATACTTATCATTTTCAAGCTTCACTACGATTCTTAATCCAAACTTTGTAGGGATCATTTGGCTAGCTAAGATTCTATAAGGTACATTCTGCTGTAAATCAGTAATCTTGGTAAATGATTTCATCACATCACGTGTGTTTAGAAATTGCAGACAAGTAGCCATGATGATGTTATCATGAATACTAACTCGAACGATACTTATATATGATGCAAAACTGATGACGTTGCATTATCATGTTCTGACGTGTACTATTGCACCACAATGTTGCCAGAGGTTTTAGTTCTAAACAGTTCCGGTTCTTTACTAATGAGTGCACAAACTTTTAAAAATGTCAAACAAAAATTTCAAACAAAAAATTTTCAAACAAAAATTTTCAAATAAAAAAATTTGAAACAAATTTTCCAAACAAAACTGTTCAAACAAAAATTTTTAAACAGAAAAAAAATTTTGGAAACGAAAAATTTCAAACGAAAAATTCAAACAAAAATTTACAAACAAAAAATTTTCAAATAAAATTTTGAAACAAAAATTTCAAACAAAAATTTTTCAAACAAAAATTTCAAACGAAAAGTTTCAAACAAAATTTTGAAACAAAGTTTTCAAACAAAAATTTCGAAACAAACATTTTTAAACTAAAAATATCAAACGAAAAAATGTCAAACCAAAGTTGCAAACAAAAAAATTCAAAAACTTTTTAAATGTTAAAACAAAACTGAATGCAGCAAAGATTTGAAAATCAGCAACCAATCAGATTGCACGAAAGATAGTGATCAGCCAATCAGATTGCACGAAAGATAGTGATCAACCAATCAAATTACATCAACAATAACTTTGCCAGTGTTGTAGCATGTATTCCCTTAAGACTATGAGTCATAAGATTCAATAAGGTTAGCTATGTATCCCTGTACACTACCTCATCAAGGTCAATCACGCGGTACATCGTATTGCTTACGTTTATATTTGGCTGTAATAATCAATACCAATGACGCATTCTCAAATTATCCTACAAAGTTTAAATGTACCAATGTCCTGGACTCCTAATCCCATCATAGGTCAATAACTGATCACGTGATCATAATGATTTACCCAATGAATGAGATACTATCCAATTTTAAGAACAATTACCAATTATTGATATGACAATAAGAAATGTACCCCTCCCAAAATTTAAGATTGGTACACAAATACACCTGTGTCTTATGAAAAAGTAATAAATCCTGTAGTTATTCAATAATAAAGCCGGTCAATAATCTTTAAATTTTGAATATTTGGCCATAAGAGGAATACCAATGGGTCCTAAAAACGTTTACCAAATTATGTTATTTTATAATTCCCAAATTTAAAAGAGAACAAAAACATATAAAGGTAATAAACCATATAACGTGCTAAATACTTATCAAAGGGTCAATAACCTCCGAAATTTGATTTTTGGTAGTTCTTTACCCATGAAAGGGAACGATGTGGACCATCCAAATTTATAGTGGTACATATTGAAGACCTGTACGAAGATACCAAATGCTTATATTAAACAATTTCTAAAACTGAGTGGATGAGTCAAGATACCCCTCCCAAATTTTTTAAAGGGTGCCTCAATGTACTCATGTCTTATGATAGGGAATGAACCCATATACATGACCATATGACCATATACGGTATAAGACCGCATCAAACGGGATAAATTGGGCCAAAAACCAAACACGTGATACACCATATTGCTTATGTTTATATTTTGGCATTTTTTTTACTCATGAAAGGGAACAAGGTGGACCACCCAAATTTATCATGATACATATTGAGGTCATGTACTATGATAGCGAATGCTTAAATTGAAAAATTTCCAAAATTTAAGGGATTGGCTATGGTACCCCTCCCGGGGTGCATCAATGTACCTATGTCTTATGATAGAAAATGGACCCCTATACATGACCATATAATCATATTAGGTAATAGGACCTCATCCAAGTGAATAAATTAGGTGAAAAACGAAACACGTGGTTGTACTAAAATTTGGCAATTTCGTACCCATGAAAGGGAACGAGGTGAACCAGCCAAATTTATCATAATACATGTTAGGGTCCTATACTATAATACCAAATGTTTAAATTGGGCAATTTCCAAAATAAAGAGGGGGGCCAAGGTACCCCTCCCAAATTTTTAAAGGGTGCATCAATATACCCATGTCTTATAATAGGGAATGGACCAATATACATAACCATATAATTATATAAGGTAATAGGACCTCATCCAAGGGGATAAATTGAGTCAAAACAAACACGTGGTACAACGTATTGCTTACGTTTATATTTTGACAATTTTGTACCCCTAAAAGGAAACGAGGTGGACCACCCAAATTTATCATAATACATGTTAGGGTCCAGTAGTATAATACCAAATATATAAAATGAGCAATTTCTAAAATTTAAGGGGAGGGCCAAGGTACCCCTCACAAATTTTTAAAGGAGTGCACAAATGTACCTATGTCTTATGATAGGGAATAGACACCTATACATAACCATATAACCATATAAGGTAATAGGACCTCATCCAAGGGGATAACTTAGGTCAAAACCAAACACGTGGTACAACGTATTGCTTACGTTTATACTTTGGCAATTTTGTACCCCTAAAAGGGAACGAGGTGGACCACCCAAATTTATCATAATACATGTTAGGGTCCAGTACTATAATACCACATATATAAAATGAGCAATTTCTAAAATTTAAGGGGTGGGGAAAAGTACCCCTCCCAAATTTTTAAAGGAGTGCACAAATGTACCTATGTCTTATGATAGGGAATAGACCCCTATACATAACCATATAAGGTAATAGAACCTCATCCAAGAGGATAAATTGGGCCAAAAGAACAAACACGTGGTACAACGTATTGCTTACGTTTATATTTTGGCAATTTTGTAGCCCTAGAAGGGAACGAGGTGGACCACCCAAATTTATTATAATACATGTTAGGGTCCAATACTATAATACCAAATATATAAAATGAGCAATTTCCAAAATTTAAGGGGTGGGCCAAAGTACCCCTCCCAAATTTTTAAAGGAGTGCACCAATATACCCATATCTTATGAAAGGTAATGAACCCCTATACATAACCGTATAACTATATAGGATAATAACACCTCATCAAAGGGGATAAAATCGACCAAAAACCAAACACGTGGTACAACGTATTGCTTACGTTTATACTTTGGCTATTTTGTACCCCTAAAAGGGAACGAGGTGGACCACCCAAATTTATCATAATACATGTTAGGGTCCAGTACTATAATACCACATATATAAAATGAGCAATTTCCAAAATTTAAGGGGTGGGCCAAAGTATCCCTCCCAAATTTTTAAAGGAGTGCACCAATATACCCATATCTTATGAAAGGTAATGGACCCCTATACATAACCATATAACTATATAGGATAATAACACCTCATCAAAGGGGATAAAATCGACCAAAAACCAAACACGTGGTACTACGTATTGCTTACGTTTATATTTTGGCAATTTTGTACCCCTAGAAGGGAACGAGGTGGACCACCCAAAATTTATCATAACACATATTTGGGTCCTATACTATAATACCCAATGTTTAAATTGGACAATTTCCAAAATTTAAGGGGTGGGCCAAGGTACCCCTCCCGGGGTGCATTAATATACCCATGTCTTATGAAAGGGAATGGACCCCTGTATACGCCCATATAACTATATAGGGTAATAACACCTCATCCAAGGGGATAAATTAGGTCAAAAACCCCCGAAATTTGACTTTTTGGCAATTTTTTACCCATGAAAGGGAACGACATAGACACCCAATACTGATAGAGGTACATACTATGGTCCTAGGCTACCATACCAAATTTTTAGATTTGGCAATTTCCAAAATTTAAGGGGGTGGTCCTATGTACCCCTGCCAAAATTTAGGGGGTGGGCCATGGTACCCCTGCCAAAATTTAGAGGGGGTGGTCCTATGTACCCCTAGGTCATTGACCCCGGGCCAGGGACCATGGGTCCTGAGGCAGGTACCCAGGGGCCAAAAAGTGTCCTCAAGTGACGCCAATACTACTATATATATATATATATATATATATATATATATATATATATATATATATATATATATACAGGCATACCGACAGATAAACAGATAGTGAAATACCCAAAAGGTTCTGTTGAATTGTGGCCCTACAAAGGAAAATGTGACTGCATGAATTAGCCCTTATCCGGGCAACCGGGGCCTCCCTGATCCAGTAGCTTCACTTTTTTCGAATTTCTCAATAACCATAGATATTTCGATGATATTAAATTCTGAATTCTTCTATCCTTAGTCGAAATAAAAATCATGAAGATATCAAGTTGGTAAAGCTAATGTTTTTTTTTTAATTAAAAATCTTTTCCTGGCGTAACCAGGCAACCGGAACTTAGGAGGCCCCGTATAACTTTAGTGCAATCCCTATGAAATATTAGATTAAATGGACACATAATTATGTATTGAACACGTGACTATTGTAGCTTTTAGTCGGAATAGTATGTGACAATAGACATTGAATTTTATTTGTTCTGCACTTAAAATAGGTCTACTGGCCCTGACAGGCCTCGGTTGCCTGTCTACGTTACAAAAATATTTTGCCCGGAGAAGGGTTGAGGCAAATAATTAAATAGATAAAATCTCAAAAGGGTCTGTCAGTTTGTGACCCTACAAAAAGAACTCTAACTTATGAATTATGAATACCTGCAAAACCGGGAATAATCTCAAGGCGCCCGAATTTGAGTAAAACACAGCAGAATTTGAGCAAAAATATCGCCCAGTATGGGCGTAACCTCATCAAGTGTTTGGAATCGTTCGTATTTCTTATACGAGGCAATAATAGTAATAAAAATAATAACAGACATTTGCTCGTGTCGTTTTGAAAGCTGAAGTCAAGTTATATGAGAGCCATCGTAATAATTTATGCCATCGTTTCTCAAACTTTATTTCAAGTCCGGACTACTTTTATTCGGCAAGATATTCAATACACTACAATATTATTGACTCCTTCGAAAAGAAATGTATCGTTTTTAAAAGAAATCTTTTGATTATATGTTAATACCAGTGTATTTATATTTTTAAAGAGATATTAATTTAAGGTCTCTCAGTAATTTATTGGTGTTAATAGAAGAAAATTTATTTTTAAGTAATTTAAGGACATGAAGAATATTTAAGGTAATACATTTCTTCAGTTGCAGTCCTAGGAGAGAAAGTAAAAGACTTTACTTATGTAATGTTCAAACTGTTTGAGACTCTCACCCTAGTATGTGATATTCAATTCACTTGAGACTTTTTTCTGTCAAGAGGACCACCGATGGAGAAACGCTGTCTTATACGATTACCAACCTGATGGGGTGTTAAAAAGTAGTTTCTATGCTGCAATTCAATAGTCTTCCAATGTGTCTATTTTTTTCCATTATCGGCTTCTATACTCACATTGAGTGTCTTGTTGTTTATGATTTGGAAGTCCAGTACATGTTGCGCCCTGGAGGAATTAATTGTCATATTTAGATTTCATTGAACTACTGTTGAGCTCTGAGACCACTTAATACGTACCGTATTTGGGATAGTCTGTCGTATTTGCAAATTTAATAAGCTTAAATTACTGACTTCATTTGTGAAAGATTGCTGGAGCAATGTTTATAGCTTCAAAACGATAGGATTAGAAAACTCTGTTTATAGTAGCTGTTGTCAAATGTACAAGAAGTAATAATGCTTTTGCACCAGTTTCAAATATTGAAGTGATAAAATTATTATATCATTCTCTGCGAAAATCAAGCTCAAAAAGAAGTTTTCTGACGATATCTTCTTTCGACTTCTGCATTTTAAATTAGAAACCAATGTTACGGTTACGCAGATATGAACGAAGGTCCTTTCATACGAGCTTAAGCATTAGCAGCAGTTTGGAAGTATCTTCAAAATATCAATATTTAATATATCATGATATATTATATAGATAGATAGATAGATAGATAGATAGGTATATATATATATATATATATATATATATATATATATATATATATATATATATATATATATATATATATATATATACCTATATATATATTAATTTCCAATGAAGACCCATCTTACACTTTTTGGAGACTACTGATGAAATGCATCTTACTTTTCTAACAAGTAGTTACTTAAAATTGAATGGAGATTCTGGTTTGATTGATTATGGCTTCGAGATATAACTGTTTTGCTCTTTCGAGTGATGGCAGTAGCTTTGCTACATAAAGAACATTTACCGGAATAGTTACTTTTAGTGTCTTTTGTTTTTATTTTAATTACCCAGTTGGCTGAATGGCCTGTAGCTAGAAATTATTAAATTGGAGAAACTGAATATTTAAAAAAAAAAGTTTGTATGATCAACTGTGGTTACAACTAATTAAACATTTGACTCCAAGTTGGAACTGAATGAATCCTTGGATATCTAAAACTTTAGAAAAGCTTCTTGGTGAAGTAAGGTAGCGATCCAAGGTAAAAAGAATTACAAGCCGCAGTTTCTTTTCAATCTGGAGTTGAGTAAGTCGTCTGTTAGAAATTTGAAAGAGATTCTTTGGTTAAACGGGGTGCCGACCAAAAGATAGATAGAATTTCAAAACTTTTAACAGAAACTTTCTTTACGAAGTAATCCAAAGATGAAAGCCGAAAGAAAGAAAAAATCTTGCTTTTGAATCAGAAGCAACTGAAGATCACCACAAGAATTACACTTGAAATGACGGCGGTATAATATGTATATTTCAATAGGAAAAGATAGATATCAAATATTGCTTAATTTCAATTTAAAAAAAACAAAAGCAGTTTTAATAAATTGTCTTTTGCTTTTAAAAACTTACAATTATGAGATATGGTACAATTGAAACTTAGTTATTAGTATATAGGATACCATAATTCTCAGAACAGAGCAAGTGTTCATATGCAACTTCGGACGTTGTGAGGAATTGTATAGTGGTCATTCAGAGTTCCTACTTTGACCCAATTGACACGATAGTCAAGTACAGTAGTTCTCAACCTAATTACTATTACGAACCCCATTTTATCACGTCCTCTTGCTAGCGACTCCCTTGTGATTTCTGGTTCGTAATAAGCTTATGTGAGAGTTTTAATATACTTATTGCGAAGATCTCAGGATATTCATCTATTTCTATAATAGTAGAATCCATTCTTTATATATAGTGGATAGAGTAACTTCCCTAAATGCGAATGGATTAAAACCAAATTTGGTCAGTTCATTCATATTAAAAATATCGAATCCAATCCGTCATACTATCTCAAAATGGAGGCCTTTTGAAATTTTAAAACTTTATAACTTTTTAATTTTAGTTCATAAGATAAAAAGTAAAGTAATCGCTAATTTTGATTAAAAGAACTTGGACAACTGTTAAAAAAAGTTATTGACTATTTTAAATGACTTGATAATGTGTATCACAAAAATTGAACCGGACATTGCCGCACTAGTGATGTCACAACATGCTCAGGTATCTCATTATATAGTTTTCATTAGTTTCATATCATACCTCTTTCATTTAAATTTATTTTTAAATAACTCTGCACATGTTGAAAATGTCTAGTAGAAATATTTTTTGTCGTCCTTAACACTATGTATACAAATAAAAATATACCTGTAAGGACAAAATTCAAAATAATATTTAAAAATATTTTCCGGTATTAGATTCTAACTATATTTATCTCTTCTCTTATTTTCGTGGCCCTAGGTTGAGAAACCCTGGTCTAGTGGGAAAAAGTCTGTCATGTTACTGTTCTCAAACGTCTTCTGGAATGCGCTAGTAGACCAAAGCAAGCTTCCTTTAAGAATCCGAAATAGCTCACTAAGAATGAAAGATAGAAATTAGTTGATCGTCCTCTCTCAGGACAGGCCACGAGGGTCCAAGGGCCGTATGTTGAGGTGAATGCTTCATACTTTCATGATGTCAACACCACTCTCCGGCTTCATAAGGTTGCCACAGACATCCATTTTAAAGAAAGTCTCTGAGCTTCAGAGCAGCATTGAAACGAGAAAAAAATTCTTGTTTTCAGCTGGAATGGAACCCGGATACTGTCCTGTTGGTACGAAGATACCATGCCGACTATACTGCCTCGAAATAGTGAGTAAGAGTAGCGTTAAACCGAATAGAAAGTATAATAAATGCAACTAAACGCAGGTTATCAACATGCACTACTTTCGCCCTCTTTGGAAAGTTTTTTACAGTTTTGTCCACAAAACGTAGTTATTAATGTTTTTCTTTTTAACTCTGCCTCCTTATTTATAAAAGTAATTATACCTAGCAAATCTAAATCTTCTTGCCAATCTAAGATAATTTTTGAAGATAAAGGATTAAAATTTCGTACACACAATATCGCCTTTCAAAGAGAGGTGCTTAGACGCATATTTGGAACAAGACTATTTTCTTAACAATAATTTCCCAGCCATCTTAAATTTTGACAGTGGTTTCTATGATTTCTCCATCAAACTGTCGCTATATATTACTGTACTTTTGAACGGTACTTTTGTGAGAAATATTTTTCACGACAGATATATTCAGCAGTCACGTGCAGGATGTTGAAATTCTCATTCTAATCCTTGCAATAAAAGCAGCACAAGTTTGCTGCTAATTAACATAGTGACTTCATGTAATACAACCTTATTGGGCCTTCTTTTCTTTGGGAGTTCAGAGTCCTACTCTTACTAAGCGAGGCTAAAGGAGACGGTGATGGTGATAATGAATGAAATAATGAAATGAAGAAAGTGGGAGGAAAGGGAAAAACTCAAGAACACCCCTGACATTCTGTTTGTCCACCACAAAGCCTACTTGGCGGGAGCTAGAATCGAATCAGGAACTCCTCGCACAGGAGGTGGATGTTCTACAATGTAACGACCGCCTGGTTTGATCTCAGATATTGCCAATAGAGATTTGTGGGGGATAAATATTATGTGTGGGGGTTTTCTTGGGGTTCTCCCGTTTCCTTTTACATTCTTTATTCCACTATTTCATGCATTCTCATTATTACCGTCTCCTTTAGCCTATACGGCATAACATGGGATGTAAAACTGAAAATTTTCATGACATTTCATTTCATAAAGCTACCACAGCCCCCTGTGCCTTGTTTGTTGCTTACCCCCTTTGTGGAAGTCATCGTCTTCCCTTTCTGTGCAACGTTTCGCCAGCTTGTTTACAGAACGTTCCCTTAGAAATGAGGCAGAATCTATACTTTCAAGACTACAACTCTTTATCTGGAAGTCAGAAACTAAACTCAAGAAATACTGTATTCATAGAACGTTAGATGGACATAGATGAACCTATGCGTTGGCCACCTTGCTAGCCCAACATTACACAGTTGGAATACCTTCTGTGGGGCGAGATTAAAAGTGTCATGATCGAAACCCCTATCGCAACAGTCGAGGAACATGCTGCCCAAGCTTCTGCGGCTGATATGATGATCTCGGAATATACCTGTTTGGCCAAACCGGGTGAAACATGATTTTCTGAAGTCGTTTGTGTAATGAGATCAATAGCGTACAATTTTAATCCAGTCTCTAAGGGATTTAACATTTCGTCTATCTAGTTTTTGACAGTTACTGTAAATACCACTTGCTGTACGTATATCATACTTTTGACTGTTTTCTTTCCTTGTGTCTGTGCAACATACTGTACATCATCATTTTCCGTCTGACACTTATTTCGAATTGTGGTAAGTATCAAAAAATAGGTAGTTTTTAATCCAAAATTGTGGAATGTTTCCAATCGAACCAGTCGTTTGGGCTCCACGCTGGTTAGGCACCTTATGTTACCTGAAATAGTAACGTTTCCAGTTCAATGGGCTATTTTAATGGAACATAAAAGTATACAAGAATGACATGGTGCGCGTCCACATTGTTATATGAGCAGACCTAGAACATTTTATAAGTGAGGAAACCTAAAACACCCAAACGGCTGGCACAATTGTTGAAGTTCTACCGTCTTAGGTTGTAAACCACACCAACCAGCAAGCTTCCTTTCTTTCCATTTTCTTGTATGTTCATTCATAACAGAGTTTCTCTATGATCCCGATGTTTCGGTACACAGTATGGTTGGAGTACTTGGGGAGTACGCCTTTGGTTCTGGGGATATGGGTTCAACTTCCGGTGAAATCTCATTTAGGTTTGATCCCACGTTAAGATGTATGATCTCACGTAACCTTAGTGCTGAGCGGAACGTTAAACTTCAAATCAACCAACTAGCTATCTATGTGCTTCTCTTCCTTCCGTTTCAGAATATTTTCCGCCCTGTCAGGTTATGCAACCGCGCACAGTTTTTCTATTGTCTTGCAAAGGCTTGTGAACTTCCATCATCACGAATATTAGTCTCCGTGTGAATACTCACTCTACACACTCATTGTCAAGACCCTCATTTTCATTGTGACTTCTACACTATTCTTCGTGTCCTTTGGGGAATCCAGCTATAACCGCCAAGGTTTTCATTGTATTGAAAGCTTTTTCATAGTTAATGAAGGCAATACAAAATGGTATTTCAAAATCGCTCCGTCTTAATATTATTATTCCTACTATTTAAACATAATGTAATATGTATAGCCACTTCTAAATACAGACTGTTCCCTTGAATCCAGGTTGGATGACGTCTAGCTGGTTTTCTGATCTACTCAGGGAAGGTCAGTGCTTTCATAAGTACTTTGTAAATTGTAAGCGAACATATACATGGATTTGTATTTGCGTAATTCTGCTATGTCAAGTTTTATACAGGAGTATATGAATGGCACTTCTGTGAAAGTCTCTCTCTTCAAAGGCATTTAGTAAGAAGGTGTGCAAGGATATTATCTGCTTTATCCCCAGCTACCTTTAATATGCCTTGTGTACCCAGTACCTCCCATGTTCCTCCCCATATTCCTTATACTGCAGCATATGCCATTTGCTCTCCTAGCAACGGAGTTATAATTGATTTCTCTTCATCTTCCTGTAAATATCTTATTCATTGCACAGAGGTTGGGAGAAAAATTGCAGACGCAGTGAATCTTCTTTCCTCGAAATGAAATTAAATATTTTCTACTTTGTTCAACATTTAAGCATCTTAGGCTAAGGAGGTGGATAGTGAATGAAAGTGATTTACTATAATATTTATGATAAATTGTTTTGTTAAGACTTTTCGATGTTGCTTTTAGGATTGTATAGTACATATTTAATGAGTTCGCTCTTTTCCATGTAGATTTACTTCAAAACAGAATGAGATTTATGAGTTGGAACTGAACTATAAATTTTCTTCAGTTTAATAAATTAGAATCATGTATTTTAGTAGAAACCATTTTGTGTGGTTGCGTAGCCACACACCGTGGAAGAAAGCAACTGAAGACATAAATCTGAGGTGATTTACCGGATGGTTCCTGAGTAAATATTTAACATCCTTTCTGTATTCAAATTAAGTTGAGATGAATGTGATTCGGATTTACAGACTTTTACGTATTACTAGGAAATCTATTTTTTAAAACACACACGCACATACACAAATATAGACAGAAAAACAATATTTATACAGTAGAACTGTTTCTATACTATATTATATCAGTGATTGATGTACTGCTTGTATACTTCAACTACAGAAAAATGTTTTCAATAAATATTGATTTTTTTTATTGAAATTAATTGGTTGTCACACAGAATGTTTTTCACGTCCCTGCAGTGTTTGAAAGTCGTATGAACATGAATTAATTTGGATGTGAAAGATACAATTTGAAGCTTGCAACATTGTGTCGATAGTATCTCACTGACAAACATACATCCGGTTGACTATAATATTTCTGATAGTTCAAAAGATGGCATGTGTTCATTAGATTGTTAAATTTAAGTCTGTGCTTGTAGTGTACAGTGTTCGAAAACATGACTTAAGATGACAGGTACATTAAATTATAGTGTATGTGCATTAAAATGTGGGACTTTGAACTTGCCACTTTTGAAACATGACATTAATAGTTTCATTTTTCTAAATGGAAGGGTAACTAAAATAACCAGACTAGAATCGGGAAGTAAACATAAGTACAATCAAAACTGAAATAATCGCATGAGATCCATTTCTGGTGTTCCTATAAATTTCTCCTGTATGCGCTGAAGAGAATTTCATGTCACGTATTACAATGGTGCATCTACTTCTTCACTAAGACCAAGAGAGTTTGTTCGAAAATTTTAATTTATTCGATTTTTTAAAATTCTGTTAGCTTCACATAGACTACCTGGTTTAATGTTTTATGACAGAAAAATATTTAAAGGAAAGAAGAATTATTAATTTTTGTTATATTGAAATGAAATGAAATAAAATGAAATGAAATCTTTAAGTTTTACGTCCCGCGGTTATGCCGGTGAGGCTAAAGGAGACGGTGATGATGAAAGATGAGTGAAATGGTGGAATGAAGAAAGTGGGAGGAAACGGGAGAACCCCGAGAAAACCCCGAGCACGGTGTTTGTCCACCACAAAGTTTTTGTTATATTGTTTCTGTCCTAGTTACTAAAATCAATCTGAGCGGTCTTATGAGTAAAATTCTATAGTATTATTTCTTACTTTTTACTAGTAAGTTTCCTAATATACCGGAAAAGCATCCTCCTTCATTAATATTTAGCAAATTTTTATTACTGTTTTACTTATTACTGAAATGCACGAACTTAAGTAACGTTTGACAGATTTGTAGAGTCCTTACTGTAAAGTTGATGGCCAATAACTCTGGAACTATAGGTATGCACACCATAATATTTGATACGAAGCTCGCATGCGCAATACGATAACCTAGAGCTACTTTACCAAGTTCAGTCTAGCTCGGTGAATTTAATTGATCACATTTTAATGAAATATTACGATCCAATAAGTCTAAACCTAATTTTGATGGCCAATAACTTGCGAACTAAAGATCTATATACCATAATATTTCACTTGCGTACTACCCTTGTCAAGCAGTGACGTAACTAGGGAAGCAAATGTGGCTTGTGCCCCGGGCGCCAGATTGGGAAGGCGGAAAACTGGGCAAATATTTATTTTCACTATAAGCAAGGAACGAAGTTTTAGCAAACTAAAGATCATTAAAAAATACCTCAGAAACTTCACAGGACAACAACGACAGACCAACCTTAAGATCACATCCATAGAGCATAGGTTAGCTTCAAAACTATCTTTTGAGAACATTGTAAAAACCTTTGCAGCCAAAAGAGCCTGCAAAGTTAAACTTTAGTTTCAGCTTTTTGTGTTTTCATTTAATTTACATCAATTTTAGAAATTTGTGAAATGTCTGAGTATAATACTCCAGACTACACTTTGACTATTTGTCATAGCTAAATATTCTATTCTGAAACAACAGACTGTTGATTCATTCTACACATATGCACATCCCGATATAATTCCAAAAACATTTGAGATAATGTCAAGCATGCTACTCTCAGATTATTTGGCAATCAAATACTAATTAGTTTTGCTTTTTTCTTGTACTAAAATTAAATTATGTGCTGCAATTTTGAAATCAAGCTTCACCACGTGAAGAAAAATTTAACAGGAAAATTACTGCGTGATACCAATATCAGATGTAGTCGGGGAGCGTTTTGGTTTGGTTGGTCGAGGGAGGGAGCGCTAAGGCGAGTTATTGCGAACACAAGAAAAATGTTTTTCGTTTAGAGAGATTTTTCTTTTTCTTTTTTCTTTAGTTTTCATTCCAAATTTTTGCTTCTACAGGGTGGGCGTAAGTCCTGTCACCTCCACTGAAGTACTAAACGTTCAAACTATTCTATCATTAATTATAACTATATATATATATACATATACATATACATATATATATATATATATATATATATATATATATATATATATATATATATATATATATATATATATATATATATATATATATATACACTCTATTGATTTTTATGTGTAATGGACACCTGCACCTGTTGCTTTAATACCTCAATGTCTGACACATTCGTATGGTCCCCATCGTGCTCCGAACACAAAGTAATACATCAAAATCTGTGGGGATCCTTCTTAGGAATTAGGGTCTACTGGAATAACCCAACTGAATGCAAGTGAGAAAAATATGGACAGTACATTTGTTTAGTGTCTATTCCAGTCTATAGCACGCCTTGAGGTGGATTATGAAATATTCCTTCGCGTAACCATACCCATTAAAATGGAAAGTCACCAATAGTTAATTGATTTTTATATTTTGCGCGTAATATTATATATATATATATATATATATATATATATATATATATATATATATATATATATATATATATATATATATATATATATACGGTGGTTGCTCTGATCTTCTAAATTCGTGCGTGGGAGATGCGAAGTGATCAGTATTTGTAGATAGAGCGACCGAATACAACCCCTGAAGCCTTTAACATACATGTAAAAACGCAATATTTATTAGTATTTTTATGGTTGTCCCATATTATCAAACTGCATGATATTTTTATCTTTAGTATAATCGGAAAGTCATTTGTCTGAAAATATTGGTGTAGGCCTATGTATTATTATTAAAATTATAATAATTATTATCAGCACTCTAAGTTCTTTCTTGTTATCAGTTTCATATTCTGCCACGATGTTAGAACGAAGTACGGATCAAAAGTTGATTTGAAAAATTGTACACAACCCAACGTGTATTTCAATTGTATACTTCGAGCTTGCATACTCGAAGTGTATACTTTGGCACTTTTTGGACACAGCCTAAAAACACTGATAGTTAATTAACGACAATGTTTATTGTCTCAGAAAGAAAACAAAAACAACATTCGTGTACGTATTGTGTGTTGACGGTTATAAATTGGAACTAAACTTAGCAGGCAGTGCGTTAGCTTGAGGGTAGGAAAATTGCCACCAGCTATTGAACTTAACTACGCCGGGAGCATATAAACAAGAGGCAGTGTACGATAGTGATACAGCAAATATACCATGAGCACACAAAATCCTTGTAGTGGTGATGCCATATTATGTCAAACAGTTTTTGTCACTGGTGGACTAATTTTTCATTACAAAAGCATCATTCACCACCTTAAGACAAGATATTACATTCTTCCTATACATAGTCTTTATTTGTACGGTAAATTACAAATATAAAAAATAACATGGAGTTTTCCCATCCTTCTCAATGGTTCATGCGCATCCTTCAAATTTACATTTTTTTAATAAATTTACTATTCTACCCATTCTGCCCTCTAAAATTTACCATTTCCTACTTTGATTGTACTATTTTCTATGAAAAATATGTCTCTTCAAATAATCTGATAGACACAATCCGTATCCTAAAATCCGCTTGTGGGCACTAAAGAATAATACACATCGAAGATGAAAAATCTTTTCGTGTTACGGAAGAGAACATAATAGAGTCAATGCTAACATGTTCCGCGAAGGTGTTTTGGGCATTGGGCTAGCTGGGCACAAATTCCGCACAAGAGAAAATAACATAAATTACAACTAAGTTAACATATTACGTTTCATATTATTACTGAATTACTTAATTTTCTTTAACGGCTATGCTCTATCAATAGACGGTGTAAGTATTTACAAATTAAGCAGTACGAATAACTAGACGTAAATGTAATTCTAGAAACTTAGTACCTTAAACTTGTAGGAATCTGGTGTATACACCCAAGAACTTGAGTATCTTACCCCTGAATAAATCTATAATTTTAGCACCATTTATATTGTAGTGGTAGCCGGTGGTGCTCACATTTTTGTTTCCGTAGATGCATTCTAAAGATGTGTCAAAAAAAATAATTCTAGATAGTTCAAGAACACAAAATTACTACAGAGCCTTCAACTTACAATCACAAGCTTACACATCCTATTTCCATTGAGCTGGAAGTGTTTCGGGAAACTGTAAAAGAAGGCTGCACATGTTCTATCCGTAGAACTAAACAAAATAGTTCGACAAGAGATCTCAAATGCAATAGATCTTGCTATATCTCATAATGAATATATCTTGCTATATCTCGTAAGACGACCAATTCACCGTAGGCAGAAGAAGAGATATCCTCCAAAGATATCATTGAAACCTCACAACAAATAAAGGAAGAATGAGGAAGAGAATTTCTGGTCGACGAAGAGAAGTACGTAGCCAATGAATGTGCTGACAGCAAACATGTCCAGAGAGCGAGTTCCTATCCGGAAAAAAATCTTTTACATCGTTTAAGATTTTTTCCTGTATTTTGGCATTTGATATCTTATGGAATGTTGTAATGAAATAAATTATCCTTTTCCTATCGATAGATTCTGAGAAATATATCTCCCTGGCAGACTCTTGGCAAACATGCATAATTACATATGCATGCAAGGCTGGCCAAATTCCAAATATCAACATTCGATATGCATAAAGGAAAATATAAATTGTTACCTGTATGTAGAACGTATATTATTATTATTCACGCAGATGAAAATCGAGCACTTTACACAAAAACATAACACTTCAACACTTGTAATAATGAAATTTCAAATAATATGCATATCGAATACTATAATCACTTTTGCCATTATTTGCATTTATTGCTCATTTATCACACTAGTATACACTGACATATTCACTAGAGTCTTGAAAGGTTGTGGAGATAATGAAGTAAGATCCTTCCATGGATAATCCTTCTTGTAAGCGAAACAGAAATTCGTACAAATTCAACGTTATTGATGTCGCTTCACAAAATGATATTATTGTTAGCACTTTACATCATATACGCAATCTTCGTAGCCGTTTATTAATTGTAATTCAATTATAGATTTATATGCAATAAAAGTATTAAAATATAGATGAAAATATGAAAGGTAGAAAATATGCAGTATGAAGACATAATATGCACTTAAAAACAGCTTATTCAAGTCAGTTTCATTTGTTAGTGCATGCAGAATAGATTTTCAAAACAAACTATTAGGAGATTTTCAAGGATTCTGCTGTTAAACTTCAATTATTATCTATTGAAATAAATCTGTACGTCGAAGATGACCTTTCAACATCAACTGACGTTCCGATTAGAATTTGTAGAATGGCATGTTCATGTTTCAAGATTAACAGATCCCATATGTGTACTGGTTGATTTATTCGATCTTACCTAATTCTAAATTTGAGCAATACCACTTAGTTAACTTCTTGAACTTAAAAAAAAAATATCACTTAGACAGAACTTAGAAAAGTTGTTCCTCAAGAAATTGAAATAACTCGTAGAGGAACACTCCTTTATTTTCAGATGTTTGTTTTAATAATAGTAATAATAATAATAATAATAATAATAATGATAATAATAATAATAATAATAATAATAATAATAATAATAATAATAATAATAATAATAATAATAATAATAATAATAATAATAATAATAATAATGGTACAGCGTAAAGAGTTCTTTTGTTGAATTACATGGTAGAAAAGAGTATTTTCATTAAAGAGAAGTCCAATACACATAGAACTACACATTAAGACCTTAAGAATATGAAACTTTTGTACCTAAGTCATTTGAAACGTATGCAAAATTATGCAAACACCCACAGAGTACGCACTAATGTTCAAAATATGTATTCAAAATATGTATTAGAAATCAGAGCCCTAGTTATATCAGACACTTAAAAAATATATACTGATTTGCAGCTCTGAGTGGTTTATAATGTAATTCGTATATTATGCATAGAGAATTTCTCTCGTCTCTACATAATAATCCTAAAAGCTGGAGTTTCGCATGATTTTTTTAAGAACTTTGACGTGTGAACCGTTTGTTTAATTGTGCATACGTATGACACAGATAGTAAAACAAACTTCTTTATATTCCAAAGTTCATTATTTCCCAAAAGAACTAGAGTGTAGCAATCTCATTTAAGTAAAAATGTTATTAGTACACTAAGAGCCCTATTACATTAGGCCATTCGTTGCGCGACTGGTGGAGAAACTGGTGGCGCCACCAAACTCTTGCGTATCGTCCACCAGTGGCGCAACCAAAACAAGACGAATGTTTTCATGAGAAAATATCTTCAATGAGTGAAGGCATGCTTTTCCTTGCCCTCCCCTTGATAAAAAAGAGGAGACAAAGAAAGAAGAAAATATACCTACGCCCAATGTTGATGTCAAAGAAAGATAAAAGTCTATAGTCTATATTACACACTATTTGATGATCTTTATGAGGACAACACTTAATTACAAGAAAAATCCTCAGTGTTCACTTTATAGTCTATTCCGGCTTTTTTAAAAGGTAAATTATAGACTTTCAGTCAAGCGGCTACAGCATTTTCCCTATTAATCGTAGAATCATGGTTCATTCCTAGGTTTTTCACAATAAAGAAGCCTTTCAAATGGTATCATTCACATTTTCATATCATGTTCCTGAAGTGGGAAATTTCGGGAGAAATCCGGATTTTCCTCTGAAAAAAAATCAAAATTTGAGCCCCTCTGGACTCCCCTGTGTTAACGCTACATGTGAAAATCAACTTAAAAATAACAAGGTATGTACTAAATTTCAAGCTTCTATCTTGAATAGTATGGGAGCAACAGGGGACGGAGCACGTTGCGGGGCATTGAAGTATATAGAGCCTATTTCACTAGGACAACTGGTGACGCCACCAAGAAATCGGAGGACGGCTGGTTGTCGAGCTCAGCAACTGCCCGGGTAATCATTGGTGGCGCGGACACACCGGGCCACTGGTTGCGCCACCAGTAGCAGGTTCGAGTTGTTTGATTATCGGCGTTCGCTCTGTGACTCAACAAACCGCAATATATTGTCACTCTGTGTAGTGTTCTTTGATTCGCGAGAAAATTGCAAGGGAAAATAAAGGTGGTGGCGAAAATGCAATGAAGAAAACCAAAGGAGAAGATAAAATACAGGAATTAGGCAAACTGATGGCCATTTGAAGATCTAGTATCTATTTTTAGGTAGTGAAGTAGTGTCTTCATTATTCGATTAAAATAGAACGAATAAAGCTTTTTACTTCGTTTTCGTTTGCTTTTTCCATTCTAGATGCATTGTAGAACACGTTACGTTTAGGGGGTGGTCGAAATTCTACATTTGTATTCCACATATTGCCTGGACTTCATTATGCTACCCTGAATAAGAGAATGCAAAAGAACAGTTGTGCGACCCCCTACCCCTCGCACAACATATCCCCCTAGGAGTCAAGGATACCGAATGTCTTACAAAAGTGACCATTCCTCGTTTGCCCGTCTTTCGTAAATGCAAGCAGATAATGAAATGTAACTAATTACCACAATCGTAGATAATGTTGTTCTACACCGAAAAAGATGACAGAAGCATTGTCAGAGTTGCCATCCGTAGAAATTACAGTGTTACCAAAATGACAATTCTCCAAAAACGTAGCTTAATTGACATATGGATTTAAACCCGGCTGTATTGTGTTAAATTTTATTGCTTATAATGCAATCATATAAAATAGAATTCTTTCATATTTAATAGCACATAATTACGAGTTAGATTGTGAGGGTTACAATGGACGACCGCAGTCTTAATTGTAAGAAAATATAGAATACAGCTTAGGGTAGTGGAATGTGATGTTAAACTAAACATTTCTATATTTTTTCGTTTCGGTGTTTACGAGGCACCTTGGCAACAGAACAAACCAAACACAGCAAACATACGTACAGAAACCTTTATGCATTAACACCACTGGCCTTTCCAGTCAAATGTAGGAAGTGTTTTTCTTGATTCTTGAACATTTAAGATGTATTTGTGTCCATTAACATAACATATTCTCAATTGAGCAGCTTGGGTCACCAAACTCACAGCACGTTCCACGCCTTGACTATGGCACGGTATAGGTTCAATTGGAAGTGGTCCATCAAGAGCTTGAAGAAAATCCTCACTGGTTACATTTTCCAGAATTGGAGGAGGTGTAATCGGTCCACATTCCCAATTAATTATATTTAAGTAATCATCCGCTTCTAAATTAAGAGTTTTTGGCAACTGGTAGTCTCTTAGTTCTTCAGAGGTTACTTGTCTTGCTTCAGTGATTTGCTAAATTGCCTTTTCTCTACAATACTTCTTTGGGTCAGTCAACATTGAAAGAAGAATATTTTCCGAATGAGCAAAATAACTATTATTTTTCAGTACCTCTAACTTCCTTGTGTTGTTCGTATATATCATCAGCATCTCTTAATAATTTGCTAATATACCAGAAGTTTCTTGCTCCTTCCCATACATTTGGATGCAATTTAATCCGAAACCAACCAGGCACATACACTTTCATAATTAATGTCACTAGGTATTTTACGTTTTGTGATGGTTCATTTAGAGAAACATATAGTCGAAGTATTCTATTGGCCTTTGTAAGCCATCTTGCATGATGCATTTTTCCTGGCGATCTCTTAGCTAACTGGTCTGAAACATTGCCGCGATGAATACTGTAACACATTTCATAAAGGTATTTTTGATCTGAGCTCAAAGTGGCAACAACCTCTGCTGGAATTTCTTGAACACTGCTTTCTATTACGTCAAATTTGACTATTTTCAAATGAGTCAAATCCTTGCTAATTTGTTGCCCGATATTCCCTTTAAAAGTGTGCGGCCCTGAGCTTTTACCATCTATTACTTCAAAAACATGCTTAGAGGAAAGCTCATTTGTGTGTAAAAGGCAAATGATCCATTGAAGTGGTTTGTTGAGATGTAGTTCAATCAACTTGATAACTCCACCTGCACGTCGCCCTGTATTTACCGGAGTACCATTACATAATATCGCTTTAATTGTTCTTTGCTCTCAGTATCTCCTAGGAAAGTGATGATTTCTTTAGAAATGCAGTGAGTAGTCCCGCTGTCTGGAGTTACGTGGCCCATGTAAACATCTCCAGGTTCCTTTACTATAACATAATGCTCCTCATGCTCCATCCCATTTGCAGTTTTCGTTTCATTCTTTCTCCCGTCAAATCCAATACATTCAAGTTGAGCATTTTTTGATTTGATTTGTAAAGTATGCTGTTCTCCAATTCGATTTCTTTCCCTTTCCACTTTCTTCTTATCTAACATATTAGACTGATCTAGGATTCCCATATCTTTCAAAGTAGCCCTTACAATAGCAGCCGCAGCCCTGGAACTGACTCGAAATCTGTCTGCTGTAATTGCCAAATTTTCGTAAGTGAATCGGTTCTGCTGATTTTCTATGAGTTCATTATTAGGAACATAGTCACTGTCATTGCACGTTTCAGGCTCAACACTATCACTAACAATATCGCCACATATCGTATCACTATCAGTACTTAAGGCTGCAATTAAACATCTCTGTCTTCTTTCAAGTGCATCTTTCCTATTTGTTGTTCTCCTTCGTGCGGCAGTTGCGCGTTTATCAACAGAGCTTAGATGATTTATTCTTCTTTTCTGTCCGATGAATGAATCCCACTCTAGAACAGGAATTCTGATCTTACATCTACAATTCATTCTACTAATACCTTTGTCATAACACGAACAAGTACAGATGCCGAACATGTCGTCGTATGATCTTAGTTTACACTAAAAATTTTCATTTCTCCGTTTACGAGGAACCTTGTTTAGTTTAATAGCAGATTCTACTACCCGTTGCACTTTTAGCACTATTCCTTCAAACCCAATATGTAGAAATGAAAACTTTCCCAAATATTTTGCAATTCTCTAGCTACTATTTGGTAACTCTGCTTTGCTGTTCTGCTAGCACCAGAAAGTTGTTCTTCACATTTTCTTACATACAAATAATGTCTGAACACGTCTGCTTTTGATGGTATTATGGATGGAGGAAACTGTAGTGCAGAGAAAGTTTTCATTTCCTGAAAGTTAGATTGCTCTTCTGGATGGCTGGGAAAGAACATTGCTGTATTATATAACACTCAGTATACAACACAAAGTAGCAAATGCTTTAATCTCAAAACATCACTATTATTTATTACTATCGATTATTTTTTTTCAAATTTCCAAAAGAATACCACACCTCTACTCTACTTAATGCTTCAATTTACTTTCTGTATTACTTATTACACGATGTATAATATATCACTCCTTGTGATGTACGCATGTGGTGACTCTAAGTCAATATCCCCGAAATTCCAAAATGTTTGAAAATCTATTAAAATTTTATGCGACATTTTAATATTTCCTATATACATTACACTCGTACAAAAAAACCTCTCAACCTCCAATAAATTTCTCGGTACATGACTGAATTCTTACTGTTTGTTTCAGATGTAAAGCATCACGGGCAGTGGCCAATGGAGCACGATATTCCGCGCGGTGTTTCCGGATTTCGGACTCCACTTTCCCTTCTCGCTCTTCCTCCAGTTGAGATTACACATACATTGGCAACATTATTCACAATGTAAATGTACTATTCCAGGAAACTCAAGAATTTTGACTTGCATCCTAGAAGTATATATAGCAACTAAATTACTTACATGTTAACTTTTCCAGTGGAAATGCTAAACACTTGTCTTCAACACTACTTTCACTATCATCTATGTCAGTTAATATTTCGCCTTTGTCTGAATCTGAGTCTTGTAAATTTATTTTTATGGGTTCCAAAAACTGTAAACACAAAAAATAATTCTTCGAGCTTGACTTCGTAGCACTTGAAAGAAAAAGAAAAAAAGGAAGACAGAAAATAAAACTTCTGCTGTACTCGGTTTGCTTAAAGACATTGTCAACTATAATTTTGGAGAATAAACGAACTACCACGAAAGAAAGCAACGAAACACTGATTAATTCTCTTAAGTTAGTTCCTACACAACTAGCCCCTTTGTTTCCTTCTCCGGTTTCATAACAAGTAGCACGCTTGAGCTTGGTGTGGGTGCCACGAAAGTAATCTATCTGATTCCTAAGCAACTCGATATCCTCGAGTTTGTTTTGGGTTACGATAATTTATGACACCATACAGACGCCTGATGCTTTTGATTCCCTTACAAGGCCCACACACGGTCCACGATTTGCGCAAACAAGGCTGTTTGTCCAAACAGTTTGACCGTGTGTGGTGCTGTATGAACTGTTTGCGCAAACGTTTGTGCAAACATTTTCCACATCGAACTCGTTCGAAAATTGTTTACACGAACATGATGTTTGCACAAACACGTGGACCGTGTATGCGCATGTTTGTGCAAACACGAACTTTATTTCCGAGTAGGAAGCCTAGTGTACAGACGCTTATTTCTTGCGCTATGGCATCCATGAATAGGAGTCAAGAATTCTGGCGAGAATTTATTGACCTTTATCGAAATTTACCTGAACTGTGGAAGGTAAAGAGTGAAGATTATAAAAACAGGAATTTGAAAAATGTGGCATATGAGAAGTTATTGCAGATTTCAGATGAGAAACGACATGGCCTTGAGTTGGCTTCACACGGCGTCCAATTGGCATTGAGCGGTGTTGACAGTTCGCGACAAGCAGTTCTGCACGCTGTCTTCTTGCGCTACTGTGAATCTTGACAATATCACAGGCGCTACTTAGAAATATTGTACTAGCACATTAACTGCTCACTTTACCAAGTAGAGAAAAGAATTACGAACAAATACGTGAAAACTTCATCTTTCTATGTCAACTGGTTGTCATGATAGACGCTTTGAAAGGTTTCCATATAAAACAATTGGTAAAACGAGCGTTGAGTCCCGCGTCTAATTTCCAGTGGATTTTGTTTCGATTTGCAAATAGAATACACAACTTTTTTACAGGATAATCAGGGGTGTAGCCAGCAAGTTGTTCTAGGAGAACATTACTTTCAGGGGGAGGCAAGCTTTTCACATATTAAAAGCAGAACAAATTATCTCTTTCACAACATGAAAGCATTTTAACTCACCATACATACATACATACTATGCGCATATTATATTTTCACAATGCTTCCTTATCAAAAGACGGATCTTGACAGTACTGAAGTTAAAAACCGGAGTGTAAAAGATGAATCAATAAGCTATTTATAAGAAAATAAATGCTGTTTATAGCAGTCTGTTTATCTGACTTTGTGTTTATGTAGGTTAAAATACTAAAGAGGAAAAAAACTCGAAAAAATATTAACTCTTATATTATTATGCAATAATATAGTAGTGAGTTCACAGTGCACCCAGTTAGGGAAATGAGAATATAAAGCATATGATTAATTTTAGTTGATTCAATTAAGTATAGAAACCGTATTGATGATGAATGTTTTTTTTTAAATTTTCATATTTTATTATAAAGTCCTTCATTTGCATTAACTGTTAAATAAGTTTATTAAACATATACCAGACGAACCTCATTTTGGAGCTGGAAATAGTTCGGAAAGACAGAGCCCCCCTTTCCCCCGTGGCTACATACCTTTGCAATCTTTGCAATCATCGTAAGAATAAAGCATGGGAAGTTTGTAATTTGTTTTGAAATTTACTTCAAGATAGACCCTTTCTTATTCGACAGAAGGAATGCAGTGTTTCCTGTTTCTTTTTTTCTTTCACGTTCCACTGCCTTGTGTGCGACTTTTAACACCCTCTTTTCTCCTCTATAAGGGAATCAAAAGCATCAGGCGTCTGAATGGTGTCATAAATTATCGTAACTCAAAACAAACTCGAGCATATCGAGTTGCTTAGGAATCAGATGGATTACTTTCGTGCCACCTACACGAAGCCAAAGCGTGCTACTTGTTATGAAAACGGAGGAGAAAACAAAGGGGCTAGTTGTGTAGAATTCATCAGTGTCTCATTGCTTTCTTTCGTGGTAGTTCGTTTATTCTCCAAAATTATAGTTGACAATGTCTTTAAGCAAACCGAGTACAGCAGAAGTTTTGTCTTCCTTTATTTTTCTTTTTCTTTCAAGTGCTACAAAATCAAGCTCGAAGAATTATTTTTTGTGTTTACAGTTTTTGGAACCCATAAAATTAAATTTACAAGAGTCAGTTTCAGACAAAGCGAAATATTAACTGACTTTGATAGTGAAAGTAGTGTTGAAGACAAGTGTTTAGCATTTTCACTGGAAAAGTTAACATGTAAGTAATTTAGTTGCTATATATACTTCTAGGATGCACAGTCAAAATTCTTGAGTTTGCTGGAATAGTACATTTACATTATGAATAATGTTGCCAATGTATGTGTCATAATCAACCACTCTTTCATCCACACCATCTTCTTTCTTTTTAGTTTCGCGGGTATTTCCGCTTCCAAAGCACAAACAATTACTATCGCTAAACAAGCTGCTTCAGTGGAATTGCTTACGCGATTGAACTCAAAATTGAACTGAAGTTTGTGCAAACAGTTGAATCGTGTATGGCCGAGTGTTTGCGCAAACACGATGTTTGCGCAAACATGATGTTTGCACAAACCGTGGACCATGTGTGGGCCCTGTTATAGAGGAGAAAAGAGGATGTTAAAAGCCGCACACAATAAGGCAGTGGAACGTGAAAGAAAAAAAAGAAACTGAAAACATACTGCGTTCCTTCTGTCTAATAAGAAAGGTCTATCTTGAAGTAAATTTCGAAACAAATTACAAACTTCCATGATTTATTCTTACGATGTTAGGCGTATATGAATCAGATTGCAAAGGTATGTAGCCACGGGGGAAAAGGGAGCTCTGTCTTTCCGAACTATTTCCAGCTCCAAAATGAGGTTCGTCTGGTATATGTTTAATAAACTTATTTAACAGTTAATGCAAATGAAGGACTTTATAATAAAATATGATTTTAAAAAAAAAACAACCATCATCAATACAGTTTCTATACCTAATTGAAACAACTAAAATTAATAATATGCTTTATATTCTCATTTCCCTAACTGGGTACACTCTGAACTCACTACTATATTATTGCATAATAATATAAGAGTTAATATTTTTTCGCGTTTTTTCCCTTTAGTATTTTAACCTATTTAATACATAAACACAAAGTCAGATAAACAGACTGCTATAAACAGCATTTATTTTCTTATGAATAGCTTATTGATTCATCTTTTACACTACGGTTTTTAACTTCAGTACTGTCAAGATCCGTCTTTTGATAAGGAAGCATTGTGAAAATATAATATGCGCATAGTATGTATGTATGTATGGTGAGTTAAAATGTTTTCATGTTGTGAAAGAGGTAATTTGTTCTGGTTTTAATATATGAATAGCTTGCCTTCCCCTGAAAGTAATGTTCTCCTAGAACAACCTGCTGGCTACACCTCTGATTATCCTGTAATAAAAGTTGTGTATTCTATTTGCAAGTCGAAACAAAATCCACTGGAAATTAGACGCGGGACTCAACGCTCGTTTTACTAATTGTTTTATATGGAAACCTTTCAAAGCATCTATCATGACAACCAGTTGACATAGAAAGATGTAGTTTTCACATATTTGTAATTCTTTTCTCTACTTGGTAAAGTAAGCAGTTAATGTGCTAGTACAATATTTCTAAGTAGCGCCTGTGATATTGTCAAGATTCACAGTAGCGCAAGAAGACAGCGTGCAGAACTGCTTGTCGCGAACTGTCAACACCGCTCAATGCCAATTGGACGCCGAGTGAAGCCAACTCAAGGCCATGTCGTTTCTCATCTGAAACCTGCAATACAGCTGTATAAATTACCTATTTAATACCTGTTATTTCAGAAAATTACTAAAAAGCTCTTATTACTGATTTACCCAGTGCTGCTATACAATATAGTGAATGGCGTGGAGAGAGGTGCGAGGGGTAGGGAGGGCCTGAAATTTTATACATATCATGAGGGAGACATGTTAAACTCTGTGAATAGTGTGGATACTCAAAAACTAAAATTCATATATTCCCCCCTTCCTATTACGTATGTTTTCACGCCTTTCTGCGTCGTGACATAAGAGGTGATGACGTCTTAACTTTATAAAAATACTTCTTGCAAGGCGTATTTTTGGTGGGCTTACTTTTACACCTAGAAGATTGAAATTTTGTTCAAACATTCAGTCCACCGAGTAGTATATTTATCAGATTTTTCAGATTTCTGCATGAACGCGTAAGGAGTCCAGAGGGGCAAAACGGTGAAGAAAAGGGATATTTTAACAAAAAATTCGTTTTTCACGATTTTCCCGCCTTAGGTACACGATGGAGACATGTGAATGGTATCGTTTGAAAGGTTGTTCTATTCTAAAGAGAATGAGGTACAAAAATACATGACCTTAGGATAAATAGGGATGACTCAGGATTATTTTTACCTTAGATCAGAGTTTTTGCGGTAATCTGCGACATTATGAAGATCATTGCTAACTATTTTTCCCGCCCTTACTATCCAAGATAAAAGCTTGAAATTTTGTACACACATTTAGTACACAACTTGGTATTTTAAAGTTGATTTTCACATGAAGCGTTAACACAGTGACTCCAGAGGGGCTTAAATTTTGAATTTTTTTTTCAGAGGAAAATCCGGATTTCTCTCTAAATTTCCCATCTCAAGGACACGATATAGAATTGTGAATGGTACCATTTGAAAGGTTACTTTATTGTAAAAAAAAAAAAAAAAACGCGAGGGTTGAACCATGATTCTACGGTTAATAGGGAAGATGCTGTAGCTGATTGGCTGAAAGTATATAATTTACCTTTTGAAAAAGCCGGAATATTAAAGGGATAGACTATAAAGTGAACAGTGAGTATCTTTCTTGTAACTAAGTGTTGTCCTCATAAAGATAATCGAATAATGTGTATTATAGACTTTTATCTTCCCTTGACATCAATATTAGGCGTACGTACATTTTCTTCTTTCTTCGTCTCCTCTTTTTCATCAAGAGGGCAAGGAAAAAGCATGCTTTCACTCATTGAAGATATTTTCTCATGAAAACATTCGTCTTGTTTTGGTTGCGCCACTGGTGGACGGTACGTGAGAGTGTGGTGCTGCCACCTGTTGTTCCACCGGTAGCGCAACGAGTGGCCTAAAGTAATGTTGCTCTAAATGTTATTGCAACAATAATATGGGGATCAGTTCATAGAAGTAACTTTAATTTGAAACTATTATTTTAGTAGGCAAGTTATATCCTACCTTGCAACAGCATTTTGTAATTGAAGTATTTGGTCTAGGAATTAATTCGTGTGGGTGGACAAGAGATGGCGCAACGAAAGGAGAGTCCCACAGTTCCGTGTATCCACACATGTGTTGCAAACCCCTGTCATCGCGTATCGTTCGTAGTATAGGGCAGTGGATTAAAGCGTCAACAACACCAGTTTGTAGTTAAGTGAACATGGCGCAATTTGTGCCTGATAAAGTGTTTTTGCGGGGTGTCCTGCTGCATTACTTTAACATGCAGAAAAGTGCGACTGAAAGTCATCGTATTTTGGTGGAAGTGTATGGTGACCATGCTCTAGCTGAGCGAACGTGTCAGAAGTGGTTTGCACGGTTTAGAAGTGGTGATTTCGGCTTGGCATACCAAGAGCGAGCTGGACAGCCAAAAAAATTTCAAGACGAAGAATTGACAGCATTGCTCGAGCAGGATTCGTGTCAAACGCAGGAACAACTTGCAGCAGCATTAGGCGTTGATCAAACAACAGTCTCCAAACGCTTGAAAGCCATTTGAATGATTCAAAAGATGTCACATTGGGTTCCACATGAATTGAAAGACAGAGACGTTGAAAGACGAAAAACCATTTGCCAATTGCTGCTTCAACGACAGAGCAGAAAGGGGTTTCTGCATCGAATTATTACGGGTGATGAGAAGTGGATCCATTACGAGAACCCTAAACGAAAAAAGGCCTGGGTGAAACCAGGTGAACCAGGTCCATCACAACCAAAACGAGATATTCACTGTGCAAAGGTTATGCTGTGCATATGGTGGGATATGAAAGGTGTGGTGTACTATGAACTGCTGCAACCGGGTGAAACTATGAATGGAGAACGTTATCGACGACAATTAATGCGTTTGAAGCAAGCTCTGGCCAGAACACGACCAGAATGGGAGAACAGACATGATAAACTTATTGTTCAACATGATAACGCTCGCCCACATGTCGCAAAACCGGTCAAAACCTATTTATAAAATGTCGGATGGGAAGTTTTACCCCACCCGCCGTATTCACCAGACGTTGCTCCTTCGGACTACTACTTGTTCGATTGCATGAACAACGATTTGATTGGACAGCGGTTTACTTCTTCAGAAGATATCGAAACATGGGTCTCTGACTGGATCGCTTCCAAGGATGAGGACTTCTTTCGCCACGGAATCCGTACATTGCCTGACAGATGGGCGAAAGTGGTGGCTAGCGATGGACAATATTTTTCTTAAGGTATTTATGTATTTTGTGTTTGTACTACAGCTTCAATATGTGCGTACCAACCGCACGAATTAATTCCTAGACCAAATAAAAATATCAAATTATCATTGTGATGATTATCAAATTATCAGATTTTTTTATGGTTGCTAAGGAAAAAAATAGTATTTTGATAAACTCGTTCTATATACCGCAGCATGTCTTCTACCAATCCATACATAACCTAGAGGATCGGTCACTTTTTTTTTATCGTGCACCTTGGTACGGCCTACTGAAAATTACCTACACCATCTTTGGTCCACATTGTCACTCATGAGATTTGTTCCATGTATTTCACAGAATGGCTTGTAAATCTCTGACGCAATAGCTCCTAAGTATGAAGAAATCTGATTTGGAGATTGCACAGGCCGAAATTTTTATCCAAAATTTGTTTTAGCCTTTAGGCCCTAGCCCCTGTGATAATCAAATGTGCCCTACATAAACCCGAATTACAGAAATTTTAATAATTAACGCAAAATTGTATTTTTATTTACAACAATTAGAGGTTTAAGTTTGCAGTTTACTTTTGCATCGCTTATTTTGCACTAATACGTATCCTCCCTCTTTGTAATTGTGTTCTAATAGTTTCGCAATCTATTGTGTTGCAAACAATGTACACAAAAAACCAAAGTAATAGTCAATATTGTAACTTAATACATCTTCAATGTCGAGCTACCTACTCCTACTCTTGTCTCTCTACAACTACTGTTTCCAGGGTTGTTAATTCTCAAACCCTTGATCCCGCTAAAAGACCTGATAAAAACAATAGAACTCCCACTAAATTGCAGCTAAAAGCACTGGAAACAAATATAACTGAATTATAAGTATATACTATGTAAATGTGCGTATGTTGTTTTCCTTCCAATGTTTTTTTTTTCTTCCATTGGACGACAATACAAAGATTGAAGAAAAAAAATATTAGTCATTTCAATACAGTTGATTAATTTTTTTATTATTATTATTCAAAGTATTTATAATATGTTTTGAAAACATGAATATAATTTCTTCGACTTATAATATGGAGAGTATTATTACATAATACAAATTTAAAATGTAGAATGTAATGATATTTACAACAAATATACGTATTGTTAAAAATAAACGCAAAAATACTGAAAGTTGATGAATTTGCATTTGCTTCGCTATGTTCTTATGGTTGAGACAAGAGAAACATGTAAAGAGTTGTAACAATCTCTCTATTCCTCACTCATGGTTATAGAACTGTTGCAACGAAATTGAGTTTTTTTTTTTTTTTTTTTTTTTTTTTAGCAGAAATAACTGTTATGATCTCAGCTCTAAGAGGTAAAAATCACAAAGTGTAAAGGCTTCTGCCTACAATGGGACAGCATTAAATGTAATTTCCTTATTTATACTCCTTTTTCTATTATTATTATTATTATTATTATCTTAATTTACAAGGTAAATAATAATTAAATATTAACTTGTGCTTAGTTGTACTGATACTAACAATAAATTTGAAATGAGGCTTAATACCAAATTAAATGGGCCTCAAGCAATTGTCTTGCTCAGGGCACCACATAACTTCGCTTACAGCAACTTAGGGGTGTGGTCCTGTCTAAAATGCTTTTAAAAAAACGAATTTTACTATTTTTGTAATTTTTGGTCGTAGCGCCATTTTCACTGGGTATACACGCTAGAGGTCGTAAGCAGGCCCGTGCTGGCCCACCGGGACACCGGGACATGTCCCGGTCCTGGTGCACCCTCCGTAATAATAAATTCTTACAGTTTTATCGATAAAGAACCCATGAAAGATGCAATGCAACCTTTACATTGTGTCGCCCTTGCAAAACCACATCCAAGACGGACGATTTTATTTATCCTTCTGTATACTACAGTTCTGTACAATAAATACATACAGTTACTGTTGGTTAAAAAAAAAAAAAAACATGAAGGGTACAGTGCGCCATTTGCATAAGGCACCCTGCGAATCATCATATTATAGATAAGTGGTTTTAGTTGTTCTGTATACCAGGTTTGTATAATAAATTCAAATAGTGGTTGTTAGTAAAGAATATGTGAGGGGTACAAGGCACCCCTTACATAAGGTGCCCTGCGAAACATTACATTATAGATATTTTTTTAAATTTTATTCTTCTGTATACCAGTTTTGTATTATAAATTTATACAGTTGCTATTGGTAGAGAACATATGAGGAGTAGAATCATTTTCAACAAGAACTTTTAAGAATGATTAAAAAGATGGATCAAAAGATTGCAATCATGGCCAAGAATTTTTAGAAATGATAAAAAGAAATAGATCGAAAGATTGTGATCTTGGCAATAGTTCTTGGATCAAGGTCCACAAAATTTTGGAGAGGTCCCAAAATCAAGATTTCGTGTCTTTTTTTTTAATAAGTACATCATACTGAGTTAAGTGATAATTTGGGTTTGGCTACACAATATGTAGTTCTCCAGATATAAGATCTACAAGAAAATGTTTCCCTCAAATATATTTGGATCTTTTGATCCAAAAATATGTATAAAGTTACGTATTTATAAAACAAAACATAGTGAAAATCAACAATAGTTCGGACAGTCAAACGTATGATGGGTTCATGAAATACTGCATTGACACTAATCTGTCCTTTTAATTTGCTATTTTTACAGCATTGAAACTTACAAAATCTTAATATGCATTCACATATTTGCGCTTATTGATTGTTTCTGTGTATTGTAAAGCAGTGTTCAGGTAATCTGGGGTGGTCCTCCAGCTTGAGAATTTGGTATGAGGTTAATAACCTCATTCTGTAGGGAAAAAAACTTGTTCAGATACATTCTCTGAATCTTCGGATCAGGATTGTTAACTTGGGACGAACTCAGCACCGTAAAATGGACATGAGATTTGGAACATTGAATTTAAGAAGTGCTTTATAGAGCAGGCGCGTTAAAATCCGTAACAAGTGAGTTATAAAAACAGAGGATGGACCTAGTAGGATATCAGGAAGTTAGATGGGAAGTAATGGAGTAGTCAAGTCTGGAAATTTTACGTTCTTTTGCCGGAAAGGGATTAAAAATTACCAACTAGGGACAGGGTTTTTCGTTCACAAACGAATAAGATCAGCAATTACATGGGTTGAATTTGTTAATGATAGATTTTCTTTTACTTCTCTTAAGGGTCAGTGGTGTGATATTATTAACTCAAATGTAATACATGCCCAAATGTAATACATGTACAGAAAATAAGGATGACGATATAAAAGACAGTTTTTACGAAGGAATAGAACGGATATTTGATCAACTCTCGCAGTAGCATATGAAAATTCTACTAGGAGATTTCAATGCGAAGGTAAAACGAAAGGGTATTTTCAAATCGATTATAGGGAATAAAAGTCTTCATAAGGAAAGTTATGACAACAGCGTTACAAAATTCCCCTCATCGCGGCATATATTAAAGAAAGCCGGCGGAACAATTGTCACTTACAATATAACATCTTGAATAGAGGGAAACATTTCTTTGACGATTTGCTTAACGCGCAGCCAAAAACTAATGTTCGTGGAGAACGTAAAATGCATACAGCATAACCGTATATTTCAGAACCTAACCAAATAGAAATAGAAAGTACTATTTAAAAAAAAATAGTTAAAGAAACACAAATCTCCAGGTGTAAACAAAATTCTGGCTGATTTAATTTTAGCTGAAGGGGAAAATTGAGGAACAAAATACACAGTCATACTCCTTATCTGGAAAAAGGAGGAATTGCCACAAGAGCGGAAAGAATCAATCATTGTTCCAATTTACATAAAGGCAACAAAACCGATTGTAATAATTATCGAGGCATTTTTCTTCTATTAACATCCTACAAATCCTCTTAAACATTCTATTAGTAAGATTACCTCCAAACGCAGATGAAATTATTATATATTATCAGTGCGGATTTAATTGAAATTGATCAATTATCGATCAGATATTTACCATTCTACAAATACTCGAAAAGAAATGGGAATACAATATCCCGGTACATCAATTATTTACTGATTTTAGAAAGACCTATGATTCAGTTAGGAGGGAAACATAATATAACATTCTTACAAAATTTAGAATACCAAGAAAAGTTATTTAGATTAATTAAGATATGTTTAAATGAATCCCAAATTAGGTCTGAGTAGGGAAATTCTTGTTCGCGAGCTTTCACGTTGAGAATACCTGAAACAAGGAGATGCGTTGTCGCCATTATTATTCAACTTCTACGCTATAAGAGAAATCAAAGACAGCAATCAGGTCCTAAAGCTGGTTATGATGTATGCTGATGATGTAAATATAATAGGGGATGATAGAACAATATAAAAAATGCAGAAATTTTAATTAACGCTTGCAGGGATATGGTTTTAGAAGTAAATGCAGAGGAAAGTATATACATGGAAGGTAGTCGGGATCGTAATAGTGCGAATTATGGTGTGTCAAAATATCAAATAATACATTCGACAAAGTGGATACTTTCAAATATCTAGGATCAATATTAACAGACTAAAGCTATAACGACGAAGAAATTTGATGTCGACTGAAAGCAGGGATTTCATGTTATTATTCAGTTAAAAATCTTTTGTCGTCGTGGCAGAAATTTTGTCGAGGAATCTGAACCTTAAAATATATAAAACGATAATCATGGCTGTTGTTCTACATGGTTGCGAAACATTGTCGCTTACTCTGAGAGAAGAACATAGACTGAAAGTATTTGAGAACAAGATCCTGAGACGAATATTCGGACCTAAGAGAAACGGGAGGGGGAATGGCAGAAACTTCATAACAAGAAGTGCATAATTTATACTGCCCTCCAAACATTGTTAGAGTATCACGTCTAGGAGGCTCAGATGGGAAGGTTATGTAGCCAGAATGGAATAATTTAGGAACACTTTCAAAGTTTTAACTGGAAATTCAAATAGGAAAACGACCATTAGGAAGACTGAGACGCAGATGGGAGGACAATATTAAGATAGATATCATAAGAAGAATACAAAGCAGAAACTGGATCCAGTTACTTGGCATTGAACCTCTTGTGTCTATAGGGCATAAAGCTGTATTAAGTTGTTGGCACATTTAGTTTCATTTTGTTTGACAAAAATCTTATTATAGGAACTAATAAAGAGGATTTCGAGGTTTTCACAGTTTAGCTATTTACGTTACTAAAACAGTTTTGGTGATTTTGATATAAAATGACACCCATACATATACGCGTTTGTACGGCCGCCCTTTTCGTATACTTGTCCACCGCCCTCGTTAGTATCCCAGCACGGGCGTGGTCGTAAGATGTCTATATATCAAATATCAAGCCAATCTGACAACTCCATCGATATAACGGAATCTTTCACATACCGAGTAAAAATGAAGGTAAACAAGAGGTATAACATTTTAGAACTTTAAACAGTTGTTGAGTAGGGGCTTAATTGGTCAGAACGTAACCCAACGAATTTCGTCTTTGTCAAAAACTGATCAACACAAATGACTTTTTTATTTCGTTAAATCTCAAAGAGTTTATTGGAATCATGACTTCATTAACAATTTGTATTGCCAGGATACTTTTGTATGTGTGTGTGTGTGTGGGTGTGTGTGTGTTTGTATCTAGTTGTGCGATATTTTTATCTATCTGCATACACACAAAAGAGTGTATTGGTGTATTTTTAATATATTAATTAATAAGAAGTAATTTTAAATTCAGAATTTGCATTCATTAAAAACTTAAGTAATTACTGTAAATTGAAAGATATGTAGTAGCGAAAGGATGTTTGGATATACAAACATTAAACATATTGTTACTTCTATCATTCAATATTGAGAAATTCGCAAAGAAGGCTCCTGAATTTCCGTTTCATTTCTCAAAATATTTTTCATGTAAAAGCATAGAAGGTCACATACAAAATAAAATTTCAAAAGTTTATAATTATTACTGTAAATGTTGTTAGCCATTTCGAACATTTTAAAAGAACATAGTTTCTAATGTACTGAAATTTCATTTATTATCGATAGTATGAAATGTTGTAAATAGTTGTATTCTATATTTCCATAACTCTTCTCCAAGTGGATCGGTATACCAATTAAAGATAGTTTTGTGAAGTTTAACAACAAGTCAAAAAAAAGACACTTTGAAACAGCTCTATTTGTGAAAGAACAGTTCGCTTTAGGCTGTTGTTATGGTCTGTCTGAGCAGCTTGATGAAAATTCAGCGTAGCATAACAACAAATGCTGCTTCTCTTACGTATATGTGAAAAAGAAAACTAGAAAAAGAGGATAGAAGCAAAAGGTGGGTGAGATGAATATGGGGGCACCGAAGTCTACGTCGCCCCGGACGCCGAAATCTGTAGCTACAGCTCTGAACGCACATGGTGTTTTCCTAAATGATTCTCGATCACAAAACTTAAGTTATGTTTGCAAACAAATCTACAAAAATGTGGATGATGAAGTGAAATGAAAACGAGCAGAGAAGATGACCTGGAAAAACTACTTTTACAGAAACATCTACAAAATGTATGCTATCTGTTTGTTTTTGTACTCTTATTTTAGTGTCATCTCCAGTAAGAACCACATCAACTACAAATATAAAAACGCCTAGAGGAAATGTGTTTGAACTTTAAATTTACAGTTTCCTCATTTCTCGCCCTTTAAAGTAAGAGTATTCCTACAACATCGCAGTCACTTCCGAAAAGCATGTCGTCAGCTACACTGTGAACAGCCACAAAACAGACACCAAAGATGTATGTATACAGAGGATACATTTCTAAGGAATACGGTTTCCTTCTTGATGTTACTACATAATTAAGGATATCCGATATTATTCTGGAAGACTATTTATGAAAGAAGGATTTGTTTTTTGTATATTATTTGCAGAAAATCATGCAGCAGTAGAAAAAAGCGAAAAGTATTTCCACAGGTCTTATACATTATTCAAAAGTTTATACGAAACTGTCCATATTACTGGTACCTTTTACAGTTTTATCTTACCCAGAATAATGAGCTAGAAAAAATTACTACGTCAGGATATAAAAAGTTTCTAACATACTAAGTCATTCCAATTAAATTTGTAGCACACGTTAATATTGATTTGTATTACTTGCATTTGGCGAGAATAGATCGGTATTTACCATTATGTTACTGCACGTGATCATTAGACTTCAAATTTTAGCATATTTGCATTTTTTTTTCCTGATGTGATATTGATATGCTCTTTAAACAGAAATTCGTTTCAGCTGTTTTAGGGCAAAATAGCAGGGTTTTATAGTGCATATATGTGCATATTTTGGAGGTTAGTGCATGTTTATGACATTACCGCACATAAATGTATATTTAAACAAATGATCAAATTGATCACTTTTAACGTCCAACAAATTTCCTTGTAAATGGAATTTCAAATTCCTAAGATTCAAGACCTTGAAATGATTGATTGTTGTCAGTTTAGAATATCTTCCAAGATCACGTGAAGGTAGAATAAGAAATGGGTGAATAATTTATCCTCCGGCAATGATGCATGACTGTCACCTTTTTGGAAGAAGAAATAAATAACAATGTCAAATCACCTACAACAAAATTTCTACGTCATCCTTCTCGGAAGTTAAAGTTTCTACTGTTGTGTGTGTGTGTGGATTTGAAGTTGTGTGGTTCTGTGACAGTGTAAGAATACCAAAAGGAAAATCTTCTAGAAGTTATCTTTTAAAACAATGGATTGAAGGCGATGAGACGTTAACAATTCAGGGAGAAAATATATTTCGCAAAGTGTGTGCTAAACAAGTAAGTAATACAGGGTACGTTCTGAAAGTATCCGAACTTATTTATTTTTAAACAATTTAGTCTATTGATGACAATTACAACTGTTGTCAATATTCTTCAATATAGACACCTTGAGCTTCGATACAGCGAGTACAGCGACGTTTCCAATGTTCGTAACAGTCCGAGAATTCCTTGACTGATACCCCCTTTAATGTTGCGGACGTGGCGTCTTAAACCTCTGAAATACACCCAAAAACTTTCTCTTGAGCATTGTTTTTACCTTGAGAAACAAGATGTTCGGGATGTAAGGGGGATGAGGTAGCGTTGCCACGCCTACCTTGGCCAGAAACTCACCTTCTAACAGCATTGTGTGAGCCGGCGCGTTGTCGTGGTGAAGCATCCATACCCACTTGTTGACGATATCAGAATGGGCGCGCTAGACCCTCTGTCGCAGACCTCAAGCATTATTTTGTACTAAGCTGCATTTACAGTGGCCCCAGAAGGTACAAACTCTTCGTGTACGACCCTCGTCGCGTCGAAAAAGACAATGAACATCGTTTTCAACTTTGCTTTGTACAACCGGGTCCTCTTTTGACGAGGAGACGCGGAGTGTGCCACTCTGAACTTTGTCTCTTGTTTTCGGGACAGGCCCGAAACCAGCCACAGAGGTTTGGGGGGCATGAATATGTTAAGGGGTCAACATATTCAAATGGAGACTTAAACACTTGTCTTTGTCTGAAAGAGCTTTCACACGGACCAGAATTTCCTCTGTTTTTGATGTGGACAGCCTCCCTAAGCATTATTCGTCTTCTACCACCTCCCATCCTTCCTTGAACGCCGTATGCCAAATGTAAACTTGCATGAGGGACATCACTTCTTCGCCGTAAACCTTCCGTAGCGAGGTTAAAGTCTCCGTAAAAGATTTTTTTCAATTGAACACAAAATTTTACACGGTAGCGTTCAAAGTGCTCTCCACTTTTACCAAATCCACCACATACAAATTCTCGATGCGACGTTATTTTGGTGTACACAACACAAGCGATAGCACCTCAATCACTGCTCGCATGCAATTGAGCGAGGCGTTGTTTCGAAGGTTAAGGTCCCCACTGCCATCTGGCGCCGCTTACCGGCACCCTCGACTGATTCTTGCGCGGTGCTACAGACAGTTCGGATATTTTCAGAACGAACCCTGTATTTTCAAAGTAAGCAATCTTATTTTCAGAAGACCATATTTCAATTTTGTTCGACAGCAAAACCTCAAACTCCACTCGCTTTGTTATATTTTCATAACAATTTCAAATCTGATAAGGAATTTATACAATTATGAAACAATATACGTACTGTCCTCTTTTTGCATACTCCGACAGAATTCATCCCAAAGAAACCGTTGAAAAGTATTTCGGGAAGAAATGAACAACCCTTTTGAAAATAAGTTCTTTAATCAATCAAAGAATTTGATTCACAAAATCTAAAACTTGTCGCAGCAGTTACTTACTCAAATAAGATAAGTTCCTGAGCTTATTTAAACCCAAACTTGTGTTGCTTTGATGTACATTTCGGTTTCTCGAAACATAACTTTCCTACTAAATATTCTGTTACGTTTTCGATAACTTTACCTTCTTTTCATTCATGCTCCATGTATCTCTCAAATCAGTTTTCTCCATTTAAAGTATCAATATTATACATTGTAAATTATTGTTGTTTCAAACGAACAATGTTACACTAGAAAGAAATATTTGGGGATTCACACATAATTGGATACTAAAAGTAATTTCAAGTGGATTTAGTTTCTTTTAAAAAGGAACATGCGGTTTTGAATACAGGCTTTTAATACAATAAAAATTACCTTCAGCGGGGCATTTATTAACCGTAAATTTATCTTAAAGAAAAATATGTTACGGTTCCATGATTAAGTTTTAAAAAATGTGTTAAATTCCCTTGATTAAGCAAAATTTGTGTTGCGAACAACGGATATTATAATAAGCTTTGTAATGGAAATTTCAAGTTCGGAATGCAGCGTTTAGAAAATTTTCCGACATTTTGTAAGATGTTAGGTATATGGATTATGTTGTCTGTAAAAGTCTTCGTTTTTTTTTTACCTTACTTACACACTTAATCTTTAGCCCAACAACCCCGTTTCGCCATGTAAGGCCCTAGATACTGTGCGAGTTTTTGAACGAATTGCAATTTTAGGATTAGGATTAGATTTCTGGGCCTCCGGCATCTATGGCCATGTTAGCCCGCCACATGTGAGGGATGACGTCCCTTAGCGATCAAAGGAAAGGGAAGGAAGAAAGGATTGGGGAATGAAGGAAGAAATCTGGGATATATTTACGTTAGGTACCATTCAGGCATTTGTCTGGTGTGAATGAGGAAAGCCCAGGAAAACCTCATTCAGGATGGCCTGAAAAAGCTTTTCACACTATTTCGACCAAGTGGTCCCACTGGGAATCGAAGTATAAATTTCATAAAGTTATTTTCAAATATCAGTAACTTATTCTCTAGCTAGTCTAGAGAAATGGGCCAAGAAACGCAATATATACAATAGATCAAAAGGGGACCAAAAGTAAATGGGAGAGTGCGAGAAAGAGCACTTTTTTTTTTTTTTTTTTTTTTTTTTTTTGTTCACTGTAAGTTAAATGTGTATTCGTGTCAGATATAAATACTGCAATTGAGTACGGTATGTACAGCATTTTATTTTATCTCCAATATATGTAAGTACATTATTTATTTCTTAAACATAAATCTACCTTCGTTAGCCAGGAAACTTTAAACGGAAATTTTTGCTTGTCCTGTTCAATCTCGCTAGATAGGTTTTACTATAGGCTTATGCCAGAAATGTTTATTTACTTCTTTCAGTATTTATTCTTTATTTACAGATACTTGACGCATTGTAATCTTTCTATTTGTATAACAAGTTATAGATATAGATAGATAGATGTGTTTTAATTTCAAATACTGACTTGTTTGAATCCCAAAGAAGTCAAATATATTCAAGAAGCCATGGATGCTTACGAAGGTGAAAACACTAAAAGCGAACTTGCGTTTATCAATGATCATTTCAGTTCGAAGATCACAACGAGGTTAGAAGAATGGGGGCTAGAACTTTCTAGTCAATAACCAAACAGACTCCACCAGGACCAGTCGGACAAGCATTTGTTCGAAAAACACAATCAATAATCGCGAAAAATCTTGTCTCATGTAAATAAAGTGTTCCTAAAAAGAAAAAATGACCTATGAATTTCCAGATTTATCGCCAAGTAACATTGCTTCTTTGAAATCCTATCCCTTAATGACCTGTAACACGGTTGGAATATTTTCGATGTACAGAAATGTTTTAACTGATAAACGCCGAAGGTTTTGGCCAGAAAATACCGAAAACTACATACTTGTGTATTGTAACATGAGTGCATCATACATATACATCAAGTATTTGTAGTTCAAGTAATACAACTTTTTTCTCAAAAGATGTATTAAACTTTCTCATTTAACTTTAGCTTTTGATTGATGCATATTTACCCATTTTAGTGCGTATTCGCATATTTTCAGTGCATGTTTTCGTGATTTTTAGCGCATATTTTCATGCATATTTTGCTGTTTGTAGTGCATATCGATCGATCATCTATTGTAAACCTAAAATAATTCTATACCACAAAAGAGTAGGAATAGATAACGTTTTGTATGCACTTTTTCTTTCGAGTTCGATAACCAGAAGCCATGAAATTTAATTCACGAATACATAGATAGATGATCAAGGAGATTAAATATCGAGGCTATTCATCATTTTAAATTAAAGCTGCTGGGGTTCGTTGATAACTTAAAGTGCTATCGAGGCGTGAAGTTCTATCTCATTTATTTATGAGCATACGATGTATGGACTACTTACTATTTATGCTTGAGTGTAAAATTTCCTGCTGTTCTTGTCTTTGCATAGCCGTCTTATCTTTCTCAAAGCCATTGTTAGCCTTTGATTTAATTTTCTGGTTTCCTGAATTTATTTTTATCTTTCTGCTAAAACTTTTAAATTAAATCTAATTCTTCAACTTCGCTGTCTGCTTGTTGAGACTTGTTTTCATCTTTCGTTCCAGAACAAACTATCAGCAAAAATAATTACAATCTATTAATTGATAAAGTCACAGTCTAATTTGTAGTATAATTACAATCGAATAGTATGGAATGGAAAAATGGAAAATGTACAAGTAACAATACTACCTATAGGGATATACATATTCTAACTTGAATGTGAAACATACTATAACTATCTGAAATGTGAAAACAAACAGTCTAAAAATCCGTAAATAAAACTCTGTTCTCTGAAACTATGTTCCAGTATTACCAGTATTATATTTCCTAAAACAGGAAATTCTGAGTACAGGCGGGAATTTTTCTTGTTTAAAAATAAGCTGAAAACGAGAAATTCAGACATTTTTAACTTTCCGTAACATTCGTTCCTTCTTTCATTCTTTTCGTTTTAATGAATTGTATTAATTAATTCAATAGGTCAAATCCACCGTGGCATCACAGGAAAAATGCGAAATTTCAAAATGTGACTTGTGTTCTGTTCACTGATAGTTATAAAACAAAAGCAGAACTGTTCCTACTCTTTTCTGTTTCGAGATTCGATAGAAAATAGAAAGATATCGCAATCGCCGCAAGAAAAAACTAATTAAAAATTTCAACACATTTTCAAGTTTAATTATTCCTACATGCTAAAAAAAAAAGTGATTTTTCGATGTATGTCCATTTGTCCTTCCGACGGCCCCGATGTATGTAACTTGCTGTAATGTGCACGAGATGAGCTAGCTGTACTTCACGATATCCATCTCTGTTTCTGCTTACAGGACTGTTTGAATGCATTCAATTGAAATTTGAATGTTATTAATAATTAGTAAAATTTTAATTATCCGAAATAATAAAGTATAATTACAAATTAATTCTAAATCGGTAGAGCAAAAAAAATTAGATTTACATTGCTCTGAACTAGAGTTCTATACTAAAGTCAAAATACCCTTGATATCATGTTCCAATACTGGATACTGGAATCGAATCAAAGATACACCTTAGTTTAAGAGTATCTTATTGGGGATGTGAGAGGTAGACAAACAGTCTTCAAATGTAATAACTCTAACTTGACTTAACCTAAATGTGTCGATGTCGCATAATAACTTATTCAAATAAAATCAAACGCTTTGAAAGAAATGTTGCAAAATCGAAAGTTAAACATGAATGTAGATAAAGTGTGAGGTTTGAAGTTGAGTTACTGAAATCATGCGTTGAAAACTGTCAGGTTTTAATTTTGGGAGTGGGTAATGTAAGGTTGAAATACATTTTAAGTCAAATCTCAAAATAACCTCTATGTTCTATTTGAACGTACAACATAACATAACAAGAAACAAGATTCGAAGAAGTAATCTATTTTTAATCGAAATAGTACCAAAAATGAATAAAAATAATGTAGCCCTACCATTTTTTCCATTAAAGTTATTAGACACATGTATCCATTTCCTAATACATAGTCTGGAATCAAGCGTTATGGCGCGCTATACTCGATCCTCGAACATAAAATTATCTAATGATCAGACAAATATATATATATATATATATATGGACCTGAATTAATAATACTAAAAGAATATCTGGAACATGAATAAAATTTGAAAAAAAAGTGAAATATATATATATATATATATATATATATATATATATATATATATATATATATAATCAGAGAGAACCTACTTTAAAAATTAACAAACAGATTGGCATTCTTAATACTCTACCAGCATGGCTTGCCAAAAATTTTACCAAAAATGGCCTTGTACCTCTCAGGAACCTAATGGTGCGTATGCAGCAGAAGTAGTATTAATTTTAATTTGCCTGATTTCCGTGAAACTGGCTACCCCTTTACCAGATACTTAAAAAAGATCTCAAAATGCGCAATAAACATATTCCTGCAGGAACTCTCTAATCAACTATGGATCAAAACTCCTGAACAATTCGAAATATGCAGTATGCAGGACACAAGAATCTCTATAATTACACATTCACAAAATGTCTGTCTATCATATCGTTACAAATCACACAATGGCGTACCTTGGAGAAAAAAGGAAAAAATAGCCAATCCAGGAGGTTAAAAGGTTTAATGTTTCCTAATCAACACAATGAAATATGAACTCCCAATGACAGATCTAATAAAAGAAAAAAAGAACACAAGCCGAATTTTAAATTATAGTTGTAAATGTGCGCTGGGATTTCTGTATCCAGACATTATATATAGGCCTGTACATGTACGTATGTTTGTATGTATAAATGCCCCTACTCCTAGATGAATATATCTGTAAAATAAATATGTACAAAAGAGAAATCCAGTTCGGATTACAATCATTCTTTCATAACAGAATGAAAATTAGAGGTTGACCCGGAACTAAATACTATTGAAAAGTTCTTTGGGATATGAAATCAGGTAGCTATGAGTGAATTAACCAGAGAATGCTAAAGTCTGGAAGTTTGCGAAATTCGAGATATTCCAGGTTGAAGTTGTAACGCAAAATGGCCTTTTGAAACAAATGCTACTATTGAAGTAATACCAGTTAGTACACACAAAAGTTGTTTTATGCATGCAGTACAATATATATTTCGTCCGTAACAAGACAGTGGCAATTTATAGTCAAAATGTGTTGAAATTTCAATATTGGTATAGATGGTTATACACAGGGTGACTCAAAAGTCGGGCACGATAAAACAAACGGATAAAATATGCATCTGAGTCGCGAGGTAAACATGGATGAAAATAAAAATTCAATATTTTCAAACGTAGTTTACAATTTTGTAAAATGAAAGTCTCCCCAGCGCTTTCACCATATTGCCCCTGAGTTACCTTTAAAAAATTCGAATTGTTGTTTTCGGATTCCTCACTGTTAAAGTAATTAAATATGTATATGTATGAATTACCATTTCACTATGATGATTTATACTTCATAGCCTGTTTCTATCCTGTATGAATACTTTATTATTTGATTTAAACACAAAATATTTCTATGAATTCTCTTATCACTTTATGTTTCGTTAATTTCAATGTTTCATTCCTTGTTTCTGAACCTTGTATGCAAGTAACTGCAACCAAGTTGCTGGTTATTATTTATTTTGTTTGTGAAGTTACTCTCTATATGCTGTCTTGATTGCATTCCTTGCCAATATTTATTACTCCTTCATCTCTGTACATGCGAGTCCTAATGACCCATTCCGTGTTCGGTTCACTAATAAAACAAATTTTGATCACTTTCCTTGCTAGAGAGTTCTAAGTTTTACTTTAATATAAGCACTACTTTTTATGAACTCTTATACACCATACACTTTTTACATTATATACAGTACTCATACACATTCACACACGTCCCACTGCGTTCATTGCGAATTCCTTCACGAATTCAGAGTTTACGATACATACACTTCAGTGTTCCGGTATATTGACGCACATTAGCACAACGTTTGATTGTGAATTTAAGGGTATTTTTTCATATTTCTTTTCTAATTAGAAGCTTTCATCGCATGATGAATCGTCTACGGTAATGCTTACGCTTTCATGACCATTAGTGTAGCCATTGCCATGGCAGTATCGACATGCAGACACACACTTTAATCTATGTTTTCTGCAGGAGCAGCTCATGCTACTACATAATATTCTTCCCAGTGCTTTGCACTGACAACGTACAACTTTTAAGATGGAGTCAGGTGCTGGAGGTTCATAGTAGTTTCGTGACAAAGATGTTGACCTTTGAGTACCCAACCCCATTCAAGAGGATCCATTTCCGTCGTTGATAAAGTTTTCCATTATTGTTCTTGCATGTAAGTTCTTAACGAATGAAAATGCACGGCTCGGGGTGTAGGCGGGAGCTGCTCGGGAACTGGTTTTGACGCTACTGCTGTCATTCGCATGTACGTTGTGTAACGAACTAGAGGGAGATCATCAGTTTGTGTATCGCCATACAAAATGACGAAAAGTTGCTTGCCTGCTTTTGAGATTGAATCCATTGGCGAATTATCTGAAAGAAATACTTCTGCACATTCTTGAGCGGTTACATTCTTTTGAATTGTTTTCAGAACTTTTGCCTTTCCTTGTTTGTAGGGTGCTGACGTTGTGTCACATCCTCTAACTGCATGAATGAACAGGAGATGCCTGCAAACTAGTGGACCAATGTGACGCTGGATACTTCTGACATCATAGAGTGGTTTATGTTCATGCCTCTTTCCCTTTGCAAGTGATTTCATGAAAATTTTACCCATCGAGTTATCAGCATGATGCTACATCATCACCAGTATATCCGTGTCATCCGACACAACTGTAACTTGTTCCTTCTTAAGAGCCATGTTAATTGCATTTGAAACAATTAACGTGTCAGCATCATTCTGTGCTCTGTAGATGATGTGACCATTTGCACTCAACTCTGTAGACAACAAATCTATTAGGTGATTAATGTTGTTGTCATTTGAGAAAAACGGATACTGGTTATCGTATGCTGGTATCCTCAATGAAATTTTCACATCGGGTGCTGCAGGATGAATCCTTCGACGTTGATGCTCATGGTCTTTGATGGAAGGGCCATTTGTGTACCCGTCAAATACTACTATGCATGAAACATGAAAATGCTGACATAAAAATTGCAGTATGGCTGAAGCACATCCACCCATGACTGGTGTTTAGACCATACCACACGTCGAAGCAAACATGCGTCATCAATAACGAATGATTCTGATAGCTCAGGTTGTTCCTCAGATGCCTGCTGCGTAAGGCTCTCAAATCCTTTCATAAGTGAATGAATTAGTGCAGCTTTTGATGATTTCCTCATGACCTCTCCAGAGAATAATGCTGATGGTGTGGGAGTGAGTTCATATGCGAAATACTGGAATGGTATGTGTTCGCGCTGAACGAGCGTAGCAAGTCGCCAGAAGAGAATTGAATTGTCGAAATAGTGAATACTATTACCAATGTGAACTCCTTTGCTTACATGCTGTAATGTTTTTGTTTGGTCAGTCTTCTTTAATCTAACGGCATTCCCAGGTTTGCCATCCAACTTCTGATGTATTCCATTACCAACAACGTCTGCATCTTCACAGTTCACTTTGTCATCAACTCTTGCTATAACGCCAGTGGGTACATTGCGCAACGATGAGTCGTATACTGAAAAAGGTTTATGCTTTTTCAGCCATTGCATCATAAGTTTTCGATCACTCCGGTCCCTCTTCATATGTGAGGGCAATAGTTCACAATGTTGTCCACTCTGTTGGCGTTCAGTTCCAGTTAAAGATGTCATAGCAGAATGCATCTCTCCAAATATATGCATGCGTTGAATCCATGTGTCACACGTATTTTGTGTCATTCCACGACCGTGGGTTAAACCTCCTCTACTCTTTATAACACGCATCATACTCTGGTCAGTTGCAAGGTCTGAGGAAATTCATTTCCAGTTTTCTGATGTTCGACGGATGACATGATTTCCATGGTTTTTAAACTGATCGTATAGTCACGGATGTGTAAATTGTAACTGCTGCATCATCTGAAGGTATATCCGTCCACACTTAGCATACATATTGTGCCCTGTCGCAGCAAATAGGGGTAGCATGCATGTCACAGCAGCAAAGTGTAGATTCCAATTTCCTTCTCGCTCGCCCCTTACAAATATCTGAACAGTGTTGATACATTCTATGTATTGTACCCATAACTTTGAGGTTCGAGATTGCACAGACAATTCTTGCTTCAGCTCGTTGACACGTTGTTCCACTTTCGATAGTATATTACCCTGCGCTGGATTTATTGTAGTTCCTTCATCAACTTTTACAATATAACTGCAGAAATTTTTCAGATCTGTAAACTCAGCATCTGTGATATGTTGGAGGTTAGAACCAAATACATACTCATATTCTTCATGGGAGGGTATAGGGGGCAAGACTGATGATAGTAAGATAGACATTAGCGCGCTTTGTGCAAGAAAATGTCCTCTCGATGCTCTTGAAAATTCTTTTACGTTGAGCATATGAACAACCGTGTTTTCTCCATATACTGTTCCAAGTAATTCAGATATGCCAGATCCACTCATTATTGATCCTATGCTTCCTAAAAAAACTCATTAGCATGTGAAACGGACCTAAGCGACAAACAACGTTGAGACCAACACTATTGACAATTTGAATGGCTTTTATCCGAAGTGGTTGGCCCAGAGTTACGGATGGAGTGGGTACTTGTAACTTTTTGGCTTGCTCTTCAATATAACAGAGTGTACTGTAGATACAGATTTCATCATTTGGGTTTAAGTTCACAAGGGGAAGTAATGTGATATGAGATGGTGAAGAGGCTTCAGATGTAGAATATGCCTGCATAAACTCACTCCAGCTGAATTGATTATTTTCAGTGTCGTATAATGTAGAATGGATGTGCCACAGGAGATCAAAATTGACTGATTGCAGCAGAGCGTGTGGCATTTGTAAGTGCAACATTGAAGCGAACTCAAGTTGTTGAAGTTGGCGAATTGATGGAATATTTCGGATGGGAATGGCACAGTTTTTAACCAATGACGCAACGCTTTTAACTTTTGCCCCTCGCTTGATGACTGCATCCTGCGGAAGAGTGCTGGTATAGACACCTGCTCTCATGATCCCCATACCATGAAATATCCCCTTTCCATCAAGTGACGACATTGTGATCAACGTTATCTGCAGACCACTGGACAAAAGCAGGTAGAGGAGCATTGGAATGGATCACGTCATAATTACTGCACTCTAGCACATCCTGCTTGTACTTCCGAACTTCTGAATACGAAACACAAAATCCATAATTCGTCAATCAACTACCTAGATCCATATACATGATCGAGTTCTACCGCAAGACCAAATTGCAGCGGGGAAAGCACAGTTCTTGGCATTGCCGACTGCATTATGGCAAGTCCGATGCTACACACCTTCACGTCTTTAGAAATTATACATTCAAGCATTGTTCTCAAAGAAAGAGGGGTAAAATTTAACAATTCCTGAATATTTCGAACTTGAGATGGGGCAGGATACACATTCCCTTGTTGCTTATGGCATCTCATATCAGCAATTATTAACTTAGTGGCTGCTGTAATAATTCTTATTTTTTCTTCCTCGATGTTGTCTTTCTTTGATTCATCCCATTTCTCGTTAATAATATAACTTGCCATATCTTTGAAACACGCGACGTTTGGTTTTCCATTTAACTCAGTTATTGTGATATGCTCTCCATATTTTTCAAGCAACTTAATTTTCAACCATTTCTCTGAATACACACATCATCATTCCCAGCAAGTTCTATCATCTTTGCATGAAGATCCTGCAAACTATACAGACTTGAATCAGAACATAGCTCTAGCCACTCACATAGTGCATCAAATGCTATTGCAAATTTCACGTTACTTGGCCGCCCGCGGTATTTTGCAGCTTTTCCCGTCATTGGTAGCGTTTCTTACTTGTTAGACATGAACAATGTATGGCAATTACTATGATAGACAGCTTCGGCTACTACTAAATCGAAACACTCTTGCATTCGACATTCCACTCTTTCTCCCCATTCGTCTTGGCGTCTTTTGCACACTGAAAGAACATGTTCACCAAATGGTATGGTGCGAACGGTGAAGCCATCTCGCCTTGCTCGATTTTGATGAGCTAGGTGCACTGGTTTCGTGCAGTAAAAACAGTCCTTTTTCCAGTCAAAAGTACATCGTCCAACTTAAGTTTCGTTTCTTTATTGGGGACCCCGGTCCTGCAATTCCTTTATCCTTTTTTATGTAATATTCATGCGTGTAACGACGGCGGCAGCTGTGATGTACTAGAACAAATGGTGGGCTTTGCATGACAGATATTTCACTAAGATATTTGTGCAGTTCTTTTATCTTCCCTGTTGAGATTAGCTGCTGTTGGCGATGGTAATCCTCGCCTGATTACTGTGTTTGTTTCTTCGTCGGTTTTTTCTGGCATATGACGCATAGATCATCCTTGTAACTGGTTCTTTCCATTTTTGTGGAACTGTAATTAATCATTTACTAATTTGATACTTCACTACAATTTTTTAAAGACCCCTGAAAGGATAATGAAAATACTTACAATAAGTGCAAATTGTAAAATATTTTACACAAAAGTAAAATAAATATGTAAAATAAACGTACAAAATAAGTTTTAGCTATATAAATATGTTACACATATATTTTACCTATTTGTCCTATGGTGCCAGACTTTTGAACCACCCTGTATAAGAAAAATGTCGCAATATAATAAGTATTTTCAATTTAATAATTTAAAACATTACTAGAGACAAAATAAATATGTAAAATATACACATAAACAATAATTATGGTTATATCAAATGTCTTACATAAATCCAAACAGCAAAATTTGTTAAACTGTGGTCCAAAATTCAAGTACTCATAGAACAATTTTCGCAAAGTTCCATGCTTTAGCATTTCGCCTATGAAGAGTACCCATACCCATTAACGTTACAGCAAAAAATCATTTCAATAGTATTTAGTTCTGGGTTATGTGAAATTTTCGGCTATTTTTACCCTACTATAATAACATATTCAAATTCACGAAGAAAAATATGACTGAAAATATCTCTGAGTATAAAATAGCAAATAAATATAGAAGTTCTATAATGCGGTGAGAGAATATCTAAGGCAATAGTAACTTTACATAGAAAGGTTAACAAATAATTTCAATCATGCCTGTTTGCTAATTCTAACGTATATTACGTTTCGTATGCTTCAAATTTCCATACACCAAGATAAAGTTAGCAACAGGAGAAAAATGCTGGTACAGCAAAATTAACATACTATGAAATGAAAACGAGAAATAGCATTCACTTTTGAGAAAAAAGAACAAAATATGGCTTCTGCCAGCTAAGAAGCAAATGATTAAAGATTCGTACTATAACCAACAAAGACAAAATAAGGCGTTTACAAAGTTGAGAGAGGATTATGTTCCTTGTGAGTACCTGATAATACGGAATGATCAAGCAGCAACGGACCATGGGAAATTCTAGCAAATGGATGATAATCTATCGGATAAGGAATCCACTGATAGGATGTGATGAAATCGATAACTATCCCCAAAAGAAAAAGACAACAATGAAGAATGCACGCAAATTTATGATTCAAAACATGAGAATGTAGTCCAAACAAAATAGACATACGAAACATAAGTTCTCCAGTTCTAGTACGTTGAGTGTACGCATGTTCTACTTTCTTACCACAGGCTTTAGAAAATATATTTTTAGCATCAATAGATAAAGTTTATGTCAACAATGCACTGCTTGAAAGGAAATAATTTGGATAACTTTGATTTTCTCGTCATAATCTCAAACACGATGCACACTTAACAGAACAATTTTGCGAATTGTCATTACTAATTGTCATCACTAATGAACGATATAAGAGACAGCTTTTACAAAGAAGTGGAACGGATATTTGACCAACTCCCGCGATACCATATGAAAATTCTATTAGGGGATTTCAATACGAAGATAGGACAAGATGATATTTTCAAACCGAATATAGGAAACGAAAGTCTGCAGAAGGAAATAATGACAACGGTGTTAGTCTCGTGAACTTTGCAACATCCGAAAACCTAATCGTGAAGAGTACAAAATTCCCACTTCGCGACGTTCATAAATAAATTGGACCTCACCAGACGAAAAAATACATAATCAAATTGACCACGTTGTAGTAGATAGAAGAAGGCAATAATCTAGCATAATTGATATCCGGTCGTTTAAAGGGGCTGATTGTGACACTGATCACTACCTGGTAGCAGCAATAAAAAAAAGATAGCTTATCGTTGAACAAAGGAAATATTCAATGTCCGAAAACGGAGAGATTTAATTTTAAAAAATTAGAAGAGAGCCAGGTAAGAGAGGAATACCAGATTGAAGTTTCGAATACACTCTCGGTATTAGAAGATTTGGAATGAACTAGTGTTGAGGATAGGCCCTATTTGGATAAAAATTAGAGATAACATTAAAATATCAACAAAAGAAAAATTGGGACACGCGGAAATACATAGGAACAAACCATGGTTCGACCAGAAATGCATTAAACAAGCAAAGAAGAGAAACAGGCAAATTCACTTTGGCTACAAAATCCGAATGAAATAACTACACAAAATTTCGCAGACATCAGGCGGGAAACTTCCAGAACTTTTAGAACAAAGAAACGCGATTTTTTGAAAGCTCAAATTAAGGAATCGAAGATAATAGTAAAAATAAAAACATCCGGGACATGTATAAGGGGATCAACGAATTTAAGAAAAGCTATCAACCTCGTTCTTATATATTAAAGAAAGCTGACGGAATAGTTCTCACTGATATGGATAGTAAGATTTCTATCCGTCTATCCATGGATTTCTATCCATCCGTATCACGTACGGATAGCGCGGAGATAAGGAGATACACGCCGCAAAAGCGTATATTCCAGAACCCAATCGAGTAGAAGAAGAAACCGCTATAAAGAAATTAAAGAAACACAAATCTCCGGGTGTAGACGAAATTCCGGCTGAGTTAATTTTAACTGGAGGCGAAAAATTATGGAACAAGATACACAAACTCATTCTCCTTATCTGGAACAAAGAAGAATTGCCACAACACTGGAAAGAATCAATCATTGTTCCAATTCGCAAGAAAGGCGACAAAACTGACTATAATAATTATCGAAGCATTTCTCTTCTGCCAACATCCTATAAAATCCTTTCAAATATTCTATTAGCAAGATTGACCCCATACGCAGATGAAAGTATTGGAGATTATCAGTGCGCACTTAGACGAAATCGATCAACTATCGACCAAATATTTACCATTCGACAAATGCTCGAACAGAAGTTTGAATACAATACCCCGGTGCACCAACTATTTATGATTTTAGAAAGGCCTACGACTCGATTAGGAGAGAAATATTATACAACGTTCTTACAGAGCTTGGAATACCGAGAAACCTAATTAGATTAATTAAGATATGTTTAAGTGAATCCTAAAGTAAAGTCCGGGTAGGAAAAGTTTTGTCCACGAGCTTTCGCATCGAAAATGGCCTGAAACAAGGAGATGCTTTTTCGCCATTATTATTCAACTTTGTTCTGGAATACGCTATAAGGAAAATCAAAGATAGCAACCAGGGCCTAGAGTTGAACGGTATTCACCAGGTTATGGCATATGCTGGTGATGTAAATTTAATAGGGAATGATAGGAGAACAATAGAAAGAAATACAGAGATCTTGTTGGGTGCTTGGAGGGACATGGATTTAGAAGTAAATGCACAGAAAACTAAATACATGGAAGTGTGTCTTGACCGTAATATGGCAAATTATGGATGCGTTAAAATAATAAATAATACTTTTGATAAAGTCGATACTTTCAAATGTCTAGGATCAATATTAACAGGCGAAAATCATATTCACGAAGAAATTAAATGTTGACTAAAAGCAGGGAATTCGTGTTACTATTCGGTTCAATATCTTTTGTCGTCGCGAATTCTGTAGAGGAATTTGAAGCATAAAATATATAAAACGATAATCATGCCTGTTGTTCTGTATGGTTGCGAAACATGGTCGCTTATTCTGAGGGAAGAACATAGACTGAAATTATTTGAGGACAAGATCCTCAGACGAATATTCGGACCCAAGAGGAGCGGAAATGGGGAAGGGCGGAAACTTCATAACGAGGAACTACATAATTTATATGGTTTACCTAACATTGTTACGGTCATCAAGTCTAGGAGGCTTAGGTGGGCGCGTCATGTAGCTAGAATGGAAGAAAGTAGAAAAGCTTTCAAAGTCTTGAATGGAAGATCAATCGGAAAACGACCATTAGGAAGACCTAGGAGCAGATGAAAGGACAATATTAACACTTTCAGCCCCATGTGTATCTTTTTGATACACAGTGAGGGTTTACTGATGGACCACGTGTATCAAATAGATACACATTGGCTGACAGTGTTCATAGCAAACTGTAGTCTGGTCCCGGGGTGAAATTTACTCAAACAGGGTTGGGGCTGAAAGTGTTAAGATGGATCTCGCAGAGATATGAATACAAAGTAGAAACTAGATCCAATTAGCTGAGGATAGAAGTCAGGAGAGTGCTTTTGTGAACGCGGCACTGAACTTCCGGGTTCCATAGACTATAGAGTTAGTCAGGTAGTTAGTTACTTCATTACTAATTGATTGAAAACTAGAAAACTAATGCTGCTGTTGAAATGAGTCAAGCCTGTCGACAAACAGATAGCAAGCCTTGTTTGGACTCAATATGGATTCACATATCATTTTTCCCTCTTCATATCTCTAGGTAAGTCACAGCCTATAAACTCAAACTTCTTCCTTGTAGGAAATGATTTTAATTAATAAAGTTTTAAAAATGAGCAAACGTAATAATTCTCTGAGCTATGCTTTTACATGTATTTGGTCTAGGAATTAATTCGTGCGGTTGGTACGCACACATTGAAGCTGTAGTACAAACACAAAATACATAAATACCTTAAGAAAAATATTGTCCATCGCTAGCCACCACTTTCGCCCATCTGTCAGGCAATGTACGGATTCCGTGGCGAAAGAAGTACTCATCCTTGGAAGCGATCCAGTCAGAGACCCATGTTTCGATATCTTCTGAAGAAGTAAACCGCTGTCCAATCAAATCGTTGTTCATGCAATCGAACAAGTAGTAGTCCGAAGGAGCAACGTCTGGTGAATACGGCGGGTGGGTTAAAACTTCCCATCCGACATTTTCTAAATAGGTTTTGACCGGTTTTGCGACATGTGGGCGAGCGTTATCATGTTGAACAATAAGTTTATCATGTCTGTTCTCCCATTCTGGTCGTGTTCTGGCCAGAGCTTGCTTCAAACGCATTAATTGTCGTCGATAATGTTCTCCATTCATAGTTTCACCCGGTTGCAGCAGCTCATAGTACACCACACCTTTCATATCCCACCATATGCACAGCATAACCTTTGCACAGTGAATATCTCGTTTTGGTTGTGATGGACCTGGTTCACCTGGTTTCACCCAGGCCTTTTCTCGTTTAGGGTTCTCGTAATGGATCCACTTCTCATCACCCGTAATAATTCGATGCAGAAACCCCTTTCTGTTCTGTCGTTGAAGCAGCAATTCGCAAATGGTTTTTCGTCTTTCAACGTCTCTGTCTTTCAATTCATGTGGAACCCAATGTGACATCTTTTGAATCATTCCCATGGCTTTCAAGCGTTTGGAGACTGTTGTTTGATCAACGCCTAATGCTGCTGCAAGTTGTTCCTGCGTTTGACACGAATCCTGCTCGAGCAATGCTGTCAATTCTTCGTCTTGAAATTTTTTTGGCTGTCCAGCTCGCTCTTGGTCTGCCAAGCCGAAATCACCACTTCTAAACCGTGCAAACCACTTCTGACACGTTCGCTCAGCTAGAGCATGGTCACCATACACTTTCACCAAAATACGATGACTTTCAGTCGCACTTTTCTGCATGTTAAAGTAATGCAGCAGGACACCCCGCAAAAACACTTTATCAGGCACAAATTGCGCCATGTTCACTTAACTACAAACTGGTGTTGTTGACGCTTTAATCCACTGCCCTATACTACGAACGATACGCGATGACAGGGGTTTGCAACACATGTGTGGATACACGGAACTGTGGGACGCTCCGTTCGTTGCGCCATCTCTTGTCCACCCGTACGAATTAATTCCTAGACCAAATAGTAATCCATGATATAGTAACTGGAGACGAAAAATTTATTTACGTTGAGAATCCAAAACGCAAAAAGTCATGTCTTAATCCAGGACAACTATCCACCTGGCCCGCAAAACTGAAACGCGTCGAAATGAAGACAATGGCGTGTGCATTTGGTGAGATCTGAAATGTGTAGTGTACTATGAGCTTCTGAAACCAGGTGCAACAGTGAATACCGTTCGCAACCTTCAATAACTGATCAATTTGAACGATGCATTGATCGACAAATACCCAGATTGGGCTACAAGACACGAAAAAGTTATTTTCCAGCAAGACAACGCCTCATCACACACAATGAAAGACTTCAGAGACACAATTTCTGCACTTTCTGGAAACTCTTGTCCCACCCGCCGTACTCACCAGACTTTGTCACATCATACTACTACTTGTTTTTACCGATGTCTCACGCACTTACCCACCAACACTTCAACAATTACGAAAATGTCGAAAAAAATGGCCTGCTGACTGAACCACCTCAAAATGTGAAAGATTTTTCTGGCAGGGCATCCACAATTTGAAGAACAGATGGATAGAATGTACAGCTACCGATAGCGCATACTTTGAATAAATTTCTTACTTTTCTCCCAATGTACAATATTTTCTATAGGAAACATTAAGAACTATGAACCAGCACTATAAGAAAACAATATTTTACTCTTTTAAATAACCATTTTTTAAAGGACTAGCTCGGGAGAATAATACTCCCTGAAGTAGGAACAAAGTACACGGTTGTGATTGGTTGGCATTATCCGTGTCTTGCCATGTAGCAAACATGTAGCAGAAAACAAACGCTTTCTGTAGCAGAAAACAAACGAGACCGAGCGTGCTAGCGCTATGGACTAATAAGGAAAGTCGCTTTTGGCGTGGGTTCAATCCCCGCCCAAGGGATTTAAAAAAAATCATAACACTTTTTTCATTAAAATAAGATGAAAATAATACTGAAAGAGTGATCTACTTACTTTTATGCAGTAGTAGTAGTAGCA